>NC_056627.2:194484460-195914460 GCF_002870075.4 Lactuca sativa
TTGTAATGGGATTTATGAATCTGTGATGATTGTTGATAATTTAGGAAATAATGTTTTGAATATTGATTCGTCTACTAGTCTAGACAAAGCATGCTTGTGGCATTGTCGCCTTGGCCATGTCAACAAGAAATGCATAGCCCAAATCCAAAAGGATGGAGTGTTGGAGTCATTCAACCTTAGGGACGATGACACGTGTGAATCTTGTTTACTTGGGAAGATGACCAAGTCACCCATTACTGGAACTTGTGAAAGGGGTGAGGGTTTATTGGATCTCATACACACCGATGTGTGTGGGCCCTTTAGATCCACCACAAGGGATGCTTGCCGCTTCTACGTGACTTTTATAGATGATTATAGCAGATATGGATATATCTACTTAATCAAGCAAAAGTCGGAAACCTTTGAAAAGTTCAAAGAGTTTATGAATGAAGTGGAGAATCAGCTAGGCAGGAAAATCAAGATGCTTCGGTCAGACCGAGGAGGAGAGTACCTAAGTCTTGAGTTTCACGACTATCTAAAAGAATGCAAAATCGTTTCGCAATTGACGCCTCCAAGGACGCCACAATTGAATGGTGTGGCTGAGAGACATAATCCAACCTTGTTGGACATGGTTTGTTCTATGATGAGTCGGACTTCGTTACCAATTGCGTTATGGGGGTATGCCTTAGAGACTGCCGCCCATATCCTTAACTTAGTTCCCACCAAGAAGGTTTCCAAGACTCCTCACGAGATGTGGACAGGGAAGGCTCCCTCGTTGACTCATATCAAGGTTTGGGGTTGCGAGGCTTTCGTAAGACGAGAGACTCACGACAAGCTAGAACCTCGTAGTGAGAAGTGTTATCTCATCGGCTATCCGCATAAGTCTTGTGGCTACCTTTTCTATAGACTGAGTGACAATGTTGTCTTCTTTGCTAGAAGAGGAGTTTTTCGAGAAAGGAAATTGATAAGCCAAGAAGACAATGGGAGGCAAATTGAACTTGAAGAGATTCAAGATCAAAGCGATGAAGGAACCTCTGACTTTGGCACTCAACTTGAGGAGGAAACTCCTGTTGAACCTGTTGACGAGTCCTTACCTCTTCGACGTTCCACTAGGGCTAGTGTTCCACCCCAATTTTATGTTTTTCATATTACTACTGAAGGGGATACATTTATTAGTGATAGTACACTAGTAAATTTGGATGAACCTAGCAGCTATAAGGAAGCCATGGCAGGCCCGGAGTCTGCTAAATGGAAAGAGGCGATGGACAGCGAGATTCAGTACATGTACGACAACCAAGTTTGGAATTTGGTTGATAACGTACCGGGTCGTAAGACAATCGGGTGCTAGTGGATCTTCAAGAAGAAGACAAACATGGATGGGAAAGTGCATACTTATAAAGCGCGATTGGTTGCGAAGGGCTTTACTCAAACTCTCGGAGTTGACTATGATGAGACCTTCTCACCAGTTGCGAAGATAAAGTCTATTAGGGTGATGCTTGCAATAGCTGAGTTTCATGATTATGAAATATGGCGGATGGACATGAAAACTGCTTTCCTTAATGGAACGTTGGCTGAGGATGTTTACATGAATCAGCTAGAGGGTTTTGTTGATAAGAAGCATCCAAATAGAGTATGCAAGCTTGTGAAATCCATTTATGGATTGAAACAAGCGTCTCGCAGATGGAATCTTTGTTTTGACGAGAAGGTTAAAGAGTTTGGCTTTCTACGAAGCGAAGATGAATTTTGTGTGTATGTCAAAGCCAGTGGGAGTATAGTGAGCTTCCTCGTATTGTATGTCGATGACACACTGCTCATAGGAAACGATGTCCCAACCTTGCAGGAGGTCAAGTCGTGGCTTGGGAAATGTTTCGCTATAAAGGACCTCGGAGAGGCTCCTTATATTATGGGAATAAGAATAGTAAGAAACAAGGAAAAGCGACTGATAGGACTCAATCAGGCTACATACTTGGATAAGGTACTAAAGCGTTTTAGTATGGAAAATTCCAAGAAAGGGGAGTTGCCAATCCAAAGCAATACCAAGCTAAGTAAGACTCAGAGCCCGAGTACAGAGGCAGAGATAGCTGATATGAGCCGAGTACCTTACACTTCCGCAATAGGCTCTATCATGTACGCTATGACTTGTACTCGCCCTGATGTGGCTTTCGCTTTGAGCATGGTCAACAGATATCAAGATAACCCTGGTAGAGCTCATTGGATTGTAGTTATGAATATTCTTAAGTACCTTCGGAGGACCAAGGATTAGTTTCTAGTCCTCGGTGGGAGTGATGAATTAAGGGTACGAGGGTACAGTGATGCTAGTTTTCAGACGGATTAGGATAATTTCCGATCGCAGTCGGGCTGGGTCTTTACCCTGAATGGAGGAGCAGTGACTTGGAAAAGTTCCAAGTAGGAGACCGTAGCTGATTCAACGTGCGAATCAGAGTATATTGCAGCGAGCGAAGCGTTAAAGGAGGCTATATGGTTGAAGAACTTCATTGGAGACCTTGGAGTTGTTCCATCCATAAAGGAGCCGATGGAAATTATCTGTGATAATGAAGGAGCGGTTGCCTTGAACAAGGAACCGAGAGATCATGGTAGATCTCGACATATTGAAAGAAAATACCATTTTATCAGACATCGGGTAGAAGTGGGACTCCTCGTTGTGAAGACGGTATCATCAGAAGAAAACCCAGCAGATCCCCTTACGAAGGGACTGAGTAGGGTCAAACACTTGCAGCACGCTAGGAGCATTGGGCTGAAGGATGATGTGAGTTTGGATTAGATAGGAAACATGTAATAGATAGTTTGTACTTGACATTTGATGAATAAATAAAATTGTGTTATTTATGAGTAAAGCTACTATCTTGTGTTGGTTATTTATCTATTGTTTCCATTTTTGAATGTTTTGACTTCCTGAATGATAGGATTATTCAAAAGGTCCACGGTCAGTCATATTTTGGAAGTAGATATGAATGAAGACTGTCATGAATTGTTTGTAGATTATGTAAAAGGTTTTGGACATAGTAAAGGTTTGTTGCAAAGTTCATGAGTGCTTATGAATATGATTTGAGCATTGGAATAAACCCGAGTTTGGAGTATCACCTCGTGGTGTTTTACCTTAAGTGATCGCAAAGCGATAACATCATATAGTCTTAAAACTTAGAGATATGTTTGTTGTTTGCTGGTTGGTTATGCATTGATAATGTGTGAACGCATCAGTAACTTGATGTTATAAAATGCATTACTTTGTGTGATTTAATTAGTGAACAATGGATGCATATGAGTCGAAGTTGATCTGTTCCTTTTATTCTATGAGAATAAAAGAGATACATTGGCCACTTGATGATTTGGTTTGACTTATGTGTCGGGCCCAGTCAGAATGATGTTGATGTGTTCAATTAAATTCTACGTCAAAAAAATCGGAAATCAAGGAATACCTACTGGACAATAAGCATTGTCAGCATGATATCCAGAACACAGGATTATACGATCCCTTATCTAAAGGACAAGTTGATCAAAGATGATAGCGAAGTATAAGAGCTACGATTGCTAATCGGATTCTGAAGTCGTATGTGAGATATAGTTACTAGACTTATCCAAGTGGTAGACTGTTGGAATAGTGTTTAAGCCTGTAACTATATTTGGTATGTACTTGACCCGGTTGTGCATGGTCCTTTTGGGTTGCCTTCTCCAAAGCAACTTGACAATGTAAATTAAGGAGAAAGAGAGAATAATATGGTTTATTAATATATTATAAGAAGAATATATTAAAGGAGAAATCATATTTATTTAGTTAGTATTGGTCATAAATTAATTAGGAATTAATTTGGTGACCAAAAGAGATTAATTGAATAAAGGGGTATAAACTGTCAAATGTATGATAGTTGAGTTTTGGGTTAAGGAAACCTAATGGACTTAAGGGGGAACGAAATTATGATGGGTTCATCATATTTTCGTCCAAGGCCTTATTCTAGAAGGTTCCTTGGGCTGCTTGGTGGCTAAGCTGTCCATTAGGGTTTAGACTGAAACCCTAGTAGTCTGTAAGTATAAATAAGACCCCTAAGGCATTGAAATCGGCTACCAGTTGATTCTAAGAGAAACCTAGGCCGATTTCTAGCTTCTCTCACCCTCTCTCATATTGCCTTCTTTCTTGTGGGGTTTGTGAACCATTAGAGGAGTTGCATTTGTAACTCTAAGCTCAAGATCAAGAAGACTACAAGGATTCAAGCTACTTGAAAGAGGTAAACCACTTAGATCTGTTTTCCTTATGATAATTTCGAAATATATATGATAGATCTAGGTTTGTAAGTCTTGGAATCAAAGCATGTACAATAGAGAAACCTAGATCCAAGCATTAGGGTTTGTATGAGTACATAGGAATGTTTATTAGGCTTAAAAACCATCAGATGGTTGGTCAGGATGCGGACGCTAGGGTGCCTACTGTGACATACGTGGGCAAAGAGGTGGTGGAATGTTCAATGGAAGAACCCACACAGTCTCGCTAATGGGATTAATGAGGGCGATGACGTTAGGACTAGTGACTTTGAAATAAGTGGATCATCCTAATATCCAGGCATTCCCACCCTGGGCCGAATGTAACATGTGCATTGCCCGAAGGTTCTGCAGGGTCAAAAGAAAGGATCTGCCCGAAAAGAAGGTGTACTCCGGAAGAGATTTCTCCGCAACGGTGCGAGCGATGACTGTAATCAGACCACCACAACAAATGGCACCACCGGTGTTGAGGTTTCTAACCCTATGGAATCTTTTGATGATTACATCACCAAAATGAGGGCGGTACGACCCAGTGATCATGAACTACAAAAGGAAAAACTTGCCTTTGCCGGCTTTGGTGGTCTCAAATTGTGCGTAAATAATATTACATATAATTTTCAGTGCAGTTTTCAGAACTAGATGGACAATACTAGTCTGAACGGATTGGGACGCGTTGTAAAATTCCAATCCTGTGATGGAGTGCCAAAATCACGCACATTGAAGGCAGCGGTGGAATGGGATAGGTTGGTGATGGGTGTGTAGAAAAAGGTACATAACTGGTCGATGTGGATAGAGTGAGGGGGTACTAAAACAGCGAAAATCAACATTTCCCTCTTGGTTGACTTCATTGAGGGTAGGTAGGAACTCTCGGGTGAATAAGGGACAGGTGGGGAAATCCTCAGATAAAAAGAGCTCCTAGCCAATATTGGTAAAAAGAGCACAAACACCATCATAGATATGAAGTTCCCGCATTAATGCGCGACTGGGGGCAGGCTTGTGGTAAAATATCGCGGTCAAGAAGTCGCTGGTAACAGTCAAATGCAGCCTGTGAACCTAAATCAACAGTCACATTGTATGCATGAACAGTGTATAGCGGGTCCGGAATGTCAACATTTTTGCATGAACGGGAAGGTCTAGGACGCATTTTTCAGGTCAAAAGACTGGGACAGATTCGACACAATTTCCAGATAAACAATAATCAAGCAAAAATAAACTTTTCTAACTACTCCCACAGCGGATACACAAGCCCGCACAAATAAATGACAGAAACAAAAGAGTTCAGTTTCAAAACAAATATACCTGACTGCGCAGAGCAGCAGTATATTTTCACATCTAAAAAAGTTTTGAGTTTTGAAATTCCGATCGGATGAACCTATTCTGAATTATTTCCGGAACTCACGTTTCAAGTTTTTGGGGCTTGAGGAGTGCTAACGGGGCGTAGATCTGAAAAAGAAACTCACAAAAATTCAAATTTCAAAATGAACAAAAAGATATTTTTAAAGAATTTCAAACGTGAAATCATAATTTTGTTACCGTAGAGATGTAGTAGAAGTAAAATGGGAGAGATTGATACCTTTTTTGCTTGATTTGGATGAAAAACGAGTGATTTGTGTGGTTTTTGGTGAGAGAACTCGAAAATAATTGGAATACATAGAGAGTTTTTGAGTTGTGGTATGCGTCAAATGAGCCTTTGATCGATACATATAGAAAAACTAGAAGCTGCAATCGCATTGGCAGAAGCCGCAATCGCAACTTTTTAATTTTTTTTTCAAAAATCAACTTTTAAAATATTCATGAACGTCCAGATGCAATTATACTAAAACATGTGATCGCATGTTTATTAGTTGCGATCGCAACTTTCATAAAATATTTGATTTATGTTATAAAATATACTCGAGGATGCGATTTAATAAAAACAAACAAAAACATGTGATCGCATAGGGCATACCCGCGATCGCATAAAATCCTTTTTCGTCAAAAATCATTGCAAAAGATCCTCGATGATGTCTTGCGATTCAAATAACACAACCTGCAATCGCAAGGACTGGACCTGCGATCACATGTATCACAAAAATTGATTTTTTCCAAAATTTTCAAATTATTTCTGTTCCTTTTTGTATGAAAAACAAGATTCATTTAAAAGGAGACACCCTAAGTAACTAAAAACACGCTAAATGTGAAAAAAAGTTGCAAAAAACAAACGCTCGGGTTGCCTCCCGATAAGCTGCCCGTTTTTACTGTCGTTCGCTCGACATTGTTATTTGGTTTCCTCAATTGCGGTAAGTCGGGACCTCGAATACCTCCAGTTCCTCATTCGTAACTTGAAACCCTTCATAAAATAGTTTGAGACGATGACCATTAACCTTAAAAATATTTCCATTCTGTTCACTTTTTATTTCTATGGCACCATGATCAAACACGTTAGTAACAACAAAAGGTCCTACCCAACGAGAGCTTAATTTACCGGAAATAAATTTGAAATCAGAATGATATAAGAGTACCTTTTTACTGGTAGTGAATACCTTTTATGAGATCATTTTGTCGTGGAAGGCTTCGGTTTTCTCCTTATAAATTACTTCATTCTTGTAAGCATTGTTCCAGATTTCTTCTAATTCTTGGATATCGAATCTTCTCTTCTTTCTAGCCTTATCCATGCTCATTTTCAAAATTTTGACAATCAATATGCTCGATGCTCCAATTCAACCGGCAATCGACAAGGTGACATACCGATATAAGTCTTGTATGCTGTCCGGTGAGCCCATGACGCATCCTCCAATCGAATACTCCAATCTTTCTTGACCGGATTAATGGTTTTCTCTATAATGCCCTTGATATGTTTGTTTGAAGCTTCAGCCTTCCCGTTGGTTTGCGGGTGATATGTTGTGGATACCCGATGTGTGACACCATATTTCTATTGGGTTTTGAGCATTCTAATACTCCTAAGTGTACATGCAACCCTAAATACCTTGGATCTATGTTTTCTCTATTATACATACAAATAAGAACTTCCAAGGTATTATCCTAATCTAGCATACAAAACAATAACTATAGCAAGATAGAATACATTCCTCTTTGATGTAGAAAGTCTTGATGAAGCTTGAGTGCCTAGTGCCCCAAGTGTGACACCTCAAATGGAATCACAATCATCAAAACACTTGGAATGACTTGAGAGAATTCTACACTCATCAAAATCGGCTAGCCCTTTTACTTCACACACTAGTGTGATTCTAGTTGCCAATTTTGTCAAGAATAAGATCTTTATATAGTGTTACAATTAGGGTAAACCCTAATTGTCATGACTTTCCATTTCCTTGGATCCATGGGTACAAATACACCATGGAGCATCCATGGACCATCCTATGGGTTTTAGCCCAACTTGATTATCCATGGAGCATTAGCCCACTATACAAGTATGGATGATTTACACAATCAACCCATATATTTAATTAGTCTTCTTTTGATCACTTAATTAATCCTAGATTAATTCTTGATCAATACTAATTAAATAATCTTATTATTCTTATTATTAATATACTAGAGCTTATAATATATTAATAACCATAAGTGTCTTATTTCTCTCATCCAAGTGCATGATGGTATGCAACCCAAATGGACCATGCCGGGTCGGGTCAAGTCTTACCAATTATAGTTATGGACTTAGACATTAATCCAACAGTCTCCCACTTGGATAAGTCTAAAACTATTATTGCGAATGACTTCAAGAACCGACCGGCAATCGCAGCTCTCAAAAGCTTCTGTTGAACTCTGACCTTGTAGATGAACTCTGACCTTTGTCAGTGACTTGTCCATTAGATAAGGAATCATATATTCCTCCATTCTAGATATCATATGGACTGAGACATGGATTATAATCATTCTCTCTGTCCATTTGTTGTTTCCTGATTTCCGATTTATGACGACTGACTAATTGAACAAATCAAATCAGTCCTGGCCCGGCCGAGCACTTCCATTTGTCATCATCAAATCATCGAGGGGCCCACAGATATCGCTTTTATCCCGAAGGTAAAAGGAATGGATAAACTTCGACTCATATGGCTTGTTCTACTACTTGTTGAATCATACACAAAGGCACGTTTTATAGCACAGAGTTACCAAATGCGGTTTCGTGCAATCAATGTACTATCAACTCATAGTAACAACTCATATCTCTAAGTTTGAAGAATATAAGATATTATCGTCTCATTATCACTCGTGATAAAATCCATGAAGTGATTCCAATGAGCGCGGGTTGAATCCAATACTCAGAACTTATGAGCACTCATGAGTGTTGTAGCCTTGTCCAACACCTTAGACCTCTACAAGCCAACCCATGACAGTCTTAATTCATATCTACTTCCAACATATGACTGACTATGGATGGTTTGAATAACTTAGTCATTCCGAAAGAATAACCCAGTTTATTCGGGAAGTCAAAACATGCAAAATGAAACACAATAATAATCGAATCCAATATGGTATCAACACTTTGAACATAAATAAAACACCTTTTATTTATCACCATATGATTACACATTATTCATTGTATACTGTTTCAGCTATCAACTTTATTCTTGAATTTAAAACAATAGTTGTCCCATGCTCCAAGCATGTACACTATGTTTTCTTAAACACTAGTCATGCCACACACCAAGTATGCATACTATGTTTGTCTATGATCTTTACTTTGTGAACTAGATCAATTGAACATAACTTCAATGATTCTCTTTTCACACTCCCAAATCCTTACTGCAAATGCAAGAATTCCAAATTCATGCCATTTACTGAAATCTGTTAGATTCTAAACTTATATGCATTGATCTACTTGTAATGATTATGTACAAAATCAGAAAGACTTGACAACAATCATTACAAAGCATTCCAAAGGAGATCAGCTCCTTGGAAACATCCTTCTTGCATTAAGTTTCCTTAATCTTACACAGATTTAAAAATCCTAACTTTGAAACATTTCCAGATTCCATTTTGACTATCACTTCTGAACAAGAGTTGCCTCCTTACAGACTATGTCAATATGGTCCTTCCAGAATTATCACTATACTTCCAACTGTCCTTGAGCAACCAATCTTTGGTAAGCCTTAGATTGTCCTCGACAATTGTTTAATCCTTTTAGTCATATCCAGTTCTAAACCTTTTCCCTTCTTAATGCCCCAGGCATTTTGAAAATTTTAGAACGGATGATTATAGCACATGTAATCGATCCTATATCTGAAGCATATGGGACACGATTCATGATGTCTCACATAAAGACTAAACCAGTCTTTTGCTATAACATTTCCATTTCAATTTGCCAAGTTCTCATAATTCAGATTATGAAAAGGGATGCCGTAATCATAATCGAATTTTAGAACGCAAATAATGGACCCATATACAGAATTTCCTTATGTTGAGCCATTCCAACATGAAATTCATATATATATCCTTGACTAAATGATTAAAACCTCACGATCTAAGCTTATAGATTTGAGACGAAGTATAATTTCCTCTCCCTTAATTATAGCAAAACAACTTTTTCAATCCGTGCAACCTCACGAATTGAAACTTTTTTGTTTTCTATAATTAATATTGCTAACTTGCAATACTTATCATAATTATCATGTGTGACATCCCCATTTTCACGGCCAGAAAAGACCGATTTTGTTTATGCTTTATAAAAATCAGAGTACTTCATTTTATAAAAATGTTGCGGAATTTGTTCCCAGAAAAACATGGTAAATACGTTATTAAAACATTTTCGATGAAACGTATTTATTTCATTTTAAAACGTTTGGGATGTCATCGTTAATACAGAAACATAAGCATAAACAGAACTTACAATTATTTACACTAGTGATCTACATCTCTTTAAATCTCTCAGTGTATTGTGACTTCATATCAACACCTGTGATAAAAATAAACTGAGTGGGTCAGGTTGGGAAACCTGGTGAGCACATAGGGTTTTCAACCCACAATAATATAATTATTATTTTTAAACATCAAACAATCAACCCAATTACCCATTCCCGTTATCCTCACATTACGTCCCTAAAACATCTAACACAAGGGACCTAGTCAAAGGACTATCATTGGGATGGAGTATATCTGGTGAGCACATAGTTCACACAGTTCGAATAAACACACAGTTCGAATAAACACACAGTTCGGTTAAACACAAAGTTCGAATAAACACCTACAGGTTGCGAGCCTGTTAGTGTTCCACTGGACTGTCTAGAATAGTCCGTGGTCGTCATCTATACTCCGCTAGATGACTAGATCATCAAGAACATCTATAACGAGGCATCTCATTATTTCATTTTATCACACAGAAACTAATACATCTACCCATGTTTTACCCAACACATTTTGTAGATATAAAATACATATACAGTTTAAATCATTGAAAACATGTATAAAACGTTCATCCAGCATAGATAGCAAGTATACAGATAATATACACACACAGCACGTAATTTATATAAAATACTTCATATCTATGTGTAAGCTGAAAGTAACGATGCACTCACCTGAGAAGGTGGTGACTCGGTACTCGGACAGCGCTTCGTTTACTTTAAAATAATTTCCTTTGACGAAACCTAGTATTATCACCACTAGATTTTAGTCTAATATTACCGTGACTAATTATTAGTCTTATTATTATTATTATTATTATTATTATTATTATTATTATTATTATTATTATTATTATTATTATATAAGCGTTTAAACAATACTTTCCAACTACTATGTACAGACAGGGGCCAGACAT
Source organism: Lactuca sativa (assembly GCF_002870075.4). Classification (NCBI taxonomy): domain Eukaryota; kingdom Viridiplantae; phylum Streptophyta; class Magnoliopsida; order Asterales; family Asteraceae; genus Lactuca; species Lactuca sativa. The sequence goes on from NC_056627.2 coordinate 194,495,472, forward strand.
AAAACACCGGAGGGCAGGACCATTTTGGCGTATAGCACTTCTGAAATCCAACAACCCTATGCGGCCCTTTAAACCAGATTCCCCGTACCGCGAGTAGTTAAAAGATATTATAATGACACTTATATAAGTCATAATAATAGCCCAAATATTTATTATAAATTTATAATAACAATACTAATTTTAAATATAAACTATATTTAAAATAGGGTAAACATAACTTACTTTCAAGGGGATTTTAGCTAGGAGTCGGGCTCTGCAGGGGCAGAACTTCGTCGCTGAATCTTTCTAAGAAAGATTCGTGCAGCGCTTCAGCGCTTACCTTACTATACTAAAACTACAGAAAGAGAAGTCGAATCACGAGGGACCGAAATGCTCGGGGGATATGGAGAGAAAGACTCTTGAATCAAGAGAATGGTGCAAGAAATATGAGAGCCCAAGGCTCTTATTTATACTAATTGAATTTTCAAAAACTACCCTCCATAATTACTTAATGACCTTTTAGTTATATAAACAACTAAACACCCCTCTATAATACTATTTTAAATGGATTTAATGATCTTTGTACTAAACTAATGTCGAAAGAACTCAACATTAGTTTTATAATAACCGCATCGTCGATACCTTTCTAATGATATATACATATGTATATATATGTGTACGTATACATGATTTATACTTTATTTTAATACGTAAATATACTACTATAATTTGTAACTCGCTCATACGAACTCCGTTTTTGACGTTATTTATATCCACGCGTAGGTGGAGACATACTCTACAACTTTCGTTTAGACTCCGTTGGTTAATTTTGACTTTATTTTTAAAGTTATATTTTTAACAGGCCAGGACAGGATTGGTCCGTTAAAATCTCATAACTTCTTTATTCGATGTCCATTTTCGTCTGTATTTTTATCGTTACGCTACTAATAACGAGATCTTCGATTCTTGTTTAGGTTGTGTCGGCTAAAAATCAATCGATCTAAAATTCGAATTTCGGGCTGTACACCGCTAATCCGAAACTTCGAAAAATCATAACTTCTTCATACGAAGTCAGATTTGGGCGTTCTTTTTATCGATGTTCTTAGTTTAACATATTCTACGACTTTTGTTTAGAGCGCTAAGGCTAAATCTCTATATATCATAAATTTACTATTTACGCTTCCCGGCGCCGTGCCGGTTCCGACGCGAAACTTCGACGGGTCATAACTTCTTCGTTATAACTCGGATTTCAGCGTTCTTTATATGTACGGAAACCTTGTGACATATTCTACAAATTGGTTAAGATTATTTATTCTAAATAATCTTTTTGTCAAAAAGTCGTTTTCGACCCCTATTGCCTCTAAATTGACTAGCCCGGATCTGCGGGCGTTACAATTATCTCCCCCTTAGGATGATTACGTCCCGGAATCATCAACGAAACAGGGCTCGTATAATGACTCCATACGTCATCTTTTCATCCTAGTTAATAATTATAACTTCTATATTCCTTCAAGTCTATCTCTTAGACTCATTGACTGTAAGCAGTACTCGATCGTGCACCTGCTCTCTACCTCGGGCTAGACTTCAAATTATGAGCTATCATCATGTGATGCACATTTAGACTTAGGTCTCTTAGAGTTAAATTCTAAAATAGACTATGCCTTCCTTCATGTTCTAATGTGATATAATCACACTTTAACATGTAGCGTTTCTGGCTACCAACTTCTTTAACAACGAACGCGCTACTTCTATTGATTGCTTTGATTTCAATCGTTTGGTTTAAGTCGGACGCTACATCAAACTTGGTTCTCTGAACCACGCAACATACTCATCGTAGTCAGACTCAATTCGGTATGACCACTAGGGTCGGAAATCAACAATCTTTTTAGTCATTATCGAAACGATGGTAATGACATACTTGAAAAAAAAACAGAATCAGTTACTAGCTTCTTGGTAACCTTGTGACTTTCCCTGATCCAAGTGTGAGTCCTATGCTTCCGGTAGTATAGGCCTCTACTACCATTCACACCTACTCATACTCGTCCCAAGTATTGTCCCGCAGTCTCTCCAAGTCACCATACACGAAAAAAAACAACTTAACACATCAGATAACAAAACAAAGGTTTCATATTATTTCTTGAAATGATTACATAGGTGTTCAAGTTCACCCTAGACTATGCCTCTAACAGGCTAAATCATATGATTCTATGGCTACATTATAACTCGATCCTTGGATGTCAAGCCGTCATTCCTGAATCCTCGCATTGTCATCTGCTTCGTCTAGGATCATATGGAATGCTCTTGCCTTCGGTTTTGGCGGAATGTTTGGTTTTTCCGCCTCTTTCTTTTTCGGGCAATCCTTAGCAACATGCCCTTCTTCACGGCATTCATAACACACCCTTTTGCACTCGTTGGCGTAATGTCCGGTCTTCCCACACTTGTAGCAAGTCACTTCTTTGCTACATTTCCCAAAGTGATTCTTTTTGCACTTCTCGCACCATTTCACTTTGTTTCCTCCTCCGCTAGACTCCTTTGAACCAGACTTGATCTTCTTATTGGGCCTCGTAGATTCCTCAAACTTCCTCTTTTCGCCAACCTCAATCTTGTTGGCAACTCTTCCCTTAATCATATCTTCCACAGACTTGGCAGCCCAGATAGCTGCCTCCAGAGTAGGAGCCTGACGCACTGGCACCGCGTACTCCCATGGAAGTCCCTTTGCGTACTTGTCAATTTTCGTCAGCTCATCCGGAACAAGACGCAAGGCAAACTCCATCTTTTCTGTGAAGTTGTTCGTGTATTCATCGATTGACATGCTTCCCTTCTTCAGGGTTAGAAACTGGTTCTCTAGCTCAAGCAGGTTTTGAGCTGAGCAGTACTTTCGTTTGAATTGCACCAAAAATTCTGCCCATGTCAGTTGCAGGGGCTCATTAGGGCTCAGAGTCTTCCCCAAGGTATTCCACCAACGTACAACACTTCCTCGAAACTGACGCATTGCAAATGTGGTCTGTAGCTTCCCTTTGCAACCGCATGTCATGAAGGCTAACTCCATCTCCGAGATCCAATCCATGACCCCGATCGGATCCTCCTTTCCAGTGAAAGTCGATGGCTTGCAAGTCAGAAAATCCTTGTACTTGCATCCATTCCTCTCGACTTTGTCATCTTGGTTGTTTTGTCGAACTATTGGTGGGTTGACTTGACCAACAGTCCCACTGTAGTTTCCTTCCTCAGTCTGCCCTTCGTTCAACTCGGGCTATTCGATCTGAATAGTGGCTTCCTCACGATTTTGCTGGAGCAAACGTCTAGTTTCCTCCATTTGACGATCCAACATTGCCTGGATCATCGCTTGCACTCCGGCCATCATTATTGGTCCGACAGCGGCTTCCACAACTGGTATTTGCTCGATCACGGGGGGTTGGTGTCCGTTCCCATTTGCATTCACGTTTCCACTACGGGTTCTTGCCATCTTGATCTATACACCGAATAAGGTGAATCCAGATCTTTACTTAGGATTGACGGTTAAATCATCCTTATCACTCCGAAACGTTTATATGCTAGTTCTAATATCGTAGTCGTACGTTTAGAATCCTAAACACATAAGGTTTCCAGATCCGGTCGGCAACAGACCATAGATCCGAATAACTAACAGCATATCAGGCACAAGTATTTAGCACATAAAAGCATTTTAGGCACAATTCCTAAAATAAGCTAGTGCTCACACCTCACAATCATCGCTTAGCATTCTAAGTTTAAGTCTAGAAATAAATCCATATTCCTAGTTCGCTTAAACTAATGCTCTGATACCAACTGTGACATCCCCATTTTCACGGCCAGAAAAGACCGATTTTGTTTATGCTTTATAAAAATCAGAGTACTTCATTTTATAAAAATGTTGCGGAATTTGTTCCCAGAAAAACATGGTAAATACGTTATTAAAACATTTTCGATGAAACGTATTTATTTAATTTTAAAATGTTTGGGATGTCATCGTTAATACAGAAACATAAGCATAAACAGAACTTACAATTATTTACACTAGTGATCTACATCTCTTTAAATCTCTCAGTGTATTGTGACTTCATATCAACACCTGTGATAAAAATAAACTGAGTGGGTCAGGTTGGGAAACCTGGTGAGCACATAGGGTTTTCAACCCACAATAATATAATTATTATTTTTAAACATCAAACAATCAACCCAATTACCCATTCCCGTTATCCTCACATTGCGTCCCTAAAACATCTAACACAAGGGACCTAGTCAAAGGACTATCATTGGGATGGAGTATATCTGGTGAGCACACAGTTCACACAGTTCGAATAAACACACAGTTCGAATAAACACACAGTTCGGTTAAACACAAAGTTCGAATAAACACCTACAGGTTGCGAGCCTGTTAGTGTTCCACTGGACTGTCTAGAATAGTCCGTGGTCGTCATCTATACTCCGCTAGATGACTAGATCATCAAGAACATCTATAACGAGGCATCTCATTATTTCATTTTATCACACAGAAACTAATACATCTACCCATGTTTTACCCAACACATTTTGTAGATATAAAATACATATACAGTTTAAATCATTGAAAACATGTATAAAACGTTCATCCAGCATAGATAGCAAGTATACAGATAATATACACACACAGCACGTAATTTATATAAAATACTTCATATCTATGTGTAAGCTGAAAGTAACTATGCACTCACCTGAGAAGGTGGTGACTCGGTACTCGGACAGCGCTTCGTTTACTTTAAAATAATTTCCTTTGACGAAACCTAGTATTATCACCACTAGATTTTAGTCTAATATTACCGTGACTAATTATTAGTCTTATTATTATTATTATTATTATTATTATTATTATTATTATTATTATTATTATTATTATTATTATTATTATTATTATATAAGCGTTTAAACAATACTTTCCAACTACTATGTACAGACAGGGGCCAGACATAAAACACCGGAGGGCAGGACCATTTTGGCGTATAGCACTTCTGAAATCCAACAACCCTATGCGGCCCTTTAAACCAGATTCCCCGTACCGCGAGTAGTTAAAAGATATTATAATGACACTTATATAAGTCATAATAATAGCCCAAATATTTATTATAAATTTATAATAACAATACTAATTTTAAATATAAACTATATTTAAAATAGGGTAAACATAACTTACTTTCAAGGGGATTTTAGCTAGGAGTCGGGCTCTGCAGGGGCAGAACTTCGTCGCTGAATCTTTCTAAGAAAGATTCGTGCAGCGCTTCAGCGCTCACCTTACTATACTAAAACTACAGAAAGAGAAGTCGAATCACGAGGGACCGAAATGCTCGGGGGATAAGGAGAGAAAGACTCTTGAATCAAGAGAATGGTGCAAGAAATATGAGAGCCCAAGGCTCTTATTTATACTAATTGAATTTTCAAAAACTACCCTCCATAATTACTTAATGACCTTTTAGTTATATAAACAACTAAACACCCCTCTATAATACTATTTTAAATGGATTTAATGATCTTTGTACGAAACTAATGTCGAAAGAACTCAACATTAGTTTTATAATAACCGCATCGTCGATACCTTTCTAATGATATATACATATGTATATATATGTGTACGTATACATGATTTATACTTTATTTTAATACGTAAATATACTACTATAATTTGTAACTCGCTCATACGAACTCCGTTTTTGACGTTATTTATATCCACGCGTAGGTGGAGACATACTCTACAACTTTCGTTTAGACTCCGTTGGTTAATTTTGACTTTATTTTTAAAGTTATATTTTTAACAGGCCAGGACAGGATTGGTCCGTTAAAATCTCATAACTTCTTTATTCGATGTCCATTTTCGTCTGTATTTTTATCGTTACGCTACTAATAACGAGATCTTCGATTCTTGTTTAGGTTGTGTCGGCTAAAAATCAATCGATCTAAAATTCGAATTTCGGGCTATACACCGCTAATCCGAAACTTCGAAAAATCATAACTTCTTCATACGAAGTCAGATTTGGGCGTTCTTTTTATCGATGTTCTTAGTTTAACATATTCTACGACTTTTGTTTAGAGCGCTAAGGCTAAATCTCTATATATCATAAATTTACTATTTACGCTTCCCGGCGCCGTGCCGGTTCCGACGCGAAACTTCAACGGGTCATAACTTCTTCGTTATAACTCGGATTTCAGCGTTCTTTATATGTACGGAAACCTTGTGACATATTCTACAAATTCGTTAAGATTATTTATTCTAAATAATCTTTTTGTCAAAAAGTCGTTTTCGACCCCTATTGCCTCTAAATTGACTAGCCCGGATCTGCGGGCGTTACATCATGCTCCCACTAACATGATGATTATTAGCATAACACTTATGCTCCCACTAGGTTTGACATGTACCCAGAAATCAGCTCACTTTCTTACCAAAGTTCAGATTTCTGATACTAGATTGTTTTGATAAGACTTTATCAAAATCATACACCTTCCTTTAGATAGCACACTTGTGAGTCTAAACAATTATGAAGAGGTATGCCGTAATCATAATGTTTAGACCTTTTTGCCACTTCTCACAAGTCCATATTAGTGTGCCGGTTAACCACACGCGCTCCACTAACGACTTTGAGAATGCAAATATCACAATTGCTATCTAGATAAAATCTACTTAGTGAAAGTGTTTCCTCACCATCATTTTCATGAATCGGAGAGAAACCTTATGACACTTAGATTTAATGGTGTATGTGTTCTTATCCATGTGAATTGTCAAAATCATAGTCACAAGACAAAGATAATGACAAATCCAAAACCATATGGATTGAACTCAATCTTAACTTCTTGCCACCTGGCAGCTCAAGGGCCTGCCATTGCTTCCAAGTTGTTGTGCAACAAATTGAGAACTCTAAGAACTCATATGCAAAACCAACTTTAACTGGAATAGGCACAGAATATGTCAACACGATAGGTTATAAACCTCAAGTTGTGTGCTAGAGAAGAACTTCAGGTTTTATTCTTGATTAGTTCTTGAGACTTTCAAGACCTTTAAGACTCCCACTGTCTCTTGACCTATAAGACTTCCTTGTAAAATATCCAAGAGATAGTGTGGATTCTAATCAAGACAAACACTTCACACAATTGGCCTAAGTTGGTCTTTGTTTTATCCAAAACATCACAACTTACCAATTTCAAATGTACAAGAGTAGAAAACTTTTACTCTTACATTTGACAAGTGTTTTAAACCTTCTTTAAGACATGTCACTCAAGTTACAATCTTGGAGTATGACTCTAAGACTTGTATTGGAACGAAGTATGACTCATCTTCTTGATTTAACCACTTCAACAATTCAAGTTCCTCTTCTTAGTCATAAGAATGCACCAAGATTTTCTTAGAGAACTAATTGTGCTATGGTTTCTTAATCATTAAGATGATCACAAAACTGATACTAAAGTACTCTCCCATCTTTTCAGATTTGAGAAACTTTTATCCTTCTGCCTAATTTGATTCTTCTTATTCGCTCTGCCATACATTGGAACCTTTTCCAATGTCTCAGAGTTACACTTAAGCTTGTAAGTATAATCATATTTACTGAGCTTTAGTAAACTATGACAAATAGTTTAATCAATCTTTTTGTGGTGGACTTGACCAGTGCACAAGAATGTGTACTCGATCCCTTAGTCCTTTACTTGACTCACACATCCATGTGAACGAGTAATTAGTCTTAATTTTTCCAAAACTTGAAAGTTCTCATTCATCATGCTATACAACTTGCATGATTCCAAGTTCCGGTCCAATTGAAACTTGGGTGATGAGAATCTTTCCTTATTTGGTAAATATAGACATTACCACAAATGAAAGAATCAATTTCATATTTCCACTCTTGCTGTTAATGGAATCATATAAGCAACAATTTTTCCTCAAAAGCCATTGTAAGGATATTTTAAAATAAATAAAATCAAAAATTTTTCTTTTATTTTAAACTTTGCGGAAAACTTATCCTTACAATCCATATGAAAACTTGTTGTTTTCTATTCCTAAGCAATATCTCATAACTCCTAAGAAGTAGCTCAAGAATCCGATTTTTCAAACTATAGAAATCCATCTATGCGATCAGATTCAACATATTCTTTCTTTAAGTTTCTTCACTTTCCTTTGATTCTTAAACATCACCATGTGACCCAGTCACATTATGTATCAAGAATCTCAGGATAGAAACTTAACAGAGTTAGATAGTGGACTTTACCTGAAGTAGAGTCAAACTTATTGACTTTAACTTCCTTAGGTAAATTTTGGCAGCTTCGCAACCAATGCCCCTTTCTTTGGCAATATAAACATATGGACCCTTTGATAAAGGTGCACAGGACTATCACAGACTTAGCTTTTCTCTTTACCATTTGGTCAACCGAGTTGACTATGGCCGATCCCTTTCCATTGGGAAGAGAATGCTTTACTAGATATCCAATGTCATCATTGTCAATGTCCATAAAGTTTTAGGAAGTTGATCTTAGCAAATAGATAAGATCATTAAGGGTCTTGTCATAGTCTGTTTCATAGGTGTTCCAAAAGAACTCACTATGTGACTTAGAAAGTAGTTGAACCACCTACTTTCTCAAGACTTTGACACCCAACTCTCCCGGCTTGTCAATATGTGACTACATCTCCAAGATGTGATCACACCTAGACCTTGCCTTGCCAATAGGGCTTGAGTGACCTTAAACTTTTCAAGAACTTGTGGGTTTAGGAGAATAATTTGAGGAGGAGAAAGAAGTATGATATCCATGGGACATCATCCTCATTAGGAAACCTTGTTTCAAGAGATTTGGGAAGATCATAGGTGTCTATTACAGACATCTTTTGGGAGATATTCAAGATAGTTGATTTAAAGTCCTTAATATGACACCCAATATGAAATATTAAGGCTAGGACCCAACAAACTATTTTATAACTTAGAAGAGGTATGCCGTAATCCAAGCTATAAAATATTTGAAGGTAGGTGAATGACGATTCACCAATTTCCACTAAGATAAACGAAATGTATTATTAGGTTTTAATTGGTTTTGAAACTCCTAGATCTTTGAGATTCATTGAACTTTTCAATGGCATGTTTCAATCTCGAGTGTGCCCTTCAGGTTTTGTGACTGGGATGCCGAGGATCACAAAACAAGGTGTGAAGTAACCATGCAAATCACTTGGTACCCTTAATAAATTACCCCTCAATCGATGTGCCGGTTAACCACACACGCTCCATCGATACTATGATAAATATTAAGTCACCCTTTACCTACCTTGTTAAGTCCAAGTTAGTGTGCCGGTTAACCACACACGCTCCACTAACGACTTAGACAAAGTGCAAAGTGTAATTTCATGGATTAGCACCTTATTCACATTTTTCCTAAGTAACTAAGATTGGGTATTATTAAGAGTTTAGTTACTTAGTATTATCATTAATACTTTTAATGAAGGGAGAATTATAGTCCTGTCAAACCCGTTCGGCTAACGACCCTCCACCGGTCAAGCAGGCGGTGGGTGAGAGTGGACACCCATTAAGTTGCCATTTTATAGGCAACAACCTTATACCCACCTTATAGACCGGCTTCGTGAATGAGGCGTACTAGCGGTAAGACTGACTTTACTCTTATACATATATATATTATTAACTTATAATATTATAAAGTATAAGGGTTGAATTTTAACTTTTAAAATTCTAAGGGCTAACTTGGAATTAAAGTATTCATACTTGAAAACTTTTCAAATTCCAAAACTTGAGGGCAAGTTTTGAAACTATTCAAAACTAATTAATTCCATAACTTATGTGTTTAAAGTAGTTTTAATCCAAAAACTCTTCAAGTTCCCAAAAACTCTTCAAGTTCCATAACTTGAGGACAAGTTATGGAAGACTTTAAAGTAATAAAAGAAGTAACTTTTTCCTTTATTTTATAACTTATGGATTTAATTATGGTTACATATTTTTCTTTAATGAAGTGACTCTTGAACTTCCATAACTTGAGGACAAGTTATGGAGTCATAAAAAAAATATTCAATGACACAAGACTCTTCATTTTGTAACCATTGCCAACTATTATGAGTTTTATGAGTCTTTAATGTGACTCTTCATGTAACTTGAGGACAAGTTACACAAACACATTTTATACTCAACTCTTAGATTAAAATGGATTGAAAACAACTATTTCACTCAACATTTCTATTAATCTAAGCAACTCATAAGAACAAGATAATTCAAATCAAACTTTTTCATGTAATTAGTCTAAACCTTAAACTAATACAAAACATGAATCTATTGACAATTATCTTTGAAAATGGATTAGCATGAACATTACCACATCAAAAACAAGTTTATAAGTTCAAAAACAACTTAGGGTAATGTTCCTAGTCCATTTCTAGCCAAAAAACTCGAAAATATGCTGTCTGGGGGTCCAACTCGTCGAGTGCATGAACAAACTCGGCGAGTTGGATCGAATTCATCACTTTTTAGGCATGGACTCGCCGAGTCTCCTGATGGACTCGTCGAGTCTGATGGCCAGACAGCACCAGATTCGTTTTTCCAGCTTCTATTGCAGGTATAACAAGAAAACAAGCCTAGGCTCTGATACCACTGTTGGGTTTTGAGCATTCTAACACTCCTAAGTGTACATGCAACCCTAAATACCTTGGATCTATGTTTTCTCTATTATACATACAAATAAGAACTTCCAAGGTATTATCCTAATCTAGCATACAAAACAATAACTATAGCAAGATAGAATACATACCTCTTTGATGTAGAAAGTCTTCATGAAGCTTGAGTGCCTAGTGCCCCAAGTGTGACACCTCAAATGGAATCACAATCATCAAAACACTTGGAATGACTTGAGAGAATTCTACACTCATCAAAATCGGCTAGCCCTTTTACTTCACACACTAGTGTGATTCTAGTTGCCAATTTTGTCAAGAATAAGATCTTTATATAGTGTTACAATTAGGGTAAACCCTAATTGTCATGACTTTCCATTTCCTTGGATCCATGGGTACAAATACACCATGGAGCATCCATGGACCATCCTATGGGTTTTAGCCCAACTTGATTATCCATGGAGCATTAGCCCACTATACAAGTATGGATGATTTACACAATCAACCCATATATTTAATTAGTCTTCTTTTGATCACTTAATTAATCCTAGATTAATTCTTGATCAATACTAATTAAATAATCTTATTATTCTTATTATTAATATACTAGAGCTTATAATATATTAATAACCATAAGTGTCTTATTTCTCTCATCCAAGTGCATGATGGTATGCAACCCAAATGGACCATGCCGGGTCGGGTCAAGTCTTACCAATTATAGTTATGGACTTAGACATTAATCCAACAATTTCTTGAGAACTGCTTCAAGGGTGCGGTTGCAGAAATGCGTACCCCGATCAGTAATAATGGCTATTGTTGTCCCAAACCTTGTGAATATGTTTGTCTTCATAAAATCAACTACAACCTTGGCATCGTCTGTTCATGTAGCTTTTGCCTCAACCCATTTGTACACGTAATCATTAGCAAGTAAGATATACAAAAACCCGAAAGATGGTGGAAACGGACCCATGAAGTCTATACCCCAAACATCAAAGATTTCACACACTAAGATTGGGGTAAGTGGCATTTGATTCCGAGATGTCAAAGACCCAGTTTTAGCACCTTTCACAAGTTTTGCAAAACAGAAAAGAGTCACGAAAAATATGAGGCCAATAAAGACCGTTGTCCAAGACCTTGTGTGCGGTTCGTTGTGGACCATAATGCCCTCCACAAGCTTCTGAATGACAGAAATTCAAAATTGACTTGACTTCATCATGAGGCACACATCTTCTAATCACTTGATCAACATAATGTTTCCATAGATATTGTTCGTCCCAATAATATCTTTTCGCCTCCGTCTTTATTTTATCTTTCTGGGCTCGGGTAAGATTTGAAGGGAGTTCTCTGGAGACCAAGTATTTCACTATATCAACAAACCAAGGAGGGTTCTGCACAACGAATAGATGCTCATCAGGAAATATCTCGTGAATCGGTGTTGGGTTTTTAGGTGGAGTGAGTCGGCTCAAATGATTAGCCACCAAATTTTCTCTCCTGCTTTTGTCCCTGATCTCTATATCAAATTCCTGTAGCAGCAAAATCCATCTGATCAACCTTGGCTTTGAGTCTTTTTTGGTAAGAGGGTACAGGATAGCTGTGTGATCAGAAAAGATTATAACTTTCGTGCCTAACAGATATTGTCTGAATTTTTCTAATGCAAAAACAATTAACAACAACACTTTTTCTGTGGTCGACTAATTTGCTTGGGCGCTGTGCAAAGTTTTTGATGCGTAACATATAACATGGGGAACCCGGTCTTTTCTCTGTCCTAAAACAGCTCCAACAGCAGTGTTACTGGCGTCACACATTATCTCGAATGGTAAACTCAAATCTGGTGGCTGAAAGTCAAACCCCGAAACCGTTGGCAGAAACATCCTGGGGCGGAGGATGTCATGTATAGCATCAAAACCAATGAATAACATCAATCATAGCAACACAACCATTACATTCAATAGTTTTGCATTGTAAAAACTTAGAAACTCTTAATGCTTCAATTCCTAGAAAATCCAGCAAGTACCTGTCTACTGATTTCCTGAGAAAACAAGCAGTTTGAAAAATATCAGCATAAAGCTGGTGAGTTCATAAGCAGTAATTTGTAATGAAAACTTATTGATGAGCGAGCTAAAATGATTATGTAGTTTCAAGAAAATCCAATATTTTCTTTAGTGAAAAACATAGTGTGATCGATTTCGTATACAATCATGAATGTTCGTTTCTAAAAATCGTAGAGATATGCAAAATACTACTTCATGTGACTAGCTAAAGCTAATTGAAGTATACATATTAAATGGAAAACCATAACATAAATGATTCGGTTTTGAAAACCTTGGCTCAGCCAGTATGCATAGTGTGTTTAGTTCTATTTTGTATAAATAGAACTACTGAAGAAAACCAGGTTCGTAAACTATCGGTGATTTATACATAATGTGTGTCGTATAACCATGCTTGATATGACTAGTGACCTTTCCAACGTTCTTTAGACGTTCATGTTAAATGACACTTGCACGTCTCAGGCGTGCCCGCCTAACTGTAGTTAGCAGTCCAGATGTAGGATTGTCAGTCCCGAATAGATCTATTCACAAATCTCACGCTCTCCCTCCAGGTGACTCCGGTTATACAGTGGTAGGATTTATCCCTGTACAGCTAAGGGTACAGTAGTGAAGTAGCGCCTCACAGTATCGTACAATCTAGTTTACAAGTGATGCAGTAGCGTTCTACCGTAGTGAGAATCCGAATGTATGTTGCATATAGTGATAAGTTACAATTATGAAAATCATTATAAAACAGTTATTTAAACTGTAAACAGTTTCTGTTCCAGTGCATATGTTTAGTAGAGGAGTTCCTATGCTTGATAAGTTTTTAGAGAAATCCCAAACTATACCGATTATAGTTTGCATGTATAATGTAGTGAATAGCGTATCCGTAAAAACTATGCAATTTTAGTGAAAACGTCCCTTATGCTCAACATACTACAAAAGGTTAATAAAGTATGAAGTTTGCATAAGTTTTATGTATATTCCTGAAAACATTTCTGTTTAGCTTATAAGAAAAACATTTACGTTTAGCTTGTATCCCCCCCCCCCTGAAAACCATAATAATACGGAAGAATGTAGGGGTATGAACTCACAGTTGTTGCGTGGGGTTGTTGACTGAAAAGAACATTTCTGAGTTGTTGCACGCGACACTTAACGAAATCCTATTTTCAAATAAATACGTATATGTATCTAAATTAGCGATTTCGATAAATAAAGTGTCAGAAAACACTTGAATTTGGTTGAGGAATGTTACCGAGACTTGCCTGAATCGAAGAAATGAGTTTTCAGCCAAAAGTACTGCGAATACGGTGTTTACTTCCGTGAAAAAGAGTTTACGGTTTTTGAAGACTTGGCGAGTTTACGGTTTCTGAAGACTAGGCGAGTTTACGGCCGTAAACTCAAGAACAAAGTTTACGGCTTTGAAGGTTGGACCGTAAACTCAAAAAGAATGATGTTTGGATGCTGATTTCGACGAGCTGAGTGTTTCCAGACGTTCCAAAGGCTCCAAACGTGATTTTCTCGTTGTTTTCCAGAGTTTGAATGCGTTTTGAGTGTTTACGGTTTATGTGTCTTAGAGAAAGAAGGAGAGAATACGGCCAGAAACGTCCCAATGAAGTCGGAGGCATCGTATTTATAGGGTGAAAGTGGGGTCCATTCGTCCTTGACCGTAAACAGGTTTACGGTCGTAAACGAGTTTACGACCGTAAACTAGTTTATGGTCGTAATCCCATTTTAGACCAAAAATGTTGTTTTCTCGAGATTTTCGGGTTTCCGCGCGATTTTTGATTCCGACTCGAAAATAATTTCATTAAATATAACTAGATTATTTTAATAATCCAAAGAATTTAACCTAAAAGTTAACAAATTTGACTTTTTATTAACGGAATCGCGTAACGGAAACGAGATAAGTTTCGGGTTGTTACATCATCCCCCCGTTAGAGGGAATTTCATCCCGAAATTCGAACCTAGAATACAAATCATGGATTAGGAAAGAGATGCGGATACTTCTGTTTCATCTGATCTTCGCGCTCCCACGTGAATTTAGGCCCCCGCTTGGTATTCCAGCGAACCTTCACTATAGGGATGCGACTTTGTTTCGTTTGTTTGACTTCCCGATCCATGATCTCGACAGGTTCTTCCACGTAGTTGAGGTTCTCATTGATTTCAATCTCGTCGAGAGGAATCACAAGTGTCTCATCGGACAGACACTTCTTTAGGTTCGATACGTGGAAAACAAGATGAATGTTGCTGAGTTCTCGTGGTAGTAAGAGTTTGTATGCTACGGGACCAATCCTAGCAAGGATCTCGAATGGTCCGATGTACCTTGGGTTTAGCTTTCCATGCTTTCCAAAGCGTATCACGCCTTTCCAGGGTGAGACGTTCAGAAGGATGCGGTCGCCAACCTGGAACTCCAAGGGTTTACGTCTCTTATTGGCATAGCTCTTTTGCCTATCTCGAGAGGCTTTCAGTCGTTCCCAGATTTGTACAACCCTCTCAGTTGTCTCTCGGATGATTTCAACACCGGTTAGAGTACTATCGGGGAATTGACCCCTAGCTAGCAGCGTGTCGCCCACCTCAGCCCAACACAGAGGGGATCTGCACTTACGGCCATAGAGGGCTTTAAACGGCGCAGCCTTGATGCTGGTATGGTAGCAGTTGTTGTAGGAAAATTCAAACAAAGGAAGAAGAGTGTCCCATGACGCGCCGAAGTCAATGACGCAGGCTCTCAACATATCTTCCAAGGTCTGAATTGTTCTCTCACTTTTTCCATCAGTTTGCGGATGATAAGCTATGCTCCTATCCAATTTAGTTCCCAGAGCCTTTTGCGAGGATTGCCAGAATCTTGATGTAAACCTGCTGTCTCGATCGGAGATAATGGATGCAGGTACACCATGAAGGAGAACTATTTCTTGAAGGTAGATCCGTGTGAATCTCTCCATCTTGAAGCTTTCTTTGATTGGCAGGAAGTGGGCGGACTTCATCAACCAATCGACAATTACCCAGATGGCATCGTGCCCACTCGGAGATCTGGGTAACTTGGTGATAAAATCCAAGGTTCTCCTTTCCTACTTCCACTCAGGTATTTCCGGCTGCTGAAGTAGATTTGAGGGCTTCTGATATTCGACCTTCACCTTAGCGCAAGTCAGGCACTTGCCCACAAAGGTAGCAATCTCTGCTTTCATGTTTGGCCACCAATAGAGTTCTTTGAGGTCTAGATACATCTTATCCGAACCTTGGTGAACGGAGTATTTAGTCTTCTGAGCCTCATTCATGACAACCTCTCTGTAACCACCGAACTTTAGGGTCCATATTCGGTTCATGAAATAGTAGACTCCGTCTCCCTTGATTTCTAGATTCTTTTCGATTCCTCTTAAGGCTTCACCTGGCATGCTCTCTGGCTTTAAGGCTTCCAGCTGACCCTCTCTGATCTGCGCGGACAGGTGGGAATGGATGGTCATTTTTAGTGCCTTCACCTTATGCCCTGAATACTCCTTTCGATTGAGGGCGTCTGCTACCACATTAGCCTTGCTGGGATGGTAGAGAATTTCGCACTCGTAGTCACTGAGTAGCTTGACCCATCATCGTTGTCTCATGTTTAACTCCTTCTGATTAAAGATGTGATGTAAGATCTGATGGTCGGTGAAGATAGTGGACTTGGTTCCATAGAGATAGTGTCTCCAGATCTTTAACGCAAAGACCACTGCTCCCAACTCCAAATCATGAGTTGTGTAATTGACCTCATGTGTTTTCAACTGCCTCGAGGGCGTAGGCGATTACCTTTCCTTGTTGCATGAGCACACATCCTAGGCCCTGATTGGATGCATCGCAGTAGACCACGAGGTCTTCGGTCCCTTCGGGCAGGGACAAGATAGGTGCGTTGCACAGGGTCTGCCTCAATGTTTGAAACACAGTGTCTTGCTTGACTCCCCAACTGAAGGTTACACCCTTTTGTGTCAGGGACAAGATAGCCCGCGAGACCAAAGAATTGCCAGATTTTTGTGGGTGTCTTTGGTGCAGACCAGTTCTCAATCGCTTTGATCTTGGAAGGGTCCACGTGTATGCCTTCTTTGCTAACCACGTGACCAAGGAAATTCACCCTCCTAATCCAGAACTCACATTTCGAAAATTTTGCATATAGCTTTTCCGCCCTTAATGTTTCCAACAATGCCTCAAGTGTTGTTTATGATCATCTTCACTCCGCGAATAGACAACTATACCTTCGATGAACACAATCAGGAACTTGTCTAAGAAAGGGCGGCACACCCGATTCATCAGGTCCATGAATGATGTCGGTGTGTTAGTTAGACCAAAGGGCATTACTACAAACTCGTAGTGTCCATAGCGAGTTCGGAATGCTGTTTTGGGCACATCATTCTCATGAACTCGCAATTGATGGTACCGTGATCTTAGATCGGTCTCTGAAAGATAACTGGCTCCCTGAAGTTGGTCGAAAAGATCGCCGATTCTAGGTAAAGGATATTGGTTCTTGATAATCAGCTTATTCAGCTCTCGGTAGTTAATGCACATCCGAAAGGATCCATCCTTCTTTTTCACAAATAAGATCGGAGCTTCCCAGGGTGAGAAACTCGGCCTTATGTATCCTTTGTTGATCAGCTCATTAAGCTGACTGGATAATTCTTGCATTTATGCTGGTGCTAAACGGTATGGATATTTAGCTACAGATTAGCTCCGGGGATCAATTCGATACGGAACTCGACTTGCCGTTCGGGAGGGATTTCTGGGAGATCTTCAGGGAAGACATCAAGAAAGTTGCAGACTTCGGGGATGCTCTCGAGGACTTTAACTTTTTGCGTTTCGTCAACAACATGAGCTAGGAATGCATGACACTCCTTCCGCATATACTTCTGAGCTTTGATGCACGAAATGATACGGAGGTTCGAACTGAGCTTATAACCATAAATCATAAAGGTTTTGCCAGAAGGAAGATTGGGACGAACAACCTTGTCAAAGCAAAGAATATCAGCATGATTGGAGCTTAACCAGTCCATGCCGATAATGACGTCAAAGCTCTTGATGGACACATGCATAAGATCGATAGGAAAAGAATAATTGTCTAGAGTAAGAGTGCAGCCTATGAATATGTCGTTAGTGCTCTCCTTCTTTCCGTTAGCCATCTCCATGATAAATGTTTCTGTTAGAGATTGGGATTTACACTCGATTAGATGTTTGAATGAATGACTAACAAAACTCCTCTCCGCACCAGAATCGAAGAGTATGCATGCATAAGAGTTGTCAAGGAGGAACGTACGTATAACAATGGTAGGATTAGCAACTGCTTCATTCTGGTCCATAGCCAAAACTCTCCCTGTATTGTCCCCAGTTGTTGCCTTGGGGCAGTTTCTCCTGTAGTGTCCAGCCTCTCCACATCCATAGCAAGTTTGTCCAGCGCCCACTCCCGGAGCCTAGTTGGTTGGTTGAGCCGGTGTCTTGCAGTATCGAACTATGTGTCCCTTCTTCCCACGGTTGTTGCAGATCAAATCACGGTAGAGCCCGTGATGATTGAAGTTGCATTAGTTGCACAGGGGTAGTTTCCAGCATAACCACCTATAGGGGATTGGGTGGTTGGAACAACAGTGGGAGCAGTAGCAGGAGCAGTAACGACATGAACTACCACTATCTGTTGTTTCTTGGAGGGCTCCTGCAAGGACTGACCCTTTCGCTTATTGCTAGACTTCTTCTTCTTCCCACTGCTATCCTTTTGGGGTTTACGGACAGGTGTCACTTCATCCAGATCGATTCCATGATCGATCAGAGTCTGTGCCAGATCCTTAGCGCTTTCAAATGTAGTCGGCCTAGCAGCCAATACATTTCCTTTGGTGGGTTGCGTCAGTCCCCAGATGTACCTCTCGATTTTCTTGCTTTCTGGCGTGACCATTCCCGGATAGAGAAGCGCCAGGTCATAAAATCTAGCAGTGTAGGCAGCGATGTCGGAACCCTTCATCTTCAAGTTCCAGAGTTCGTGCTCTAACTTTTGCACTTCGCCCCTCCGGCAGTACTCCGCTAGCATGAGCTTTATAAGCCTTTCCCAACTCATGGCATTAGCCACTGGCAGGGTTAGGGTTTTGACTCGACCATTCCACCAGGTCAAGGATCTGTCAGTGAAGGTGCAGGCGGTGAACTTCACCCTGTTGGCTTCAGAACAGATGTAAATTTCAAAGATGGATTCGATCTTCTCGAACCACCGTGTCAGGGAGATGACACCTCCATTTCCATCGCAGGACTTGGGTTTTGCAGTCATGAAGTCTTTGTAGGAATACTCTTTCTGATGTCCCTGACTTCCATCTTGTCTCTATGGGTCGGTTCCACCTCCAGCTCCACCAGCGTTCACTTGTGCTATTGTTTCAGTTACGGCGGAGATAATTGTTGCCTGGAACATGACAGGGTCGAACTGAGGAGGTGGTGGTGGTGACGGAGTCTCGTTGTTCCTTCTGATGGGTCTTGGTTGGGGAGGCATCTTCTTCTAAAAACAATAAGGAAGAAGAGGATAGTAAGTCCTCAAGATATATATATATATATATATATATATATATATATATATATATATATATATATATATATATATAAGAACAAAATATATCTCATCCTGATAATGAAAGTATTCTACCGAGTGATAATCATAGAATGGTTACTAAAATAAGTAAGTTATCGTTTAAGGAAGGAGAGGTAGCAATACTTAGAGTGAATCTGCGTACTAAGTTTGGCTCTAGCGAAAATACTCCTATAGTATTTTATGTGAGATGATTTTGGTAAGTTTTAGGCCTGCTGTAGCACCACAGTCACCCCCAAACACATGTTGGTCATGTCTCGGCTGAATATAGTTGATCAGGATATATTCACCCTAGACATGATTACATAACTATCTAGGTTTAACCGCAGTGTTCCAGCATCCAAATACTTTTGTTCAGTTATACAAGCGAAACGAATCCTGTTATGTATGCATGCTCGTATACTTCTTATAAAAATACTTATATTTTGAAAGTATACTTTTAGCATAGAGCACTTAGGACCCTTAGTGTTTATAGTTGTATACCACGTAAGGTTCGGTATACTAGTTCGCTATAAACATGTGCTCTGATACAAATCTGTCACACCCCGAAACTGTTGGCAGAAACATTCCGGGGCGGAGGACATGATTTATACATAATGTGAGTCGTATAACCATGCTTGATATGACTAGTGACTTTTCCAACGTTCTTCAGACGTTGATGTTAAATGACATTTGTACATCTCAGGCGTGCCCGCCTAACTGTAGCTAGCAGTCCAGATGTGGGATTATTAGTCCCGAATAGATCTATTCACAAATCTCACGCTCTCCCTCCAGGTGACTCTGGTTATACACTGGTAGGATTTATCCCTGTACACCTAAGGGTACAGTAGTGAAGTAGTGCCTCACAGTATCGTACAATGTAGTTTACAAGTGATGCAGTAACGTTCTACCGTAGTGAGAATCCGAATGTATACCGCGTATAGTGATAAGTTACAGTTATGAAAATCATAATAAAACAGTGATTTAAACTGTAAACGGTTTCTGTTCCAGTGCATATGTTTAGTAGAGGAGTTCCTATGCTTGATAAGTTTTTAGAGAAACCCCAAACTATACCGATTATAGTTTGCATGTATAACGTAGTGAGTAGCGTATCCGTGAAAACTATGCAATTTTAGTGAACACGTCCCTTATGCTCAACATAGTACAAAAGGGAAATAAAGTATCAAATTTGCATAAGTTTTATGTATATTCCTGAAAACATTTATGTTTAGCTTGTATCCCCCCCCCCCCCTAAAAACCTTAAAAATATGGAAAAAATATGGGGGTATGAACTCACAGTTGTTGCGTGGGGTTGTTGACTAAAAAGAAGATTCCTGAGTTGTTGCACGCGATACTTAACGAAATCCTATTATCAAATAAATACGTATATGTATCGAAATTAGCGATTTCTATAAATAAAGTGTCAGAAAACACTTGAATTTGGTTGAGGAATGTTACCGAGACTTGCTTGAATCGAAGAAATGAGTTTTCAGCCAAAGTATTGCCAAGAAGGTGTTCACGGCCGTGAACAAGAGTTTATGGTTTCTGAAGACTTGTCGAGTTTACGGTTTCTGAAGACTAGGTGAGTTTACGGACGTACACTCGAGAATAGAGTTTACGGTCTTTGAAGGTTGGACGGTAAACTCAAAAAGAATGATGTTTGGATGCTGATTTGGACGAGTTGAGTGTTTCCAGATGTTCCAAAGTGCTCCAAACGTCATTTTCTCGATGATTTCCGGAGTTTGAATGCGTTTTGAGTGTTTACGGTTTATGTTTCTTAGAGAGAGAAAGAGAGATTGCGTCCAGAAACGTCCCAATGAAGTCGGAGGCATCGTATTTATAGGGTGAAAGTGGGGTCCATTTGTCCTTGACCGTAAATAGTTTTACGGTCGTAAACTAGTTCATGGTCGTAAACGAGTTTACGGTCGTAAACGAGTCTACGTCGTAAACCAGTTTACGGTCGTAATCCCATTTTAGACCAAAAATGTTGTTTTCTTGAGATTTTCGGGTTTCCGTGCGATTTTTGATTCCAAATCGTAAATAATTTCATTAAATATAACTAGATTATTTTAACAAACCAAAGAGTTTGACGGAAAAGTTAACAAATTTGAATTTTTATTAACGGAATTGCGTAACGGAAACGGGATAAGTTTCAGGTTGTCACACTGAAATAAGAAGATTTTTCAGCACATCAAAAGCTTTCTTGCAGTCTTCATTGAAGTCATATTCAACATCTCTTTGTAGTAACTGCCACATGGGAACTGATATCTTCAAAAAATCTTTATAAACCTCCTGTAAAAACCTGCATGACCAAGGAAAGAACGCACTTCCCAAACACTCTTCCGGTAGGGTAAGATTTTTATAACATCTATTTCTGCTTGTTTGACTTCCAAACCTCTTTTTGAAACAATATGGCGAAGAATCAGACCTTGTTCAGCCATAAAGTGACATTTTTCAAAATTTAAGACCAAGTCTGTTTCAATACATCTTTGCAAAATTTCTGTGAGGCTTTTCAAAAAAATATCAAAGGAGTCTCCATACACGGTAAAATCGTCCATAAATACTTCTATGGTATTTTCGACATACTCATAAAAGATACTAACCATACACCATTGGAAGGTAGTGGGTACGTTGCAGAGTCGAAAAGGCATACGTTTGTATGCAATTGTCCCAAATGGGCAGGTGGAGGTCGTTTTCTCCGAATAGAAACCTAAAAATCCATCCAAGAAATAGTAGTGGGATTTTCCAGCAAGCCACCCTGGCATCTGATCCATAAATGGAAGAGGCAAATGATCTTTCTGGGTGGCTGCATTTAATTTTCTGTAATGGATACAAACACGCCATCCGTTCTGAACCCGAGTTGGAACCAACTCTCCTTCTTTGTTCTCTACCAATATCACCCCAACTGTAACAACCTATTATTTCAAGTAAAAAATAATATATTAAATAAAACATATATCAAGGAATAAAGTGATAGAAATCATTACAAGGATACCGAAGATATCAAGAATACCAAAATCTGAGTTATAACGAAGAAGTTATGACCTATTGAAGTTTCACTACATAACCGGCACGATACTGTGTGTCATAAAAAATGAGTTTACAATAAAGCACTTTTTGGCCTTAACGATCAAAATGAAAGACGTAGAATTCGTAAAACCGTGAACGTACATAAAAAGAATGCCCAAATCTGACTTCGTATCAAGAAGTTATGATTTTTCTAAAATTCAACAAAGTAGTATACAACCCAAATATCGAATTAAAGATCGAGCGATTTTTAGGCGACACAAACTAAAGAGAAATTAAAGATCTCATCAATAGTAATCCAACGGTAAAAATATAGATGAGAATGGATGTCGGATAAAGAAGTTATGAAATTTTAACAAACTTTGCATGTCCCAAACTGTTAAAAATATAACATTAAAAATAAATTCAAAAATAGCCAATGGAATCTAAACGAATGTTGTAGAGTATAATCTAACTTATGGTGGATATAAAGAACATTAAAAATGGAATTCGTATGCAAAAGATAAGAATTTTTTAAGTTTGAGGCACGATTTCCGAGACTGGACCGGAGGAGTACACCCCGTGTACCAGAAGTACGCCTAGCGTACTCAGAATCAAGATCAGAAGATGGCCACGTCGCTCTCCTTCGCATGTAGAAATGTATCAGCCACCGAGCGCCATCGCATGATGGACGCGTGTCTAGCTATGCCACGTCAGAAGCTCGGATACCCATTAGAAGACACGTAGCTACGCGCAACTTATGAAGGTCTGCTGTGCATACCGAAGTATGCCCAACATAGTTAGGTTCTTCAGACCACTATAAAAGGGATGCGAGGTCTCCGGGTTTGGTTTATAAAAATTAATTCTCCTTTCATTCTAAATAACCTTTTAAGCCACCTTTAACCCCACGAAGCTGTAGGATTTTGAGCATTCTAACACTCTTATGGTGTATATGCAACCCTAGAAACCTTGAATCTATGTTTTTTCTATGATACATGCAAAAATGTTTTTCCAAGCCTCATATCCTATATAGCATACATGGGCAACTTTTAATCATAAAATTATGCAAGCAAACATACCTTGTAGTAGATTGGATTCCTTGAAAACCTTGTGAGCCTAGCACCTCAAGTGTGATGCCTCAAATTCTCACACAACACCAAATACACTTGGAATAACTTAGATAGAAATGAAGAACACTTAGAAATAGGCTAGCCCTCACTTGTCTTACCTAGTGGCCGATTTTGGTGTGTAACATGAAGCTTATATAGTTTGTTACAATTAGGGTTACACCATGTAAACCCTAATTGTCATGACCTTTCATTTCCATGACCCATGGGTTCTATTAACATCATGGAGTATCCATGGAGTATCCTATGGGTTTTAGCCCAACTTGATAATCCATGGAGCATAAGCCCACTATCCAAGTATGGATGATTTACACAATCAACCCATATATTTAATTAGTCTTCTTTTGATCACTTAATTAATTCCAAATTAATTCTTGATCAATACTAATTAAATAATATTATTAATATATTAGAACTTACAATATATTAATAAACCTTAAGTGTTATTTCTCTCATTTTATTCTATCCAAATACATGATGCCATGCAACCCAAATGGACCATGCTAATCGAGTCAAGTACATTCCAGAAATAGTTAGGAACTTAGACACCTAATCCAATAGTCTCCCACTTGGATAAGTCTAATAACTATAATTGCAAGAATGACTTCAAGAACCGATCAACAATCGTAGCTCTTTCAAGGCCTCACGGAACTGAGATGATGATGATACGCCATTTAAGATAAGTGATCATATAATCTTGTGTTTTAGATATTAGCCGGACAAAGACATGGAGCAATGTCTTACTTATTGTCCAGCAGTTTGTTTCAATTTTCTGATTTGTTTGACATAGAACTTAATGGAACACATCAACTTATTTCTTACCGGGCCCGGTACATGGGTTAACACAAAATCATCGAGGGGCCCATATATCACTTCTAATCCAAGAAGGAACAAATAAACTTCGACTCATATGCTTGTTCTATTACTTTTTGAATACACAAGTGCACGTTTTATAGCATAAAGTTACCAATGTGTTTACGTACAATCAATGTATAACCAACTCATAGGTAACAAGTCATGTCTCTAGGTTTGAAGACTTTAATGATATTACCATCTCACGATCACTCAATATAAATTCCATGAAGTGATACCAGTGAGCGTGGGTTGAATCCAATACTCAGAACTTATGAGCACTCATGAGTGTTGTAGCCATGTCCAACAACTAAGACCTCTATAACCAACTTATGACAGTTTTGATTCATACCTACTTCCAACATATGACCGACTGTGGATAATTTGAATAATATGATATACCAAGCATAATTATTCTTGAAGTCAAAACATGCAAAATGAAATTATAGTAAACGATCTACAAATGATAGCAACACTTTACTCATAAATAAATACACCTTCTATTCATCATCAAATGTCAATTACACTTTACACATTTCAAAGTTATCTAACTACTAAAACTAATATCATCCTTCAGCCCTATGTGCCTTGCATGCTGGTGATGCTTAACCCTACCCAATCCCTTTGTGTGGGGATCTGTCGGGTTCTCATCCGATGATACCCTCTTTGCCACGAGGAGTCCTTCTTCTATTCGATGTCTGATGAAATGATATTTTCTGTCGATGTGTCTGGATCTCCCTTGATCCCTTGGTTCCTTTGCTAAGGCAACTACACTTTCACTATCACAGCAAATCTTTATTGGCTCCTTTATAGATGGTACAAATTCAAGGTCATCGATGAAGTTCTTTAGCCATATAGCCTCCTTTGCTACCTCAATTGCCGCTATATACTCTGATTCACAAGTTGAATCAGCCACTGTCTCCTACTTGGAACTTTTCCAAGAAATTGCTCCTCCGTTTAAGGTAAAGATCCAGCCTGACTGAGAGCGGAAATTATCCCTATCAGTCTGAAAGCTAGCATCACTATACCCCAATACTCTCAAGTCATCACTCCCACTGAGGGTAAGGACCAAGTCCTTAGTCCTCCGCAGGTACTTGCGAATGTTCTTTACCGTAGTCTAGTGAGCCTTTCCAGGGTTCCCTTGATATCTGGTAACCATGCTCAATGCAAAGGCCACATCAGGACGAGTATAAGTCATAACATACAAGATTGAGCCTACAACAGAAGCATAAGGTACTCGACTCATTTCTACTATCTCGACGTCAGTACTCGGGCTCTGAGTCTTACTCAATCTAGCGTTACTCTGGATCGTTAACTCTCCTTTCATGGAATTCTGCATGCTGAATCCATTCAACACCTTCTCCAAGTAGGTACTATGACTAAGTCCAATTAGTCTTTTACTCCTGTCTCTCAAAATCCTTATCCCTAGGATATAGGCAGCTTCTCCAAGGTCCTTCATAGCGCAACACTTCCCAAGCCAGGACTTAACTTCCTGCAAAGTTGGGATGTCATTTCCTATGAGTAGTATGTCATCCACATACAGTACCAAAAAGCTAACTATACTCCCACTAGCCTTGACATATACACAAGATTCATCTCACTCCTCGAAAAGCCAACCTCTTTGACTTTCTCATTGAAGTGAAGATTTCCATCTGCGAGGTGCTTGCTTTAATCCATAGATGGATTTCCCAAGTTTACACACTCTATTAGGGTGCTCTGTACTGACAAAACCCTCTGGCTGACTCATGTAAACATCCTCAGCCAACTTTCCATTAAGGAAAGCGGTTTTGACATCCATTTTCCATATTTCATAATCGTGAAATGCAGCAATGGCTAACATAACCCTAATAGACTTAGGTTCTATTTGTTTTATTTTTACAAAAACCTCTTCAAACCACTTTCTAGTGCGCGGTGCAGCACACGTGCACCACTTTCCTCTCGCAACAGTTTGTTTTTTAGAAGACTTCAGACTACAAAACCTCTGCGCGTGTGGTGCATGGCGCAGCACTTGACTTGCCTCTTTTAACCTCTTCAACTTTGATTTTTTCCAAGTATTTTTTTTAGAATTTTGGTATAACTTATGTTCTTTAAACTTCTTTTTTTAAGCTTTGATTTTCTTAAATTTTTATTTACGGATTTGATACAATTTGTTTTTATAGTTTCCCCAAATTTTTTAACTTGACTTTTTTTTTTTTTAAATTTGATTTTTTTTTTAATTTTTTTATCGTTTCTGTTAATAATATTTTTAGTTTTAATTGCATCTTTTTTTACGTGTGTAATTTTTTACGAACTTTGTAGACATCTTTTGCAATATTTTCTTATTTTATATTTTTTTTAAGTTATTTTTAAAAAGTTTTATATTTTTGTTTTTTTACATGTTCTTTTTAGTATTGTTTCAATCTTTTTAGTATTCTTTCAAAGTTTTAAAATTTGTTTTTAAATTTCAGTTTACTGCAGCAGTCTGCAGATGTTGAAAAACAAACATGCTTCTTATTATAGACTGCGGCCGTTTGTTCCACCTCTTCTGCTACGGAGGATTGCACCTCTTCTGCTACAAAGGATTGCAGAGGTGGTCTGCAGACTTCATAATTTTTCTCTTTGAAAAAACAAAATCACCTTAGTCTTCGCTACTGGTGAAAAAGTCTCATCATAATCAACTCCCGGAGTTTTAGAAAAACCATTTGCAACTAGTCACGCTTTATAAGTGTGTACAGTACCATCCATGTCGGTCTTCTTCTTGAAGATCCATTTGCACCCAATTGTCTTACGACCTGGTACATTGTCAACCAAGTTCCAAACTTGATTGTCATACATGGATTGTATCTCGCTATCCATAGCCTCTTTCCATTTAGCCGCCTCAGACCCTTCCATGGCTTCCGAGTAGCTATTAGGTTCATGCAAGCCTATCATTGTGTTGTCATTGATAAGTGTATCACCCTCCGTAGTAATATAGAAACCATAGTATTGCTCAGGTGCATTCCTAACTCTCATGGAAAGCCTCAGAGGTACAGACTGTTCTGTCGGATCAACAGGAGTTTCCTCCTTAGGTAGATTGCTAGCATTTGAGGTTCCTTCACCACTTGAGTCTTGAATTTCTTCAAGGTCAATTTGCCTCCTACTATTTCATTGGTTCATGAATTCTCTCTCACAAAAGACTCCTCTCCTTACTACGTAGACCACATTATCACTAGGTTTGTAGAAGAGGTAACCAAAGGATCTCTATGGGTAGCTGATGAAAATACACCTCTCACTTCGAGGTTAGAGCTTATCGTGAGACTCACGCCTCACAAAATCCTCGCAACCCCAAATATTGATGTGGTCCAGATTGGGAACTTTTCCGGTTCATGTCTTATGAGGTGTTTTGGCCACCTTCTTTGTAGGAACTAGATTAAGAATATGGGCGGCAGTATCTAAGGCATACCCCCAAAAAGAGATTGGTAGTGAAGCTTGACTCATCATGGAACGAACCATATCCAATAAGGTTCGATTGCGCCTCTCAGCCACACCATTAAGCAATGGTGTCCTGGGAGGTGTCAATTAGGAGATAATCCCACATTCCTTAAGATAGTCAATGAACTCTGTACTAAGATAATCACCAGCTCGATCGGATCGAAGCATCTTAATGTTCCCGCCCAACTGATTCT
Source organism: Lactuca sativa (assembly GCF_002870075.4). Classification (NCBI taxonomy): domain Eukaryota; kingdom Viridiplantae; phylum Streptophyta; class Magnoliopsida; order Asterales; family Asteraceae; genus Lactuca; species Lactuca sativa. The sequence continues at coordinate 194,523,284 of NC_056627.2, forward strand.
CCACTTCCTGCTTGAACTCTTTGAATCTTTCAAAGGTTTCTGACTTATGCTTGATTAAGTAGATATATCCATATCCACTAAAATCATCAGTAAAAGTCACATAGAAGCCGTTATCATCTCTTGTGGCGGTTCTTAGGGGTCCACACACATCAGTGTGTATGAGGTCCAACAAACCCTCACCCCTAGCACAAGTTCCATTGAAGGGCGACTTTGTCATTTTCCCAAGCAAACAAGGTTCACAACTATGATCTGACTTTAGGTCAAACGACTCCAAGACTCCATCCTTTTGGAGTTGTCCTATGCGTTTCTTGCTTATATGTCCAAGACGGCAATGCCATAAATATGCTTTATCCAAGCTAGTGGAAGAATCGATACACAATACATTATTTCCTAGGTTATCTACAACCGACAATTACATATACACCATCATAAGCTAATGATTTAAAATAAAATAATCATTATTAAAGAAAGCATTAATACCACCACTATCATTATCAAATGAAAAGGTAAAACCTTGTTTGTACAAACCATGAAAGGAAATAATATTTCTCGCCATTTTAGACCGGTAACAACACTTATTCAAATCTAATACTAATCCACTACTTAGTAATAAAGAATAAATTCTAATCTTGGTGACAGGTGAAACTTTCCTATTCCCCATGATCAAGTTTAAGTTCCCATGCTCCACATTCTCACTTCTTCTTAGTCCCTTCAAGTCAGTAAATATGTGAATAGCACAACCTGTATCAAGGACCCAAGAATTAGAATGGGGTGAGTTATTAGAGAATATAGTGTATGTACCTGAATGGTTGGGTTTAACTTTCCCATCCTTCACATCTTGCTGGTACTTTGGGTAGTTTCGCTTCCAGTGCGACTTTTCATGGAAATAGAAGCATTCCACCTCTTTAGGGTTAGTAGAAGGAGTGACGAAACCTTTCTTGGTTCCACTTGAAGAGGAGCCATCAAGAGACTGTCCCTTGGTACCCTTCGAAGGGTTCTTCCTCTTCTTTCCTTTGCCTTGCCCGATTGCCAAGACAGGGGTCGCGGTAGGAGTCGGAGTGGTAACAACTGATTTACTCTTAAGACCAGATTCTACGGTCTTCAAGAGTCCTTGAAGTTTGCTGAGTGTAACTTCCTCGTTGTTCATGTGGTATGTCATGTTGAATTGATCATAACAAGATAGTAAGGAGTGCAAAATGATATCTATTGCTAACTCCTCGGGGAAGTTCACGTTCAACTTCAGCAAACGGTCCACATACCGTTTCATTCTTTGCATGTGGCCCGTGATGGATTCACCATCCTTCAACTGGGTTGTTATCATGGAGGAGATGATTTCAAATCGCTCTTGATGAGCACTCTGATGGTAGCGGTCCACCAAATCTTGGTGCGTCTCAAAAGGATAATAGTCCTCATCTGACTTTTGGAGCTCGGTTGTAATATTGGCCAACATGATGCATGCCACTTTGGTAGCATCTCTTTCATGTGCCTCATATTCAGCTATCTCCTCAGGAGTAGTAGTCGACTCAAGTTCATCAAGCTCATTGTCGAGAAGATAATCTTTGTTCTCATACCGAGTGACCATCCTGATGTTCCTGATCCAGTCCATAAAGTTGGATCCATCAAAGATGACTCTCCCACAAAGGTTCGTGAGAGAGAAGGAGCCGGTGGGGTTTGAGCTAGAAACAGCATTGTTGGAAGACATCTGAAAAGAAGAAAGACAAGTTTAGTTTACATATAAGGATAATCCATAATAAACACCCAAATGTAATATTAAGGCTAGGATCCAATCAAAATATATTATAACTTAGAAGAGGGATGTCATAATCTAAGCTATAACATATTTGAAAGGTAGGTGAATGAGGATTCACCACCATGAAAACGAAATAAATTATTAGGTTTTAATTGGTTTTGAAACTCCTAGATTCTTTGAGATTTATTGAAGTTTTCAATGGCATGTTTCAATCTCGAGTGTGCCCTTCAGGTTTTGTGACTGGGATGCCGAGGATCACAAAACAAGTTGTGAAGTAGCCATGCAAATTACTTGGTACCCATAATATTTACCCCTCAATCGATGTGCCGGTTAACCACGCACACTCCACCGATACTATGATAAATATTAACTTACCCTTTGCCTACCTTGTTAAGTCCAGGTTAGTGTGTTGGTTGACCACAAATGCTCTACTAACGACTTAATCAAAGTGAAAAATGTGATTTCATGGATTAGCACCTTATTCACATTTTCCTAAAGTAACTAAGATTGAGAATTTATAAAACATTTAGTTACTTTATATTCATCATACTTTTAATGAACATTTAAAGTCCTTGTGTTACATGTTTGGCTAATGACCCTACACCGATCAATGAAGTGGTGGGTGAGAGTGGAAACCCATTAAGCTGCCATTTTATAGGTAACAACCTTATACCCCCTTATAGACCGGCTTCGTGAATGAAGCCTACTAACGGTAAAATCAATTTGTTCTTATGCATATATAATTATTATTAAACTTATAATATTATAAAGTATAAGGGTTGAATTTTAACTTTTAAAATTCTAGGGGTTGGAACTAAAGTTTTTAAAAGTGACTTTACATGTTCCAAAACTTGACGACAAGTTTTGTAACTTGCAAAACTTTTCATCTTTTATAACTTATGAGTTAATGGTTTAATAAAATGAGTGACTTTTCATTTTATGTAACCTATGTGTTTAATAATGGACTTTAAAAGTGTGACTTTTGGTAATCCATAACTTGAGGACAAATTATGGATTCCATTAAAACACATAATGATCAAGAATTAAACTAACAAGCAAGTTACAAATAAGTCCTATGATCTTCTAAACTCATAAGTTTATGAACATGCATATCAACAATTTCAAGAATCATAAAATTAACCATATAAAACTTGAAATTTTGATACTAGCTATTGAAAATAGATTAGCATAACCATTACTCCATCTACAACAAGTTTTATAGCACCAAAACAGTTTAGGGTAATGTTTCTAGTCCATTTCTTGCAGCAAAACTCAAAAAACGGCATTATGTGTCTCCTACTCGTCGAGTGCAAGAAGCTACTCGACGAGTAGGATGAGTTTACTCATGGACTCATTGAGCCCCCCCATGGACTCGGCGAGTTCATGCTGCAGAGTGCCTAAAAACTAAGTTTTTTCACTATTTTGCATCAAGTATCAAACAAACAAGCCTAGGCTTTGATACCACTGTAGGGTTTTGAGCATTCTAACACTCCTATGGTGTACATGCAACCCAAGAAACCTTGGATCTATGTTTTATCTATGATACATGCAAAATTGTTTTTTGAAGGTTGATATCCTGTCTAGCATACATGGGCAACTTTTAATCATAAAAGTAAGCAAGAAAACATACCTTGTAGTAGATTGGATTCCTTGAAAACCTTGTGAGCCTAGCAACTCAAGTGTGATGCCTCAAAAGTCTCACACAACACCAAATACACTTGGAATAACTTAGAGATTAATGAAGAACACTTAGAAATCGGCTAGCCCTCACTTGTTTTACTTAGTGACCGATTTTGGTGTGTAACATGAAGCTTATATAGTGTGTTACAATTAGGGTTACACCATGTAAACCCTAATTGTCATGACATTTCATTTCCATGATCCATGGGTTCTATAAACACCATGGAGCGTCCATGGAGTATCCTATGGGTTTTAGCCCAACTTGATAATCCATGGAGCATAAGACCACTATACAAGTATAGATGATTTACACAATCAACCCATATATTTAATTAGTCTTCTTTTGATCACTTAATTAATTCCAAATTAATTCTTGATCAATACTAAGTAAATAATACTATTAATATATTAGAACTTATAATATATTAATAGACCTTAAGTGTTATTTCTCTCATTTTAGTCTATTTAAATGCATGATGCCATGCAACCCAAATGGACCATGCTAATCGGGTCAAGCACATTAGAAAAATAGTTATGAACTTAGACACCTAATCCAACAAAAGCCTCGAGAACACCACTAACACCCGAAGAAAGCTCAAAGCCCCGAAGTCCTTGAGAAAATAAAATTTTCCGGTTGAAACTCTGCCCACGTAAAGCTTGGTTTTCAATAGAAACTCGTGGTTTCTTCAAGGTAGATCAATCATAGAAACGAAACGCTGCCCAAATCACCACTTATCAAGTGAGTTCATACCCCCATATTTTTCTAAGCTTTTTCAATGTTTTTAGGGGAGGAATACAAGTAAAAAACAAGCAATTTTTTGTTTAAAAAACATAATTTATTTATTATGTATCCTTACCATTGATATGTATTTAAACGTGAAACTCGTTAAAACATGGAAATAAACTATAATAGGTATAGTTTATGGATCATATGAACTATTTTACAAAGACTAGGTTAAAACATGGAAATAAACTTATAAACTATAATAGGTGTAATTTCAAGGTCTTTTTACAAAATTACTTGTTATTTATAAAAAGGTTTTCACATTTTTACTTGTAAATTTGTTGAAGCTAATTGTGAGACACGTCTTCGTGTACTTACGTATGTACCAATGGAAGTCTAGCCTTATGAAACAGAGTCTCCTCGATGCAGATTTACACATTCAACTGTCCGTTTGATATTAGTTTACATATGACTAGTAAAATAAAGTGGTTGTGTAAGGAACTATTGTTGTCACCATTTTACTAAGAATCATTAATGTTACTTATGAGATTACTTAGTAAATACGTTAGAATTATATATAATGAAGATCCGATAGGCAGTGGAATGTGTGATTTCCGCCTTACTTCCTGTTTCTTGTTTGGTTGTGGGCTTAGGGCAAATCCACACATTCAACTGTCTATTCGTTCTGTATTATATACAATTTGTATTCACTAAATGATCGTAGAAGGAACATACATGGCCATATTACACATTAAGAGAAGATAGTATTTTCTTAAGGAACACTTTCATTATACCTCAAAGAGTTATTAAAGTTAAAGTTGTAAGTACCTAGTGTGTACGTGAGGGTTATATATAATGAGGATCCAACAAATAATGGGATGTGTGATTTCCGCCTCATTTGATGTTCTTTGATTGGTTATGGGCTTGGGGTAGAATCACACAATCGATTGTCTGTTCGATCGGGATTGTATATAATTGTATACACTAAGTACTTGTAGAAGGAACTAGTAAGAGTCATTTTACTTATCATTCATCACAACAGAAAATATAGGATTTTCTGGAGGAACAAGAGAAATTTTCCAAAGAACAAAGAGTATACTTTTATAACAAAAATACTTATGAACTCACCAACTTTAATGTTGACACTTTTTCAAACCACTTCTATTCTCAGGATCGTTAGTAGACAGGTACTCTCTCAGGCGTTATAAAGACAGAGCATAGTATCATTACGTCTTACCTTGTGCTGTAGTTTTAATTTTAAAAAAGTAATGTTTTTGAACACAATGTAAATACTATGTTATTAATACAATGTTTTTTGTTGCTTTGATTACTATTTTACAATTGTTGTGATAGTGTACATGATGTCCTATTCCCCCGAACATTTCCACTATTCTGGTTTGGGGGTGTGACACCAACCTTCTTGGGTACAACTTGAATTGGGCTGACCCATTTGCTGTCAGATATTGGGTATATCATCCCAACATCCAATAACTTCATAACTTCTTTTTTAACCATCTCCATCATTGGTGGGTTTAATCTACGTTGGGCTTCCCATTATGGCTTATAATCTTCTTCCATCAAAAGTTTATGCATACAGAGAGATGGGCTGAGTCCTTTGATGTCTGCAATAGTCCACCCCAATCGTGCTTTTATACTCCTTCAAAATTCTGGTAAGTTCTGACTCTTCTTTTTCTAACAACTTGTTGGATATGATGTCCGGTAATGTTTCTTTTTCTCCAAGATATGCATATTTTAGGTGTTCTGGAAGTGTCTTCAGTTCCAAGATGGGGGCTTACAATACATAAGCAAAACGTTTGGAGTTAGAAACTAGTAATTTAAGAGTTCAGGTAGCATACCTCAACTTTCTCTTTTGGTCCATATGAGCTGCCATCTCGTGATCTTTTCTGTCAACCACATAACTTCCTAATAAAACCTAAGCTGCATTAATAGACAAATTTCTATGGAGCACTAATCCTAGTGACTCACTGTTAGCAATCTCAAAATATTCCGCAGATAATGCTTCAATTACATCAATGAAATTAAGGGCTGAAACATCATCGGGATAACACATAGCATCATAAATATTGATGTTGATAACTTCACTATCAAATTCAATGGAAATGGTACCATCATAAACGTCTATTTTGGTTCTGGCAGTTTTTAAAAACGTTCTCCCTAAAAGAATGGAACCTGAATTTGGTGAGTCGTCATCTCCCATATCTAAAACATAGAAATCAGCTGGAAAAATGAGTTCATTCACTTGAACCAAAACTTCTTCCAACAAACCTTTTGGGTGCACCAAAGAACGATCAGGTAACTGAATGATGACTCTTGTTCTTTCTAAAGGCCCTACCCCGATAGTTTTAAAAGTTGACTATGGCAAAACATTTATAGAAGCTCCTAAGTCCAACATAGCTCATGGAACTGAAAGGTTCCCTAACTTGCTAGGAACAGTAAATACTCCAGGATCCTTACACTTAGGGAGGTAACCTTTTTTGTAAGACAGTTGAAATATTCCCGCATACTTTAACTGTTTCGTTTCCTTTTAATTTTCTTTTTGAAGTACATAACTCTTTCAAAAATTTAGCATATCGGGGTAGTTGTTTAATGGCATCAAGAAGGGGAATATTTACCTCAAACCTTTCTGATGAAATCCATAATATCTTTGTCTTCCTTTTCTTTTTTCGTGTTTTTCAGTCTTGAGGGAAAAGGAGGAGGAGTAATTTTTACTTCAGCTTCACCAGGTCTATCTTTTTTCTACACCTCTTCAGTTGCCTCATATTCTTTCTCAACCACAATCTCTTCTTCCTCATCTTCTTGCTGATATGTTCCTTTGTAGTTTTTACCACTTCTAAGAGTGACAACACAAGCATTGTGATTTGGTTTTGTCTCAGTTTGAGATTGGAATTTTCCTTGCGTTTGTGCTTCCAGTTTGCTCATAGTGTTCGCGAGTTGTGATATCTGCTGCTCCAGATTTTTGACGCTAGACTTGGTTTCATTCTAAAAAAGCTTGGGTACTGGTAGCAAGACTTTTAACAATGTCTTCCGAAGACATGTGGAACTACTAGCTTGTGACTGAACAGGTGGTTGCTGAAAGTTTTTTGGTGCTAATTTTGGTGGAAAGGTAGTTAAAATCCAGGTGGAGCCTGGTATTGATTTCTTTGCTGGAAATTTTGCTAAGGCCTTGGCTGGGTATTTTTATTTTGAGGTCCTCCCTAAGCTTGGTGGTTGCGATGGTGATCAAACGACCCTTTCTGAAATCCTCCCATAGCTTGAACAGATTCAGTGTCGTCTTGACTTTTGCGATGGTGATCAAACCAAGTTTTGCAGCAGATCCCACAAGGTTTGACTTTTGCTTCAATACCTTTTTTCTTCTGTCAACAAAAGGACAAACTTTGTCAATTCTAAAATATGGTATTCCAGGTGAGCGTTACTTATTTCTTTGACTCCTCTTGGTTGGTCTGGGTACCATTATTTTTTAGTTGTTGAATTCTTAGATTCATTTTCTAGCTTTTCAATCAATATCCAGATCTCTGTTGGTGTCATATCTAAAAGTGACCGTCCACTTGATGCATTTATGAGTCGCATCTCCATGGGTATCAAGCCTTCCCAAAAACACTTGTATAACTGACAATCACTAATTCCATGTTGAGGGCATCAGACCAACAAACGCTCCCAACAAGTTTGGAGAGCCTCTCTTTTGCCTTGCTTTATACGAAGCATCTCTCTACATAGGTTTGACACTTTCGCCGTAGGAAAATATTTCTCTAGAAAAAGTTTGGCGAGTTCATTCCAACTTGTTATTGAACCAAACGGAAGGTCATATAAACACTCCTTTGCCTCATCTTGAACTGAAAAAGGAAAATCCCATAGTTTAAGTTGGTCTTCAATAACTGCATGGGGTTTCATTCCAAAACAGACGACATGGAATTCCTTGAGAAATTTGTGAAGGAATTCATTATCAAGGCCTCAGAACGGTAGAAGCAAATGGATTAAACCGGATTTGAGCTCAAAGTTTTGAGCTTCTGGAAAGGTGATACACAGAGGTTGTTAGGCAACCTCTTGTGTTGCCCATTCGCGGAGAGACTCTTCAGCATCGTCTCCATTTTCACTGATGATTGATTATGTTTCAGTTTCAGAAAGAATCTGTGAGTTCGGGTGTTGGATTAGTGTCTAAGTCCATAACTTTAATTTGTTTGTACTTGACTCGACTCGGCATGGTGCATTTGGGTTGCATGGCATCGGAACATTTGGATAGACCATTTATGAGGAGATGACATTTGTGACATATCAATATATTATATGTTCTAATATATTAATATGAAATCATGTTTAATTAGTATTGATCAAGAATTAATTTGGACAATCATTTATTCTTATATATGTGGGCTTATGATCCATGATTCCTTATGTTAGGTTTAACCCATGTGGCGATCCATGGATACTCCATGGAGGTTAAAACCCATGGAGCATAAGGAATGGGTAAAGACATGGGTTAAATGGTGTAACCCTAATGTGCACACTATGTAAGGACCCCTTTGTCTCAAGAAATTGGCACTCGTGATACATATATGAGGGCTAGCTGATTTGAGCATGAGTGTCTTCTTCTCATGGTTATTCCATGTGTTGGTGATGTTGTGTGAACCATTTGAGGTGTCACACTTGGGGCACTAGGCTCTCGAGCTTCATGGAGACAAGCTACATCAACAAGGTATGTTTTTCTATCTAATTTATTACCCAAGTATCAATGTTTTGTATGCAAGTTAGGATAATACCTTGGAATATTCATATTTGCATGTATAAGAGAGAAACCATAGATCCAAGGTATTTAGGGTTCCATGTACACTTAGGAGTGTTAGAATGCTCAAAACCCAACAGTTGTATCAGAGCCTAGGCTTGTTTTCTTGTTATACTTGAAAAATTGGCTGGAAATCGAAGTTTTTATGCTGTTTGGACAGCAGACTCGCTGAGTCCATGAGGGGACTCAACGAGTCCAAGGCAAAACTCACCCAACTCGCCGAGTTGGTTCATGCACTTGACGAGTTGGACCCCCAGACAGCATATCTTCGACTGTTTTGGCTGGAATTGGACTCGGAACATTACCCTAAGCTGTTTTTTAACTTATAAACCTGTTTTTGATGTGGTAATGTTCACGATATTCAAATTTTAAAGATAGTTGTCAATAGATTCATGTTTTGTATTAGTTTAATGGTTAGGCTAATTACATGAAAAACTTTGATTGAATTATCTAGTTCTTATGAGTTGCTTAGATTAATAAGAAAGTTATGTGAAATTGTTGTTTTCAATCCAAATTAATCTAAGTTGATTCTAAAATGTGTTTTTGTAACTTGTCCTCAAGTTATATGAAAAGTCACATTTGAGATTCAGAAAACTCATAAATATTTCCATAGGTTATGAATAAAGAAAAGTCATATTCTTTTAATGGTTTAAAGTCTTCCATAACTTGTCCTCAAGTTATGGAACTTGAAGAGTATTTTGTATTAAAACTACTTTAAACACATAAGTTATGGAAATTGAATAGTTTCAAAACTTGCCCTCAAGTTTTGGAATTTGTAAAGTTTTCCCTTATGAATACTTTAATTCCAAGTTAAGCCCTTAGAACTTTAAAAAGTTAAAATTCAATCCTTATACTTTATAGTATTATAAGATAATATATATATATATATATATATATATATATATATATATATATATATATATATATATATATATATATATATATATATATATATATATATATATATGTATGTATAAGAGCAAGTCATTCTTACCGCTAGTAGACCTCATTCACGAAGACGGTCTACAAGGGGGGGGGGGGGGGGGGTATAAGGTTACTACCTATAAAATGACAATTTAATGGGTGTCCACTCTCACCCACCGCTTCCTTGATCGGTGGAGGGTTGTTAGCCGAATGGGTAGGACCAGGAATAGAATTCTTCCTTCATTAAAAGTATTAATGATAAATACTAAGTAACTAAACTAGGAAGGCAAATGGTAACTTAATGTTTATCATAGTAACTAAACTTGGTAGGCAAAGTATTAATGAATTTCGTGCTAACCCATGAAATTACACTTTGCACTTTGCTTAAGTCGGTTAGTGGAGTGCGAGTGGTTAACCGACACACTAGCTTGACTTAACTAGGTAGGCAAAGGGTAACTTAATGTTTATCATAATATCAGTGGAGCGCATGTGGTTAATCGGCAAATCGATTGAGGGGTAATATTAAGGGTAACAAGTATATTTGCATGATTATTCACACCTTGTTTTGTGATCCTCAGCATCCCAGTCACAAAACGTGAGAGGGCACACTCGAGATTGAAACATGCCATTGAACAGTTCAATGAATATCAAAAGACATAGGAGTTTCAAATCCAATTAAAACCTAATAAATTATTTCGTTTTTCATGGTGGAAATTAGTGAATCGTCATTCGCCTACCTTCAAATATTATATAGATTGGATTACGACATCCCTCTTCCAAGTTATAAAATATTGTGTTGGGTCCTAGCCCTAATATCTCTTATTGGGTGTGATATGAAGGACTTTAAATCAACTATCTTGAATATCTCCCAAAAGATGTCTAGATCTGACATCTATGATCTTCCTAAATCTCTTGGAACTTCGCTTCCTCCACCTCCTCCAATTATTCTCCGTAACCCACAAGTTCAAGGTCACTCAAGCCTTATTGGCAAGCAAGGTCTATGTGTGATCACATCTTGGAGATGAAGTCAAATATTGATAAGCCGGGAGAGTTGGGTGTCAAAGTCTTAACAAATTTGGATGTTCAATCACTTTCTAAGTCACATAGTGAGTTCTTTATGGACTACTTTGTAAAAGACTATGACATGACCCTTAATGATCTTATATATTTGCTTTGTGCTGGTGAATCAGCAATGATTTGGAGCACTGGTAGAGAAAATTTGATTACAATATCAACTTCCCAAACTTCCATCGACTTTGAAAATGGTAACATTGGATATCCAGAAAAGCTTTCTCTTCCAAATGGAAATGGATTAGCCATAGTCAACTCGGTTGACCAAATGGTAAAGAGAAAGGAAAGTCTGAGATAGTCCATTGCACCATTCCCAAAGGTTCCATATGTTTCTGTTGCCAAACCAAGGGGCATTGATTGCAAAGCTGCCTATTTACCTGAAAGATCATAAGTTTGATAAAGTCAAGAAGTTTGACTCTACTTTAGGTAAAGTCTATTATCTAACTCTGTTAAGTTTCTATTCTGAGATTCTTGTTACATGATGTGACTGGGTCACATGTTGATGTTTTAAGAATCAAAGAAAAGGGAAGAAACTTAAAGGAAGTATATGCTGATCGCGAAGATGGATTTCGATCGCATGGTTCGGTGATCAGAATTTTGAGCTGTTGGTTAGGAGTTATGATATATTGCTTAGGAATAGATAACAACAATGTTTTTCATATGCTTTTGCACTCTAAGGATAAGTTTTTCCACAACGCTTTTAAAATAAAAGGAATTTTTTTATTTCATTTATTCTAAGTATCCTTACATTGACATTTGTGAGAAATTGTTGCTTATATGATTCCATTGATAGTAATATTGGAAAATGGATTTGTTTCTTTCATTTGTGGTAATGTCTAATTTACCGAATAAGGAAAAATTCTCATCACACAAGGTTTCAGTTGGATAGAAACTTGGAAATCATGCAAGTTGTATAGTATGATGAATGAGAATTTTCATCTTTGGAAAAATTAAGATTAATTCCTTGTTCACATGTATATATGATTCAAGTGAAGGACTAAGGGATCGAGTACAAATTCTGGTGCACCGGTCAAGTCCACCACAAAAGATCAATAAGACTATTCGTCATTATTTACTAAATTTTAGTAAATATGGTTATACTTACAAGTTTTAGTATAATTCTGAAGCATTGGAAAATTTTCGATGTATGGTACTTTAGTATCAGGTTTTGTGATCATCTTAATGATTTAGAAATCATATCACAATTAGTCCTCTAAGGAAATCTTAGTGCATTCCTATGGCTAAGAAGAGGAATCAAGAATTGCTGAAATGGTTAAATCAAGAAGATCAGTCATACTTCGTTCCAAAACAATTCATAGAGTCATACTCCAAGATTGTAACCTAAGCAACATATCTTAAAGAAAGTTTTATAACACTTGTCAAAAGTAAGAGTAAAAGTGTCCTACTCTTGGACATTTGAAATTGGTAAGTTGTGATGTTTTGGATAAAACAAAGACCAACTTAGGCCAATTGAGTGAAGTGTTTGTCTTGATAAAGAATCCGCATAATTTTTGAATATTTGACAAGTGATTCTTAAATGTCAAGAGGACAGTGGAAGTCTATAAGATACTGGAAGTATTTAAAGATCTAATCAAGAGTAAAAACCTGTAATTTATCACTAGCACACGATGTGAGGTTTATAACCTATCGTGTTGACATATTTCTATTTATGTGCCCATTCCAGTGAAAGTTGGATTTGCATATGACTTCTGGGAGTTCTCAATTGGTTGCATAACAACTCGGAAGCAGTGACAGGCTCTTGTACTGCCAGGTGGTAAGAATTTAAGACTGCATAAGTTCAATCCATATGAGTTTGTATTTGTCACTAACCTTGTCTTGTGATTATGGTTTTGACAAATTCACATGGATAGGAACACATACACCATAAAATCTAAGTGACATACGGTTTCTCTCTGATTCATGAAAATGATGGTGAGGAAACACTTTCGCTAAGTAGATTTTAGGTAGATAACAAGTGTGATATTTGCATTTTCAAAGTTGTTAGTGGATCATGTGTGGTTAACCAGCATGCTAAAATGGACTTGAGAGAAAAAGCAAAGGTCTAAAAAATTGAGACTATGATTACTGCATCCTTTTTCATAGTTCTGAAAATTGTTTAGACACACATGTGAGCTATCTAAGGAAAGGTGTGTGTTTTTGATAAAGTCGTATCAATACATCTCGTATCATAAATCTGAACTTTGGTAAGAAAGTCAATAAACTATTGATTTCTAGAAATTCAGTTGATTTATGAGTACATGTCAAAGCTAGTGGGAGCATAAGTGTTAGGCTAATAATCATCATGTTAGTGGGAGCATGATAATTATGATAAGTATTGCAAGTAAGCAATGTTAATTAAAGAAAACAAAGTTTCAATTCTTGATGTTGCAAAGGTTGGAAAAGGTGTTTTGCTATAATTAAGGGAGAGGAAATTATACTTCATTTCAATTCTAAAAGCTTAGATTGAGGTTTTAATCATCTTTAGTCACAGATATATATATATATATATATATATATATATATATATATATATATATATATATATATATATATATATATATATATATATATAAATTTCATGTTGGTGTGGCTCAACATAAGGAAATTCTATGTATGGGTCCATTATTTACGTTCTAAAATTCGATTATGATTACGACATCCCTTTTCATAATGTGAATTATGAGAACTTAGAAAATAGAAATAGAAATATTATGGCAAAAAGACTGGTTTAGTATCATGTCTTTATGTGAGACATCATGAATCATGTCCCGTATGCTTCAGATATAGGATCGATTGCATACGCTATAATATTCATGTTTTCTAAATTTTACAAATGCTCAGGGCAATAACAAGGGAAAAGTATAGAATTGGATATGACTAAAATGACTAAGCAATTGTCGAGGACAATCTAAGGTTTACCGAAGATTGGTTGGTCAAGGACAATTGGAAGTATACTGTTAATTTTTTGAAGGACCATATTGACATATTCTGGAAAGAGACAACTATTGTTCAGAAGTAATAGTCAAAATGGGAATATGGAAATGTTTCAATAGGTGAAAGTTATTCAATTTGTGTATGATTAGAAAAACTTAATGCAAGAAGGATATTTCCATGGAGTTGATCTCCATTGGAATACTCTGTAATGTATGTCGACAAGTCTGTGTGACTTTGTGCATAATCATTACAAGAGGATCAGTGCATATAAGTTTAGAATCTAACAGATTTAGGCAAATGACAGGAATTTGGAGATCTTGCATTTGTGGTAAGGATTTGGGATTATGAAATGCGAATAATTGGATTTATGTTCAATCGATCTATTTCATAAAGTAAAGATCATAGATAAACTTAGTATGAATACTTGGTGTATGGCATGACTAGTGTTTAGAAAAACACAGTGTACATGCCTGAAGCATGGGACAACTATTGTTTGAATTCAAGTATATACTCGATAGTTTTGAACAATATGCAATGAATGATGGGTAATCAACATAGTGATAAATAAAAGTTGTGTTTATTTATATTCATAAGTTCTAAGACCATATTGGATTCGATTATTCTTGTGTTTCACTTTGGATGTTTTGACTTCCAGAATAACTAGGTCGTTCTTCCTGAATGACTAACTGATACATAACATCCACAGTCGGTCATATGTTGGAAGTAGATATGAATCAAGACTGTCATGGGTTGGCTTGTAGAGGTCTAAGATGTTTGACAAAGTGGTGCTACAACACTCATGAGTGCTCATAAGTTCTAAGTATTGGATTCAACCCACGCTCATTTGACTCACTTCATGGATTTTATCACGAGTGATCATGAGAAGATAATATCGTATATTCTTCAAACCTAGACATATGAGTTGTTACTGTGAGTTGGTTATACATTGATTGCACAAAAACACATTGGTAACTTGATGTTATAAAACGTGCCTTTGTGTATGATTTAACAATTAGTAGAACAAGCCATATTATTTGATGTTTATCCATTCCTTTTACCTTCGGGATAAAAGCGATATCTATGGGCCCCTCGATGATTTGATGATGATACATGTGAGTGCTTGGCCAAGCCAGGACTAATGTGATTTGTTCAATTAGTCGGTCGTCATAGATCGGAAATCGGGAAACAACACATGGACAGAGGGAATGATTTATAATCCATGTCTCCGTCCATATGATATCTAGAATGGAGGAATATATGATCCCTTATGTAATCGACGAGTCATTGACAAATGTCAGAGTTCATCGACAAGGTCAGAGATCGACAACGGCTTTTGAGAGCTACGATTGCCAGTTGATTGTTGAAGTCATATGCAATAATATTTTTAGATTATTCCAAGTGGGAGACTGTTGGATTAGTGTCTAAGTCCATAACTATAATAGATATGTACTTGACCCGACTGGGCATGGTCCATTTGGGTTGCATGGCATCGGAACATTTGGATAGACCGTTTGTGAGAAGAGGACAGTTGTGACATATTAATATATTATAAGTTCTAATATATTAATATGAAATCATGTTATTTGATTATTATTGATCAAGAATTAATTTGGACTTAATTTAGTGATCAAAAAGAGACTAATTAAATATATGAGGATTGATTGTGTAAATCATTCATTATTATATATGTGGGCTTATGATCCATGATTCTTTATGTTGGGTTTAACCCATGTGGTGATCCATGGATACTCAATAGAGGTTAAAACCCATGGAGCATAAGGAATGGGTAAAGTCATGGGTTACATGGTGTAACCCTAATGTGCACAATATATAAGGACCCCTTTAGCACAAGAAATTGGCACTAGTGATACATATATGAGGGCTAGCCTATTTGAGCAGAAGTGTCTTCTTCTCATGGTTATTCCATGTGTTGGTGATGTTGTGTGAACCATTTGAGGTGTCACACTTGGGGCACTAGGATCTCGAGCTTCATGGAGACAAGCTACATCAGCAGGGTATGTATTTCGATCTAATTTATTACCCAAGTATCAATGTTTTGTATGCTTGTTAGGGTAAGACCTTGGAATATTCATATTTGCATGTATAATAGAGAAAACATAGATCCAAGGTATTTAGGATTGCATGTACGCTTAAGAGTATTAAAATGATGAGGAGTATGTTTTCAACGGGCTGTTAACGGGTAAGGTTGGTGGTGCTTTTGTTAAAGTTTGAAATGAGGCTTCAGTTTTGTTCCACAAGGGGGTGCCTTGTGGTGTGGGTGTTTTATAATGTAGTAGGGAGGAGGTTGAGTTTCCTGCTTGTTGCTCCCGAAGTGTTGCCTCCTTCTTTAGCTTCCTAGTAGTCTTCTCAGTATCTGGATCAAAAATTTAATCACCTGTACATGAAGATCTTGGCATAAAACTATTAGTGTTCACCGTGTCCCCGACAACATCGCCAATTTGTTAAAACCGCTATCGTGCACAATTTAAACAAATAAAAATATAAATTAGACTGATCTTTTGCGCTAACAGGTAGTACAGGTAAGCAGGGTCGGATCCTCAGGGACATGTCTTAGAGTCTTAGGCTCTTTGCGTAAGGCACGAACTAATTCTTGACAAACAAAAAAAACGGGAGGGGGTTATTTCTGAAAATTTAAACTAATAAAAATTAAAAATGATAAAAGATCAACTGAATTTAAATGTAGTAAAAATTCAAATAGGGGAAGGTAATTCTAGTTTCGTGGTGACACCCTTGATCATATAATTAACCTTGAACACAATATTTGACTGTACACTAGTTTAAACTGGTATTAAAGTTCATTAACAAGCTCTAATGACTTCTATTACAAAAATCATTTAATCAAAATACGTTCTTTGAATTAAATAAAATTTTTTACGAAATTAACCAAACAAGCTCTTGATTAACAAAGAAAAGTTGCATTAAACACAATGTAATTTCCTAGTAAAGTCCAATACCTCTCGTAAGCTCGGAGGTGTAAAAACTCGTTTGATCAATTCATATTAGAGTTAACCCTAAACACATAATTAATCTAATATATGTTACTTTTTACTAATTAGTCTAGACAACTACAGATCAAAACAATTAGATAACTAGAATGATTTACAAACAATTCAAGTGGCCAACAGAAATTACAATCAAAATCAAACACTCAATTAACACAGAATTGATCAAACTAAATAGTAATCATAGTCGAACATAGTGCCTAATGATTAATCATACGAAAAGGTTACGTCTTGAGAAACTGAAATTTGAGTTTTTAGCCTGACATGGCTAAAAATGGATTACAAACAGTAGAAATAGAGTCTAAACGATAAATCTTACAAAGAATGAAAAGATATTGAATCGTCTCCTTTAGATCTGCGTTTTTCACTTGAAACCCTCTGAAAATCGCCTTTGAGTCACCAATTAGGGTTAATGGATAAGCGTGGGGCTCAATTTATACGTACATAATTAAAAACGTCATGCATGAAGCTAGGTTGCAATCAAAAACACGTCCCAGGTCTTTTAAATGAAGTACGTTACCATTTTGATACATTTTAGCCTAGTTGCGATCGCATGAAGCTAGATTGAAATCGAATTGTGACATCCCCAAATTTCACGGCCAGAAAAGACCGGTTTGTTTATGCTTTATTTTAAAATCAGAGTAATCATTTAAAGAAAACGGTTGTGGAATTTGTTCCCAAATCAAGATATGATAAAAAAAACTCATCAAAACATTTCTCAAAGAGAATGTATTTTCATTAAATAATAAATCCTCGGGATGTCATGTTCCGATACAGACACATAAGCATAAACAGAACATACATTCATTTATTCTAGTGATTTAAATCTCCTTTAATCTCTCAGTGCAAAGCCGCTTCGTATCAATACCTGTGATACAGTTAAATTGAGTGGGTCAGGCTTGGGAGCCTAGTGAGCATATATGGTTTTCAACCCATAATATTATATCATATATATGTGTATATATATATATATATATATATATATATATATATATATATATATATTCAATCATCAAACAATCAACCCAATTACCCATCCCCATTAACTCCATTTATCTTAAGGATCTACCCTATGAATCATCTATCCTTTATTCTTATGGATTGACCTAAGGTATAGGCACGAAGTCACATCGTTGCCAGGGTTTACTCAATAGGTGCTAGCTCCATAGTCACCAAGGTTTATACAATAGGCGCTAACTCCATAGTCACCAAGATTTATACGATAGGCGCTAACTCCGTAGTCACCAAGATTTATACGATAAGCGCTAACCCCATAGTCACCAAGATTTATACGATAGGCGCTAACTCCATAGTCACCAAGATTTATACGATATCCGCTAACTGCATAGTCACCAAGATGTTTATACGATAGGCGCTAACTCCATAGTCACCAAGGTTTATACGATAGGCGCTAACTCCATAGTCACAAACTATCCTATCTACCCATGTTCTACCCAACATTTTCATAGATATAAATACTTACATAGTTTAAATCATTTAACACATGTATAAAACATCAATTCCACGCCCATCTCAAATAGACAACAGTATATAAACACATAGCATGTATTTCATAACAAATACTTCATATTTATGTGTTAGAAGAAAGTAACCACACAATCACACAAAACATATACTTAATACATTAAAATCGTGTTTATGAAAGGGACTATACACTCACTTGATCAGAAAATGATCGGACATCACTACAGCTCTAAGAGTAGTATTCTTTGGTGAAACTAGAAGATCTTCACACACCGGGCTTCTCGCAAGCAGAGCTTCGGCTCGGAAACTCTTTTCTTCTCGGGATCTTCGGGACACGCTTCGGGTCTCGGAGTTGATACCGAGGCTTCGGGATATTTCTTGCATGTAAATCGAGGTAAAATGGGAGAGAGAGAAGCGAAAATAGCGACCCTAAACGGCTGGCCCTTCAAATCTATTTATAGGGCAAAATTGTCCTTTGCCACGTCCTGGCACCTTTTTCCACGTCGTGGGCTTGGTCGTCACTGCATGCGTCATCGTCCACTTGCTCTGTCGGGCTCCAGAATGCGTCAGAAGTCCTGCCACGTAGGTGAGATTATGGTCTACAACTCTCGTTTAGACTCCGTTGGCTAATTTTGAATTTATTTTTAATATATAAAAATATATTATTTATATATTATTTTTAGTAGGCCGGGACAGGAAAACTCCGTTATAAATTCATAACTTCTTCATCCGACGTCCGTTTTCGCCTATCTTTTTAATGTTTCACTACTACCAACGAGATCTTCGATTCTCGTTTAAATTGTTTCGGCTAAAAACTGCTCGGTCTCAAATCGAGTATTCAGACTGCATACTGCTAAGTCGAAACTTAGAAAAATCTTAACTTCCTCATACGAAGTCAGATATTGACGTTCTTTTTATGCACGCACACGGTTTACTGAAATCATTAACTTTCGTTTAGATTACTAAGGCTAGATATCGTTCTATCTTAAATTCGTATTTTACATCATTCGGCGTCGTGCCGTCGTGAAACTTCGACAGATCATAACTTCTTCGTTATAACTCGGATTTTGGCATTATTTATTTGTACGGAATCCTTGTAACATATACTACAACTTATTTAAGATTATTCATTCTAAATAATCTTCTATCAAAAGGCATTTTAGATGCTTATCGTCTCCAAATTGACTAGCCTTGATCTACGGGCATTACACGAATGTACTGTTGTTGCGATCGCATGTATCAACTTTTCTCATCCAAGTGAATTTTTCGGCCGAAAAAAATACGAAGTGAAGGTGCGACCAAAGATGTGATCACATGGGTAAAGTTGCGATCGCATGTATAGGGTATGCGATCGCATGCACTCAATTTTGTCTTTTTTCGATCGTTGTTCCTCCTTCCAAGTTATTCTTGATCATTCCTCGGCATCCTTCCTTAGTCTAAGCTCCAGTTAAGCTTAAAAGCATCCACCAACGTATCCCGAACTCTCGTAATCATCCACGTGCTCTAAATTGCCCTGAAAAGTCATAACAAACGTGAGCAGTACAGGCATTCTACAAAATAATCTCGAAACATACAACAAAATACCATGGAAATTGTGCTAAAAGATGCATATAAAATGCATCTAACAATGATCAATATTCCCGTGTTGAAATTACTAATTTTCCCTTTATCATGATCTCAAACAAATTAATGTTTTTGTATTTATCTTTTGTGATAGTAATGTTTTTATCAGAGATAGATGTGAAGTTGACCTAGGGGCAAAAAGGGGGAATTATGAAATTTGTGGATTGGGCAAAAACACTTGGAAAGTTAATATGCAACATTAATCATATATTTTTATATTATTATGCCTATTTTTTTCAAAGTTGTTTCTTTATATTAAAATAATCAATTACTATTTTAGGCAGCAATGATCATATACAAGTTTATAATCAAAGTTTAGTTGAATACTTCCAAATTACTCACTTTGGAATCAAGTTTTCATTTGTGATATGTAAGGTGGTCTCTTTTTACTTCTTTTCTCCTAAATGTAAACAACTCCCAGTCTAAATATCAGTTGTCCAATTCATTCAGACCCACTTGCATTATTTCTTTCATTTAGGCCCTTATTAGACTCAATGTAAGAAAAAACAATATACTTTGTGTTTGACTCTATTTTATATGTGGTTTTATACTTTATTTTATATGTTGTTTTATACATTATTTTATATGTTTGTTTCATACTAAATATTTAAGATTTAGCTATTGTGCAATGTGCACGTACCGGTCATGCAACTCCTGAACGGTCCCTATGGTTTGGGGTAATTTGCATGCTTGGTCCCTAACTTATTTTTTTAACTTGGAAGGTCCCTACTGTTTCTTATTGCTAGACGCTTGGTCCGTATTGTTTTTTTGTTACGCATTTGGTCCCTATCTTACGTAAAAATACAATTATTTAAATAGGGAAAAAAAGTAGGGAAGGTAAGGTAAGGTGAGGGGTGGGGTTGGAGTGTGTTTATTTAAATAAATTTAGAAAAATCAAGGTAAAAATTTACTTTTTATATATGACAGGGACGAAACATGTAATAAAAATAAACAGTAGGGACCTTCCAAGTTAGAAAAATAAGTTAGAGACCAAACGCACAAGTTACCATAAACCATAAGGATCATTCACGTAATTTACCGGATTCTCAAATGTTCATTTATTGCTCTTAATGTTTTCCTTTTTCATGAAAGTGTCTATGTTCTCTTTGTCTTAAAATTTAATCCATTTGAACATCTAAATCTTGGGGGGAGAATGTACACGTTCTTTTGAAAATCTTGGGACGGGTTTGATGGGTGGATTAAAAGGGATTTGTTTTCACCAATGTATTTATGAAGAAATAACGAAACTAAACTCATCATAAATATTTTTAAACATTAATATTATAATATTTAAATAAAAATCGTAACATTTTTAAATACAATTTAAAGGTAATAATTTCTAATGTTAATTATTATATAGTAATTATAATATCTCATTTTTAAATAAATTTAACTAATTGTCAATGCTATTTTGGGCTAAATTTATAAAGAACAATTACTATTTATATTAAAAATGATATGTTCACAAAATTTTAGCAATGTACTTTCCAAGAATATTAAAATACTTTTATTTTTTTTAAGATACCATAAAATAGCAACTTACTTTTATTTTATAGACTTACAAATTGAAATGCTATCTCGGCTTAAATTTAGAAAGTACAATGACAATTTATAATCATTTATTTAATCGGTAATTATTCCTGCAAATTGGTAAAATTTTAAAATACCATATATTAGCAACAATATACTTTCAATACACATTGCTATAATTGGCAATAATGTTAACTAACTTCTAATCTGTTACTTTAGGGGCTTATAAAATGAAATTTAATGACTTTTCCTTTCTGCCCTAAAATAACAATGTAATTCTATATTACATTGCTATAATCCATAAATAGTAATTCTTTGAGTTTGCAGATAAACACTTATAAAATGTATTTTTAGTGAATTTTAACCTTTCTACCCTAAAATAAAAAAATAAAAATACTTTCATAGTACAATGTTATAATTTACAGTAATTTAAACTGCTTTAATTTGTAACATTAGGAATATATAAAGTATATTTTTAGTGAGTTTTTTTTCCTTTCTACCCTAAAAAAACAATGTACTTTCAATGTACATTTATAATTGACTATAATGTTAACTAACTTCTATATGTTACTTTAGGAGTTTATAAAATAAAATACAGTGACTTTTTTCCCTTCTATTGTAAGAATCCAAATCAGGTAAAACGTTCTAACCCCTTGAAATGATCTAATTTGGCAAAAATGGTCCCTTTTGAACGTTAGGCGTATGTAAGTGTACGCTTAGCATACTATGGAGGAAGGATCGCGATGGAATATTAAGTACGTGGGGCATGTAGGTACGAGGGGACGGAGGACCAAAACCCTAAAACCCGGACTTGAGACCTATTAATTCATCTGTAAGCCACTTGGACCGAACCCTAATCTGCCTCCTGAGTCTCATTTCATCCCTTTACCTTAGTTTTCCTTTGAGAGTGAGATTTTGGAGCATAGAAGGGTGTTGGTCGCCATTTTGGAGCTTATTCAAGAAGAATTAGTGAGCAAGCTTTTTGTGGCATTGGGCTTCAAGAAGCTGCATCTAGATTAACTAAAGGAGCTTCTGTAGGTATAAAGTCCTAATCTTGT
Organism: Lactuca sativa; assembly: GCF_002870075.4. NCBI lineage: Eukaryota > Viridiplantae > Streptophyta > Magnoliopsida > Asterales > Asteraceae > Lactuca > Lactuca sativa. The sequence goes on from NC_056627.2 coordinate 194,545,884, forward strand.
TATCTTATTCATTAGAATGAGTTAGGGTTTTCTATATTTGTAAGTTCCAAATATGGTTGTGTATAAATCAGATCTGTTTGATGGTGCAGAATCCCAATCAAACGGATGATGCCAGATCAAAATACAGAAGAAGGAAAAGAAGAATAACTTGAATCTATGAAGTATTCAAAGATATGAGTGATGCTCCATACACATTAGATTCTCTCACACACACTGTTCTTTTCTCTAGTTTCTCTCTATATAATATGCTCCTTTCCTATGACTCTCCTCTAGGCCACACTCACACCTTAGTTCTATATATATATATATATATATATATATATATATATATATATATATATATATATATATATATATATATATATGTGCTACAAACTCCAGGCCCAAACCCAATGCTAGACCGAAAACACATGGGTTTTCAGTCCAAGCTACAAATAATCCAATACTATTTTCGGCCCAAATATTAAAAACAATAAATGCTTAGAAAACAAAAGTATAAACCATATTTTTGACCCAACAATCTCCCCCCTTCGTTTATAGCTTTCTTTTCTAATTGACCCAACAAACTCCCCCTAAAATGTAGCTGGCTTTTCTTGTCAATCTTCATTGTGAACTTGGCTTCAACTTTGAACTTTAAATTCTTCACAACTTTAAGATGAACATTTGAATCTTCAATAAATGACTTCATCTTGAGCAGATGGGCTTTTCTTTAAAATTTGACTCTGAAAGCACGTTGGGTGAGGAGGATTCTTGAAAAGATTCTTGAAAGATGGCGCTGTGAGCTTGAGAATCTTCATAGATAATAATAGAGACAACAAATCTTATGGATCATTTCAGCAGGTACATGAGTAGCAACAAATTGATTGTCGAGGCTTCAATGTAATCCGTCACATAATCTTCAAGTCAGCTTCACCTTGCTTCTGGCTTGAAAGATTGAATGTTGAAAGAATAATCTTCATTTTTGTTCCTTTGAATGAGAATTCTTCGATAATCACGGATGAAGCTTTGGCTCAGAAATTCTTGATAGTCTCCACGAGTCTTATCTACATCTGAATTCACTTTTCAAGACAAAACAAAACTAAAAGAAAACTTAGCACACAATGTTTTTTGAATTTTTCATATTTTCTGGAAAAACAGAAAGAAAAATATTTTTGGATTTTTTTTAACACAAAATAAAACAGAAACAACACTATTTTTGGATTTTTCATTTTTCTGATTCTTGTTTGATTTATTTAATTTTTTAATTCTCCCCCTAAATTTTTGCATAGAGGAAAACTATGAACACTTTTAAAGTTGTGAGACAGTCTTAACTTTTTTTATCAGTACCTTCACTTTATGAATAGATCTGGTGAATTATCGGTATTGTGGTCCACTTAAACACGAAGAATATTGACAAACTTTTCAGAATATAACATTTAGTTGACGACAACCACGAGTATCGTTGTCCAATTAAATTAAGTAGTGAGATCTACAGACAACCTCTAAATGTGTCACACCCCCGAACTAGACGGCGGAAACGTCTGAGGGCTCGTGTGACTTAAATTGAAATATCATCACAATGAATAAATATGAAACATAACATAAATATCACCAGACATTAATACATTACAACTGACCTTGTTCACATCAAGTACATTGTCTAAATATTACATTTCCATAGCGTAAATTGTTTGAGAGTTTTCAAAACATAACATCCTAACACACTTGGTATTGTTGTTCATCTTATTTGTTAGCTGAGAATACAAGTTATTTTGAAAACGTCAACATATAGAATGTTGGTGATTTCATAACAAGGTTTGATATGAAAATGTTTTGTGTAGTTTATAAAACCCAGAAAATCCGATATTTTCTGAAACGACAATTGTTTATACAAAAAGTGTGAAGATCCATAGGTATATGCATTAATGATTTCAAAACGTGTATAAATGAGAAATTTTGCATTATAGTTATTGAAAGTACAAATGAATAATGTTGATTTCCCTGGAAAACCCGATGCTTTCCGATAAAATAGTATGATCGTTTTGTATTATTGTGTCGTCGCATCGAATGATTATGATTTCCCCTGATTACTTAGACGGTATTGGATTTTTATGTGAGTCGATATATGTGACAACCCGAAACTTCTAACCCATGTAGTTGATCTAGCACTAAAATTCGAGTTCATTGTCTTTTATTAAATCATGTGGTTTCATATAGGTGCTTTAGACTTAGTATAATCTAGATATGAGTCTTAGGAAGGGTTGGAGAGTGTTTAGTATCACAATATCGGGCCAAGCTCACTAAATAAGGTGTATGTGGCGGCCACACACTTGTGTGTGCGGCCACACACCTGTGTGTACGACCACACACCCAACCTCAAACACCCTCAACCTCACACCCAATTCAATTTATGGATGGATACCCCCTTCATTCATTTATTTAGATGTTCTCTTCCCTCTCTCTATTTTCTCTCTCTAAATCACCGACCAAGAACACTTGGAAGGCTTCATAATCGTGATCTACTCCATCTTCAAGCTAAGTATAGTGGTAAACACTTGAATCCTAAGCTTAAAACTCATTATGTTCATCATATTCATCATCCCATGAAGGTGTATGGCCGCACACCTTCATAAGGGGGCAACACACATTCAAAACTCCCAAGTATGAAGAGCATACACGTCAAAAATCAACATATGGACTCAAATGAGGAGTGTACGACCGCACACTCCTGTGTACGGCCGCACACACCCTCTGGACGGCCACACACTCTTGTGTTCTGCCTCACACAAACTCCTGGGTGCACTCCCCAGCCGCACACTCATTTTCAAGACCATACACCCACTCTAATACCCCATATTTGGCCCTAAACTTGCATAAATCATTAAGTTTGGATCATAGGACACTTATTCTTAGTAATTCCAAGCCCTAAGGATGTTTTCCCAACATGTTTAGTCATGAAACACCTTAGTTCTAACTCATTTATGTGTCGTCTCATGAAAAATAGGGGCCATAGGAGTTCAGGGCATCCGTTGACACTCGAACACTACATTAAGCAGTGAGTTCATACCCCTACTTTTTTTTTACTGTTTTCACTATTTTCAGGGGGGAACACAAGCAAAGTACAAGGGATTTCTTGTACTCAAAACTTGTTTTCATGTGTGTGTTTCACATTTTATATGCTTGTAACACTGATTGATACAACCGATAACCATTCGAACATGCAGATCACGTAAACATTTATTTGTGAAATGGGTTTATAAACTGTTATGTTTTATATATTTCACAAATAGTTTTCCACATTTTATCAGTTAAAAGCATGAAATTAGAACCATTGAAACATAAAACTTGTACACTGTATATCCTCGGTAACACTCCACAGAGATATGCGAGTGGAGGATTATCATATTATTACTAGTAATTTTGTTAGTCCTGTATGATTGGAGACACGTCCTCGGCGAACACTCCATAGAGATACGCGAGTGGAGGACTGCACCCGTAACCAGAATCTCTGGGATTAGAGAGCGTGACTGGAGTGTATAGATCTATACGGGGCTGACTACCCCACAACTGGCTGCTAGCTACAGCCGAACCGAAATGGTTCAAGGGTGACGAAAGTCATAAGGTGATGTGGACTACTTATTGCCATATCTAGTCTAACGTATGGTTATGGAACTCGCAATTAGGATAACATAGATTTACTTAATACTAAAACATTGAACATAACCACGTTTTACAGAATACGTCTTTTACATTGATAACCAACATACAGGAAAGTATGGGACTATCCTGGGGGAAACGTATATATAACTAGAAAAGTGTGACAAAACCAGATAACTTTACATCTTTCACAATTGGTATCACACAATCAGGAAAGTGTGGGACTTTCCTGGGAATACATTGGTACATAACCAGAACAGTATAACAAACCAGATAACATAACTGTACATTTTCACAAGAGTAAACGTGTTTTCAGTGTACAACTTCACTTTACTTTACATATTGTGAAACAATAACCAAACTTTTTAAGAAAATATGGGATTTTCTTGGTGTGTGTAACAATTTCAGAAACAGAAAGGAAACTCAAACATTTTCACAAAACAAAAACCGCTTATGAACTCACCAGCGTTATGCTGATTTTCAAAACCGCTTGTGTTCTCAGGTCAACGTTAGAACAGGTACCCGAAGATCATTTTGTTCCAGGTTGGAGTGCGCAGGAGAGCAGTTTGGTTTTGTTTAATATACTATGTATCACATGTACACTTTACTTTTAAAAACAAATGTAAAACTTTTCAATATGTAATGTAATGGTTGCTTACTTTACTTACTATGTGCATTGGATTTGATACTAAACATGGAGTCAACCCCGAAAATGTTTCCGCCTTCAGTTTTCGGGGTGTGACAGATTGGTATCAGAGCCCTGTTTTATAGTGAATAAAGTATACCAAACCTTACATGGTATAAAACTATAAACACTAAAGGGCCTAAGTGCTCTGAATTAAAAGTATGTTCAAACTATAAGTATTTTCAAAAGTATATAAGTATACCAAACCGTCGAGATCTGTAAATCAAGTAGAACAAAACATAAGTAAATGGGTGTTGTGTACTGTTCTTAAACATGGGCAGTTATGTAGTCGTGTCTAGGATCAATATAGCCTGGCCAACTCTATTCATTCGAGACACGACCAACATGTGCTTGGGAGTGACTGTGGTATGCGGCATGCCTAAAACTTACCCTAATACCACAAACATTGAGCCAGTGTCGTAGCGAATCATGAAATACTATGGGAGTATTTCTCGAGCCAATCCTTTGTAGAAATACCCGTTCACGTATAGATCCTTGATCATTCCGTTAGCGATAGTTTACCTGCTTTGATAACTCTTCCCTGCTTTATCGCTTATTTGGAATATATATCTGTCATATCTCTCGATTCGATTCAGAGGACTTATCATCCTCTCTTTCTTGATCTTATTAGATCAAGATGCCTCCAAGAAAGACACCCAGCTCAAAGACCAACAACCCTCCGCCACCACCTCCTCCTGAAATTGACCCTGTGGTATTCCAAGCAGCTGTTACCGCCGCGGTGGCAGCTGCTATGTCTCAACTAAACACCGGTGGTTCCGGTGGTTCGGGAGGTGGTACTCAAACTCAGGATCAAGAAAGAAATCAGGGAACCGAAAGGAGGGTTCCTATAAGAATTTCATGAATGCAAAACCAACATCCTTCGATGGCACTGGAGGTGTGATTTCCTTATCCCGATGGTTCGAGAAAATCGAATCCATCTTCGAAATCTGTGCCTGTGCTGAGTCCGATAAAGTCAAGTTTGCAGCCTGTACCTTCATTGATAAAGCCTTGACTTGGTGGAATGGCCAAGTCAAATCCCTGACCTTACCCGTAGCCAATGCCATGGGCTGGGAAGCCATGAAAGAACTCCTCCTTGCTGAGTATTGTCCCCGTGGTGAAATGCAGAAGCTAGAGCACGAGCTCTGGAACCTGAAGATGAAAGGTTCCGACATTGCTGCATACACTTCCCGATTCGATGATCTCGCACTTCTCTGCCCTGGATTAGTCAATCCTGAAAGTAAAAAGATTGAAAGGTTCATTTGGAGGTTAACCCAACCGACAAAGGGTCATGTTTTGGCTGCCCGTCCGGATACCTATGATAGTGCCAAGACTTTAGGCCAAACCCTGATTGATCACAGTGATGACATCGAGGAAACCACCACCGCTTCTAAGCCGATGAAACGGAGTGGTGAGAAGAGAAAGTTTTGGAAGAAGAAGAAGGGTCAATCTTCCCAAGGATCCTCCAAGAGACAACATACTGTAGCAGTCCATGCTGCTTCTACCCCCATTGCTGCTGCTTCTGTTGTGGGATCCAAAGCTCCAACTCTTACCAGCAAGTATGCTGGTAATCTCTCTTTTTGTGACAAGTGCAAGTACCACCATAACCCTGGCCCTTGTCGAGAACTATCCTGCACCAATTGTGGTAAGAAGGGGCACACAATCCGATTCTGCAAAGCTCCGGCCCAATCAGCCAATCAATCTTCTGGAGCAGGCGTTGGTCAAGCCTGCTACAACTGTGGTGAAGTTGGACACTATAAAAGGAACTGCCCCAAGAAGTCTACAGCCGATAACACCGGGAGAGTCCTAGTCATGGGACGGGAGGAAGTAGTTGCCGATCCCACTATAGTCTCGGGTACGTTCCTTCTCGACAACTCATATGCTAGTATTCTTTTCGATTTGGGTGCTGAAAGAAGCTTTGTTAGTCATTCATTCAAGCATAACCTAAAACATAATCCCCAACCTTTAACTGAAATGTTTACCGTCGAGTTGGCTAACAGTGAGAAAGAAAGCGCCTGCGAGGTGATCATAGGTTGTACTCTTACCCTAAATGACCATTCATTTCCCATTGATCTGATGCCAGTTTCCATAAAGTGCTTTGATGTCATTATTGGCATGGATTGGTTGAGTCCCAATCATGCTGATATCCTCTGTTTCGAAAAAGCCATCCGTCTCAACCTTCCTTCAGATCAAACTCTCGTAATCTATGACGATAAACTCAGTTCCAATCCTCGTATCATTTCCTGCATCAAAGCTCAAAAGCTCCTGCGAAAGGAGTGCATTGCATTCTTAGCCCATGTAATCAATGAGAAACAGGAAGTTAAAGACCTCGCGAGCATCCCCGAAGTCTGTAACTTTCCTGATGTATTTCCCGAAGAGCTTCCAGGAATTCCTCCCGAGCGTTAGGTCGAGTTCCGTATTGACCTAATTCCTGGAGCTACCCCTGTGGCAAAATCTCCGTATCGCTTAGCTCCAGCAGAAATGCAGGAGTTATCCAGCCAACTCAATGAGTTGCTCAGTAAAGGATTCATTAGACCGAGTTCCTCACCCTGGGGAGCTCTGGTATTATTTGTCAAGAAGAAAGATGGATCCTTCCGGATGTGTATCGATTATCGTGAGCTGAACAAGTTGACCGTCAAAAACCGATATCCTCTTCCGCGAATAGATGACCTCTTCGATCAACTCCAGGGAGCCAGTTACTTCTCCAAGATAGACCTTCGGTCAGGGTACCATCAGCTACGAGTTCATGAGAGTGATGTTTCCAAAACAGCTTTTAGAACTCGGTATGGACACTACGAATTCGTAGTGATGCCCTTTGGTCTAACCATCGCACCGGCAGTGTTCATGGACCTGATGAACCGGGTGTGTCGTCCTTATTTGCATAAGTTCGTCATTGTATTCATTGATGACATACTTGTCTACTCCAGAAGCGAAGAAGATCACAAACAGCACTTGAGGCTAGTGTTGGAAACCCTTAGATCCGAGAAGTTGTACGCGAAATTTTCCAAGTGTGAGTTATGGATTCGGAAGGTAACTTTCCTCGGTCACGTGGTAAGCGAGGAGGGTATTCATGTAGATCCTTCCAAGATTAAAGCAATAGAGAATTGGTCGGCACCGAAGACACCCACAGAAATCCGACAATTCTTGGGTCTCGCCGGCTATTATCGGAGATTCATCCAGAACTTTTCCAGAATCGCCAAACCCTTAACCACTCTAACACAGAAAGGTGTACCCTTTTGTTGGAGTGATAAGCAAGAAACTGCATTCCAGACGTTGAAGAAAGCCTTGTGCAGTGCGCCTGTTCTGTCCCTACCCGAAGAGACAGAGGACTTCGTTGTCTACTGCGATGCGTCTAATCAAGGCTTAGGTTGTGTGCTTATGCAAAGAGGAAAGGTAATTGCTTATGCTTCTAGACAGTTGAAAGCACACGTGGTCAACTATACCACACATGACTTGGAATTAGGAGCTGTAGTCTTTGCATTGAAGATTTGGAGACATTATCTCTACGGAACCAAGTGTACGGTCTTCACTGACCATAAGAGCCTGCAGCACATCTTTGATCAGAAAGACTTGAACATGAGGCAACGGCGATGGGTAGAAATACTCAGTGATTATGAGTGTGAAATCCGTTACCATCCCGGCAAGGCCAATGTGGTAGCAGATGCCCTTAGCCGAAAGGAGAGTTCAAACCGAAAGGTGAAGACCCTGACGATGACCATCCATTCCAACTTATCTATGCAAATCCGAGAAGCCCAGTTAGAAGCCCTCAAAACCGAGAACGTGTCAAACGAAGCCTTGAGAGGAATGGAAAAGAAACTTCAAATTAGAGGTGACGGAGTCTACTACTTCATGGATCGAATCTGGATTCCAAAGTCCGGAGGATTTAGAGAGATTGTCATGGAGGAAGCGCACAAGACCATATACTCTGTTCACCTGGGTTCGGACAAGATATACCTGGATCTCAAGAAACAATACTGGTGGCCAAACATGAAAGCTGAGATAGCTACATTCGTGGACAAGTGCCTTACTTGCGCCAAGGTGAAAGTCGAATACCAGAAACCCTCGGGTCTGATCCAGCAGCCCGAGATACCCAAATGGAAATGGGAGATGATTACTATGGATTTCATCACCAAGTTACCCAAGTGTCCGAGTGGGTACGACACCATTTGGGTAATTGTCGATCTTTTGACAAAGTCTGCCCATTTCAACCCAATCAAAGAATCATTTAAGATGGAAAGACTCGCGAGAATTTACATCCAAGAGGTAGTCCGACTGCACGGTGTACCTGCGTCCATTATCTCTGATCGAGATAGCAGGTTTACCTCTAGATTTTGGCAGTCACTCCAGAAGGCTCTTGGAACCAAACTAAACATGAGTACAGCTTATCACCCTCAGACCGATGGAAAAAGTGAGAGAACAATCCAAACCCTGGAGGACATGCTTAGGACATGTGTCATTGATTTTGGAAAGTCGTGGGACACACATCTACCTTTGATCGAGTTCTCGTACAACAATAGTTACCACACCAGCATCAAGACTGCTCCGTTTGAAGCCCTCTATGGTCGCAAGTGCAGATCCCCTCTGTGTTGGGCTGAGATAGGGGACACGCAATTCCCCGATAGTGCTCTCATTGGTCCTGAAATTATTCGCGAAACCACTGAAAAGGTCATCCAAATCCGAGAACAATTGAAAGCTTCACGAGATCGCCGAAAGAGTTATGCTGATAACCGCCAGAAACCTCTGGAATTCCAGGTTGGAGACCGTGTCCTGTTGAACGTCTCGCTCTGGAAAGGCACGATACGCTTAGGAAAGCGTGGGAAACTTAACCCTAGGTACATTGGACCCCTCAAGATCCTCGCCAGGATCGGTCTGGTAGCCTATAAACTTCGTTTACCCCATGAGCTCAGTAACATTCATCCCGTCTTTCACGTCTCTAATCTTAAGAAGTGTTTATTAGACGAAACCCTTGCGATCCCTCTTGACGAGATCGAGATCAATGAAAACCTCAACTTCGTGGAGGAACCGATCGAAATCATGGATCGAGAAGTCAAACGTACAAAACAAAGTCGCATCCCGATAGTGAAGGTTCGCTGGAATGCCAAGAGAGGACCGGAATTCTCTTGGGAGCGTGAAGACTCAATGAGTCAGAAGTATCCACACCTCTTTCCAAGTCCATGATTTGTATGTTAATTCTGAATTTTGGGATGAAATTCCCTCTAACAGGGGGATAATGTGACAACCCGAAACTTCTAACCCATGTAATTGATCTAGCACTAAAACTTGAGTTCATTGTCTTTTATTAAATCTTGTGGTTTCATATGGGTGCTTTAGACTTAGTATAATCTAGATATGAGTCTTAGGAAGGGTTGGAGAGTGTTTAGTATAACAATATCGGGTCAAGCTCACTAAATAAGGTGTGTGCAGCCACACACTTGTGTGTGCGACCACACACCTGTGTGTACGGCCACACACCCAACCCCAAACACCCTCAACCTCACACCCAATTCAATTTATGGATGGATACCCCCTTCATTTATTCATTTAGATGTTCTCTTCCCTCTCTCTACTTTCTCTCTCTCAATCATCAGCCAAGAACACTTGGAAGGCTTCATAATCGTGATCTACTCCATCTTCAAGCTAAGTATAGTCGTAAACACTTGAATCCCAAGCTTAAAACTCATTATGTTCATCATATTCATCATCCCATGAAGGTGTACGGCCGCACACCTTCATAAGGGGGCAGCACACATTCAAAACTCCCAAGTATGGAGAGCATACACTTCAAAAATCAAGATATGGACTCAAATGAGGAGTGTACGGCCGCACAGTCCTGTGTACAGCTGCACACACCCTCTATACGGCCGCACACTCTTGTGTGCTGCCTCACACAAACTCCTGGCCGCACTCCCCAGCCGCACACTCATTTTCAAGACCATACACCCACTCTAATACCCATATTTGGCCCTAAACTTGCATAAATCATTAAGTTTGGATCATAGGACACTTATTCTTAGTAATTCCAAGCCCTAAGGATGTTTTCCCAACATGTTTAGTCATGAAACACCTTAGTTCTAACTCATTTATGTGTCGTCTCATGAAAAATAGGGGCCATAGGAGTTCAGGGCATCCGTTGACACTCGAACACTACATTAAGCAGTGAGTTCATACCCCTACTTTTTTTTTACTGTTTTCACTGTTTTCAGGGGGGAACAGAAGCAAAGTACAAGGGATTTCTTGTACTCAAAACTTGTTTTCATGTGTGTGTGTTTCACATTTTATATGCTTTTAACACTGATTGATACAACTGATAACCATTCGAACATGCAGATCACGTAAACATTTATTTGTGAAATGGGTTTATAAACTGTTATGTTTTATATATTTCACAAATAGTTTTCCACATTTTATCAGTTAAAAGCATGAAATTAGAACCATTGAAACATAAAACTTGTACACTGTATATCCTCGGTAACACTCCACAGAGATACGCGAGTGGAGGATTATCATATTATTACTAGTAATTTTGTTAGTCCTGTATGATTGGAGACACGTCCTCGGCGAACACTCCACAGAGATACGCGAGTGGAGGACTGCACCCGTAACCAGAATCTCTGGGATTAGAGAGCGTGACTTGAGTGTATAGATCTATACGGGGCTGACTACCCCACACCTGGCTGGTAGCTACAGCTGAACCGAAATGGTTCAAGGATGACGAAAGTCATAAGGTGATGTGGACTACTTATTGCCATATCTAGTGTATCATATGGTTATGGAACTCACAATTAGGATAACAAAGATTTACTTAATAGTAAAACATTGAACATAACCACGTTTTATAGAATACATCTTTTACATTTATAACCAACATACAGGAAAGTATGGGACTATCCTAGGGGAAACGTATTTATAACTAGAAAAGTGTAACAAAACCGGATAACTTTACATCTTTCACAATTGGTATCACACAATCAGGAAAGTGTGGGACTTTCCTGGGAATACATTGGTACATAACCAGAACAGTATAACAAACCAGATAACATAACTGTACATTTTCACAAGAGTAAACGTGTTTTCAGTGTACAACTTCACTTTACTTTACATATTGTGAAACAATAACCAAACTTTTTAAGAAAATATGGGATTTTCTTGCTGTGTGTAACAATTTCAGAAACAGAAAGGAAACTCGAACATTTTCACAAAACAAAAACCGCTTATGAACTCACCAGCGTTATGCTGATTTTCAAAACCGCTTGTGTTCTCAAGTCAACGTTAGAACAGGTACCCGAAGATCATTTTGTTCCAGGTTGGAGTGCGCAGGAGAGCAGTTTGGTTTTGTTTATGTCTATATACTATGTATCACATGTACACTTTACTTTTCAAAACAAATGTAAAACTTTTCAATATGTAATGTAATGGTTGCTTTACTTTACTTACTATGTGCATTGGATTTGATACTCAACGTGGAGTCAACCCCGGAAATGTTTCTGCCCTCGGTTTTCGGGGTGTGACAATATAACCATGCATGATGATGACTAGTTCGTATGTCTTGGCATTTTAGTGAACGTTGGAATTGATCTTAAGATTTTGTCACCATAGACTGGCTGAGTCTAACTTTAGCGAACAGCTTAGGTGTGGGGGAGTCACCCCCATATGGATCTATACACAAACTCTCGCTCTCCCTCCAGGAGACTTTGATTATAACTACAGACTACGACTTACACTTATTGGTGTCGCCCGTTATTGCTTACTTAATCCACACGAATTTGATTAACCTGGATTAACGACCTGATTTTTGATTACTTAAATGGAGGGTAAGCCTAACAAACGAGGAGAAGAGGACTACGAGGTCCTACAAATCACGTTTGTTATTTAAGGCTGTCGAGTATACGAAGAACGCATTGGCCTATTTCGCATATGACTTATTTGGACCTTACTAGCAATGCTAATGGGCCACTGAGGTCCAATAGCATGTAAAGACATTGAGGGTCCCTTAAGCATGTGATTGGGTCACAGGAGGCCCAATAAACATGTATTATTTATGTTAGGCCCAAAAGTCATGTTAATGGGTCACCAAGGCCCAATAAGCATGACTAGAATCTTTCAAGCCCAACAATTTGAATGTTCACTTGTTTTTGTATAGTATAATTGTTGGGAATTCTGTTTGAACAATTGTTGAATCACAAAGGCACAAAGTTTGTCGATTGTTTTATAACGATATTTAAATTTATGAAAATATACGAATATTTTTCATTCTAAATTCATAAGTTATAATTTGGTATTTTTTTGACTCAAATATCTTAATAATAAAATACTTGACTGAAAAATATTGGTTTGACCTATTCAGCCATTCTTTAATAAAAATGACAATTTTAGTCACTTTTTAAAAAAAAATGACATTTTAGGTCGTTAAACTATTTTTCTTGAGATTTTGGCCCAACGACTTATTTAAATAATGTTTTCACCCCAATGCTTATTTTGGTAGTTTTAGACCCTTTAGTAAAAAGATTTTCATTTATAATCCAAACTTTTCGCAACTTTTACAACTTTGACCCAAAATCCAAAAACTTTACACTTTTAATCCTTTCTGGCAAATAAGGTCATTATAACCCCTAAAATATATTTATTTACTTCTCTACCCACTGTTTTGAGAAATTTACCATTTCGACCCCCTAAAAACCACATTTTTCGCAAATTTGGGCCTATGGGCCGAAAAGTCCAAAATTTTAGCCCAATAGGCTACCGTTTACATTTTTAGTCCTTTGAAAAGGATAATGTTCATAAAAACTTCTATTTAAATTGTTTTGACCTTTTGAGCCTTGTAAAAACCGTAAATGACAACTTTTGCCCCAACTTTTGTTTATTTGACAAACATAGTCCAATAATGAGTTTTATGTTGTAACATGCTTATTATAAACCTTGTATGGTAGTTTTTCTAAATTTTTTAAGTGAAACACATCCTAGATCATATATGTTTCCTTCTTGAACTATAGATCTCGAAATATCTTTCTTTTTTGGCACATATTTAACACATAAACACAAGAAATCACACATAACATACAAATACACATAGATCTACACATTTTACTTGTATTCTCCCCCATATAACATGTGAAAACCAAAAATAGAGGGGTATGAACTCACCTTCTCTTGTTGTTTTCGGTTTGAAGAAAGAAATGGAAGAGTTTGATGCTATTTTCGGCCCTAACAAGCTTTCTTCGGTGGATATCGAAGTTAGTATGTTTCTAGGAGTATGATCAAGAGTTTAAGGTGGTAAGAAGAGTGAATGAGTGTAGAAAGGAAATATGTTTGCAAGATATTACCACTAGTATGTAACTTGAAGTGATCTATGGATGAAGTCCTTCTTGAAGCCCTTATAATTCTCGAAGGTTTGAATGAAGGATGAAGAGTTGTTTTCTTTGAGAGTGTTTAAGAAGATTTTTAGTGAGATGTGTGTGTGTGTGTGTTATTATGTGTTTGGTTGATAAGAAGAAGGGGGGGGAGAGAGATGATGATATGACATGCACGGAAGTATGGGATTTTCAAGCTTTGTTACATGCTAAATAATATGGAGGTGGAAATGCCACATAAATCCTCCATTTTCTCTTTTTTTTTTAACTTAAGGGCCGAAAATGGGCATAAGGAAATGATTAGTGTATTAATTTGAGCCCATTCTTGTCTTGTTCAAAAACATGTAGCCCATAAAGAAAATTCTCGGCCCATTAGGCCCATAGGGTAGCTCACGGCCCAGTTTTTGTATAAGAGAATGGATTTGAGTCCATTAAAGCTAATTGGATTTGTTATGGCCCAATAAGGCCCATTCAAGATAAACTAGTCTATTTTAGGCTTATAAGGCCCAAAAAGGCTAAGTCTCATGAAAGTGGGTCCAGTTAGAGCCCATTTAAGAATTCTAAGCCCAAAATAGTCAAATTGGAAGCTTATAGGTCCATTAGGCCCAATAATGAAATCCTAGTCCATATTGGACTTAAACCAGGATTTCTAGGGTTTCCTATCTTTCGTTAACTATTGGAGTGGTTGTACAGGGTGTTTGATGAAATTTTGTTGTCATTGAAAAAGCATCATACATGCTTTCAAGTTTTAGTTACAATGTTATCCTTGTTAAGTGTTTACAAAGCATCAGAATTCCTAGTTGCGACATCAACCCCCCGTTAGAGGGAATTTCGTCTCAAAATTTTTTTGAAGCTAGATTTGAGAATGCGAGAATATGTGAGGGTACTTCTGCTTCATCTGGTCTTCGTGTTCCCATGTGAATTCCGGTCCACGTTTCGTGTTCCACCGAACATTCACAATCGGAATGCGACTTTGCTTAGTACGCTTCACTTCCCTGTCCATGATTTCAACCGGTTCTTCTACGAACAGGAGATTGTCATTGATTTCGATTTCTTCCAATGGGATGACAAAAGTTTCGTCGGATAAGCAGTTCTTCAAATTAGAAATATGGAACACGGGGTGTACACTGCTGAGCTCGGCAGGTAGCTGCAGTCTATAAGCCACTGGACCGATTCGGGCAAGAATCTCGAAGGGTCCAATGTATCGTGGGTTTAGTTTTCCCTATTTCCCAAAACGAATCACCCCTTTCCAGGGAGAGAACTTTAATAACACCCGATACCCGACTTGAAATTCCAAGGGCTTTCGTTGTTTATCAGTGTAGCTCTTATGTCGGTCTTGTGATGCTTGTACTCGAGCTCTAATTTGAATTATCTTCTCTATCGTTTCGCGTATGATTTCTGGTCCTATTAATGCATTGTTTGGTGTCTGTCCTTTGGCTAGCTGAGTGTCACCTACCTCAGCCCAACAACGGTGATCTACTTTTGCGCCCATATAATGCTTCAAAAGGAGCAACTTTGATGCTTGAGTGATAACTGTTGTTGTACGAAAATTTAATTAAAGGCATGTGGGTATCCCACGACCTTCCAAAGTCTATCACACATGCACGAAGCATATCTTCAAGCGTTTGAATAGTTCGCTCACTTTGACCATTCGTTTGTGGGTGGTAGGCAGCGCTCATGTAAAGTTGTGTTCCCATAGCTTTCTGAAGCGATTTCCAAAAGTGTGAAGTAAGCCTAGTATCTCGACCTGAGATGATAGATATTGGCACTTCATGGAGTCATGATTTCCTTGATATAGATCCTTGTCAATCGTTCCATTTTGTATGATTCCTTTATTGGCAGGAAATGAGCGGATTTTGTCAACCTGTCGACTATTACCCATATGGTATCTAATCCATCTATAGTCTTAGGTAATTTGGTCACAAAGTCCATAGTACTCCTTTCCCATTTCCAGTCGGGTATTACTGGTTGTTGTAATAGTCCTGAGGGATTCTGATATTCTACCTTTACTTTAGCATAAGTGAGGCACTTGCTAACGTAAGTGGCAATCTCTGCCTTCATGTTAGGCCACCAACACCGTTGTTGATATCCAAGTACATTTTATCTGAACCCGGATGGATGGAGTATCGTGTCTTATAGGCTTCATTCATGACTACCTCTCTGAATCCCCTAATTTTAGGTTTCCAAAATTCGGTTCATGAAATAATGTGCTCCATCCTCCTTAACTTCGAAGTTCTTTTCCATTCCACGTAACGCTTCGCTTGTTTTGTTTTCTATAGTCACGTCATCAAATTGGGCTGCTTTGATTTGCGAGGACAGATGGGATTGAATGGTTATTGAATGATTCTTCACACGACGATTTGATTATTCTTTTCGACTCAAGGCATCAGCTACCACGTTAGCCTTTCCTGGGTGATACTTGATTTCGCACTCATAATCGTTCAACAGTTTAACCCATCTTCGTTGCCTCATGTTTAACACCTTTTGATTTAAAATATGTTGGAGTCTCTTGTGGTCAGTGAAAATGGTGCACTTTGTACCATAAAGGTAGTTCCTCCAAATCTTCAAGGAAAAAACCACAACTCCTAATTCGAGAGCATGAGTGGTATAATTCACCTGATGTGTCTTGAGTTGTTGGGATGCATAAGTTATCACCTTGCCACGTTGCATGAGTACACAACCTATACCCTGATTCGAAGCATCACAGTAAACTATGAAGTCCTCCGTTCCCACTGGTAATGACAGTACTGGTGCAATACAAAGAGCTCGCTTCAGAGTTCATAATGCAACTTCTTACTTATCTGTCCATTCAAAGGGTACCCCCTTCTGTGTAATCGTGGTAAGTGGCTTGGCTAATTTGGAGAAGTTCTGAATGAATCTCCTGTAATAGCCTACGAGACCAAAAAACTGACAAATTTCAGTTGGTGTCGTCGGGACTGCCCATCCTTCAATGGCTTTGACCTTAGAAAGGTCCACATGTATCTCTTCTTGACTGACAACATGACCTAGAAAGTTCACGCTACGGAGCCAGAAATCACACTTAGAGAGTTTCAGTTTGTAGGGTTTACAAGATGTGCCGGAGATGTCAGCCATGCTCCTCTTTGCTACGAGAATAGACTATAATATCATCGATGAAAATGATGACAAAGTTGTCGAGGAATGGTCGGCAGATCCGATTCATCAGGTCCAAGAATGCGGCAGGGGAATTCATTAGACCGAAGGGCATTACAACAAATTCATAATGTCCATAGCGAATTCAGAAAGCGGTTTTGGGGATATTCTTTTCCCAGACCCTAAGTTGGTGGTATCCGGATCGTAAATCTATCTTAGAGAAGTAACTCGCTCCTTGAAGCTGGTCGAATAGATCGTCGATTCGCGGGAGTGGATAGCGATTTTTTATAGTGAGCTTATTCAATTCTCTATAGTTAATACACATTCTAAAGGATCCATCCTTTTTCTTAACAAAGAGAACCAGAGCTCCCCAAGGTGAGAATCTGGGTCGGATGAATCCTTTGTTCAACAGTTCGCTAAGTTGGTTGGACAGTTCTTGCATCGCCGCAGGAGCCAACCTATAGGGTGATTTGTCAATGTGTGTAGCTCCGGACACAAGGTCAATTCGGAACTTGACTTGCCTTTCTGGGGGTATCCCCGGGAGATCTTCAGGAAAAACGCTCGGGAAGTAGCAAGCCAGTGGGATGTCTCGAATATTGATCTACTCCTTGAACTTATCCACTCTGTGATTCAGAAATGCCAAGTCCTTTTTTTGTAGATACTTTTGTGCCTTAATACACGAGATCAGACAAAGGTTCGTACTAGGCTTGTTTCCATCTATAATTAGGGTTTCATGATTAGGGAGGTGAAGGCGAACGACCTTCTCGTGACACATAATTTCAGCATGGTGGGGGCTCAACTAGTCCATGCCGATAATCACATCAAAACTTCTAATAGTTACTGGCATCAATTTTATTTGAAAGACGTGATGATTTAAGGTCATGGTACATCCTTCATAGATTTCCTCAATTGATTATGTTTTCCCATTAGCCATTTCCACCGTAAAGGTTTCATTAAGCTTCTGGGGTTGTTGTTTTAGCAAGTGTTTGAATTTATTACTCACAAAGCTTCGCTCTGGCCCGGTATCAAATAGGATGAATGCATATGTATGGTTTAGGAGAAACGTACCAGTGACAACAGCGGGATCCTGAACCACTTCTCCTTGACCCATGGTCAACACTCTCCTTACTCCTCCATTCCCAGAGTTGTTGACATTGGGGCAGTTTCGACGGAAATGCCTAGTCTTTCCACATCCATGACAGGTGTGGCTTGCCCCAGCGTTTTTGCCGCTGTTGTTGGTGTTGTTGTTTTTGTAGTTGCGGTTGTTGTTGTTGTTGTTGTTGTTTACCTGCTGCTGGTTCTGGGGAGGATAGGTCCTGCAATATTTTGCCGTGTGACCCTTTCGATTGCAACTGGTGTAATGCATCTCCCTACATTTGCCATTGTGATGGAGATTCCACTTGTTTTGCTTTGGTAGATTCCCAGAATATTGCTTAGGGGAATTTGGAGTGGATGAAACTGGAGTATGTGGTGTGGAGGGCACTTGGGTGGTTACTATATGAACTGTCGCTGTTTGTTGTTTCTTTGACGACTCTGAGCCATGTCGCCCCTTTCTCTTGTTATTTTTTCCTTTCTTGTTGTCACTCTCCTTCTTGCCTTCAGTTTCCCTTGACTTCTCGTCCTTCTTGTTGTTGTAGTCGTACAACTTCTTGGCCAACCTCTTGGCACTGTCAAAGGTTTAAGGATTTGCAGCTATCACATTTCATAGAATTAGGGAGGTTAACCCCCAGAAGAATCCTTCGATTTTCTTTCCTTGCGACGTAATCATGCCAGGGCACAACAGAGGCAGTTCGCTAAACCTTGATATGTAAGCATCGATGTCAGAGTTTCAGACGGTGAGATTACATAACTCTTGCTCCATTTTCTGAATTTCGCCATACAGGCAGTACTTGGCCATCAACATTGTTAGGCCCCTGATTCATTCCGTTGTTTGAGCTTCCAGCCCATTGCCCACTGCCTCCACCATTGTTGCCATTGTGGATCTGTGCCAGTGCCGCTGTGACTGTCGCAGATACAACCGCTTGAAATGAGACTGAGTTGATTTCTGGCGATATCGGCTCAGGGTTTCCACGGGTAGCTCGTTGAGGCATCCTTCTATCATGGTATGGGAAGATGTTGAGTGCCTAAAATTTTTGTGAGTTTGTGGTGCTATAAGCTAGGTGTATAGACTGTACTTAAGTAGTTTCACATATTGACGTACAACATAGAACACATATTATTTTCCTCTAATAATATATGTACTTTGATACATGAAAATTTGCTCGAAAGAGCAGACATAAAGAGTACAAAGTTCGACAACATAACGAATCTATGAGTAGTGTAATCACTTAAACATGGAGTCGTTAGTGTTGGATATATAGTCTAAGTCACTTATGATTATTAATATATTATAAGTTCTAATATATTAATAATAGTATTATTTAATTAGTATTGATCAAGTATTAATCTAGGATTAATTTGGTGATCAAAGTGAGACTAATTAAATATATAAGGGTTGATTATGACAATCATCAATTCTTTTATGCTGGATTAATGATCCAAGGTTTATGGGTTATGGATGTAACCATTTAAAGCTCCATGGATAGTCCATGGGAGTTACAAACCAATGGGTCATGAGAAATGAAGAGTCATGACAATTATGGGTCTTCATGATGAAACCCTAATTGTGACACCACTATAAAAGGGACCCTTCGGCTAGCAAAATCACGACCTAGTGTTACTAGAGAGGGCATTACCGATTTTGAGTGCTAGAAGTATTCTCTAAAGTTATTCCATGTTTTGTGGTGTTGTGTGAAGCATTTGAGGCACAACATTTGGGGTGCTAGGCTCACAAAGTCTTGAAGGAATCGAAGCAACATCAAGGTATGTATTTCTACTAGTTTTATATTTTATTTATTCCCCATGCCATGCTAGTTAGGAAATAACCTTGAAAAAGAAATTTGCATGTATATAGAGAAAACATAGATTCAAGGTTATTAGGGTTGCATGTACACTTAGGAAGTGTTAGAATGCTCAAAACCCATCAGTGGTATCAGAGACTAGGATTGTTTTCTGTATACTTGATGCAAAGCTGCTTGAAAATCGAAAATTCTGCATTCTGACGACTTTACTCGCCGAGTCCATGGGGAGGACTCGCCGAGTCCAAGAACAAATTCATCCCACTCGCCGAGTAGGATAATGCACTCGGCAAGTAGGATCGAGCTGGGCAGATTTTTTGAGTTTTGTTGTTGGAAATGGATTAGAGTCATTATCCCAATCTGTTTTGGACTTGTAAAATCTGTTTTTCAAAAATGATAATAATTATGTTAATCCATTTTACATG
The DNA here is from genome assembly GCF_002870075.4 of Lactuca sativa. Lineage (NCBI taxonomy): Eukaryota > Viridiplantae > Streptophyta > Magnoliopsida > Asterales > Asteraceae > Lactuca > Lactuca sativa. The sequence goes on from NC_056627.2 coordinate 194,565,982, forward strand.
ACTTTTAACAATTTCAAAGTATTATATATGTTTATATGATTTCTTGAAATTGCTTAACATGAATTTGTGTTCTTATGAGTTTTTAGAAGATGATAGGAATTATGTGTAACCACCATGTGTGTTTAATTCTTGATCTTAATTGTATTGATGGTGTCCATAACTTGTCCTCAAGTTATGGATAACCAAAGGTCACTTCCTTAATTTGTGTTTAAAGAACTAAAGAGGTTTCATAAAATGAAGAGTCTTCATTTTTATGAACCATTAAAACTCATAAGTTACAAATTGAAGAGACTTGGAATAGTTTCAATTCTTGCCCTCAAGTTTTGGAATTTGAAAAGTATTACACTCTAATACTTTAATTCCAAATTAAACCTTAGACTTTTAAAGAGTTTAAAAATAAACACTTATACTATTATTATAATTTTATTATATAGATATGTATAAGAATATGTCATTCTTACCGTTTGTAGGCCTCATTCACGAAGTCGGTCTATAAGGGGGGTATATGGTTGTTGCCTATAAAATGGTGACTTAATGGGTGTCCACTCTCACCCACCGCTTCCTTGATCGGTGGAGGGTCGTTAGCCGAACGGGTAGGATACAACTTTAAATTCTCATTAAAAGTATGTTGAATTATAAAGTAACTATACATTATAAATTCTGAATCTTAGTTACTTTAGGAAAATGTGAATTTGGTGCTAGCCCATAAAATTACACTTTGTACCTTACCAAGTCGTTAGTGGAGCGTGTGTGGTTAACCGACACACTAACATGGACTAGTAAGAGTGGCAAAGGGTAACTTGAATTTATTATAGTTCGGTGGAGCGTGTGTGGTTAACCGGCACATCGATTAGGTAATATTGTTAAGGGTACCAAGTCAATTTGTATGGTTATGCACACCTTGTTTGTGATCCTCGGCATCCCAGTCACAAACTTGAGAGGGCACATTCGAGATTCAAACATGCCATTGAAAAGTTCAATGTATCTCAAAAGATCTAGGAGTTTCAAAACCAATAAAACCTATTAATAAAATATTTCGTTCTTATGGTGGAAATTGGTAAATCATCATTTACCTACCTTCAAATATTTTATAGTGTGGATTACGGCATCCCTCTTCCACCTATAAATAGTTTGTTGGATCCTAGCCTTAATATTTCATTTGGGTGACTTATTAAGGACTCTTAATCTAATGAAACTTATCTTCCTTTTATTCCAGATGTCTTCCAATAACACTGCTGGCTCAAACCCGACAGGCTCCTTTTCCTTAATGAACTTGTGTGGTAAGGTCATCTTTGATGGATCCAACTTTAATGAGTGGATCAGAAACATCAGGATGATTACCCGCTATGAGGAAAAAGAATATGTCCTTGACAGGGAGCTTAAGGTTGTTAATGAAGCCACTACTACTCTAGAAGAGCTTGCGGAGTTCATTGCACATGAAAAGGATGCCATCAAGGTGTCCTGCATCATAATGGCCACAATGACTCCGGAACTCAAAAATCTTCTGAAGATTTCTACCCCTATGAGATGCACCTAGATCTGACTGAAAGGTACCATTAGAGCACGCGTCAATAGAGGCATGAAATCATTTCCTCCATGATAACCGCAAGGATGAAGGACGGTGAACCCATCACCGGTCACTTGCAGAAGATGCAGAGGTTCGTTGACCGGTTGCTAAAGCTCAATGTTGACTTCCCTAAGGAATTGGCGATTGACATCATTCTCCATTCCTTACCTCCAGGTTATGATCAGTTTCGTATGACTTATCATATGAACAAGGAGGAAGTCACACTTAGCAAACTTCAAGGACTCTTAAGGACAGCTGAAAATGGCCTTAAGGGTAAAGCAGTTGCTACTTCTACTCCTTTAATAGCCCCTGTTCTGGCTATTGGGCAGGAAAAGGGTAAGAAGAGGAAAAGCCCATCGAAGGGTACCAAGGGTAAGAGTCTTGATGGTTCCTCTTCAAGTGGGACAAAGAAAGGTCCCATTACTCCTTCTTCAAACCCAATGCTTCTATTGCCAGGATAAGGGAAACTTCAAGTGAAGTTGCGCCAAATATCTACAAGATGTAAAGGATGGGAAGGTTAAACCCACCCATGCAGGTATTTACACAATATTGTGTAACAACTCATCTAATGCTAATTCTTGGGTGCTTGATACAGGGTGTGGTATTCATATTTGTACTGATTTGCAGGCATTAAGAAGAAGTGAGCAAGTGGAGCACGGGAAGATAAACATAGTCGTGGGCAACAGGAAACCATCACCTATAACCATGATAGGAGTTTATTCTTTATTGCTTAATAATGGGTTAATGTTAGATTTGAATAAGTGTTGTTACTCGCTCGAAATGGCGAGAAACATTATTTCTTTTTCATGGCTTGTACAAACAAGGTTTTACATTTTCATTTGATAATAAAAATGGTGCTATTAATGTTTATTACAATGATGCATTTTACTTTAAAGCAATACCTTGTGATGGTGTATATGAAGCTGTGAATGTTGTAGACAATTTAGGAAATAATGTGTTGTATATTGATTCTTCTGATAGCTTGGATAAAGCATCCTTGTGGCATTTTCGTCTTGGACTTGTTAACAAGAAGCGCATAGGCCAACTCCAAAAGGCTGGAGTCTTGGAATCATTTGACCTCAAGTCAGATGATAGTTACGAGTGTTGTTTACTTGGAAAAATGACAAAGTCACCCTTCACAGGTACATGTGATAGGGGGGAAGGTTTGTTGGACCTTGTACACACAGATGTGTGTGGGCCCTTCAGAGTTGCTATAAGGGATGCTAATCATTAGTATGTGACTTTACTGATGATTATAGTAGATATGGATATATTTACTTAATTAAGCATAAGTCAGAAACCTTTGAAAAGTTCAAAGAGTTTAAGCAGGAACTTGAGAATCAATTGGGCAGGAACATCAGGATGCTCCGATCTGATCGGGGAGGAGAGTATCTTAGCATTGAGTTCCTTGACTATCTTAAGGAATGTGGGATTGTCTCAACAGTGACACCTCCCAGGACACCACAGTTGAATGGTGTATCTGAGAGGCGCAATCGAACCCCTTTGGACATGGTTCGTTCCATGATGAGTTGAGCTTCCTTACCAATCTCTTTCTGGGGGTGTGCCTGAGAGACTGCTGCCCATATTCTTAATCTAGTCCCTACTAATAAGGTTGCCAAAACACCTCACGAGATGTGGACAGGGAAAGTACCCAATTTGGACCACATCAATATTTGGGGTTGTGAAGCTTTTGTGAGGCGTGAGACTCATGACAAACTTGAACCCCGAAGCGAGAGGTGTATTTTCATCGGCTACCCACAGATATCCTTTGGTTACCTCTTCTACAGACCCAGTGATAATGTGGTCTTTTTAGCAAGAAGAGGAGTCTTTCATGAGAGAAAATTCATAAGCCAAGGGGACAGTGTGAGGCAAATTGACCTTGAAGAACTTCAAGAGTCAAGTGGTGAAAAAACCTCAAATGCAGTCAGCCAACCTGAGGAGGAAACTCCTGTTGAGCCGATAGATGAGTCTGTACCTCCAAGACGTTCCACTATGATGAGGAACACACCTGATTTTTATTATGGTTATCACATCACCACTGAAGGTGATACATTTATCAGTGATAGTATACTGATAGATTTGGATGAACCTAATAATTATAAGGAAGACATGACAGGCCCTGAGTCTGCGAAATGGAAGGAGGCTATGGACAACGAGATTCATTCCATGTATAACAATCAAGTTTTGAACTTGGTTGACAATGTACCCGGTCGTAAGACAGTAGGGTGCAAATGGATCTTCAAGAAGAAGACCGACATGGATGGGAAAGTACACACTTACAAAGCGCGACTGGTTGCGAAGGGCTTTACTCAAACTCCGGGAGTTGACTATGATGAGACCTTCTCACCAGTAGCGAAGATTAAGTCTATTATGGTGTTGTTAGCGATAGCTGCATTTCATGATTATGAAATATGGCAAATGGATGTCAAAACCGCTTTCCTTAATGGGAAGTTGGCTGAGGATGTTTACATGGCTCAGCCAGAGGGTTTTGCCGATCCAAAGTACCCTGATAGAGTGTGTAAGCTTGAGAAATCCATTTATGGATTTAAATAAGCATCTCGCAGATGGAATCTTTGCTTTGATGAGAAAGTCAAAGAGTTTGGCTTTTCTAGGAGTGAAGATGAACCCTGTGTATATGTCAGGGCTAGTGGTAGCATAGTTAGCTTCTTAGTGTTGTATGTGGATGACATACTTCTCATAGGAAACAACATTCCAACTTTGCAGGAGGTTAAGGCCTGGCTTGGGAAGTGTTTTGCTATGAAAGACCTTGAGGAAGCTGCCTATATCCGGCTGATATCATGAGAACAGAGGATTATATGATCACTTATCTTAAATGGCGTATCATTAACATCTTAGTTCCGAGAGACTTTGCAAGAGCTACGATTGCTAGTCGGATTTTGAAATCATATTTGCAAATATTGTTATTAGACTTATCCAAGTGGGAGACTATTGGATATAGTGTCTAAGTCCATAACTTTATTTGGTATGTACTTGACCCGACCCGGCATGGTCCATTTGGGTTGCATGGCATTGCAATACAAGGATAGAGTAAATGAGAGAATAAGGAACTTGTGATTATTAATATATTATAAGTTCTAATATATTAATAATAGTAGTATTTAATTAGTATTGATCAAGTATTAATCTAGGATTAATTTGGTGATCAAAGTGAGACTAATTAAATATATAAGGGTTGATTATAACAATAATCAATTCTTTTATGGTGGATTAATGATCCATGGTTTATGGGTTATGGATGTAACCAATTAAAGCTCCATGGATAGTCCATGGGAGTTACAAATCCATGGGTCATGAGAAATGAAGAGTCATGACAATTATGGGTCTTCATGATGAAACCCTAATTGTGACACCACTATAAAAGGGACCATTTGGCTAGCAAAATCGTGACCTAGTGTTACTAGAGAGGGCATAACCAATTTTGAGTGCTAGAAGTATTCTCTCAAGTTATTCCAAGTTTTGTGGTGTTGTGTGAAGCATTTGAGGCACAACATTTGGGGTGCTAGGCTCACAAAGTCTTGAAGGAATCCAAGCAACATCAAGGTATGTATTTCTACTAGTTTTATATTTTATTTATTCCCCATGCCATGCAAGTTAGAAAATAACCTTGAAAAAGAATTTGCATGTATATAGAGAAAACATAAATTCAAGGTTATTAGGGCTGCATGTACACATAGGAAGTGTTAGAATGCTCAAAACCCATTAGTTAGTACATAAGAGAACATGGCACTAGTAGGGTAAAGCTGGTCCTAACACACTAAGAAGCGCCCGACGGAGGCAGCGAGATCATATACCAAAGTGTTGTGCCAACAACTGGGCCATCTCAGTCATCTCTCCAATGTCTTTATCTCTTTCCCGTTCATCCTGCACCGCTCTTGCTTCCATGGTGAATAGTTGTTGTCGTAGAGCGGCAACCTCAGCCTCCGGAGAAGGATTCTCTCTCGTGGGATTCCCTGGTGGGGCAGGGTGGTTCTGTTGCGTATTGCCGATAGGTGGTGTGACGGAGGCCTCGTTTGTGCCTCTTTCTTCCTCCATGTCATCATCGGTCCCATGAAACTCGTAGACTGTGTCTGTGCACTCGTCGGGCCCAACGCTGTGTGCTCACCCCTGTTCTTCCTCGGGGTCGTCCTTGATCATTTCATGGGCCACTAGGACCTGATAAAACTAAATGCCCTGATGCTCCCCTTCAATGGTAACCGTGAAGAGGTATATATATAAATAAACTATTATTACTCCTAAGGTTTATTATTTATATATTAAAAAGGTTAGGTTGATGCGCTCTTCTTTTTTAATAATGCGGTATGCCTTAGGTTTACTGACCATCACGATCGTCCCAGGGCATGTGTTAGTTGTAGCACGAAGAAATGTAATTGATCAGGCTACATTCATCCCCAATACAACTGTGAACCGTCCTGGCTTAACCGATATGTCGGGATTTTCAAATCATCTTGGTCAATTGGTTATTAAGTTCATTTTCCTAAGTCGCACAAGTAAGAGTGTTAATTATTATATTTTTATTTGTTTTGTTCAGAGTTATTTAGTCCCTTGTTGGGTTTATAGTTTCATATCAATGTATGATTATATATGTCAGTTCACTATAAACAGAGCTCTGATACCAACCAGTCACACCCCCGAACCAGACGGCGGAAACGTCCAAGGGCTCGCGTGACTTAAATTGAAATATCATCAGAATGAATATACATGAAACATAACATGAACATCACCAGACATTAATACATTACAACTGACTTTGTTCACATCAAGTACATTATCTAAATATTACATTTCCATAGCATAAATTGTTTGAGAGTTTTGAAAACATAACATCCTAACACACTTGGTATTGTTGTTCAATTTATCTGTTACTTGAGAATACAAGTTATTTGGAAAACGTCAACATATAGAATGTTGGTGAGTTCATAAGCAGGTTTGATATGAAAATGTTTTGTGTAGTTTATAGAACCCAGAAAATCCGATATTTTCTTAAAAAACAATTGTTTATACAAAAAGTGTGAAGATTAGGTATATGCATGAATAATTTCCAAACGTGCATAAATGAGAAATTTTGCATTATAGTTATTGAAAGTACAAGTGAAGAATGTTGATTTCCTTGGAAAACCCGATGTTTTCCGATAAAACAGTATTATCGTCTTGTATTATTGTAAGGTCGCATCAAATGATTATGATTTCCCTAGATTACTTAGATGGTATTGGATTTTTATGTGAGTCGTTATACCATGCATGATAATGACTAGCTCGTCTGTCTTGGCATTCTAGTGAACGCCAGAATTGATAATAAGATTTTGTCACCCTAGACTGGCCGAGTCTAACTATAGCGAACAACTTAGGTGTGGGGGAGTCACCCCTGTATAGATCTATACACAAACTCTCTCTCTCTCTCTCTCTCTCTCTCCAGGGAACTTTGATTTTAACTACAAACTACGACCGACACTTATTGGTGTCGCCCGTTATTACTCACTTAATCCAAATTAATCTGATTAACCTTGATTAACGACCTAATTTTTGTTCACTTAAATAGAGGGTAAGCCTAACAGACGAGGAGAAGAGGACAACGAGGTCCTACAAATCACCTTTCTTATTTAAGGTTGTCGAGTATAAGAAAGCTGTCATGTATATGATTTATTTGGACCTTACTAGCAATGCTAATGGGATACTTAGGCCCGATAACATGTAAAAGCCGTTGAGGGTCCCTTAAGCATGTGATTAGGTCACAGGAGGCCCAATAAACATGTATTATTTATGTTAGACCCAAAAGTCATGTTAATGGGTCACGAAGGCGCAATAAGCATGATTAGAATCTTTCAAGCCCAACAATTTGAATGTTTACTTGTTTTTGTATAGTATAATTTTCGGGAATTCTGTTTGAACAATTCTTGAATCGCAAAGGCACAAAGTTTGTTGATTGTCTTATAACGATGTTTAAATTTATGAAAATATATGTATATTTTTCATTCTAATTCATAAGTTATAATTTGGTATTTTATTGACCCAAATATCTTAATAATAAAATAATTGTCTCAAAAATATTGGTATGACCTATTCAACACTTCTTTAATAAAAATGACAATTTTAGTCTCTTTTAAAAAAACAATTTTAGGTCCTTAAACTATTTTTCTTGACATTTTGGCCCAAAGACTTATTTAAATAATGTTTTCAGCCTAATGCTTACTTTTTGGCAGTTTCAGCCCCTTTAGTAAAAAGATTTTCATTTATAATCCAAACTTTTCGCAACTTTTACAACTTTCACCCAAAATCCAAAAACTTTACATTTTTAATCCTTTTTGGCAAATAAGGTCATTTTAACCCCTGAAATAGATTTATTTACTTTTATACCCACTGGTTTGAGAAATTTACCATTTCGCCCCCCTTAAAACCATATTTTTTGCAAACTTGGGCTTATGGGCCAAAAAGCCCAAAATTTTAACCCAATAGGCTGTATATTTACATTTTCAGTACTTTGAAAAGCATAATGTTCATAAAAACTTCAATTTTAATTGTTTTGAGCTTTTGAGCCTTGTAAACACCGTAAATGACAACTTTTTCCCTAACTTTTGTTTATTTGACAAAAATAGTCCAACAATGAGTTTTATGTTGTAACATTCTTATTATAAACCTTATATGGTAGTTTTTCTTAAATTGTTAAGTGTACTACATCCTAGATCACATATTTTTCCTTCTTGAACTATAGATCTCGAAATATCTTTCATTTTAAACACATATTTACCACATAAACACAAGAAATCACACATAACATACAAATACACATAGATCTACACATTTTTTCCTGTATTCTCCCCAATGAACACATGTGAAAACCGAAAATATAGGGGTATGAACTCACCTTTGCTAGTTGTTTTCGGTTTGAAGAAAGAAATGGAAGAGTTTGATGTTATTTTCGGCCCTAGCAAGCTTTCTTGGGTGGATCTCGAACTTAATATGTTTCTAGGAGTATGATCAAGAATTTAAGGTGGTAAGAAGAGTGAACGAGTGTAGATAGGAAATATGTTTGCAACATCTGACCACTAGTATGTAGCTTGAAGTGATCCTTGGATGAAGTCCTTCTTGAAGACCTTATAATTCTCGAAGGTTTGAATGAAGGGTGAAGATTTGTTTTCTTTGAGAGTGTTTATGTGTTTGGCCAAGAAGAAGGGGGGGGGGGAGATGATGATATGACATGCATGGAAGTATGGGATTTTAAAGCTTTGTTACATGCTAAATAATATGGAGGTGGCAATGCCACATAAATCCTCCATTTTCTCTTTTTTTTTTAGCTTATGGCCCGAAAATGGTCTTAAGGAAAGGAGTAGTCTATTAATTTGAGCCCATTCTTGTCTTGTTCGAAAACATGTAGCCCATAAAGAAAATTATCGGCCCATTGGGCCCTTAGGGTAGCTCACGGCCTAATTTTTATATAAGAGAATGGATTTGAGTCCATTAAAGCTAATTCGATTTGTTATGGCCCAATAAGGCCCGTTCAAGATAAACTAGTCCATTTTAGGCTTATAAGGCCCAAAAAGGCTAAGTATCATGAAAGTGGGTCTAATTAAAGCCCATTTAAGAGTTCTAAGCCCAAAATAGTCAAATTGAAAGCTTATTGGTCCATTAGGCCCAATAATGAAATCCTAGTCCATATTTGACTTAAACCGGGATTTCTAGGGTTTCCAGTCTTTCGTTGACTATTTGAGTGTTTGTATAGGGTGTTTAATGAAATTTTGTTGTCATTGAATAAGCATCATACATGCTTTCAAGTTTTAGTTACAATGTTATCCTTGTTAAGTGTATACAAAGCATCAAAATTCCTAGTTGTGACAAAATGGTTCAATTTTAGATGCACTAGAACGTGTTCCCCACTTCCCGATATACACTGGTTATCAAGAACTTCCAAAGAACTCCTTACTTTAGGTGAGTAAACAAGTATTAAGCAGGAAGACATATTTAGAGATAGGTGCATATGTTGTGTCCCAAGTCGGATCTCTTTCAATCACGCAGAGGGGACAACATATGACTAACAGAGATAGAGGGATTATAAAGATAATAGGGTACATATGCTGTGTCCCAGGTCAGATCTTTCGATCATACAGAGGGGACAACATATGGCTAATAGATAGAAAGAATTGCATAGAGAAGAAGATACGTAGAAATAGAGTTGCATATGTTGCAATCCATATCGGATCTCTTCCATTCACCTAGAGGAAGCAACACATGACTGACGGATAGAAAGCAAAAAAAATAATTTCCTACATACCTACTTTATCAAAACCCCCCAGTTGCCCTATCAGAACCAGAATTAAGGATATAAGTCCGTACATCAAGGAAAAGTTGAACCACTAATCTAGATGCGTATTAATTTAGTGTATCCTGTGGATTCCGATGTTTATCTCACTACTCAATCTACCCGAGCGTTGTATGGTCAGTCCAAATAAGCCTATCTAAATCCATACTGTCAAATCCTTCGAACCTACCAGCACATTGAACACAGAGTCTAGACAATTCAGATTCAGTCCCTTACATATGTTTTAGAATGCCCGTTATCACTTTCTTGATATCACTTCCCAAACAATACCTACTAACGAAAAACTATAAGAAAATAAAAGATTTTCTTCAAAACGAATCAGTGTAATATAAACTCAGGAGTATAGAAAAGAGAATCAAATCGTAAGTCACCGATTGAATTTGCATACAGAAGGTCTAAGAATAGCACACATAATCTCAGAAAGGATCTGAAAATTCTTCATGTCATTAAGCACAAACCCCATGAGTGATCCCTTCCTTTCTTCCCTTCCCTCAAAAGACACATACTCTCAAACAATGTTCTGAGTGTTGTACAGTTGAGAGATGCCTCCTATCATGTGTCTGGAATAACTATTATGGACAAGCCAAAGTCTGAGGATATGCCTCCATAGATGCTCCAACACAGAGCGGGATTAGTTGGTCTTTGGAACCCAATCCATTTTGAAACTGGGTTAACCTTAATCATCCTTGCACGGTATCCTGTTTATCACAAACAGAAGATGAAGAAATGTTAGAGTCGTTGGGTGATTTGGGAGATTTAACCTTGTGTACACATTTATAGTTGGGTTTAACCCATTTTTTTTTCACTCCGATAGGTGCCTTAGTCCTTGCTTTTGAACTGGAAGTTGATCGTTGAGATGACTTTGATTTTTTTCTTCTTGATCGGCATTCCCTTCTTGACCTTGGGAGATGGATTCTTGGCCTTGTGGGTTTGATTCTTGGCCTTCTGGGCATTCTAGTCGCCATTTCGCGATTGTGATCTCGTATGATTTCCTTTGGAGTATCCCCCTCTTAGCACATTTTTCCATCCTTGTGTTTAGTAGGGAACGTATGCACGATTAGGACAATTTTTGGCAATGTGTCCAGGTGTTCCACAGTGAAAACATGTCTTTTTCTTCACTAGGAAGTTGTTTCTTCCTGCCCCTGGTGACGTGTCCTTGGCTTGTCTCTTGCTTTTCCCTCACGCACAGTTGTAGCAGGCATTCTGTTTAACTTGTGTTGGTGGCCTGTATTTCTCAACAGGAGGCTTGTTAGGAGTAACATAATTAGAAGCAATAGAGTTCGAAGCAACAAATTAAGATTTCAAGGAGTCATTGGATTGTTCAATAGTTTTCTCCTTGATCTCATCCTCTATTGCTTTACTTACACATGAAATAGAATCATTTGTATCTTTCATCTCAATACTCTCAGTTTCCTGTTCAGCAGCTGGTTTACAATGTACCATAAATCGTTCTCGGTCAATCTTTTCCCGAGTCAAAGGAGTAGCAATATAGTTGTGATTAAATGAAGGAGGAAGAGTCTCATATCCTATACCTACCTATTTTTGGTCTCTCCACTACATTTGTTCTTCAATTATTTTTGCAACCTTTACGCTTGACACATCGAACTTCTTAAAATTAAATTCAATATTTTCAAAACAAATTTTCAATGTTTCAAGTTCTTTCGTTACAACAACAAGTTTTCTTTTAATGTGATCATAGTTTACACACTTGTTGCTGTAATCTTCTTGCAATTTCCTGAAGTCCTTAGTTTTGGCTTCTAATTTTTCTTTTAATGGTTTATGTTCTTTCCTAATAGTGTACCTTTCGTATTTTAGATCCTCATTTTCTCTCTTAATCAACTCGATTTGGTCATGCAAAATTTTAACTGTTTTAATGCAAGTTTGAGAACAAGAAACTTCATTGACCGGAATGTTTGAGGAGCTCATTGTCTATCAAAAATCACCTTTGACTAAAAACTCAAAAGTCAACCTTCAAAGTAAAATTTAAAAATTTAAACTTAAAAGTCAAATTTGAAAGTCAAACGAGAATGTCAGAGTTTAAAGTCAAAGGTCAAACTCGAAGGTCAAAGTCAAAACTTAAGGTTAAAAGTTAAAAATAAAAGTCAAAAATTAAAAACTAAAATTTTTGGTTGAAAATGTAATTTAAAAATAAACGAAATTGATTTTTTTTTTTGGGTTAAAAGTGTTTAAATTGCGAAATTGTATTCGAAAATGAGTCGTTTTGAATTATGTTTGGAAGGATTGGAACGTGTGTTAAGCTAGATCAACTGGAAGGCGTGTAGGTTGTTGAGGCGAGGCACCTGGTTTCAAATCTTGGCCACCCCAAAATCCCTTTTGATTATTTGTTGTTGCTGCGAAGACTATATAATTAAAAAGAGGGAAATGTTAAACGTGTGGCTTGGTAGCTCAACTGGTAAGGCGCTGAATGAATGAATCAAGGGACCTAGGTTCCATCGTTTCCATCCCCTAAAATCCTTTTGAATATTTGGTTGCTTGTGATGGCTACGTGTGCGAGTGCGAACACGAGGGCTAAACACTTCTGGCCGAGAACAAGGCTGGAGCTTGCTTGCCGGAAACGCTACTGAGTCGTGAACTATGCGAGACCGTACACGTGCGAGGCTGGCCGTAAACGTGATTGAACACGCCAAACCGTACACGTGCGAGGCTGCTGAGGCGTACACTGAGGCCGCGCTCGGGTTTACTGTTGTACATGGGTCTACGGTCGTACACCCTTCAGCCGATGCGAAGAAAAACGATGTTTTTCACACTTTTTGCTCCAAAACAAATCCATAACTCGTTTTTATCAAAAATGCAAAGAACAAACCCCCTAATTTTCAGAGATCTATCCAAAAATTCAGAAATCCTTTTAAAATAAGATCAAATAAGCTCAAGATCTAGAAAAATTGATTGATACACTCCAAGCTCTGATACCAATTATAAGTCCCAAATTTGCTTGTGTATCAATCAGATCCAATTGATGGTGCAGAATCCCAATCAATTGGATGATGCAAGATGAAAGAAGAGAAGAATGAGATGAAGAATAACTTGAATCTATGATGTATTTGAATATATGAGTGATGCTCCATACACATTAGATTCTCTCACACACACTATTCTTCTCTCTAGTTTCTCTCTCTACAATATGCTCCTCTCCTATGACTCTCCTCTAGGCCACACCCCTTCCTTACCCCTTACTTCTATATATATAAGGCCTGCAAACTCAAGACCCAAACCCAATGCTAGACCGAAAACACATGGGTTTTCGGTCCAAGTTACAAATAATCCAATACTATTTTCCGCCCAAATAATAAAAACAATAAATGCTTAGAAAAGCAAAGTATAAACCATATTTTTGACCCAACAATCTCCCCCTTGTTTTATAGTTTTCTTTTCTAATTGACTCAACAATATTGTCCCTTTTCTTGGTTCTTGGATCTTCTCTTGAGAGTTGAGCAACTCCAAAGAGTAAGACGGTTACATCTAAGCTTTGTGAGCATTCTTGAAGGTTATCTAGACTCCATGCATGAGTTTGAAGCTTTATATGAAGTCCAAATATGAAGAATGAAGTTTTGGAGTCCCTTATAGCATGCAAGGGAATAAAGTTGCCTACTTTATGCCTTAGGACTTCTTAATGAGCTCAGGTCTGTTACTGAACGTTAGAATATGAAGTATTAGGCACTTAACGGAAGCGCGTACAACCAAGGACTCAGTACGCTAAGCGTACTGAAGTGGTACGCTTAGCGTACGCACCCTAGTTGGTTTTGGGCTTCGTGTGGGCTCGTAAACTCTTTGGGCCATAATTAGTTTTGGGCCAGGTCATATTTTGGGTTAGTGGTCCGATGAGTCTGTTTTGGGCCATGGTTATTTTGGTTGGGCCTTATTGGGCCATGTGGCCCATTAATAGTTTTTGACATAGACTTTGGGCCATGTGGCCCATTAATGCTCGTACCCAACGGGGTTTAATATATTCTTTCCGGCTCAAGGCATTTGTTACCACGTTTTCCTTTCTAGGATGAAAACGAATATCACATTCGTAATCTTATAAAATTGTTGCACTTTAACAAGGACTTTATTGTTGCAATCTTTTAGTAGTTCAATGTCTCCAAATTTTCATGCACCTTAAGTTTTCGTGATGCGTAGGCGATAACCTTTCCTCTTTGCATCAACACACATCCCAATCCTTGATTTGATGCGTCGCAGTATACGCCGAAATCTTTTGTCCCCTCTGGAAGGGATAGGATTGGTGAACTACATAACATTTTGCTTTAGTTTCTGAAAAGCAACTTTTTGTTTATCTTCCCAGTTGAACTTCACATCCTTCTAGGTTAGTGTTGTAAGCGACTTGGCTATTTTGGAGAAATTCTCTATGAATCTACCGTAATAGCCAGCAAGTCCTAAAAATTGATGCGCTTCTGTTGGCGTCTTTGGTGCTTCCCAATTCCTGATTGCTTCAACCTTAGAGGGTTCAACATGAATCCCTTTGTTACTAAATACATATTAAAAATTTGTACTTCTTTAATCCAAAATTCACATTCGGAGAATTTAGCATACAACATTTCTTTTCTTAGTACTTCCAAGATTAATTGGAAGTTTTGACCATGTTCTTCCTTGGTTTGTGAATATATCAATATATCATCGATAACTACTATCATGAATTTATCCAAGTACGGTTTGCAAACACTATTCATGTGGTCCATGAACATTGTTGGAGCACTGGTCAATCTAAAGACTTAACTAGGATTTTGTCTTCGGAGTCCATGAACATTGTTGGAACATTGTTGGAGCACTGGTCAATCTAAAGACCATACCGAGTCCTAAATTTTGTCTTCGGAACATCGGCTTCTTGTACTCCGAGTTGATGGTATCCTGATCTGAGACCTATCTTGAATCTTCTAAAATCTTCAAGTGTTTTTGTCTATTAACCACCGTATCCAAGTTTAGTTGTGCGTCGGCCTGACCGTAATTAAACCTAGGTGACCAGTCTACGTTTAGTTGTGGTTCGTACCATGTACAATAAAACTCGACTATGTAGTTTGACCTAAAACCTTGAGCTGAATTCTTATCGAGGGTTTGGGTTTTCTCTATTTTTGGGTTATATACATGTGTTCTCATCGCGGGACTGAGTTCATACATAACTCTATATCTTTGTGTTTGTTGTATTCACGAGTATTATTAATTATTGTTTGTTACTTCAGGTCTAGCTCACAAGGCACTGGCCAGTCAGGACAGTCAGTGGGCAGAATCATTTTAGCATATAGTCGTTCTGAAATCCGGCAACCCAAGCAACGTGTCTATCTTGTCACCGCTCCCGTAAGTAGTCCTTCAGTAGTAGAATTTAATAATACTTTTATTTGTAGGTTAAGGGATATACCTAAATTTAAAGAGTAAGCCCTAGACTATAGTCGTGCTTTCCTAAGAAAGTACTAGTTCACTATAGTCAATAGCTCTGATATCTATCTGTCACATCCCGACCGTCGGCAGAAAAACCAGGTGGTGTAACGTCATTCTTCGTATCACAGTTATATAACACACATTGAACAATAATAAAGAGTTTTATTAAATACGTACCTTTATTGATGATTGAAACTTACATTATTGTTTTCCTAGTACTTATTACATAATATCCGACTATGACATACTTCTTAATGAACATAAAGGATAATACTAAAACTTCTCCTATTCGAATACATACCAGCTTTTCATGTTCCTGAAAACACATGCATTTTAAAATACATCAACATAAAGTTGGTTAGTTCATAGGTTTTGACTCCATATAAAAATATACTTTTTCTAAGTTAAAAAGTTTAGTTTTGAAAGTATCATTTTGACTCTCAAACATTTAGTATATATATCGTAGGTATAATGGTTTATTTACCAAATAAGTATATTCCTATAAGTCTTATATATTATAAATATAAATGTTTGTAATTCCATACAAACTAAACCGCTACATATATATCTATTTCAATTCTATATGAGTAAGTAGAATAGATATAGTGGTCTACTTAATATACAAGTAATATACCTGCCCGATTTTTATACTTAGAGTATAAGTCCTTGGGAAACTTATACTTAACATTTATACTTGCATATCGACAAAGTATAATGCTTCTAAAATTTGTTACCATGAGCCTGTAACTGATGCTTTGACATAATACCTCTGATAAAACCCACTCATGATTTCCATGGGGACAACCCACTCATGATTTCCATGAGGAACACCGCACGCTTCATCGACTCCGGAACAAATAAAAAATAAAAGGATAGTTCGTCACCCGCTTAAATTTGATTAACGGTTATAGTTTAGAGGATTTCTGCTAAGATCCCCAATCTTAGTTGATGAATACAATTACTCATGTAGACTTCAATGGCTTCCTATAGCTCTAACAACAAAAACATTTTCGTGTCTAAAACCCTAAGTTATTAGACTTTGCTTTTAAATATTACTCCTAAGTTCATATTACTTTAGGCAGTATAACAGCTATAACTTGAGGAAAAACTAGGTTTTATCATAAAACCAACAACAACATATAACATACCAAGTTTTATTTTGTCATAAAACTAAGAATAACAACATATAGCATACCAAGATTTATCTTGACATAAAACCAATAATAGCAACATACTTTATAAATTA
Source organism: Lactuca sativa (assembly GCF_002870075.4). Taxonomy (NCBI): domain Eukaryota; kingdom Viridiplantae; phylum Streptophyta; class Magnoliopsida; order Asterales; family Asteraceae; genus Lactuca; species Lactuca sativa. The sequence goes on from NC_056627.2 coordinate 194,582,518, forward strand.
ACATATAGAACTTCCGAATATAACTTTGGAACTATATCGCACTGTAACAACTCAAATTTTCCAAACAAATTTTTCCATTTTAAAATATAATTGTGTTCATTAAAAACAAGGCATAAATAGTTAATTATTCAGTCAATACAATTATTCAAAATCCCAAGATCATAAAAACCAACTTCAGTGTGTATCGATCATGCCGGCGCCTTCCCACGGTCCTCGCTAGTACCTGAAATACATGCACAACAACTGTAAGCATAAATGCTTAGTGAGTTCCCCAATATACACTTACGCACATACGCCCTTCCAGGCCCTGACCTTCCGGTCCTCATAACATAATCGCCTTCCGGCCCGTAACATATTGCCTTCCGGCCCACATATCATACATAAGCACACATAACAATTAACTTACCACATATAGCATACATATCACATAACATGTCCGACCTTCCGGTCACACAGTCAAACCCTTCCGGGTACAGTATAGTGAGAAGACTCACCTCGTAAATGCTGAAAGCTAGCAACTCCTGAAATCACTCGTGCACAATCCGACGAGCTACAACCTTCCTATAATCATCACATATCTCATTAACACTTATAACTTCTAAGGGTGACTATCCCTAAGAAGTCAGACTTAGGTCAACTCTGGTCAACGGTCAACGGTCAGCTCGACCGGACTCGGCGAGTCCCATGGCGACTCGGCGAGTCTGGACGTCTTTCAACTTTCTGAGATTCCTTATCTACTCGTCGAGTACCCTCCTCGACCCGACGAGTTACCCTTGAAAGAATCGCGGGGCCACCCCGACTCCACTCGCCGAGTCTGAAGAACAACTCGGCGAGTCCCAGTAAATCTTCATGCTACTCGCCGAGTCTGAAGAACAACTCGGCGAGTCCATGCCATGCAGACGAGCAACTGCTTCCTGAATTACGTATGGTCCCAAGATATACAACTATGGGACTCTCTGGACTTCTAAACATCTCATTACAGAGGGTATAACATATGGGTAATAACATAATAACCCATCTAATCACTAAATGGGTTTTTCATAAACCCTAGGTCCATAAACACATTAACTAACAGAATTGATCCGAGTATTACCTGAGAACGTTCCCTCTGTGTTCCCCAAGCCTCAGGACTCGATCCTCCTTGATATTCCTTTGGCCAATTCCTTCTTCTTCTTGCCTAGCAAATTCCTCCAAGTTCCAATAGCTTTCTCTCCTGCCCTAGACGTCCACAACGATTAGGGTTCCTTTCAATCGATCAAAAGACGGAAAATGACGGCCTAAGAGGCGTTATATACGATTCAAATTGAACGGTTAGGGTTTCTGCTGAACAGCGTCGACTCGCCGAGTCCATATCTGGACTCGTCGAGTTCAGTCGCGGACCCGCGACCAAGTCTGCGATCCTACTCGGCGAGTCTTGGCCCCAACTCGCCGAGTCCCCTCTTAAATCATCCAAAAACATAATTTAAACAATACCTGAGATTTCGGGCTGTTACAACTCTCCCCCACTTGGATTAGACTTCGCCCTCGAAGTCTCACTCCGCAAATAGTTCCGGATGCTGCCCCCGCATCTCGCGTTCCGGTTCCCAAGTCATTTCCGATCCCTTACGGTGTTGCCATTGAACCAACACCAAGGGTACCTCCTTGTTCCTCAGAACCTTGATCTTCCGATCTCTGATCGCCACTGGTCTCTCCGCGTAATTCAGGCTCGCATCCACCTGAATATCCTCCAATGGAACCATTGCCGACTCATCGGCTATGCACTTCCTCAACTGCGACACATGAAAAGTGTCATGGATCTGACCCAACTCCGCTGGTAACTCCAACCGATAGGCTACCCGACCTATCCTTGCAATCACACGAAATGGCCCAATATACCGGGGCCCCAACTTGCCTCTCTTCCTGAACCGAATCACTCCTTTCCAAGGAGAGACCTTCAGGAGAACGAAGTCGCCGACCTGAAATTCAAGCTCGGATCGGCGCCTGTCTGCATAACTCTTCTGTCGGCTCTGGGCAGTCAATAATCTTTGTCTCACTTGTTGAATCTGCTCTGTCGTCTGGAGTATGATCTCCGTGCTGCCCATCACTCTCTGTCCCACCTCTCCCCAGCAAATGGGAGTCCTACACCTCCTACCATACAACAGCTCGAAAGGCGGCATACCAATGCTCGAATGATGGCTGTTGTTGTAGGAGAACTCCGCCAACGGTAAATACGCATCCCAACTACCCCCGAAGTCTAACACACACGCTCGGAGCATGTCCTCCAGCGTCTGAATCGTCCGCTCGCTCTGACCGTCTGTCTGGGGGTGGTATGCGGTACTAAAATGCAATTTAGTACCCAGCTCCTCATGGAATTTCTTCTAGAACCTGGAAGTGAAGCGCACATCGCGGTCTGACACAATCGAGATCGGCACCCCGTGCCTAGACACCACCTCTTTCACGTATATCTCCGCCAACTTTTCCGCTGAAGAACTCTCACTGATGGCAAGGAAGTGAGCACTCTTCGTCAACCTATCCACAATCACCCAAATTGCGTCAACTCCCCTAGCAGTCCTTGGCAATTTGGTGATAAAATCCATAGTGATCTGTTCCCACTTCCACTCGGGGATCTCCAATGGCTGCAACTTGCCATGCGGTCTCTGGTGTTCGGCCTTAACCCTACGGCAGGTCAAGCACCTCTCAACGAACCATGCTACGTCCCTCTTCATACAGGGCCACCAATATTCCTTCCTTAAATCCAAATACATCTTTGTAGCACCGGGATGGATCGAGAATTTAGACCTATGAGCCTCTTCCATCAACGTAATACGCGTACCGCCCACGAACGGCACCCAAATCCGACCTTGAAACGTCATAAGGCCTCGACTATCCTTGACAAACTCTGAGATTAACCCCACAACCCGCTCTTTCTTCCGCATTTCTGGTCGCACAGCCTCTGCCTGGGCTCCACGAATAGCGTCCAGCACTGGAGTCATCACAGTCAATCTCAAGCATACATCTCGCAATGGAGTGCTCTCCGCCCTGCGGCTCAGTGCATCGGCTACCACATTAGCCTTGCCTGGATGGTACAGGATCTCACAATCATAATCCTTGACCACATCCAACCATCTCCTCTGACGCATATTTAGGTTGCGTTGATCCATCAAATACTTCAAACTCTTATGGTCCGTATATATCGTACATCGAACCCCATACAAGTAGTGACGCCAAATTTTGAGAGCGAACACTACTGCCCCCAACTCCAAATCATGCGTGGGATATCTCGCCTCATGAGGCTTCAGCTGCCTCGATGCATAAGCTATCACATGACCCCTCTGCATCAACACTGCACCCAATCCCGAAATCGATGCGTCGCAATATACCACGAAATCTTCCATCCCTTCTGGGAGAGCTAATACCGGGGCTTCGCACAATCTCTGGCGAAGTGTCTCAAAGGAGGTCTGCTGCTCGGGCCCCCATGAGAATGCAACACCCTTCCGGGTCAATCTGGTGAGTGGCACTGCGATCTTGGAGAAATCCTTGATAAATCTCCGATAATACCCTGCCAACCCAAGGAAACTCCTGATCTCAGAGGGTGACTTCGGCACCTCCCAACTCATCACCGCCTCAACCTTGGCCGGATCGACCAATATCCCTTTCTGATTAACCACATGTCCTAGAAACTGGACCTCCCGCAACCAGAAGTCACATTTGGAGAACTTTGCATAAAGCTTCTCCGACCTCAATACCTCAAGGACCTCCCTCAAATGCTCCTCATGCTGCTCTCTAGACCTCGAATACACCAGAATGTCGTCGATAAACACAATCACTGACCGATCCAACATCGGCCTGCATACCCTGTTCATGAGATCCATGAACACAGCCGGGGCATTGGTGAGTCCAAAAGGCATCACCACAAACTCATAATGCCCATATCGCGTCCTAAACGCTGTCTTCTGGACGTCCTCTTCCCGTACCCTCACCTGATGGTATCCTGATCTCAGATCGATCTTGGAAAACCAAGATGCTCCCTGCAACTGGTCGAATAAATCATCGATCCTCGGCAACGGGTAACGGTTCTTGACCGTTAGCTTGTTCAACTCCCGGTAATCAATGCACATCCGGTGTGAACCATCCTTCTTCTTGACGAACAGAATAGGTGCTCCCCATGGCGAGCTGCTCGGCCGAATGAATCCCTTTCCCAGCAACTCCTGGAGTTGCGAGGACAACTCTTGCATCTCTGGAGGTGCAAGACGATAGGGCACTTTAGCAATAGGCGCAGCCCCCGGAACCAGATCGATACCAAACTCTACTTGCCTCACAGGAGGTACTCCCGGCAGTTCCTCGGGAAAAACATCTGAAAACTCACGCACCACAGGGACCTCCTTGATTGACTTCGGTCTCTCGGAAACCTCCCGCGTATCCATCACATACGCCACAAAACCCTTACAGCCCTGCTGTAGACACTGCCTCGCCCTAGCGGCCGAACAAAAAGCTGATCCTGAACGAGTACCCTCACCGTACACCGAAAGAACTCCCCCACTATGGTCTCGTATGGTCACCAACTGACGCTCGCAGTCGATGACAGCGCCGAATCGGCTCAACCAATCCATGCCCACGATAACACAGACATCCCCCATCGCAATAGGAATCAGGTCAATCGGGAATTCAACCCCGAAAATCTCTAGTACACATCCCCGAAGAACCTCCGTAGCACGAATCACTTTCTCGTCAGCTATAGAAACTCTCAAAGGTCGACCCAACGACTCACGACTAACGTCAATCTGCTGACTAAAGGCTAAGGACACAAAGGACCTACTCGCACCCGAGTCAAATAACACTAAAGCAGGCACAGAGTTCACAAGGAAAGTACCTACGCGCATAATAACATAAGCATAACATATCGACATTAAAATAATTACACGAATTACAACATACCTGCCACAACATCGGGCGCAGCGCGGACCTCCTCCGCAGTCAGCTGAAAGGCCCTCCCACGAGCCCTCGGGGCCTCGACCTTCACCGGTCGAGTCTCAGTAGTCCTGGCAACAGGTGCAGATCCCTGACGAAGCTGCGGACACTCGGCCTTTCGATGGCCGGTCTGGTTGCAATGGAAGCAAACCATAAACCCCTTGGGGCACTCCCTAGCAATGTGCCCCTCCTTGCCGCACTTGTAGCAGGCACCGGCTCGACACGCCCCATCGTGACCCTTGCCGCACTTTACGCAAGTGCGGTTCTTCGAACCTCCCGTCCTCGAATCGGCGGACTTGATCCGCTTGGCTGCCGGCTGAGACTGAGCCGGCCGACGGTCTGCCTGCTGAGACTCGGCCTCCTCCCTGGCCTGAGTCTCTAACTCGATCTCACGCTTCCTGGCATTCGCCTGAAGCTCAGTAAAAGTATGATAAGTGGAGTTTGACACAAACTCCCGGATCTCCCTCCTCAGAACACCCAAGTACCAGCTCGGGGCAAAACATCGCCCTCTCATGGAACTTCCGCGTGATCACCGCCACCGAATCAGTACCCTGCTTGAGGGTTAAGAACTCCTGAACCAATCGTTCCCGCTCCACCGGGGGAACGTACTCCTCCCTGAACATGGTAGTGAACCCTTCCCATGTCACTGCCGCAGTCTCTGCCAAAGTGAAGTTCGCCGTCACGAACTTCCACCAGTCCTTTGCTCCCAGACGGAGCTGGTTCAAAGCGAACCGTACCCTCAGGTGCTCCGGGCATGAACAAGTGTAGAAGCACCCCTCTATATCTGCGATCCACCTCATCGCAGCAATCGGATCGTGCGTCCCATCGAACTCTGGTGGCTTCGTGCTGCTGAACTCTCGGAACAGCAACGAATCACCCCCCTGTGGCCTAGCAGCGGCCACAGCTGCGGTAGCTGCAGCGGTTGCAGCCTCAGTCAATGCGGCGTACCGCTCGTCGAACGTCTCCATCAGGGTGGTCTTGATAGACCCAAACATCTCCGGGATCTCAGCCCGGATCGCCGCCGCCACCTCCTCGTGGATCATCTGACGAATATCCTCGTCACTCACACTGCTCGTACTTGCTCCGTGACGCGGTCTAACCATGATATCTCTGAAATACAACATAAAACTATCAGAGATTCTACTGAGTATAATCGTACTCGATACGCAACCCTACTCAGTCCCAGATATCCAGGGATTCTTACTTGGGCCTCCCACTGACCCGGTGTCCTCGGTAGTACGGGCCCAATACTACCGACCACACCGCATCAATGTTCATCCCAAGTCCTCCTCCCCAAACTCCGGATAGTGAGTACTCTACTTCTGATACGCTCTATCTACCCGCATACTAGCAAAGCATCTCATATAGGCAACTTCCCTAGACTAAGGCATCACAAATCAGGCCACTCTAGTCCTATCATGAATACCTAGTCTTCTAGCATGCATAACAATTCATATCATATAATATTGTAAGGTATTTTGGGGATCTTTACCGTTCGGGCGCTGACTGATCGTACACACTGCTTCTTTCTTGCTTACCACAAAACCATTTACAGAAGTTTATGCCTTTATTTGAAAAGCTTCCTCAAATCCTCGGTTTGAGTTCAGTTACCCCCTAAGGTGCACCCGAATCCCTCAAACCAAGGCTCTGATACCAATTGTAACAACTCAAATTTTCCAAACAAAATTTTCCATTTTAAAATATAATTGTGTTCATTAAAAACAAGGCATAAATAGTTAATTATTCAGTCAATACAATTATTCAAAATCCCAAGATCATAAAAACCAACTTCAGTGTGTATCGATCATGCCGGCGCCTTCCCACGGTCCTCGCTAGTACCTGAAATACATGCACAACAACTGTAAGCATAAATGCTTAGTGAGTTCCCCAATATACACTTACGCACATACGCCCTTCCAGGCCCTGACCTTCCGGTCCTCATAACATAATCGCCTTCCGGCCCGTAACATATTGCCTTCCGGCCCACATATCATACATAAGCACACATAACAATTAACTTACCACATATAGCATACATATCACATAACATGTCCGACCTTCCGGTCACACAGTCAAACCCTTCCGGGTACAGTATAGTGAGAAGACTCACCTCGTAAATGCTGAAAGCTAGCAACTCCTGAAATCACTCGTGCACAATCCGACGAGCTACAACCTTCCTATAATCATCACATATCTCATTAACACTTATAACTTCTAAGGGTGACTATCCCTAAGAAGTCAGACTTAGGTCAACTCTGGTCAACGGTCAACGGTCAGCTCGACCGGACTCGGCGAGTCCCATGGCGACTCGGCGAGTCTAGACGTCTTTCAACTTTCTGAGATTCCTTATCTACTCGTCGAGTACCCTCCTCGACCCGACGAGTTACCCTTGAAAGAATCGCGGGGCCACCCCGACTCCACTCGCCGAGTCTGAAGAACAACTCGGCGAGTCCCAGTAAATCTTCATGCTACTCGCCGAGTCTGAAGAACAACTCGGCGAGTCCATGCCATGCAGACGAGCAACTGCTTCCTGAATTACGTATGGTCCCAAGATATACAACTATGGGACTCTCTGGACTTCTAAACATCTCATTACAGAGGGTATAACATCTGGGTAATAACATAATAACCCATCTAATCACTAAATGGGTTTTTCATAAACCCTAGGTCCATAAACACATTAACTAACAGAATTGATCCGAGTATTACCTGAGAACGTTCCCTCTGTGTTCCCCAAGCCTCAGGACTCGATCCTCCTTGATATTCCTTTGGCCAATTCCTTCTTCTTCTTGCCTAGCAAGTTCCTCCAAGTTCCAATAGCTTTCTCTCCTGCCCTAGACGTCCACAACGATTAGGGTTCCTTTCAATCGATCAAAAGACGGAAAATGACGGCCTAAGAGGCGTTATATACGATTCAAACTGAACGGTTAGGGTTTCTGCTGAACAGCGTCGACTCGCCGAGTCCATATCTGGACTCGTCGAGTCCAGTCGCGGACCCGCGACCAAGTCTGCGATCCTACTCGGCGAGTCTTGGCCCCAACTCGCCGAGTCCCCTCTTAAATCATCCAAAAACATAATTTAAACAATACCTGAGATTTCGGGCTGTTACACGCACACAACATATATATAGAATCCTAAGTAGAACTCAAGATCTACATTAATTCAAGAACATTCTAGCATGTTGATAATAGTTGTATATATTCAAAATATTATATTTAGAACAACTATATCCCGGTTAATATAACTATCCACATTGATACTAAATACTATCATAAAGACATAATAGTAAGGTATATACAATATTTAGTATGTGTTTTCCCCCGAAAATATTAGAAAGTGGGGCCGTGAAGCTCACCCTAGTAGCGTGATCTATAGAATCTAAATGGTCAGAGACTCGTCGTAGCCACCCTCGGGAAGGGAAACAGCCTTCGCAAACGAGAGAGAATGAAAGAAAAATGTGTAATGAGAGAATGAGCTTTGATCGCTATTTCTAGGCTGATTTTGGCCTATTCACATCGTGCAAATCAAGACTCACGTCGTGAGCCACGACAAGAGTCATCCCGTTGCCTTAACGCGTGTTTTCTAGCCTCGATTCGTGTCCTGCAGCGTCCTCACGTCGTGAGAAAACCTTGCCCACGTCGTGAGCATTTAGGTTATCATTTCATAGACTTATAACTTTGAAATGTGGCATTATAACTCCTCACGTTGTGAGTTTTTATGCTCAGGTTGTGAGTTCAGTCAGATTAGGGTTTCTGACACATGTCATGCTCTCTGACAGTTGTAACTTCGGAAGGTCGTAAGTTTTGCATACAAACTCCATTTTTGACGTTCATCATATCCACGCGTAGGTATTTATGAGTACTACAACTATATTTTAGACTCCAATAGCTAATTCTTAGTATATTTTAAATTCATCTTATTATAGATATTTATAGTGTTCGGTTTGTCATAACTTCTTCACGCGAAGTTAGATTTAGACGTTCTCTATTTTTTTGGAATCGTATGGATGTATACTTTGAGTTGTATCATAAAATTCATACTTGTATTCGTATTTATAACGAATTACATAGTAAGTTTGTCACTTTACTAGTTTAACAAAATCACATTACATGATTGACATAATCACATGTGATTGTTATTGACCTATTTTGACTAGCGTTACACAAGGGGTCTTTATATTGTTGTGTTGCTAGGGTTTTTGGACTGAAACCCTAATTCTCTTCTTAAACCTTAAGCAATCTATGGATCCCTTCTAGGAGGGCCCTTAGATGAATTCTCTTATGGGATTCCCTTAGAATTCGTCCACCCCTTCTATTAGGAGTCCACAGCCCAACTTGCAACTACCAGTAAATTGCAATATCAATCCCCATATGTTTAATCAGTCTCTTTTGATCACCAAATTAATTTCATATTAATTTCTGATCCACACTAATAAATTAATATGATTTTTCAATTAATATATTATTCTTATAATATATTAATAAATCATTTATCAACCTCTTTCTTAAAATTCATCCTGTCAAATTGTTATGGTGAAGGAAACCCAAAAGGACCATGCTACTATCGGGTCAAGTGCATACCAATTATAGTTATGGGCTCAGAAACTTAGTATAATTGCATGTTTATCTTATATGACATTTATGTGGTTAGATAAGACCATGTGGGGGTTCCCATGCCAGTTAGGGAAGACCATGGGGGGGGGGGGGGTTCCCATGACAGGTAGTTAAGACCATATGGGGGTTCCCATGGTAGGTGGTTAAGACCATGTGCGGGTTCCCATGGTAGTGGGTTAAGACCACGTGGGGCTTCCAGTGACACATGGTGTAAGACCTTGGAGGGTTTCCAAGGCATCCTAATATGTTTATATGCATGGGTTATGTAGTTTTATGGCTGATATGGTTTCTATAACTGTATGGATTGTGTGGGCTATGTTATGGGGAACTCACTAAGTGTTATCTTACAATTTGTTGGTTGTTTCAGGTACTTCGGGATCTAACGGCAAGAGCCCAGCGTGATGGTGCGACATGCATTCTCTGGCGTTTTTATTGCGGACACTCTGATATTATGAATAATTTTTCTGATGTTATGCATTATTAAAACAAATTTAATTGAAATTTTATATTTTATGGAAATGATTTTGTTACTAAAAAATGAAAAATTTTATTGGAAATTTAGGATGTTACAAGTTGGTATCAGAGCATTGGTTTGAGGGATTTGGGAATACTCTCGGGTGTGTTAGAACTCAAACTGATGGAATGGTAAAAATTATTTTCAAAAATCAAAGTTAAAAACTTCTTAAAACGAATTTCTTTTAAGAAAAAGGGAGAGTGCTATGCGCTTCATCGGCCGAGCTCAAGTAAGTGTTTTCCCCAATATGTTAGCCATGCTATATTGATATTTGGAATGTGATAATTGGATGCTACTTGTTATGTGTATTCTTTCAAAATTGTATACGGTTGGGATCTTATAGCCTTAGAATAATTAATTTGGCCTTGTTTCCTGTTCCTTGTTTGGTTGTAGTCCTAGGGTAGAGTCTGCTATTCGATAGTCTATTTGATCATGTTCTGTGCATAATTTGCATCCATAAGGCAACCTGTTATGATTGATTTGAGTTCTGGTTTGATGGGAATGGAGCAAATATTAGGATAGCCTAGGATTTAAGATATCATTTGTTCTAGGACGAATTAGTTATCAAGTAGAGCCTTGGGGAAGGTACAGGTAGGTGTGGAAGGTAGTATTGGGACCATACTACTGAAAGAAGACGACCTATACCATAACTAATGTTGGATCTGGAAACTCTAAGGATAACCGGTGTGGAAGGATCCCCTTTTTGAATATCTTGATCCTTCTGTCTTAGAATATTTCAGATCAGAATGGTGGTGACACGTAATGGAGCAGGGGGTCAGGATTAGGATTCGGATCTGGGTCGGGCTACGCTACAGAGCCCATTGACGAGAGGCTGCGCGGGCTTATCGCAGTCGAGGTTACGAGGGGCATTCTTGACGCTAGCCTAGTGATTTTTTGGACCGTCATGGAGGGGATGATTGTCACGCCCCAAAACCGGAACAACAAAAACGTTCGGGGGTGGAGGACGTCATGTCAAGTCTCATGAGATATGTATATGGTAAGCAAATAACAAACAAGAGTTGAAGCTGTAATGCTCCATCTTCTGAAGTCCCAGCATGAGCACCTGTCTAATAGTCTCCTGAGAATACAAGTTATTTGAAAGAGTTGATCAGCAATTAAGCTGGTGAGTTCATAAGATTTTAGTGATGTGAGTAAGCTGAAAAATGTGGTTGAAAATGTATATGCACAAGTGATGTAAGCTGTAAGTTCTATTTTGAAAAGTTCGCCTGTTCTTCTAGAAAATCCTATATTTCCTACTTTAATGGAAGTTAAGTAAAATGACACTACAAGCCTTTCTATGCGTACTAAATGGGTACAAGTTATTTATACTTAGAGTAAATAAACAATCGATTGTGCACATCTGCCCTAAACTCACAACCCAACGGGGAACATCAAGTAAGGCGGATAGCACATATTCCATTGGTTGTTAAATCGTTGTCTTATATAACCTTGGTGTATTCACTTGTTACTCATGGAGTCATTTGTAATGGTTCCTTTATATCTAATGGAGAGTTCTTTTAAGAAAACCTATATTTCTTATAGTAAAATAATGACTACGGTGATTACTTTTATAATAGCTTTGTTTATATTGCTATATATAATCATATATCGGGTAGATAGTTAATTGGGGGAATCTGCCCTAAACCCACATCCAACGGGAACAGGACGTCGGGGGAAAACACACATTTAGCTATCTATTGGATATTAGTTTTATATATAAACATGGTGTATAAAATAAAGTGTTATAGAGTTAATTCACCTAAAGTCTCTAAAACTGTATTGGCTTAATAAAATGGATTAAGCCCTTTTCTAGGAAATCTCTAGTTTTGTATACCAAAAATACTAACTTTGATAAGTAAGTTTTGTACTAGAATAACTGTGCGTTGACTCTGTATCCTATGACCCGATCCATACCTGGTACCCTTATGATGACTTAATGTGTACTAAGCATATATATATATATATATATATATATATGTGTGTGTGTGTATATATATATATATATATATATATATATATATATATATATACTCGGGTAGATAATAGATTGGGTGACCTCGGTGCAAGCCCACATCCAACGGGAACAAAAATTATAGCAAAGAGCACACATCCTATTAGTTGTCGCAATCTACTAGCATATATGTATCCTATAGCGTATACATTAAGGAATCATCAAGCAAGCATCATGATCCTAACCTTTAATCGTAGCCTTCTACCAATGCATCTTCTGTTCTGAGTTAAACCCGACTGTTCCTTTGTCAAATGTAGAAGTATTTTCTACCTAGTTTATAACTATCTCGAATAGAAAATAGATCAACTTTCAAGTGTTACCGACACTTTATGAAAGTAATGGGAGAAGTGAGTATGCATATGTCGTTTATAATGACCTGCGAATGTACTAATAACCTAAAAACATATTTTTTTTATTACGATCGTAATCTGAAAGCTAGAACCCTTACTAAACGCTCTTAATGTAAAGAGATTGAGGGAACCAAGCGTGACCGCAGCAATTCCTTGCAAGCCGTGTAATTCACATTAAAGTTATATGATCATGTATACCCAATATAACTATCACTAATGCGTTAGTGATTAATTGGTATAATGAGATCCTGTCTGTGTGTTATCATGCTATAGCAACCTAACTTGTTTGTTATGTTCTGTTCTGGTATTGTTTGATTCTCTTCACTGTTTGTTTTGTTCTGGTATTGTTTGATTCTCGTCACTGTTTGTTCTGTTCTGGTATTGTTTGATTCCTTGTGTGCTTCATTGTACTAGAAGTAAGGAATATCATTCTCCTAAACTATACGTATAATAGTTTACTAATGCTCTACTTGGACTGTTACTAAAAAGACTCATTTCTCTACTAAGTTATGCTTTTAATCTACAAACAGAGTTTTGTATAACTATCAAGTAACATAACTTTAAACGAGTTATTGAAATGTTTTGACAACTTATAATTAACATAAGTAACATTTTGAAAGATGTTTAACAAAAAAAATTTACACAATTAGCATTGTGTTCAACCCGTATCCCCCCCCCCCCTTAAAACAGCTAAAGTGGTTAAAAGATTCATTACGGGGTATGAACTCACCTGATGTGGGTGATTCAAACAGGTATGCGCATACGGATGAGAAGTTCCACGAATGAAGTCCCAAGACACAATAAGTCCTAAATGACATATAAGGACACATATTGACATGAATACAGTGTTTACAACAACTATATGAAAGGAAACACCTTTTGGGACTAGGAAACAACTTCACCAAGTGTTGGAATCACATGTGATTCAACATAGGAAGGTATAAAGGCACTCTCATGAGTTTACTACCATGGGTTTACGGCCCAAGGGAGTTTACGGCCGTAAACTCATGGCTACTCATGTCTGAATGCAAGTTTGAAGGCTAGGGAATGATTTAGGGACCTTAGCTCTATCCTAGGATGAAGAAAACACTTGCCTTGGAGTTTTTTGAGGAGTTCACGGCCCTAATGAGTTTACAACCATAAACTAATGGCCATTTATGTTTATGAGGTCCTAAAGGTCATAAGGAAGCATCCTAAATTCAAGTCTAAGCCTTAGGAAGTGTTTGTGGCATCAAAACACCCCTAACTTGAGTTTACGGCCCATGGTCCACTTTGACAAGTGTTTTCGGCCATAAACACCTATGGGTGTTGGTATTTTGGTTGCTTTGAGTCCTAAACACATCAAGGTAAAGTGCTAGGCTAGTCTCTTGGCTTAAGGAAGGCATTTAGGGCCTTTTGGCACCATAAAATGGAGTTCACGGCCCAAGAACATCCTTGGCCGTGAACTCACTTCTAGCCCTTGTTTCTTAATGATTTTGAGGTTTACACATGTCATGGGTAGTCTCTAGGTTCAGTTCCAAGGTTTGGAGGGACATTGGGCACTCTTTGGCCCTAAATTTAGTGTTCACGGTCCAAGAAGATCTTGGGCCGTGAACACCATTTCCTTGGTGTTTTTGGCTGATTCCCATGTTATGAAGGTATATAACACACTTAAATACACTCTAGGTTGAAGTACTTACAATTGCGGGTAATCGGGTGAAGATCCTTGAGAGAGAAATCGGCTTTTCTCTAGTCGAAAATGTAACAAATGAATAAATATGGTTAAGAACCATATATATACCCCTAAGGTTTTTGGAAGAAATATTTTATTCAAGCATTGAACTCTAATATCAACGAGTTTTGGAAAATCATAGTTGCACAATACCCTAGTGCATCCTCTCTCCTGATATCTCTTTAAGTGTAAATCCTGAAATACTCAAACTTATCCCAAAAGTTTGAAAGTTAGCATAACGGATTTGACTTCGATTGTTGTGGATGGTTTTGCAGAATGGAAAATTTTGGGTTGTCACATCATCCCCTCATTAGAATGAATTTTGTCCCGAAATTAGCTCTCTTAACGTTACTACTGGGGTTGAGCTCTTCTACTTTGTAGAATACTCACTCGTAGACCTGGCAACTTTGCCTTCGTGTTCTTGATAGGATTCCTACTTGGTCCATCTATCATTACCTCGCGTACACAAGCCATATATGATTAAGATTAGTAGGATTGTCGGATGTGTGACTCTGCCCCAGGTCCACAACCCACGGGGAACAGGAGATAGGGCGGAAACACACATACTGGATCTGCGTAATCACACTCATATACCACCCTTGCGTATACATGAAAAAATAATAGGTGGGCTATATTCGTCCATAGCCTTTATGCTCGAACTTGGTCTGCTGGACGAGTGGTATTTCGTGACGGTCTGTGGACGTCTGACGATAAGGCTTCGAAGGACAAACTACTCTTCGCACGAGTACTTCAGGGGTGTAGAATGCGGAAGATAAAATTTTTGATTCAGGTCGGACTTTCGATAAGAATGACGAAAGTTTCGAGAACTTGCCGATCGAGGCGATAGAAACATATGAACTCAGTATGGTGAGGACCACGCCAACTCATGATGAATGGAAACAACGGACTCTATACTGAACAAAGTTTTGGTCAAAAGAAAGAAACGTCTGATAAATGACGATGCATCCCTGTTATGCTTGGTACTGTACTCCTAGTATGTTCAACAATATACTCCTTGTAACTGTTCTCGAGTTTCCTGTTTTCTATTTTGAAATTAACACTCATATGTATCGTACCGCTATGTGCGCATACATATAAATAAAAGTGCTTACTTACTAAATGGATACTTTTATACCATGATCCCCCATGGTACCACTACCATCGCCCGTTATATACAAGTTATGAATACCTAAGATGAGCCAGGCAGTCGACAGAGCATCTCTGCCTCAAATCCTCAACCAATTAAGGAAAGGGGACCTAAGCAGGGTCACTCACTCTAAGTGTGCAACATCTCAGTTGCGCACAGCGAATATGGTGAGTCATAATAGCTTCTCTAAGGGAACTTTTAGTTCTCTTGAATATTATGACCTATTTCAACATGTGAGTTGTTATAGTTACTTTTAGGTGTCATCCCCAAATTTTAATCTTATATGAATATAAATTAATTTTAAATGTAATTACTATTTTGAAAGCGTACCACTACTCGACGACAACTCCGGGGTAGATTCTCCTGCGGTGATCATCAGAATACGTCCATCCGCTCCTGAGTTCTTCATTATTGGGTAGTCCCTCTGATGGTGTCCCGACTCACCACAGCCATAGAAGGCTTGGTTTACTTCAGCTCCGAGGAATTGGGAGATCAGCTGAGCCAGTGCCCTGCAGTAAAGAACTATGTGTCCCTTTCTGTGGCAGTTCAGACACTGCATTTCTCGTCATACTCCGGTGTGGTGAAATTTTCACTTTCCACACTTCGGAAGGTTTCCCACATATCGACTGGCAGGTGCTGAAGCAGTAGGCGTCGTTGCGGCGTACATAGTACTCGCTTGTTGCTCTTGCGGGGTGTCTTGTGGTGTTCGCTTCTTCTTTCTCTTGTTCTCCGACTCTTGATTATAGTCCTCTTCCCTTGATGACTTGGGAATAGGGACTTTTACGCTGTGGCAGACTCCATGATCGATGAGTCACTGAGCCAAGCGTTTAGCACTATTGAACGTAGCTGGGTTACAAGACAACACATTTCCTTGCGTCGGAGCAGTCAGACCCCAAATGTATCTTTCTATCTTCTTGCTCTCCGAGGTGATCATCTCGGGACATAGAGCTACTAGTTCACTGGACCGGTCGGTGTAGGTCACTATGTCTGAGTCGACCATAGTGAGATCCCACAACTCTTGTTCCAGTTTTTGAATCTCGCCTAATGGGAAATATTCTTCCCGCATTAACTCTTTTAGGCTTTCCCAACCTATTGATTTTGCCACTGATAGGGTCAGTGACTTAACATGGTTGTTCCACCATGTTAGGGCCTTGACATCGAAGGTGTAGGCAGCAAACTTCACTTTGCTTCCTTCTGGGCATAAACAAATTTCGAAAAATTACTCTGTTTTCTCGAACCATTGCAAGTGGGCAATGACTCCTTCAGTCCCTTTAAAGGACAATGGTTGGCATCTGGTGAAGTCCTTGTAGGAGAACTCTCCCTGGCGAACAGGGACTTCACCTTGAGTAGAATCAGTAGGTGTTTCACCTCCACCTGTACAGATGGGGTGATATTGTGCCATGGGTGTTGCCACAGCCGCGGCCACTGCAGCGTTCAGAGTTGCTGCATCGATTTCTGGAGAAGGTATTGGAGTTATCGTAGTAGCGTGTCTGGGTGATCTGTGAGGAGGCATCTTTGCTGAAAGAAAACAAAGATTAGTCGGAATAAGTCTATAGCAACGAACACAAGCCGAAAGCTGAAAAGACAAGGTTATCCTAGTTCTGGATGTATCGGGTCCTGACTTCCACAGGGTTCTAGGAACAATTCATAAATGAGTCTATACCAAATAAACTCTATGAATTTGAAATAACTATCCTCAAATGAATATTTGTTTCCTGAATAACTGTTACCAGCTGCATGTAAGAAAATAATTCTAACACATAAAATGTGGGCAGTGTTTCCACTCGCTCGATAAATTAACCTAATTAATATTTATTAGTGTGACGCGTAAGATGTTTTGGTTACTTTGGCTGATCTTTCCTTGAAATCTTCTCATGAATTTGTCCTTGTTCTTCCTGAACTCTTCTATTGTCTACTATGAGGAAGTGGCTACATTTATCTGGGCTTGTCGTGCGAGAATGAAAGTGACTAAAGAACCTTTGAGTTTTAAGGTAACTTTATGGGGTGATCCCTACAAAATCCTCCTATAATTGTACAAGGTACACCAGTTTGTATTGTATATAATTGAAGATCAAATAGACCTTCGAATAATTGATCCCATCTCAACACCACTTCCTTAAGAGGAATGGATAGCGAAGCGTCGGTCATAGATTCTATGTCTATAAGATCTTGATTATATATAAAACTTTATGAATATACCCTGTAAGATTATAGACCTATCCGCAAGGGTCTTTTAAGTTATGACATAAGTTATTTATCTGGACTAAAATACTGATATAGTATTATAACGTAATGTACTTGGTATGTTCTAAACTTGTTATCGCGCTATCGTAGCATAGAATACTCCCATAGTACTCTAACTCTAACTATACTTGTTCTGGCGTTCTCTTGACTGGTGTTTTGGTAAGTTTTAACTCTGTTGCAACACCACATGTCGGTCACATCTTGAATGAATATAGTTGATCAGGCTATATTGATCCTAGCTATGATTACATAACTGTTCGGGTTGACGACAGTGCCCAACCTTTAAATACTTTTAGTTCTGTTCTCCTCGTGACCCTAGTTCTATTATGTACATGTATGAGCAAGTAGGTATATTTTTATAACTTGTAGTTATACTCTAAAATATATCATTATCCAGAGCACTTAAGCCCCATTGTATTTATCGACGTATATCTTTTATCGGTTGATATACTTAGTTCACTATAAACAATGCTCTGATACCAATCTGTGACGCCCCAAAACCGGAACGGCGGAAACGTTCGGGGGTGGAGGACGTCATGTCAAGTATCACGAGATGTGTATATGATAAGCAAGTAATCAACAACCATTTCATTTAGAAAGAAAGTGTTTACAATGTATGTGTTCACAAAACACAGAAGTCATACACAAATAACAAACAAGACTTAAAGCTGTAATGCTCCATCTTCTGAAGTCCCAGCACGTGCACCTGTCTAATAGTCTCCTGAAAATACAAGTTATTTGAAAGAGTTGATCAGTAGTTAAGCTGGTGAGTTCATAAGATTTTAGTGATGTGAGTAAGCTGCAAAATATGGTTGAAAATGTATATGCACAAGTGATGTAAGCTGTCAGTTCTGTTTTGAAATGTTCGCCTGTTCCACTAGAAAATCCTATATTTCCTACTTTAATGGAAGTTAAGCAAAATGAGACTACAAGCCTTTCTATGCGTAGTAAGTGGGTACAAGTTATATATACTTAGATTAAATAAACAATCGATTGTGCGCATCTGCCCTAAACACACAACCCAATGGGGAACAACAAGTAAGGCGGATAGCACACATTCGATTGGTTGTTAGATCGTTGTCATATATAACCTTGGTGTATTCACTTGTTACTCATGGAGTTATTTGTAATGGCTCCTTTATATCTAACGGAGAGTTCTTTTAAGAAAACCTATATTTCTTATAGTAAAATAATGACTACGGTGATTACTTTTATAATAGCTTTTTTTATATAGCTATATATAATCTGATATCGGGTAGATAGTGTAACAACCGAAAAATTCCAACCAATTTAAACTTTCCAAAAACAACCCGATTTCATTAAATTATTACAAAAAGGTTTTCAATACAATTTATTTAGAGTATTCCCAGAATCACATCACAACATAAACATGAGGAGCTGTACGATCACGCCTTCGCCTTGCCACGGTCTCCTGAAGAACCTGAAAAACATTAAACCACAACTGTAAGCCCGAAAGCTTAGTGAGATATCCCCAAAATACCAACCACATTTACCATACACGCATAACATTCCATATCATATCCGATCTCAGAACAACCATGCACTTCGGGTCTACTGTGTGACTGGTCCGCCGCACCGGCCAACAGTCCACCTGGTCCACCCTCTGAGTCTAGCCATATACATCGAGTCTGCAGTGTGATTGGTCCGCCCGCACCGGGCCTTCAATCCACCTGGTCCACTCTCTGAGTCTACAGTATGACTGGTCCGCCCGCATCAGGCCTTCAGTCGGCCTGGTCCACTCTCCGAGCCTCGGCACGTCTGGTCCGCCCTCTTGGGGCCTACAGCCTATCCGGACCGCTCGCTGGGCCTTCGGGACAACTGGTCCGCCCTGGGTATCTTGGCCTACAGCACAAAGCAGCAGCCGCCTCAACCCAACTCCAGTCCGAACAACCATGTGCACATAAACATACAATCATATAGCAATTCACAGTCAACAAGCCGATCAAACAGATCACATAGCATATCATCATCCTAACCTGGATACCGACCTAACCGGTCACTAGCATAGCATCACCCTACATATCAGGATACTGACCTCAACCAGGTCTCTAACATACACCATCCTAGCTACCAGGATGCAAACATATCAAAACAATAACATAACAATAATACCCAGATCTCAATCCGATAAAGGGCCGACCTTGGTGCCTTAGACCCTGCTGATATAGTGAGGATAACTCACCTCACACTACCGAAACTCTGAAGTGAATAAGCAGATTCTTGAATCATCGACTCATCGAAAATCCCGAACTAGCCAACATAGCACAAATAAACATTAGGCCAAGCACAATACTCTTCTAAGGGTAAATTGACCATTTTACCCCTAACTCAATCCGACCCAACACTAGGTAAGCTCCCAAGCCCACCAATGGCCCAAAGTCCAGAAGTCCAAAACAAAAGCCCATTATTGGCCCAATTTACTAAATTGGGCCGACCTCACCAAATGGGCCTAAACTCATGATCCATAACAACCAATGGGCCCAAAATACTCTAACCATAATGTCCAGTCACAGCCCAATCCCTAATGCCCAAAATGAAAAGCCCAACAGAGGGAGTATGCTGGGCGTACCCTCCTTGGTACGCTGGGCGTACACACTGATTCACAACAGGGGATCGGGGCACTAACTCCCTACGCGGGGCGTACTTGCTAGTTACGCGGGGCGTAACTTCGCTACTCATTAAGTCCTCATAACTTCTTAATGGCTTAAGCTCTTAAGCCCAAACTTCAGATCCATAGGCCAAACATGCCTAAGATTCATAAAGTCTCAAACTTTATCACTTGCGACATCCATAAAGCTCTTAATCCAAGGTCTTAGTCCATTAAGACCCACATATCTCACACACGGAACAACCACAACCCATGGGACCTCATTTTTCTCACTCAAGACCTCTCCAAAGGTCTGAAAGGACAGATAATCTTGACCAACTCAAAACATGCATCAAAATGAGGACTTTTGGGACAAAAATGGTGTCAAAGCTTCACAACACATAGATCTACACAATCTGAATGTCAAGCAAGAAGCTTTATACCTCAAATAGGCTCCAAAGGATGATGTCTTCCCAGATCTATAAGCTCCAGCCGTTTCTCTCCTTTCTTGACAACTTCTCATTTCTTCCTTTATGCTCTCCTTTGCTAATCCAAGCTTTCCAATACCAAACACACCCATCAAGGAGGTGGGACGGCTATCTTAGGGTTTATGAGGTTAAGGGAGAGCTTATGGAAGCTAGATCATGCACCAACATGTTCCTTATATAGTGGCTGACCCTAAATTTAGGGTTTTAGAACTCTGAGAGTATGTTGGGCGTACCTCTAGTACGCTGGGCGTATCTCAACCTTGCACCCGCGTGACTTACCCAATTACGCTGGGCGTAATCCCAGCTTACGCTGGGCGTAGTCGGCGAGTCCCCAAACTTCATACTTGGCCCTCATTAATCCACTTTTCCCATAAGATGATCAAAATACCACTTCTCTTAAATCCCGGGGACTCACAATTAGGAACTCATAGGAACGGGGCATTACAATTCTCCCCCACTTAAATTAGGCTTCGCCCTCGAAGCCTTCGGCACGTCTACTCTAGAACTTCTCCCACCACGCACCACCTGGCATTAACCCAACCAGGTTCCTCAAGACGCAACCATCGAAACCCGAATCTCACTTTCTTCTTTCTAGCAGAGTCCTGACTACAGCCTCAAGCCGGCCACCGACTTCACCCTCTGATAACCACACATATCAGGCTCCACACTTGTCAACCGAGTACCACTCCATGGTACTTTCTCGATCCTGATCACAACAATCACTTGGCTCTTACAAGCTAGATATAACCCTAAACCATCGGGTTCCCGATCCGAGTCGAATTCTATCCACTCTATGCTGATAGAATGACACATTCTTCAGCCCTAGAGCAACTCCAATGAGTTCTCCTCTAGCAATCACATGCACATGCTGAACTAGCTCTAGTACCCTCGGAATGGAAAAACCCGCCACACTAGAAACACCTCCAAACATCCCACAGGATGAATCACCACTACATACACAATTCCTCAATCAGAATCAAACTGGAAATCCAAGACTCCCTCCCAGCATCCTTTCCGAGCATCTTGGCTCTACCCTCGTGGAAATCCTTCCGCAACCTCAGCATACATCCTATCCGGATGTGTTTCCATACCACTACCGCAATCATGCTGCTCAAAGACCCTAATTGGATCACTCCAATCATAACTCTGCGCTACTACTTTCACTACCGTGAACTTACACTCCCTCTCGGAACTACATTCCTCTCTCTTTCCCTACCAAGGGAATCCACTTGGCCGCCTTGTCACTGCGACAAGTGCCACGGTGCTCGCCCGATGCTACACCACTCCCTTATAGCATAACCGCTATCCATGCAACACACATGCTCTGAATCTGCTCGCAAGGACTCTTGAGTCCATGCATCATCTCCACTAATCGAGATCAATGCCCGGGGCCAGCCCTTCCAATGCTAACATATCGCGACATACTCAGTCCATTTCCTCGAACCGATCTAACAATACCTGCAAAGTCTTCAACATGACTGGACCGCCTTACCAGGCCTTCAGCCAATTTGGACCACCCTCTAGGGGCTTCAGCCAATCTGGACCGCTCTCCAGGACCTTCAGCCTGGCTGGACCGTTCTCCGAGCCTTCGGCCTGACTGGTACGCCTACCGACCTTCAGTCTATCCGGTCCGCTCAACTAGCATCCATCATTCCGATTCATCTCTCCAGGAAACCCTCCCATGCATACTGTTCTAGCCCTCTAGGGGTTCCGAACTCTATCTCCATCATACATACTCAATCCCGGCCTGATCCCAGGCCCTCCACAATCAAATGCCCAAGGTCTGTATCTCGCCCCGCATGCCTGCCATTTACTCATACCAGGCTACCTTCTTGGCTGATAGAACACTGCTAAATCCCAAGCAGCTAAACAACCTCCAATGCTCATCGATCTTCCGGAGAATTTTCCAATTCTCCCCCACTTATAGTACCGACTAACAACCGCCAGTCGCCATCCCCGACCTCCCTCAACACCCTACACAACACAAACACTTACACGCAAACTACGTACCGCTAGCACTAGCAACCTTCACCAAATCACTTTTCAACACTGAGCATCCCGAGCTCGAAAGAAACTCAATCTTCAGCTAACCATTCCTCAGACTGCAGATGCTACCCGATATTCAGACTAATGCCAGATTTCCACTAATAACCCTCATGAATGATAACCAACGAAATTCCCAACACCAATCCATAACCAAACCATAACCCTCAAAGAACAACAAATACCACACCGAAAACCACATAATGAGACTAGCAGATAAACACTAATCCAAAATAATCACAAGATAACAAGACATCAAGAAAGAAACATACCCGTAGCTGCATCCAGCACTGCTCTGATCGCCTCTGCTGTAAGCTGAAAAGCACGACCCTGAGCCCTTGGGGGCTACGCTCCACCCTGACCTCCACCCGTGCTCCTCAATGTAGCCGGTGCTGGAGCCTGCACCGATCCTGCAGCAAGCTGTGGACAGTTGACCCTCAAGTGCCCAACCTGATGACAATGATAACAAATCCTCAAATCCCGAACTGGCGCTGACTGTCGACAATCCCTCGCATAGTGCCCCTCCTTTCCGCACTTGCGGCATGCACCTCCGGACCTACAAACTTCGGTGTGACCCTTCCCACACTTCCCACAATCATGGCTGCTCTGATCTCCTACCCTAGAATCAATGGTCTTGGACCGTTTTGGTGCCGGCTGCGACTGCACCGGAGCCTGCCTCAGCTCACGCAACTGCAACTCAATCTCTAACTCACGCCGCCTGGCGGCCTCCTACAACTCCAACAAAGTCTCGCACCTCTGCGTAGACACAAACTGTCTGATAACCCTCTTGAGCATGCTCAGATATCGAGACACCTGAGCCTGCACCGAAGCGAACTCAGGGCAGAACATCTCCCTCTCAGTGAACATCCTGGTGATCTCAGTCACCGACTCCGAACCCTGCTTCAGCTCAAGGAACTCCTGAGCCAATCTCTCTCTCTCTCTCTCAACTCATGGAACATAACGAGTGCTGAACATCTCTCTGAACTGATCCCATGAAACCGCAGCCCTCTCCGTATCCGAATATGAACCCGTGGTCAATCTCCACCAATCCTTCGCCATGAGCCTCAACAGGTTCGGAGCACACTTCACCCTCTGATCAGCAGGGCATGAACACGTGAAGAAACACGCCTCCTCGTCCGATAACCATCTCATAGCAACAATCGGGTCCTGAACTCCATAAAAGGTGGGAGGCTTCGTATTATCGAAGTCCCAATACTGAAAACCCCGACCATCTCCTTTCCCTGCCGCTGCTACAGCCGTTGTAGCCGCCGCGGCAGCCGTCTCTGTGAGAGCTGCATAACGCTCATCAAAATACTCAACCATGGCGGTCTTGATCGACCCAAATAGTTCTGGCAACTCAGCCCAAAACAACGCAGCGATATCATCACGCAGGATCTCACGAATCCTCGCATCCAACTCGCACGTGCTCATCTGACCAATAATCTCGAACGGTACTGACCCACCCGGAACTCCCTCTTCTACTCCCGGTCCTGACCCGGATCCACTCCCAGCATGCCTCGGAATCTCCATACTAAAAAACACCACAAAATCTCAGATTCTTCTCACTATCCCGGGAACCAACTCTCAATCCAACCCTAGAGGTCATGGTTTCCCTAATACGCGTATGGGTCCTGTGCTTTCAGTAGTACGGGCCCATACTACCTTCCACACCTACCCATATTTGTATGAAGTACTACCACAACACCCTAGTGAAAACATACATAACAAACACTCAACCCTCACTAGTAGAGGAACACTCAACCCTAGTGAAAACATACATAACAAACACTCAACCCTAGGCTAACAGGCATCATAAATCAGGCAACATTATCATGAAATCCTGAGGATCCCTAGCCTAGCACTAGCATGCTGTTCTATCAATGCTCAAAACAAATATCATGTATGGTATTTTGTGGTTACTTACTGGCTCCGAATGATATTACCTCTGCGTCCTCCTTTTACTCATTTTTAAAACCATTTTAAATTCTCTTTTGAAAATCCCCTTCGATTTGAGACTGGAGTCACACAAGTGTTCCTCCACTTCACTCAAACCAACGTGTCACACCCCAAAACCGGAACGGCGGAAACGTTCGTGGGTGGAGGACGTCATGTCAAGTATCACAAGATATGTATATGGTAAGCAAGTAATGAACAACCATTTCATTTAGAAAGAAAGTGTTTACAATGTATGTGTTCACAAAACATTGAAGTCATAAACAAATAACAAAACAAGACTTGAAGCTATAATGCTCTTTTGAAGTCCCAGCACGAGCACCTGTCTAATAGTCTCCTGAGAATACAAGTTATTTGAAAAAGTTGATCAGCAATTAAGCTGGTGAGTTCATAAGATTTTAGTGATGTGAGTAAGCTGTAAAAATGTGGTTTAAAATGTATATGTAAAGTACTGTAAGCTGTAAGGTGTTGTTTTGTAAAGTTTGCTTGTTCCTCTAGAAAATCATATATTTCCTACGTAAAATGGGAGTTTAGTAAAACGACACTACAAGACTTTCTATACGTAATAAGTGGGTACAAGTTATATATACTTGGAGTAAACAAACAATCGATTATGCACATCTGCCGTCAACCTACAACTCGACGGGGTACAGTAAGTAGGGCGGATAGCACATATTCCATTGGTTATTAGATCGTTGTCATATATAACCTTGGGGTATTCACTTGTTACTTATGGAGTTATTTGTAATGGTTCCTGTATGTCTAATGGAGAGTTCCTTTTAAGAAAATCTACATTTCTTATAATAAAATATTGACTATGGTGATTACTTTTATAATAGCTTTGTTTATACTGCTATATATAATTTGATATCAGGTAGATAATAGATTGGGTGACCTCGGTGTAAACCCACATCCAACGGGAACAGGACGTACAACGAAGAACACACATCCTATTATCTGTCGGATATTAGTCTTATATATAAACATGGTGTATAAACTAAGGTATTATAGAGTTAACTCACTTAAAGTCTTTAAAACTGTACTGGCTTAATAAAATGGATTAAGCCCTTAAGTGGGAAATCACTAGTTTTGTATATCCAAAAGTACTGACTTTGAAATGAAAGTTTTGTACTAGAAAAACTGTGCATTGACTCTGTGTCCTATGACCTGATCCATACCTGGTATCCTTATGATAACTTAATGTATACTAAGCATAAATATATATAGATTCGGGTAGATAATAGATTGGGTGACCTCGGTGTAAGCCTACATCCAACGGGAACAAGACGTACAGCGAAGAACACATCCTATTAGCTGTCGGCATCTATTTAACATATATGTATCCTATAGTGTATACATTACAGAATCATAAGGTTAGCATCATGGTCCTAACTTTTGAAAGCAGTCTTCTACCAAGACTCTACGGTTATGAAAGCAGTCTTTTACCAAGACCCTACTATTTTGAAAGCAGTTTTCTACCAAGACTCTACTGTTATGAAAGCAGTATTCTACCAAGACCCTACTGTTTTGAAAGCAGTCTTCTACCAAGACCCTACTGTTCCTTTGTCAACTGTAAAGTACATTCTCCCTAGTTTATAACCTATCTCGATTAGAGAATAGATCAACCTTCATGTGTTACCGACACTTTATGAAAGTAATGTGAGAAATGAGTACCCTGATGTCGTTTATAATGACATACGGAGGTACTATCAACCTAAAAACATAAGCGTGTTTTATTATGGTCATAATGTGAAAGCTAGAACCCCTACTAACCCGCTCTTGTGTATGGAGATTGAGGGAACCAAACGCGACGGAAGCAAATCCATGCAAGCCGTGAAATTCACATTAAGGTTAGATCATGTCTGTGTGTTGTCATGCTATAGGAAATTAACTTTTTAGTTATGTTCTGTTTTGTTATGTTCTGTTATGTTCTGATATTGACTCTTTGTGTGCTTCATTGTACTGGAAGTAATGAATAGCATTCTCCTAAACAATACCTATAATAGTTTACTAATGCTCTAACTGGACTGATACTGAAAAGACTCAATTCTCTACAAAGTTATGCTTATACTTTAAAATGGAGTTTTGTATAACTATAAAGTAACATAACCTTTAGAAGAGTTTTGAAATGTTTTAACAACTTATAAATAACATAAGTAACATTTTGAAAGAATGTTTAGCAACATATAATTACACAATTATCATTGTGTTCAATTTGTATCCCCCCTAAAACAATTAAAACAGTTAAAAGATTCATTACGGGGTATGAACTCAACTGATGTGGGTGATTCAAACGGGTATGCGCGTACGGATGAGAAGTTCCACGAATGAAGTTCCGAGACACAATAAGTCCTAAATGACATTTAAGGACACATATTGACATAAACATAGTGGTTACAACAACTATATGAAAGGAAACACCTTCCGGGACTAGGAAACACCTTCTGGGACTAGGAAACACCTTAACCAAGTGTTGGAATCACACGTGATTCAACCTAGGAGGGTATAAAGGCACTTAAATGAGTTTACTACCATGAGTTCACAGCCCAAGGGAGTTTACGGCCGTAAGCTCATGGTTACTCATGGGTTAGTGCAAGTTCGAAGTCTAGGGGGTGATTTAGGGACATTAGCTTTAACCAAGGATGAGAAAGACCACATCTTTTGGCACTTTTGGGGTGTTTACGGCCCAAATGAGTTTACAACCGTAAACTCATGGCCAAATATTTCTATGAGGGTCCTAAAGGTCATAAAGAAGCATTCTAAATTCATGCCTAAGCCCTTGGAAGTGTTTGTTGCATCAAAACACCTCTATTTTGAGTTTACGGCCCATGGACCATTTGGTCATGTGTTTGAGGCCGTAAACACTTATGGGAGATGATATTTTGGTTGTTTTGGGTCCTAATCACATCTAGGTAAAGTTCTATTCTTGTCTCTTGCGTTATGGAAGGCATTTAGGGCATTTTGCCACACTAAAATGGAGTTCACGGCCCAAGAAATTCCTTGGCCGTGAACTCACTTTTGGTCCTTGATTTTAATTGATTTTGAGGCCTAAAAATGTCAAGGTTTTCCCCATGTTTGGTTTCCAAGGTCTAGGGGTCATTGGGCACACTTTGGCCCTTGAAATGGAGTTTACTCCCCAAGGTGTTCTTGGGCGGTAAACTCACAGATCTTAGTGTTTTCCTATGATTTCTAGTGTATTAAGCATAAATAAAGCTTTAAAACAACACTAGATAGAAGTACTCACTTTCTGGAACAAAAGTCCGAAGATCCTTGAGAGAGAATTTGGCTTTTCTCTAGTTGGAATTGTAACTAATGAATAATTTGGTTCAGAATTCTATATATAGTCCTGGGATTTTTGGCAGAAAATATTTTATTTCCGGAAAGAACTCTAATATCATAGAGTTTTGGAATAACAGAATTGCACAAGATCCAAGTGCAACCTCTCTCTTGATATATCTTTAAGTCTAAATCCTGAGTTGCTCAAACTTATCCCAAAAGTTTGAAAGTTAGGAGTAACAGACTTGGCTTCTATTGAAGTGGAAATTTTTGGGTTGTCACACAAGGCTCTGATACCAACTTGTAACAACCGAAAAATTCCAACCAATTTAAACTTTTCAAAAACAACCCGATTTCATTAAATCATTACAAAAATGTTTTCAATAAAATTTATTTAGAGTATTCCCAGAATCACATCACAACATAAACATGAGGAGCGGTACGATCACGCCTTCGCCTTGACATGGTCTCCTGAAGAACCTAAAAAACATTAAACCAAAACTGTAAGCCCGAAAGCTTAGTGAGATATCCCCAAAATACTAACCACATATACCATACACGCATAACATGCCATATTATATCCGATCACAGAACAGCCATGCACTTCGGGTCTACTGTGTGACTGGTCCGCCGCACCGGCCAACAGTCCACCTGGTCCACCCTCCGAGTCTAGCCATATACATCGAGTCTGCAGTGTGATTGGTCCGCCGGCACCGGGCCTTCAATCCACCTGGTCCACTCTCTGAGTCTACATTATGACTGGTCTGCCCGCACCGAGCCTCGGCACGTTTGGTCCTCCCTCTTGGGGCCTACAGCCTATCCAGACCGCTCGCTGGGCCTTCGGGACAACCGGTCCACCCTAGGTATCTTGGCCTACAGCACAAAGCAGGACCCGCCTCAACCTAACTCCAGTCCGAACAACCATGTGCACATAAACATACAATCATATAAAAATTCACAGTCAACAAGCCGATCAAGCAGATCACATAGCATATCATCATCCTAACCAGGATACCGACCTAACCGGTCACTAACATAGCATCACCCTACATATCAGGATACTGACCTTAACCAGGTCTCTTACATACACCATCCTAGCTACCAGGATGCAAACATATCAAAGCAATACCATAACAACAATACCCGGATCTCAATCCGATAAAGGGTCGGCCTTGGTGCCTTAGACCCTGCTGATATAGTGAGGATAACTCACCTCGCACTGCCGAAACTCTAAACTGAAGAAGCAGATTCTCGAATCACCGACTCACCAAAAATCCTAAACTAGCCAACATAGCACAAATAAACATTAGGCCAAGCACAATACTCTTCTAAGGGTAAATTGACCATTTTACCCCTTACTCAATCCGACCCAACACTAGGTAAGCTCCCAAGCCCACCAATGGCCCAAAGTCCAGAAGTCCAAAACAAAGCCCATTATTGGCCCAATTTACTAAATTGGGACCACCTCACCAAATGGGCCTAAACTCATGATCCATAACAACCAATGGGCCCAAAATACTCTAACAATAATGTCCAGTCATGGCCCAAAATCTAGCAGCCCAAATAACAGCCCAATCCCTAAGGCCCAAAATGAAAAGCCCAACAGAGGGAGTACGCTGGACGTACACACTGATTCACAATAGGGGATCGGGGCACTGAATCGCTACGCGGGGCGTACTTGCTAGTTACGCGGGGCGTAACTTCCCTACTCATTAAGTCCCCATAACTTCTTAATGGCTTAAGCTCTTAAGCCCAAACTTTACATCCCTAGGCCAAACATGCCTAAGATTCATAAAGTCTCAAACTTTATCACTTGGGACGTCCATAAAGCTATTAATCCAAGGTCTTAGTCCGTTAAGACCCACATATCTCACACACGGAACAACCATAACCCTTGGGACCTCATTGTTCTCACTCAAGACCTCTCCAAAGGTCTGAAAGGACAGATAATCTTGACCAACTCAAAACATGCATCAAAATGAGGACTTTTGGGACAAGAATGGTGTCAAATCTTCACAACACATAGATCTACACAATATGAATGTCAAGCAAGAACCTTTATACCTCAAATAGGCTCCAAAGGATGATGTCTTCCCAGATCTATAAGCTCCAGCCGTTTCTCTCCTTCCTTGACAACTTCTCCTTTCTTCCTTTATGCTCTCCTTTGCTAATACAAGCTTTCCAAGACCAAACACACCCAATGAAGGAGGTGGGACGGCTATCTTAGGGTTTCTGAGGTTAAGGGAGAACTTATGGAGGCTAAAGCATGCACCAACATGTTCCTTATATAGTGGCTGACCCTAAATTTAGGGTTTTAAAACTCTGAGAGTACGTTGGGCGTACCTCTAGTACGTTGGGCGTACTCAACCTTGCACCCGCGTCACTTACCCAATTACGCTGGGTGTAATCCTCGCTTACGCTGGGCGTACTCGGCGAGTCCCCAAACTTCTTACTTGGCCATCATTAATCCACTTTTCCCACAAGACGATCAAAATACCACTTCTCTTAAATCCCGGGGACTCATAATTAGGTAGTCTTAGGAACCGGGCATTACAGATAGTTAATTGGGGGAATCTGCTCTAAGCCCACATCCAACGGGAACAGGACGTCGGGGGAAAACACACATTTAGCTATCTATTGGATATTAGTTTTATATATAAACATGGTGTATAAACTAAGGTGTTATACAGTTAATTCACCTAAAGTCTCTAAAACTGTATTGGCTTAATAAAATGGATTAAGCCCTTTTCTGGGAAATCTCTAGTTTTGTATACCAAAAATACTAACTTTGATAAGTAAGTTTTGTACTAGAATAATTGTGCGTTGACTCTTTGTCCTATGACCTGATCCATACCTGGTACCCTTATGATGACTTAATGTATACAAGGCATATATATATATATATATATATATATATATATATATATATATATATATATATATATATATATATATATATATATATAGATTCGGGTTGATAATAGATTGGGTGACCTCGGTGCATGCCCACGTCCAACGGGAACAGGAATTACAGCGAAGAGCACACATCCTATTAGCTGTCAGAATCTACTAGCATATATGTATCCTATAGCGTATACATTAAGGAATCATAAAGCTAGCATCATGATCCTAACCTTTAATTGTAGCCTTCTACCTAGGCATCTTCTATTCTGAGTTAAACCCGACTGTTCCTTTGTCAAATGTAGAAGTATATTCTCCCTAGTTTATAACTATCTTGACTAGAAAATAAATACACTTTCAAGTGTTACCGACACTTTATGAAAGTAATTGGACAAGTGAGTACACAAATGTCGTTTATAATGACTTGCGAATGTACTAATAACCTAAAAACATATTTGTTTTACTATGGTCATAATGTGAAAGCTAGAACCCTTCCTAAACGCTCTCAATGTAAAGAGATTGAGGGAACCAAGCGCGACCGCAGCAATTCCTTGCAAGCCGTGTAATTCACATTAAAGTTATATGATCATGTATACCCAATATAACTATCGCTAATGCGTTAGTGAATCATTGGTATAATTAGATCCTGTCTGTGTGTTATCATGATATAGCAACCTAACTTGTTTGTTAAGTTCTGTTCTGGTATTGCTTGATTCTCTTCACTGTTTTTTCTGTTATGGTATTGTTTGATTCTGTTCACTGTTTGTTCTGTTATGGTATTGTTTGATTCCTTGTGTTCATCATTGTACTAGAAGTAATGAATAGCATTCTCCTAAACTATACCTATAATAGTTTACTAATGCTCTACTTGGACTGTTACTGAAAAGACTCATTTCTCTACTAAGTTATGCTTTTAATCTACAAACGGAGTTTTGTATAACTATCAAGTAACATAACTTTAAACGAGTTATTGAAATGTTTTGACAACTTATAATTAACATAAGTAACATTTTGAAAGATGTTTGACAATAAACATTTACACAATTAACATTGTGTTCAACCTGTACCCCCCCCCCCCCCCCCGCCTAAAACAGTTAAAATAGTTAAAAGATTCATTACGGGGTATGAACTCACCTAATGTGGGTGATTGAAACGGGTATGTGCGTACGGATGAGAAGTTCCACGAATGAAGTCCCGAGACACAATAAGTCCTAAATGACATATAAGGACACATATTTACATTAATATAGTGTTTACAACAACTATATGAAAGGAAACACCTTCCGGGACTAGGAAACAACTTCACCAAGTGTTGGAATCACATGTGATTCAACATAGGAAGGTATAAAGGCACTCTCATGAGTTTAATACCATGGGTTTACAGCCCAAGGGATTTTATGGCCGTAAACTCATGGCTACTCATGTGTGAATGCAAGTTTGAAGGCTAGGGAATGATTTAGGGACCTTAGCTCTATCCTAGGATGTAGAAAACACTTTCCTTGGAGTTTATTGAGAAGTTCACGGCCCTAATGAGTTTACAACCATAAACTCATGGCCATTTATGTTTATGAGGTCCTAAACGTCATAAGGAAGCATCCTAAATTCAAGTCTAAGCCTTAGGAAGTGTTTGTGGCATCAAAACACCCCTAACTTGAGTTTACAGCCCATGGACCACTTTGACAAGTTTTTGCGGCAGTAAACACCTATGGGTGTTGGTATTTTGGTTGCTTTGAGTCCTAAACACATAAAGGTAAATTGCTAGGCTAGTCTTTTGGCTTAAGGAAGGCATTTAGGGCCTTTTGGCACCATAAAATGGCCATTGTTTCTTAATGATTTTGAGGTTTAAACATGTCATGGGTAGTATCTAGGTTCAGTTCCAAGGTTTGGAGGGACATTGGGCACTCTTTGGCCCTAAATTTAGTGTTCACGGCACAAGAAGATCTTGGGTCGTGAACACCATTTCCATGGTTTTTTTGGCTTATTTACATGTTATCAAGGTATATAACACACATAATTACACTCTATGTTGAAGTACTTACAATTGGGGGTGATCGAGTGAAGATCCTTGGGAGAGAAATCGGCTTTTCTCTAGTCGAAAATGTAACAAATGAATAAATATGGTTAAGAACCATATATATACCCCTAAGGTTTTTGGCAGAAAATATGTTATTCAGGCATTGAACTGTAATATTAACGAGTTTTGGAAAATCATAGTTGCACAATACCCTAGTGCATCCTCTCTCCTGATATCTCTTTAAGTGTAAATCCTAAAATACTCAAACTTATCCCACAAGTTTGAAAGTAAGAAGAACGGATTTGACTTCGATTACTGTGGATAGTTTTATAGAATGGAAACTTTTGGGTTGTCACAATGATGGAGATGATGGAGGAGCGGCTCAGGTCTTTCCGATCCGAGATTGTTGCGGGCCAGGTCAGGGCCCGAACTCCTTCGTTCTGGAAGTTCAAGGCGAGTGGGGCGCCTGAGTTCTTTGGTGTCAGGGACCCCATAGTTAGTCGACGATGGGTGGTAGACATGGAGAACTCCCGGTGCACGAGCTCTTGGCCCGAGGTAACAAAAGTGGGGTTTTCTTTGTGCAAGCTGAGGGATCGAGCCAGTGACTGGTGAGAGGAGGTGAACCACCTAGTGGAATCAGCCAAAGTGTCTGAGATGTCATGGGAGGAGTTTTTCAGGCATTTTGACTTGGAGTTTGCACCATCCATTAAGGTGCAACATTTAGTGAGGGAGTTTTAGGAGCTACATCAGACCACCGAGACTGTGGCGGAGATCATCGCCATGTTTTGGGAACGGGCACTATTAATTCTATAGTATGCTGAGGACAAGGATATGAGGAGGACGAGGTATCATTCCATGGTGAGGGATAATATCCGTGAGTTCGTGATCTTTTAGGGTGCAAAACCCTGAAATGAGATAATGAAGATGGCCCGTGAGCGGGAGATAGAGTTAGAGCTCCTCACCAGATAGAAGCAAGAGCAGGCTCAGACAGTTATAGGACAATCTAAAAAGCCTAAGACCATGGACGCTTCTGGTAGGGGCCAGCAGGGCTGTGGACTCTATGCTAAATGTGGGAGGTCTCATAGTGGAGTTTGCCGGGTTAAGGGCCCGGTATGTTGTACGTGTGGTAAATCACGCCATGTGAGTAAGGACTGACCCAAGAAGGGATTGATTTGCTTCCACTGCAACCAGACGGGTTTTCAAAAGGCCGATTGTCCGAGGTTGCAGGAAGGGGGAGAAGCGATGGCAGTGCCTGCGGCAGCCAAAATGAGGTTCACTGATGGCCGACCTACCAAGGCAGATGCTCCTGCGGTTAAGAGCCGCGCATTTCTGTAGACCACAAAGGAGGCTCGAGCAACACTAGACGTCGTGGTTGGTACGCAATCTACTTTTCCAGTTGATATTTATTTGTTATGCTTATATATATATATATATATATATATATATATATATATATATATATATATGTATGGATGTATGTGTGTGTGTCTGCACACACACACACGCGCTTGTATATGGACCTTTTTGGTCAATGGTATGTCGACTCATGTTCTTTTCGATTCAGGAGCTTCCTAATCGTTCGTATCTCTTGCCTTTGGCAAGACGTTTCGGGATGCTCCAGGGACTTTGGATTCCCTGTTGGAGGTTTAGATTGCAGATGATCACAACGTGAGTGTTGCGAGGGTATATCGGGACTGTGTCCTGAATGTGTTTGGGGAGAGGTTCATGCTAATTTGGTTTCGATACCGTTGCGAGGACTGAAGGTGATCGTCCGGATGGTTATTCATGGGGAGAGGGCCTTGGAGAGGCCAACCTTTTATTCAACTGTGAGGGCTAGGAGACTTCTCCATCAAGTTTGTTTGGGATTTTTGGCATACATCTCAGATATGAGGGTTGATTCCATGATAGATTTGGGCAGTGTGTCTGTTGTACGAGATTTTCGTGATGTCTTTCCCTAGGAGTTCCCTGGGGTGCCTCAGGAGAGGCTAGTAGAGTTTCCAATTGATTTGGATTCGGGTTCTCCAATAGCCAAGGCACCGTACCGGTTAGCTCCACCTGAGATGTAGGAGTTGTCTAGTGTCTACGTAGCTTCAGGAGATACGAGACCGAGGTTTTATCCGTCTGAGCAACTCTCCGTGGGGAACATCGATCCTGTTTAAGAAGAAGGATGGGTCACACAGGATGTGCATCGATTATCGGGAGCTGAACAAGCTAACGGTGAATAATAATTACTCGCTTCCAAGGATCGATGGTTTGTTCGATCAACTTCAGGGTGCTTCTTGGTTTTCCAAGATTGATCTTCGATCGGGGTACCATCAGATGAGGATTAGGGATGAAGATATACCAAAGACAACTTTCACACTCTGTATGGTCACTACAAGTTTGTGGTGATGTCATTCGGGCTAACCAATGCCCCGACAGCGTTCATGGACCTCATGAACAGGGTGTGTAGGCCGATGTTGGATCGGCTTGTGATCGTTTTTATCGATGATATATTGGTCTATTCTAAGATCAAGGAGCAGCACGGGCAACATTTAAGGGAGGTATTGGAGACTCTGAGGATGGAAAAGCTTTATTCCAAGTTATAAAACTATGATTTCTCATTGCTTAAGGTGTAGTTTTTGGGGCATATCATCAACCAAGAGGGTATTTTGGTTGATCTAGTCAAGATTGAGGCAGTGGTGCGATGCGAAATACCATAGAATGCATATGAGAGCCGTAGCTTCTTGGGCTTAGCGCGGTATTACCAGAGATTTATTCATTATTTCTCCAAGATTGTGATACCTTTGACTCGCTTGACCAAGAAGAATGTGACATTTTGTCGGGGCCCAGATCAGCAGTCGGCTTTTGAGACCTTGAGATAGAGACTATGTGAGTCCCTAATTTTAGCACTACCCGAGGAGTTAGACGATTTGGTAGTGTGTTGTGATGCGTCTATCACAGGGTTAGGTGCTGTATTGACGTAGAGGGGGCATGTGATCGCGTACGCCTCGAGGCAGATGAAGCCTCATGAGGCAAACTATCCTACTCACGACCTAGAATTAGGGGCGGTGGTGTTTACCCTCAAAATCTAGAGGCATTACTAGTACGGAGTTCGTGCACCATCTTTATTGACCACAAAAGTTTGAAGTATTTGATGGATCAACAGAACCCTAACATGCGGCAGAGAAGATGGTTGGATATACTGAAAGACTACGATTGCCGGATTTTGTACTATCCAAGGAAGGCCAACGTGGTGGCCGATGCCTTGTGCCGCAAGGCAGTGAGTCCTCCGATTGGAGACGTCTGTTTGAGGATGATAGTGATTTCCCCCTTGTTGGATATGATCAAGGAGGCTCATGTGGAGGGTTTGAAGAAAGAAACCTGGAAGATAGAACGGATTTGGGGTCAGATTCCCTTGTTTGTTCAGGATGGTCAGGTTCTTTTGACAGAGTGTAGCCGAGTGTGGCTACCTACATCTAGGGGAGTGAAACAGAAGATCTTGGAGGAGGCATAAAAGTCCAAGTTCTCTATTCATCCTAGGGCTACAAAAATGTATAGAGATCTGAGGTTGGGTTACTGGTGGCTCTAAATGAAGCGAGAGGTCGTTTGGTTCGTGGAGCGGTGCTTGACCTTCAGAAAGGTCAAGGAAGAACATCATATGCCTCACAACAAGGTTTAGCCGCAACCCGTTCCCATGTGGAAATGGGAAGAGATTACCATGGACTTCATCATGAAGTTACCAAGGACATCGAGGGGGTGTGGATTCCATTTGGCGAATTGTGGACAGGTTGATGAAGAGTGCCTAGTTTATTCCGATCTCCGAGAATATCTCTACGGAGAAATTAGCAGATATATATGTGCAAGAGGTGGTGGTCAGGTACGGAGTGCCAATATCCGTGGTCTCGGGCTGCGATGTCCAATTCACCCCCAGGTTTTCGAGGAAGTTCCGTGAAGAATTGGGCACCCAATCACATTTCAGAACCGCTTACCACCCTCATGCCGATGATGAGAGCAAGCGGACGATTCATACACTCAAGGATATGCTTCGAGCTTGAGTATTGGACTTCAGAGAGAGTTGGGATACCTACGTCCTACTAGTAGAGTTTTCATATATGTATAGTTATCATGCTAGCATTGACCGACCCCCGTTTGAGATGTTGTATGGTCGGAGGTGCAGGACTCCCGTAAGTTGGGGCGAGGTAGGGCATCAAGTCATGGGAAGCACCTAGGTGGTGCTTAAGACTACCGAGTTGATTCATCCGGTGTGCGACAGGCTGCGAGTCGTCCAAAGTCTTCAGAAGAGTTATGCTGACCGGCGCCGATCGGATATCGAGTTTCAGGTGGGAGATTTTGTACTGCTGAAAGTGTCACCATGGAAGGGTGTCATTAGGTTTCGGAAGAGGGGCAAGTTGGGGCCCCGATTTATTGGTCCTTTCAGGATTTCTGCCCGAGTCGGCAGGGTTGCTTGTCGAATGGACCTTTTGGATGAGATGAGTCAGATTCATAACACCTTGCTTGTGTCCCAGCTTCAGAAGTGTGTATCTGACGAGGTTGCAATTTTTTCTTTGGACGACACTCAGGTTGATCAGAGCCTAAACTACATTAAGATACCTGCTGCGATGTTGGATAAGAAGACTAAAGTTCTTCGTAACATGGAGGTGAAGCTAGTAAAGGTGCAATAGCAGCACCGAAAAGGCTCCGAATGGACATAGGAGCTGAAGGATGAGATACGGGAGCATTACCCGAATCTATTTGCATCTACGGACTTCGAGGACGAAGTCTAGTCCAAGTAGGGGAGAGGTTTAACACTCCAAATCAGGTAAACCATTATATCCCTTGAAATGATCTAATTTGGCAAAAATAGTCCCTTTTGTTCGTTAGGCGTACCTAAGTGTACGCTTAGCGTACTATGGAGGAAGGATCACGAAGGAATATTGAGTATGTGGGGCGTACATGTAGGTATGCAGGGCGTACACGACAGAGGATGAAAACCCTAAGAACTGGACTTGAGACCTATTTAGTCATCCTTAAGCCACTTGGACCAAACCCTAATCAGCCTCTACAGTCTCATTTTGTCCCTTTACCTTAGTTTTCCTTTGAGAGTTTCATTTTGGAGCATAGAAGGGTGTTGGTGGCCATTGTGGAGCTTATTCAAGAAGAAGAAGTCAAAGAGCAAGCTTGGTGTGGCATTGGGCTTCATGAACCTGCATCTAGTTCACATTGAGGAGCTACTGGAGGTATAAAGTTTAAAACTTTCCATCTTATTTATTAGATTGAGTTAGGGCTTTCTATATTGTCCCTTTTGATGGTTCTTGGATCTTCTCTTGAGAGCTGAGCAACTCCAGAGACTAAGATGGTTAGATCTGAGCTTGTGAGCATGCTAGATACATAAAGGCGCTAGCTAGAAGCTTATCTAGATGTCATGCATGAGTTTGAACCTTTATATGAAGTCCTAATTTGAAGAATGAAGTTTAGAAGTCCCTTATAGCATGCAAGGGTATAAAGTTTCCAGCTTTATGCCCTAGGACGTCTTAATGAGCTCAGATCTGGTATTGGACGTTGGAATATCAAGTATTAGGTACTTAATTGAAGTGGTGCTTAATCAACTTGTATGTTGGGTGTAATATAGCGTACGCAACGCGTACAACCAAGGACTCAGTACGCTAAGCATACTAATGTGATACGCTTGGCGTACGCACCCCAGTTGGTTTTGGGCTTTGTGTAGGCTTGTAAAATCATTGGGCCTTAATCAGTTTTGGGTATAGTCATATTTTGTGTTTGTGGTCCGATGAATCTTCTTTGGTCCATGGTTTTCTTGGTTGGGCCTTATTGGGACATGTGGCCCATTAATAGTTTTGGACATAGACTTTGGGCCCATTAGCAAGGGAAGTCCTGTATAGCATGCAAGGGCATAAAGTTGCCAACTTTATGCCCTAGGACGTC
This sequence comes from Lactuca sativa, assembly GCF_002870075.4. Lineage (NCBI taxonomy): Eukaryota > Viridiplantae > Streptophyta > Magnoliopsida > Asterales > Asteraceae > Lactuca > Lactuca sativa. The sequence continues at coordinate 194,621,263 of NC_056627.2, forward strand.
TTAATGAGCTCATATTTGTTGACGTTAGAATATCAAGTATTAGGCACTTAATGGAAGTGGTGCTTAATCTGCTTGTATGTTGGGCGTAATATAGCGTACGTAGCGCATACAATCAAGGACTCAATACGATAAGCGTACTGAGGTGGTATGCTTGGTGTACGCACCCCAGTTGGTTTTGGACTTCGTGTAGGCTCCTAAACTCTTTGGGCCTGGTCATCTTTTGGGTTAGTGGTCCGATGAATCTGTTTTGGGCCATGGTTGTTGTCACACCCCCGAACCAAACGGCGGAAACATCTGAGGGCTCTTGTGACTTAAATTGAATACCATCACAATGATTATACATGAATCATAACATCATTCATCACCATGCATTGAAATATTACAACTGATATTGTTTACATTCAGTACATTGTTTTAAACATTACAAATTTCATAACATAAACCGTTCGATAGATAATCTAAGCAAAACACCATGACATAACTTGATACTTATTCTTCGGCTTACCTGTTACCTGAGAATACAAGTTATTTTGGAAAAACGTCAACATATGAAATGTTGGTGAGTTCATAAGTAATGTTATGGAAAAATGATTTTTGTGAAGTTTGAAAAACCCAGAAAATCTGATATTTTCTGAAAAGAGTATTTGTTTATAAAAAGTGTGAAGATCCGTAAATATGCTTGTCGATTTAGAAAACATGTATAATTGTTGAACTTTGTCTACATCACATAGGTGAAAATGTTGAACTTTCCAGGAAAACCCGATGTTTTCCCAATACGTAAATCACATGACTTGTTTATTGTTACACCTATATGATGAATGTTTTTGATTACCCAGGTGACATTGGATTAACTAGGGTTTGTGAGTTGTTACAATCACGCATTAATGAAAATGACTAGTTTATAACTACAGATTACGAACAATCCTTAAGGCGTCGTCCGTACTACTCACATAATACAACCACCCTGACTTATCTTGATTATCGCCACAAATCTGTATACTTGAATTCTCCTAAGCCGGTCAACCGAGGAGAAAGGAGGGTACGAAGCCCCCTTTATTTCCATAAGTTATTTAAGGCTATCGGGAATGCAAAAAGCACTTGGCCCAACTCGCATTTGACTTCTCGACCTCACTAGCAGTACTAATGGGCCATTTGGGCCCAATAACACATTAGAGCTATTAAAGTCCTTTTACATGGAACTGGGTTATGGAAGGCCCATTAACACGTAAGCGCGTTCCCTTCGGGCCCAAAGATCATGTTATTGGGCTAGCAAGGCCCAAGAAGCACGATTTGAAACTTTCAAGCCCAAAGTTTGTATGCTGACTCATCATAGTTGTCGCGTGTTTAACGAATTACTTGGGTTATTGATTTTTTGTTTTGTTATTGATTCGAGACCGAATCAATTCGTTTTGTAACGATATTTGTTGTTGAGAGTGTATTTGTTTTTCTGTTTCGTCGGTAGTCGTGGATCTTGTATTTTGTCTTAATAAATTAATTTGTTTAAAAGTATGATTTTTACCTTTTCACAACCTTTCTTTTATAAAAATAACACTTTTAGTCCTTTATATAAAAGAATTTCAGTTTAGTCCTTAAAACATTATTTTGACACTTTTGTATCATAAACTTGTTGAAAAGAAATTTTTAACCCAAATTTATCTTGTAAACAGCTTTAGCCCTTCCAGAATGATGTTTTTTCGGTTAAAACCCCTAATTTCGCCACTTTTACAGTTTTGGCCCAAAATAGAAATTTTTTACATTTTTGATCCTTTTTGAATTTGAAAATCATTTTTGACCTTTGAAATAGTTTTAATACACTTCAAATACCTGTTTTACAGAAAATTGCATTTTCAGCCCCTCAAACTTATAAATTTCGCATTTTGTGGCTTATTGGGCCGAAAAGCCCAAAACTAGCCCATTAGGTTCAAAATTTACATTTTTAATCCCTCAAAAATGTTCTTGTTCAGAAAAATTATTATAGAAACTGTTTGGACCCTTTTGACCCTCCAGAAACTATAATTTGTCGGTTTGGACCCTAAGTTTTGTATTTTTGACCATTTAAGCCCAAAAATGGGTTTTATGTTCAAGTATGTTCATCCTAACCATATAAGATCATGAACTTGAATGGATTAAGAGATGATTTTTGATGAAAAGATGTAGCTATGTTATGGATCTAAGAAATCTCTTACCTTAGATGATGAGTTTTTGTGGAGAATATCCTTGAAAGCCTTCTAGATATTGAAAGTTTTGAAGAAGAAGTGAGAAGATGTTCTTAAAGAATGATAGAGAATGGAGTGAATTTTTGTGAGTGTGTGTGTGTTGTGTTCGGACGAGAGCAACAAGGAGAGGAGAGAAGAGAGAGTGAGTGAGGTGACTACGCATGGGAACATGAGAAAAATGCATGGTTATCCCATGAACAATTGTGAGATGGCATCAAAAGTCAACACCTCCTCTTGGGCTGGGCCTGGGCCGAGAATAGAGAGGGAAGAAAAAAAATTGGGCGCTTAATGCTTAAGCACCTATTATAATCCATTTAGGTGAAGTTTTGGCTCAAATAAATCTAGGAATGATTTTTATGGCCTATTAGGGCTAATATAAATTTGTTTTGGTCCAATAAGACTCGTTAAAGTAAATTTAGTTTATTTTGGGTTCATAAGGCCAAAAAATGTTAAGTTTCATGTATATGGGTCCAATTGGAGTCCATTTAAGAGTTCTAAGCCCATGATATTCCAATTGGAAGCATATTGGTCCATTGGGCCCAATAAGGAAGTCCTAGTCCAAGATGGACTTAAATAAGGACTTCTAAAGTTTCTAATTGTTTGTTGACTATTTGTAGTGCTTGTATGAAGTGTTTGATTTGAAATTCTGTTGTCAGAGAGTAAGCATCAAGCATGCTTTCATGTTTTTGATTCATAGTTTACATAAGTGTTGTAGTTACAAGGCACCAAAAATTTCTAGTTGTGACATCATCCCCCCATTAGAGGGAATTTCGTATCGAAATTCTGTTGAAAGCTAGATTTGAGAATGCTAGAATAGATAAGGGTACTTTTGTTTCATTTGGTCTTCGCGTTCCCATGTGAATTCTGGCCCACGCTTCGCGTTCCACCGTACTTTCACGATCGGGATGCGACTTTGCTTAGTACGCTTGACCTCCTTGTCCATGATTTCGAATGGTTCTTCAACGAACAGGAGATTCTCATTGATTTCAATTTCGTCAAGGGGAATGACGGGAGTTTCATCGGATAGGCACTTCTTTAGATTGGAAACATGGAACACGGGGTGTACACTGCTGAGCTCAGCGGGTAGCTGTAGTCTGTACGCCACTGGACCAATTCGGGCAAGGATCTCGAAAGGTCCAATGTATTGTGGGTTCAGTTTTCCCAATTTTCCAAAATGAATGACCCCTTTCTAGGGTGAAACTTTTAACAGTACTCGATCTCCGACCTGAAACTCTAAGGGCTTTCGCCGTCTATCAGCATAACTCTTTTGTCGGTCGCGCGATGCTTGTAATTGAGCTCTGATTTGAACTATCTTTTCCATGGTTTCACATATGATCTCCGGTCCCGTTAATGTCTTGTCTGATGCTAGTTCCTTTGCTAGCTGGGTGTCACCCACCTCAGCCCAACACAACGGTGATCTACACTTACGTCCATATAGCGCTTCGAAAGGAGCGACTTTGATGCTCGAATGGTAACTGTTGTTATACGAGAATTCAACTAAGGGTAAGTGGGTATCCCAGGACTTCCCAAAGTCTATCACACATGCGCGAAGCATGTCTTCGAGCGTCTGGATGGTTCGTTCGCTTTGACCATCCGTTTGTGGTTGATAAGCAGTGCTCATGCCGAGATGGACTCTGTGAAGCCTCACGATTTCTCGAATGTATATTCTTGTCAGCCTCTCCATCTTGTAGGTTTCTTTTATTGGCAGGAAATGGGCGGATTTCGTCAGTCGGTCAACTATTACCCATATAGTGTCTAATCCATTTGACGTCTCGGGTAGCTTGGTCACAAAGTCCATAGAAATCCCTTCCCATTTCCACTCGGGAATTACTGGTTTTTTGTAATAACCCCGAGGGCTTCTAGTATTCCACCTTCATTTTGGCCCAAGTAAGGCATTTGCTGACATAGGTGGCAATTTCTGCCTTCGTGTTAGGCCACCAATAATGTTGTTTAATATCCAAGTAGATTTTGTCCGAACCTGGATGGATGGAGTATCGCGTCTTGTGAGTTTCATTCATAAATACAACCCTAAATCTTCCAAATTTAGGGACCCAAATACGGTTCATCAAATAGTATACTCCATCTTCTTTCACCTCGAGATTCTTCTCCATTCCGCGTAATGCTTCGCTTGTTCTGTTTTCCGCCCTCATGGTGTTTGACTGGGCTGCCCTGATCTGAGTGGTTAGGTGAGATTGGATGGTTATTGAGAGAGTTTTCACATGATGATTAGATTACTCTTTCCGGTTCAAGGCATCAGCTACCACGTTGGCCTTGCCTAGGTGGTACTTGATTTCACACTCGTAATCGTTTAATAGTTCAACCCATCTTCGTTGCTTCATATTCAGATCTTTTTGATTCAAGATGTGCTGGAGACTCTTGTGGTCCGTGAAGATGGTGCACTTCGTACCATAGAGGTAATGCCTCCAAATCTTCAGAGCGAAGACCATTGCTCCTAAATCCAGATCGTGGGTTGTATAATTCACTTCGTGTGTCTTTAGTTGGCGAGATGTGTAAGCTATCACTTTTCCCCGCTGCATGAGAACACAACCTAAACCCTGATTTGACGCGTCACAGTAGACCACGAAATCTTCCGTTCCCTCTGGTAGAGATAGTACCGGGGCACTGTAGAGTGCTTGCTTCAGAGTTCGGAATGCAACTTCTTGTTTTTCTGTCCATTTGAATGGTACGCCCTTTTGTGTAAGCGAGGTAAGTGGCTTCGAGATCTTAGAGAAGTTCTGAATGAACCTCCTGTAGTATCCTGCTAGGCCAAAGAATTGGCGAATTTCTGTAGGTGTCGTCGGAACTGCCCATCCTTCGACGACTTTGACCTTAGAAGGATCCACATGTATTCCTTCCTGACTAACAACATGACCCAAAAAGTTCACACTACCGAGCCAGAACTCACACTTGGAAAGTTTTGCGTATAGCTTCTCTGCTCGCTGGATTTCCAGGACTTGTCAGAGATGTTGTCCATGCTCTTCTTCGCTTCGGGAATAGACTAGAATGTCGTCAATGAAAACAATAACAAAGTTGTCGAGGAATGGTCGGCATATTCGATTCATTAGGTCCATGAATGCGGCAGGGGCATTCGTTAGACCGAAGGGCATTATGACAAATTCATAATGTCCGTAACGAGTTCGAAAAGTGGTTTTGGGAATATTCTCTTCCCGGACCTTGAATTGATGGTACCAAGATCGTAGATCTATCTTAGAAAAGTAACTGGCTCCTTGGAGCTGGTCACATTGATCATCGATTCGTGGGAGTGGATAGCGATTTTTGACTGTGAGCTTGTTTAGCTCCCTACAATCGATGCACATCCTAAAAGATCTGTCCTTCTTTTTGACAAAGAGAATAGGAGCTCCCCATGGCGAGTAGTTGGGTCGGATGAATCCTTTGCCCAGGAGTTCTCTGAGTTGGCTGGACAATTCCTGCATCTTAGCAGGAGCTAGTCGGTAAGGCGATTTAGCGAGGGGAGTTGCTCCTCGAACAAGATCAATTCGGAATTCAAGTTGTCTCTTTCGGGGTACTCCAGGAAGATCTTCAGGAAATACGTCTGGGAATTCACACGCTACTGGAATGTCTCGAACGTTAACCTCTTCCTTGGTTTTATCACTATATGCACCAGGAATGTCAAATCGTTCTTTCGTAGATGCTTCTGTGCCTGGACGCACGAGTTGAGGCGAAGGTTCGTGCTAGGTTTGTCTTCGTAAATAACTAGGGTTTCGTGATCTGAAAGGTGAAGGCGAATGGCCTTCTTGTGAAACATAATTTCAGCATGGTGGGGGCTTACCCAGTCCACGCCAATAATCACATCAAAACTCCTAATGGAAACAGGCATTAAGTCTATTTGGAAGACGTGTTGATTTAGAGTTAGGGTACATTCGATGTAGATTTCCCCAGTGGATTCGGTTTTCCCATTGGCTATTTCCACTGTGAAGGTTTCATTGAGCTTCTGGGATTGTTGTTTTCACAATTGTTTAAACTTATTGCTCACAAAACTTCACTCTACTCCTGTATCAAATAGGATGCATGCATAAGTGTGGTTTAGGAGGAACTTACCGGTAACAACAGCGGGATCCTGAATCGCTTCTCCCTGACCCATGGTCAACACCCTTCCTGTTCCTCCATTTCCAGGATTGTTGTTGTTGGGGCAATTTCGACGGAAATTCCCAGTCCTTCCACATCCATAGCAGGTGTGGCTACGTCCTGCATTGCTGCCGGCAGTGTTGGTGTTGTTGTTGTTGTTGCGGTTATTGTTGTTGTTGTTTCCTTGTTGTTAGTTCTGAGGAGGGTAGGTCCTACAATACCTTGCCATGTGTCCCTTCCGATTGCAACCGGTGCGCTGCATCTCTCTGTATTCTCCATTGTGATGGAGACCGCACTTGTTGCACTTGGGAAGATTACCGGAATAAGGTCTAGGAGCACTTGGAGCAGCTGAGGCTGGAGCATTTGGTGTGGATGGAACTTGACTGGTTGCAGCATTAACTGCCACTGTTTACTGCTTCTTGGATGATTCAGAGCCTTGACGTCCCTTCCTCTTGTTGTGCTTCCCCTTCTTGCTATCATTTTCCTTCTTAGCTTCAGTCTCCACTGGCTTCTCACCCTTGTTGTTGTTGTGGTCATCCAGCTTCTTGGCCAGTCTCTTGGCACTGTCGAAAGTTTCGGGATTTGCAGCTATCACGTTTCCTTGGATCGAGGAGGTTAGTCCCCAGATGAATCGCTCGATCTTCTTTCCTTCTGAGGTGATCATGCCAGGGCATAGCAGAGACAGTTCACTGAACCTTGATATGTATGCATCCATATCCGCGTTTCAGACAGTGAGATTCCACAGCTCTTGTTCCATTTTCTGAATTTCACCTTGAGGGCAATACTCGGCCACCAACATTTCTTTCATCTCTGTCAATGGCATGGAATTGGCTACAGGGAGTGTCATGGCTTCCACGTGTCCATTCCACCAAGTGAGCGCTTGGTCAACGAAAGTGCATGCGGCAAACTTCACCTTCATCTCTTCAGGGCAATCGCATATCTCGAATACTGATTCCACCTTCTCAATCCATCGTTTCAGGGTGATCATTCCTCTAGTGCCGTTAAAGGTTTGTGGTTTGGCGTTGGTGAATTCTTTGTAGGAACATGTTTTGGTTGGTCCTTGATTCGTCCCGTTGTTCTAACTTCCGACGCCTGGTCCATTGACTCCTCCATTGTTCCCTTGGTGAATTTGGGCCATAGCCGCGGTGACCGCAGCCGACACCGCTGCCTGAAAAGCAACATAGTTGAACTCGGGAGGGTTTGTGTAACAGCCCAGAATTTCAAATATTGATATAATTATGATTTTGGGGGTGTTTTAAGAGGGGACTCGGCGAGTTGGAGCCTAGACTCGCCGAGTAGGATCGCAGACCTGGTCGCGGGTTCGCGACTGGACTCGACGAGTCCAGATATGGACTCGGCGAGTCTGCGCTGTTTGGCGAAAACCCTAACCGTTCAGGTTTGAGACGTATAAGAGGCACTTATTGGCCGTCATTGTTCATTTTAGCATTCTGAGAAGAACCCTAAATCGATTGTGTGCATCTGGAGCAAGGTTATAGGCCATTGTTGATTATAGAAGAGTTGTTGTGCAAGGAAGAGAAGGGCTTGGCTAAAAGAACAGCAAGGGAGTCACGTTCTGAGGATTGGGGACACAGAGAGTACATCATCCAGGTAAGAATTCGGGTATACTCTGCTATGTTGATGTGTTTATGGAATTAGGGTTTGTGGAACCCTTTTGTGATTAGATTGAATGCTACCCTAGTCCCCCAAACGATTGTAACCCTGTATTGGGACCTCTGGAGGTCCAGAATGTCCCATGCCTGTACATTTCGGGAATTGATGAAGGTTTTGGATTAGAATCCTTATGCCTTAGGTCAATATGTATGTTATGAATCATGGGGTGTATCATGAGCACTGAAAGGAGGACCTTACGTGATGGATCAGTCTAGGAAGGCCAAACCTATGAATGGTCGGAGCAGTTCTGACCTTAGGAAGCAGTTTGAGCGGTTGCATGGCATGGACTCGCCGAGTCCGATGAGCAGACTCGGCGAGTAGCTTGAAGATTTACTGGGACTCGTCGAGTTGTTCTTCAGACTCGGCGAGTTGAGTCGGGGTGGCCCCGCGATTCTTCCAGGAGGAACTCGTCGAGTAAAAAGGGGATACTCAACGTGTAGAAACGGTGTCTTAAGGAATCAGTGAGTTAAGGGCGAGTGGACTCAGAGTCGTTGAACTCGGCGAGTCTTGGGGTGACTCGGCGAGTTAGATCGCGGGTTGGGTGAAGTTCTGAGTATGGGGACTCGGCGAGTCATAGGGTTGACTCGGCGAGTAGGGTCAGTCAGGGGCTGACTTTGACCTTGTCTTTGACCAAGGATTTACCAGTGGTTCCAGGGGTATTTTGGTAATTGTTGTTGTTGTTTGAGTTCAGTGCATTGGTGACTGCCCAGAGGTGGAGATCGTATCAGTGATCGGAGCAGCTTGAGCTATCTGTTCAGTCGGCAGTTTCGAGGTGAGTTATCCTCACTATATCGCTAGGGTTTATGGCACCAACGCCAACCCTTTTATCTGATGGAAATCCGGGTAGTTGTCAGTTGTTATATGTTATGGGCCGGAAGGCAATACATGTTATGGGCCGGAAGGCATTACTATGTGGACCGGAAGGTCATGGCCTGGAAAGGCGTATGTATGCATTTAGTATGTTGACTGATTCATAGGGTAATGTTATGCTAGTGACCGGCCAGACCGGTATCTTGTTAGAGTAATGTTATGATATGTGATCTGTTGATCGATTGTTGTCTATGAACTGCTATATGATTGTTTGTTATTTTATATATGCATTTTATGCTTATGGGCCGGAAGGCAATATATGTTATGGGCCGGAAGGCAATATGTTATGGGCCGGAAGGCAATATGTTATGGGCCGGAAGGCGATTATGTTGTGTGATGGACTAGAACGTCACCATGGGTAGGACCGGAAGGTTTACCCAGCAGGGACGGAAGTCCCCTGAGACACATGGACCGGAAGGTCAGGGCCTGGAAAGGCGTATATGTGGTTGGTATTCTGTGGGTATCTCACTAAGCTTTCGGGCTTACAGTTGTGGTTTTATGTTTCAGGTTCTCAAGAGGCTGTGGCAAGGAAAAGGCGTGATCGTACCGTTCCTCGCGTTGGTGTTTTATGATATGAACCTGGGGAAAATACTCTGTTAAATAATGTATTGAAAACCTTTTTGTAACAACGTTATTAAAATGAGTGGTTTTGAAAAGTTTTAATTGTTTTGAAATTTTGGATGTTACAGGTTGGTATCAGAGCCTTGGTTTGAGTGAACTGGGGAAACATTCGTGTGACTGCAGTCTCAAATCGAGGAGGATTTTAAAAAGAGAAATTAAAATGGTTTTCAAATTTAGTAAAAGGAGGACGCGGAGGTACGATCAGCCGGAGCCAGTAAGTAACCCCAAGATACCATACATGATAATTGTTTATTTGAGCTTGATAGAACAGCATGCTAGAGTTAGGCTAGGGATCTTCAGGAATTCATGATAATGTTGCCTGATATGTGATGCCTGTAGCCTAGGGTCCCTTATGGGATGTTCTCAGTGTTCCTCTAGTGGTGAGGGTTGATAGTTGTTATGCATGTTCCCTAGGGTATTGTGGTAGTACTTCATACAAATATGGGTAGGTGTGGAAGGTAGTATGGGCCCGTACTACTGAAAGCACAGGACCCATACGCGTATCAGGGAAACCATGGTCTCTAGGGTAGGGTTGCGAGAGTTGAATCCAAGGATTTTGGGAAGTGTCTGAGATTGGTAGGGTGTCTTCATTATGGAGATCTCGAGGCATGATGATAGTGGATCCGGATCAGGATCGGGAGCTGGAGAGCAAGTTCCGGGTGGATCAGTGCCGTCGAAGGTTATCGATCGGACGAGCACGAGCGAGCGGGATGCGAGGATTCGTGAGATCCTACGTGATGGGGTTGCTGCATTGCTCCGGGCTGAGTTGCCGGAGTTGTTTAGGTCGATCAAGACCGCCATGGTTGAGTAGTTTGATGAGCGATATGCGGCTCTCGCAGAGACGGCTGCCGCGGCGGTTACAGCGGCTGTAGCAGCGGCAAAGGGAAGACCTAGTCGGGGTTTCAGTATCGGAACTTCTATTATGCGAAGCCTCCCACATTCGATGGAGTTCAGGACCCGATTGTTGCTATGAGATGGTTATCAGACGTGGAGGGGTATTTCTCCACGAGTTCATGCCCTGCTGATCAGAGGGTGAGGTGTGCTCTGAACCTGTTGAGGCTAGGAGCGAAGGATTGATGGAGATTGACTACGAGGTCATTTTTCGATGCGCAGAGGGCTGCGGTTTCATGGGATCAATTCAGAGAGATGTTCAGTACTCGCTATGTTCTGCGGGATGAAAAGGAGAGATTGGCTCGGAAGTTCCTTAAGCTGAAGCAGGATTCGAAGTCGGTGACTAAGATCACCAGGATGTTTATTGAGAGGGCAATGTTTTGCCCTGAGTTCGCTTCAGAGCAGGCTCAGATGTCCTGATATCTGAGTATGCTCAAGAGGGATATCAGACAGTTCGTGTCCGCGCAGAGGTGTGAGACCTTGTTGGAGTTGCAGGAGGCCGCCATGTGGCGTGAGTTAGAGGTTGAGTTGCAGTCGCGTGAGCTGAGGCAGGCCCCGATGCAGTCGCAGTCGGCGCCGAAACGGTCCAGGACCGTAGATGTTAGAATGGGGGATCGGAGCGGCCACACTTGTGGGAAGTGTGGGAGGGGTTACACCGGAGCTTGCTGGTCCGGTGGTGCATGCCGCAAGTGCGGAAAGGAGGGGCACTGTGAACGGGATTGTCGGCAGTCAGTGCCAATTCGGGATTTGAGGATTTGTTATCAGTGTCGGCAGGTTGGACATTTGAGGGTCAGCTGTCCACAGCTTTCTGCAGGACCGGTGCAGGCTCTAGCACCGGCCACCTTGAGGAGTTCAGGAGGAGGACAGGATGGAGCGGAGCCCCAAGGGCTCAGGGTCGTGCTTATCGGCTTGCGGCAGAGGGAGACGGAGCAGTGCCGGAGGCAGCTGCGGGTATGATGCTTTCTTGATGTCTTGATTGTCTTGCATTGATTGTGGCGTATTGTTTGTGCTGGTAGCTTGTGTGGATTTCGATGCGGTATTCGTTGTTTCGCGGGTCTGGCATGGTTATGGATTGGTGCTTCAAGTTTTCGCTTTGGCATTCGTTGTTCCCTGATGGTTTGGTATGGTTATAGTTTGGTGTTTTGGTGCCGGTAGCCTTGTGCGGTTTTCGATGTGGTATTCATCCTTTGGCAGGTTGTGGGTTTGGTTACGGGTTATTGTTGGGAATTCCGTTGGTTATCGTTCGTGAGGGTTGTTAGTGGAGATGCGGCACTGGGTTGAATGTCGGGTAGCATCTGCAGTCGTAGAGTGGATAATTGAAAGACCGGATTCTTTTGAGTGGATTGATCAGGGAGGAGATGTGTTTTGTTGAGGGTTGCTTATGCTTGTGGGAAGCAGTCAGTGTGTAAATGTTCTATTTTGTGCAGGATTGTTCTGAAAGGCCGTTAATGACGATCGGTGGCAGTTAGTCAGTGCTTTAGTGGGGGAGAATTGGAGAATTCTCCGGGAGATCGATGAGTATGTGAGGGTGCTTAGCTGTTGGGATTCAGCAGTGTTTGTCAGCTCAGAGTATAGGCCGACGAGAGCGAGTGTCGGGTATGCGGGGCAGGATACAGACCTAGGGCATTTGATTGTGGAGGCCTGAGAGAAGGCCGGGATCAAGTTTGAGTAAGTAACCGAGGTTATGCGATAAGAGTATTTGTATGTTTGAGGTACGTGATGGGTTGTACTGCATTAATCCCACGGGATTATGTTGTGCATGTTTCTAGAGCTGGAACCGGAAGGTTCCCAGAGTTAGAACCTGAGGGTTCGCAGGGGTTGGGTGTACGGACCCACAGAGATATAGCCTCGAGTGGCTAGTATGTGTTATGAGAGTCGGTCCAGTCATGTTGGAGACTCTGTTGGTATTGCTGGATCAGTTTGAGATTGCAGATCGTGTATGTTGCAGTGTGATTGCATTGGAAGGTCTGGCCCCGGGTAGTGATCTGGTTTAGCTGAGCCAGTGATTTTGATGAGTGGAGAGAGTGCATGGGATTGAGAGCCCCTGCAATGAGAACCAGAGTATGTGAATAGCAGTTACGCAAAAAGGGTGGTGTCGAGTGGGGCAAGCACCGTAGCACCGGTTGGAGTGGCATTATGGCCAAGAGGGTCCCTTGGAAGGAAAAGAAAAAGGTGTGTAACTCTGAAAGGGAGTGCAAGTTCACGAGAATGAAAGCTGCAGAGCAGAGTTATGGTTAGAGTATTTCGAGTATGCCTTCGAGCATCGTGTTCGCAGCAGCGAAGTAGGAACCCATCCGGTTTGGGGATGTCTGTTGAGGCTCAGAAGGGATGCAGGGGGAGAGAGAATCTTAAATTCTCAGTGTGATTCTGATCAGAGTGTAGGGTGGATGTAGTGGTTCATCTTGGGAGATGTTCGAGGATATCATCAGTGTATCGGGTCTTCCAACCTGCGGGTGTTGGGGCTAGTTCAGCATGTGTATGTGATGGCAAGAGGAGAACTTGTGAGAGTTGCTCTGAGAGTGAGAATGGATCTCTCAGTCGGTCCGGAATGGACAAAGTGGGCTTTGGATCGGGGATCCGGTGGTTCATGGTTTCCTAACCCTTATGGGTCGAGTGATCGTTGAGATTTAGAGCAGAGTTGCATCTTGGGTAATTTTCGGTTACAGAGAGTGATGTGCAGTACAGAGATCGTGCTTCAGTCGGCAGAGCAGATTCAGCAGGTTAGACAGAGGTTATTGACCGCCCAGAGCCGACAGGAAAAGTTATCCAGACACACGCCGGTCCAAGCTTGAGTTTCAGGTCGGCGACCTCGTACTCCTGAAGGCCTCTCCTTGGAGAGGAGTGATTCGATTCAGGAAGAGGGGGCAAGTTGGGGCCCCGGTATATTGGGCCTTTTCATGTGATTGCGGGGGTAGGCCGGGTGGCCTAACGTTTGGAGTTGCCCACGGATTTGAGACAAATCCACGACATTTTTCATGTGTCGCAATTGAGAAAGTGTAAAGCCGATGAGTCGGCAGTGGTCCCATTAGAAGACATTCAGGTGGATGCGGGCCTGAATTATGCTGAGAGACCCGTGGTCATCAGAAATCGGAAGATCGAGGCTATGAGGTATAAGGAGATACCTCTAGTGTTAGTTCGGTGGCAGCACCGGAGGGGATCGGAAATGACCTGTGAGCTGGAACGTGAGATGCGGGAGCAGCATCCGGGGCTATTTCCAGAGTGAGACTTCGAGGGCGAAGTCTAGTTCTAGTGGGGGAGAGTTGTAACAGCCCGGAATTTCAAATATTGATATAATTATGATTTTGGGGGTGTTTTAAGAGGGGACTCGGCGAGTTGGAGCCTAGACTCGCCGAGTAGGATCGCAGACCTGGTCGCAGGTTCGCGACTGGACTCGACGAGTCCAGATATGGACTCGGCGAGTCTGCGCTGTTTGGCGAAAACCCTAACCGTTCAGGTTTGAGACGTATAAGAGGCACTTATTGGTCGTCATTGTTCATTTTAGCATTCTGAGAAGAACCCTAAATCGATTGTGTGCATCTGGAGCAAGGTTATAGGCCATTGTTGATTATAGAAGAGTTGTTGTGCAAGGAAGAGAAGGGCTTTGCTAAAAGAACAGCAAGGGAGTCACGTTTTGAGGATTGGGGACACAGAGAGTACATCATCCAGGTAAGAATTCGGGTATACTCTGCTATGTTGATGTGTTTATGGAATTAGGGTTTGTGGAACCCTTTTGTGATTAGATTGAATGCTACCCTAGTCCCCCAAACGATTGTAACCCTGTATTGGGACCTCTAGAGGTCCAGAATGTCCCATGCCTGTACATTTCGGGAATTGATGAAGGTTTTGGATTGGAATCCTTATGCCTTAGGTCAATATGTATGTTATGAATCATGGGGTGTATCATGAGCACTGAAAGGAGGACCTTACGTGATGGATCAGTCTAGGAAGGCCAGACCTATGAATGGTCGGAGCAGTTCTGACCTTAGGAAGCAGTTTGAGCGGTTGCATGGCATGGACTCGCCGAGTCCGATGAGCAGACTCGGCGAGTAGCTTGAAGATTTACTGGGACTCGTCGAGTTGTTCTTCAGACTCGGCGAGTTGAGTCGGGGTGGCCCTGCGATTCTTCCAGGAGGAACTCGTCGAGTAAAAAGGGGATACTCGACGTGCAGAAACGGTGTCTTAAGGAATCGGTGAGTTAAGGGCGAGTGGACTCAGAGTCGTTGAACTCGGCAAGTCTTGGGGTGACTCTGCGAGTTAGATCGCGGGTTGAGTGAAGTTCTGAGTATGGGGACTCGGCGAGTCATAGGGTTGACTCGGCGAGTAGGGTCAGTCAGGGGCTGACTTTGACCTTGTCTTTGACCAAGGATTTACCAGTGGTTCCAGGGGTATTTTGGTAATTGTTGTTGTTGTTTGAGTTCAGTGCATTGGTGACTGCCCAGAGGTGGAGATCGTATCAGTGATCGGAGCAGCTTGAGCTATCTGTTCAGTCGGCAGTTTCGAGGTGAGTTATCCTCACTATATCGCTAGGGTTTATGGCACCAACGCCAACCCTTTTATCGGATGGAAATCCGGGTAGTTGTCAGTTGTTATATGTTATGGGCCGGAAGGCAATACATGTTATGGGCCGGAAGGCATTACTATGTGGACCGGAAGGTCATGGCCTGGAAAGGCGTATGTATGCATTTAGTATGTTGACTGATTCATAGGGTAATGTTATGCTAGTGACCGGCCAGACCGGTATCTTGTTAGAGTAATGCTATGATATGTGATCTGTTGATCGATTGTTGTCTATGAACTGCTATATGATTGTTTGTTATTTTATATATGCATTTTATGCTTATGGGCCGGAAGGCAATATATGTTATGGGCCGGAAGGCAATATGTTATGGGCCGGAAGGCGATTATGTTGTGTGATGGACTGAAAGGTCACCATGGGTAGGACCGGAAGGTTTACCCAGCAGGGACGGAAGTCCCCTGAGACACATGGACCGGAAGGTCAGGGCCTGGAAAGGCGTATATGTGGTTGGTATTCTGTGGGTATCTCACTAAGCTTTCGGGCTTACAGTTGTGGTTTTATGTTTT
The DNA here is from genome assembly GCF_002870075.4 of Lactuca sativa. Lineage (NCBI taxonomy): Eukaryota > Viridiplantae > Streptophyta > Magnoliopsida > Asterales > Asteraceae > Lactuca > Lactuca sativa. Next base: position 194,636,700 of record NC_056627.2, read on the forward strand.
AGGTTCTCAAGAGGCTGTGGCAAGGCAAAGGCGTGATCGTACCATTCCTCGCGTTGGTGTTTTATGATATGAACATGGGGAAAATACTCTGTTAAATAATGTATTGAAAACCTTTTTGTAACAACGTTATTAAAATGAGTGGTTTTGAAAAGTTTTAATTGTTTTGAAATTTTGGATGTTACAGTTTGGCTCAGGGTTTCTGCGGGTTAGTCGTCGAGGCATCTTTCTGCCATGGAACAGAAAGATGTTGTGTATCTGTGCTTTTTGTGAGAGTGTGATCCTATGAGCTAGGTGTGAGACACGAACTTAGGTACTTTCCCAAATTGGCACACAATCATGGATATGTAACCCATAGCAGATTACAACGTCAAAGTAAAACATATAAAATTTTTACTAATATTATCCGCATTTGATACATGAAAATTTTGCTCGCAAGAGCATACATAAGTGATACTAGTTCGATAGCATAATGACTCTGAGTAGTGTAGTCACTTAAACATAGAGTCGGGGTACATAGCATGGATCCTAATGCCATGGCACTAAAGACTGATACTGCTATCCCTAGTCGCGGTGAGATGTGCTCGGGGGTGGGGCTGAGGAAGTGGATGCTCCCTAAAGACGAGTCACCTGTCGTTCTGCGTCCCGGAGTCAGGACTCCCACCTCACCGGCCTCATGTGGAACTCTCGAAGGACGTCTCGTGTCTCCTGTTCTGTACGCTCGACCCTAGCCCACATCTGGCGTACCTGGTCGGCGGTGCTCTGAGCTAGGTCGCTAGTGTTCCATAATCGTCTCACCATGACCGGAAGGGCTCGATCGGCCGGTCCTCCATCTCCAAAGATCAATACCCCAAGGGGGTGTAAGGCCAGTGGGGCCCACCCGATAAGCGGGCACCCTAATCGGGTAAGGGGGTTGATGACTTCGGACTCCGCGTCCGAATCACCCCCTTCGTCATCGCTGGGTTCCTCCTCGAAGCTTCCTTCATCTTCTTCCTCCTCCTGTTCTTCTACTGGTTCGGCAGGTTCGCCCTCGACTTCTGCCTCCGGTTCCCCGTCAGATTCCTCCTCGGGGTCTTCCTCAGGCTCTTTGTCCAACCATCAATTATTTCCCTGGTTAGGGAAGTAAGGATCTCCGGGGTGATGGAAACCAGCCATGTTGTCTGCGAGAGTGCGTAAATATGCTAACATTATTCCTAAGACGCTACAACTATTGTATAGACTGAACGGATGTTCTCTTCTTGGTGATAAAGGGGTATGTTTTTAGGTTCCCTAGCTATCACGATTTCCTCAGGACATGTGATAGTTGTACCTTGGAGGAAATGTAGTTGATCAGGCTACATCCACTCCTTGATACGACTAAGAACAGTCTTGGCTTAACCGAGATACTAGCATTATCTTGTTTGGTTCGGTATTATGTTCTTTTTCCTAATACAAGAAAGGATGTTTTTATTGTTATGTTTTACTTGTTTTGTTCAGAGTTGTGTTATTCCCTCTTGTTGGTTTATAGTTGCATATCAATGTGTGGTTAGATATGCTAGTTCACTATAAACAGAGCTCTGATACCAACCTATCACACCCCCGAACCGAACGGCGGAAACGTCCGAGGGGTCTTGTGACTTAAATTGAATACAATCACAAGGATTATACATGAATCATAACATCATTCATCACCATGCATTGAAATATTACAACTGATATTGTTTACATTCAGTACATTGTTTTAAACATTACAAATTTCATAACATAGACCGTTCGATAGATAATCTAAGCAAAACACCATGAAATAACTTGATACTTATTCTTCGGCTTACCTGTTACCTGAGAATACAACTTATTTTGGAAAAACGTCAACATATGAAATTTTGGTGAGTTCATAAGTAATGTTATGGAAAAATGATTTTTGTGAAGTTTGAAAAACCCAGAAAATCCGATATTTTCTGAAAAGTGTGTTTGTTTATAAAAAGTGTGAAGATCTGTAAATATGCTTGTCGATTTAGTAAACATGTATAATTTTTGAACTTTGTATACATCACATAGGTCACATAGGTGACATTTGAACTTTCCGGGAAAACCCGATGTTTTCCCAATACGTAAATTACATGACTTGTTTATTGTTACACCGATACGACGAATGTTTTTGATTACCCAGGTGACATTGGATTAATTAGGGTTTGTGAGTTGTTACAATCACAAATTAATGAAAATGACTAGTTTATAACTACAGATTACGAACAATCCTTAAGGCGTCGTCCGTACTACTCACATAATCCAACCACCCTGACTTCTCTTGATTAACGCCACAAATCTGTATACTTGAATTCTCATAAGCCGGTCAACCGAGGAGAAAGGAGGTTACGAAGCCCCCTTTATTTCCATAAGTTATTTAAGGCTATCGGGAATGCGAAAAGCACTTGGCGCAACTTGCATTTGACTTCTCGACCTCACTAGCAGTACTAATGAGCCATTCGGGCCCAATAACATATTAGAGCTATTGAAGTCCTTTTACATGGAATTGGGTCATGGAAGGCCCGTTAACACGTAAGCACGTTCCCTTCGGGCCCAAAGATCATGTTATTGGGCTAGCAAGGCCCAAGAAGCACGATTTGAAACTTTCAAGCCCAAAGTTTGTATGTTGACTCATCATAGTTGTCGCGTGTTTAACGAATTACTTGGGTTATTGATTTTTTGTTTTGTTATTGATTCGAGACCGAATCAATTCGTTTTGTAACGATATTTGTTGTTGAGAGTGTATTTGTTTTTCTGTTTCGTTGGTAGTCGTGGATCTTCTATTTTATCTTAATGAATTAATTTTGTTTAAAAGTAATATTTTTACCTTTTCACAACCTTTCTTTTATAAAAATAACACTTTTTGTCCTTTATATAAAAGAATTTCATTTTAGTCCTTAAAACATTATTTTGACACTTTTGTATCATAAACCTGTTGAAAGGACATTTTTAACCCAAATTTATTTTGTAAACAACTTTAGCCCTTCCAGAAGGATGTTTTCTCGGTTAAAACCCCCAATTTCGCCACTTTTACAGTTTTGGCCCAAAATAGAAATTTTTTACATCTTTTATCCTTTTTGAATTTGAAAATCATTATTGACCTTTGAAATAGTTTTAATACACTTCAAATCCCCTGTTTTACAGAAAATTGCATTTTCAACCCCTCAAACTTATAAATTTCGCATTTTGGGGCTTATTGGGCCGAAAAGCCCAAATCTAGCCCATTAGGTTCAAAATTTACATTTTTAATCCCTCAAAAATGTTGTTGTTCTGAAAAATTATATTAGAAACTATTTGGACCCTTTTGACCCTCCAGAAACTATAATTTGTCGGTTTGGACCCTAAGTTTTGTATTTTTGACCATTTAAGCCCAAAAAGGGTTTTATGTTCAAGTATGTTCATCCTAACCATATAACCTATTTTTCACGACTCGATTAGTGTAAAATAGTTTAAGTTATGTTTATTTCTCTTCTCATGCCTAAGATATCGATTTTTACACACTTTTTGATAACATATACATCACAAAACACTTGATATCACACACATACATGCATCAAATCACACATAGCATACATTTACACATAGATCTACACATTTACTTGTATTCCCACATAAAAACTCATAAAAAGTGAAAAGAAGGGGGTATGAAACTCACCTTGAGTTGTGGATCGGTTTTGAAGAAGATTTGGAGAAGTTTGGTGCTATTTTCGGCCCTAGCAAGTCCCTTGGATGGATCTTGAACTTAGTGGGTTCTAAAATGCAAGATCATGAACTTGAATGGATTAAGAGATGATTTTTTATGAAAAGAAGTAGCTAGATTATGGATCTAAGCAATCTCTTACCTTAGATGATGAGTTTTTGTGGAGAATATCCTTGAAAGTCTTCTAGATCTCGAAAGTTTTGAAGAAGAAGTGAGATGATGTTGTTGAAGACTTAAAGAGAATGGAGTGAATTTTTGTGAGTGTGTGTGTGTTGTGTTCGTCCGAGAGCAAGAAGGAGAGGAGAGAAGAGAAAGTGAGTGAGGTGACTATGCATGGGAACATGAGAAAAATGCATGGTTATCCCATGAACAATTGTGAGGTGGCATCAAAAGTCAACACCTCCTCTTGGATTGGGCTTGGGCCGAGAATAGAGAGGGAAGAGAAAAAATTTGGGCCCTTAATGATTAAGCACCTATTATAATCCATTTAGGTGAATTTTTGGCTCAAATAAATCTGGGAATGATTTTTATGGCCTATTAGGGCTAATATAAATTTGTTTTGGTCCAATAAGACTCATTAAAGTTAATTTAGTTTATTTTGGGTTCATAAGGCCCAAAAATGTTAAGTTTCATGTATATGGGTCCAATTAGAGTCCATTTAAGAGCTCTAAGCCCATGATATTCCAATTGGAAGCTTATTGGTCCATTGGGCCCAATAAGGAAGTCCTAGTCGAAGATGGACTTAAACAAGGACTTCTGAAGTTTCCAATTGTTTGTTGACTATTTGTAATGCTTGTATGAAGTGTTTGATTTGAAATTTTGTTGTCATAGAGTAAGCATCAAGCATGCTTTCATGTTTTTGATTCATAGTTGATATAAGTGTTGTAGTTACAAGGCACCAAAAATTTCTAGTTGTGACAGTTGTTTTGGTTGGCCCTTATTCAGACATGTGGCCCATTAATAGTTTTGGACATAGGCTTTAGGCCTATTAGCAAGGGAAGAATCTTGGGCTAATATGTAAGGACTTGGACTTGGGTGATTGGGTTCTTTAGTTTGATTATATTTCCTCCTAATTTTGGGTTGACTGTTTTATCGTTCAGTGCGGGTGGTTTTAGACTGTTAGGCAAGCAACTTTCATGTTCAACAGACTAAGGTGAGTCTCCTCACCATACCAATGGGTCGAAGGGACCAAGGCCGACCCATTATGTGTTATGTGGAATGCTAATTGATTTCATGATATGTGATATTCTAGATGTACTTGTGGTACTTGCATGGAAGACCCCAGGGGGTTCCCATGGCAGTGAACTAAGACCATGCGGGGGTTCCCATGGCATTCGGTGGTTATATGACATTTGTGTGGTTAGTTAAGACCATGTGGGGGTTCCCATGGCAGTGGGTTATGACCACGTGGGGGTTCCAGTGGCACCCGATGTAAGACCTTGGAGGGTTTCCATGACATCCTTATATGTTTATATGCATGACTTATGTAGCTTTTATGGCTGATATGGTTTATGTCATTATGTAGATTTTGTGGGTATGTTATGGGGAACTCATTAAGCATCAACTTACAGTTTGTTGGTTGTTTTAGGTACTTCAGGATCTAAGGGCAAGAGCCCTGCGTGATGGCGCTACATGCACTCTCTGGCGTTTTTATTGGGGACACTCTGATATTATGAAGAAATTGTTTGATGTTATGAATTTTGAAAAGAAATGTGATTGAAATTTTATATTTTAAGGAAAAGATTTCGTTACTAAAAAAAGAACATTTTTATTGGAAATTTAGGATGTTACATCTATCCTAAAATAACAATGTACTTTCATAGTACATTGCTATAATAGATAAGCATGTTAAGTGACTTCTAATCTGTTTAGTTATCGGAGTTTCTGAAAGTTATTTGTAGTCACTTTTTTTTTCCTTTTCTCCCTAAAATAATATAAAATCGCAACCTGCTTATTATGATTCATATATTTTTTATGTGTAACTAACAGATAAACCTGATCAGAACATTCATTGTACTTTTTGCACACATTTTGGTTAAAAAGCATCGTCATGTTTTTGTTTTTCGTGTAATCAAATTTTATTTATGAGTCTCTTAATATGTTAGGTTGGATTATTTTGCACAATGTCCTTTTAACTCATAGATTGGTTAAAAATGGCTTATTTATTTTTTATTAATTATCAATTGCATGATTAAATAATTCTTTATTTTATTATATTAAATGTTTTTTTTGCTAATCATGGTTTCACTAGTTATAACCTAATTATGAATATATTAGTTTTCCATTTCAAAAAATGTGTATAAAATAGAAGCACCGTTTATGAATGTTAATGGATGCTATATAAAAGTATATCTATTATTATTATTATTATTATTATTATTATTATGAGTTTTATCGTTAATATCATAAAAAGACGATATGGATATTACATAGCTACGAAGAATGTCTTAAACAGAAGCACAGTATGTGTATAAACAGAAGCACCTTTTATGAAGGTTCTTTCCCATGTGCTAAAGAAATGTGCATATACTTCTCCAAATCAGTGATTTGGTTTAACAATCATTTATCATTGATATTCATATTCTTAACAAACTTACATATCTCCCCTTCAAAGTATTGATTTTTATAATCCTAACTTTAACAAAAAAATATGAAATCAGCATCAAATGTCCAATTATTAGTATTAATGATGTATTTTAATAATTTAATAAGTTTAATGATAATATATACAAAAAATTAAATTTAATAGTAATTTTTGAACAAAAAATATAAGTTTGTTACCCTTTTAGGTTTGTTTCAAATTTTGGTAAGCATAAATTTCTCGTACCCACTAGTTACATCACAATATAACATTATGTAGACGTCAAATTAAGAACTTGCCCATATTGTCCTTTTAAAATTTATCACACTGATGGATGAACTTACTATATCCCCTTGGCTAGAATAGGTAAAAATAACCTTATCTACCTAGGTTAACCCTATCAACCCCAAGTCAGATATGGTATTCGCCACGTTTGTCAAACTTATCCAACAACACTTGTAGTTTAAAAATTCCTTTTGATGTCCCTTAAGCTATGAAGCTTAAGTGGACCGCCATTAAGGGATTACACATATTAACCTTTTCCAGTCATATTGTTTGGGATCAAATTATCCATACTACAACATGTTGGGTTTTAATTTAAAACTAAATGGGATGACATGCCATTAAAAACAAAGAAATGTTTTTTTTTTATCCCATTAATACTAAGAATTATATAAGAGTAGTAATTCGTTATCGCAACCTACCGATAAAGAAAACCACTTGTGTTGTGGATCACCAGCTCAAGTTATTTTGGATGTTTTTTTTATCCCATTAATACTAAGATGTGGGTCTTAGATTTTACATCATAATTTAAATGGTAATTCATTTTAAAAAGAAAATATATCAAATATATTAAAATGAATCTTTTTATTTTGTAGATGACTACCCCATCTGTAACCACCTCATAACTCACTATATGATCCATCATTGAAAAAGAAAAATTTAGCGGACCCAACTTTATTGATTGGTTCAGAAAACTTAGGATTATCCTCAAACTTGAGAAAAAAGACCATGTCCTTGATGAACCTATTATATAAGAAATCACATCCAATGTTACCAAAGCGGTGAAAGATGTTCCGGAAAAACATGTAAATGATTCGATCGAAGTGGCTTGCATCATGCTTGCAGCAATGATCCCTAGGCTTCAAAAAACTTTTGAGTTTCATGAAGCATTTGACATGATTGAACAACTGAGAATCACGTTTCAAGTTCAGGCTAAGCAAAAGAGGTTTGAGACCTTGAATGCTTTCTTTGGTTAAAAAATGACGGAGGGATCTTATATGAGTGCACATTTACTCAAAGTAAAAGCTTAAACTAAGTAGCTTGCTTGCCTCAAATTCCTATTTGGGTATGAGCTAACAACCAATGTAATCCTACCCTCATTGCCAAAGTTATTCAACCAATTTGTGTTGAACTTCACTATGAATGACTAGCATAGGAGAATTAATGAGCTTCATTTAATTCTCAAGAATGTCGAGGAAAACGTCAAGAAATCTGGGAATCAAGTGTGATTGATCTGCAAGGGTCAAATATCGAACAACAAAACCAAAAATGCTACCGGTAAAGGCAAATGCAAAGCTACCAAGAAAGGTAAGGTCACAGGAAAGTGTCAATGGAAGCCTCCTACTACCAACCCAACTTCAAAGCCCAAACCTGCTGTTGACTTTGACTAGTTTCACTACAATGAAACGGGACACTGGAAACACAACTGTCCCAAGTACCTATAGGAAGTTATGAAAAACAAGGCCAACCAGGTTGGCACCTCAGGTATATAGGTACATGAATTATATGCATACCATACTAATTATTGGGTATTCGATACTGGAACTGGTACTATCATCTACGATGATTTGTAGGGAATAAAGAATGTTAGAGAACTCAGAAATGGTGATTTGGAACTCAATCTGGACAATGAAACTTGAGTAGCTGTCAAATCTATAGAACAATATCATGTTTTGCTTCCAAATGGTCTTAATTGTTTTTTGAACAATTATTTATATGTACCTAGCATAACTACGAATATTATCTCTACTTTCCGTTTTTATGAACAAGGTTTTTGTTATACATTTTACTTTTATTCTAGAAACATATATGTGTTTAAAGATAATGTGTTCTATTTTGAGACTTGTCCCAATAATGGAATATATATGAAATTGATTTAAATGGTTCATACCAAAAGTACAATTCAATATATAACTTAACAAATAAGAAAACAAATTCAGAATTTAAAAAAACTTATTTATGGCATTGTCTCCTTTCACACATAAACAAAACTCACATTGCTAAGCTTTGAAAGGTTGGAATCTTAGAATCAACAAGCTTAGAGTCTTTGAATGTATGCGAATCATGTATATGTCGCAAGATTACCAAGGCTACTTTTAGTGGTGTTGGTGAAAGAGCTTCGGATCTATTAGGACTCATACATACTGATGTATGTTGACCTTTTAGAAAAATTACTAGAAACACTAAAGGATAATTCATTACGTTTACTGATGACTTTAATAGATTTGGATATATGTATCTTACGAAACATAAACATGAAGCATACAATGTATTCAAGGTATTCAAAAATGAAATACAAAATCAATTACGAAAAAGAATAAAAGCATATGATCAGATCATGGTGGTGAATATCTAAGCCATGAGTTTGATGAACATATTACTAATTGTGGCATAGTGTCATAAATCACTCCACTCGGAACCCCGCGTCTTGGAAAGCAGAAATCGTACTCTAGTTGATATGATATGATCAATGACGATTCATAATTCCCATCCTAATTTGTTTTGGAGTTATGCCCTCGATACCAGAGCTCGAATTGTAGACATGGTGCCAAGTGAAAAGGTTATTAAGACTCCATGCAAGTTATGCATGGAAATGTTCCATCAATATCTTACTTAATGATTTTGGGTTGTAAAGCATAGGTTAAAAGAGAGACGTCTAACAAGCTTGACCCCAGATCTCAAAAGTGTATCTTTGTGCGATACCCAAAAAAAACCATGGGCCATTAATTCTTTCATAAAGTGAAGGTTTGTATCGATCAGATGCACTTCAAGTAGAGCAAACCACTGATGTCTAATTTTTGCTAGACCAACTTACCAATCTATTTCCAAGCATTTTGGCTCCTCCTGAAGTGCTTTTATGATTAATTCCACACCCGTCATGATCTGATTCAGTGTATCTCAGCAACTTGAACTATGAGTCACGAGGATACCATAACCCAAGATTGGGTGTATGCTTTAAGTATCGGAAAACCCTTTTGACAGCGTGAAGATGAGATTCCTGAGGACTGGCTTGATAGCGAGCACACAATATGGTGGCAAACATAATGTCGGGGCGACTAGATGTATGATAGAGTAGAGAACCTATCATTCCTCAAAACAAAGATCCATTCACATCGGTGCCACTTGGATCAATGCCAATAGACGCTGATGAAGACATCAAAGTGTTTGCCGATTTGTAATCAGAGAAACCATACTTCTTCAGCATAACTACAATATTTTTTGCTTGGCTAAAAAATACCATATGTTAGTTGTTTGACCTGTAAACCCAAAAAAAGTTAGTTTACCTATCATGCTGATCTCAAATTTCTTGTCCATGACCTCCGCGGATTTTGAACTTAGCTTATTATCAGTGGATCCGAAGATGATATCGTCCACATACACTTGAGCAAGAAGAATATGAGATCATGAGTTTTGTGTGAACAGAGTGTTATAGATCGTTCATTGTTTGTATCCACTTGAGAGAAGATAGCTTTCCAACATATCATACCATTCCCTAGAAGCCTGAATTAAGCCATAAACAACTTTATGAAGACAATACACATGATATGGAAAAAATTCATTTTCAAACCCTGGAGGTTGTTTTAGAAAGACTTCTTCTTGAAGATCACAAAGTAAAAAGGCAGTCTTGACGTCCATTTCTTCGACTTTGAAGTTTTTAAAAGAGGAAAAAGATAGAACTAGATGAATTGCTTCAAGTGTTGCAACTGGAGAAAATGTCTCACCATAGTATAACCCTTCATGCTGACAGAACCCTTAAGCTACAAGCCTAGCTTTTCTTTCTTATGACGATTCCATCTTCATCTATTTTGTTCCTGAAAACCCAACGAGTGCCAATGATAGTCTTTCCTTGAGGTTTGGGAACAAGAGTGGACACAGGATGACGTTCAAATTTATCTAGCTCATCATGCATGACCTTAATCCAGTCAGCTTCTTTCAAGGCATTAATAATATTCTTTGGTTCGATCATTGAGACGAAGTTTACAAACATGCAGAAGTTCTTGCTGACTCGGCTGTGACTATGAATCCAAAATTTTACATCTTCAATGATTTGAGATTCAAGATGATCTCGAAGGATTCTTGTATTAGAAATTTCATTTGTATTGCTATGGGCAAAGACTTCCCGAGTAGATGATTTGGCTTCTTTATGGGCAAAGACTTCCCGAGTTGATGATTTGGCTTCTTTAAGGACAACAGGCTGATCTTTAAGGACAACAGGGTCTGAAGGACTATAAGTAAGTTCATTCAGAATTGACAAGGGGTGATCACCTCGATCATCAATGAATGATTCCTCATCAAAGGTGACATGGATTGTTTCTTCAACAGTTTTCCTTCAAAGATTAAATACTCTTATAGCCTTGGATACGTTGGAGTATCCTAGGAACACTCCTTCATCAGCTTTAGCCTCAAACTTCTAATGTTGATCTATATGATTCAAGATTTAACAAATAAGTCCAAACACATGAAAAATAAGAGATGTATGGTTTCCTTCCTTTTAGTAGCTCATAAGCAGTTTTCCCATGACGTTTAATAATAACAAACCGATTTTGGGTATAACATGTTGTATTGAAGGCTTCAGCCCAAAATGACAATGAAAGACCATCTTCAACAACAAAAGTTCTTCCAGATTCAATGAGAGATTTGGTTCTTCTTTCTGCAATACCATTTCGTTGGGGAGTTCTAACTGCCGAAAACTTCTATGAGATTCCTAAGACTGAGAAAAAATATTCCAGAGAGGAGTTTTTGAATTCAGTTCCACGATCACAACGTAATTGACTTACTTTGAGATCATAGAGGACTACCCATTGTTTAAGAGAAATGATTTCATCAGTGGCATGACTCTTCTTTCTTAAAAAGACTACCCATACAAACCTTGAAAATTGAACCACAATGACAAGTGTATATTTCTTCCAGCTCTTGAATTAATCAGAACTGGTCCAAAAAGGTCTATATGAAGGAGATGAATTGGTTTGATGATTGAAGAAAAGGACTTTGGCATGAACAAAGACTTTGTTTTCTTCTTTCTTTCACACATTGTGCACAGTTTGTCCTTGATAAATGGCATCTTAGGAATTCCTCTCTCAAGGTGATTCTTTGCAATCCTTGAGATGTTCTTGAAGTTTAGATGTGATAGCCTTTTGTGACACAACCAATTTAGTTGAGATTGAGTATGAGAGAAGAACAAACGAAGAAGAGAGTTGTCAGCAGAAAACATATCCAGAACATAGATTTCATTTTATCGATATGCAGTAACAACAGTTTTTCTCTTTTGATCAACAACTTTTTCTTTTATCTTGTTAAAGAGAACTTCATATCCAAAATCACACAGTTGACAATAATAATGAGATTATGCTGAAGACCTTTCACATAAGAGAAATTCTTGAAAACAACGAAATTATACTTGATGGATCCATATTCCTTTGTTGCTCCCTTGCCATTATCTCCATATGTAATTGTCAGACCAATCTACTTAATTAAATCCTCCAGGATAGACGTGAATCAAGTCATATGTCATGAGCAGCCGTTGTCTAAATACCAAAAATGATCTTTACCTTGAAAATAAGGTGTAAAGTAAGTCCAAAAAAAAATATACACTAACCATTTGTAAAGGAGCACAAAGAAAAGATGTTATAACAATCATCAGGGAGACAGTTCAATGAGCTTCCCTTTTTTTATCCACTTATCATTTCGAGTCATGATATTATCAGCTTGAACGGTGTTCTTTTCGAAAGTGCACTCGCTGACTTTGTGAGAGGCATCACCACGTCAATAACAAACTTTAATTCCAAGATTCTTTCCTTTAATATTAGATTTTCATTTCTTTTCATCTACTGAATCTGAAGAACTTTGATTATTTGACTTAAGAGTTCTTGATTAAGTTCTAGAACAAGGAATGTTATCAATGGCATTATCATATACTACCTTGTCATGAGACTCATGATCGTTTGAAGAGTTATTGGGAGTAGAAGGCTTTGATTGATCTTCAGGTTTAGAATTGCTAACTGAGCACTAAGGAAACATGCTAAGAATTTTGTTAACAAAATAAGCTTCACGATTACATATAGGAAACTTTAGCAAAATCTTAGTGGAGGGAAGAACATACTCACGATCAGAAGGTTGGAGATAAGGATCAAGATCAGATAACTTAGAAACACATTAGTAATGCCATTATAAACCATAGAGTAGTGAGTATTCGTTAAGGTTTGATTTACAAAATAAGAATTCAAAAATCTACTCTTAGAGTTTTCATTTAAGTAGTCATCTTTATAAAAGGTTTGTTTAGTTTCAACTTTGATTAAAGAAACAACACCTTCTATATTACCTCCAAGAATTTTCTTACACTAATCTGGAATCTGAGCATTAATGATTCTTGTAACATTAAAGTGAGACGCTGACCAATAATTCAAAATAATTTGAGTGCAATTAGCATGATCAACAAGTTTTTATTTTTCAGTGTGAAGAAAATTTTTGGCTAGCGAGATACAAGTGTTATCCTTTTTTAAAACAAAAGGAGATTTTTCTAGAGAGGAGAGTTCTTCTATCAGAATCTTCAGATCAAGACTAAGAAAATATTTTTCCTTATTTGAGATGAATAAATTGAAATGTAAGAGATCGATCATGTCATATTTTTTGATATTATCAATAGAGGAAAGATTAACATGAGTTTTTCACCTGATACGCTGAAGTATCGTCAGATTCTGACTTGGGGTCTTTAGAAGTGTGAGGAGAATTAGCTTTAAGGATCCCAACGTTGTCATGTGAAGTGTCAGCGTGAGATTCACCAATCTAAGCCATGGGACACTTAACTTCATCGACTGAAGAGTTTTCATTTGCAAAAGAAGATGAAATAGTAAATCATCATCTCTTGAGTAGTTGTGCAGCTTTGTACCAAACAATAGACAAAAAAGGGATTGAATTTCTAATAACAATTCTACCCTTTACATCGAGATTCAACATCCTTTTCTCTTCATTGTTATAACCATGAAAAGATTTCCCTTTCAGCTTACAGCCAGATGAACCATCATTGGATGATTGATGCATATCAGCTATACGACCTTTGTTAACAACGCCAAGCATATCGAAATCCATGAAATCTAGAACTTCAATGGCCTTTGATTTCAAATCAGAGAAGTTTTGTTTGTCAAACGGAGGGATCTTCTTACATACAGTTGACTTTGGAATGAAAGAAGTCGACATGATTATTTAAGTTTATCACAAACCTGCTTTGATACCAATTGAAGGTTTGCATTGATGGGATACACTTCAAGTTTGAATAAAAAAAAAAGTAAAACTAATATAATCAAAATAATAAAACAAATTAAATAACATAGAAGTTCTCCAAATTGTTCTTTCACCAAGAAAGAGTTTTGTCTACACCAAGAAGATGGGTTTGTCACAAACATGGTTGAGACAATGCCACGATCACAACAATAGGGTTTTCCCAAATGTTTTCTATATACTAATCTATACATGTATATCCCTTGATAGAATGGATTGCGTCTAATCTATTGTCACACCCTCCGCCGAGGTGGAACATGTCGGGTTATGTGACTAAGTTCATGGATCATAGATAAACTGAATATATAGCACAAGTACAACGATAAACAAAATAACATTCAAATTTCATCATAAAATTTGAATACAACTTTCTTACTAGTTAATATAGTAGTTGCCTTAAGCAGGTAGGCAAACATAATAAAAATTAGTAAACTAAATCATTTGAGATTCCTGAATATCCATTAGCCGAATTCGCTTGATCTCTAAGAATACATGTATATTGAAAGTCAACACGAGGTTGGTGAGAGTCACAGGTTTTCTGCTAGCCGCCATAATAATACTTTTAATAAATCCAAAAGTATTTTCTATGCATGAATAAAAATAGGTAAAATAGCATTTGCAATGGAACTTTAAAAGTTATAATGCATCTTAAAATCCAGATCTTAAAAACTATGTTGGTAATGAATCTTTGAAAGCCAAAACGTTATGTTCCATAAGTAAATCTATACTTAGACCATGTTTATAGTAAACCATTCAATATCCTTGAAAGTCAAAATGTACTTGTTGTATTAGTAAATCCATACTTTAAAATGTACTTGTAATAATCCTTTAAAAGTCAAAATGTACGCGTTGTATAAGTAAATCCATACTTTAAAATGTACATATAATAACTTCTTGAAAGTCAAAATACATGCTTTGTATAAGTAATTTCCATACTTAAAAATGTACTTGTAATAACGTCTTGAAAGCCAAAATGAATGTGTTGTATAAGTAATTTCCATACTTAAAAATGTACTTGTAGTGACTTCTTGAAAGTGAAAATGAATGCTTTGTATAAGTAATTTCCATACTTAAAAATGTACTTGTAATAACTTAATGAAAGTCAAAATGAATGTTTTGTATAAGTAATTTCCATACTTAAAAATGTACTTGTAATGACTTCTGGAAAGCTAAAATGAATGCTTTGTATAAGTAATTTCCATACTTAAAAATGTACCTGAAGGCAACCAAACCTACGATGGTAGTAAGAGAGAGAGAGAGAGAGAGAGAGAGAGATTCATGTTAATGTTTTTAATGAGTTCTATAATCAAGCTATGGATGAAAAGTATCCCTACCTACGATGCTTCATTGGGCGTCGTAGTAATGATCGTAGACACATATCACCAGCTACGATTGATCAGTCGATGGTTGTAGCTAGCAACTGCAGGTTGGGTTGTCGACCCCCTATAGATCTATACATATGTACCTCTCTCCGAAGATTAACGATTATAGCGGTGTGGGGCAGGCTATGTAATTAAACTTAGCTAATAAATAGTAGCGTCTCACTAAAAAATCATTAACGAAAGGTTGTGAATAAGTCTCAGCCCTAACTTAATTTAGATTAAGTGCCAGGCATAATGAATTTCGTAGTATAGCTTTTATAAAAGCCGAGTATGGTTGGCGTGTTTGTAAAAGTATAAATTACTCGCTTTTATAGAGAAATATAGTTTCAACATAACGATATTGTATAAGCTTGTAAAGCCCCGTGCATAAAAGTATTCAAAGTTAGTAGTCTTTGAAACTTTGAAATACTTTAAACTAGTATGTATGTAAAGCCTTACGCATAAAAGTATTCATATAATGAATTTCATAGAATAATGTTCACAAAAGTCGAGTATGGTTAACGTATTTATAAAAGTATAAATTACTCACTTTTAAAGAAAAATGTATTTCAATGTAATGATCTTTTATATGTGTGTAAAGTCTTATGCATAAAAGTATTCATGGGTAGTAGTCTTTGAAACTATGAAATACTTTAAACTTGTAGCATGCATATCATAGAATACTTATGTATTTGTATCATAAATACTATATAGCACATGTATTCTCCCCCAAAACGAATAAATATAAAAGAAGGGATGTAACTCTCACCTCGATATGCAGTTAAGGAGTTGTTTTCAAGGGTTGGATGCGAGAACCGGGATGTGGTGTTGCGAATTTTGAACATCTGATATTTTCTTAGTCTTGATGATTGAAGAGACTATATAAATATCTAATGATGGTGGGAGACATCCACAGGGGCCAAAATTCTGAGATGTGGAAGTTCCAAGGTGAAAAAGTGTCGAGATTTGTTGAAACTTCGAGACTAAAAAAATCCGAAACAGTAAAAGTTCCGATATGGGCATAAAATATGAGGTTAGAAGGTCTAAGATGAGAAAACTCCGAACCTGATGGAAATTCCGAAGTCAAAAATGCCGAAACTAAGAAAAGGTGTGAAATGTCAAAAATCCGAAGTGGAGCTCCGAAACGGAGGGTGGTCTGAAGTCAGAAGGAGGGTCCGAAGTGGCTGACTTCTGAAGCGAGTAGGTTCCAAGGTGAGCAGCTTCTGAGGCAAGCATGCTTCTAAGATGAGTATGGTTTGAAGTGCCAAATGATTCGATATAGAAGAAGCTCCGAGACTGCTGAGTTCGAGACTCAGAGGAGTCTGAGACAACAGTCACTCCAAGACTACTGTGTCTGAAATGAGGGGGTATAAAGTCAAAATGTCTGGAATGGCTAAAACTCTGAAATTGGCTTGTTGTTTTCAGTTTCTTCCCCCATTTTGAGTTAGTTTCAACCAAATGAAGGGTTGGTATGATATAGGTGTTTGAGGAAGATGTTCTAAGTGCGGGGAGGAGTGATTTAGGATAGTGAAATCATCTTGTGTGGTTGTTACCAAGAGAGATTCAGGAGAGATTTATAAGAAACTTGGAAGACATTTGAGAGAGATATGCAAGACTTGGGATTTTTAGAGAGTGGGCTCTGGGAGAAGAAAAAGAAGTGAGAGATTTTAGAGAGCAAAAGAGAGAGCTGAAAACTTGAGGAGGTGATCTCTATTTATAGTAGGGTGGAGTACTCACTTGGCCAAGGAGGCCATACTCCTCCAATCCCATCAGATACAATCTTTTTTACTTTTGGACGGAGTGCAAGTAAAAGAAAAAGAGGAGTGGGGGAAAAGGTTACGTGGAAAATCTCAGGGAAATGGCTGAAGGTTTATCCTTACAAATCTAATTGGTCCCACACAAAAATTTGCATCCTCTTTAATGGCTTTAAATGTACACATAATCGGGTACGTCGGGATCCGGATGTCAAGAATATTTTTCGAATATACTGATGGATTAGATTTAATTCAAGGATTTCAAAAACCTAAAAGGATTAATTTGTGAGGTTATGGAAATCCGGGAAATCGCGTTTGAATTTTTGCATCCTAACAGCTCACGGTGTCTGTGTTCGCTATTTTTGTAAATATTTTTACTAAAAATATTTCGAGTATGAAATTAAATAATCGACTATAGTCTAATTCCAAAAACGCTCTCATAAATCCTGTCAGCAATGCGTAAGTACCTCAACGGTGTGAAACAGTTTACTTAAAACAGGTAAAACCATCGTTATGTCGGTTTGTTTCCTTAAAACTATCATATCTTTTGCATACGAACTCCGTTTTAGACGTTCTTTATATATTCAGAAATAGGGGAACACGTAATATGAGTCTAAAATAATTTCTTCGCTCAAAACCGCTTATTACATTTTTTTTAGTTTTTAGCTGTCCTAATTAGGGTTGCAATTTATGCTGTTTGATTAGTTCGTTAGTTACATATTCGTAAGTAAGTTTTCATTGGATATCTTATAATAGTTGAAATGAACCAATTTATTTTATAAAGGATGTACTAAAACTCAATGAGTCAAATTACAACTAGATTAGTTGTTATAAAATTTTAGCCCTCAATTTCCGGGATGTGACATCTATACTAAGAATAGATCATATCACAAAGATACTGGATATGTGATGTATTCTATACTGATATATATCATTACCTGATATAAAAATGAATACAATTGGATAACTGAACTGTAAGATGATGTTGATAGCTTTGATATGCTGACACTCTCAATGTGTAGATGTTGATGCAGACAGGTCAACGTGTCCGGTGTTTAACTAATTAGATCATAAGGAGTGACCTTACAGAAAGAAGATAGCTAAGTGTTCATAGCCGAAAAAGCAGTGGTTCTTGAAAATGAGTTTATCTTGTATAAATCAAATGGGAGCCTCAATTATCTCAAAGAAAGTTGAGAAGCATGACCTTTAGTTGAGAATGATAATAAACAAAGTATTTTTGAACATGAAATTATCGTTAAGATGCCGGAAAACATAAACACTGTACGATCCTCAAGTAGACCTCACCAGGAACCTGACAATTTTGGAGCAATGTGAACCCATCAATTTCAAGGCAGTTATTGCAGATCCTGAATCTAACAAATGGCTTAAATCGAAGATAGCTAAAATTCAGTCCATGTGAAACAATTAAGTATGGGAGTTGGTTGACTTACCTCCTAATAGGAGGGCTATTAGAAGCAAGTGGATCTTCAAGAAGAAAATCGACATGGATAGGACAAACATTCAAGACACGAATTGTATCGAAAGGGTACACTGAAATTTATGGTGTTGACTATGAAGATACGTTCTCTCCAGTTGCTAAGATTAAATTTGTTTCAATTATCATGGCCCTAGCCGCATATAAAGACTATGAGATATGGAAAATTTGACTGCTTTCCTTAATGGATATCTTGAGGAAGATGTCTACATGGAACATCCTAAAGGTTTTTCCAACCAAGGAAATCTAAAGAAGGTGTGGAAACTGAAGATTTTATGTAACGCCCTGATTTTCGGGTGTTGGTTTATGTGAGAATTTTATTGATTTCAAGGTCTACTCTACGAGTTGGCTGCCCTACTCGTCGAGTAGCAGCGGGTTGGTCTACGTGTTTTAGTGATCTACTCATCGATTCCAAGAAGGGACTCGACGAGTAGGGACTGGCAGATGAAACCCTAAGTTGCGGGATTTTGCACCCTATTTAAAGGATCATTGGCCCTCCCCAGCCTCCCCTTTACAACTTCTTGGCACCTTTAAACCCTAATTTGAGTGTGTGTGTGTGTGTGTGTTTCTTTGGTGTGATGGAGATTTGAAGAGAGATCTTGGTGAGGAATACATGGGGGAAACAAGTAATTAAAGCTAGGAATTTGTGGGAAGCAAGGATATACATCAGTTGTGTCACACCCCAAAACCAAGAATGGCGGAAATGTTTTGTGGCGGAGGACGTCATGTACAGTATCACAACAATGAAAAGTAGTAAACAAGCAATAACATCATCCATTGCATTAATAATATAATTTTAATACAAGTGTGTTCTGACAAATTATGATAGACACTAAAGTATAATAAAAATGAAAGATGAGTCTTGAACGAGCTCCATCCTCTCTAAACCTTGCATCGGTACCTGTCTACTGTCGACCTAAGGATACAAGTTATTTTGAAAGAGAGTATCAGCTTTAAAGCAGGTGAGATCATAAGTATTTTAGTGTCTTAATTTGTATGTAAGTATTTGTATGTATATGAATTGTAAGTATTGACAATGTATATGGATTGTAAGTATTGAAAATGTATATGAATTGTAAGTGTTGAAAATGGTTGTAGAACAAATGTAAACGTTTGAAAAACCCTAGAAATCCCTATGATTCCTACTACTATAAAAGGGGGTCTTCTACCATGAACTAACTGTTTTGAATGTAGCCTTCTACCAAGACCTAATTGCTCTGAATGTAGCCTTCTACCAAGACCTAACTGCTCTAAATGTAGCCTTCTACCAAGACCTAACTGCTCTGAATGTAGCCTTCTACCAAGACCTAACTGCTCTGAAGGTAGCCTTCTACCAAGACACGACAGTTCTGAATGTAGCCTTAGTATTACCCTTTAGTACCAGGGTAACTAACAATGTTACCTGAAGACATCCGTAGAACCCTTCAATTGGTCAACGAAAGATTGGAAACACTAAAAATCCCAACATAAGTCCGTTTTTGACTAGGATTTCCTTTTTGGGCCTACTGGACCAATAATTTTCCAATTTGACTATTTTGGGCTTAGAACCCTTAAATGGGCCCTAACTGGACCCACTTTCATGAAACCTAACATTTTGAGCCATAATGGATCCAAAATGAATTGAATTATCCTTAACGGGCCTTGTTGGGCCATAACAAAACAAATTAACCCTAATGGACCATAAAACCCATTCATTTATACTAATTGGTCCGTGAACCATCCTATGGGCTGAATGGGCCAAAAACTTACTTAATGGGCTTTATGTTTTCGAGCAAGACCAAGAACGAAGCCAACTAGCTCACTTCTTTCTTCTTTGGCTCAAATATCGGCCCATGTGTAAAAAAAGGAAAATAATGGACAGTTAAACATAAACATGCCACCTTAATACTGTTTAATGGTTAATTAAGAAATTTTTCAACATGCAACAAGGCAAGGATCTCATGTCTCCATGCACATCACCTCACCTTCTCTCTTCTTCCCTCTTCTTTTTCTTCTCATCCGAACACACACACCCTCGCCACCTTCAACTTTCATTTCAAACTCTCTCAAACCTTTCAAGAACATCTTCTTACCTCCCTCAAAATCTCGAAAATTAGTGTGGCTCCAAGAAGATCTTTCACTTATATCACTATTATTGGTAAGTTATTGTTATACATAAGCCTTGGTTTCCATTCTTAAGCTAAGAACAACTCCTTATATGACTTCATTTGGTGATCATACTTCCTAGAAAACCTCTAAACCTGAAAGTTCTCTTCAAGGAAGTATCTAAGGCAAAAAAAACCACACCATCTTCTTCCATTCTTCTCATCGAAACCGATCCATCACCCAAGGTGAGTTCATACCCCCTGGTTTTCTGTTTTTTTTTTGGGAGGGGGGGGGGGGGCGGGGGAGAGTACAAGTCTTATGTGTTGATCTATGTGTGTTTGCATGTTATATGTGATTTCTTTGGTTATTGTTGTGAAAATTTTTATAATACTTGTTATATATCGAAATCTATAGCATAAATGTATAAGATTCATAAACAAAAACATATTAAACAACATACTTCAATGATATAAGTGTTTTCTTGTGTGAGAAGTTAAGAACAACGCAAAAGATTATACAAGTAACAATTTTTGCAAATATAACAAAGTATTGGGATAAAAATGACATTTTCGGATTCATAAGGATAAAAATGGTAGTTACGTTCATAAAAACTGGGATTTTATGAAAATAATACTTTTAAGGGGTCAAAAATATAAATTTTTGCTTATTGGGCTTACAATTGAGCCTCACGGGTTTTTGAGCCCAAATTACGAAAAAATGTGGTTTTGGAGTTGAAATTGTAAATTCATCAAAGTATGAGTCTAAAAACATAAACAAACCAATTCAGGGGCTGAAAATGTCCTTTAATCCTAAATTGAGTTAGATATGTAATGTTTTTGGATTTTGGAGCAAAATTGTAAAACTTACGAAATTTGGGGCAAAAATGTAATCTTTTTACATATAAGGACTGGAAATGGAAAGTACAATATTTTTGGGCTGAAATTATGATTTAAATTATGTTTGGGCCAAAAATGTCAAGAAAAATGGTTTAAGGACCAAAAATGTTAATTTTCCATCAAAAAGGACTAAAAATGTCATTTTATTAAGGAAGGGCTAAAAATGTAACTTTTGTGAAAAGGGGCTGAAATGGTCAAATAAATATTTTCGGGTCCAACGTGCTAATTGTCACACCCTAAAACCGGAATGACGGAAACGTTCAAGGGTGGAGGACGTCATGTACAATATCACAACAATGCATAGTAGTAAACAAGCAACAACATCATCCATTGCATTAATAATATAATTTAATACAAGTGTCTTCTGTGAAGTTTAATAGACACCAAAATGTAAATCAAAATAGGAGATGAGCTTTGAATGTGCTTCATCTTCTCAAAACCCTGGCTGGTAAGTTCATAAGTATTTTAGTGTCAATGTTTGTATGAAAGTATTTGTATGTACTTGATGTATAAGTTTGTAAATGTTTGTATCTCCTAGAAATTCCTATATTTTCTACTAAACGTAGCCTTCTACCAAGGCATCAATTGAAATGTATGTTTGTTTCTTGTAAAAGTGTGTATTTTCCCAAGTATGACTATCATTAAAAAAAATATAGTTTTTACATTACCGTTCATTGTGTGAAAATCACAAATTGAATGCAATGGGGAAATATTAAAGTACTGTAGTGTTGTATTAAGTAACTACTGCTGTACTAATTACCTTAAACCTATTTGTTACTTTAAGTAACATGTGATATGTCTGTACCATACTACCGACTATAAACATGAAGATGAAAGACGTCCGAAGAAATGACATTTGGAACCCGTTTTCACACCCCAAAACCAAGAACGGCAGAAACGTTCCGGGGTGGAGGACGTCATGTGAAGTATCACAACAGTGTAAAGCAGTAAACAACCAACAACATCATCCATTGCATTAAAAGTAAAGTTTTAATACATGTATGTTCTTTCATTATGTACAACAATAACATGAATAATCCAAATAAGATGAGTCTTAACTGTGCTCCGTCTTCTCAAAACCTGGCCATCGTTCCTGACTAGCTGGTGACCTGAGAATACAAGTTATTTTGAAAGCGAGTATCAGCCTAAGGCTGGTGAATTCATAAGTATTTAAGTGTTATTGTCTTGTTTTGGAAAACCGTTATGAATGCCTTCTAAATCTTTAAATGAAACATTTGATATAAATTTGAAAACCCTAGAAAATCCCTTATTTCCTACTAGTATGAAATGTAGTCTTCTACCAAGACCCGAATGTTTTGTTATGAAAATGATGGTTTTTCCTTCTTTTTGACTATTACAAACAGTACTTAGTCTAACTCATCGTTTATGTGAATGTATCACAAAATAAAGTAAAATAGGAAAAAGAATATGATATAAGTGTTATCCTTGGGAAAATACACACTTTTACAGTATCCATGTAAGTGTATACAGGAAAATGTATCTATGTAATGTTACTCATGTATGGTATTCATGTAAGCGCATTCAGGTAAATGTATCTATGTAAACGTACTCATGTTCATGTAAGCATAGGTAAATGTACTCATGTATCATGTAAGCATATGTAAATGTACTCATGTATCAGGTAGTGTACTGGTATAGAATCATGAATGAACTGACTCTTGTGTGATTCCTTGTAATAGTAATAAGGTTTTGTATCTTCTAACTATCCCTATGATAATTAACTGAATGGTAATTGGTTGTTCAAGTAAGTTTATACACCCTTGCTATACAAGGGTGAGGGAAACTAAATGAAGGATGAAAACTATAATATCAATGCATATAAAAGAACATAAGTTATTAGATATAGTTTTGTTCAAGAGGGTAAAAATGGTTTTGTAAAACATCTATGAGTTTTGAACAATAATTAACAATGACTTGATGTCATTTTAATAAATATTTCAAACATAAAAATTTTTCTATCAAGGTATTTTTAAGATATGAAACCATTTCATGCATCACATTTTGTAGTATGTGAAATCTGCTAAATGAAAACGCAGTTATAAAATACATATGAATGATTTAATAACATGTTGTTTTCTACTTGTATCCCCCCTCCCCGCCATTAAAGCATTTAAAATCATTTAAAACATTGATTTAGGGGTATGAACTCACCTGTTGTGAGTGGTTCTAGTGGGTACGCGTGTAGGGATGAGAAGTTCTACGAATGAAGTCACGAGACACAATAAGTCATAAATGATATATATATATATATATATATATATATATATATATATATATATATATATAAGGACACATATTGACATGACTATAGTGTTTATAACATCTATATGAAAGGAAACACTTTCTGGGACTAGGTAACATCTTGACCAAGTGCTGGAATCACATGTGATTCAACATAGGAAGGTATAAAGGCACTCACATGAGTTTACTACCATGAGTTCATGGCCCAAGGGAGTTTACGGCCATAAACTCATGGCTACTCATGTGGGAATGAAATTTTGAAGGATAGGGAATGGTATTGGGACATTAGCTCTAACCTAGGATGAAGAAAACCCACTTTCTTTGATGTTCTAAGGATTTCACGACCCAAATGAGTTTACTACCATAAACTCATGGCCATTTATGTTTATGAGGGTCCTAAAGGTCATAAGGAAGCATTCTAATTTCAAGCCTAAGCCTTTGGAACTGTTTGTGGCATCAAAACACCCCTAACTTGAGTTTACGGCCCATGGACCATTTGGTCATGTGTTTGCGGCCGTAAACACTCATGGGTGTTGATATTTTCAATGTTTTGGGTCCTAAACACATCAAGGTAAAGTTCTATGTTTGTCTCTTGGCTTAATGAAGGTATTTAGGGCATTTTGGCACCCTAATATGGAGTTCACGGCCCAAGAACATCCTTGGCCGTGAACTCACTTTCAACCCTTGATTCTCAATGTTTTGGATGTCTAAACAAGCCATGGGTAGTCTCTAGGTTTAGTTTTAAAGTTTGGAGGGACATTGGGCACACTTTTGGCCCTAAATTTAGTGTTCACGGTCCAAGAAGATCTTTTCTCTAGTTGGAAATGTAACTAATGAATGGCTTTTCTCTAGTTGGAAATGTAACTAATGAATGAATATGGCTCAGATTTCTATTTATAGTCCTGAGATTTTTGGCAAAAAATATTTTATTCCCGGAATGAACTCTAATATCGTAGAGTATTGGAATAACAGTGTTGCACAAAACCCTAGTGCATCCACTCTCCTGATATATCCTTAAGTGTTAAACCTGAAATACTCAAACTTATACCCAAAGTCTGGAATTTCTCTGTAACTTTCTAACTTCTATTGGCTTGATATGGTTTGTTCAGAATGGAAATTTCGGGTTGTCACATCATCCCCCTGTTAAAGGGAATTTCGTCCTGAAATTAGAATCTATGAAAGGAAGTAGGTAGAAGTGATCGAGTCGATAGGTAAACTTCCTAATCGATTGGTTCTCGCGCTCCCAAGTGAAATCGGGTTCTTGGTTGGTATTCCAACGAACCTTCACTAACGCACGACGGTGTTGCTTCGTCCGCTTGACCACTCGGTCAAGGGTCACTACGGTTCTAAGACGAAGGCGAGGATCTCGTTAATCTCGATCTCGTCGAGAGGGCTTACGAGATTCCTAACGGAAAGGTATGGTTTAAAAACCGAGACGCGAAGTGTAAAATGTATGTTATTGAGTTCGCGGAGTAGATCTAGTCGGTGAGTTGTAGGACCGATTCTGGTAAGAAACTCGGAGGTCCTAACTATATTGGATTTAGCTTTCCACGCTTCACGAAGCGTATTAAGCCATTCCCCGGGTGAGGTTTATTAAAGAATTTGTTCTCTCACTTGGGATTCCAAAGGTTCTTTCACTCGCTTAACTTCCCAGTCAAGGGCCACCCCTTGTTGGGTCAAAGTCGAAAGGGTTTTTGTAATTTGCGAGGAGTTATGAATGGATTATGATAGTAGGTCTGTAAGACCTAGAATTTGGCAGATTTTCCATCGGTGACAACAGTGCCGACAATTTCCCAATGTGTGACAACCCGAAATTTCCATTCTGTACAAACTATATCACTTCAATAGAAGTTATAGCAGGCACAGTTAACTTTCAGACTTTCTGCGTAAGTTTGAGTAATTCAGGGTTTACACTTCAGGAAATATCAGGAGAGTGAGTGCACTAGGGTTTTGTGCAACACTATTATTCCAACACTCTATTGTATTAGAGATCATTTCAGGAATAAAAATATTTCCTGCCAAAAATATTTCAGGACTATAAATAGATTTCTGAACCAAATTCATTCATTATTCACATTTCCAACTAGAGAAAAGCCATTTTCTCTCTGACGGATCTTCGGGTTTTTATCCCAAATTGTGAGTACCCTTTTCTAGGAGTGTTAGAATGCTTATTATGTGCTTATAACATGATTTAGATGGCTAAATCATTAGATCTAGGAGTTTACTCCCCAAGGTGTTCTTCGGCGGTAAACTCCCGAAACGAAGCCAAAACCGACCCTTGTGTTATACCACTGCCTTAGACTATTATGTATGTGTGTTAGGAACAAGAAAACATCCATAAATCACCCAAGTTTGGGAGTTCACGGCCAAAGAGATTAATAGGCCGTAAACTCCCTTTTCACACTCAAAATGGTGTTTTAAGGACTCTAAAACTTTAAGGCTTTTATCTAGACTAGTTCCCCTTTAGTGTAAGGCCTTAAACACATCAAAGAACACATACAAATGAGAGTTTACGGCCCAAGTGTACCTTAGGCCGTAAACTCCATAGAAATGGACAAAAGGGTGTTTTTAAGACACCTAAAACCCTAGACCTTTACAAGGAATTGTTTCCACTTAATTGAAGGACCAAAACTCATCTAAATCACTTAACAAAGTGAGTTTACGGCCAAGAGAATGCTCTTGGGCCGTAAACATGAAAGAATGGCACCAAATTGTGCCTAGGGTCCTCATTTGCCTTAAACAATTGTCTAGAACATATCCTTCAAAAGCAAGAGGCTTGAAAACAACAAAAACACCCAATACTTAGACTTTACGGCCGTAAACTCTAAGGGGAGTGGCCTCAGGGCCGTAAACTCCTAATTGGAGTATTTCTAGACCTTAAAATCTTCCAAGGATTTAACCACCAAGTTAGAATAATTCTAGGAATCATTTGGGACTTCAAAACACACCAAACCCCCAAGGTTGGGAGTTTACGGCCGTAAACTCAAGAGTTTACAACCGTAAACTCCATGTGTGATGGTTTATGGGGAGTAAACTCACATGTAGGGTCCTTTGGAACCCTAAACACAAATACCTTGTCCCACAATAGCTTAGATGCAGTCCTTAAGGCTTAAAACACTTATGTAAAGTGTTTATTATGTCTAGGATGTCTTAACATTATTAATTAGTGATTTGAGTCTAATTGAGTGCATATATGTGTGATTATATGTTCATTAGGATCGTAGTGCATGTACAAGTCCTCGCTTGACACCTAGCCATCCTATACCGTTCAGTTCATCCCAATCACCAACTACATGTGAGTTCATACCCCTTAATCAATGTTTTAAATGATATTAAATGCTTTAATTGGGGGGGGGGGGGAATACAAGGAGAAAACAATATGTTATTTAATTCAATCTTATGTATTTTATAACTATGTTTTCACTGAGTAGATTTCACATATTTCAAAAGGTGACACATGAAGTGGTTTTCTATCTTAAAATACATTGATAACAAAAGTATTAGTTTTGAAATGTTTATAAAAATGACATCAAGTCATTTTTAATTATTGTTCAAAATTCCTAGATATCTTGCAAAACCATTGTTTTACCTTGTTGAATCAAACTATACTTATGCATATATGTTCATTTATATGATAGAGATTATAGTTTTCATCCTTCGTTCGGTTTCCCACACCCTGGTGTATCGAGGGTGCATAAATCTACTTGAACAAACACTTACTTTCCAGTTAATTATCATAGGAATAGTTTGAAGATATCAAACATTACTTCTATTACAAGGAATCACACAAGAGTCAGTTCATTCATGAGTCTTTACTAGTACCTTACCTGATACTTGAGTACCTTTACATATGCTTACATGATACATGAACACATTACAAGAGTACCTTTACGTAGATACCTTTACCTGTCTCGAGTTGTGAGGATGATATATTAGTACCTTCTGTGTAAATCTTCCTGCATATCCCTAGTACCTCGGGATATCTAGAGAAGACCCTATCCCTAGTACCTCGGGATACCTAGATGGGTCTCTATCCCTAGTACCTGTGACAACCCGATATTTCAACTCTTTGTAATGACCTAAGAGGGTCAAATATTGTAACCACTTTTGAGTTAATAAAATTAACTTCGATAATAAAAAGTCCAAAAAGTTCCTATTTAATTTTCTTCTATGTTTAAATATCATCAAACCATGATCGTACGTAAAAAGAACGCCCAAATCCGACTTCGTATATTGAACTTATGATTTTTCTAAGTTCGGCTTAGCAACAAGCAACTAAAAACTCGAATCGGAGATCGAGCGACTTTTGGCTGGAATGACCTAAACGAGAATCGAAGGTCTCGACAATGGTATTTCAGCAGTGAAAAGTCTGGCAAAAACCGACGTCAGATAAAGAAGTTATGAATTTTTAAAGAAATTCCTTAATCACGACATTTTATAAATAAATATTAAAAATAATTTCGGAATTTGCCAACGGAGTCTAAACGAAAGTTGTAGAGCATAGTCTCACCTACGCGTGGATATAAAGACCATCGAAAACGGAGTTCGTATGAAGAAGATATGATTTTTTGAAGTTTATTAAATAAATTATATATAAAAATAAATCAAAAATCCGGTAATATCCGAGGGAGGAGTTAGCGTCCTCATCCGAGTTGAGCGCTGCGTAACCCAGTACGCCCCGCGTACCCGAGGGCCTAGGTCTCGGTTCGTCCACGTCGCCCCTATGCGAGCCTACCCGACCCGTCCCATCTGAAGAAAAGCAGTCGAGGACTCGGTCACGGGTTACGCACGAGTACACGCTGCGTACGAGCGTACGCCCCGCGTACCGAGGCCTCTCAGCCCCTATAAATAGAATGCAAGGGTTTCCGGAAAACTTGCTCATTTCTTCTCATTTCTCTTGCATTTTGCCTCGTTTTCCGTGCCCGTTCAAACCCAAAGCCTTATTCATTTTGCTCAAGTCCCGAAGGTCGATTTTACTCCCGAGATTCCCAAGAATCCTGAGAAAAATCTGTCTCCCGAGACGAAACTTTGCTCGGTTTTCCATCTCACTATCTTCAAACTTTCATGTGAGTTCATACCCTTAATCAATATTTTAAATGATTTTAAATGCTTTAATGGGGGGATACAAGTAGAAACAAACATGTTATTGAATCATTGATATGTATTTTATAACTGTGTTTGTCATTTAACAGATTTCACATGCTACAAAATGTGATGCATGAAATGATTTTACATCTTTCAATTAGTTTCCCACACCCTTGAGTAGTAAGAGTGTATAAACCTACATGATCAACCAATTATATTATAGTAAATTATCATAGGGATAATTTGAAGATATCAAACATTATTTCTATTACAAGGAATCACACAAGAGTCAGTTCATTCATAAGTCTATACAAGTACATTTCCTTATACATGACTACTTACAGATGCTTACCTGATACATGAATATGTTCACATATACTTACCTGTTACATGGACACACATACATGAATGCCATACAGGAACACTTTTACATAGGTGCATTATCCTGTATTCACTTACCTGGATACTTGCACCTAGGACTACGAGGATGATTTATTAGTACTTACTGTGTAAATTGTCTTTCCTATCTCGGTTCAATGGGATAGCTAGGCGGGACTTACCATTCCGAACCCCACTGATTAGCACCAGTGGTCGATGACCATCTACGGAGGTCTAGGGTTACTATTTATATTAGGTAGATCGATTGGGACTAACCCTTCCACCCACCTGCTGCTGCTACAGAGGACAATTGGACAATCTTCGGATGCTCATTAGGTTATACATATCGCTTAATGCGATGTTGTGTTGGTCCTAGTACCCAGTGACAACACTTACAGTAGTACATTTTTCTGTTTACTTTATTTTGTGATACATTCACATAAACGATGAGTTAGACTAAGCACTTTTAGTACTAGTCACTACACGGGAAAAACTATCATTTTACAAACAAAACATTCGGGTCTTGGTAGAAGACTACACTTCATACTTACAAAACATTCGGGTCTTGGTAGAAGACTACACTTCGTACGTACATAACATTCGGGTCTTAGTAGAAGACTACATTTCATACTTATAGAAAATCAGGGTTTTTCTAGGGATTTCATACTTACCTCAACATTTTCATTTAAAGGTTTTCATGGCCTTCATAACAGATTTTCACAAACAAGGCAATGACACTATTATACTTATGAATTCACCAGCTTTAAAGCTGATACTCGCTTTCAAAATAACTTGTATTCTCAGGTCATCAGTAGACAGGTACGGAGGCCTGGTTTTGAGAAGACGGAGCAGACAAGTCTCGTCTTTTATTTTGATTGTATATTTTTGGTGTCTTATTACAAATAAAGTACACACATGTATTAAACATTACTTATAATGCAATGGATGATGTTGTTGCTTGTTTATTATATTACACTGTTGTGATACTTTACATGACGTCCTCCACCCCTGAACGTTTCCGCCGTTCGTGGTTTTGGGGTGTGACAGATTGGTATCAGAGCATGGTTTCTAGTGAATATAGTATATCAACCCATAAAAGATATACTAACTATAAATTCATCGGGATTAAAACACTCTGTCTCAGAGTTATACTTTTAAATAATAAAATATTTAACAAAGTATACGTGCCTGCATTCATACTAAAATCAATGTCATAACGACAAGAACAAAAGTATTACGATTGTTGAATATCACAAGTAAGCTTGGGGATATATGGTCAGTCTTAGGAATGGCATAGCCTGATCAACTATGCTGGTCCAAGGAGTGATTAGAATATGCCCAAGAATGGTTGTGATATGGCAACAAGTCTAAAAACTTACCAACACAACCATAAATAAACATCATATGGGTATTTGGTCTTACTATAAGTACCTTAGTCAGTCGTCTATTTTAATTATTCCTTCTGTTGTTGGACTATGGGGATTAGTCCATGAGACACATTCATTAATCATTTATTCTTATCCATGTCGTCATCTTTTAAACGTATAGTTAAAGATGCCGCCACGCAGAAGTACAAGACATAAGCCAAACAACGAAGCACCGACACCACCACCCCTACCACCACCTGTACCCCTTCAACCACCAAATCCTTTCGATGCCACTATGTTCCAGGCAGCTTTCACAGTAGCAGTTGCAGCTGCTGTGTCAGCAATCAACGCTCCTGCCCCTAGTGGATCAGGAACAGGTGCACCACCCTCGAACCACGGCGAAAGCCATGGACACACTCGGGAATGCACCTACAAGGACTTCACTAACGCCAAACCCCACAGCTTCAATGGAACTGGGGGTGTTATGGTGTTGAGACAATGGATTGAGAAGATGGAATCTGTCTTCGAGATCTGCGGATGCCAAGAAGGCAACAAGGTCAAGTTCGCAGCTTGTACCTTCTCTGACCGAGCACTAACATGGTGGAACAGCCATGTTAACTATCTAACTTTGGTGGTGGCGTATTCCATCGGCTGGGAAATGTTGAAAGACATGCTGATGAAAGAATACTATCCTCGAGGTGAAATACAAAAACTCGAGCAAGAATTCTGGGGTCTACAAATGGTTGGATCCGACATCACTACCTACACAAATAGGTTCTGTGATTTGGCAAACTTATGCCTGGATATGGTTGCTCTCCAGAGCAAAAAGATCGAGAGATATATCTAGGGATTGTCGCCCCAGATCCAGTCAAGTGTGATCGCTTCCAGGCCTATTACCTTTGATAGTGCCAAGGAACTAGCACAATCTCTTATCGATCACCGGAAACCTCAGAACACAACAATCCCTACACCCGTACCCCAAGAGTCCAGCCCTGGCAACAACCAGAAAGTGTGGTCTAAGAGGAAAAAGGGGGCTTCGCAAGGATCCTCCAAGAGAACTTGTGGCAATCAATGCTGCCACAGTGACACCCGCTGTCCCTGCGAACCCCTTACCAACAAAAACTTATGATGGGTCTCTCCCGAAGTGCACCAAGTGCAACTTCCACCACCGCGGGCCTTGCAGGGAGATGCAATGCACCAACTGCAACAGGAAGGGGCACACCGCCCGTTTCTGCCAAACTCTAACAGCTCAAGCTGCCCAGGTTCCTAACGCCGGTATGGGCCAAGCTTGCTACGGATGTGGCGAAGTGGGCCACTACAAGAGGAATTGCCCTAAAGCAGGAATGGCTGGAGGGGTAGGAAGAGTTATGGCCCTAGGCCACGAGGAAGCAGTAGCTGATCCTACGATAGTTACTGGTACGTTCCTCCTCAATAACTCATATGCTTACATACTTTTCGATAGTGGAGCCGAGAAAAGTTTTGTGAGTCACAAATTTGCACACCTGCTTAAACAAAAACCATGTGCATTAGATAATCCATTCACGGTAGAAATGGCTAACGAGAAAACAGAGAGTACAAACTGCATATACGTAGGTTGTACCTTAGCTTTAGATGGCCATACTTTCAAGATAGATCTCATGCCAGTCACAATTAAATGTTTCGACGTTATCATCGGTATAGATTGGTTGAGTCTTCTTCGTGCCGACATTATGTGCTTCGAAAAAGCAGTTCGTCTTAACCTCCCTAACAACAAAACTTTAATTATCTACGACGACAAACCTAGTACGAGCCTTCGCATCATTTCGTGCATTCAAGCCCAGAAGTGCTTGCGGAAAGAGTACCATGCATTTCTCGCACACGTCGTCGATACCAGTCAAGAACTGAAGGACATCCAGAAAATCCCAGAAGTACGCGACTTTTCCGACATATTCCCAGAAGAACTTCTCGGTTTACCACCAGAACGCCAAGTCGAGTTTAGAATCGACTTAGTGCCAGGGGCTACCCCCGTAGCCAAATCCCCATATCGTCTGGCACCGGTTGAAATGCAGGAACTTTCCAGTCAACTTAACGAACTTCTCAAGAAGGGATTCATTCGACCAAGCTTCTCACCATGGGGAGCATTGGTCTTGTTCGTCAAGAAGAAAGATGGATCGTTTCGCATGTGCATCGACTATAGAGAACTCAACAAACTTAACATTAAAAATCGATATCCTTTGCCCCGCATTGACGATTTGTTTGATCAACTTCAAGGAGCCAACTACTTCTCGAAGATAGATCTGCAATCCGGATATCACCAACTACGAGTGTTAGAGGAGGATGTTCCCAAGACAGCCTTCTGAACTCGTTATGGGCACTACGAGTTTGTAGTGATGCCATTCGGATTAACTAACGCGCCTGCAGTATTCATGGATCTGATGAATAGGGTGTGTCATCCTTACTTGGATCAATTCGTCATCGTCTTCATTGATGACATACTCATCTACTCTCGAAGTAAGGAGGAACATAGTCTACATCTCCGTAAAGTCTTAGAGACATTGCGATCGGAGAAGCTCTACGCGAAGTTCTCAAAGTGCGAATTTTGGATTCGGCGAGTCGAATTTTTGGGCCATGTGGTTAGTGAAGAAGGTATACACGTGGACCCCTCCAAGATCAAAGCCATTGAGAACTGGACAGCACCAAAGACACCTACCGAAATTCGTCAATTTCTAGGTCTCGCTGGCTACTATCGCAGGTTCATTCAGAACTTCTCCAGCATAGTGAAACCTCTTACAACCCTGACCCAGAAAGGTGTGGCCTTCGACTGGGAAGAGAAACAGGAAAGGGCGTTCCAAACGCTCAAACGAGCCTTGTGCACCACCCCGATACTATCCCTTCCCGAAGGAATAGAAGACTTCATTGTCTATTGCGATGCATCCAATCAAGGACTCGGATGTGTTCTGATGCAGCGAGGTAAAGTCATCGCCTATGCCTCGAGACAGCTAAAGACACATGAGGTTAACTACACAACCAACAATCTTGAACTAGGAGCGGTGGTGTTCGCTCTGAAGATCTGGCGACATTACCTGTATGGTACAAAAAGCACGATCTATACAGACCATAAGAGTCTACAACACATTTTTTACCAGAAAGAGCTCAACATGAGACAACGACGGTGGGTCGAGCTACTTAGTGATTACGAGTGCGAAATTCGTTATCATCCGGGTAAGGCTAATGTAGTAGCCGACGCCCTAAGTCGGAAAGAATATACTAGTCGTAGAGTCAAATCTTTGACTCTAACTATCCACTCACACTTGTCCACGCAAATAAAGGAGGCTCAGCTCGACGCTTTGAAACCTGAAAACGTGGCTGGTGAATCCCTTAAAGGGATGGATAAGAACCTAGAATCCAAGGGTGGCGGAGCCTTATACATCATGGATCGGATCTGGACACCGAAACACGGTGGCTTCAGAGACTTGGTCATGACAGAAGCTCACAACACTCGTTATTCCGTCCACCCGGGTTCAGATAAGATGTATCTAGATGTTAAAAAGTTATACTGGTGGCCTAACATGAAAGCAGATATTGCTACCTTCGTGAGTAAATGCCTTACTTGCGCAAAGGTAAAGGTTGAATACCAGAAACCCTCCGGTCTTCTACAACAACCGGAGATACCAGAATGGAAGAGGGAGCAGATCACTATGGACTTCATAACCAAGTTGCCCAAGACGACGGGTGGACTTCATTCCATATGGGTCATCGTCGATAGACTGACCAAGTCTGCACACTTCCTACCGATCAAAGAAACAGATAAGATGGAGAAACTTACCAGAACTTACATTAGGGAGATTGTAAGGCTGCACGGTGTTCCTTTATCTATCATCTCAGACCGAGATAGTAGATTCACTTCGAGGTTCTAGCAGTCATTACAAAATTCCGTAGGAACTAGGCTGGACATGAGTACAGCCTTCCATCCGCAGACCGACGGGCAAAGTGAGAGAACTATCCAAACCTTAGAAGATATGTTGCGTGCACGTGTGATTGACTTTGGAAAAGCTTGGGATACCCATTTACCTCTTGTCGAGTTTTCCTACAACAACAGTTATCACACGAGCATAAAGGCAGCTCCATTCGAGGCCCTCTATGGCCGAAAGTGCAGATCCCCTCTGTGCTGGGCTGAGGTGGGTGATACCCAATTAGCTAAGGGACGAGCTCCTGAAAGCACTCTCACAGGTCCGGAGATCAATTGGGAAACGACAGAGAAGATCGTTCAAATTCGTGAACGATTGAAAGCCTCTAGAGACCGACAGAAAAGCTACGCTGACAAGCATAGGAAACCATTGGAGTTCCAGGTAGGCGACCGAGTCCTACTGAAGGTCTCACCCTGGAATGGCTTGATACGCTTTGGAAAGCATGGGAAGCTCAATCCAAGATACATAGGGCCTTTCGAGATTCTTGCGAGAATCGGTCCTGTAGCTTACAAACTCAATCTACCGCATGAACTCAGTAACGTACATCCTACCTTCCACGTGTCAAACTTGAAAAAGTGTCTATCTGACGATACTCTTGTTATTCCACTCGACGAGATCGAGATCAACGAGAGCCTCAACTTCGTGGAGGAGCCAGTAGAAATCATGGACCGAGAGGTCAAGCAAACCAAGCAAAGTCGCATCCCCATCGTGAAGGTCCGCTGGAATGCAAAGTGAGGACCTGAATACACCTGGGAACGCGAAGATCAGATGAAACACAAATACCCACATCTGTTTCCCTAATCCACAAGTGTTTTCTTACTTTAAATTTCGGGACGAAATTCCCTCTAATGGGGGGATGATGTGACAACCCGATATTTCAACTGTTTGTAATGACCTAAGAGGGTCAAGTATTGTAACCACTTTTGAGTTAATAAAATTAACTTCGATAATAAAAAGTCCAAAAAGTTCCTATTTAATTTTCTTCTATGTTTAAATATCATCAAACCATGATCGTACGTAAAAAGAACGCCCAAATCCGACTTCGTATATTGAACTTATGATTTTTCTAAGTTCGGCTTAGCAACAGGCAACTAAAAACTCGAATCGGAGATCGAGCGACTTTTGGCCGGAATGACCTAAACGAGAATCGAAGGTCTCGACAATGGTATTTCAGCGGTGAAAAGTCTGGCAAAAACCGACGTCAGATAAAGAAGTTATGAATTTTTAAAGAAATTCCTTAATCACGACATTTTATAAATAAATAATAAAAATAATTTCGGAAATTGCCAATGGAGTCTAAACTAAAGTTGTAGAGCATAGTCTCACCTATGCGTGGATATAAAGACCATCGAAAACGGAGTTTGTATGAAGAAGATATGATTTTTTGAAGTTTATTAAATAAATTATATATACAAATAAATCAAAAATCCGGTAATATCCGAGGGAGGAGTCAGCGTCCTCATCCGAGTTATGCGCTGCGTAACCCAGTACGCCCCGCATACCCGAGGGCCTTGGTCTCGGTTCGTCCACGTCGCCCCTGTGCGAGCCTACCCGACCCGTCCCATCCGAAGCGAAGCAGTCGATGACTCGGTCACGGGTGACGCACGAGTACGCGCTGCGTACGAGCGTACGCCCCGCGTACCGAGGCCTCTCAGCCCCTATAAATAGAATGCAAGCGTTTCCGGAAAACTTGCTCATTTCTTCTCACTTCTCTTGCGTTTTGCCTCGTTTTCCGTGCCCGTTCAAACCTGAAGCCCTGGTCATTTTGCTCAAGTCCCGAAGGTCAATTTTACTCTCGAGATTCCCGAGAAAAATCCGTTTCCCGAGACGAAACTCTGCCCGGTTTTCCATCTCGCTATCTTCAAACTTTCATGTGAGTTCATACCCCTAATCAATATTTTAAATGATTTTAAATGCTTTATTGAATCATTGATATGTATTTTATAACTGTGTTTGTCATTTAACAGATTTCACATGCTACAAAATGTGATGCATGAAATGATTTTACATCTTTCATTTAGTTTCCCACACCCTTGAGTAGTAAGAGTGTATAAGCCTACATGATCAACCAGTTATATTACAGTAAATTATCATAGGGATAATTTGAAGATATCAAACATTATTTCTATTACAAGGAATCACACAAGAGTCAGTTCATTCATGAGTCTATACTAGTACATTTCCTGATACATGACTACTTACAGATGCTTACCTGATACATGAATATGTTCACATATACTTACCTGTTACATGGACACACATACATGAATGCCATACAGGAACACTTTTACATAGGTGCATTATCCTGTATTCACTTACCTGGATACTTGTACCTAGGACTACGAGGATGATTTATTAGTACTTACTGTGTAAATTGTCTTTCCTATCTCGGTTCAATGGGATAGCTAGGCGGGACTTACCATTCCGAACCCCACTGATTAGCACCAGTGGTCGATGACCATCTACATAGGTCTAAGGTTACTATTTATATTAGGTAGATCGATTGGGACTAACCCTTCCACCCACCTGCTGCTGCTATAGAGGAAAATTGGACAATCTTCGGATGTTCATTAGGTTATATATATCGCTTAATGCGATGTTGTGTTGGTCCTAGTACCCAGTTACAACACTTACAGTAGTACATTTTTCTGTTTACTTTATTTTGTGATACATTCACATAAACGATGAGTTAGACTAAGCACTTTTAGTACTAGTCACTACACGGGAAAAACTATCATTTTACAAACAGAACATTCGGGTCTTGGTAGAAGACTACACTTCATACTTACAAAACATTCGGGTCTTGGTAGAAGACTACACTTCGTACGTACATAACATTCGGGTCTCGGTAGAAGACTACATTTCATACTTATAGAAAATAAGGGTTTTTCTAGGGATTTCATACTTACCTCAACATTTTCATTTAAAGGTTTTCATGGCCTTCATAACAGATTTTCACAAACAAGGCAATGACACTATTATACTTATGAATTCACCAGCTTTAAAGCTGATACTCGCTATCAAAATAACTTGTATGCTCAGGTCATTAGTAGACAGGTACAGAGGCCAGGTTTTGAGAAGACGGAGCAGACAAGTCTCGTCTTTTATTTTGATTGTATATTTTTGGTGTCTTATTACAATGATAGAACACACATGTATTAAACTTTACTTATAATGCAATGGATGATGTTGTTGCTTGTTTATTATATTACACTGTTGTGATACTGTACATGACGTCCTCCACCCCTTAACGTTTCCGCCGTTCGTGGTTTTGGGGTGTGACAGTACCTCGGGATATATGGACGGGACTAACCATTCCGGAACCCATCTGTTAGCAACAGTGGGTGATGAACATCTACGGATGCCTACGGTTATTAATTATACTAGGAGTACCTTTATAGGGACTAACCCTTCCTCCGCCCTGTTGCTGCTACAGAGGACAATTGGACAATCTTCGGATGTTCATTAGGTTATATAGGTCGTGTTAACCCTAGTACATCGGGATAACAGTTACATATGCTGTGTTAGTCCTAGTACCCAGTGATAACACTTAGAGTAGTACTTTTTCCTGTTTACTTTATTTTGTGATACTTTCACATAAACGATGAGTTAGACTAAGTACTTTTGTACTAAACAATTAAAGGAAAACTATCATTATACTCACAAAACATTCGGGTCTTGGTAGAAGACTACACTTCATACTTATAGAAAATAAGGGTTTTTCTAGGGTTTTTCATACTTACATCAACATTCTCACTTAAAGGTTTACATGGCCTTCATAACAGATTTTCATAAGAAAGACATTGACACTTAAATACTTATGAATTCACCAGCTTTAAAGCTGATACTCGCTTTCAAAATAACTTGTATTCTCAGGTCATCAGTAGATAGGTACGGAGGCCAGGTTTTGAGAAGACGGAGCAGACAAGTCTCGTCTTTTATTTTGATTGTATATTTTTGGTGTCTTACTACAATGAAAGAACACATGTATTAAAACTTTACTTATAATGCAATGGATGATGTTGTTGCTTGTTTATTATATTACATTGTTGTGATACTGTACATGACATCCTCCACCCATGAACGTTTCCGCCGTTCGTGGTTTTGGGGTGTGACAGATTGGTATTAAAGCATTGTTTATAGTGAATATAGTATATCAACCCATAAAAGATATACTAACTATAAATACATCGGGATTAAAACACACTGTCTCAGAGTTATATTTTTAAATAATAAAATATTTAACAAAGTATACGTGCCTGCATTCATACTAAAATCATTGTCACAACGACAAGAACAAAAGTATTACGATTGTTGAATATCACAAGTAAGCCTGGGGATATATGGTCAGTCTTAGGAATGGCATAGCCTGATCAACTATGCTGGTCCGAGGAGTGATTAGAATATGCCCAAGAATGGTTGTGATATGGCAACAAGTCTAAAAACTTACCAACACAACCATAAAGAAATACCATATGGGTATTTGGTCTTACTGTAATTATCTTAGTCAGTTCGTCTATTTAGCTATTTCTTATAATCCCTTTTCTCGCGTAGATTAAAATGGCTGGATTTCACCATGGCGATCTGTACTTCCCAAACCAAGGCAATGCTGGTTGGCTAGAAGCTGAACCAGAAGATGGTCACCCAATTCCTTTGGATGATCACCATGCTGAAGGTTTTTCTGATAGTTCTGACTCGGAGCCAGAAGTCAACAACCTACCCCCAAATGCTCAAAACCCAAACCTGAACCCCCGCCCTGTATTTCAAGGACCCACACCTCTATGGGCCACTAACTTGATTACATGGAGTCATGAACAGGGTCAGCCCATTCCTTACAATGGAGACCGAAGTTTCTACAACCTCACTGAAGGACGTTCTATTGATAGAGTCCTACCAATCATGGTGCGTAGGATTTCTCGAAACTCGATAATAGCTCAGGCGACTATCAATCAAGTTTTGGAAGTTGACGCCAACTCTGGTGTTAACACTGTCCACATACGCCAACTAGAGTCTGCTCATGAAAGGACTCTGGTCCGCAATGCAAATCTGCATAGGGAACTTGCTGAAACTCAAGCTGAAGTTAGAGAACTCCAAGCTCAGCAAGCAAGGTCGGACAGGCATATAAGGGACATTGAACGTCTACTGTCGGGATCGAGGACTCATGCTAGCAGTTCTCGTCGCCGATAGAATCTCGTCGACTCATCTTTTGGATATAACCTAGTTTATGTAAAACTTTGGTCTAATTTCCTATCTGTATAAATCTTAGACCTGTTAGGCCTTGATCTAGTCTTAATTCTGTCAAAATTTTCCATCTTGGTTGATGTAAGGCCTACTTCTAGGCCATTTTTCCCGAACTTGTTACATCTGTAATTCCAGTATTATTGACAGATATCTAATCTTATGGAAATTATTATCCAAATGCTATCTTCTTCATTTAGTCATACTATTCCTTCTGTTGTTGGACTATGGGGATTTAGTCCATGAGACACATTCATTTATCATTTATTCTTATCTATGTCGTCATATTTTAAACTATAGTTAAAGATGCCGCCACGCAGGAATCCAAGGCGAAACCCAAACAACGAAGCACCAATACCAATACCACCACCTCCACCACCACCTGAACCTCTTCAACCACCAAATCCTTTCGATGCCAACATGTTCCAGGTAGCTTTCACAGCAGCAGTTGCAGCTGATGTGTCAGTAATCAACGCTCCTGCCCCTAGTGGATCAGGAACAGGTGCACCATCCTCGAACCACAGCGAAAGCCATGGACACCCTCGGGAATGCACCTAGAAGGACTTCACTAACGCCAAACCCCGCAGCTTCAATGGAACTGCGGGTGTAATGGTGTTGAGACAATGGATTGAAAAGATGGAATCTGTCTTTGAAATCTATGCTTGCCAGGAGGTCAACAAGGTCAAGTTAACTATCTGACCGAGCACTAACATGGTGGAACAACCATGTTAACTATCTAACTTTGGTGGTGGCGTATTCCATCGGCTGGGAAAAGTTGAAAGACATGCTGATGAAAGAATACTGTCCTCGAGGTGAAATACCAAAACTCGAGCAAGAATTCTGGGGTCTACAAATGGTTGGATCCGACATCACTACCTACACAAATAGGTTCTGTGATTTGGCAAACTTATGCCCTGATATGTTTGCTCGCCAGAGCAAAAAGATCGAGAGATATATCTAGGGACTGTCGCCCCAGATCCAGTCAAGTGTGATCGCTTCTAGGCCTATTACCTTTGATAGCGCCAAGGAACTGGCACAATCCCTCATCGATCACCGAAAACCTCAGAACCCAACAATCCCGACACCCGTACCCCAAAAGTCCAACCTCGACAACAACAAGAAGGGGTGGAATAAGAGGAAAAGAGGGGCTTTGCAAGGATCCTCCAGTAAACAACAACGTGTGGTGATCAATGCTGCCACAGTGACTTCTGTTGTCCCTGCGAACCCCTGACCAGCAAAAACTTATGCTGGAACTCTTCCGAAGTGCAACAAGTGCAGCTTCCACCACCACGGACCATGCAAGGAGATGTTATGCTCTAACTGCAACAGGAAGGGGCACACCGCCCGTTTCTGCAAGGCTCCAACAGCTCAAGCCGCCCAGGCTCCTAACGCTGGTATGGGCCAAACTTGCTATGGTTGTGGCGAAGTGGGCCACTACAAGAGGAACTGCCCTAAAGCAGGAATGGCTGGAGGGGCAGGAAGAGTTATGGCCCTAGGCCATGAGGAAGCAGTAGCTGATCCTACGATAGTTACTAGTACGTTCCTCCTCGATAACTCATATGCTTGCATACTTTTCGATAGTGGAGCCGAGAAAAGTTTTGTGAGTCATAAATTTGCACACCTGCTTAAACAAAAACCATGTGCATTAGAGAGTTCATTCACGGTAGAAATGGCTAACGGGAAAACAGAGAGTACAAACTGCATATACGTAGGTTGTACCTTAACTTTAGATGGCCATACTTTCAAGATAGATCTCATGCGAGTCCCTATTAAATGTTTTGACGTTATCATCGGCATGGATTGGTTGAGTCTTCTTCGTGCCGACATTATGTGCTTCAAAAAAGCAGTTCGTCTTAACCTCCCTAACAAGGAAACCATAGTTATCTACGGCGACAAACCTAGTACGAGCCTTCGCATCATTTCGTGCATTCAAGCCCAGAAGTGCTTGCGGAAGGAGTACCATGCATTTCTCGCACACGTCATCGATACCAGTCAAGAACTGAAAGACATCCATAAAATCCCAGAAGTACGCGACTTTCCCGACATATTCCCAGAAGAACTTCCCGGTTTACCACCACAACACCAAGTCGAGTTCAGAATCGACTTAGTGCCAGGGGCTACCCCCATAGCCAAATCTCTGTATTGTCTGGGACCGGCTGAAATGCAGGAACTTTCCAGTCAACTTAACGAACTTCTCAAGAAGGGATTCATTCGACCAAGCTTCTCACCATGGGGAGCACCGGTCTTGTTCGTCAAGAAGAAGGATGGATCATTTCGCATGTGCATCGACTATATAGAACTCAACAAACTTACCATTAAAAATCGTTATCCCTTGCCCCGCATTGACGATTTATTTGATCAACTTCAAGGAGCCAACTACTTCTCGAAGATAGATCTGCGATCCGAATATCACCAACTACGAGTATTAGAGGTGGATGTTCCCAAGATAGCCTTCCGAACTCGTTATGGGCACTACGAGTTTGTAGTAATGCCATTCGGATTAACTAACGCGCCCGCAGTATTCATGGATCTGATGAATAGGGTGTGTCGTCCTTACTTGGATCATTTCGTCATTGTCTTCATTGATGACATACTCATCTACTCTCGAAGTAAGGAGGAGCATAGTCAACATCTCCATAAAATCTTAGAAACATTGCGATCGGAGAAGCTCTACGCGAAGTTCTCAAAGTTCGAATTTTGTATTCGGCGAGTCGAATTCTTGGGCCATGTAGTTAGCGAAGAAGGTATACACGTGGACCCTTCCAAAATTAAAGCCATCGAGAACTGGTCCGCACCAAAGACACCTACCGAAATTCGTCAATTTCTAGGTCTAGCTGTCTACTATCGCAGGTTCATTCAGAACTTCTCCAGCATAGCGAAACCTCTTACAACCCTGACCCAGAAAGGCATGGCCTTCGACTGGGAAGAGAAACAGGAAAGAGCGTTCCATACGCTCAAACGAGCCTTGTGCACCGCCCCAATACTATCCCTTCCTGAAGGAATAGAAGACTTCATTGTCTATTGCGATGCATCCAATCAAGGACTCAGATGTGTTCTGATGCAGCGAGGTAAAGTGATCGCCTATGCCTCGAGACAGCTGAAGACACATGAGGTTAACTACACAACCCACGATCTCGAACTAGGAGCAGTTGTGTTTGCTCTGAAGATCTGGCGACATTACCTATACGGTACAAAAAGCACGATCTTTAAAAACCATAAGAGTCTACAACACATTTTCGACCAGAAAGGGCTCAACATGAGACAACGACCGTGGGTCGAGCTACTTAGTGATTACGAATGCGAAATTCGCTATCATCCGGGTAAAGCCAATGTACTAGCCGACGCCCTAAGTCGGAAAGAATATACTAGTCGTAGAGTCAAATCTTTGACTCTAACTATCCATTCACACTTGTCCATGCAAATAAAGGAGGCTCAGCTCGACGCTTTGAAACCTGAAAATGTGGCGGGTGAATCCCTTAAAGGGATGGATAAGAACTTGGAAGTCAAGGGTGTCGGAGCCTTATACCTCATGGATCGGATCTGGACACCGAAACACGGTGGCTTCAGAGACTTGGTCATGACCGAAGCTCACAACACTCGTTATTCCGTCCACCCGGGTTCAGATAAGATGTATCTGGATCTTAAAGAGTTATACTGGTGGCCTAACATGAAAGCAGATATTGCTACCTTCGTGAGTAAATGCCTTACTTGCGCAAAGGTCAAGGTCGAATACCAGAAACCCTCCGGTCTTCTACAACAACCGGAGATACCATAATGGAAGTGGGAGTGGATCACTATGGACTTCATAACCAAGTTGCCCAAGACGACGGGTGGACTTGATTCCATATGGGTTATCGTCGATAGACTGACCAAGTCTGCACACTTCCTATCGATCAAAGAAACAGACAAGGTGGAGAAACTTACCAGAACTTACATTAGGGAGATTGTGAGGCTGCACAGTGTTCCTTTATCTATCATCTCAGACGGAGATAGTAGATTCACTTCGAGGTTCTGG
Organism: Lactuca sativa; assembly: GCF_002870075.4. Taxonomy (NCBI): domain Eukaryota; kingdom Viridiplantae; phylum Streptophyta; class Magnoliopsida; order Asterales; family Asteraceae; genus Lactuca; species Lactuca sativa. The sequence goes on from NC_056627.2 coordinate 194,680,424, forward strand.
TAGTCATTACAAAGTTCCCTAGGAACTAGGCTGGACATGAGTACAGCCTACAATCCACAGACCGACGGGCAAAGTGAGAGAACTATCCAAACCTTAGAAGATATGTTGCGTGCCTATGTGATTGACTTTGGAAAAGCTTGGGATACTCATTTTCCCCTTGTTGAATTTTCCTACAACAACAGTTATCATACGAGCATAAAGGCAGCTCCATTCGAGGCCCTCTATGGCCGAAAGTGCAGATCCCCTCTGTGATGGGCTGAAGTGGGTGATACCCAGTTAGCTAAGGGACGAGTTCATGAAAGCACTCTCACGGGTCCGGAGATCATTCGGGAAACGACAGAGAAGATCGTTCAAATTCGTGAACGATTGAAAGCCTCCAGAGACCGACAGAAAAGCTACGCTGACAAGCGTAAGAAACCATTGGAGTTCCAGGTGGGTGACCGAGTCCTACTGAAGGTCTCACCCTGGAAGGGCTTGATACGCTTTGGAAAGCGTGGGAAGCTCAATCCAAGATACATAGGGCCTTTCGGGAATCTCGCGAGAATCGGCCCTGTGGCTTACAAGCTCAATCTACCGAAAGAAATCAGTAACGTACATCCTACCTTCCACGTGTCAAACTTGAAAAAGTGTCTATCCGACAAGACTCTTGTTATTCCACTCGACGAGATCGAGATCAACGAGAGCCTCAACTTTGTGGACGAACCAGTAGAAATCATGGACCGAGAGGTCAAGCAAACAGAGCAGAGCCGTATCCCGATAGTGAAGGTGCGCTGGAACGCAAAGCGTGGACCGGAATTCACTTGGGAACATGAGGATCAGATGAAACTGAAATACCCTCACCTTTTTGCTTAGTTATTTGTAATTTCTTACTTTCTTAAATTCTAATTTCGGGACGAATTCCTTCAAACGCGGGGATGATGTGACAACCCAAAATTTCCATTATGTACAAATTATATCACTTCAATAGAAGTTATAGCAGTCACAGTTAACTTTCAGACTTTATGCGTAAGTTTGAGTAATTTAGGGTTTACACTTCAGGAAATATCAGGAGAGTGGGTGCACTAGGGTTTTGTGCAACACTATTATTCCAACACTCTATTGTATTAGAGATCATTTTAGGAATAAAAATGTTTCCTGCCAAAAATATTTCAGGACTATAAATAGATTTCTGAACCAAATTCATTCATTATTGACATTTCCAACTAGAGAAAAACCATTTTCTCTCTGACGGATCTTCAGGTTTTTATCCCAAATTGTGAGTACCCTTTTCTAGGAGTGTTAGAATGCTTATTATGTGCTTATAACATGATTTAGATGGCTAAATCATTAGATCTAGGAGTTTACTCCCCAAGGTGTTCTTGGGCGGTAAACTCCCGAAATGAAGCCAAAACCGACCCTTGTGTTATACCACTGCCTTAGACTATTATGTATGTGTGTTACGAACAAGAAAAAATCCATAAATCACCCATGTTTGGGTGTTCACGGCCAAAGAGATTCATAGGCCGTAAACTCCCTTTTCACACTCAAAATGGTGTTTTAAGGACTCTAAAACTTTAAGGCTTTTATCTAGACTAGTTCCCCTTTAGTGTAAGGCCTTAAACACATCAAAGAACACATACAAATGAGAGTTTACGGCCCAAGTGTATCTTAGGCCATAATCTCCATAGAAATGGACAAAAGGGTGTTTTTAAGACACCTAAAGCCCTAGACCTTTATAAGGAATTGTTTCCACTTAATTGAAGGACCAAAACTCATCCAAATCACTTAACAAAGTGAGTTTACGGCCAAGAGAATGCTCTTGGGCCGTAAACATGAAAGAATGGCACCAAAGTGTGCCTAGGGTCCTCATTTGCCTTAAACAATTGTCTAGAACATATCCTTCAAAAGCAAGAGGCTTGAAAACAACAAAAACACCTAATACTTAGAGTTTACGGCCGTAAAATCTAAGGGGAATGGCCTCAGGGCCGTAAACTCTTAATTGGAGTATTTCTAGACCATAAACTCTTCCAAGGATTTAACCACCAAGTTAGAATAATTCTAGGAATCATTTGGGACTTCAAAACACACTAAACCCCCAAAGTTGGGAGTTTACGGCCGTAAACTCAAGAGTTTACAACCGTAAACTCCATGTGTGATGGTTTATGGGGAGTAAACTCACATGTAGGATCCTTTGGAACCCTAAACACAAATACCTTGTCCCACAATAGCTTAGATGCAATCCTTAAGGCTTAAAACACTTATGTAAAGTGTTTATTATGTCTAGGATGTCTTAACATTATCAGTTAGTGATTTGAGTCTAATTGAGTGCATATATGTGTGATTATATGTTCATTAGGATCGTAGTGCGTGTACAAGTCCTCGCTTGACACCTAGCCATCCTATACCGTTCAGTTCATCCTAATCACCAACTACAGGTGAGTTCATACCCCTTAATCAATGTTTTAAATGATGTTAAATGCTTTAATGGGGGGGGGGAATACAAGGAGAAAACAATATGTTATTTAATTCAATCTTATGTATTTTATAACTATGTTTTCACTCAGTACATTTCACATATTTCAAAAGGTGACACATGAAGTGGTTTTCTATCTTAAAATACATTGATAACAAAAGTATTAGTTTTGAAATGTTTATAAAAATGACATCAAGTCATTTTTAATTATTATTCAAAACTCCTAGATATCTTGCAAAACCATTGTTTTACCTTGTTGAATCAAACTATACTTTTGCATATATCTTCATTTATATGATAGAGATTATAGTTTTCATCCTTCGTTCAGTTTCCCACACCTTGGTGTATCGAGGGTGCATAAATCTACTTGAACAAACACTTACTTTCCAGTTAATTATCATAGGGATAGTTTGAAGATATCAAACATTACTTCTGTTACAAGGAATCACACAAGAGTCAGTTCATTCATGAGTCTTTACTAGTACCTTACCTGATACTTGAGTACCTTTACATATGCTTACATGATACATGAACACATTACAAGAGTACCTTTACGTAGATTCCTTTACCTGTGTATACTTATTTGAATATTGGTATCTCGAATTGCGAGGATGATATATTAGTACCTTCTGTGTAAATCTTCCTGCATATCCCTAGTACCTCGGGATATCTAGACAAGACCCTATCCCTAGTACCTCGGGATACCTAGATGGTTCTCTATCCCTAGTACCTCGGGATATATGGACGGGACTAACCATTCCGGAACCCATCTGTTAGCAACAATGGGTGATGAACATCTACGGATGCCTACGGTTATTAATTATACTAGGAGTACCTTTACAGGGACTAAACCTTCCTCCGCCCTGCTGCTGCTACAGAGGACAATTGGACAATCTTCGGATGTTCATTAGGTTATATGGGTCGTGTTAACCCTAGTACCTCGGGATAACAGTTACATATGCTATGTTAGTCCTAGTACCCAGTGACAACACTTACAGTAGTACCTTTTCCTGTTTACACTATTTTGTGATACTTTCACATAAACGATGAGTTAGACTAAGTACTTTAGTACTAAACAATTAAAGGAAAACTATCATTATACTCACAAAACATTCGGGTCTTGGTAGAAGACTACACTTCATACTTATAGAAAATAAGGGTTTTTCTAGGGTTTTTCATACTTACATCAACATTCTCACTTAAAGGTTTACATGACCTTCATAACAGATTTTCATAAGAAAGACAATGACACTTAAATACTTATGAATTCACCAGCTTTAAAGCTAATACTCTCTTTCAAAATAACTTGTATTCTCTGGTCATCAGTAGACAGGTACGGAGGCCAGGTTTTGAGAAGACAGAGCAGACAAGTCTCTTCTTTTATTTTGATTGTCTATTTTTGGTGTCTTACTACAATGAAAGAACACATGTATTAAAGCTTTACTTATAATTCAATGGATGATGTTGTTGCTTGTTTATTATATTACACTGTTGTGATACTGTACATGACGTCCTCCAACCCTGAATGTTTCCGCCGTTCGTGGTTTTGGGGTGTGACACAATGGTTCTGGATAATTTGCCAGAGTACTCAAGAATTTCCACATCACTAATAGTGTGTCTCAGGAAATGGTACTCTTAATTCCAAAACTCATGTTTAGAGAACTTTGCGAAAAGTATCTCCGAGGGTAATGTTTTCCATGGGTTCTTTCTTACTACGAGGGTAGATAAGTAAGTCATTACATGGAGAAATGATGAACTGATCTTAGTAAGAAAGACGTACCCCACTCATTTAGCTCATGAATACTATGGGCGTATTGGTCGTATCTGAGGGGTATCACTACGGACTCGAATTGTCCGCATCGAGTTCAGAGGGTAGTCTTTAGGACATCCTTCTCTAACACTCGAACTGGTGATATTCGGATCTCAGGTCCATTTCTTAAAGTAATTGTTTCCCTGCGTTTGCTCAATCAACTCATCCATGCGAGGCAGAGACAACGATTTTTAAAGGAAATCTTAACGAAGTTCTGGAAGAATAGGACCGAAGTTCTCAAGGGTGGGAAGCCTAGTCTTCCAATTCTATTGCTGAGTAGTTCGCTGAGTTTTCTGAGTTGTTTCTTGTATCTCTGTAGGTGTTTAGACTGTAAGGCGATCTGGTTATAAGAGTCATATTGGGTTCTAAGTTTGTTCACATGCCAAATGCAATTACTCGTAGTCTTGGGCAGTCTCCGTCCTGAAGTTCATATTAGATTTCATACATGGTTCAATGATCACAATCTCGTGTATACGAGTCGTATATAATTAAGATTGAAAAGGTAGTCAAATAATTGATTCTTCTTTAAGCTCACATCCCATTGAGGGAAAAGAAGTTAAATTGGAATCATCAATTCTAAACTTGTAGAACCTTGATTATATAATACTCTCATGTATACATACTTCAATGTTAGCCTGACCCTATGAATCTTTGGATTTAACTTAACGTACTGTACGAGTGATACCGTGGGGATTCCTTCGGAAAGGAAAAGAACTTTAAGGTAATCCTTGTATGAGTACTTCGGTGTTCTGATATGACGGCTTCGCTAAACGACGATTACTGAGAAAGAGATGTATGTATGAAGCTGGTATTGCGAGGATCGAAATTACCCAGGTCGTATGATAAATTCGGAATCATATGGAGACTAAAGACATTAGATTTGAACATAAGGCGTTACAGACAAAACACAAAATGCAACCTTTAACAGAGTTACTGTACATAGGATTTACTACAAGACTATTGCTGCGAACAAGGTATACTACAAAAGACAAGTATACGCAGCACGAGCATCCCTAAACGGACGGGATCTCGCAAAAGATAAGACTCTAGTTGCACTAGCTTTGGGATGGTTCATAAGTCTGTTACAACGAAACGCCTAAATTACATTAACGTGGGTCCGGAGTAGACTCTCCTGTGGCGGTGGTCGGTAGCATACTTCCGTCTGTGCCAGCATTTGCTGCCTCTAGGCAGTTCCTTCTGTAGTGACCTACCTTGCCACAACCGTAGCAAGCCTGGTTCACACCTGTGTTGGGCACTTGGTTGATCGGCCTTGTTAGGCTCTTGCAGTAACGTCTGGTGTGCCCCTTTCTGTTGCAGTTTGAGCACAGCATCTCCCTACAAGGTCCAAGGTGGTGAAAACTGCATTGAACGCATTTTGGGAGATTGCCAGCATATTGCTTGACTGGGTTAGGGACAATTGGGATGCCCGAAAGGAGGGTAGTAAGAGGTATCGATGTCGTGGCTATGAAGGTTGTTACTGGTGGTTGTTTCCTGTTCGCCCTTCGAGGCAATTTGTCCTTAGATTTAGCCCAAGTCTTCCGTTTGTTACTCTTGGTCTTGGGACTCGGGGTACCGTGGTAGTTTGTTGCTCGTTGTGGTGCCTGATTGTCACTCGGTTGCAATTGTTGTTAACAATCCCGCTAACACTTGCGTTGTTAGCGTTCAGGTGGGTTAGAATAGCTGACACGACAGCCGAGACTGCAGCTTGAAAGGTAGCTGCATCAATCTGAAGAGTTGATGTTTGGTTGAGGGGTTGATCATTTTTCTTTGGCGACATGATTCTATTACACGGAAAGAGAAATGAATTTTATGAGCGAGAATAGTTAAACCTAGACTTAGTTTGATTGCTCATGTAAAGTATAGAAGTATGTTCTCTAAGGTTCGACCTAGATCCCTATGATGCAGTCCCAGTACGGAAAGGAAGTATGTTCAAGAAGGTTTGACCTACATCCCTATGATGTAGTCCTAGCAAAGATCAGAAGTAAGTTCGTACAATGGTCTCAAGACGTTTGTCGTTCGAACCGAGGTATCGTTGGTTGGTGAATAACATGATCCAACCATTAAAAGAGACTTGGAGATGTCTCCGGAGTTAAATTGCTATAGTCCAATGACTTAACTAGAGCATGTTTCGAATAGACTCTAATGAAAGTATGATAAGAGTATTTGAATAAAGAATGACACAGAAGTTAGCCAACTGTCAATATCTTTCATATTCATGACGTACAAGTTTGGGAAAATGACCTTGTAAAAAGGTCTCACATCATATCCATAGAAGATAGTTCCTGACAGTATAAAGACCTAACTAAAGTACTTACAGTACAAGATAGTTTCATAGAAAATGCCACATCGGGCATAGACAGGAACACGATTCCTTTCTAAAAAGGAATATAAAGTAAAGTATCTACTACTAGCGACGGTCATCCCTCTGGTGAACACTCAGTTCAGCCAGTTGGCGTTCCACATCAAGTAGGTGTCTTTCGTACACCCTCTGGCGTACTCGAAGTTATATGACTTCGGCTCAATATTCAGCCAGTGCTTGCAGCATGGTTTCATGGTTTCTCTCAGATCTCTCCCGAGTATATTCTAGACGAATGGTTCGGAGGGTATGCATTCTCGCATCGGCGACAACTTCAGTGATCTGGGGTAGGGTTGTCCTGCCTTGAACCTCGTTTCGGGCCACTCTGCGGGCCAAGATTGTCAAGATTCTGTCTACTGATCCCCCATTGCTCAGGTTATAGAAGCTTCAGTTGCCATTAAATGGCATGGGCTGATATTTTCCTTGGCTCCATGTTTCCAAGCATTCCACACACTCAGGCGTCGGGCCATGAAAAGTCGGGCAAGGGTTAGGAATTGAAAGGGAGCTGCATGAGGTAGGTTCCCAACCTCAGGTTCGGAGTTAGCACTGTTCGAAAGGTATTCGTCATGGTGATCATTCACAGGGATAGGATGATCATTCTCTGGCTCTTCTTCAAACCATTCAGCAATGACCTCATTCGTAAGGTACGAGTTGCCGTGAGGATGGAGTCCAGCCATGTTATCTATGCGAGAATTTGGGTAGGGAAATAATTATTAGACGAACTATCTATATAATTATTAGAAAACCTTCATTAGTTATATCGCTATTTGTAAAGTGCATACTAGTTATATGTAATCAACACAGGATACGCCTTCGAATAAGTGACCTCAACTCCAAATTCACAAAGAATAGGGGTAAAGCAAAAATTTCACCGATTCTAAGTCTATAACATCCTAGTTACATATAACTTTAGTGTATCCACTTAGCAACTATCAACCTAGTAAAGAAGATCCCATTTTAGTTCTCAAGTATAAAGTACTTATAGTAACACAAAACACCCTATGGTATTTTAGACTTAGGTTCTGTTATAATGTTCTCATTGTGGTAATGATGGTAAGTTTTTAGACTTGTTGCCATATCACAACCATTCTAGGGAATGTGCTAATCACTCCTTGGAACAACATAGTTGATCAGGCTATGCCACTCCCCAAGCTTACTTGTTATATTCAACAATCGTAATACTTTTGTTCTTGTCATTGTGAAACTAATTTTAGTATGAATGCAGGCACGTATACTTACTTAAATATTTTATTATTTAAAAGTATAACTCTTAGACAGAGTGTTTTAATCCCAATGTATTTATAGTTAGTATATCTTTTATGGGTTGATATACTATATTCACTATAAACAATGCTCTGATACCAATCTGTCACACCCCAAAACCAAGAACGGCGGAAACGTTCCGGGGTGGAGGACGTCATGTGAAGTTTCACAACAGTGTAAAGTAGTAAACAAGCAACAACATCATCTATTGCATTCAAAGTAAAGTTTTAATACATGTATGTTCTTTCATAATGTACAACAATAACATGAATAATCCAAATAATATGAGTCTTGACTGTGCTCCATCTTCTCAAAACCTGGCCATCGTTCCTGACTAACTGGTGACCTGAGAATACAAATTATTTTGAAAGCGAGTATCACCCTATGGCTGGTGAATTCATAAGTATTTAAGTGTTATTGTCTTGTTTTGGAAAACTGTTATGAATGCCTTCTAAATCTTTAAATGAAACATTTGATATAAGTTTGAAAACCCTAGAAAATGCCTTATTTCCTACTAGTATGAAATGTAGTCTTCTACCAAGACCCGAATGTCTTGTTATGAAAATGATGGTTTTTCCTTCTTTTTGACTATTACAAAACAGTGCATAGTCTAACTCATCGTTTATGTGAATGTATCACAAAATAAAGTAAAATAGGAAAAAGAATATGATATAAGTGTTATCCTTTGGTACCAGGACTAACACGACATCGCAGTAAGCGAAATGTATAACCTAATGAATATCCGAAGATTGTCCAATTGTCCTCTGTAGCAGTAGTAGGGCGGAGGAAGGGTTAGTCCCGTAAACGAATCCTAATATAAATATTAACCGTAGACATCCGTAGATGTTCATCAACCTCTGTAGCGAACAGTAGGCTAGAGGAATGGTTAGTCTCGTAGCTGTAGACTAATATAAGTAATAATTGTAGGCATCCGTAGATGTTCATCGCCCACTGGTGCTAACAGCTGGGCTTCGGAATGGTTAGTCCAGTCTAGACATCCCGTTGAACTGGGATAGGCAAGAAAATTTACACAGAAGGTACTAATAAATCTTCCTCATAACTCTAGGTACAAGTATCCATGTAAGTGTGTATAGGAAAATGTATCTACGTAATGGTACTCATGTATGGTATTCATGTAAGCGCATTCAGGTAAATGTATGTATGTAAACGTACTCATGTATCATGTAAGCATAGGTAAATGTACTCATGTATCATGTAAGCATAGGTAAATGTACTCATGTATCATGTAAGCATATGTAAATGTACTGATGTATCAGGTAATGTACTGGTATAAACTCATGAATGAACTGACTCTTGTGTGATTCCTTGTAACAGGAATAATGTTTTGTATCTTCTAACTATCCCTATGATAATTAACTGAAAGGTAATTGGTTGTTCAAGTAGGTTTATACACCCTTGCTTTACAAGGGTGAGGGAAACTGAATGAAGGATGCAAACTATAATATCAATACATATAAAAGAACATAAGTTATTAGATATAGTTTTGTTCAAGAGGGTAAAAATGGTTTTGAAAAACATCTATGAGTTTTGAACAATAATTAACAATGAATTGATGTCATTTTAATAAACATTTCAAACATAATACTTTTGCTATCAAGGTATTTTTAAGATATGAAACCATTTCATGCATCACATTTTGTAGTATGTGAAATCTGCTAAATGAAAACGCAGTTATAAAATACATATGAATGATTTAATAACATGTTGTTTTCTACTTGTATCCCCCCCTCCCCGCCATTAAAGCATTTAAAATCATTTAAAACATTGATTTAGGGGTATGAACACACCTGTTGTGAGTGCTTCTAGTGGGTACGCGTGTAGGGATGAGAAGTTCTACGAATGAAGTCATGAGACACAATAAGTCATAAATGATATATATATATATATATATATATATATATATATATATATATATATATATATATATATATGGCCCAAGGGAGTTTACGGCCGTAAACTCATGGCTACTCATGTGGGAATGAAAGTTTGAAGGCTAGGGAATGGTTTAGGGACATTAGCTCTAACCTAGGATGAAGAAAACCCACTTTTTTTGATGTTCTAAGGATTTCACGACGCAAATGAGTTTACTACCATAAACTCATGGCCATTTATGTTTATGAGGGTCCTAAAGGTCATAAGGAAGCATTCTAATTTCAAGCCTAAGCCTTTGGAACTGTTTGTGGCATCAAAACACCCCTAACTTGAGTTTACGGCCCATGGACCATTTGGTCATGTGTTTGCGGCCGTAAACACTCATGGGTGTTGATATTTTCATTGTTTTGGGTCCTAGACACATCAAGGTAAAGTTCTATGTTTGTCTCTTGGCTTAATGAAGGTATTTAGGGCATTTTGGCACCCTAATATGGAGTTCACGGCCCAAGAATATCCTTGGCCGTGAACTCACTTTCAACCCTTGATTCTCAATGTTTTGGATGTCTAAACAAGCCATGGGTAGTCTCTAGGTTTAGTTTTAAAGTTTGGAGGGACATTGGGCACACTTTTGGCCCTAAATTTAGTGTTCACGGTCCAAGAAGATCTTGGGTCGTGAACACCATTTTCTTTGTGTTTTGAGGTTGTTTCCTATCCCTAAACTCATTACTGTACAAGTCCAAACTTGTTTCATGGCTTAAGGAAGGACTAGGCACCATTTTGCCCTTAAAAAGGAGTTTACTCCCCAAGGTGTTCTTGGGCGGTAAACTCACAAATCTTGTTGTCCTATCATGATTTTGATGTTATTAAGCACAATCTAAGCTATATAATACAACTAGAGAGAGGTACTCACGATTTGGGATAAAAACCTGAAGATCTGAGAGAGAGAAAATGACTTTTCTCTAGTTGGAGATGTAACTAATGAATGAATATAGCTCAGATTTCTATTTATAGTCCTGAGATTTTTGGCAGAAAATATTTTATTCCCGGAATGAACTCTAATATCGTAGAGTATTGGAATAATAGTGTTGCACAAAACCCTAGTGCATCCACTCTCCTGATATATCCTTAAGTGTTAAACCTGAAATACTCAAACTTATACCCAATGTCTGGAATTTCTCTGTAACTGTTCTAGCTTCTATTGGCTTGATATGGTTTGTTCAGAATGGAAATTTCGGGTTGTCACACCCGTCGACTTGCAAGTCCCACTGTAGCGAGCAACAAGGTGTAGGATAGTCAATCCAGTATAGATCTATGCACAAATTCAACGCTCTCCATGTAGGAGACTCTGGATACAAAACGAGCCATGACATGTGATGTCATGCCCCGTTACGTGGCTCGCATAACTGTTATAATGTTCTTGTATATGTATTGTATGTACTAGTTGTATTGTATGTTCTCTCTCTGTCTTGTATGTACGTATGTTCTATCTGTTTCTCATAATAGTATGTTCTCTTGTATAATGTATAGTATGTACAAGCTGTATTGTATGTTCTCTCTGTGTCTAGTATGTATGTATGTTCTCTCTGTATGCTATTGTGTGTTTCTCATCATAGTATTATCTGTGTGTTTCCCGTTATAGTATGTGTTTACTCATGTATGAACTGACTCATTGTATGTTTCTTTGTTCTAGTAATAGTATTTGTAACTTCCTAAACTATACCTATTATAGTTTACTATTAATGTTGTTTGTATGTATGAACATGTTTGTATACCTTTGCTACCCAATGTTATTGAAATGAAAGAAGTAACTTTTATATCAATATACATATACATAATACATAACTATGATTTAAACGACCTTCGGACAAATAACCGATACCCTAAGTCCACAACGAAACAAGGAACAGGATGCAAGGCGAGCTATCAGTCCAAAGTCCTTTCAATCCAAATTATATATCTATGTCTATATAGATACACATTTGACAAAGTATAAGTTTAAAAGATTTTAATAAAAGTATTTAACCTGTAAAAGGGTTTGCAAAACAGTTTTGAAGTAGTTTGTTTGATAACACAGTTTGAAAAGTAAGCAAATCCATATGTTTGATAGTTATTAATCACATGTGACATATATAATAACTACAATAGTTCAACTTGAATTCTCCCCATAAAGGCATTTGAAATCATTCAAAAGGTTGATCACGGGGTATGAACTCACTTGTAGTGAGTGGTTTGGATGAACAGATGATATAGGATGCTAAGTGTCAAGTGAAGACTTGAGCACACACACGGATCCTATTTGAAATATAATGACACATATATGTATTTAATTTTTCATTTAACAACTAATTAACCAAGTTAAGACACCCTAGGACATGGAAAACACCATGCTTAAGTACTAGGAGTACCAAAGGGTTGCATCTAAAGGGAGTATGCCCTCACATTGGAGGTTACTGCCCAAATGGTAATACCATGTGACTTTACGGCCAATGGTCATTTCCCCCATGAGTTTACGGCCGTAAACTCATGGTAATTAGTACCATTTTGTGTTTTAAGGTCTTACAAGTCAAGGTTAAGTATCCTATGTTCAAGTCCAAGCCTTAGGAAGTAAGAGTAGCACAATTGCACCACCTTCTAGAGTTTACGGCCCATGGCAAACTCATGTGTGCTTGATTCTTTTGTTTGTTTAAGGTCCTATTCTCCTCAAGGAAGTGATCTAAACTTGTATCGAAGGCTTAGGAAGGGACTAGGGCTCCTAATGGCCCTTTCATTAGAGTTTACAGCCCAAGGAGATTGCATTGGCCATAAACACTTATGATCTTGTGTTTCTTGATGTTTTCTAGTTGATTAACAAGTGTATCAAGCCTACAACAATTTAAGGTGAGATTACTTACAATATAGAAGCTTGTAAGGGGGTTCACGGCCCAAGAACACTAGTGTGTGTTCTTTGTAAATGAAGAATGCTTGATGATCTAAGAAAAGGGGATGATTTCATGGCTGAAATCATGAAAGATCACTGGATGATGAAGTATATCAACTAATCAAGGAAGGAAACACTTACTAAGTTGAAGATCAAGAAGGAAAATCGGATGATACCTGAGAGAGAATGGCTTCTTGGTTTGAAAATGGTAAAAAGTGAATAAAATGACTATGTGTCGTATTTAAACTCCTATGAGTTTACGGCCGTAAACTCCATGTTTAGGTCGTAAACTCCAAACACTTGGAGTTTTGGGACTGAAATTTTGCACAACTAACTCTAAAGCATACTTCCTATGTTTACCTCTTGAAGTACTAGGCTTTAGAACACTCAAACTGACTCTAAATAGCTTAAAAGTTAGTTGAAAATTTTTTGAGTTCTATTGAAGTGAATGGTTGTACATGATAGAAATTTCGAGTTGTCACATCATCCCCCTATTAGAGGGAATTTTGTTCCGAAATTAGAGTTTAAGCAAATAAGTAGTTACAAATAACTAAGTAAAAAGATGAGGATATTTCATTTTTATCTGATCCTCTCGCTCCCAAGTGAATTCAGGTCCTCGCTTGGCGTTCCAGCAAACCTTCACTATCGGGATACGGCTTTGCTTTGTTTGCTTGACCTCTCGGTCCATGATATCTACAAGTTATTCAAAAAGTTGAGGCTCTCGTTGATCTCGATTTCGTCGAGTGGGATTACAAGAGTCTCGTCGGACCGACACTTTTTCAAGTTCGAGATGTGGAAAGTTGAATGTATGTTACTGAGTTCGCATGGTAAGTTGAGTTTGTAAGCTACCGGGCCGATTATAGCGAGAATCTCAAAAGGCCATATGTATCTTGGATTCAGCTTTCCACGCTCTTCCGAAGTGTATCAACACTTTCTAGGGTGAGACCTTCAATAGAACACAGTCGCCCACCTGGAATTCCAATGGTTTCCTTCGTTTATATGCGTAGCTTTTTTGTCAGTCTCTAGAGGCTTTCAATCGTTCATGAATCCAAACGATCTTCTCTGTTGTTTCCCGAATGATCTTCGAACCTGTGAGAGTGCTGTTAGGAACTCGTCCTTTAGCTAACTAGGTTTCACCCACTTCAGACCAACACAGAGGGGATCTGCACTTTCGGCCATAGACGGCTTTAAATGAAGCAGCCTTTATGCTCGTGTGATAACTGTTTTTATAGGAAAATTCGACAAGGGGTAAATGAGTATCCCATGCTTTCACAAAGTCGATCACACAGGATCGCAACATATCCTCCAATGTTTGGATAGTTCTCTTACTCTGTCCGTCGGTCTGTGGATGGTAGGTTATACTCATGTCCTGCCTAGTTATTAGGAAACTTTGTAGCGACTGCCAGAACCTCGAAATGAATCTACTATCTCTATCAAAGATAATGGATATGGGGAGACCGTGCAGTCGTACAATCTCCCGAATGTAAGTTCTTGTTAGCATCTCCATCTTGTCTTTTTCTTTGATCGGTAGGAAGTTTGCAGACTTGGTTAACCTGTCTACGATCACCCAAATGGTATCGAGACCACCAGTCATCTTCTGTAGCTTGGTTATGAAGTCCATTAAGATCCGCTCCCACTTCCATTCCAGTATCTCCGGATGTTGTTGTAGACCTGAGGGTTTCTGGTATTCGACCTTAACCTTGGCGCAAGTAAAGGCGTTTACTTACGAAGGTAGCAATTTCTGCTTTCATGTTAGGCCACCAATATAGCTTTTTAAAATTTAGATATGTCTTATCTAAACCTGGGTGGATGGAATATCGAGTGTTGTGAGCTTTGGTCATGATCAAGTCTCTGAGGCCACCGTGTTTTGGTGTCCAGATCCGATCCATGAGATATAAAGCTCTGACACACTTGACTTCCAACTTCTTATCCATCCCTCGAAGGGATTTACTTGCCACATTTTCAGGTTTTAAAGCGTCGAGCTGAGCTGCCTCGATTTGTGTGGATAAGTGTGAATGGATACTCATAGTCAAAGATTTGACTCTACGACCAGAGTATTCCTTACGACTTAGGGTGTCAGCTATTACGTTGACTTTACCCGAATGATATTGAATTTCACATTCGTAATCACTAAGTAGCTCCACCCACCGTCGTTGTCCCATGTTGAGCTCCTTCTTTTCGAATATATGTTGTAGGCTTTTGTGGTCTGTGAAGATAGTGCTCTTCGTACCGTATAGGTTGTGTCTCCAGATCTTCAGAGCAAACACAATTGCTACTAGCTCAAGATTGCGAGTGGTGTAGTTGACCTCGTGTGTCTTCAGCTGTCTCGAGGCATAGGCGATGACCTTACCTCGTTGCATTAGAACATAGCCGAGCCCTTGATTTAACACATCGCAATAGACAATGAAGGGTACGCCTTTCTGGGTCAGTGTGGTAAGAGGTTTCGCAATTCGCGAGAAGTTCTGAATGAACCTGCGATAGTAGCCAGCGAGGCCTAGAAATTGACGAATTTCAGTAGGCATATTCGGTGCTGACCATCTCTTAATGGCTTTGAATTCGATTCTTCGGATCCAAAATTCGCATTTTGAGAACTTCGCATAGAGCTTCCCAATCGTAGCGTTTCTAAGACTCGTCGTAGATGTTGACTATGCTCCTCCTTACTATGAGAGTAGATAATTATGTCATCGATGAAGACGACAACGAACTGATCCAAGTAAGGACGACACACCCTATTCATTAAATCCATGAATATTGCGGGCGCGTTGGTTAATCCGAACGACATCACTACGAATTCGTAGTGTCCATAACGAGTTCAGAAGGCTGTCTTCGGAACATCCTCCCCTAGCACTCGTAGTTGGTGATACCCGGATCTTAAGTCGATTTTTGAAAAGAAGTTCTCCCCTTAAAGTTGATCAAATAAATCGCCAATACGAGGCAGAGGATAACGGTTTTTGATGGTCAGTTTGTTGAGTGTAACACCGAAATTTTAAAACAAAATTTTCATTTAAATTCGATTATCTCTTTAACACTTTTCATAAAAATCTCATTTTTTTATTTAAATTGCAATACATGACACTTTTGTTCAATCAATTAATAAACCAGGATCCTCAAAACAAATGCTTCCTCTGGTGTGTATAATCGAGCCGGTGTCGTCCCGTGATCCGAGAAAACTTGAAACATATAACACAAAACACTATAAGCACAAAGCTTAGTGAGGTCCCCAAAATACCACTATAACACATATTATCCACTCAAGGCTATAACTATGTTGACCCTCTGGTCAGTGTGTCTCAGTCGGACCCTCCAGTCCCAACTCTAAGTGGACCCTATGGCCCTAACTCTACGGACCCAAAGGTCCTAACTCTATGGACCCACTGGTCCTAACTCTGATAACTCTGAATCATGCATATCACATATCACAATAAATCTCAACACATAAATAGCATACGAATACACTGGCACATAACTCTAAAATACATTGTCACATAACTCTGTTACCACTCTAGGTAAGTATAGTGAGAAGACTCACCTCAAACGAAGTCGGATGACCTCTCGTGCTCAACGTCCCGACCTACCCTCCTCCTATTTTTCAAATAACATCCCCGATCAATACTCTCTCATTGTCTCAGCTCTAAAGATTGGGTAGAAGACCATTCTACCCTTCCCGGAACTCTCTTCAGTCAGTCTTAGCCAAAACCCTAAAGTCAACGAAAGTCAACAGTCAAACTTTGACCCAACTCATCGAGTGCACATGGGCGACTCGGCGAGTCCACACGTGTCCACTGAATCCTCCTCCTTGCTCGACGAGTTACACCTGCTATGAATCGCGGGGCAACCCCGACCCGACTCGTTGAGTCCTGCCATGAACTCGGCGAGTTGCTCCCATGACAACACTCATCTGACCTTCTGAGGTAAGATCCGTTCCTCTAAACCATAGATCTGACTTCCATATGACCAATAACCACGTAAAGGTCGAATCTTGGTACACATGCAAGGCTCTCTATGTTTTTTTGGTGAAATCCTTCATATCATGACAACCCTAGCTCATAACTCCAAGGAAAAGGCATAAAGCAGAATGGAAGGGACTCTCTGCACCTCTTAAGGTCCAGATCTAGGAATCATTTCACCATGGGACCTCTCATACTCTAGATTCAAGCTAAATAAAGCATGAAGAAACCCTAGATTCATGAAATCTACTAAACAAACGAAGATGGACATGAATCCTTACCTTTCACAGCAGCTCTAAGACACTCCAAAGGATGATGAATTAGCCCTCCTCTTGCACTACAAGCGTCCTCTCTGCTCTCTATGGTTTCTCAGGGTGTAGTGGCCACAAATGAAGGCCATAAGGACCTTTAAATAGATCCCAAACCCGAGAAATTAGGGTTTCTCTGCCCAGCACCTACTCGGCGAGTCCCTCCTCTGACTCATCGAGTCCACTCATTAAATCCGCATGAGAAACCCGACTCGACTCGGCGAGTTGGATCCTCAACTCGTCGAGTGTCTCCTTTAATCAAAAGATTAAACTACACGATAATAACCCTGAAAATCCGGATGTTACAATTCTCCCCCACTTGAATTAGATTTCGCACTCGAAATCATTCCTTAACCACACATAGATTAAATCATTAACCCGAAAGGCACTACCGAAACGATCTTCATACCACACTGATATCTTTCTCTATAGACATCCGAAACCACATAGATCCTCCAAAACCAGAGTTTAAACCAACTCTTTCGCCACTATAAATACCTCTTCCCAATAATCGGAAACTCTAGTGGCCTGATCCGCCGCCAGACCGCCTATTTGAGCGATCACCATGATATTTGTTCCTCGAATATCAACCCAGTTTCCTCACTGGCTCTCTGATTCTCATAAGACCACGTCCAACAACAGGCTATCTCTCCTCCAAGTCTATCATGCTAAATCATATGAATCACGCCCCACGAATAAAAGGGTTCACACTCCACTGGGGCACATGTACTAGACTTCTATCAGAAACCATCCGAACAAAGAATCCCCAACACTCTGTCCATAGACAGAAAAGCATAACCGTGCTCGCTCAGAAGTGTCCTCAAACATCCCATTCATAAGCCTCAGCTCCAAATTCCATATTTCTTTTAACACCACATGAGATTTGACCTCAACCCTATAGTTGAACTTCCATGGTTACCCATAACATGATCCAAAATGTCTCACTGACTTCCTCTTCGCATCAACTATCTCGGCCCTGTGACACACAAGTCACAAATTTCTCAAACGAAAACTCCAATCCAACCTAAGATCGAGTTAGCCTCGACCTCTAATGTCTACTGCACATATCTCTGTGCATCTCGCGGTATCTCCCGCACCCGAGTACTGACCTATACAGGTTAAGACATCCAATGACAACAATTCCCCTCATCCAAAAATTCACCTCAGAATTCCAGAATTCCATCTAGTTTATCCTCGCACCATCAATGCCAAACTCTTCTCGAGAGTTTGGTCCGACCCAAAGTTGGAACCTCGCTTCCCAATGAGATACTCATCTCATGACTCGACCAGCGCCCTGTTCAATACCACGCTTCCAATTTCCTCATGTTGCGACAATCACAACTCAAAACAAAATATAATGATTCCTGACAGAGACGGAGACCCCAGTCTCGCCCCTGGTTCAACCACCAAGCTCCAAAAACTCAATACTAGGGCTACTCAAACCTAAAACTCTTCTGCATCATACATTGATCGGAGAACACTCCATCATCACACTCTCTTGCATTCTAGTGAGTACTATGGCTCCCTGCAACATCCTGATAACCTTTCAATGACTAGTGAGTACTACGGCTCCCCGTAGTATCACAACACCGTCTGACCAGTGAGTACCATGGCTCCGCATAGTATCACAACACCCTCTGACTAGTGAGTACTATGGCTCCCCGTAGTATCACAGCACCCTCTTACTAATGAATACTACGGCTTCCCGTAGTATCACAACTCCCTATCTCTGACTTGTGAGCACTACGACTCCCCGTAGCATCACAACACTACACTACGTCCAGTAACTCATGCTCCGCAGACTATCATAGATAGCTACACATACTCGACCCAAATATGCATCACAGACCCTAGCGGCAACCGTCATAACACAATACCTACCTCTGCGGAGATCCACTTTCTTAAATAATCCCTCTTGATGTCAATACTTGAAGGGCTCCCACTGGAACCGTAGATACATGATACACCACTAGTCGTGTCAACTCAAGATTCTAAATAACTCCGAAATCGGGACATTATACCCGGTACCACGGAACACCATTACAGAACATCACATTGTCCTGGCTCAACCACTGATCTCCTACTCCCAGCACCGTATAGATACAACAATACCTATCACATGAACCCCATAATTAATTCTTTATTTTACCCAATGCGCAAATTCGGTGTATCCAAATACTCAATTGGAATATAGAGAAAGTGCTAACGCTTCAGAACACATTGATGATCCTCTGAAACACTTTCCTATACTACTCAAAATCCAAGCAATAATTCACATACCGGACCGGGAGTTGGCTGCTCGATCATCTTCTATCTACCCCAAAGGGGCATATACAATCCATACTTCAATTCAGAAGTTCTCAACAGCCCATACCATCCTTACGAGCCTTCCACTTGAAATGGCCCTGACCACCACCAGGTTCCTGACCATTGACCACCTGCCATGGAGACACTCATCCTTTCTCAGACACGTACCACATGCATTATCTCGCTCTGCACTTCTCCTTGATCACCAATGACCCTGGTCTCATGAATTCAAGTCGCATGTCTCTGTATCCAACCCCTAACCGCTCTTGCACAAATCTCTGGTTCCCTCAATAAAATACCCATTTCTCCCCCAATTAGGGTTCGAACCATCACCAATTGACACATCAACAACCTACTCTTGGAAGGTGTCACCCAATGCCCAATGATCTCCCCACGTAGGGATCAAGAAACCTCAAATACCCTAAATCTCCGATGAAATCCTCAAGAACTTCTCATCATGACTGGCTCTAGCCATTCGAAGCCTCATACCATCCCAATACCGAACATCTCAACTGTCCAGTACTATCTCTGACTCTTAGACTGAAACAATAAATCATCATACTCCTCATCCTCGACATCTCAACCCCCATCCCAACATGTGAATCATCACAAGAACAGGGACTCCACTACCATACTCAATACCCATCATAGAAAGAAGAGCCACTCCTCTGATATACTCGTCTGGATTACCCGCTGATACCGCTACCACACGCATATTATACTCAATTAGGGTGTAATTTGGTCCTTGACCATCTCAGTCCCCACTGACTACCTGCTCATGGTAGATCATTTCCTTGCGGCAGACATGCTGCCTGATACTTTGGTGGAAAAATTTGTCATCAATGTCAACCCGTAGGGTTTACTCCTAAACCCAAAACTGAAATCTCACGCCTCTCCAACTTCCCATAGGAAGCATAAATAGCACACAACAAGTCACAGAAGATGACATCTCCTCCATCGGTTGATTGCTCACTCAAACCGCAATCCCCCATAAATGCCTTCTATACTAATCCCTAAGTCTTGCGACAACATCAGACATCTTACCAAGGTATTCTGAAATTCTCTCAACCTCCCTCTCAAGGGATGCCTCTTCGGACTCAATCATGGCCCTCAGGCCTAAAACCCCATCGCGTCCAAACTCCACCAATCAATCATGATCGGACAACCGGAGAATCACAAGCATCTTTTGCTAAGAACCATGGTACTCAGCCCCTAACATCTCTTCTCAATCTGCTATAATGCATGGCACTCGAACTATAACATCACCCCTCAATCTACTAAGATGCATGGTACTCGAACCATGGCATCACTTCCCAATCTACTCCGATGTATGGTACTCGAACCATAACATCACTACTCAATCTGCTCTCAAACCATTACATTATTCCTCAATCTGCCCTGATGTATGATACCCGAACCATAACATCACTCCTCAATCTGCTCCGATGTATGGTGCTCGAACTATAACATCACTCCTCAATCTGCTACGATGCATGGTACCCGAACCATAACATTACTCCTCAATCTGCTCCGATGTATGGTACTCGAACCATAACATCACTCCTCAAACTGCTAGGATGCATGGTACGTGAACCATAACATCACTCCTCAATCTGCTCCGATGTATGGTACTCGAACCATAACATCACTTCTCAATCTACTCCGATGTATGGTACTCGAACCACAACATCACTCCTCAATCTACTACGATGCATGGTACACGATCCATAACATCACTCCTCAATCTGTTCTGATGTATGGTACTCGAACCATAACATCACTCCTCAATCTGCTACTTAAAACCTTTAGAATACTCCCTGTATTGAGTATGGGTCCTCTGCTTTCGATAGTACAGGCCTATACTACCTGCCACATCTACCCATACTTTCCACACGGACCATTCCAGAGCTCCTAAGTAGCTGCTCAACCTTCTCGTTCACTAATTCTGCCACGCGTGCTCGCACCTCAGCGAAATGCTCTATTCTGCCAGCGTATTCATCTGGCTAAGGTCACTCCCTAGGCTCTTCCTTGGTCCTCCCATTTCTCCGTCATCAGCTGCTGAAGAGCTCCTAATGATACTAGCCATCTACCTCCTGAATATGGTCATATTCACTTGGTAGCTAACTCCCATCATTAGAGTTCCACAAAGCACGAAGCAAGCAGCATTTGGGCATCGAATAATACATAGAACTCACTCTGGGTAATAACTTCGCTTGCTCTGCTCATTCTGAAAAGTACCACCGAACTCTGCAGCTCTACCCCTCGCGGGTTCTAACCATTCTTTCGATAAGCACCACAATACTCATCTAGGTGTCTCTCCTAGATTACTCCTCTACTCAAATCCCCTAAAAGGATTCCAGCTGAATACTCTCACTCATACTCAAAAGCACATCACATATAACAACAACTCCTAGGCTAAGGCATCACAAATCAGGCCACTCTAGTCCTATGATATGAAATACCTAGCCTGTCTCTAGCATGCATAATATCTCGTAAAATGTATCATAAATATCTCATAACACAAAAGTAAGGGTATTTTGGGAAATCACCATTCGGGCTCTGGCTGAGTGTACACACTACTCTTTCTCGCTTTCTCTTTGAACTCTTATTCACTTTTAGGAAATCATTTCTTTGAAAACTTTTCTTACTTCCTCAGTTTGAGTCTAGATTTACCCGAAGGTGCATCCGAATCCCTCAAACCAAGGCTCTGATACCAACTTGTAACACCGAAATTTTCAAAACAAGTTTTTCATTTAAATTTGCTTATCTCTTTAACACTTTTCATAAAAATCTCATTTTTTTATTTAAATTACAATACATGACTCTTTTGTTCAATCAATTAATAAACCAGGATCCTCAAAACAAATCCTTCCTCTAGTGTGTACAATCGAGCCGGTGCTCGTCCCTTGATCCTAAGAAAACCTGAAACATATAACAGAAAACACTGTAAGCACGAAGCTTAGTGAGTTCCCTAAAATACCACTCTAACACATATTTGCCACTCAAGGCTATAACTCTGTTGACCCTATGGTCAGTGTGTCTGAGTGGGACCCTCCAGTCCTAACTCTCTATGGACCCTCTGGCCCTAACTCTATGGACTCAAAGGTCCTAACTCTCATAACCCTGAATCATGCATATCACATATCACAATAAATCTCAACACATAAATAGCATACGAATACACCGGCACATAACTCAAAAATACATTGTCACATAACTCTATTACCACTCTAGGTAAAGTATAGTGAGAAGACTCACCTCAAACGAAGTCGGATGGAGTCTCGTGCTCAACGTCCCGACCTGGCCTCCTCCTATTATTCAAATAACATCCCCGATCAATACTCTCTCATTGTCTTAGCTCTAAAGATTGGTTAGAAGACCATTCTACCCTTCCCTGAACTTTGTTAAGTCAGTCTTGGCAAAAACCCTAAAGTCAACGAAAGTCAACGATCAAACTTTGACCCGACTCGTCGAGTTTACATGGGCGACTCGGCGAGTCCACACGTGCCCACGGAATCCTCCTCCTAGCCTCGCTTGACACGTCGAGCCAACCCCTTGCTCGATGAGTTACACCTGGTATGAATCACGGGGCAACCCCGACCCGACTCGTCGAGTCCTCTCATGAACTCGGTGAGTTGCTCCCATGACAACACCCATCTGACCTTCTGAGGTCAAATCCATTCCTCGAAACCATAGATCTGACTTTCCTATGACCAATAACCACGTAAAGGTCGAATCTTGGTACACATGCAAGGTTCTCTATGCTTATTTTGGTGAAATCCTTCATATCATGACAACCCTAGCTCATAACTCCAAGGAAAAGGCATAAAGCAGAATGGAAGGGACTCTCTGCACCTCTTAAGGTCCAGATCTAGGAATAATTTCACCATGGGACCTCTTATACTCTAGATTCAAGCTTAATGAAGCATGAAGATACCCTAGATTCATGAAATCTACTAAACAAACGAAGATGGACATGAATCCTTACCTCTCATAGCAGCTTTAAACGAAATGATGGAAGATTTGAGTCCCACAATACAGCCCAACTCAAAATCCTTCCTTCCCTTTGCTAAGACACTCCAAAGGATGATGAATTAGCCCTCCTCTTGCACTACAAGCTTCCTCTCTGCTCTCTATGGTTTCTCAGGTTGTAGTGACTGCAAATGAAGGCCATAAGGACTTTTAAATAGGTCCCAAACCCAAGAAATTAGGGTTTCTCTGCCCAGAACCTACTCGACGAGTCCTTGCTCTAACTCGTCGAGTCCACTCATTAAATCCGCGCGAGAAATCTGACTCGACTCGGCGAGTTGGATCCTCAACTCGCCGAGTCTCTCCTTTAATCAAAAGATTAAACTACACAATAATAACCCTGGAAATCCGGATGTTACATTGAGCTCCTTGTAGTCGATGCACATATGAAACGATCCATCTTTTTTCTTGACGAACAAGACTGGAGCTCCCAGGGTGAGAAGCTTGGTCTTATAAAGCCCTTGCTAAGCGGTTCGTTAAGTTGACTGAACAGTTCTTGCATCTCTTTAGGTGCTAGACGATAGGGCTATTTGGCCACTAGGGTAGCCCGTGGAACTAAGTCGATTCTGAACTCGACTTAATGTTGCGGAGGTAATCCTTGGAGTTCTTCTAGAAATATGTCGGGAAAATCATGTACTAATGGAATGTTCTTAATGTCTTTCGCTTCTTGGCTCACATCGACAACATGAGCGAGGAATGCTCGACATTCCTTTCGAAGGTATTTCTGGGCTTGAATATTCGAGATGAGGCGAACGTTAGTGTCGGGTTTGTCATCGTATATTACTAGAGTTTCGCTAGACGGCAGATTAAGGCGAACAACCTTTTCATAACACATGATGTCGGCACAATGCAGACTCACCCAATCCATGCCGATAATGACGTCGAAACTTTTAATTAAGACCTATGTATATGCAGCTAGTACTCTCTGTCTTCCCATTAGCCATTTCTATAGTGAACGGTTGTTTAAGTGCTTGTGATTTTTGCTTAAGTAAATGAGCAAATTTTTGGTTCATGAAGCTCCTCTCCGCTCCACTATTAAAAAGTATGCATGCATATAAGTTATCGAGGAGAAACGTACCAGTGACCACTGTGGGGTCGGCAACCGCTTCGTCGTGGCCTATAGCTAGAACTCTTCCCACTCCGCTGGCGATCCCTGCCTTTGGGCAGTTCCATTTGTAGTGACCCAGCTCGCCACAACCATAACAAGCCTGGCGTACACTAGCGTCGGGGACTTGGGTGATTGGCTTCACAGGAGCCTTGCAGAAATTTACAGTGTGCCCCTTCATGTTGCAATTAGAGCACTGCATTTCCCGGCAGGCTCCAATGTGGTGGAAGTTGCATTTGTTGCAGCTGGGAAAACTTCCAGCGTATTGCTTTACCAGAGCAGTAGCGGCAGGTACTATTGCAGCATGTACTGCCACGACCTACTGCTTTTTGGCATCCTTCTTCATCTTGTTTTCATCCCAGAACTTCCGCTTGGAATCAGCGGTTGTGGAGGGTTCTAAGATGGCTAGGATTGTTATTGCGGCCGGGGTACGGACCACATGGTCAATGAGCCGCTATGCCAACTGCTTGGCACTATCGAACGTAGTGGGGTTCGAAGCTAAAGCATTCCCCTAAAATGAAGGCACCAGCCCCCAGATTTACCTCTCTATTTTCTTTCCCTCTATGTGAACCATGTTGGGACAGAGGGCCACCAGCTCGCTGAAACTGGCGGTATAGGAAACTATGTCGGAGCCCTTCATGGTTAGGCTCCATAGTTCCTGTTCCAATTTCTAGATTTCACCCCTCGGGCAATATTCTTCAATCATTAGCTCTCTAAGAGCTTCCCAGCCTATAGCATTAGCTACCACTAGAGATAGCGACTTAACATGGCTATTCCACCATGTTAGGGATATTTCCTCGAAGGTGCAAGCAACGAACTTGACCTTGCTCCCTTCTGGATAGGAGCAGATTTCGAAAACCGATTCGGTTTTCTCAAACCATTGTGAGAGGGAAATGACTCCGCCAGTCCCTTCTAAAGGACTTTTGCTTGCAGTTGGTGAAGTCCATGTAGGAGCACTCTCTCAAGCGCATAGGGATTTCACCATGAGTAGACTGAACGGGGGTTCCCATTCTAGTGGAACCGGAAGAATGATATTGAGCCATGGCTGTTGTCACAGCCGCAACTGCTGCAACATTTAGAGTTGCTGTATCGATTTGAGGAGTAAGTGGTGTTGCAGTTAATGGAGGATTGCATCTCGTTGATCAGCGCAGAGGCATCTTTTAACTATACGTTTACAAAGATGAAGATATTGATAAGAATAAAATAGAGAGAATTGATGAGAATAACTCATGGACTAACTCTCCATAGTCCAACAACACATTTGAATAGTATGATTGAATGTAGATCTACTACTAAGAGATGAAAGTATTTGGATAATAATTTCCATGAGATTAGATATCTGTCAATAATATTGGTATTATAGCTGTAACAAGTTCGGGAAAAATAACCTAGAAGTAGGTCTCACATCAAACCAAGATGGGAAAAATTTTGACAGAACTATGACCAAATCATGACTTAATAAATATAAGGTCTTTACAAAGATGGGAAATTAAACTAGAGCTTTTACATAACTAATTTATATCAAAAAGAGAATGTTGAGTAGGCTCTATATACGACGAGAGCCACTAGAGCGAGTCCTTTATTCTGACAGACGGCGCTCCATGTCTCTCTTGCGCCTTTCTGTCATTGCCTATCGAGCTCGAAGTTCCCTGACTTCAGCTTGGGTTTTAGTAAGTTCTCTCCGCAGGGCTGCATTATGGACCTGATTCCTTTCCTGATCAGACTCTAGTTGACAAATGCGGACTGTGTTAACGTCAGTGTTGGCGTTAATCTCCACTACTCGGTCGATAGCTGCTCGAGCTAGCTTGGTGTTCCGAGAAATCCTGCGGACCATGATGGGCAGGACTTGGTCAGCTGAACCTCCCTTGTTTAGGTTGTAAAAGATTCTGTCCCCATTGTAGGGAATGGGTTGACCCTATTCCTGAGTCGATTTGTTCAAGTTTGTGGCCCACAGAGGTGTGAGCCCTTGAAATGTTGGACGAGGGTTTGGGTTTGGAGCTACTTGGGGTAGGTTGTTGACTTCAGGTTCTGAGTTAGAACCATCAGAAAAGCCTTCAGCATAGTGATCATCCAAAGGGATTGGATGATCATCCTCTGGCTCTTCTTCAAGCCATTCAGCATTGTCGTTGTTAGGATAGTATGGGTCTCCGGGAAGATGGAATCCATCCATGATATCTACGCAAGAAAAGGGGTATAAGATATAACTAAATAGACACACTAATTTGATAATTATAAGAAGATCTTTATTAGTTTCTTCAATACTTATTTAGAGCATACCAGATATATGTACTCAAAACAGGATAGACCTTCGAATAAGTGACCCTAACTCTAAGCCCACAACCAAACAAGGAACAGGCAGTAAAGCAAAGATTATAGATTCAAAGTCTATGACATCCTAGTTACATATAACCTTAGTGTATCCACTTAGCAACTATTGACCTACTGATAATGACCTTTTTAGTTCTCAGATAAGTAATTTATAGTAACACAAAATACTCCTATATTATTTTAAGTTTATGTTCTGTTCTAACGTTTTCATTGTAGTATTGTTGGAAAGTTTTTAGACTTGTTGCAACCTCACAACCACTCTTAGGCATATGCTAGTCACTCCTCGGATAATATAGTTGATCAGGCTATATCTTCCCAGGGTTGGCCATATGTCTCTAATTCTAATTGTGTTGCCCAACAATCGTAATACTTTTGTTCTGTCCTAGTGACACTGATTTTAGTATGAATTCAGGTATGTATACTTGGTTAAATATTTTATTATTTAAAAGTATAAACTCTTGGTCAGAGTATTTTAATCCCATTCTGTTTATAGTCTCTATATCTTTTATGGGTTAATATACTCGATTCACTATAAAAAATGCTCTGTTACCAGTATGTCACACCCCAAAACCGGAAAGGCGGAAACGTTCAGGGGTGGAGGACGTCATGTACAGTTTCACAACAATGCATAGTAGTAAACAAGCAACAACATCATCCATTGCATTAATAATATAATTTAATACCAGTGTGTTCTGTGAAGTTTAACAGACACCAAAATGTAAATCAAAATATGAGATGAGCCTTGAATGTGCTCCATCTTCTCAAAAGCTTGGCATCAGTACCTATCTACTGATGACCTGAGAATACAAGTTATTTTGAAAGAGTTTATCAGCTTTAAAGCTGGTGAGTTCATAAGTATTTTAGTGTCAATGTTTGTATGAAAGTGTTTGTATGTACTTGATGTATAGGTTTGTAAATGTTTTTAAATTTTTGTAAATGTTTGTATCTCCTAGAAAATCCTATATTTTCTACTAAATGTAGCCTTCTACCAAGGCATCAACTGAAATGTATGTATGTTTCTGGTAAAAGTGTGTATTTTCCCAAGTTTGACTATCATTAACCAAAATATGATTTTTACATTACCGTTCATTGTGTGAAAATCACAAAGTGAATGCAATGGGGAAATATTAAAGTACTGTAGTGTTCTATTAAGTAACTACTGTTGTACTAATTACCTTAAACCAATTTGTTATTTAAAGTAACATGTGATATGCCTGTACCATACTACCGACTATAAACACGACGATGAAAGACGTCGGAAGAAATGACATTTGGCACCCGTGGACTTACAAGTCCCACTGTAGCGAGCAGTAGGGTGTAGGATAGTCAATCCAATATAGATCCATACACAAATTCAACGCTCTCCTTCTAGGAGACTTTGGATACAAAACGAGCCATGACGGGTGATGGCATGCCCCGTTACGTGGCTTACATAACTGTTGTAATGTTCTTGTATATGTATTGTGTGTACTAGTTGTATTGTATGTTCTCTCTCTGTCTAGTATGTATGTATTTTCTCTTTGTTTCTCATAATAGTATGTTCTCTTGTATAATGTATAGTATGTACTAGCTGTATTATATGTTCTCTCTCTGTCTAGTATGTATGTATGTTCTCTCTGTATGCTATTGTGTGTTTCTCATCATAGTATTCTCTATCTGTTTCTTGTTATAGTATGTGTTGACTCATGTATGAACTGACTCATTGTACGTTTCATTGTTCTAGTAATAGTATTTGTAACTTCCTAAACTATACCTATTATAGTTTACTAGTAATGTTGTTTGTATGTATGAACATGTTTGTACACCTTTGCTACCCAAATGTATTGAAATGAAAGAAGTAACTTTTATATCTATATACATATACATAATACATAACTAGGATTCAAACGACCTTCGGAGAAATAACCGATACCCTAAGTCCACAACCAAACAAGGAACCTGAAGCAAGGCGAGCTATCAGTCCTACGTCCTTTCAACCCTACTTATATATCTATGTCTATATAGATACACATTTGACAAAGTATAGGTTTAAAAGAGTTTAATAAAAGTATTTAACATGTAAAAGGGTTTGCAAAACAGTTTTGAAGTAGTTTGTTTGATAACACAGTTTGAAAAGTAAGCAAATCCATATGTTTGATAGTTATTAATCACATGTGATTGATATAATAACTATAATAGTTCAACTTGTATCCCCCCCCATAAAAGCATTTAAAATCATTTAAAAGGTTCATCAAGGGGTATGAACTCACCTGTAGTGAGTGGTTTGGATGAACGGATGGTATAGGATGCTAAGTGTCAAGTGAAGACTTGAGCACACACACGGATCCTATTTGACATATAATGACACATATATGTATATAATTAGTAATTTAACAACTAATTAACTACGTTAAGACACCCTAGGACATGGAAAACACCTTGATTAAGTACTAGGAGTACCAAAGGTTTGCATCTAAAGGGAGTATGGCCTCATATTGGAGTTTACTGCCCAAATGGTAACACCATGTGAGTTTACGGATAATGGTCATTTCCCCCACGCGTTTACGGTCATAAACTCATGGTAATTAGTACCATTTTGTATTTTAAGGTCTTACAAGTCAAGGTTAAGTATCTTATGATCAAGTCCAAGCCTTAGGAAGTAATAGTGGCACAATTGCACCGCCTTTTAGAGTTTACGGCCCATGGTCACTTCCCCATAAGTTTACGGTCGTAAACTCATGTGTGCTTAATTCTATTTTTGTTTAAGGTCCTATACTACTCAAGGAAGTGATCAAGACTTGTATCCAAGGCTTAGGAAGGGACTAGGGCTCATAATGACCCATTCATTAGAGTTTACGGCGCAAGTAGATTGCCTTGGCCGTAAACACTTATGATCTTGTGTTTCTTGATTTTTTCTAGTTGATTAACAAGTGTATCAAGCCTATAATAAGCTAAGGTAAGAGTACTTACAATATAGAAGCTTTTAATCGGGTTCACGGCCCAAGAACAATAGTGTGTGTTCTTGGTGTTCTTGGAGAAATGAAAAATGCTTGATGATCTAAGAAAAGGGGATGATTTCATGGATGAAATTATGTAAGATGACTAGATGATGAAGTATATCAACTAATCAAGGAAGGAAACACTTACTAAGTTGATGATCAAGAAGGAAAATCGGATGATACTTGAGAAAGAATGGCTTCTTGGTTTGAAAATGGTAAAAAGTGAATAAAATGATTGAGTGTCATACTTATACTCCTTAGATTGTATGGCCGTAAACTCCAAACTCTTGGAGTTTTGCGACTTAAATGTTGCACAACTAAATCTAAAGCATACTTCCTATGTTTACCTCTTGATGTACTAGGCTTTAGAACACTCAAACCGACTCTAAACAACTTAAAAGTTAGCAGAAAAATCTTGAGTTCTACTGAAGTGAATGGTTGTACAAGATAGAAATTTCAAGTTGTCACACTAATATTTAAACAATTGGGTATATATATAACCAAAGAGTCGTTATAAATCAAACATCATGGTTTTCAATTTCGCAAGTCAACACTAAGTGTAAAACAAATCCTATACTACAATTTATATCGATAAACACATAAACGGTACAATGGTTGCGCCCAAAATTTACTACTCGTGCTTATTGGGCCTTCGTGACCCAATTATATGGATTGTAGGGCCCAATATAATCAAAACATGTTTATTGCGCTTTGGAAACCCAATTACATGCCCAATGGGCCTTCATCAGCTTAAACATGTTATTGGGCCTTAGTGGCCCATTTGCATTGCTAATATGGCCCTAAACTTCTATCATAAGCTCAATGGGCTATAACGTGTCCGTAGCATACTCGACAACCTATAATAACATATATGATTAGTGGGCCATCGTTGTCCTCTTTTATGTCTGTTAGGCTTACATCATATTCACATAAAAATCAATCGGGTTGTAAAACAAAGTTATTCAATTTCATTGGGATTTAGTGAGAAATAACGGGTGGCACCAATAAGTGTCGGTCGTAGCCTGTAGTTATAATCAGATTCTCCTGGAGGGAGAGCGAGACTTTGTGTATAAATCTATACGGGAGTGACTCCCCCACACTTGAGTTGTTCGCTACAGTTAGACTCAACCAGTGTAGGGTGACAAAATTTTGATCAAAACCAACGTTAGGAAAAATGCCAAGATAGACGAATTAGTCACTATTATGCATGGTTATAACGACTCAGATAGAGATCCATTTCCATCTAATTACTCATGGGAAATCATATTCACACACCGTGACGATGCAAAGTGATTTATACAATATTACAAAACTATCATGCTATTTAAATTGGAAGACATCGGGTTTTCCAGGGAAACGACATTATTCACTTCTACATACAACAACTACAATAAAAGGAACAATTATGAAAGGCATTCACTTTTACATGTTTTGAAATCACATACATATACACTTATGAGATCATCACATCTTTTTCGTAAACAGTTTTTGTTACAGAAAATATCGGATTTTCTTGGTTTTACAAACAATACAAATTATTTTTTTATATCAAACATGCTTCTGAACTCACCAACATTATATATGTTGACCGTTTTCAAAATAACTTGTATTCTCAGGTAACCTTTAGAATGAATAATCATCAAGCGTGTTTCTGAAGTTTCTTTTGTGCAATGTCAATCGTTAAACAATTTATGTTCCGTGATGTTATAATGTAAATAATGTACTTGATGTGAACAAGGTCAATTGTAATGTATTAATGCATTGTGATGTTTATGTTATGTTTCATGTATTATTATTATGATGATATTTCAATTTAAGTCACACGAGCCCTCAGACGTTTGAGGATACGCCGTCTGGTTCGGGGGAGTGACATTAGAGCTTGGAGCGGTGGTGTTCGCTCTCAAGATACGGAGACACTACATGTATGGGGTCCGTTGTACCATATATACGGACCACAAGAGCTTGAGGCATATCACGGATCAGCCAAACCTGAATATGAGGCAGCGCAGGTGGCTGGATGTAGTCAAGGAATACAATTGCGAGATCCTTTACCATCTCGGTAAAGCAAATATGTTTGAGGATGCTTTGAGCCGCAAGTCAGCTGGGCTTCCACCCCAGCAACATGTATAATGATAGCAGTGGATTTTCCGCTTATGAGTTTAATCTGAGATGCCCAAGTTGAGGGTATGCGGCCAGAGAAATGGAAGATGGAGAGTATCAAGGGAGAGAACGCCCGGTTTGTGCATGATAGTCAGGGATTATTGACCTGATGCGGTCGGGTTTGGGTTCCGATGTCTGAAGAGGTCAGATAGACAGTCATAGAGGAGGCTCATAAGTCTCACTTCTCTATTCACCCGGGGTCCACCAAGATGTACAAGGATCTGAGTTTGAGTTACTGGTGGCCATGAATGAAGCGAGAAATCGCTTCGTACGTCGAGAGGTGCTTGACCTGTAGGATGGTCAAGGCCGAGAATTAGAGGCAGCATGGTATGTTGCAGCCTCTAGAGATCCCCATGTGGAAACGGGAACAGATCACGATGGATTTCAATATCGAACTTCCAAGGACGGCGAAGGGGTTTGATTCCATATGGTTGATCGTAGATCGATTGACCAAGAGTGCTCATTTCTTGGCTATACGGGAGAGTTCTTCGGGCAAGAAGTTGGCCGACATGTATGTTCTCGAGGTCGTCGCTCGCCATGGGGTTCCAGTCTGCATTGTTTCTGACCGGGATGTTTGATTTACCTCCCATTTCTGGCAGACCTTCCACAAGGAACTGGGCACACGGTTGCATTTTAGTACAGCATTTCATCCTCAGACCGATGGTCAGAGTGAGCGAACCATTCAGACCCTCGAGGATATGTTGAGGGCGTGTGTCATTGACTTCGGTGGAAGTTGGGATTCCCACCTACCACTAGCAGAGTTCGCCTACAACAACAACTATCATTCTAGCATTGGCGCCCCGCCATTCGGGCTATTGTATGGGCGGAGATGTCACACCCCGGTTTGTTACGGTGAGGTTCGACACAGGTTGATGGGATGGACGGAGGTAGTTCTGCAGACTACCAAGAAAATTCAACAGATTAGGCAGCGATTGCAGACTGACCAGAGTCCGTAGAAGAGTTACGCCGACAGGCGCCAATCGGAGTTAGAGTTTCAGGTTGGTGACATGGTTCTCCCTAAGGTCTCACCTTGGAAGGGTGTGATCCACTTCAGGAAAATGGGGAAATTAGGTCCCTGTTTCATTGGTCCATTTAGGATCCTTGCCAAGGTTAGCAAGGTAGCATATAGGCTAGAGCTACTAGAGGAGGTTAGTCGAATTCACAGCATTTTCAACATTTCACATATGCGAAAGTGCATTATGAATCAGGAGGCAGTAGTGTCGTTGGATGATATTCAGGTCGATGAGCGACTCAATTATGTGGAGAGGTCGGTGGCCATTCTGGAGAGGAAGATGAAAGTTTTGCACAAAAAGGAAATACCTTTGCTGAAGGTGTAGTGGGAGCATCAGAGGGGGTCCGAGTAGACATGGGAGCCAGAGGCAGAGATGCGGGAGCACTATCCGAAGTTGTTCACCATGGCAGACTTCGAGGATGAAGTCTAGTTCAACTGGGGGAGAATTGTAACGCCCCGATTTTCAGGTATTGGTTTATGTGAGAATTTTATTGATTTCAATGTCTACTCGACAAGTTGGCTTCTCTCTCGTCGAGTAGTAGCGGGTTGCTCCACATGTTTTATTGATCTACTTGCCGAGTCCAAGAAGGGACTCGATGAGTAGGGGCCTAGCAAATGAAACCCTAAATCCTGGGGTTTTGTACCCTACTTAAAGGATCATTGGCCTTCCCCAGCCTCCTCTTTACAGCTTCATGGCACCCTTAAACCCTAAATCATGTGTTTGTGTGTGTGTTTCTTTTGTGTGATAGAGATTTGAAGAGTTATCTTGGTGAGGAACACTTGGGGAAACAAGTAATTAAAGCTAGGAACTCGTGGGAAGCAAGGATATACATCAGTTGACACTCTCTGAAAGGTATTAAGCTCTCTATTTGGCTCATCTTATCTTTAATCTCTTTTGGGTGGGTTTTAGGAAAGGATGTTGTGTTTGAGCCAAGATATGAAGCTGAAACGTCATATATGGATTCCCTTTGGTCCCTGGATCCATAAAGGTAATATTTTTAGCAAGAACGAGCTTTCCCTCAAGTGTTGGACTTCATGTCAAGCTTAGTTTTGTCATTTAGGGCCTTAAAGGTTTGCATGAACGTAAAGTTTGCAACTTTACATGACAAGCAGACCTTCGAAGGGTGGATCTACAATCTGGAGCCTTTACATGGCTTAAAAGCATCTGTATGGATGAAGGATTGAAAGGACCCGACAAGTCGCATGGTCAATTTGGCGAGTCATATGAAGATGGTCCTGAACCAGACGAGTTGGATGAACAACTCGACGAGTCTGATCAAGATTATCGTAGATTCGGCGAGTCGGTTAGGGTTTTCCTAAAATATGGATGCGTGCGAACATGTCGAGTTGCAAGGGGGAAAACTCGACGAGTGGACAAGCAGCTTCGGCCGCGAGCCTTAGGAACTCGACGAGTCACTCTGGTGACTCGGCGAGCGGACGAGTTATGCAAGGAACTCGGCAAGTGGATGGATACACTCGATAGGTTCAGGTCAACATTGACTGTTGACCCGGGCAGTTGACTTTGACTTTGACCGAGGGTTGACCAGTTGACTTTTGTGGGTAACTGGGAATTTATGAACCTTGTGATGTGTTCGATATAGGTGGTGGAGTTCGTAGCAGTGATTCGAGAGTCGAGCTTTCTATTTCCAGTCGGCAATTGCAAGGTGAGTTTTCCTCACTATACTCAAGGGTCTAAGGCACCAAGGCCAGCCCTTTTGTATTGCTATCCTGATATGTTGAATGCTCGAGTATTGTTATGATCCGTTAGATCAGTATCCTGGTAGATGGGATGTTATATGTAGTTATGATATGTTAGATCAATATCCTAGTAGATAGGATGTTATATGTCGCTATGATCCGTTAGATCAGTATCCTGGTAGATGGGATGTTATATGTTGTTCTGATCTGTTAGATCAGTATCCTGGTAGATAGGAAGTTATATGTTGTTATGATCTGTTAGATCAGTATCCTAGTAGATGGGATGTTATATGTTGTTATGATCTATTATATCAATATCGTGGTAGATAGGATGTTATATGTTGCTATGATCCGTTAGATCAATATCTTGTTAGATAGGATGTTGCTATGTTGTTAGGATCTGTTAGATCGGTTTGTCTGTCTATAGACTGTTATGAAATTATCTGTTATATATGTTGGGTTTTGAGCATTCTAAAACTCCTATGGTGTACATGTAACCCTATAAACCTTGGATCTATGTTTTCTCTATTATACATGCAAATAAGAACTTTCCAAGGCTTAAATCCTAACTAGCATATTATGATGCTCTTATACTACAAAGTACTAGTTAGATGACATACCTTTTGATGTAGCTTGATGTCTTCAAGCTTTAAGAGCTTAGCCCTAATAGTGTGGAAGCCTCAAGTGGAATCACAAATCACCAGAACACCTTGGATGACTTTGAGAATAAGAATACTTTGGTTCTCTCTAGATAAATCAGCTAGCCCTCTTAGTGTACCCACACTAGTGTCAATTTCACCAACCAATGACATCTTTATATAGTGAAGAGAATAGGGTTAAACTAATGACCTTTCATTTCATATGATCCATGGGTTAAACACTCCATGGACTATCCATGAAAGCTTAGCCCAACCTAAATGAACTTGGCCCATCACACACATATATC
The DNA here is from genome assembly GCF_002870075.4 of Lactuca sativa. NCBI lineage: Eukaryota > Viridiplantae > Streptophyta > Magnoliopsida > Asterales > Asteraceae > Lactuca > Lactuca sativa. The sequence goes on from NC_056627.2 coordinate 194,715,933, forward strand.
TAAGAGTCCATATTTAATTAGTTCATTTTGATCACTTCATTAATTCTAAATCAATTCTTGATCAATACTAATTAAATAATATGATTCCATATTAATATATTAGAACTTATAATATATTAATATAATCATAAATATACTATTCTCAAAAGATTATCCATATAAATTGTGTCGGTGAAGTGCAACCCAAATGGACCATGCCGGGTCGGGTCAAGTACATACCAAATATAGTTATGGACTTAGACATTAATCCAACAGCCTCCCACTTGGATAAGTCTAAAACTATTATTGAGTATGACTTCAAAACCTAACTGGCAATCGTAGCTCTTAAAGTTGTTGTCGAACTCTGATCTTGTCAACTAACTTGTCCATTAGATAAGGGATCATGTATTCCTCCATTCTAGATATCATATGGACTGAGACATGGATTATAATAATTCTCTCTGTCCATATGTTTTTCCCGATTTCCGATTCATGACGACTGACTGATTGAACAAATCAAATCAGTCCTGCCTTAGCCAAGCACTCACATGTGTCATCATTAAATCATCGAGGGGGCCACAAATATCACTTTTACCCCGAAGGTAAAAGGAATGGATAACCTTTGACTCATATGGCTTGTTCTACTACTTGTTGAATCATACACAAAGGCACGTTTTATAACATTGAGTTACCAAATTCAGTTTCATGCAATCAATGTACAACCAACTCATAGTAACAACTCATATCTCTAAGTTTGAAGAATATAAGATATTATCATCTCATGATCACTCGTGATAAAATCCATGAAGTGATTCAAATGAGCGCGGGTTGAATCAATACTCAGAAATTATGAGCACTCGTGAGTGTTGTAGCACAACTTTGTCCACCAACTTGGACCTCTACAAGCCAACCCATGACATTCTTGATTCATATCTACTTCCAACATATGACCGACTATGGATGGTTTGAATAACTTATTCATTCTGGAAGAATAACCTAGTTTATTCTGGAAGTCAAAACATGTAAAATGAAACACAAAAGTAATTGAATCTAATATGGTATTAAAACCTATGAACATAAATAAAACACCTTTTATTTATCAACATATGATTACACATTATTCATTGCATACTGTTTCATCTATCAATTTTATTCTTGAATTAAAACAATAGTTGTCCCATGCTTCGAGCAGGTACACTATGTTTTTCTAAACAATAGTTTTGCCATACACCAAGTATGCACTCTGTGTTTGTCTATGACCCTTACTTTGCGATTGCAAAATAAACCAATTGACGAAACTTTCAATGATTCTAATTTCACACTCCCAAATCGAAATCTGTTAGATTTTAAACATAAATGCACTACCCTCTTGCAATGAATGTGTACAAAGTCAAAGACTTGTCAACAACCATTACAGGGTATTCCAATGAAGACCTACTCCATGGACACAAAGCCTTATGTTCAAAGTATGCATTGCTTTGAACATGCTTCTTGCACTAGTTTTTATTTCTATTCATACACAGATTGATTCCATCTATGGAGACAACTCTATATTCCCATTTTGACTATCACTTCTGAACAAGAGTTGCCTCTTTTCAAACTATGTCAATATGATCCTTCCAGTATTAACATTATACTTCCAACTGTCCTTTAGCAATCAATATCTGGTAAACCTTAGATTATCCTCGACAATTGCTTAATATCTTTAGTCATATCCAATTCTAGACATTTTCCTCCTTAATGCCCCAAGGCATTTGGAAAATTCAGAAAGGATAAATATTATAGCACATGTAATCGATCTTGTACCCAAAGTAAATGGGACATGATTCATGATGTTTCACATAAAGACATGGTTCTAGACCAGTCTTTTCCCATAATAATTTTTTTTGCCATATTCTCAAAATTTAACTATGAAAAGGGATGTCGTAATCATAATCGAATTTTGAGAACGCAATATATAGAATTTCCTTCAGTTGAACCAATCCAACATGAAATTCATATATATATATATATATATATATATATATATATATATATATATATATATATATATATATATATTCTTGACTAAAGGTGATTAAAATCTCAATATAAGCTCAAAATCTCACTCTAAGCCTTTTAGAATTGACACGAAGTATAATTTCCTCTCCCTTAATTATAGCAAAACAAGTTTTTCAACCCCTGCAACCTCACGAATTGAAACTGTTGTTTTCTATAATTAACACTGCTAACTTGCAATACTTACCATAATTATCATGCTCCCACTAACATGATGATTATTAGCATAGCACTTATGCTCCCACTAGCTTTGACATGTACCCAGAAATCAACTGGACTTCTAGAAATCAATACTTTATTGACTTTCTTACCAAAGTTCAGATTTCTGATACTAGATTGCCTTTATAAGACTTTATCAAAATCATACACCTCTCTTAGATAGCTCACAAGTGTGTCTAAACAATTTCAAAACTATGAAAAGTGACGTCGTAATCATAGTCTCAATTGTTTAGACTTTTTGCCATTTCCACAATTGTTATCTACTCAAAATCTACATAGTGAAAGAGTTTCCTTAACATCATTTTCATGAATCGATGAGAAACCTTATGACACTTAGATTTTATGGTTTAAGTGTTCCTATCCTAACTCATATGGATTGAACTTGTGCAATCTTAACTTCTTGCTACCTGGCAGCTCAAGGGCCTCCCATTGTTTCCAAGTAGCTATGCAAACAATTTAGAACATGTAGAACTCAAATGTATAGCCAACTTAACTGGAATGGGCACAGAAATGTCAACACGATAGGTTATAAATCTCTAGTTGTGTGCTAGTGATGAAATACAGGTTTTTATTCTTGATTCCTTCTTGAAACCCTTTCAGGATCTTTTAGACTCCCACTATCTCCTTGACCTATAAGACTTTCTTTCCAAATATTGAAGAGATAGCGTGGATTCTAATCAAGACAAACACTTAACACAATTGGCCTTAGTTGGTCTTTGTTTTATCCAAAACATCACAACTTACCAATTTCAAATGTACAAGAGTAGAAAGCTTTTAGTCTTACATTTGACAAGTGTTTTAAACCTTCTTTAAGACATGTCACTCAAGTTACAATCTTAGAGTATAACTCGATGAATTGTTTTTGGAACGAAGTATGAATCATCTTCTTGATTTAACCACCTCAACAATTCATAACTCCTCTTCTTGACTATCATAATGCACTTAGAGGATGAATTGTGATAAGGTCTCTTAATCATTAAGATGATCATATATACATGATACTAAAGTACTCTCGCATCTTTTCAGATTTGAGAAACGTTTATCCTTCTGCCTAATTTGATTCTTCTTATTCGTTCTGTCATACATTGAAATTTTTTCAATGTTTCAGAATTATACTTAAGCTTGTAAGTATAATCATATATACTAACCCTTAGTAAATCATGACGAATAGTCTTATCCATCTTTTTTGTTGGACTTTGACAAGGGCACAAAAAAGTGTACTTGATCCCTTAGTCCTTCTCTTGAGTCACATATACATGTGAACACGGAACTAGTCTTAATTTTCCAAAGTTGAATATTCTCACACATCACTCTCAACACCTTGTATGATTCCAAGTCTCGGTCTAATTGAAACTTGGGTGATGAGAATATTTCCTTATTTGGTAAATTTAGACACTACCACAAATGAAAGAATCAAATTCATATTTCCAATATTGCTATAAACATACAAACATCAAGTTTTCATGAATGTCATTGTAAGGATATAAAAATAAAGTAAAAAAAAAAAACTTTTATTTATTTTAAAATGCAGAAAAACTTTTTCCTTACAATTCAACTTGAAATGAAAACTATGTTATTACATGTTTCCTAGCAATCTATCATAACTCCTAAGAGTAGCTCAAGAATCTGATCTTCAATCAAGCGATAGAAATCCATCTTCGCGATTAGACTCAACATACTCTTTCTTTAAGTTTCCTTCACTTTTCCTTTGATTCTTAAAACATCAACATGTGACCTAGTCACATCATGTGATAAGAATCTCATAATAGAAACTTAATTGAGTTAGATAGTTGACTTTACCTAAAGTAGAGACAAACTTATTGGCTTTACCATCCTTATAATCTTCCAGGTAAATTTGGCAGCTTCGCAACCAATGCCCTTTCCTTTTTGGCAATAGAACCATATGGATCCTTTGGGAATGGTACATGGGATAATCTCAGACTTAGCCTTTCTCTTTACCATTTGGTCAATCGAGTTGACTATGGCTGATCCCTTCTCATTGGGTAGACAAATATTTTTCTGGATTTCCAGTGTCACCATTTTCAATGCTCATAAAGTTTTGGGAAGTCAATATTCTAATCAAATTTGCTTTACTAGCCTTTCAAATCATTGCTGATTCAGCAGCATCAAGCAAATAGATAAGATCATTAAGGTTCTTGTCATAGTCTGTTTCATAGGAGTCCCAAAGGAACTCATTATGTGACTTAGAAAGTGATCGAACCAACTTTCTCAAGACTTTGACACCCAACTCCACCTGTTTGTCAATATATGACTTCATCTCCAAGATGCGACCACACATAGACCTTGCTTGCCAATAGGGCTTGAGTGACCTTGAACTTGTGGATTAAGGAAAATAATTAGAGGAGGTGGAGGAAGTAAAGTTCCAAGAGATTTGGGAAGATCATAGATAGACATCTTTTGGGAGATATTCAAGATAGTTGATTTAAAGTCCTTAATATAACACCCAATATGAAATATTAAGGTTAGGACCCAACAAACTATTTTTTAACTTGGAAGAGGGATGTCGTAATCCAAGCTATAGAATATTTGAAGGTAGGTGAATGACGATTCACCAATTTCCACCATGAAAAACGAAATAAATTATTAGCTTTTTATTGGATTTGAAACTCCTAGATCTTTTGAGATTCATTGAACTTTTCAAAGGCATGTTTCAATCTCGAGTGTGCCCTTCATGTTTTGTGACTGGGATGCCGAGGATCACAAAAAAAGGTGTGAAGTAACCATGCAAATTACTTGGTGCCCTTAAGTGTTTACCCCTCAATCGATGTGCCGATTAACCACACACGCTCCATAGATACTATGATAAACATTAAGTTACCCTTTGCCTACCTTCTTAAATACGAGTTAGTGTGCTGATTAACCACACACGCTCCACTAACCAATTTAAACATAGTGCAAAGTGTAATTTCACGGATTAGCACCTTATTCACATTTTCTTAAGTAACTAAGATTGGGTATTTATAAAAGGTTTAGTTACTTTGTATTTATTATTAATACTTTTAATGAAGGGAGAATTTATAGTCTTTGTCTTACCCATTCGGCTAACGACCGTCCACCAGTCAAGGAAGCGGTGGGTGAGTGGACACCCATTAAACTGCCATTTTATAGGTAGTAACCTTATACCCCCCCCCCCCCCCCCCCCCCCCGCTTATAGACCGGCTTCGTGAATAAGGTCTACTAACGTTAAGACTGACTTGCTCTTATACGTATATATATATATATATATATATATATATATATATATATATTATTAACTTATAATATTATAAAGTATAAGGGTTGAATTTTAATTTTTAAAATTCTAGGGCTAAACTTGGAATTAAAGTATTAATAAGAGAAAACATTTCAAATTCCAAAACTTGAGGGTAGGTTTTGTAACTTTCCAAACTTTTATATTCCATGCCTTATGTGTTTAATGTGGTTTTAATTAAAAATCTCTTCAAGTTCCATAACTTGAGGACAAGTTATGGAAGACTTTAAACTAATTAAGAAAGTGAATCTTCATAATTCATAACTTATGGAAACTTTATGAGTTTAACTAAGGTTACACATATTTTATTTAATGAAGAGACTCTTGAACCTCCACAACTTGAGGACAAGTTATGAAGTCATAAAACCATTTAATGAGAACAAGACTCTTCATTTTGTAACCTATGACAATTTTTATGAGTTTTAAGAAACTTAAGTGTGACTTTTCATGTAACTTGAGGAGAAGTTACACAAACACATTTTAGAATCAACTTTTAGATTAAAATGGATTGAAAACAACTATTCAATTAACTTTTCTATTAATCTAAGAAACTCATATGAACAAAGATAATTCACATCAAACTTTTCCATGTAATTAGCAATACCTTTTAAACTAGTACCAAACATGAATCTATTGACAATTATCTTTGAAATTGGATTAGCATGAACATTATCACATCAAAAACAATTTTATAAGTTCAAAAAATCTTAGGGTAATGTTCTTAGTCCAATTCCAGCCAAAAAAGTTGAATATATGATGTCCGGGAGTCCAACTCGTAGAGTGCACGAACAAACTCGGCGATTTGGATGCATTTTGCCTTGGACTCGTCGAGTCCCTTTACGGACTCGGTGAGTCTGCTGAGCAGACAGCATAAAAACTCGATTTTTCAGCCAATTTTGCAAGTATAACAAGAAAACAAACCAGTGCTCTGATACCACTGATGGGTTTTGAGCATTCTAACACTCCTAAGGTGTACATGCAGCCCTATAAACCTTGGATCTATGTTTTCTCTATTATATATGCAAATAAACACTTTCCAAGGCTTAAATCCTAACTAGCATATTATGAAGCTCTTATACTACAAAGTACTAGTTAGATGACATACCTTTTGATGCAGCTTGATGTCTTCAAGCTTTAAGATCTTAGCCCCAATAGTGTGGAAGCCTCAAGTGGAATCACAAATCACCAAAACCCCTTGGATAACTTTGAGAATAAGAATACTTTGGTTCTCTCTAGTGAAATCGGCTAGCCCTCTTAGTGTACCCACACTAGTGCCAATTTCACCAAACAAGGACATCTTTATATAGTGTGGAGACTAGGGTTAAACCCATGACCTTTCATTTCATATGATCCATGGGTTAAACACTCCATGGACTATCCATGAAAGCTTAGCCCAACCTAAATGAACTTGCCCCATGACACACACACACACACACACACACACATATATATATATATATATATATATATATATATATATATATATATATATATATAAGAGTCAATATTTAATTAGTTCATTTTGATCACTTAATTAATTCTAAATCAATTCTTAATCAATACTAATTAAATAATATTATTCCATATTAATATATTAGAACTTATAATATATTAATATAATCATAAATATACTATTCTCAAAAGATTATCCATATAAATTGTGTCGGTGAAATGCAACGCAAATGAACCATGCCGGGTCGGGTCAAGTACATACCAAATATAGTTATGGACTTATACATTAATCCAACAATATATGTACATATTTGTTTGGCGGTCGAGGCTTATCTACTTTGTCCGAAAGCCGATAGACCAGGGCATTCCAACCTATTGGTTGTGGGCCGTGAGTATTCCATCCCGAGGATGATTGGACTCATAGTATGTGGGTATTCCAACATGTTGGTTGTGGCATGGGGTATTCCCTCCCGAGGATGATTGGACCCATATGATGGATTAGTGTCTAAGCCCATAACTATATTTGGTAGGTACATGACCCGGTTGTGCATGGTCCTTTTGGGTTGCCTTCACCATAGCAACTTGACAGGATAATTTATGGACAGAGAGAAGATATTATGGTTTATTAATATATTATAAGAATAATATATTAAAGGAATAATCATATTATTTGATTAATATTAGTCGTAGATTAATTAGGAATTAATTTGGTGACTAAAAGAGATTAATTGAATAAAGGGACTTAAACTGTCAATTGTTTGATAGTTGTAGTTTGGGTTGGGAAACCTAATGGACTAAGGGTGAATGAAATTATGATGGGAGTCCATCATATTTTCGTCCATGGCCTTATTCCATAAGGTACCATGGGCTGCTTAATGTTTAAGCTATCCATTAGTGTTTTGACTGAAACCCTAGCTGCTCACAGTATAAATAGATCCCTTAGGTTACAGAAATTAGCCACTTGCTTTCCCAGAACCCTAGAGCCGATTTGTGTGCCTCCTCCCTCTCTCAAATACTACCCACTTGCTAGTTGGTGCTTGTAAGCTATTAGACAAGTGACAATTGTGACTCTAAGCTCCATGTACAACAAGATTCACGCTTCCAAGAAAGAGGTAATCATCTAGATCTAGGGTTTGCATGTCTTGGATGTAAGCATGTTAGTTAGAGAAACCTAAATCCAATACTAGAAAAACAGCCTTTTACGACGCTCATTGTGCGTCGTAAAAGGCTCAGACGACGCGCAATGCGCGTCAAGGAAGGCCCTATCATAAAGAGAGACGACGCGCATTTACGACATGCATTTACGAAGCACAATTACGACGCACGTTTACGACACACAATGCCTATCAAGAAATGCCCTGTCATAAAGGAAGACGACACGCATTCGTGTGTCGTAACCTTACGACGCGCATGTTAATGACACGCAATGTGTATCAAGAAAGCCCCTGTCAAGAAAGGCCATGTCATCAATGAAGATGACACACATTTTTGCGTATCGTAATTTTAAATTTTTGTAAATTTTTTTTTATGGATTCACGTTTTTTCATATTAAATTTGCATTTCATGTTACATAATGGAAAATACAATACCATATACAAATAATACAATGCATTGCACAAAAGTTAATGTTATACAAATAATCATTACAATAGTAGGCAAATGTAACATTTCAACATTTTTTATATAATAAAGACTTGTTTAACAAAAAGAAAAATGATTTCTCATGTGACATCACTATCAAGAATTGATGAAAGAGGGTACTCCACACTGTATTGCCAACAAGCTTGACACCAACACCTGAAAGCTGGAAAAAACAATAACAGAGATAAAAATAAATGTAAATTTGAGATAACAAATGCATATGTATGAAAGAACCAATAGATGATAGAATTAGTGAACAGGAATCATGGAAACAAGCAGTTAAAGGGTCTTTAAGCACACCATTTGCAAAAATTGGTCGATGTTGATCTTTAACATTCCCTAAAATAGGAAGAGCTTGGGAAAGCACACCTTTAAGTCTTGGGGTAAACTGCAAAGCTTCAAATAAATGATCATAGCACCAAAAGATATTCAGTTTCAGGACTCAGTTTTGAACACATGAAAGAAGACTCATAAGGATGCCAAAGAGTTGGATAGATGAGTAACCATAAGAAGTAGCAAATCATGCAAGTATTTGAACCATAGTTGGAAGAGCTGAGTTTTGTGCATACAAGTGAAGAAATAGTTCTTCCATCATCTATGGAAGTAAATCAGAAATTTTGAACAATGCATGAATTACACACCAAAAGGGTATTTTGGTCTTTTCAATACAACAAAAAGGCAGAATTATTGAATTCTGACTTATAAGATTGCATGAATTAATGCCTTCTCCTGGAAAGCAGCAAGTTTGTGGAGCCGGCCCACATCACCACCATCACCATCACCTTCCCCAACATAAAAATGTCAAAATAACATAGAACTTTAATCAAAACAAAAAATAAAATAAATTTAGTGTTTAATGGATTTATTTTTAGCAATTTACCTGAGGTATGTGATGGAAGCAGATAATTTAATCTATCAGCAACTGTCCCAGATCAAGAAGATGAAGGGGCTTATCAATATAATCAAAGATTAACCAACCTCCCACCCTAGTTTAGGCCCAAGGGCAACTACCACCATGGAGCTTGCTTTATCCTAAATAAAACCAAGAAATTATATTTAATGTAATTATGTATCAAAAAAGACAATGAAATAAAATAAACCACAATGAAAAAAATTACTAAATCTTACTTGCATAAATACACTCAAAACAAGCTTACACAGATAAACAACTAAAACTACCTTCAGGAAGGGCATTGTCTAAGTCGAAAAACCACCTTGAACATCTAATAAATAAATAAAAAGGTAATCAAGTTTAGAATTTCTTTATTTGACAATTTTATTTATAAACAAAAAAAGGAGTGTAATTTACTTGGAGATCTGCTGCACAATTTTATTTATTTTATTTATAAACAAAAAAAAGGAGTGTAATTTACTTGAAAGGGAACAGTGGATTGCACCTTATGTGGATTGCAGGTTTGAGGTACATCAAAGCCTGAAACTGTGAGATCGGATCATTATAGCAGTTTAGTCATTTTTCAAGGAGTTGAAGTTCTTCCACTCGGCTTAATACATCATCAGCCTTTACATGAACACCAAAAAAATCCAACAATGGCCCCTGATTTGATTAAACATTAAAAATATCACTTTTAAAGTTAACCACAATCCCATTTCTATTCATGTATTTGATAAGAAACTCTAATGGAATAGAATAGAGCAATTTAAGAAAGTAAGTTAACCTTAGGGTCCATAGTTCCTCCTTTAACTGCTTCTCTGCAACCATAACAAAATGAATTAGGTGACTCCTTAAAATTCATTCACACATATATATATATATATATATATATATATATATATATATATATATATATATATATATATATATTTAACTACTAAAAGCATATATATATATATATATATATACCAGGGGTAGAATGGTCTTTTTTAGGTATTATAGTTGTTATTGGCTGCTTTCTTATGTTGGGAGTACTAACTTTGTCCTAGGTCTGTTTTAGGGGACCATTCCCTTGAGTCCTGTTTAGTATTTATTCCCATTTTTGGGTTTTTGTTGACTAATATTTTATTCAATGCTTACTTGCATCATAAATAAATGGAGGAACTGAGGGACATACCTGATTGTAGCGACCCACAGTGGTGACTGGTGAGAGGTGGAGGAGGGTGATTGATTGCAACGATGGTGAAACCAGGTCCAAACTCGATTGAACGAAGATGAGGCGATGACTGATCTAAAGAATGCCCACACCAGAATCATGAAACAAGAGCTTCGTAACTTCTTTTTATATCTCTAGGTCATTAAGAACATGTATTTTCATTGAATTTGTGTTCAGATCCTTTTAATTCTTAGTTTATTTTTTTGTTAATAATTTGTTCTAGGAGTAGTGCAGTAGTAGCAGAAGTTTCATGTTTTCTTAATTCTTATGCAATGGAAATGGTAGCTCTTTATCATGCAAATGACTTGTTTTGATCTCCATTTCCTTGATTCTTGTTTTCTTTTGATTCAAGTTAGAATGCTATAACTTGTTCACCATGATAAAAATGATTACATGTAATTTTTTTTCCTTGAAGCTCAGATATTCAAAGTGAAGGGATGAGAAAAATGAATACCTCCATTTTAAAGAATAAAAAAAAGTGAAGGGAAATAAAATAGTTTATATGTATTTTTATATCAATCATGACAATCCTTAAAAAAAAGAGCTTAAGCAAAAAAATTTATATGTTTACCAATACATGGTTTGATGTGTAGAGAGTCCGATTTTCGTTTTGCAATATTAGCACGAAAACCTCTTACTACTTGTTCTCAAGAAAACAAGTTAGCACTGATTTGATGTGTAGAGAGTCCGATTGAACCAAATTTCTAAGGCTATTTTTATTGATGAGTCATTTTTATACATGATTTGGAAAGAAATAATAAAAAAGGGGACTTACAGAGGTCCAGTTTTTAGCTTATCAAGAAGTCTATCTTTAACAAGTGCGTCAACATCAACTGTCTCTGTTTTGAAATGCACCGTGATATTTGGATTATCAACCTGTTATACAAACATATTTCAGGCAATTCAAAACTTATAAATAAAAGAAACCATTAGTAGTTTCATGGAAGGAGGACAAAATGGAACTATAGCAAATGAGAAATAGCATGTTTAAACTATAACAGGAATAAAATCACGACCAAAATTAGGAAAGAAAGAGAAGAGAAATACATTTTTTTTCTAACCAGTCCTGCATAGCTCGTGAGGCCTTTAATTGATCCCTGCGTATAAGTAAATGTACATGTCTTGCATATTTAGTCAAATATATTGCTTCCTCAGTTCCTGTATCACCTCCTCCAACAACAGCAAGAACTTCACCCTTAAAAATTGGTGAAGCTCCATCACAGATTGCACAGGCACTAATTCCCCTACTCCAGAACTCATCTTCACGAGGTAATTTAAGCCTTTTGGCAGTTGCCCCTGTAGCTCCATCACAGATTGCACCGCCTATTTGATATCCCTTGAACACTACAGGCTTCAAATTGGCACGGCCTGCGTACATTGCTGCTGTGTAACCAGTAGGTCCTGAACATATAATCACCAAATTTTCAACACCTGAAAGCATTCCATGGAATACTGGTTAGATGCTCAAAGTTTCCTTCAGATCAATGCAAACCACATCCTCTTTCTACTTCGCTTAGTTTGATTTTGAGGTTTAAACATACACATGGATACATACGTAGAGGATTTTAAAAATAATAAGTAGAAACCTGGAGAAGTAGACTGATCTGCCGAGTAAGCTTTAACGGTTACTGATGACCTAGCAAGCGAGTCAGATAAGAAAAAAATGGAACTCGATTAGCTTGGAGAGGGGCGTGAATGAAGACTAGTTATCGTTTTTACCTAATTTCCAAATTTCTCTCATGTTTCCTCATCTTCTGTTAACCACGTCTACAGTCCATGGCAATCAGCGTCTTCGTGATTCCGAAGGAACGAGACAAGATCGATTCTAGCTTTGCCCAAAAACCCTAGCTTTCGTGGCCCTGTGAGCATTCATTGACAAACGAGACCCTAACCCTTTGATCATGGTGACCCGAAACCGTTCAATTTCAATTGGAACCGAAACCCAAGTTCCAGAAATAGTTGATTTTGTTGCCCTGTGAATGTAAAGTGTTCAATTTCTTGTGAGAAATGAAGCAATAAGGATCGATCTATGGAGGATGTGGGTCGTAATTTGAGGGATGAAAAAAAACCTAATTTGAGGATGTGGGTCGATTTCCGGTATGCAAAGCTAAAGGGGTGCTTATAAAAAGCTTTGAGAAGCAACTGAGCCAGTGTTCTTATCAAAATCTTTAAGAAGCTTTGAGAAGCATCATAAGTCGTAACAACGATAGGTGCATTCTTCATGTTTCTTTCTCTTTTCGTCTCTGCCTCAGAGGGAGGCTAGGGCTTGAAATTTCTTGATCTTCAGAGAGACATTAGAGCAGAGATTCGATGAGACGATTAACAAGTAAGGTCAGGAGTAGGGGGGAAGCGGATTGGAGAGGAGGGAGAGGAGAGAATCGATTGTGAAGATGAAAAATAGAAAAAAAGGTAGAAAACAACAAGGTGGGTTTTCAAAATGTTGGGGATTTCATTTCCCCCTATCTACTAAACGAACGCGCGTTCATTAAAATTAGAAAGCGACACTCATAGACGACGCGCGTTTAAGATACGGTGCCCTCCGTGTTTTTAATTTTTTTTCCTTATAACACTAAATTAAGGGCACACAATAATGCGTGACCTAAATCCTTAAATTTTTTGAAGAGATGAGACTTTTTTAATGTCGCTCTCTTTTGCATAACATAGATCAATGAGCGTCGTGGTTTGCGCGTCGTAAAAGGGTCTTTTTCTTGTAACGATCCAAGCATTAGGGTTTGTAGGTGCACATAGGAATGTTCTTATGGCTCAAACCCATCACCATGTATGTTGGCATTCCAACCTGTTGGTTGTGGGCCTAGGGTATTCCAATCCGATGGTTGACTGGACCCATGGTATGATGTTTGTGATTCTATGTGTATTGATGTGAGTATGGGTGTTTTAGGGGGAACTCACTAAGCTTTCGGTCTTACAGTTTCAGTTTATTGTTTCAGGTATATTGGGGGATCGCGGCAAGGCAAAGGCGTGATCGTACAAATCCTCATCTTTTGTAATGGTTTTTGGGAAAACTCTAATATAGACTATTTTGGAAACAAAGTTGTAATAACTATTTATTTAAAGTGTTTTTGAAAAGTTTAAATTTGGCTTGAATTTTATGGGTGTTACATTTCAATTTATGGATTAGAACAAGCATCTAGGACCTGGTATCATCGTTTTGATGATAATATCAAAGATTTTGGTTTCTCACGAAGTCCCGATGAGCCATGTCTATATGTTTAAGCAAGTGGGAGGAAAATTGTTTTTCTAATATTGTATGTTGATGACTTATTCCTGATCGAGAAAGATATCCCAACATTGATAGAGACTAAGGCTTACCTTAGTAAGTCCTTTCAAATGAAAGATCTAGGGGATGCTACGTAAATACTAGGTATAAGGATATATAGATATATATACCAAAGGTTCATTGGTTTGAGTTAGAGTACATACATTGAGAAAGTCTTAAAACATTTTTCTATGGATAAATCAAAATGAGGAATTGTACCAACGCTTTTAGAACAATTTTTTCTCAGGCAGATTGCCTTAGTACTGACGATGAGATCAAAAGAATGAATCGCATACCTTATCCTTCAGTAGTAGGTTAAAGTATGTATGTTATCAGATGTACAATGTCGAATGTTACTTATGTTATTAGACTAACTAGTAGAATGTTACTCAAGAAGGACTAAAGACACACTTTTGGTTTTTGGAGGAGTTGAGGAAGAGCTTGTTTTAAGACGTTACACTAATGCTAGCTTCAACACTGATCGAGATAAGTTACAATCACAGTCAGGATACGTGTTCATAGTTAATGGAGGATCCATTTCCTAGAGAAGTTCAAAGAAAGAAGTGGTCACACTTTCTACAACAAAAATCTAAGTATATAGTTACGTCTAAGGAAGCTCAAGATGTTGATTGAATGAAGACATTCATTGGTGATCTAAATGTTGTTCCAAAAATCAAAATTCCATTGATATGATTTGTGACAACACTGGTGATATCGCTATCGCAAGAGATTCGATGGTTACCGATAAAACTAGACACATTCAATGGAAATTCAATTTCATTCGTCAATAGTTGGAATTAGGGAATATATGCATTGAGAAGGTTCATACAGATGATAATCTAGCACATCCATTCACAAAACCTCTTTCTTAAAAAAAGTTTGAGAACCATGCAAAAGGAATCTCTCTTCGATTAGCTAGTGATTAGAGTTAAACCTATACTATTACTAATATATGGATGTTATGAACTATGTAGCAACAATATGTAATCTCTTTTGTGTTAAATATTATTGTGTTCTATGTTAACATGTTATTTAATCCTTGAATAATGTCATTATTCAAAATTTTCCATAGTTAGTTACTGTTGTTGGAGCGATTGTGAATTAAGACTAATATGAATTGGATTGGTTTATTTCAAGTGGTGAAATAGAAAAGTGTTGCATCCAAATTCATATGTATTTGCTAGAGAACAACTATTAGATATGACCGCATCAAGAATCACTTTGTGGATTGTTATCATATGTGAATCTTGAACACTGGTAAATATATTTATGTCTTTTGACCGAAGATACATATTGAAGAACTCAAGTATGGTAATTGGTGTACTTTAACATGGTTAAACGTTGTTCATAGTTGTGTAGTCATAAAAGACTTCATTGGGTATAACATGAACTATATGAGAGTGTTTACCTAGTCAAGATAGGATTTGTTCCTCTTATGTGTTGATAGATAGACATTTAACGTGCCTTACTTAAAGTTGGATGTCAAATAAGAATGCTTTCGTTCCATGTGTCATATCCAACATGATGTATAAAACAATGAGAATATTGATACACTTACCTTATACTTTTATTGCAACTCTTGGGCTCCTAGACTTCGATATTGAATGATGGCACCCCTTTGTGTGTTGTTAGGGGCAGTAGCATGCTGCTATATGCCAGCTAATGTATATGTCAGTTTCTAACGAATCTTGTATAAGTGGGAGATTGTTGGATCTATATACTCAAGAATTATTATTGAGTGATATTGCCAATGACATATGATCTAATAGGGCCACACCTTAATGAATTTGGTACATATTTAATATTTATTAAGTTTTTTATTATTAATATATAAATTCAATGCTTGTATTTAATTATAGAATAATTACTCTTTTATGAAAATAATAACGAGAAAAAGAACAAACTAGTTAATGTATCGTATAGTATGATAAATAACTTATCTACAATTTTTTTAGACAGAAGGGTTACTTTATTACTTGACTAGTTACAAAGTTTATTTACTTGAATACGACTAGTTGGATTTTGTCTCTTTCAACCCCCCATCCGAACACAACTTTTAAGGGGTATGGGAGTTTGCTTGTCAACCTCCCACCCTTGTCGCCCATGCTCCTTTTATTAGACATTACTTTATAGTATTATAATGTATAGCATTTATCATGCATCGGTGTATTTAAAGAAGTACTATACTTGAAAAAGTTACATCTTTCTCTCTATATTGAAGCATATGGTTATAGGTTTCTACATACACACAATTGCTCTCTTTTGAAGTTAGTTTTTGTTGCTTAAAGATTCCTTGAGTAATCTCCTTTAGTGCTTACTTGTATTAAGTACTTAAAGACTTAATATACTCAATAATACAAGAAGAAACTAGCATTTCTTTTTACCTTACTCTTGATAGAGGACTAATTACAGAGAAGATCATCCTCTTTGACCTTTCTATCTTTATCAATACCACAAAACCAAGTTGGTTCAAAGACTCCAAAGGTTTTCATTCTAAAGCACCATCTGGTTAGTTTGAATATCATTTTAACCACTTTAAAACGATCCGTGGTGGTTTTGTTTTGTAAAATGCTCAAAAATTACTAGTGAATTTTACAAGATTCTGTTGCTAGTTTTTATGAAAAACCCTCTAATTTTATGTATCAAAAACACATCACTCATCATTTCACTCAGCCCAACAGATACCCAAGAAACCTACCTTATTAACCTCAGCCTCAACCAAAATAACCATTGACGCTTATAAACTTTACATGTCTCTCCAGCGGTATCCCAGGCAACTCTTCGGGGAATATGTCTGTAAACTCTCTTACTACGAGCACATCGCCCACCATCGCCCTTCCTGTTTCTCGGGTATCCATAACATAGGCGACATAACCTGCGCAACCCTGCTGGAGGTAGCACCAAGCCCTCACTGCTGAACATGAGGCTAGTCCTTGCTGTGGCCTTTCGCCCTAAACCACCAGCTCTCCCCCACTAGGGGTCCTGATCCACACTGACTGTTGCACACAATCAATCACTGCCCCATTGGGGCTCAACCAATCCATACCAATAATAACTTTGTTCCCCCGTAATGGTATGGGAACCATATCCACCAGGTAACGTTCCTCGAACAGCTGCAAAACACAATCCCGGTAGACCTCTGACGCTCGAACAGACCGTTCGTCTGCAATCTCGACATCTAGAGGGCAATCCAACATGCCCGAAGACTTAGGAAACTTCTTGCTAAACGCAAGAGAGACAAATGATCGGGTGGCACCTGAATCAAACAACACCTGAATTGGGATACCGTTCACATGGAATGATCCTAAGCAGGGAACATAATATATCAGACTCACAACAACATAACATAAAAGCATAAATAAGAAATCATACCTGTCGCCGCATCGGGTGCAGCGCATGCCTCCTCGGCTGTCAGCTGAAATGCTCGGCTCCGAACCACTGGAGCCTCCGACTTGACCTTCCAACCATCCACAACCCATGATATCGCTGGAGTCGGGGTCACTGCCGGTGCCGCTGCTGCTGTCAATATAGGGCAATTGGCCTTTTTATGGCCCCTCTGATTGCAATGAAAGCAAATCTGGTCTGATGTCTGAATCGCAAGAGTATGGACAGTACAATCTCTGCCAATATGCCCAACCTTGCCACACTTATAACAACTTGATCCTGGCCCAGTGCGGCAAGCCCCCTCATGTGACCGACCGCATTTCCCACAGCGGTCCTGTCCTCCCTGGCATTTTGGCCTACCATCGTATCCCTTGGGCTTCTTCCCCGAAGCCCCCTTCATCTGCCCCTCCTCTGCCTTCCTCTTCTGGATGTGCTCCAGATCAATCTCCCTTTCCCTAGCCCTGGAAATCATGCAATCCAGGGTAGGGCAAGCTGAAAAACGGACATGCTCCCGGATGTCAGCCCGTAGCATGTCATAGTAGCGGGCCCTCCTCATGTCCTCATCACCCGCATACTGGGGCACCAACAAAGCCCTCTCCCGGAACTTGGCGGTGATCTCTGCCACAGTCTCCGTAGTCTGTCTCATATCCAAGAATTCACTGTCCAGCTGTTGAAGCTCCATAGATGGTGCGAACTCGGCCTTGAATCGGGCCATAAAATCTGACCATGTCATAGCCTCAATGGTTGGGGCTCCTAAAGTGTCACCAATCACCTCCCACCAATCTCTGGCTCGGTCCCTCAAATATCCTACACCGAAACAGACCTTCGAACCTTCCGGGCAGAAACTAGTCAGTTACGCACACTCAATGTCCGTGATCCATCTCCTAGCGGCAATGGGGTCCTTCACCCCATGGAAATCCGGTGCACCACTCCCTCTGAAGTCCTTAAAGGACAGTGTGTGCGTGCTCATCTGGCCAGACGCCAGATCACTCCTGAACGATCGGAGGCGATCCTCCATCAGCTCAATGATCCCTTCCTTGATCGACCCGAAGATAACTGGTGTTGCATCAAGGATACCTCGCGTGATCTCGGACGCGATGAACTCGCGTAATCCATTATCCACATGCTCGGACCCTACACCTGAGCCCGATCCAGACCCGGATCCTAAACCTCCCGCTCCATATCGCGTCACCACCATTTTGAAAATAAACATACTATTGTCAAGGTCACATACACTTTCCAAGTTTCCTGGTTCCATCTAGGCCCTCCTTGACGCGAGTACACATCTATTCGTACTTTCCTCAAGGATTGATTTGACTTCGCCAAGTCCCCTTTTCCGATACCCTTTCCATTGACCTCATCCTAGGCTTCCCTAGGGCACTCTCCAACCTACTCTCCGCCATCAGCTGCACTAGGAGTCCCCACCACCTCCCCCTAACTAGCTTGCGGATACTGTTACATATCCGTTCCTTATTTAGTTGAGGTTGGCCAGAATCCCCATAGAACAAAGCAAGCAGCATTTGTGCATTGTGTAACCAAACCAGGCATAACCTACATAGGCCATCCTACTACAGACTAATCAGTCCTAGCATACAGCTCATACATCAGGTATATAAGGCATCCTTCCTTGACCTTTATCCCTAACTAGCATGAAATTTTAGAATCATATATTAGGCACATAAGGCATCCTTGTAGATCCTTAGTCCTATTCTAGCATGCAGTTCTATGAATCAAAACCATATAACATAACATAGCAAGTATGGGTATCTTGGGGGAAACTTACTTGAGCCCGGCCGATCGCACGCATCACACACTTCGTCTTTCTTAAAATTCCTCAATTTAGAGTTTAGAAAACCATTTTCCTTGTAAAATCTTTTAGACACCGCGAGGGTGTGTCTGAATCCCTTAAACCGGGGCTTTGATACCAACTTGTAATGATCCATAATTCAAGCCCGAAAATTTCATTTTTGAATTAATATGTTTAATAACATTTTACCAAAACATTGTCGATAAAAACAACACCAAAAAAATATCATAATGTTCTGTCTCAAACCATGACATCAAAGTAATGGAAATCAGAGTACAATCCCAGAAACTACATGTAGAAACCATGTGTGTGTGTGTGATGCGCTGCTACACTCCCGGCTCCTTCCCCTTCGACGAAGAGGTACCTGAAACTAAAACTAAAACTATAAGAACGAAGCTTAGTGATTTCCCCCATCATACCACATACCATACAATATCGTCGGTATCTTTCAACCGGTAACCTTCGTCGGTATCTTTCAACCGGTAACCTTCATCAATATCTTTCAACCGGTAATCATCATCGGTATCTTTCAACAGGTAACCGCCATCGGTATCTTTTAATCGGTAACTGGGGACTATTTCACCCCTTACCATTAGCATACAACAGCAAATATAATCATACAGTTAAGTCTCATGACCAAAACACATAACCAGACCAAGATAATTGTCATAAAGACAATCATCTTCTAAATACCCCTTTTTGGTGGGTCGGCATTGTGGCCTTAGACCCACCCTTACTTGAAGGTAACTCACCTCCTACAATCGTTCTAGCATGTAAAGTTACAAACTTTACATGAATGCATGGGACTTTGAGTCCAAAAGGTCCTAAAACAAGCTCTTGGGTTGCATGGAGTCTTCCTTGGGTGGAAAAGCACCCACTTTCTGCCTTGTGACCCCTCAAAGGACCTAGATCTGAAGCCTTGTCCCCAACCATTCTTGCATTCATGGTTGGCTACCTAAAATGGCTTATAAAAGCCCTAAATCTCCACAAAATGGGATCTAGCAATTGAACAAGCAAGTTAGCAACTTTATACCTTCTGAGGACTGAAAATGAAGCACAAACTTGAACCCCTCTAGTCTCCTCTTGTTTCCTCAAGCTCTTCTCCTTCCTTCTTAATACCACCAACACCAAAATCCACCAAAATGACTTAGATTGCTTCAACATTGGCTAGGGTTTTCTATAGAGGACTTATGGGTGCATAAGGGACAATGGAGGTTGTATAAGGTTGCTTAAATAGGGTGAAAACCCTTAGATTAGGGTTTTTGTCCAAACAAGGCCTACTCATCGAGTCCGGGACCTGACTCGTCGAGTCCATCACTTAAGTCCCGCGTTCCATCCCGCTTCTACTCGGCGAGTTGGTCCTTCAACTCGCCGATTCCAAGGCCAAAAATGCAAAACACTTCGATATAAAAAAAATTAAAAGGAATACGTACCAAGAACCAAGTGCTACATCTGTTGTTGTCGAGAACTGCAGTATTGGGTGGTGTGTCCTTTCTTGTTACATATATTACAATACGGCTTTAGATAGGCCCCCTGATGATGGAGATCACACTTGTTGCATTTCGGAAGGCTCCCAGCATATGGTCTTGCTGATGTTGATATAGCAGGTGTCATGGCCATAGGGACAGCTACAACACTTCGTTATCCTTGAGGATTCTTTGGTTGGCTGCCCCTTTCTCTTACACCCATACTTTCGCTACCTGCTCTTAGGTTTAGGGTTTTGAGTGCCTTGATGAGCTGACATTTGCTGGCTTTTGGGGTTGTTGCTTCGACTGGTGTCGTTGATGCTATTTCCACCTCTGTTGGTGTTGTTTGTGTTGATTTGTGCCATAGCAGCGATTACGGCAGTGGTGACAGCACTTTGGAATGTAATAAAGTCCATCTTCGAGAGTGGTGCTTCACGGGTGTGCTTGTTATTTCTGTGGAATGACATCTTTTGTTGCATGATGATAAGCAGGATCGTAAGTAACGACGGTCATTTCCGGTGGTACTCTGTAACTTTCGCGTTTTGTCGTATTGTTCACAATGATTTGATCTATATCCCTATGGTATGTTTATAATGGTAGGTAATTTGTAAACTTTTCACGAATATTAAGTTTTATTCATAGAGTTCATAGGTTATTTTAGCTTCAAGGTTCTTGAGTATCTAACGGTTTTGATGGTTTGTTTATGCACAGAAGTGAAACCCCCATATTAAAACACACATCATTTCTACTAGAAATAGCCATTTTTAATACAAGAAAATTTGCGTGAAGGGCATTCTTTCCATAGGAAAAGGTATGATCCGACAGTATTACGACATAATATCCATAGAAACACAATACTTGTAGGAGATACGGCTGGTTCTACACTATATAGAATCTATAGTATCAAGTAGTAGAGTACGTTCTATCTGTTATGATGAAGATGACACTCAATCGTCAAGCTGGCGTATCAGGAGTTCAGCCAGTTCATTCACCTCCTGGGTGATTACTTCTTTCCTTTTCTCGGCTCGAACAGCTCTAGCTTCGGCCGCAAAGAGTTGATGCTTGAGATTGGCTATTTTTTTCTCAAGAGAGCGTATGTAGTCTGTATCACTTTCTTGATTCGTGTGTGGGTATGATAGGGCTTCCGATGGGTGAGGTTTACTAGGTGTCTCCTTAACGTCCTTTCCTTCATCTGACTCTCGGTCAGATTCGTCATATTCGTAATCAGTTACCACGTACTCTTCCGGTTCCACTCCGGGTCCCACCTCCTGACCCATTGCAGGGCCTCCTTTAGGGTTTTCTTTAGGATTTTCATCTAGACACACCTCAATCTCCCCATAGACTACTAGAGCTTGATAGTAGGGGTCGTCTTGCTGCATTCCTGCCATATCGCCTGCGTGGGAAGTGTAGATGTGAAAAGTATGTGCATTAGGGTGTATAAGGATAGTATTCTTAAAATACTCCTATAGTGTTTATTTTTCTTAAGTTTAGTTCCTCCATCCTATTTAGATAGTTAGATGGTAACTTTTCGGTTTATTCACCATCACGATTATTACCAAACACATGTTGATTGTACTTGGAATGAATGTAGTTGATCAAGCTACATTAATCCCCAATACGATTGCATAACTGCCCAGGTTAAATCGCAACGTTCAAATCCCCCAAAGACTTTTATCGTTTAGTACTATGTTGTTATTCTAAAACGCACACATGGGTAAGTATTTTATTTACTCTGTTCATAGTTATTTAGCCCCCATTGTGTTTATAGTTGGATATCATGTATGGTCAGATATGCTAGTTCACTATAAACAAAGCTCTGGTACCAACCTATCACACCCCCAAACCAGACGGCGGAAACGTCCGGGGGTTCGTGTGACTTAAATTGAAATATCATCACAATGAATATACATGAAACATAACATAACATCACCATGCATTAATACATTACAAATGAATTTGTTCACATCGAGTACACTGCTTACATGACAAATTTCAAAACATAAATTGTCTGATAATTAACATCTCACAAAAGAAAATTCCTGAAACACACTTGGAGGTTCTTCAGTCTAATGATTTTCTGAGAATACAAGTTATTTTGAAAATGGTGTAAGGTCCTGAAACGGATCATACCAGTGATCAAACAGCAAATACAATCAGTTAGCAATAAAGAACGAGTAGAATAGAGAACCAAGAAGCTTGCACACGCTTTTGTATTAAGAACAACGTATGGTACAACTTGTGGTTACAGCAGCCGTTAACTCTGATGCATCAACAACTGACAAAAGACCTAGCACACCTCTCTATATACTGGACCTGGGCCGGCCTTGGGTTTACGGCCGTAAACAGGCTTACGGCCATAAACTCACTTTCGGGCCGTAAATTACATAAAGACTACCAAAAACTATACGTTGACCAAAAGAACCTATTACATAGAAAGCCTAGACCAAACCACTAATTATGCCCTTCAGTCAACATAAATAATGTAGGTGAGTTCATAAGCATGTTTGATATAAGATAGTTTTTATTGATTGTAAAACCCAGAAAATCCGATATTTTCTGTAACAAAAACTATTTGTGAAAAAGATGTGATGATCCCATAAGTGCATATGTATGTGATTTCAAAACATGTAAAACTGAATGTTCTTCATAATTGTTCTTTGAATTATAGTTGTTGTATGTAGAAGTGAATAATGTCGTTTCTTCGAAAAACCTGATGTTTTCCAATTTATATAGTATGATAGTTTTGTATTATTGTATAAATCACTTTGTATCGTCAACGTGTATGAAAATGATTTCTCATGAATGTTTAAATGGTAATGGATCTCTATGTGAGTCGTTATAACCATGCATAATAATCACTAATTCGCCTGTCTTGGCATTTTTCTAAATGCCGGTTTTGATCAAGATTTTGTCACCCTAGACTGGCCGAGTCTAACTGTAGCGAACAACTCAAGTGTGGGGAAATCACCCCCACCTGCATAGATCTATACACAATAAACATGCCGGTTTTGTCACACTAGAAGCCCAATAAACATTTGTGAATATATTGGGCACAATAACCATGATATTGGGCCACAAAGGCCCAATAGCACGAATAGAAGATATTTCAGCCCAAACATTAAATCATTATATATATATATATATATATATATATATATATATATATATATATATATATATATATATATATATATATATATATATATTTAAAACCATGCATTATAAAATTGATATTTTTAACCCAAAATTAATATTTGTCTATTCGGTCCAAAAACATTTATTTTGACCATTGCAGCCCATTTATCTATAAAAATGGCAATTTTAGTCCCTTTTTATGAAAATTGACATTTTTGGTCCTTAAACCATTTTTCTTGACATCTTCGACCCAAACTTTATTTAAATAACAATTTTGGCCCAAAACTATTGTATTTGTCATTTCCAACCTTTATTTGTAAAAATTTTACATTTTTGGCTCAAATTCCGTTAGTTTTACAATTTTGACCCTAAAATAAAAAACTATACATTTTTAGTCCAATTTTTGCATCAAAGTCATTTTCAGCCCCTAAAAATGGTTTATTCACGTTTTTGACTCATAGTTTGTTAAGTTTTCCATTTCAGTCCCTCAACACTTCATTTTTTTCGCAACTTTGGGCCCAAAAACTTGTGAGGCCCAAATTAAAGTCCAATAAGCTAAAACTTATGTTTTTGACCCCTAGAAAAGTGTTATTTCCATAAAAGTCAGATTTTTATGTGAATAATACCATTTTATCCTTATAGAACCGAAAATATTGTATTTTCCCCAAATCATTGTTATTTTTGCAAAAATGACACTTATAAGGATTTTGACTTTGTTTTCACTTCTTAAGCCTAAATACCCTTAGATCTTGTGCCCAATAAACATGTGTGAATATATTGGGCACAATAACCATGATATTGGGCCACAAAGGCCCAATAGCACGAATAGAAGATATTTGAGCCCAAACATTAAATCATTTATAATTTAATGATCTTAATTTCGTAATGTAGGTATTTGCTGTGAGCTAAATGTTTATTCGAAGTGTTAAAATACTTTGACGTTTGATTTATAACGAAGCTTTGGTTATATATATATATATATATATATATATATATATATATATATATATATATATATATATATATATATATATATATATATATAAAACCATGCATTATAAAATTGATATTTTTAACCCAAAAATTAATATTTTTCTATTCGGCCCAAAAACATTTATTTTGACCATTGCAGCCCATTTATCTATAAAAATGGCAATTTTAGTCCGTTTTTATGAAAATTGACATTTTTGGTCCTTAAACCATTTTTCTTGACATCTTCGACCCAAACTTTATTTAAATAAAAATTTCGGCCCAAAACTATTGTATTTGTCATTTCCAAACTTTATTTGTAAAAATTTTACATTTTTGGCTCACATTCCGTTAGTTTTACAATTTTGACCCTAAAATAAAAAACTATACATTTTTAGTCCAACTTTTGCACCAAAGTCATTTTCAGCCCCTAAAAATGGTTTATTAACGTTTTTGACTCATAGTTTGTTAAGTTTTCCATTTCAGTCCCTCAACACTTCATTTTTTTCGCAACTTTGGGCCCAAAAACTTGTGAGGCCCAAATTAAAGTCCAATAGGCTAAAACTTATGTTTATGACCCCTAGAAAAGTTTTATTTCCATAAAAGTCAGATTTTTATGTGAATAATACCATTTTATCCTTATAGAACCGAAAATATTATATTTTACCCAAATCATTGTTATTTTTGCAAAAATGACACTTTTAAGGATTTTGACTTTGTTTTCACTTCTTGAGCCTAAATACCCTTAGATCTTTGAAGTATGTTGTTTCTTATGTTATTTGTTTATGTATCCTTCACACTTTAGCCATAGATTACAAGATTTAGCAAATAATATTATGTTCTCTCAACATAACCCAAAGAAACCACATATAACAAGCATACACACATAGATCAACACATAGTACTTGTATTCTCCCTCAAAAACATGTAAAAACAAAAACAAGGCGTATGAACCCACCTTGGGTTTGTTGTTTTGGTTTTGAAGAAAAGATGAAGAAGTTTTCGGCCTTGAACAAACTACTCTTAAGTGGTTTTCAAAATCAAGATGATAATCTAAATGAAAAACCCCTTGAAGATCAAAACAAAGCTTCAAAAATTTATAGGAAGTGTAGAAGTTCTTGAGAGATTTGGATGTGTTAGAAAGTAAAATTTTGTGTGTGTGTTTGATGCTCTTGGTCGAGAGTTAAAGGGAAAGAGAGAGGATAGATTCTTGAGGTGATATATGCATGGGAACATGAGAGTGCTTGGTTACATGTTGAGTAATTTTCTAATTATCCACTAACCAAAAATGGCGTGTCAAAACATTAGTTAATCACTCATTTCTTTTTTTTATAAGGTCGAGAACATGGGCTAGAAGTAAAAAGGTTGGTTAGCTTGGGCCATTAATTGTCTTATTTCAAGATTCCAAGGCCTAGTAGTATATTTTTCAACCCATTGGGTCCTTGTGAATGTTTACGACCCAAATTTGTATAATAGACTTGGTTTGTGGCCCATTAGGGCTAATTAGATTTGTTATGACCCAACAAGACCTATTAGAGTAATTTATTTCATTTTAGGCCCATTATGGACCAAAATGTTAAATATCATGAAAGTGGGTCCAATTAGAGCCCATTTAAGGGTCCTAAGCCCAAAATAGTCAAATTGGAGACTTAAACTACAATTTTTAGGGTTTCCAATCTGTAGTTGACCATTCGAAGTGTTTGTATTGAACTTTGATCTTGCATTTGGATTTTTAAATGGAAGTTTGTTGTCATTGAACACTCATAAATCATTTTTTCAAGTCATGGTTAAAATTGTTGCCATTGTTAATGTTTACTTAAGGATAAGATTTCCTAGCCAAATTTGCTAGTTGTGACAACAAGGACAATTGATACCAAATTGTCCAACTTCTACAAATACAATGTCACCAACACATGTAAGTGGAATTGTCCAAGTGTTGTATAATTTCCAAAATTGTCACTTTTTTAGGTAAAAGGATTCATTACTGATTTTGCTTTTTTATCCTCTGTTTTTTAAGTAATTTCTTTGGAAAATACTGTTGGATCTAAGGGCAGTCTTCCGGCTACCATGTCTCAAGTCCTGCAAAAAGAAGTCACTTCCTAATAATGCAACCTCTCAAGTAGTACATAAACAAGCCACAACAATTGTTAGTATTTGATAACTTCATTACTTTTTATAATTTCCATGCAATTTATATTATTCCATATATTAATTAACTGGCTGTTTTTTTAGGAAAATGTAAAAACCATAAAAAAGATTGTTGGATCTAAGAATGTCACTCTGACTCTTGAGAAGCCATTGCATAAAGATTCACAACAATCAAAACAAAATACATATTCAACACACAACCCAATGCAACTTTTTATTTCAAATTTCTAATAAAGATGATTTTTAAATTTATGATGTTAGTATGCCATAATTCTTTATACACCATGAAATGTACTTTGTACTCTTTAAATGTGATGATCACCATTGCATATGGTACCGTTTACCTGACATAGACAAAACAAACCATTCATGGAGTTCCACTCCAATATGATTATTATAAGGTGAATGTTGAGGAAATCGTATAGGAGGCAACATATCTACCAGTAGAATGTGGTAATAACAAAACAATGGAAAGTACACATAAAAGTTCTGTTGCTTGGCCAAAATACATTGACTAATGTAATAATAAGGTTTATTCTTTAAATTAATTACATTTATGCATTAAATATATTAATTTTTTATAAAGTATTCTATCAAATTCCATCATTTTGAATTTTTGTTTCAAATTTAACACTAACAACTTTTGTTGTTATAGGTGCCAACTCTAGCAACCAGCCAAATTGATAACAGTGAACATCAAATCCTCCATAATAAACAAATTTTTTTACCACATGTAACACTCTCATTGATTTAGCCACATGTCATTTTGAGGCTATTTTCAATTAGGCCCCGTTTGATACGCATCTTTCCAAGTCCAAACAGATTTTTCTAGCTGAATGGACCGGAAAGACTATTTGATTTGCACAAAAGAAGGGGTCTTTCCCGGTAAGATATGTCTTTCCCAGAAAGCCCCAAAATCATATCTTTCTGGCTGAATGGGCTAGAAAGACAATTATACACCAAACCCCGCCTCTTTCTTTCTTTATTGGATTATTAATTTTTTTAAGTAACTTTTTTTAAATTTATTTTTTATTGAATTATTATTTTTTTGATCATTCAGCACAGTCAATCAGATGTACAATCAAACAACATGATTTTTTTCCCAGTCAGAAAACTTTCCTAGCACTTTACCAGACAACACTTTCCCAGAAACTATCAAACAGGACCTTAATTTTTTTCCACATGACATTTTGTTGTTATTTTTCATTTTATTAATTTTCACATAATATTTAAATGTAATAAATGAAATAAATGTAATAATAAATGCATATCAATTTCATTAATTTATTTCCGTCTTAAAATTTTCTAAATTAAAGTTTCATTAGTTTTCTTTGTTTATTTATCTAAATTATTTGTTTAATTTAAAAGAAAACCAAACAATTTAATTTTAATAATTCAATATTTTTCTATTTTTTTTATAAATTCAAACTTTTCAAATGTTTAGAATTTCATATTTTTTTCTTTAAAATATATCCCTATAATACATGGGTTTTACATCTATTTTCTAATAAGCAAAAAACATTTTACAATGCTAAATGCAATGAACAAGATGACCGGGAGCAATACCAAGAAGTCAAAATCGCTGGGGATATAAGACTTCATATATATTTTTTAACTAGCCTTTACAAGTATTGTAGATATCTTTTACTAAGAATTTCATATTTTTAGTATTTAAATTGAATAATTCTATATGGATTTTGTTTTATAATTGTTAATATCATTCGATTTATATGTTTTATCATGTTTACCGCTTTATTTTCTAAAAATATTGAAAAAATGGCTAATATGTCGGATTATGTATGTGGTTGTCCATTAAAAAGTGATCGAATGTTAAATATAACCACATTAATTATAAAATTTCATGTGGTCTTAGATAAACATTAGTCACACCATAATAAAAAGGGGCTGATTTATCCACATGGGTTTTTTTATCTATCCACTGAAAAAATAGTGATAGGCAATTATACCCTCATTTAACTTAAGAGTAAATTACGTAAAACAGATCTGCAAATTATTCTTCTTCCACTTCCTTTTCAGTGATCACGGAAGAGCAGGTCCTCCGTCACCATCTCCGGTGATCACCTCCTCTAAACTATCACATCCCTCCATCTCCACTATTACAAAAATGACCTATGGTCACACTTTCCGAAAAACGGCATGTGACACTTTTTATTAAAAGTATGGGCAAAGGTCACTAAAAAAATTTAGAGACTGTTTTAGATACATTTAAATTAGTTTGTGTGGCTATTATATAGATAATCAAAACTTTAACCACAATTAATTATACTAAATGTGACAAATATTAGTCACACTCGACCATTGAGGCCATAGGTCACAATCAACCACATGTATTGATTAAGATTGTCATACTTTTTATATGAGAGACAGTAGATAAACGTAACGTGACATGAGGTAGTTCTATGTGTCACACTAAATATTTGTGTGTCCATGGGTCGATTCTGTACTAGTTGTACTTAGTTAACGCAAGAAAATAAAACAAGTTAGTATTGGTTACTTACGGTCATGTACCTTTTATTATGTGTGTCAAAATATTATGAATTGGCTTTAAGAAGAAACAAATATTATGTGTGTAAGTAGCATTTAGTTACGATTACAACTATTATATGTGTCTATATGTAAATATAGACACATATGTAATGTTTATTTTGGTTGTAATATTGTGTTTGGAAGACTCTTAAATTTAACCATATTTATCTTTGATATCATTTGGTAGAATAAAAAATGAACAAAAAGTTCAATCATTGCATTGAATGTGTGACTACGATTATATAATGGTCATTGTTTCCGTGCTAGTGTTTGTCTAAAGTTAAATAATAGTCACCATATATAAAACGAAAATGTATTGTTGTAAGTATTTACTGGTGACATATTAATATATTTTGTACTTGGTTAAAAATCTGGTTAACATAAATAAATAACACCAAACTACCCTTTGTTAACTAGTCAACAATTTGACTTATATAGAGCCATTGAGTCCCACCCAAACTGCATTACGTATGATTAGACTTTGGGACAGTTTTTGCAAAAGAATGTCTTTTTTCATTTGAAGCCTGTTGGAATTGTTTATCAAATGAGTTTTGGTCATATAATAGTTGGAGTGATTGCAACATGTATAAAAAAAAATAGTTAAATTTGCATCTGAAGGGCTCCTTTCGGTCGACCAAAATACCCTTTAGAAGGAGACATAAATTGTGACTAGTGTCATTACCAATTTTCGCATCAAAACACCAAAAAAACAACAGACCATATTTGTTATGATAAAAGAAGAAGAAAAAAAATGTGACCATAAGTACTTTTTTGCCACTGATACTCAATGTTTAATAGTTAAACTCTAGACATCTTTGTAAAATGGTCAAAATAAATATAGCAATGGTTTAATCGATCTAGATGAAATAAAATAATACAAATTCATAGAATTTAAGTGGAAAATAAATTATATCAAATTAAAATGCCACAAGAACATGGAACAAAATAATTATAAGGAGAGAAAAATAAAGTACAATCTCATAATTAGAAATCTTCATCAATAATCCACCATTTTGTTAAAAAAATAGTTTAGAAATAAGAATATTATTGTCCATTTTGGGACAAAACACCAATGAAACAAAGGAATTCTATTTCTAATTAATTGACATCAACCAATGCACCATTTTTCCGAAGGAGAACTAGAAGCTACTACCCCACACTTCCGAGCAAACTTCCAAGAAACTTTTTTTATTCCTTTAGTCAACTAACTTTGGGTTTTATAGCATTAAACACAAAATGCAAATCATAAGTTTTAATGCATGAACTTTGAGAGGCTGAAGGGCGTGGAAGGAGATTGTTAAGGATGTGAGAACCTGCATAAGGATAAGGGCAAATTAGTAATATAAGACATAAAATGAGAAATGAGAAAAACCTTGAAATGGTAAATGGCAACTGAGATTTTTCTTTTTCTGCTTACCTAATCAAACCAAGCAAAATGACGACAATGGTCATTTTAACTATCATTCCAAGTATGGACCTAAAGGGTCAAAATGACCAAAACGGTCGAATTGCGAAACTTCTTACCTATAAAGAAATGTTTCAAATGACAAAAATTTTGACTACTTTGATTAACCTGATGAAAATAACATGTCAAGAATTGACTTAAGTGGTCAAAATGACAAAACTAATCTCAAAGGGAATCTTTGTACCATTTGGTTATATAATGGATCTTACTAGCAGGAGCATGGAATTTATGTTTACTATATATAATGGATCTTGAGGTGCTTAATTCGAACTCAAAGCAGTTGATATGAGGTTTATTACAGATCATATTCAATCAAAATCTAAAATTATCTATGAGCGTTTGACCACTAGGCACTAGAAGGAAAAAATAAAGATCCTATTCTACATAACCTACTAAGATCAATGTAAGACTCAACCTAAAAACGAAAAACACACAATTAATGAAAATTCAGAATTGTACCATGTAAGGGAATTTTTCTTTATATTGAGATACTAATCAACCGAATGAAGGGTTCCTCTTATCGTCAATACATTCTTCAATTCCATAGTCACATCTCTTCCCAATAAATAATTTTCACTCTTCTTGATCAACAACCTTGATTTAACCTTTTATATAGGATTCATCTTTTGTTGTAATGTGAGTAAACAAGAATACCAACCCTTTGCTAAATTGAACCCTAAAAGCAAAACAATTGTAGATGAACACACATAGACACGACGGTGGAATCAAACTGCAGACGAACACACATACTTAAAGGTGGAGGCGTTGATTTGTGTACCAAGCATCATCTTCAGAATAACTTAAACAACAATTTCACTTACTTGTTGTAGAAGAACACACATACAAGACGGAGCGACCAAAGGACGATGGAGGCGTCGATGGTGGATAGTGTTATAGATGGACGGGAGCGTCAACCGGTGGATGCCTTCGTCGGAGGGGATAGATGATGGTGGTGAAGAAACCAATCACTAGTGGTGGGTTGTGCACCGACAAGAGAGAATAGTAGCGAAATAGATAAAGTGATGGTGGCGAGAGACAAGAGCGACGGAGTAGAGAGATATAGAGACTGAGTACTGGCGATCGTGTTGATTGGCAAACCAAAGATAATGTGGTGGATTAGATCAATGAAGAAAGAGATGAAGGAGAAACAGGGGTTAATTTGGAGGTTGAAGAATCGAACCACAATTGTAGATAGCGGGTCTTTGAAATTGTTTGGGTTGGGAAAAAATATTTTGGGGAAAACAAAAATCAAAGGGAGTGGTGGGGGGAAATATATATATATATATATATATATATATATATATATATATATATATATATATATATATATATATATATTCTTTAAATTTTGATTTACTAATTTTGAATTTAGGATGAAAATTTACATTTCTTAAAATATTTTTGTGTTTATATGTGTCATATACGAGTGGTGTGTCATGAAAATTATACTTGTGTTATATGTGTTTAGATGGATAAACTCATGTCTTACTCATATAAGGCACACAATATGAATTTGAAATATGTGTCGACACAAGAACACATGATTTATAGGTTATCCTTATAATTAAGGCTTATGGTTTATATCATTGGGCTCATGCCGTGTGGATTAGGGATTAGGATGTAGGATTTGGAGCTTAGGGCTTAAGGGTTATGCTTGTGGCTTCTCACTTATGGCTAAAGGCTTAAGGCTTATAAATCATGGTTTAATGTGTATGGATCAGGGCTTTTGGCTTATGACATGTGGCTTGTGGTTTAGGGATACCACTTATGGCTCATGGTTTAGGGCTTATGAATTAACGAATATACCTCACAACTTACGGCTTATAGCTTATATCTTATGTCTTGTAGATTAAGGATAAAGTCTTGTGAATTGGCTTATGGCTTATGGCTTATGGCTTATAACATGATGCTTAAGGCTTATAACTTAGGGCTTAGACTGTATGGATTTATGCTTAAGGCTTAGAGTATGTCTTTAGGCTTAAGACTTAGGGTTTCTGGCTTATAACTTATTATGGCTTATCGCTTGGGACTTAAGACTTAGGGATTATGGCTTATGAATTGTGGATTAGGTCTTATTTCTTATGACATAATTAAGGCTTAAAGGCTTATGGTTTGAGGTTTATGCATAGGGCTTTAGGCCTTATGGCTTACAGCTTATGAGTTATGAATTATGACTTATAGCTTATGGTTAGCTTAGGGCTTAGTCCTTAGGCCTTATGGCTTATGGCTCCTGACTTGTGACTTAGGGCTTATGGACTATGGCTTATGCTTACAGATTAGGGCTAATGGGTTATAGATTAGGGCTTATAACTTATGGGTTAATGCCTATAACTTATGGATTATGACTTATGACGTATAGGGTAGGGCATACGGATTGAATATTATAACATATGGCTTTGATATTAGAAACTATGTCTTACGGATTAAAGGCTTATGGCATGAGGATTATGATTAGGTCATATGACTTAAGGCTTATGCCTTATGGCTTAGCACTTAGGGATTAGGTCATAAGGATTTTATATTATGACTTAGGGCTTAGGGCTTATGGGGTTTAACTTATGGTTTATAACTTATGATTTATGGTTTATTTCTTATAGCTTATGCCTCATGGTTTATGTCTTGTGACTTAAGTCATAAGTTTTAAGTGTCAAAACTTTGGTCTTAAGGAACATGACTTATGACATAAGGCGTAAGGAATAATTAGGGCATTGACTTATAAGTAAAGGCTCACTTTCACCTCAACCACCTCCACACACCCACATCCCATACCTACCCAACCAACTACCAAACTCTATCCCCACCCACACCTACACCCATACCACCAACCTCACCCCATGTCCATGACCACACTCCTACACCCACAAGCCCGCGTTGTAGCCTATCAGATCACCTCACCTCCAATCCACTTATACCTCCATACCACACACCCTACACATCATATCCCCACACCAAACTCTTTCCACCTTCCTATACTCATATTTGAACCTTCAAGTTTAAGTGTATATATATTTTCAGTGGATTTGGGTAAGGTTTGGTGGATATAGGGATTTGGAATATGGTAGGTTATATGTGTTGGTTTATAGCTTATTGCCTAGAACCCATTCCTACATTCCCACACTAACGCCTACCCCACTCCACATCAACACCACACACACCACACCCACCTACTCATAAACCCAACTCTACCCTCACCCATACCCATACCACCACATCACTCCATATATACATCCATATCCACATTCCCATGCCCACCCACCCTAACCCTATATAACCTACACCACCCATCCACATTCCTGAGCCATACACCACCCACCTGCCCCACCTCTGACTCACCTCATACTTCTATAGGATAGATGCAACCCATACACCACTACTTACCACCCTCCCCACACATACCCATAACCAGACCTACATTCCCATCCCACCCTTACACCAACCATAACCACACATCACCCCTATGATACACATCATAATATCCAAAACCACATACACATCACCCCATGAATTTAGACTCAGCCATTCCACCTAACCCGTACACCATGCGTCTTAAATGCAAGGTGTAGATTTATATGTGAAGTTTTAAAGACTAGCAAAACACATTTGAAATTGATTTTTAAGCACAACAAAAATTATAATCTCCATTTATGTGTATTGTGTGTGTGTGTGTGTATATATATATATATATGTGTGTGTGTGTATATATATATATGTGTGTGTGTGTGTGTGCGTGTGTTTGTCTTTTGTGTGTATATGTATGTGTGTGTGTGTGTGTATATATATATATATATATATATATATATATATATATATATGGTTAATTTATTTAATAATATATATCAACATAAACTTTGAGAGTTTAAGAATTTTAGTTTTTGTATTAATTTTCAAAATTAAACACCATAATTTTAAGTTTGAGAGTTTGAAAATTTTAGGTTTTTATAAATTTTCAAAATTAAACAAGATAATTTTAGGTTGCCGCTCTAATTTTCATTCCCCCCTTCCCAGTTTCAATTTTCCCTATTTCTAGAGCTAATTCCAATTTAAACAAACCTAATACGCACTCATCCCTCTCTTCCCTACCCTTTATCTTTTCTCTAACCTACGCCGACAACACATATTGTCGGTCCACACACCGTGACCTCGCTTCTCACACATCTTTTGCCTATTGATCTTTGGATGAGTCGATTTCGACATCTAAACGAGACAAGAAAATACCCAAGGACGATGAAGAGGACGAGAAAAAAGTTTCCTCGCCAACAGAAAAGGACGAGGAAGAAGAAGTACCCGTGGAAGATGCAAAACCAATTGGTGACTTCGTTAGGGTTTTAGGAAAGGGGAAAACAAGGAGGAATCATTATAAATCATTCGAATCTGAAGGCCTTTCTTAAGAACTTGTGAGTACCTTTCATGTAATAATTCAGATTCCTTTGCATTTGTTCCTAGTTATGTGGTTTTGCATGCTTGATGTTCTCTTACATAGTCTGCCATACTTCTGAATTGGGTCGTCCGTCACTAGAAATTTGAGAGGAACTTGCTATATCGATAATTTCTCGTCCAGCTGATCGGAATACGATCCATCGATTTGGTGTTACACACTCAAGGTTGTTGGTATGAATTCAATAATCCTTTTTCAATCCTTCATCATAAATTTATCCCTAGATCTTCTGATTCTTTAACAATCAAAGTTCAATTGATAGGGAAATGTCATTTAACTCTTCTTTTTTCATGACTTTAGCTAATTTTGGAATTAGGTGCAACCTCTGTCTTGCGGAAACTTCTACTTCCTTAACTTCAGTGTGATTGACACCTCCTAGAATTTGTCGTATGGCTGTTTCCAAGGTTTTAAAACTGTTGATTTGGTATGGGTACTCATGGCTTTAACTCTGTGATGACGATGCAAGATTCACCAAGTCTTAGATTTCATGGTTTGTAATATCATAATCTTAAGATATCTAATATGATTTAGGTGTTATTATATGTTGATTTCTACCACTGAAAACCATAGGTCAGTATTCATTACGAAATTTCAATTATTTAGTTTTTGATTTGGTAAAAGGAAATTAAAAGAGCAAGCCCTAGTTTGGTTTGATTTCTTGGAGATGTTTGTACAGAGATTAGGAGTTGTTTATTATATGGAATTGGACCTTATTATTTACTGCTGTAATTACTCTCTCGTTAAGGCGATAGTCGCAGCACTGTTGTACAAATTCAAAAACCCATTAGGTAAAGCTATAATGGATCGATATATACGTTAAGGTCATGTATAATTAAGATTGACAGACCTCGAGTGAGTGATGCTGCCTTATTTCCTGTTCCTCGTTGGTTTGTGAATTTAGGGCGGAGTCGCTCAGTCAACAGTCCTTTCAACCTCAATTATACATGACTAGTGTATACTAGTCGATTATAGAGAAACCTTGTGGGAAATTCATTTATGAAAAGTACATTATTCCGAAATATTAGGACCCCCTAGAGTTCCGCGTCAATCCCATCGGTCCAAGTATCCGCGGTAGTGATACCATGGATGAGACCCGAGACGCTAAGAACTTGTGTGCCCTGTTCAACACATGGTCCTATCAACCTTCATGCCATATCATGTCAATGTTTGTTAAATTCGACACTTCCGTCAATCATGGTTCGACTTGGTGCGACCATGTGAAAATTCCTAGTGCTGTGTAAAGAGAACTTTCACCATAGCCTATGCGTCAAATAAAGATTCTTTCGAAACTAATAAGGAAGACCTATTGCGAACCGTTAATCGCCTCTCTTATCCAAGCGTTCCGAAGTACCCAGGAGAAGGGTATCACACGCTATTAACCAACCCCTCCATAGACATGTAGAACCAGAATCGAAGGGCACTGCAGGTATTCCTGAAGACGATAACCACCCGAAGCCTACTCAATAGATCCGCCGGAAAGACCAATTGCACTGCGCAACCAGGTTCGTGAAGCAAGAGAAAGAACTCATGGGATTAACTTACTACTAATAAGTATATGCCTTGGAGTGGTATATAATTTAGATCAATAAGATTTAAGATGTATGCTTCCTCCCTACTCCCTGTTCTTCGTTGGGTTGTGGGTTTAGGGTGGGGCCACACAACTGAACATCCCACCGATCTCAATTGTATACTACTTGCATACACCGAGTATTAGTGATTAAGCCGAGTATGAGGTCTACCACGAACCTGTAGTAAGAACCTTCATCCTATCCCATAAAGAAGGAGCTGGAGTCAAGAGAACCACTTTGGATTTAGCTGCTAGAATGACCACAGATCCGAAAATTGTTGTCCTCCCGGTTAAGTAACTCAAGTCGTAAGAGTCAAGAACATTGACTGCGACCATCCATTCATGCTTAATCTCACGAATTAAGCATCTCAGTAGAGATCCCAGAAACCTCAAAGCTGTGATTGGTTAAAACTCTGAGAAGAGTGGATGAGGAAGTTAGAAGTTCCGAGTCACGGAACCCTATACTCTCTAGATTTGATTTAGATCGAGGAAGCTCAAAAACACCGGAAGAGTAGTTGCAAGGGATACACGCACTACTCAGACACTTCGTCCATCCCGTTACCGACGAGTAGTGCCTAGGACACACCGCCTTCTCATGTGAAATAAGTCACCATCGCCTTATAGACGATATACTGCACTCTCCAAAGTTAAATACTAGAATGCCCAGAACCACATGACCACCTCCACAACCAAGAATACTCGGATAAAGTAGAATGGTATGTTGTGTTGAGCCTTATAAACCACGTCACAAGAGAGATTGTAGACGTGACACCAGTCTAGGTGTTAGTCGATGGGTTATACAAGAGCATGCGCGTTTCCTACAAACTGGAAGGAGCCGACACCTTAGAGAATAGGGCTTGTCTTAGAGATTCGTTGGACTACTAGGTGTTCCAAGGAATACTGTATCTAAAGAGATAGTAGAGCCACCTCCTAAAATAGTCTAGCACTTCAGAAAATCTCTAAGGGACAAGTTAGCCCTGATCAGAGACAGCTATCCATGAAAAAGGGAAGTGAATAAGAGCATGATTCTTTATGTTTAAGGATTGTGCTGTGAAAGCATCTATAAGATGATAATGAAAATTTAAAATTTTCTAAGCATCGTCTGATAAAACCCCCTATCTCACCGACTATGAGAGTTTTCGTTAGAAACACCTCAAGAGTTAGAAGTTCAGGTCTATTTTGCACTAGGTCGAGATAGATGTCACGAAACCAATAGATGCCAGAACATAGCCGATACATCCGATGATCCAGAAAACCTCCGAAATCCAACCATTAAGAAGTACGAACCCGAAGATGATCTGAGCCTTCTAAAAACCAAACCGAAGAATACACCCCCCCCCCCCAGTATGAAAGAACTTTTGGAACGTCAGGGTGGCGGTCACATCGAGTGATGATCTAACCATGTAAGTACATTATGTTCTAAGTAATGAAAAGCTCTATCTTCCCAAGAGCTTAGGATCATACGAGATTCTTTATAAGAATTGGTCCAACCCTTGTCAGACCACGACTACTACTGGAATTCCATCAATTCCACCGTGGTCTATTCGCGTCTCTAACAAGGATAAGATGGTTGTTCGACGAAACTCTCGACACCCCTATAGTCAAGATTGAAATCAATGAGAGCCCAACTTCGTGAAAGACCCTATAGGAATCATGGAACGAGAGGTCAAGCAACCAAAACGAAATCCGCATCCCGTTAAGTGAATGTTCGCTGGAACGCCAAGCAAAGACCGGAGTTCACTTGGGAACACAAGGACCAACCGAATAGGAAGAACCCTCTCCTCTTTACTTGATTGTTCATGCCTACTTCCTTTCCTAAACTCTAATTTCGGGACGAAATTCCCTCTAACAGGGGGATGATGAGACAACCCCAAATATTTCATATATATATATATATATATATATATATATATATATATATATATATATATATATATATATATACATATATATGTATATATATATATATATATATATGATTTCAATAGTTTATCACTTCATTTGGAAGTCAAATTTATTTCCACCATCTTTTAGAACAATTTAAAGTCCGTCTTAATATTCCGAGCCTTTCACACTTAAGGAGCAAGCGTTAAAAAGCAACCACTAAAGCCCCAACACCAAAACAAGGTCGTAAACTGCATGAGATGGAGTTTACGGTCGTAAACATGGAGTTTACGGTGGTAAACTCCGGGCGGTAAACTCACCCTATATAAGGATTGAGTGAACTTCATTTGCACTCTTTCCACACTTTAGATACTTTCTCCCTCTACCCTGTCTCTCTTCAAATCCCGATTTCTCCCAAGAATCTTCATGTTTCGTCCCCAAATTGTAGGTACTTCTACCCTAGAGTATATTAAAGCTTATTACAAGTCCGTATATCATTGAAATCACCGAAAAATCACAAGAACAATGTGTTTACGGCCCAAGAATTTCTTAGGCCGTAAACCCTTAATTTGGTGCCAAAATGTCCCCTAACTCCTTCCTTATGCATAGAACCTATCTTAGATCATACCCTTGAAGCATTAAGGACCTTAAACATCAAGTTTTGGAGGTTTGAATGAGGGTTTACGGCCCAAGACCTTCTTAGGCCGTAAAATCCCTCAAATGGTGCAAAGTGTGCCCTAATCACATTACCTAGCCTTGAGCCTTAGCCTACAATTATACCTCGATGATTTAGGGACTTCAATCAACGAATTGGCACTTCACACCATGAGTTTACGGACATAAACTCATGGGGAAGTGGTCCCTAGGCCGTAAACCCTATACTAGGCCACTCTTGGACCTTAATGCCACCCAATCTCTTATTTAGGCTTTGGAACACTTAACCACTTAAGTTATTATAGTTTTAAGGCTTGTTTGGTGACCCAATCGAGAGTTTACAGCCAGGAGTAAACTCCTTTGGTCCGCAAACTCCAACAAACATGGTCATTTGACCCTACACTCCCGTATAAGGCCTTACACTCCTTTATTGCAACTCAATAGCCTCCTAGCACTTGACCAAAGTGTTTTTCTTCGCATTAGGATGTTTATACATGTTTAACTAGTGTTATAATAACTAATTATATGTAAACATGTGTCTTCATATGTTACTAGGGTCATTAAGTGTGTTCAAGTCTTCACTTGACACCAAGCACTCAACCGACACTTCAATCCGATCCACTCGCTGCAGGTGAGTTCTTACCCCTGAATAAACCTTTTAAATGGTTTTAAATGCTTTTATGTGGGGAAATACAAGTTGAACTATAGAGTTATTAGATAAATCACATGTGATTAATAACTGTATAGCAAAAATAGATTTTGCTTGTTAAGCTGTTTTTTTTTCAGCTAAAGGTTTTGACTCTCGTTTTCAAATCTCGTTTAAGGCATGAATATCTCTTTTTAGATTATTAAAGATTTTCCAAAGGGTTTTGAAGCTTGTTTTATAAACAGACATCAAGTCATAAGTTCTTATTGATAGATTTTCCAAAGGTTTTACCAAAAGTTCTTTTATGCTTGTATATTGTAAAGTGCATGCCTATATATGTATAGTTATATAAGTAATGTTTGATGGACTTAAGAAGGCTA
Source organism: Lactuca sativa (assembly GCF_002870075.4). NCBI lineage: Eukaryota > Viridiplantae > Streptophyta > Magnoliopsida > Asterales > Asteraceae > Lactuca > Lactuca sativa. Next base: position 194,756,425 of record NC_056627.2, read on the forward strand.
AATTCGCTTAAATTCACTTCCTTGTTTGGATGTGGTTTAGAGTATCGGTTATCCGTCCAAAGGTCGTTTAAACAATGGTTATATATCATGTATACATATGTAGTCATAAAAGTTCTATCAGCCGGTTCACCTCCGTGGGGTAGCAAATACATCCTTCCATTATTCATATGTCTAGAACACCAGTAACTATTATAGGAATAGTTAGGAGATTCTATTTACTCTCTCTCTCTCTCACTCTCTCACTGTCACACCCCAAAACCAAGAACGGCGGAAACGTTCTAGGGCGGAGGACGTCATGTAATGTATCACAACAATGCAAAGTAGTAAAGGAGCAACAACATCATCCATTGCATTAATAGTATAATTTTAATTACATTTGAGTTCTTTCATAGTATAATTCTACAAAATGAATGTTCAAAATAAAAGACGAGTCTTGACCGCTCCGTCTTCATAGAACTTGGTATTCGTACCTGCCTATCGGTGTCCTGGGAATACAAGTTATTTTGAAAGCGAGTATCAGCAATAATGCTGGTGAATTCATAAGTATTTTGTGACTTTGATTTGTAAATCTATAAAGAAAAACCTGTAACTGTTTGAAGGAAAGTTTGTACCAATGAACATATTTGTAAGTAATTGTAAACGTTTGAAAACTCTAGAAAATCCCATATTTTCTACTAGTACAAAAAGTAGTCTTCTACCAAGACCCGACTGTTTTGAAGGTTTGCTTTTAGAAATCCAATATTTGCTTATAAGTGGATAGTAGTTTAAAAGTCCCAAAAATGAATTATCATGGTGTATTTCATGTTTAAAATAGTAGATTCGTATACGTATATAATCGCTAATGTATTTGATAAACCCATAAATCAACGTGTTTTTAATACTCCATGTGAGCTTTATAACCATGCTAATGACATTTGTCACCCCAGGCCTGCCGGCCTAGCTGTAGCTAACAGCTTCGGTGTGGGATTGTCAATCCCATATAGATCTATACACAAGTATCACGTTTCCCCTACAAAGGATTATGGTATATAATACAGGACTTAATAATGCATACACGAAAGTACATGAAGCGTCTCACAAAACCTAGTATAAAATATATTTATGTATGAAATTGTCTATTTATTCTTATATATGAAAAATATCTCTTTGATATGGTACTTGTAATATGTAAAATTTCATAAATATCAAGTACACTATCTTATGTAATCATATTTCTTGAAATTGTATGCCTTGTAATTGTATGTAATCGTATCTCTTCATATAGTATGTAATGTATTAGTATAGACTCATATATAAACCGACTCTTGTGTGATTTGCTTGTACTTGGAATGGTAAGTAGTATCTCCTAACTATACCTATTATAGTTACTAGTATTGTACGTGTATAACCGAAGTGTGTCTTTGTTACCCAAAGGTATTGAATCAACGGATGGAAACTCTTATGTCTATATATGTATACATGCTATATATATATATATATATATATATATATATATATATATATATATATATATATACTCATATATTGGCGTGCATTTGACAATAAAAATATAAAAAGAAGTTTTGTAAAACCTTTGAAAAGTTTAATAAATAAAAATTGATGACTTGAACTCAGTTTTTAAGACGATTTGAAAGTAGTTTGTTTGATAAAAACAATTTTTAAGTATAAGAAGACCTTTGTTTGAAACACGATTCTAACAGCGTTTGAAAGGAAATATAAAATATGTAAGGCAGTTGGATAAAGAGTTTTTAACATGTAAAAATGTTTGTCGTGAACTATTATAGTTTTTCCAAAAGTTTGTTTCGTTTGTATAATAAACCCTAGTGAAATGTTCACTTGTTATGTAAAGTGTAACCTTTGTAGTGACATAAATGAACTCATTTACTCAAAGTATTGAGAAAGTGTTTGATTTGTATGTATTTATCCACACATTTAATTTAAAAAGACAAGATGTTATCTTGATATATTTTGTGTACTAAAGTTTCCATGTAGTAGTTATGAATCACATATGGTTTGCTTGAATAAGAGAGTATATAATGAAACTTTAGGTTACACACGATAATCACCGTGTAGTTACTTGTAATCCCCCCTTAAAAGCGTATAAAAAGCATTGATAACATATTTGAAAAAGTAGTTTATAGGGGTATGAACTAACTTGTTCGGTTTGAAAAGAGTGGGACTAGAGTCGAGCAGAACTTCAACCGCGGAAAGCTGCGTGTTCGAGCTTCTCGGGGGTATCGGTAGCGTAGAACCTTCGTCGGGGGCTCGGGTGCGGAAATCGAGGGTGTCGGGATGGTCTCTGGTACGTAATAGTGTGTGAGAGTGAGTGAAATTTAGAGAGAGGTGTCCTAAAATCCGGAGCTTATGCCTTCTATTTATAGGGCTGAGGGCGCGAGTACGCTGGACGTACGCGTTACGCTGGGCGTACTTCGGTTACGCTAGGCGTAACTTTTCATCATGGCTTACGACTCGAGTCTGGCTAGACTTAGAGCTGCAGCCTTAGGGACTCGACCCTGCACCTGAGTACGCTGGGTGTACTCCTGAATTACACTGGGCGTAATTTTGGCTTCCATTTTCTAAATTCTGTAACTTTCGCGTACGGGATCCGTTTTTGACGTTCTTTATATCCATGCGAAGGTGAGAAAATACTCTACAACTTTCATTTAGACTCCGTCGGCTAATTTTGATTTTATTTTTAATTATATTTTAATTAATAGGCCGGGGCACGATAACTTCGTTAAAAATCCATAACTTCTTTATCCGACGTCCGTTTTTGTTTGTGTTTTTACCATCAAACTGTTATTGTCGAGACCTTCAACTCTCGTTTAAGTTGTTTTGGCCAAAAGTCTCTCGATCTCTATTTCGAGTTTTTAGCTATCTACTGCTATATTCGGATCTTGGAAAAATCATAACTTCCTCATACGAAGTCAGATTTGGACGTTCTTTTTATGTATGCTCGCGGTTTAATGATATCTACAACTTTCGTTCAGATACCTAAGGCTAAAAATTATTGTATGGAAACTTTGCGTTTAACGTCTATCAACGTTGCCAGTTTTTGCCGCGAATCTTAGATTGGTCATAACTTCTTCGTTATAACTCGGATTTTAGTGTTCTTTATATGTACAAAAACCTTGATACGATTTCTACTACTTTAATTAACCCAAATAAGGTTTTTAGGAAAGTAATATTTTGACCTATATTTGACTGGTGATACATTTTATTGTTTCAAAATATCGGGTTGTCACATCATCCCCCTGTTAGAGGGAATTTTGTCCCGAAATTCAAGTTTAAGTAGTATTAATAATCATACTACAGACAGAAGTTTTTATTCGCTATTCGTGTTCTTAAGTGAACCTTGCTCTTCGCCTGGCATTCTAGCGAACCTTCCGCTATCGGGATATGACTTTGCTTCTTTCGTTTGACTTCATTCGTATGATAACTTTTCTTTGTCGAATGTGCGTTGAGTGTTTTTGTGGTCTGTGAGAGTATTACACCTTGTATCCTACAAGTAGTGTCTCCAGATTTTTAGAGCAATTACCGCTGCTCATGATTCAAGATCACGTGTTGAATAGTTAACTTCCTGTGTCTTAGCCTGTCTTGAGGTATGGGCAGTGACTTTTCCTCTTGCTTAAGAACACAACCAAGCCCTTGGTTGGATGTATCGCATTACACCACGGAATTTTCTATCCCCTTTTGGGAGGGATAATGTTGGTGCTATGCATCTGACTTACTTTAATGTTTGGAACGCTCTTTCTTGTGTATAGACAATTCCGGTGCTCTTCCAAGTGAGAAACTTGTCCTAAAGAATCCCCTTCTGAGGTGTTTGTTAAGCTTGCTAGGAAGTTCTCGCATCTCGGTTGGAGCTAGACAATAAGGTGATTCAGCTACTGGGGTAGCCCCTAGAACTAAGTCGATTCTGAATTCGACTTGTTGCTGTGTTGGTAGTCTCGGTAGTCCTTCTGGAAAGGTGTCGGGAAAACTGCGTACTTCTTGGATGTTTCTGAATGTCCTTCAACTCTTGACACGTCTCGACGATGTGTGCAAAGAATGCATGATATTCCTTTCGTAAGCATTTCTGAGATTGCATACACAAAATGATGAGAGGGTACCTAGTTGGTTCGTGGCTGTAAATAACTAGGGCTTCGTTGTTTAGGGAGGTTAGGACGAACTGCTTTATCAAAGCACCTGATGTTGGCTCGATGTAGACTTAACCAACTCCTACTGATTATGATGTCAAAACCTTGGGGTGGATTAGCTGTCGTGAAGATCTAAAAGAAGGTATGACTACTCATGAATTAGTTAAAAGGATAGGTATTTCTAAGTTTCTTCTTATGGAAGCACGATCACTCGTAGCCCTAGGGCAGTCTCCGTCTTGAGGTTCATAGTAGAACTCATACCTGGTTCATCAATCACAGTCTTGGGTATACGAGTCATATATAATTAAGATTGAAAGGGTGGGTCCTTGGTTTGAACTTTGACGTACTGCACGAGTGGTACTTCAGGGAGTTTTGCTAAGGTTTCTTTGGAAAGGATAAGAACTATGAGGTACTGTATACATGGGTACTTCGGTGTTCTGGAATGACGGATTCACTGGAAAGGCGATTTCGAAGAAAGGGATGTATGTATGAAGCTGCTTTTGTGAGGATCAAATTGAATCAAGTCGTATGATAATGTCGGAATTATAAAGAAACTTAAAGACATTAGATTTGAATATAAGACGTTTAGACACAAAACACAACCGTGCAACCATCAACAGAGTTACAGTACTTTAGACTACTACAAGATTATTGCTGCGAATAAGGTATACTACAAAAGGCAAGTATACGCAGCACGAGCATCCCTATGCCAACGGGATCCCGCAAAAGATAAGACTTTGATTGCACTAGTTTTGGATGGTTTATAAGTCTGTTACAACAAAACACCTCAATTACATTAACGTGGGTTCGGAGTAGGTTCTCCTGCAGCTGTGATCCTGAGAATCCTACCGTTTGCGCCAGAGTTCTTTGTTATAGGGCAATCCTTCTTGAGGTGCCCTATCTCCCCGCATTGGTGACATGATTGGCTAGTACTAGCCTTGGTGGCGGGAGTGAGGTGATTAGCCAATGTTATGTGGACACGAGTGCCTTCCTCATTACACCACCTTGGAAATTGCTTCCTAAAGCGTTCTGCAGGAGTTGCCACTTGTTGCTGTGGCATGGCAAGTCTTTGGGATTTCTTGCGCTCCTTTAGGGCTTGACGATATCGTCTCTTCCTTTCGGTCTTACGGCTTTGCAAGTCTAGGACTGTTGTCATTTGTTGGTTTCCCGGTTTGGTACTGCCATCGGAACTCTCGGCTCCTTTGTCGGTCTTGCTTGTGTTGCCTGAGTTGATGTGTGTAAGGAAAGTTGTCACTGTAGCTGCTACTGCAGCTTGTAATGTAGCGGTGTCGATATGGACCATAGGGGTTTCGTTGTTCGGCTGATCATTTCCGGGTGACGACATGATTCAGTAACATGAAAGATAAAGATTTTTGTGAGCGATTCTAGATGTACTTCAATTGCTTTAAGTAAAGAGTAAGATTATGTTCTCGAAAGTTTGACCTACATCCCTATGATGCAATCCTAGTACGGATTGGAAGTATGTTCATGATGGTTTGACCTACATCCCTATGAGGCAGTCCTAGTACAGTGTAGAAGTATGTTTGTAGAATGGTATTAAGACGTTTGTCGTTCAAGCCGAGGTATCGTCGGTTGGTGAATAACATGATCTTACCACTAAAAGAGACTTGGAAATGTCCCCGAGGTTAAATTACTATAGTCCAATGACTTGACTAAAGCATGCTTCGGATAGACTCCAACGAAGGTGTGATGAGGCTTTTTGAACAAAGAGCGACACGGAAGTTAGCCGACTGTCAATATCATCTATGTTTAAGATGTAATAACTTTAGGAAAATTTTATCTTGAAGAAGGTCTTACATCATATCATGAGTAGAAAGGTTTTGGCCGTATAAAGGCCTAACTAACAGTACTTACAGTACAAGATAGTTACATAGAAAAATGCTACATAGGACATACACAGGAAAACGATTCCTTTAAACAAGGAAGGGAAATAAAGCATTTCTTACTGGCGGTGGTCATCCTTCTGGTGAACTCTTAGTTCAGCCAATTGACGTTCCATTATCAAGAAGGTGTCCTTCGTACATTCTCTGGCGTACTTGTATCTCTATGACTTCGGCTCGTGTTTTAGCTAATGCTTGCAGCAGGGTCTCATGGTCTCTCTCAGATCTCTCACGAGTGTTTTCAAGATGATTGGTGTAGATGATGTGCATTCTTGTATTGGCATTTAACCTCTTTGGTATATTGGAGAGTAGTCCTGCCCTGAATTTCGTTTCAAGCAACTCTACGGATCAGGATTGGTAGAACATCGTCTGTTGAGCTTCCTTCGCTTAAGTTGTAACAGCTTCGGTCTCCTTTAGACGGCATAGGTTGATCTTGCTCTTCATTCCATGTTTCCAAACATTCTACCCAAGGAAGTGTCGAGCCATGAAGAGCTGGACGAGGGTTAGGGTTTGAATCGGGAGTTACCGGGGGTAGATTCTCATTCTCAAGTTCGGAGTTATCATCATCCGAAAAGTCTTTAGCATGGTGATCATTCAAAAGGGATTGGATGATCATTCTTTGGTTCTTCTCTGAACCATCCAGCATTGCCTTTGTTCGGGTAATACGGGTCGTCGTGGGGATGGGGTCCAGCTATGTTATCTATGCGGTAATTGGGGTATAAGAATCTAACACATAAGTAATTTATAGTAATACACAAATTACTCCTATAGTGTTTTAGGTTTATGTTCTACTGTTCTCATTGTGGTATTATGGGTAAGTTTTTAGACTTGTTGCAACTCACAACCACACTTAGGCACATGCTAGTCAACCCTGGGATAATATAGTTGATCAGGCTATATCATGCTAGTTTTGACTATATGTCTCTAAGTCTACTTGTGCTGCCCAACAATCGTAATACTTTTGTTCTGTCCTAGTGACACTGATTTTTGTATGAATGCAGGCACGTATACTTACTTAAATATTTTATTGTTTAAAAGTATAGACTCTTTATCAGAGTATTTTTAATCCCTATTGTATTTATAGTTTGTATATCTTTTATGGGTTGATATACTCAATTCACTATAAACAATGCTCTGATACCAATCTGTCACACCCCAAAACCAAGAAAGGCGGAAACGTTCTGGGCCGGAGGACGTCATGTAATGTATCACAACAATGCAACGTAGTAAAAAAGCAACAACATCATCCATTGCATTAATAGTATAATTTTAATTACATTTGAGTTCTTTCATAGTATAATTCTAGAAAATGAATATTCAAAATAAAAGACGAGTCTTGACCGCTCCGTCTTCACAGAACCTGGTATTCGTACCTGCCTATCGGTGTCCTGGGAATACAAGTTATTTTGAAAGTGAGTATCAGCAATAATGCTGGTGAATTCATAAGTATTTATGTGACTTTGATTTGTAAAGCTATAAAGAAAAACCTGTAACTGTTTGAAGGAAAGTTTGTACCAATGAACATATTTGTAAGTAATTATAAACGTTTGAAAACTCTAGAAAATCCCATATTCTCTACTAGTACAAAAAGTAGCCTTCTACCAAGACCCGACTGTTTTGAAGGTTTGCTCTTAGAAATCCAATATTTTCTTATAAGTGGATAGTAGTTTAAAAGTCCCAAAAATGAATTATCATGGTGTATTTCATGTTTAAAATAGTAGATTTGTATACGTATATAATCGCTAAGGTATTTGATAACCCCGTAAACCAACGTGTTTTTAATACTCCATGTGAGCTTTATAACCATGCTAATGACCCAGACTACCTGTAACAACGTTCTTCAGGCATTGGAATGTTATGACATTTGTCACCCCAGGCCTGCCGGCCTAGCTGTAGCTAACAGCTTAGGTGTGGGATTGTCAATCCCGTATAGATCTATACACAAGTATCACACTCCTCCTACAAGGGATTATGGTATATAATACAGGACTTAATAATGCATACTCGAAAGTACGTGAAGCGTCTCACAAACCTAGTATAAAATAGATTTACGTATGAAATTGTCTATTTGTTCTTGTATATGAAAATATCTCTTTGATATGGTACTTGTAATATGTAAAATTTCATGAAGATCAAGTACACTATCTTATGTAATCGTATTTCTTGAAATTGTATATTCTTGAAATTGTATGCCTTGTAATTGTATGTAATCATATCTCTTCATATAGTATGTAATGTATTAGTATAGACTCATAAATATACCGACTCTTGTGTGATTTGCTTGTACTTGGATTGGTAAGTAGTATCGCCTAACTATAACTATTATAGTTACTAGTATTGTACGTGTATAATCGAAGTGTGTCTTTGTTACCCAAAGGTATTGAATCAACGGATGGAAACTTTTATGTCTATATATGTATACATGCTATATATACTTATATATATATATATATATATATATATATATATATATATATATATATATATACTCATATATTGGTGTGCATTTGACAATAAAAATATAAAAAGAAGTTTTGTAAAACCTTTGAAAATTTTATTAAATAAAAATTGATGACTTGATGTCAATTTTTAAGACGATTTGAAAGTAGTTTGTTTGATAAAAACAATTTTTAAGTATAAGAAGACCTTTGTTTGAAACACGATTCTAACTGCGTTTGAAAGGAAATATAAAATATGTAAGGCAGTTGGATAAAGAGTTTTTATCATGAAAAAATGTTTGTCGTGAACTATTATAGTTTTTCCAAAAGTTTGTTTCGTTTGTATAATAAACCCTAGTGAAATACTCACTTGTTATGTAAAGTGTAACCTTTGTAGTGACATAAATGAACTCATTTACTCAAAGTATTGATAAAGTGTTTGATTTGTATGTATTTATCCACACATTTAATTTAAAAAGACAAGATGTTATCGTGATATATTTTGTGTACTAAAGTTTCCATGTAGTAGTTATGAATCACATATGGTTTGCTTGAATAAGAGAGTATATAATGAAACTTTAGGTTACACACGATAATAACCATGTGTTTACTTGTGTTCCCCCCCTTGAAAGCGTATAAAAAGCATTGATTACATATTTGAAAAGGTAGTTTATAGGGGTATGAACTCACTTGTTCGGTTTGAAGAGAGTGGGACTAGAGTCGAGCAGAACTTCAACCGCGGAAAGCTGCGTGTTCGAGCTTCTCGGTGGTCTCGGTAGCGTAGAACCTTCTTCGGGGGGTCGGGTGCGGAAATCGAGGGTGTTAGGATGGTCTCTGATACGTAAGATTGTGTGAGAGTGAGTGAAATTTAGAAAGAGGTGTCCTAAAATCGGAGCTTATGCCTTTTATTTATAGGGTTGAGGGCGCGAGTACGATGGGCGTACTTCGGTTACGCTAGGTGTAACTTTGCATCATGGCTTACAACTCGAGTCTAGCTAGACGTAGAGCTGCAGCCGATGGGACTCAACCCTGCACCTGAGTACGCTGGGCGTAATTCTAGCTTCCATCTTCTATATTCCGTAACTTTCGCGTACGGACTCCGTTTTTGACGTTCTTTATATCCACGCGAAGGTGAGAAAATACTCTACAACTTTCATTTAGACTCGGTCGGCTAATTTTGATTTTATTTTTAATTATATTTTAATTAATAGGCCGGGACACGATAACTTCGTTAAAAATCCATAACTTCTTTATCCGACGTCTGTTTTCGTTTGTCTTTTTACCATCAAACTATTATTGTCGAGACCTTCAACTCTCGTTTAAGTTGTTTTGGCCAAAAGTCTCTCGATCTCTATTTCGAGTTTTAGCTGTCTACTGATATATCCGGATCTTGGAAAAATCATAACTTCCTCATACGACGTCAGATTTGGATGTTCTTTTTATGTACGCTCGCGGTTTAATGATATCTACGACTTTCGTTTAAATACCTAAAATTATTGTATCGAAAATTTGTGTTTAACGTCTATCAGCGTTGCCGATTTTTGCCGCGAATCTTAGATTGGTCATAACTTCTTCGTTATAACTCGGATTTTAGTGTTCTTTATATGTACGAAAACCTTGATACGATTTCTACTACTTTATTTAACCCAAATAAGATTTTTAGGAAAGCTATATTTTTACCTATATTTGACTAGTGATACATTTTATTGTTTAAAAATATCGGGTGTCACACTCACTCTCTCTCTCACCCTCACTCTCTCGGTCTCTATCTCTAGTACAAAGAATTACTCAGGAGTCAGTTCATTCGTGAGTCTATACTATTATTATAATACTTTAAATAGAATGTGACACATTATTTCACGATACGACGCTTCATAGCGCCATTGCCGTGTAACCAGAGTCTCCTGGAGGGAGAGCGGACATCATGTGTATAGATCTATACGGGACAAACACTCCCGCATCCTGACTGCTAGCAACAGTCTGAGCTGGTAAGGCCCATGGGTGACATAATGTTACTAACTCTACGCGTGACCTGGAGGGTCATCAAGGATTCGATCGTCAATCAGCATGGTTACATACGAGTTCACATTCAACCCTTTTATTCCCTTTTAGACTGAGCCAAGCGTATCGTTCATTCGATACCCTCCTGGAGTCTCTGTTTTTTTCACCTTTAGTCTGAGCCAGGCGTATTGTTCATTCGATACCCTCCTGGAGTCTATGTTTTACTCCCTTTAGACTAAGCCAGGCGTATCATCCATTCAATACCCTCCTGGAGTCTATATTTTATTTACTTTAGCCAACAATATTACTGCTGACGTATAATATTATTTTCCCCTATTATTTCTACTTGTGATTTTTCTCATAACTCCTTTAAAGTAAAAACTATATTTTGATAATGATAGTATTTCTGGGGAAATTACTCTTTAAAACATAAAACCGTCGGGTCTTAGTAGAAGACTGCTTTGGATTGAGATACTCCTTGGTTTAAACGTAGAACGATTGGATCTTGGTAGAAGACTACTTTTAATTTGAAAATGTAGGATTTTCTGGAAAGAATTCTAACACTCAGTAGATTCTAAATTCACCACCTTCTCTGAGTTTATTTTGAAGAAAAATATGTATTTATACTAATGGCATTAAATACTTATGAAGTCACCAACATTTAAATATGCTGATACTCGCTTTCAAGATAACTTGTATTCTCAGGTCATCGATAGACATGTACACTCCGGGAGCTTTTGCGAAGACAACCATGTACCAAGCTGCACTCTATGTTATTCTATGTATTTACTTTGATATCATTGTTAAATGTAACCCATGTAAAATTATTACTATTAATGCAACGATTGTTGTACTTTGATTACTATATTGCATATGTTGTGATACTTGACATGACGTCCTCCACCCCAGAACGTTTCCGCCGTTCCGGTTTTGGGGTGTGACACTCATGCTTAGCTTGCACTGTTCGTGCTTCCATGGTGAATAACTGTTGCCGTAGGGCGGCAATCTCAGCTTCTGGGGAGCAGTTCTCCCTTGCGGGATTTACTTGTGGGGCGGGATGGTCCTGCTGCGCCTTGTTGACAGGTGTTGTGGCAGAGTCCTCGCCGGTGTATTGTTCTTCCTCCATTTCGTCCTTAGCCTCATCGAATTCGTAGTCAGTGTCTGTATACTCGTCAGGTCCCACGTCGTGTGCTCCCCCCTGATCTCCTTCCGGCTCATCTTCGATCATCCCGTGGGCTACTAGGACCTGGTGAAACTGAAGGCCCTGGTGTTCTCCTTCCATGTCGACTGAGAAGAGGCATGCGAATAACTATCATTACTCCTATGACGCTTCAATTAAATTGGAAACTTATTGATCCATTAGGTCCAATAAGGAAATCCTAGCCCAAAATGGACTTAAACCGGGATTTCAAGGGTTTTCCAATTCTTTGTTGACTATTTGTAGTGCTTGAATGAAGTGTTTGATGAAATTTTGTTGTTACTGAATAAGCTTCATACATGCTTTAACATTGTTGGCTCACATTTGTTATCATTGTTTAATGTTTACAAGACATCAAATTCCTAGTTGTGACATAATCGAACCAAAGGATCAAGCATTGTTGCATCATTTTATTGATGTGATGAGTTTTGCATTTTTTGCAATTGATTTGTTAATATCATGTTTTTCTTCTTTTCATTCGGGATCATTGATGATTATTGTGAATATGTAGAATCAATGGTTTTTCTTTACGAAAAATAAATAAACAAATAAATAAAATAACACGAAGGACCTTTTAACCAAATCATAAAAGTTTGCAGGGGCACAATGAAATTAACTCTATTTGATTACATCAAGAACTCTTGGTACCTTTTAGCCATGCTTTTATGATACTACCACACTATTCAAGTTAATGACACGACCTTGGTCACACTTGAGCTGAAAAACAAATGTGTGGCTAAGGATATATGGTCACACATTTTTTGTGCTGACAATGTCGATTTTTTTACCAGTGTTCAAATTACTAAGGAGATTAAAAAGGAATCATTGTTCCTTCATGTTTCGATTTTGCAATATATTGAGCCCTGTGCTTTGTTATGATGTAGCAATACTCATCATCGAATTCCTCTCGATGACCGGCACAACATAGTTGCCCTACATGTATAAGATTACGTTTGTTCCCTTGAACATAATCAACTCTATGAATTATAAAATTACCATCTTTGTACATCGTAGCGTTTGATTATTCAACTTGATTCATTTCTGTAAGTTGCAAGTGCACCACATTTAACTGCCCTAAAATCACATAGGTATTCCAACCTATTAGTCATATAAAAGGAAAAAACGCTATTACATTTTTGCACAAGGAGCATAAGTACCAAAATTATGTTGTTATCTTATGAAAAAACTAATTTAAGGAAAAAATATTTAACTATTATATGTATTTTACCTCGAACTTAATTATGTAATATCTAAGTTAGTAAGTGTATCCTCACGACCCAAAACATTTACGAATCGTAAAAATTCACACTTGATGCACCCTTTCGTTCATAAAAAATGAAAAACAAGGCTTAAATCCAAACAATCACTAACTACCGAATATCAACATATCAATTCTTTCCGGAAAAACTTTATTCACAAATAATGTATCGGAATTATATTTATTCTGATATAATCACTTCGTTCAATTTTTTGATAACATATTTTATTCTTCGATACCTAACACTAAAAAGACAAGAGAAATCGAAGTTAACAAATAATATTTAAAGATGTATGAATGGACGTCAAAACTAAAGTTCTCAACATAAATACAGATGATATTATGTAAATTAATTATTAAAGAGATAAACTATATAAAATAATGTATAATTTTCATGAAAATGTGTTGAATTCCGAGTGTGCATTTCTTTTATAAAGGTTTCACTGGTAGGCCGCATAAATAAGCAATACATAGGTGGAACAAAGTGGCCACTAGTATTTGGACTAAAATATTGCAATAATAATAATAATATATTTATTGTTGGATGTTATTATTGATACACTTTTCTATTTATTTTATTTATTATATCTCCTTTTAATTTGACAAAAACATCATATATTAGGATGTGTTTAGTAAATTGAATACTAAAAATAAAATAAAATATAAGTGTATCAGTAGAATCATCCTTACTGTTTTATGTTTTAATTTATTGAATGACAAGTAATATATTATGAATATATAAATAATGAGTCATGGCTAGGAGAAACAAAAAAATAAAAAATAAAAAATAATCAGAGAAAAGCAAAACAGAACAAAAAAAAAAAAAGAATTGGACAATTAAAATTATAATTTGATATTGGAAAATCTTGGTTGTATTTTAGCTTAGTTTACGAAAAAATCTTACATAAAACTATATTTAATGGAAAGCTCAAAATATTAACTAAAACTTTGGAAAAACCTTTTTTTTTGTGAGAACATCGGATTAGTAGTTATTATCATTATGACACGTAAATGTGTGTCATCTTCCTTTATGACATGACCTTCCTTGACACGTATTTGTGTATCATCTGTACCCTTTTATGACACACAATGTGTGTCATTAAAGAGTATTTTTCTAGTAGTGGCATCTAACTTGGCTGCATTGGTGATGAACTTCTGAAGAATCCTAGTGGGGACAAGATGCTTGTCTAAGACTCAGAAGAAACCTTTTTTTGTTGGTCTTCTTTTGCATGTAGACGTAGCCCAACACCGGTTCATCAATAGGCCCTTCCTCCATAGTTTGTGCTTCAGGCAGCTTGTAGTCGATCTTGGCCAAAAAAAAAAATTTAGTTTCGAACAGATGTGCAAGCTCGAAGTCACATTAGCAGAACTCAGCAACATAGTCCTTGAGATAGTTCATCCTAGCTCTATAAGCAGCGATGCTCATTTGATCGTTTAGACGAGTTCATAAGTGAGCAACAATCGTCAAAATGTCATTTGGATTGATGGAGGGGAAGTGTGCGTCCGTGATGGTGACTTGCTTTGATTTGTTCCGAAAGATGTAGTCCATATGCAACAAGCAGTTCAACTCGAATTTGCTCAATACTTTTCTTCCGAACCCATAAATTTTTGTGATTCTCTTCCGAGACCACACTTCCTTTTGAGGTCGTGCATTCACAGAGTAGAATGTCTTCAGTCTTTCTCTCTCGGTTCTGAAAATCATATGAAGATCATCATCTGGGTGGAGTGGAGCAAAATTGACATAATATTTTCCATAGGGAGAAAGTGGGAGGTCGGTTTGGTCTGCATCTAGCGTTGGTAGATCATACATGAATGGCACAATGTCCAGATCATGGATTATCCCTTCTATAAAAAGTGGGGATAAGCTCAACATTGGATTAGGATTGTCTTTAAGAGCTTGAATTTGAATGCTCTCTTCAAGGGTATGATCTATTTGGGCTTTTGAGCATCCTTCAGACTTCTTGAATGTCGGTTCAGGGCTGTGCGATTTCAAGATATGCTTTTTGCCTTTGTCTTGATGTTGATTGTTGAAGTCAGAGATGACTTGTTGAATGTTCTCAGTGATTGTGAACTATTGAGGTGGAGGAATTAGAGGCTATTCCGGGATGTCATCGAGCTTCTAAAGAGGAGAGCCTTTATCAATTGCAACTATTCTTTGAGTGGGGATAGGAGGCAACATGGATTGGGTAGCTCAGAATGCATCAACTGTGAGTTAGGTTTTCTCTTTGTCCAGTTCACAGCTTATTTGAAGAATGTCTGCTAAGGATGATGGCCAGGTCACATCAGACCATATCATTTTCTCATCCTCTTAAAGAATTTTCACCACAAAGTTTCATGGAGCTTCAATTCCAAACACGACATTGGTGATGTACCCGAGGTCATCATCATCATCATCAACATTGTAATCATCTAAAGGGATACATGTGGACAAAATTTGAAGTTCTTCATCATCTGATTCATCTAAGAGACTGGTCTTTGAGGCAGGAACCTACGGAATGGTGTGACCCCTTTTTCTTGGTCTTTCTTCCCCTCTTGCATTGGATGGCAAAACTTCTGAGGAAAGTCTGGCAGCTTCTTTGACTTCAGAGAGCTGTTCAAACACCTTTTGGAATCTCATGTTGATTTTCTTCAATGAGGCATCATAGGCTTCTGATGTGGGAGGTTGAGCTTTCAAATGGTCAAATAGGGAGGAAATGATGGAAATCATCTCATTGAACTTGTTGCTTGGAACACCAACTATATTCCAACAAACTCGGAGGAGTTGGAGGAGGACCTGCTGCATGATGAGATTCATTTTGTCCTTTTTAATTTCCTTCTCCAACCTCTAAATCTACTTCTCATGATCGACATGTGTGTGTTTGATCAGTTCGTTTGTGGCATTGATCATGTCTTCATGGATTTTCAGCATTGTCGAGGTGATATCGATAAGGTGATCAAGGTTGGAGTTGTACTTTTGTTCCACCTCTTCCTGTCACAACCAGCAAGTTAGGGTTAAGATTTCTATCCTTGTACAAGATAACTCCTTTGTGTAACCTTGTAACACTACGTTTGGTATAAATCAAACTTCAAGGCTATTTAAGCATATACATCCAAAAATTGTGATTCAAGTCGAAACGTCCTTGTGTAAGCCCGAAACCTAATCCGATAAGCTGAGACTACTTAACTTTGGTCCTTAGTCGTGTGACAACCGTCACTTTCTAGTCAGGTCAAAGTCAAAGAAAGTCAACAAGTCAAACTGGTCAACTCAACTAGTGCTAATATGATTAGGGATTTTTTTTATGGTTACTAATGTATGACTCTAAATCTTAAATGCAATGTAACACTTGAAAGTTTCAAATGTTTAAAATTCTAAACCCTAATTAGATTGAGGGAAGTAGCAACTCTATAAAACACTATTACGTGCCCTTCGGAGGTGTATAACACTCAAAATGAGATGTAACTAAGTCTACGTCTTTGAACTACGAAGAAAAACATTAATAAAGGCTCCCGACAAAGTCTCTTTCAATCTCTCCCATTGTATCGAAATTTCTCCGAAATCTATCCAAGTATGTGAAATCTCTCCCAAATCTCTCCAAGTATGTGAAATCTCTCCCAAATCTCTCTATGTACCTTCCTCAATCAAAACAGCCCACAACCGAAGGAGAAAAACCAAAAGGACCCTCTTGGTCCGGAATGCTCCTGACTTCGGACGCTCCTGAATCCGGACGAACGCTCCTGACATCATGACACTCCTGACTCCGGACGAATGCTCCTGATTCCGGACGCTCCTGAATCCAGACGAACACTCCTGAATCCGGACGAACGCTCATGACATCATGACACTCCTGACTCTGGACGAATTCTCCTGACTCTGGACGCTCCCGAATCCGGACGAACGACCCTGACATCATGAAACTCCTGACTCCGGACGAATGCTCCTAACTCCGGATGCTCCTGAATCCGGTCGAACGCTCCTGACATCATGACACTCCTAAATCCGGACGAATGCTCCTGACTCGGGAGGCTCCTGAATCCAGACAAACGCTCCTGACATCATGACACTCCTGACTCCAGAACCCTCGCAGATTCGCACCCTTCTTCTGGTTTTCGATCCTTTTTGCGTTTTAAGCCCGTTTTTCATGATTTTAACGTGGGATTTTCACCCAAACTTTTATTTTGACATATAAGACCCTAAATATTGATAATTTAAACACCTTTTGAGAGAGATCTTGGTCTAAGAATAATATCTATTGGATAAGATTTTTAGGTGGAGTGTTGACTTTGCCTTAAAAGTTATGACACAAGCAACCTTCCATACCCACTCCATGTCACTATTCATGCTTTATGTCACCAATTCCATCATCCCCATTCTCTTCTTTGTTCCCTTACACCCTTTTTCCAGCAAGTTATCTTGATCAAAGATCTGGGAAAAATCCTTGTCACTCCTCCCACCTTACTCACTCTTCACCAAAGAGCAAACTCCTTTCTCTCTCACCTTCTCTCTCTAAACTCCAGATTTCAAAGTTGTTCTTGAGAATTTCCTCCAATCTTGGTAAGTATCTTCATCCTACATTTGAATACTCTTTACTTTTTCACTCAAATCATGAATCTCTTACACAAATATCTGATGGGTTTTGAGCATTCTAACACTTCCTAAGTGTACATGCAACCCTAATAACCTTGAATCTATGTTTTCTCTATATACATGAAAATTTCTTTTTCAAGGTTATTTCCTAACTAGCATGGCATGGGGAATATATAAAACATAAAAACTAGTAGAAATACATACCTTGTTGTTGCTTGGATTCCTTCAAGACTTTGTGAGCCTAGCACCCCAAATGTTGTGCCTCAAATGCTTCACACAACACCACAAAACTTGGAATAACTTTAGAGAATACTTCTAGCACTTAAAATCGGTTATGCCCTCTCTAGTAACCTTACTAGGTCCGATTTTACTAGCCAAAGGGTTCCTTTTATAGTGGTGTCATAATTAGGGTTTCATTAAGAAGACCCATAATTGTCATGACTCTTCATTTCTCATGACCCATGGGTTTGTAACTCCCATGGACTATCAATGGAGCTCCAAATGGTTACATCCATAACCCATAAACCATGGATCATTAATCTACCATAAAAGAATTGATGATTGTCATAGTCAACCCTTATATATTTAATTAGTCTCACTTTGATCACCAAATTAATACTAGATTAATACTTGATCAATACTAATTAAATAACACTATTATTAATATATTAGAACTTATAATATATTAATAATCATAAGTGCCATATTCTCTCATTTAGTCTATCCAAGTATTGCAATGCCATGCAACCCAAATGGACCATGCCGGGTCGGGTCAAGTACATACCAAATAAAGTTATGGACTTAGACACTATATCCAACAGTCTCCCACTTGGATAAGTCTAATAACTATATTTCCAAATATGACTTCAAAATCCGACTAGCAATCGTAGCTCTTTCAAAGTCTCTCGGAACTGAGATGATGATGATACGCCATTTAAGATAAGTGATCATATAATCCTCTGCTCTCATGATATCAGCCGGACAAACACATGGAACATGGTCTTACTTGTTGTCCAGCATTTGTTTCTCGATCTCCGATTTGTTTCGACATAGAACTAAATTGAACACATCAATTAGGTTCTGACCGGGCCCGATACATAGGTCAAAACCAAATCATCGAGGGGCCCATATATCGCTTCTATTTCTAGAAGGAACAGATAAACTTCGACTGATATGCTTGTACTAACTACTTGTTGAATTACTCACAAAGGCACATTTTATAACATCGAGTTACCAATGCGTTTTCGTACAATCAATGAATAAGCAACTCATAGTCAACAACTCATATCTCTAGGTTTGAAGATTTATATGATATTACCGTCTCACGATCACTCGAGATAAATTCCATGAAGTGATGCAAGTGAGTGTGGGTTGAATCCAATACTCAGCCCTTATGAGTACTCATGAATGTTGTGGCAACCATTGCATTGTCTAAAGCACTTTAGACAAATCATACAAGCCAGATTCATAACAGTCTTGAATCAATACTTACTACCAAAGTTTGACCGACTGTGGATGGTTTGAATAATATGATATATACCATAACATAATTATTCTGGAAGTAAAAACATGCAAAATTGAAACATAGTAAACAATCAACACAAGATAGTAACACCTTACTCATAAATAAATAACAACTTTTATTTATCATCAAATGTCAATTACATTTTACAAGTTTCAGGAATCTAATTATTGAAACTAATATCATCCTTCAGCCCAATGTGCCTTGCATGCTGTAAATGCTTAACCCTGCTCAGTCCCTTCGTGAAGAAATCTGCCAGGTTCTCATCTGATGATACCCTCTTTGCCACGAGGAGTCCTTCTTCTATTCTATGTCTGATGAAATGGTATTTTCTGTCAATGTGCCTAGATCTCTTGTGATCTCTTGGTTATTTCGCCAAAGCAACCGCACTTTCACTGTCACAGAAAATTTCCATTGGCTCCTTTATAGCTGGTACAACTCCAAGGTCTCCGATGATGTTCTTCAGCCATATCGCCTCTTTTGCTGCCTCGCTTGCTGCTATGTACTCTAATTCACAAGTCGAATTAGCTACTGTCTCCTGCTTGGAACTTTTCCAAATAATTGCTCCTCCATTTAGTATAAAGACCCAGCCTGACTGAGAGCGGAAATTGTCCTTATCAGTTTGAAATCTAGCATCACTATATCCTTCCACTCTCAAGTCATCACTGCCTCCGAGGGTAAGGACCCAGTCCTTAGTCCACCGCAAATACTTGAGAATG
Organism: Lactuca sativa; assembly: GCF_002870075.4. NCBI lineage: Eukaryota > Viridiplantae > Streptophyta > Magnoliopsida > Asterales > Asteraceae > Lactuca > Lactuca sativa. Next base: position 194,776,162 of record NC_056627.2, read on the forward strand.
TTCTTTACCGCTGTTCAGTGTGCCTTGCCAGGGTTCCCTTGATATCTACTGACCATGCTCAAAGCAAAGGCCACATCAGGGCGAGTACAAGTCATAGCATACATGATCGAGCCCACAGCAGAAGCATATGGTATCTGACTCATCTCAGCTATCTCAGCCTCTGTACTCGGACTCTGAGTCTTACTTAGCTTGGCATTACTCTGGATTGGTAATTCTCCTTTCTTGGAAACTTGCATACTGAACCTCTTCAGTACCTTATCCACATAAGTACTTTGACTAAGTCCAATTAGTCTCTTACTCCTATCTCTCAATATCCTTATCCCTAGGATATAGGTAGCTTCCCCATGGTCTTTCATAGCAAAACACTTCCCAAGCCAGGCCTTAACCTCCTGGAAAGTTGGGATGTCGTTTCCTATGAGAAGTATGTCATCCACATACAACACCAAGAAGCTAACTATGCTCCCACTAGCCCTGACATACACACAAGACTCATCCTCACTCCTAGAAAAGCCAAACTCTTTGACTTTCTCATCAAAGCAAAGATTCCACCTGCGAGATGCTTGTTTCAATACATAAATAGATTTTTTAAGCTTACACACTCTATTGGGGTATTTTGGGTCGACAAAACCCTCTGGTTGAGCCATGTAAACATCCTCAGCCAGCTTCCCATTAAGGAAAGCAGTTTTGACATCCATTTGCCATATTTCATAGTCATGAAATGTAGCTATGGCTAACAACACTCTAATAGACTTAATTTTAGCTACTAGTGAGAAGGTCTCATCATAGTCAACTCCCGGAGTTTGAGTAAAGCCCTTCGCAACCAGTCGCGCTTTATAAGTGTGTACTTTCCCATCCATGTCGGTCTTCTTCTTGAAGATCCATTTGCACCTAGCTGTCTTACGACCTGGTACATTGTCAACCAAGTTCCAAACTTGATTGTCATACATGGACTGAATCTCGCTGTCCATAGCCTCCTTCCATTTCGCAGACTCAGGGTCTGCCATGGCTTCCTTATAATTATTAGGTTCATCCAAATCTATCAGTATACTATCACTGATAAATGTATCACCTTCAGTGGTGATGTGATAACCATAATAAAATTCAGGTGTTTTCCTCACCCTAGTGGAACGTCTTGGAGGTACAAACTCATCTATCGGCTCAACAGGAGTTTCCTCCCCAGGTTAGCTGATAGCATTTGAGGTTCCTTCACCACTTGACTCTTGAAGCTCTTCAAGGTCAATTTGACACCCACTGTCCCCTTGGCTTATGAATTCTCTCTCACGAAAGACTCTTCTTCTTGCTACAAAGACCACATTGTCACTGGGTCTGTAGAAGAGGTAACCAAAGGATCTTTGTGGGTAGCCGATAAAAATACACCTCTCGCTTCGGGGCTCAAGCTTGTCATGAGTCTCAAGCCTCACAAAGCTTCACAACCCCAGATCTTGAGGTGGTCCAAATTGGGTACTTTCCCAGTCCACATCTCGTGAGGTGTTTTGGCAACCTTTTTAGTAGGGACTAGATTAAGGATGTGGGCGGCAGTCTCTAATGCATACCCCCAGAAAGAGATTGGTAACGAAGCTCGAATCATCATGGAACGAACCATATCCAACAAGGTTCGATTGTGCCTCTCAGCCACACCATTCAATTGTGGTGTCCTGGGAGGTGTCAATTGTGAGACAATCCCACATTTCTTAAGATAGTCAAGGAACTCAATGCTAAGATACTCTCCTCCCCGATCGGATCAGAGCATCTTGATGATCCTGCCCAATTGATTCTCAACATCCTGCTTAAACTCTTTGAACTTTTCAAAGGTTTCTGACTTATGCTTGATTAAGTAAATATATCCATATCTACTGTAATCATCAGTAAAAGTCACATAATAACGATTAGCATCCCTTGTAGCAACTCTGAAGGGCCCACACACATCCGTGTGTACAAGGTCCAACAAACCCTCACCCCTATCAAAAGTACCTGTGAAGGGTGACTTTGTCATTTTTCCAAGTAAACAAGACTCACAACTATCATCTGACTTGAGGTCAAATGATTCCAAGACTCCAGCCTTTTGGAGTTGGCCTATGCTCTTCTTGTTAACATGTACAAGACGACAATGCCACAAGGATGCTTTATCCAAGCTATCAGAAGAATCAATACACAACACATTATTTCCTAGATTGTCTACAACATTCACGGATTCATATACACCATCACAAGGTATTGCTTTAAAGTAAAATACATCATTGTAATAAACATTAATAGCACCATTTTTATTATCAAATGAAAATGTAAAACCTTGTTTGTACAAGCCATGAAAAGAAATAATATTTCTCGCCATTTCGAGCGAGTAACAACACTTATTCAAATCTAACATTAACACATTATTAAGCAATAAAGAATAAACTCCTATCTTGGTAACAGGTGATGCTTTCCTGTTGCCCATGACTAAGTTTATCTTCTCGTGCTCCACTTGCTCACTTCTTCTTAGTGCCTGCAAATCAGTACAAATGTGAATACCACATCCTGTATCAAGCACCCAAGAATTAGCATTAGATGAGTTGTTAGACAATATTGTGTAAATACCTGCATGGGTGGGTTTGACCTTCCCATCCTTTACATCTTGTAGATATTTGGCGCAGCTTCGCTTTAAGTGTCCCTTATCTTGGCAATAGAAGCATTGTGATTCCTTTGTGTTCGAAGAAGGAATAATGGGACCTTTCTTTGTCGCACTTGAAGAGGAACCATCAAGAGTCTTACCCTTGGTACCCTTTGAAGGGTTTTTCCTCTTCTTACCCTTCCCTTGCCCAATTGCAAGGACAGGGGCTGTTAAAGGAGTAGAAGTAGCAACCGCTTTACCCTTAAGGCCATTTTCAGCTGTCCTTAAGAGTCCTTGAAGTTTGCTAAGTGTGACTTCCTCCTTGTTCATATGATAAGTCATACGAAACTGATCATAACTTGGAGGTAAGGAATGTACAATGATGTCAATCGCCGATTCCTCAGGGAAGTCAACATTGAGCTTTAGTAACCGATCAACGAACCTCTGCATCTTCTGCAAGTGACCGGTGATGGGTTCACCATCCTTCATCCTTGCGGTTATCATGGAGGAAATGATTTCATACCTCTCTTGACGCGCGCTCTGATGGTACCTTTCCATCAGAACTAGGTGCATCTCATAGGGGTAGAAATCTTCATAAGATTTTTGGAGTTCCGGAGTCATTGTGGCCATCATGATGTAGGACACCTTGGTGGCATCCTTCTCATGTGCAATGAACTCCGCAAGCTCTTCTGGAGTAGCAGTGGCTTCATTAACAACCTTAAGCTCCCTATCAAGGACATATTCTTTGTCCTCATAGCGGGTAATCATCCTGATGTTTCTGAGCCACTCATTAAAGTTGGATCCATCAAAGATGACCTTACCACACAAGTTCATTAGGGAAAAGGAGCCTGTAGGGTTTGAGCCAACAGCGTTATTGGAAGACATCTGGAATAAAAGGAAGATAAGTTTCATTAGATTAAGAGTCCTTAATAAGTCACCCAAATGAAATATTAAGGCTAGGATCCAACAAACTATTTATAGGTGGAAGAGGGATGCCGTAATCCACACTATAAAATATTTGAAGGAAGGTAAATGACGATTTACCAATTTCCACCGTAAGACAAAATATTTTATTATTAGGTTTTATTGGTTTTGAAACTCCTACATCTTTTGAGATACATTGAACTTTTCAATGGCATGTTTGAATCTCGAATGTACCCTCTCAAGTTTGTGACTGGGATGCCGAGGATCACAAACAAGGTGTGAATAACCATACAAATTGACTTGGTACCCTTAACAATATTACCTAATCGATGTACCGGTTAACCACACACGCTCCACCATTCTATAATAAAGTCAAGTTACCCTTTGCGACTCTTACTAGTCCATGTTAGTGTGCCGGTTAACCACACACGCTCCACTAACGACTTGGTAATGTACAAAGTGTAATTTTATGGGCTAGCACCAATTGCACATTTTCCTAAAGTAACTAAGATTGGGAATTTATAATGTATAGTTACTTTATAATTCATTATACTTTTAATGAGAATTTAAAGTCATATCCTACTCGTTCGGCTAAAGACCCTCCACCGATCAAGGAGGCGGTGGGTGAGAGTGGACACCCATTAAGTCACCATTTTATAGGCAACAACCGTATACCCCCTTATAGACCGGCTTCGTGAATGAGGCCTACTAACGGTAAGAATGACATATTCTTATACATATCTATATAACAAAATTTTAATAATAATATAATTGTTGATTTTTAAACTTTTTAAAAATCTAAGGTTTAATTTGGAATTAAAGTATTAGAGTGTAAGACTTTTCAAATTCCAAAACTTGAGGGCAAGAATTGAAACTATTCCAAGTCTCTTCAATTTGTAACTTATGAGTTTTAATGGTTCATAAAAAATGAAGACTCTTCATTTTATGAAACCTCTTTAGTTCTTTAATCACAATTAAAAGAAGTAACTTTTGGTTATCCATAACTTGAGGACAAGTTATGGACACCATCAATACAATTAAGAGCAAGAATTAAACACACATACTGGTTACACATAATCCCTATGGTCTTCTAAAAACTCATAAGAACACAAATTCATGTAAAGCAATTTCATGAAATCATATGAACATATATAATACTTTGAAATTGTTAAAAGTCATGTAAAATGGATTAACATAATCATTATCATTTTGAAAAATAGATTTTACAAGTCCAAAACATATTGGGATAAGGATTCTAATCCATTTCCAGTAACAAAAACTCAAAAAATCTGCCCAGCTCGATCCTACTCGGCGAGTGCATTATCCTATTCGGCGTGTAGGATGAATTTGTTCATGGACTCGGCGAGTCCTCCCCATGGACTCGGCGAGTACAGTCGTCAGAATGCATAATTTTCGATTTTCAAGCAGTTTTGCATCAAGTATACAGAAAACAATCCTAGGCTCTAATACCACTGATAGGTTTTGAGAATTCTAACACTTCCTAAGTGTACATGCAACCCTAATAACCTTGAATCTATGTTTTCTCTATATACATGCAAATTTCTTTTTCAAGGTTATTTCCAAACTAGCATGGCATGGGGAATATATAAAACATAAAAACTAGTAGAAATACATACCTTATTGTTGCTTGGATTCCTTCAAGACTTTGTGAGCCTAGCACCCCAAATGTTGTGCCTCAAATGCTTCACACAACACCACAAAACTTGGAATAACTTGAGAGAATACTTCTAGCACTTAAAATCGGTTATGCCCTCTCTAGTAACCTTACTAGGTCCGATTTTACTAGCCAAAGGGTTCCTTTTATAGTGGTGTCACAATTAGGGTTTCATTAAGAAGACCCATAATTGTCATGACTCTTCATTTCTCATGACCCATGGGTTTGTAACTCCCATGGACTATCAATGGAGCTCCAAATGGTTACATCCATAACCCATAAACCATGGATCATTAATCCACCATAAAAGAATTGATGATTGTCATAATCAACGCTTATATATTTAATTAGTCTCACTTTGATCACCAAATTAATACTAGATTAATACTTGATCAATACTAATTAAATAACACTACTATTAATATATTAGAACTTATAATATATTAATAATCATAAGTGCCATATTCTCTCATTTAGTCTATCCAAGTATTGCAATGCCATGCAACCCAAATGGACCATGCCGGGTCGGGTCAAGTACATACCAAATAAAGTTATGGACTTAGACACTATATCCAACAATATCGTCATATTTGTGCCTAGAATCTTTGAACCTTCAAGCATCTCCCAAGTATTCTTGACTTGGAAACCTCTCTTCTTCCACATTCATCTCAAGGAATCACTCAAGCTAAGTTCATACCCCTGCATTTTCATGTTTTCTTCAAGTTTTAGGGGGAGGGGGGATACAATTTAATACACCAAAAACTTATCTAAATACAAACAACAACTTTCATCAGAAAAGTTAAGCTCTATTCTCGGAGTGTTTCGACAAACTTAGACTTAATTTTTTTCAAAACTATTTAATATGAAAATAGTTTATGTTCATACCCTTAAAATGACTACTTGCACATCTCCATACTATTTTTTCTACAAATTATGGCGATTTTTACAACACTGCCTATCATTTCATAAACGAATTCGGACCAGTCTGTGAATATGAACATTTTCACACAAGTTAGGGATTTATAAAAATCAAAATAAAAATTATTAATAAACTAGACACATTTTTTGAACTCTCGGAGTTTACGGATTCAGTTTTCGACTTCGTATGATGTTTCTATGATTTTTCTAAAACAATCCAGAAAGGTTAAAAACTAGTTAACATCTTACAACTTTCATAACACTTTGTAACATGTTGAGCAAAGTGCATAACAATAAGTTTCTAAATGTTGAATGTAAGTCTTGTTAGTTTATCATCATAAACAGAAATTAGTCTTTCATGATAAGGTTTTTCATTCATTCCGAACACATATAATAAACTATAATAGGTATAGTTATCTATTTTACGATAAATGCATACTACATGATAAAAAGGTTTTACTATCAAATCAAACGGGTTTTTCATATACTACATGTTAAACTATAATAGTAATAGTTTATGGATTTCATATCACGAAATTATTACATAAAAGGTGATTTCACTTCCTCCACGGAAGAGGTTTTATACTCAAACTATATGTAAACTAGTTAACGTAAGTTATGAGACTATCCTTCCATCATACTCTTCGAGTACGGGTTCAAATTCCTGTAAGTTATAACCAACGTCTCTTGTAGGGAGAACGTGATAATTGTGTATAGATCTATATTGGGATTGACACCCCACACCTAGCTGCTAGCTACAGCCGGACCTGCAGGTCTGTAGGTGACAAGAGTCATAAGATCTTAACGTCTAGATAACGTTGTTGCAGGTTAATTCTCATTGTAGTATGGTTATAACGACTCACATAGGGAGTTAACAATCTTTCAAGTTTATTGGAAAATTCTACATTAAAAAGGGGTTTTAATTATCTAAAACTACATATTCTCGGTCTTGGGATTTAAGACTACATGACTTTTATAAGGAAAATATTGGGTTTTCTTTGGAAACACACACATACTCTCGGCCTTGGGATTTAAGGCTACATAACTTTTTATAAGGAAAATAATGGATTTTATTGAAGCATACGTTACGATTACAAACAAACGTTTTCAAACTCTATGTCCAAAAGCTTATGAACTCACCAACTTAATTGTTGACACTCTTTCAAAACTACTTGTATTCTCAGGAAATCAGTGAAACAGGAAATCAACAGCTTTTGAGGATGGGACGTTAAATCGCAAAACATTTCATTTTGTCATCATAGTGTAATTGATTTGAAACATGTAAACACATACGATGGTGTAACTTTTTTTTTTCAATTATATTTATGATGATTGTATTTACTTTGATCACTATTATACTCTTTGTTGTGATACTATACATGAAGTCCACCACCCCCGGACGTTTCCGCCATCCTTGGTTTGGGGGTGTGACAACTCGGCCCAAAACCCCTATTTGAGCCAAGACCCTCTTATTGGGCCCTAATGGGCCAATAACCTCTCAAATTGGTCCTTTTGGGCCGAAAACTCCATGTAGGCCCTAATGGGCCGAAAACTTTTATTTTAAAATTGTTTTGGGCCGTAATCCTAGACCTGGCAATTCGTGTATTCATGTCATGAAAACGTGTCTGCCACGAATTTGACACGATATGATTACACGATGAGAAATAAGCTTTATCTCAGTTTTAAGATGTATTGGTGTCGTGTATTCGTGTCGTGTCGTGTCTCTCACAGATTTATGTCTTCGTGTCTGAAATTGCCAGGTCTACATAAGACCTATATTGGGCCTTATTAGGCAGTGAAATTTATTCTTAGCCTATTTTGGACCGAAAATCTATATTTGGGCCCCAATGAACCGACAATTTCTTATTGGGCCGAGAACCTCATATTTAATATTAACGGTCCTTTTTGGGCCGAAGGCCCTCTCATAAAATCTTATTAGGCCGAAGAGTTTTCTCTGGGCCTTAATGGGCCAAAAATCACTATTGGTCCCTCTCATTTAACCGAAAACCACTATTGGGCCCCTACTGGGCCAGAAGTCCTCACTTAAATTGCATAAAATCATTTTGGACCGAAAACTCCTTGGGCCAAGTCAAGTTCGAAGCCCATAACGTTTTGGGCCAACCTTGGGTCGAGACCCCTCTTGGGCCGGTTTGGGTTTGATTAATAAAAAAAAGAGAGAGAGAAAAGGCTAGGAGAATAATACATGTGCCACCTCAACATTGCATGGCAAATAACCATTCCTTTACCCTCCATGTAACCAGGCAACCTCACATCACTCTAACTAAAGTCAAACCCTACTACTCCCTCTCTCCCCCCCTTCATCGGCTAACCCCCCATCCCCTCTCCACTTTCCATTTCCAACTTACACTCTTATCTCATTTTCTCTCAACACTCAAGAGACTCTCCCATTTCCTTCTTCAAAATTCTTGGGTTTGTGTGTGTGTTTTCCAAGAAAGTCTTCTTCAAGCTTCATAACTTAGTAAGTTTTTGGTAAACTCTATAGTTTTTTTTTCCAAGTTTACACTAAAAATCCTTACTTATACAACTCCATTTTCGTGTTTAAGCTTTTGGAACACCATCATTTCAAAATCTCTTCAAGGAACAAGCTAGGATTCGAAAATCCTTCATCTTCTTCTCTCTACACTTCGAAAAATCCCCAAGGTGCGCTTCATACCCCTTGTTTTCAAGTTTTCTTTCTTTTGTGGGAGGATACAAGTCTAGTCTTGTGTAATATCTTTGTATATTTGCATGTATATGTGTGTATGTATGTTTATGTGTGATGAAATGTTGATATTTCATGCTTACACTCCAAGAACTTGAGATTTTGCCAAGTCTTAAGTTGTTGGAGCTTAGTTATCTTGATATGGTTTAATTTATCTTGGTGTTTGTCAAAAATGGAAACAAGTTACTAGGTGAAAAAGAATTGATTTTCTTGAATAAATATCACAAAAATATGTCCAAGAAAATGTTAAGGCAAAATTTTGTAATGAAAACTTGAAAAAATGGAAATTTCCCTCAAAATGGGCTATTTTCGACCATGGGAGTAGAAATGGGCAATTTTTGACAACAATCGTAAAAATGGACTATTTTTGACAATTGAAATGGGCTATTTTTTACAACAATAGTAAAAATGGACTATTTTTTACAATTATGGTAAAAATCAGCTATTTTTGAAAAGAATAATAAAAATGGATTTTTTTGACAATTATGGTAAAAATGGGCTATTTTTGGACAACAATAGTAAAAATGGACTATTTTTGACAATGATGGTAAACATGGGCTATTTTTTACAACGATAGTAAAACTGGACTATATTTGACAAATATGGTAAAAATGAGCTATTTTTTACAAAAAAAAGTAAAAATGGGCTATTTTTAAACACTCCTAATGAACTGTATAAATTATGACATGATTCTTTGTGTGTCATAAACTACAGTCGAAAATATACACTAGTAATATTATTTATAATGTTAAATAATGGGATTCAACAATTGCGTAAATTATGTTAGGGCTCTTGTGAGACACTCCGTCACTCGTACCTACCTAGCGTATATCGTAAGTCCTATAGTTATAAGCGGAGTCTCCTGAAGGAAGAGCGATATATTGTGTATAGATCTATATGGGGTTGATACACCCACACCTGAGTTGCTCGTTACAGCTAGACAGGTCAGTCTATGGTGACAATTATCTTTAGAAACCGACACCTTAAGAACGTCAAGTTGGGCGCTTTAGTCACATTAGTATGGTTGTAACGAATCACTTAGAGAATAACAATATTATATTAAAATTTATGCAAAACATACACTCTACTCATTTTATAAAGCACAAAACTACGTGTCGTCTATTTTGCAACTAATTTCTCCACTCTAGTCTTATGGTTTTAAGAGCACAACTTTTCGTATAAAAGAAAATATAGGATTTTTTGGGAAACACTCTATATATATATTTTGAAACAAGGTAAACAAAGAATACACATGCAATTATACATGTTTGGAAACGAGACTCGCAAACTATGTTTACAAGAAAATATTGGATTTTCTGGAAGTTTACAAACTATTACAAAGTTTTCTTACAAACATGCTTATGAAATCATCAACATTCTATGTCGACGCCTTTCAAAATGACTTGTATTCTTAGGGACTCGGTAAGCAGGTTTTGCAGCTATGGATTTTTGGATATTTGTTGTATTTTTGAAATATCATACATTGTGTTATTTTGAATGTAATTTTATGAACAACTCAAATTTGTAAACTATGCATGTTGGTATCTGTAATGTATGATATTTGGATGGCTATGTTTCAATTATGATCAACTGTTATGATATTACAAGATTAAGTCACCCGCCCCCGAACGTTTCCGCCATCCTGATTCGGGGGTGTGACAGATTGGTATCAGAGCATTGTTTATAGTGAACTAATATATCTAACCATACAAGATATGAAACTATAAATACAATAGGACTAAAATACTCTAAACCAAAATAAAACATATGCATGTGTGTGCATATTATGAGTGTTGTCATAATAAGAAACAATTCAAAGTCTTTAGAAGAGTTGGACATTGCGGTTAAACCCAGGCAGTTATGAAATCGTATTGGGGGTAAATATAGCCTGATCAACTATAGTTATTCAAAATACGACCAACATGTGTTTGGGAGTGATCGCGGTGGACAGCGAATCTAAAACTTACAAATATAATACCCAGAAGTTTTAAGGAACCAAACATAAGTAATTAAAATACTATTGGAGTATTCTGGAATTGTGTGGTGTCTTCATGTATTTTCTTATATATCCTCTTGTACTTATATTCTCATACAGAAGACATGGCATGATATCATTTGCCAGGTGACCCCTATTTTCCCAATCAGGGAAATGGCGGGTGGATAGAAGAGGACCCAGAAGAAGAGCCTATGGAATACTCAGAAGAGGAAGAAGTCGACGAGGAAGTCAATGAGGAGGAAGGGGATGACTCGGATGCTGAGTCCGAAGTCATCGACCCACCCTACATGGCTAGGGTACCCACATATCAGATGTGCCCCAATGGCCCTACGCCCTCGTGGGCTCACGATATATGGAGGTGGAGCAGGCATCAGGGTCAGCACCCGCCGTTTTGCATGGAGAAGATATTTTACGACCTTAGCCATGGAGGGCCGGCAGACCGAGATCTTCCGGTTATGGTCAGAAGGACCAGCAATATTGGTGATCAGGCCCAGGCGACCGCCAACCAGATGGACGCGATGAGAGCCGCGGTGGAACACGCTGATAGGCAGACCCAAGACATAGTGCGGGACTATCACGAGCGACAAACCGCACTTGAGGCGAGGATGCGAGTCACCGAGCGGCAGCTATCTAGACTCCAGGGCGCTTCTACTTCGTCGTCGGCACCACCAGATACCTCCCGGTGTGAGTAGGACCCATCCAACTCACCACTGCTATCAATGGGACTCTCTTTTCTTCTTACTTTATGTATGTTGGACTGACCCTACGATTAAGTGATTACACTACTCACAGGGTCGTTATACTTGCGGATTTTATTCTCTATATACTATAGACATTTCAAAAGTCAATCTTCATGCTTTTATGTGCTAAGAATTTATCATTATTGAAACGATTTTGTGTTTTATGTGTGATGTTGTTATCTGTTATGTTCTCTCTTTTCATTTATATTTGATATAATACAGTTCTATTATAAGTACACTCGAACCACCGTAACCGTTAGAAACAAAAGGATTCATAAACTCATCGCCATTCCTGTCTCATAACAGGAAATGCCAAGAAGATATATCCACAAAAACGATACGACAACACCACCACCACCGCCGCCGTCACCACCGGTGATGAACTCTTTTGCTTTCTAGGAGGCAGTCTCGGCTGCGGTTACGTCGGTTTTAGCACATATCAACCAGGGCACTAACGGCAGTGGCAACAGGAATGGGACAGGAAGTCCCAATCACGGTGATCATCAAGGATACACAAAAACTTGCACTTATAAAGACTTCACCAATGCAAAACCGAAGCAATTTAATGGAAATGGAGGAGTGATTACTCTCACTCGGTGGTTCGAGAAGATGGAATCGGTCTTCAAAATCTGTGGTTGCCCCGAAGAGAGCAAGGTGAAGTTTGCAACATGTACCTTTGTTGCCATTACTCTTTCATTGTGGAACGACCACATCATGGCGCTTACTCTCCTGGTTGTAAATTCCATGTCATGGGAAGACCTTAAGACCATGATGTTGGATGAGTACTATCCCTGAGGCGAGGTACAAAAGCTTGAACAAGAATCATGGAACCTGACCGTGCAGAACTCTGACATCGAAGAATACATTGCCAGATTCAGTGAGCTGGAATTTTGTGCACTGGAATGATAACTTTTGAGGGAGAAAAGGTCGAACACTTTATTTGGGGGTTAACACCTCCAATCCAGGGGAACGTGATCGCTGCGAACCCGTCGACGTTTGATAGTGCTAAGCACCTAGCACAAAGTTGTACAACCATGGGGATAACACGGGCACGAAGACCCCCAACACCAGTGTCAACCACACCAACACCTATAAGGCCTTACATAGGGACTCTCCCCAATGTGATAAATTCAATTTACACCACAGTGGCGCATGCCGAGACTTACAGTGCACCAACTGCAATCATAAAGGGCTCACCGCCCGGTACTACAGATCTCAGCCACAACGAAACAACTCGCAACCCAACAATGTTAGGGCCAGTCGAGCATGCTATAGATATGGGGAGACTGGCCATTTCAAGCGAAACTATCCCAAAGCCAACAGTCAAGGTACAAGGGGATCAGGAAGGGTCCTAACAATGGGACAAGGAGAGGCGGTAGAAGATCCGGCTGTTGTCACTAGTACGTTCCCCTCATCAATAATTACGCATGCATTTTATTCGATAGTGGGGCAGAAAGGAGTTTCCTGAGTCATAAATTCAAAGACTTACTAAATCAAAACCCCCAATAAATCGTTAGGACCAGGATCCACGTCGATTGCTAAGTCGCCGTATAGATTGGCCCCTATAGAAATGCAACAACTATCTAGCCAATTGAGCGAACTGTTAGACAAAGGATTCATAAGACCGAGTTTCTCTCCTTGGGGAACCCTGGTTTTATTTGTCAAAAAGAAGTATGGTTCCTCCCGCATGTGTAACTCAATAAGCTCACCGTCAAAAATCATTACACCCTTCCTAGGATCGAAGATTTATTTGATCAGTTACAAGAAGCCAACTACTTCTCGAAAATAGATCTGAGATCTGGATACCATCAGCTGCGAGTACGAGAAGAAGATATCCCCAAAACTACCTTCCAAACTCGTTATAGGCACTATGAATTTGTGGTTATGCCCTTTGGTCTAACGACTGCACCCGCAACATTTATGGACCTAAGGAACCAAGTCTGCCGACTGTCCCTCGATAACTTTGTAATTGTCTTCATGAATGATATACTCGTTTATTCTCGAAGTAAGGAAGAGCACGACCAACATCTACGGCAGGTCTTAGAAACTCTAAGGGCGGAGAAGCTATACGCAAAATTCTCTAAATGCGAGTTCTAGATTCGCAGGGTGGATTTCTTGGGACATGTTGTCAGTGAAGAAGGGATACATGTAGACCCTTCCAAGATCAAAGCTATTGAGGGCTGGGCAACCCCAAGAACACCGACGGAGATTAGAAAATTATTGGGCCTTGCTGGTTATTACAGGAGGTTCATTCTGAATTTCTCCAAGATCACCAAGCCCCTCTCCACTCTAACCCAGAAAGGTGTACCTTTCAACTGGTGTTGTCTCTGCCATAGGAAACAGAAGATTTCGTAGTGTATTGCAATGCTTCCAATCAAGGGCTAGGTTGTGTACTTATACAGCGCAGGAAAGTGGTAGCTTACGCATCCAGACAACTAAAGACCCATGAAGTAAACTATACCAATCATGATCTCGAGCTCGGAGCTGTGGTCTTTGCTCTAATGATTTACAGGCACTACCTCTACGAGACAAAGTGCACCATTTTCACACACCTCAAAAGCCTCCAGCATATTCTAAACTAGAAAGAACTAAACATGAGGCAGCAGCGATGGGTCGAGCTGTTGAACGACTATGAATGCGAGATCAGTACCATCCGGGCAATGCTAACGTGGTGGTCGACGCCCTAAGCCGAAAAGAATACTCAGGCCATTGGGTAAGAAAACTAACGATGACCATCCATTCCCTCTTGTCTTCACAAATCAATGAGGCTCAACTAGAAGCCTTGAAGCTGGAGAATGTCGCAAAGGAACCTTTACGTGGAATGGACAAGAATCTCACACTTAATAAAGAGGACGGGGTATACTACCTCATGGACCGGATCTGGACCCTAAAATTTGGAGGGTTTAGAGACATAGTCATGAATGAAGCACACAAGACATGATACTCCGTCCACCCGGTTTCCGACAAAATGTCCTGGATATCAAACAACATTATTGGTGGCCGAATATGAAAACAACGATTGCTACCTACTTGAGCAAGTGCCAGACTTGCGCTAAGGTTAAGGTAGAATATCAGAATCCCTTGGGATTATTACAACAACCAGTGATACCCGAGTGGAAATGGGAGCGAATAACAATGGATTTTATAAATAAATTTCCTATGTCGGTAGAGGGACTGGATGAAAATTTGGGTGATTGTCGATCAGCTGACTAAATCCGCCCATTTCCTACCAATAAAAGAAACATACAAAATGAAGAAACTAACACGGATATACATAAAGGAAGTGTTAAGACTACATGTAGTATCGATATCTATTATCTCTAACGGCGATAGTAGATTCACCTCTCGATTCTGGCAGTCGCTCTAGAAAGCATTGGGAACTCAGCTCGATATGAGCACCGCCTACCATCACCAAACCGATGGACAGAGTGAGAGGATTATCCAAACATTGGAGGACATGTTAAGGGCTTGTGTGATAGATTTTGGAAACACTTGGGATGCCCACTTGCCACTGGTGGAATTCTCATACAACAATAGCTATCACACAAGTATCAAAGTTGCTCCTTTTAAGGCCCTTTATGGACGAAAATGTTGATCACCTCTCTGTTGGGATGAGGTAGGATATACTCAACTGGAAAAGGGACAAGTACCAAACAACACTCTCATAGGACCCAAGATCATCCGGGAAACAACTGAGAAAATCGTCCAGATCAAAGCACAACTCTAGGCATCTCGAGACCGATAGAAGAGCTATGCATACCAAAGGAGAAAGCCGCTGGAATTTGAAGTAGGAGATCGCATGCTACTAAAAGTATCTCTCTGGAAAGGGATGATACGATTTGGAAGGTGAGGAAAGATAAATCCACGATACATCGAACCCTTCGAGATCCTTCCGAGGATCGGTCCGGTGGCTTACAAGCTGCAGCTACCATCAGAGCTTAGCAACATACACCCTGTCTTTCACGTATCAAACCTGAAGAAATGCCTATCGGACAAAACCCTCGATGTTCCGCTCGAAAAGATTGAGGTGAATGAAGAACTCCTGTTCGTTGAGGAACTGGTTGAAATCATGGATAGAGAAGTGAAACGTACGAAACAAAGTCGTATTCCGATTGTGAAGGTTCGTTGGAGTGCCAAATGTGGACCTGAATTCACATGGGAACGTGAGTATTAAATGAGGCAAAACTACCCCATCTATTGTCTAGTTCTTAAAGATATCTTTCGAAAGAATTTCGGGACGAAATTCCCTCTAACGGGGGGATGATGTCACAACCAACAAATTAGGGCTAAAATTTCTATCCTTGTACAAGATAACTCCTTTGTGTAACCTTGTAACACTAGATTGGTATAGATCAAACTTGAATACTATTTAAGCTTATACATCCAAAAATTATGATTCAAGTCGTAACCTCCTTGTGTAAGCCGAAAACCAAATCTGATAAGCTAAGACTACTTAACTTTGGGCCTTAGTCCACGTTTGTCAGCCCAAAACCCCTAGTTGGGCCAAGACCCTCTTATTGGGCCCTAATGGGCTGATAACCTCTCAAATTGGTCCTTTTGGGCCGTAAGACCCTTATTGGGTCGTGAAATTTATTCTTAGCCTATTTTGGACTAAAAATCTATATTTGGGCCCCATTAAACCAAAAATTTCTTATTGGGTCCTATATTCAGCCGAGAACCTCATTTTTATTATTAATGGGCCTTTTGGGCCGAAAGCCCTCTCATAAAATCTCATTGGGCCAAAGATTTTTCTTTGGTCCCTAATGGGCCAAAAATCACTATTGGTCCCTGTCATTTAACCGAAAACCACTATTGGGCCCCTACTGGGCTAGAAGTCCTCAGTTAAATTGCATAAAATCATGTTGTACCAAAAACTCCTTGGGCCAATTCCGGTTGGAAGCCTACAATGTTTTGTACCAACCTTGGGCCAAGAACCCTATTGGGCTGGTTAGGGTTTGATTAATAAAAGAGAGAGACAGAGAGAGAGAGAGAGAGAGAGAGAAAAAAAAAACAGCTTCGTGGATAATACATGTGCCACCTCAATATTTCATCGCAAATAACCATGCATTTTGCCCTCCATGTAACTAAGCAACTTGACATCACTCTAGCTAAAGTCAAACACTACTACTCCCCCAATCCCCCCCTTCATCGACCGACCCCAATCCTTCTCCACTTTTTATTTTAACTTACACTCTTATCTCATTTTCTCTCAACACTTAAGATACTCTCCCATTTCCTTCTTCAAAATTCTTGGGTTTGTGTGTGTGTTTTCCAACAAAGTCTTCTTCAAGCTTTATAAATTAGTAAGTTTTTGGTAAACTCTATAGTTTTGTTCCAAGTTTACACTAAAAATCCTTCCTCATACAACTCCATTTTTGTGTTTAAGCTTTTGGAACACCATTATTTCGAAATTTGTTCAAGGCACATGCTAGGATTTGAAAATCCTTCATCTTCTTCCTTCTACACGTCGAAAAAGCCCCAAGTTGATCTTTATACCCCTTGTTTTTCGAGAGCCCAACTTTCGTTACTTCGGAAAAAGATTGGAGGATAACATTAATCTTGGTGCTGAGGCTGGTAACTTTGGGGTTGAACTTGGAATCGAGCTATGCAACGGATTTGTCTAGAGACTGTAGAAGAAATGTTGTCTCAGAGTTCCAACTGGGATAATGGATCAGCATAGTTTTCAGCTGATGATCTAGTATCCGAGGTGGAACTCTCACACTTAGGTTTGTCACCATCTTTATTGATAGGGGGTTCGGAAGGACTAGGATTGTTTTCAGTTAGATTAACTTTGGGAGGATTCGATTTGGTTTCACCTCCGAGCGTGCTCTGGTCTTGGTCATCAATGTGGATTTGTTCATTAATAGGGTCCGAAGAAGATGAAGAAATTCCAAAATCATAAGATGGGTGTTGATGATGATGGCTTTTGCAGAGCTTGAAATGAGGAAAAGACAGGAGCTGCAACGGATGCACTGTCGTCATCGAACATGAACTCAGAAGAGTATTCTTCATCAAGATCAGTATGGAAGGCATCATGGTGAGGAGACTTTGGAGGATCATTCGAGATAATGGTGTCCTGATCATTTTCTCCTGATGCAAACTCTTGATCCATGACTTCGTCTGAGTGAGAAATAAATGGAAGATTGCTCTGAATGGCTTGATGTCTCATATAGATAGGAGTTGCTTCGACTTGGGAATGAGTAAGATCCGGATGTCTTGTGTGTGCCCTGTTAACAAAATCTAACCACTCCAGATCATTAGTACCTGGTCGTCCTTTACATGAGTAAGGTATGAGACCAGTAGAGGTTCCTAAAGTTGGAGGGACAGTACCAGCTTCAGAAAGCTTGGGATCTAAGATAGGGGTCTCTGATTGTGCTTATGTAGAAAGAGGAAGTGTATCCTAGATGACTCGTGAGTATGTTGCATGGGGGTGCAAGGCACTTTGGTCAAAATTGGCATCACCTTTTTATGAAGGTGAGGGTGGATTATAACGAGACTCCACATGTGTGAGCATGTTCTATTAAAGCTCCGAAGGGTACTTCGGAAGAGTTTCCTAGGGGGGGATAGGCGGATGACCAAAGTCTATCGGAATGTCCATGATAGATTCGTTTTGAGAGGAAACATCGAGTTTGGCTCTCTTTTTGGATTTTGGTTTTATGGGAGAGGTCTTTCATTTGGCTACCTTCTTTTTCTTGCCACCAACCGAGACTGATTTGACCACATCCAAGGCGGGTTCAACAGAGACTGGGATGGATTCTACAGGGTTGTACTCAGACGAGTTCTCTAACTGATATTTCAAATAAGGGGACTCGGATGGTAAAGTGGCAAACATATGTTGTGGTAGTCTACGTATGGGTCTGAAAGATGCTTGGTTCGGAAGTTTGTGAGTCTTTATAGCTTTAAAGGATAAGAATACCTCTTTTTTTTATGTAGCAATTGGAATGGGCTCACGTCTCTCTCCGTATAGTTGCTAAAGCGCAGGAGCCCAAAAACCTCAGACTCGAAATTTCTTGAGACTTCCTCTTCATTGAAAATTTTTGTAAGTCTTGCCACAAGACCTCGTTCAGATCCACAACGTTGGTTCTCTCGGAGTAAATCTTGTACGCCACATAGATCCAATCCTTGCTCATTGTATTGTGCCTCCATGCTTGCCTGAGAGACCTCGAATAATCATGTGCATAAGGACCATCCAAAGGCCAGAGACTGCAGATTTCTTGAATTTCTTGGCCCTGAATTCTTCTGTATACCCAATGTTGTTGACGAATTTCTAAAACTCTTTAGACGTTGGTTCTTGCATGGTAAAACCCTTGGGGTTTTCAGGTATGCCAATCTCCTTGAGAAAGGTTATCTTCGATACTAGAATGATGCGATCTCCAGTGATCTTGGTTTCCAACACTCCATTTTTGATTTAGATCCTTTCAAATGTAGTGTGCAGGATTCTAAGAGGAATTTGGGGATTCGGGGTTTTTGTGAGTGGAATGGCGATCGGATTATGGGATATGAACTCAATCATAACTCTAATGAATTCATCATAATCCATTGGGGCAAGGGAGAAGAGTTGGGTGGTTTCATGAAGGAAGGGATCTGTTGAAGAAGATGGAGAAGAGCCTTTGGAAGATTTCTTCTTTGGAACAGTTTGTGAGAGTTCATGAGCATTTTGGAGTGACGCCATTGTTGCAACTTCGGAGCTTGAAGAACAAGTTTGCAGAGAGAATAAGGGAAGAAGAAGGCTATGAAAGCGCAAAAAAGAAACTGATGGGTTTTGAAAGCCTTTTATAGTTTGGAAAATCGGGTCGGGTTGAGAAAAAGGTGTAATGATGATACCTGATATGTAAACGGATCATATTAAATGTGTTGCTAAAATTGGCATGCCTTTAACCTACAAGGATGAAAGATGCGATGACAATACGTGCGAAATGGAAAACCATTGTTTCAGTTGAAAGGATGTACACTTTATCGAGACGTGTGCAAAAAGCACGATAATTTAGGGTTAAAGGATAGTCATTAAAATAAATAACCGTTTAAGTCACTAAGGAAAATATTTCAGAAAAAAATAAGGAAGAAACCTTTTGAACTTCTTTTGAATATGTGGATCTCGGAATGAGGAGGTTCCGAAGTGGATTATCATAAGATGCTTCCAAGGTGAAACTGAAAACACTTGTACATGATATAGAGTTCCAGATTGCATAGACTCAGACGGAATATCAGAGGTAAAAAGTAAGAAGGTCTTAGAGGACATATTTTAAAAAGATTTTGAGTTTCCAAGACGAGAAGAGTCAGAGTTCGAACAAGAGTAAGAGGTGAGGGCTCATTACCATTTCAGACTTTAATTTCGAGGTGAACTGCATAACATCTTTTCGAGATAGATTCCGAGGTAAGATCAAGGCAAAATCCCAATGTAACCATATTGGCCATATGAACTTCAAAAAATGGAATGAGCTATACAAACTAAACTAGAAGAAGAGGTTAGACAAAAAGACATGTAAAATAATACTATATATTCCGATAGGAAATGATTCTGAGATGAAAAAGATTTTGACTTCAAAATTGATTTACTTTCCAATGATTTCCATCAGATAGTACAAGCCTCTTGGAAGAGTGGACGATCGGGCAACATCATAACCATTTTGTTCAGAAAACCATCAAATTTGGTTTCGTCTAATGCCTTAGGTGTTGTTTGCTTTTTCTGAGACAAAATGTTTGTAGTCTGCGGATTACATTTGTAGACCTCTACAACAGAAATGGTGGATCAAACGTCTGCAATCTAAAAGAAGAAGATTGTTGTTTTTTCACATCTGCATGTTGTTAGAATAAACTAAAATCTAATTAAACTGATTATTTAAAACTTAAAAAAGTTATTCAATAATTTTATGACTGTATTATAGATAATTAACAAATGTAGATCGATTTTATGTATAATTGTATAAAAAGTGAAAATAAAATGGTACGAATTAACATATATATATATATATATATATATATATATATATATATATATATATATATATATATATATATATATATATATATATATATGATAAAAACCAACAAACTTTGGTCACAAAGCTATGCATAAACATTATAATTAAGGATAAAAGAATCTAACATGTAAAATGGATGGAAAGAAACTTTGATTTTAAGTGAAATTTTCAAAACTTTTATTTTTAACTTTTCAATTAAATCAATTAAGAACTTACCATAAATATTTATTCCATGAAATGAATGATATAACATTAAATAATGTTTTATAAAATTTGACACAAAAAATATAAGACAATACTATTATTCTTTTTCATATCTATATAAACAACTCTAGCGACCATTATTGTAATTAATTTTTTATTTTTAAATTTCTCACAAAAGACATGATTGTGTCGTCGGACCTTTTTTCTTTAAGTATCGTAATTTTTTTTTTTTTCAGATTTTTTTACCATAGATAAAGTTGGAATAAATCTAAGTTTAAAAATAAGAAAAAATAATAAAAATATTAAAAAAAAACTAAGATATATGTGTGTTTTAGACTAGAAGATGTGTGAAGAGGTTTGAAGACTCTGGTCCACATCTGCGCCAAGAAGAGCACACGCATACCATTTTAGATCTAGAGTCTTAAAAAAAACAAATAGTCTGCATAGCCTAATGTCTGTGCGTGGTCTGCACAGCGCAGACAGAAGAGTCCAAGAAGATCTGCAGACAAAAAACAAAGAGCACCTTAGTAAAGACGTCAGCAATTTCATCGTCAGATGGAACAAAAATAAGTTCAATGTTTCCTTTAAATACATGATCTTTAATGAAACGATACCGAATATCGATGTTCTTCGTCATGGAGTGTTGAATTGGATTGTGAGAAATCGCAATTACAATTTATGAGAAATCCAATTCTGTTTCTTAGATTACCAGCTAACCAATCTCCCACGCAAAAATTGACAGCCACGAGAGGTGCATTTTCTGCCCAATTGAAGACCATAATAGTTTGAATCGGAGTAATCTTGTAGGAGGAAGCTCTCATTTGTTGGATGCTATATCCCGACACTCTTTGTACCTTTGAGGTATCAAAATATTTGCTTAACTACCAAAAGATGAGACATATTTCGATTGACCTAAAATCTGGAATACAAACATGTAGAAAACATGATGTCCGGATGACTTGCTGTTAGGTATAGTAGCGATCCAATCATTCACATATACTTCTTTTCATCAACAGCAACAACTGAGGGTTCCGAGAAGATCTTCTGTCTGAAACCCGTAGGAACCTTTGTAGAGGCACAGATGTCCATTGAATATTTCTTGAGTAGCTAGGAAATGTATTTTTCTTGATGAATAAATATTCCTCTGTTGGTTTGCTTTACTTGGAGATCAAGGAAGAAACTTAATTCATGATTCATGCTCGTTTGGAATAGACTAATCATTAACTTAGCAAAATCAACAACCATAAATGAATTCGTGGATCCAAAAATGATATTGTCAGCGTAGATTTGGACTAGCATGAGATGTTTTCCATTTGATCTTCGGAGTAGGGTAGGATCGAGAATTCCTCTTTGAAAACCGGAATACTTGAGAAAGTCGGTGAAAGTCTCATACCGGGCGTGAGGAGCTTGCTTGTGGCCATGAACAACTTTTTGAAGTTTCTAGAAATAGTTTGGAAAGGAATGATTGACAAAACCGAGAGGCCCTTGGCCACCAATATTGCTATGTTTAGAATGATTACTCCAGCTTCGTCTAGCTTGTTTCGGAAAACCCATGTTATACTAACAATAGTGTGATCCCAAGGAGGAGGGACGAGAGTCCACTCTTCATTTATGTTGAATTCTGCTAACTCTTCTTGCATGGTTGTAATCCAGTCAGCCTGCTCTAAAGCTTCCATGATGGGTTTTGGTTCGACCATTGGGATAAATGCAAACTAAATTACATTCATTTTGGATTTAGTAGCAAAGCAAGTTTGTACAACGGTGTTAAGATATCCTACAAATTCGTTTGGAGGATGATGTTTGGTCCAAATATATAATCTCAGAAGCTCTTGTGAAACTGTTGATTCAGTATCAATAATGGGGTTATGTTGCTCCCCCTAAACATTTTGAAATCGAGGATGATGCTCCCGCTGAACTTCTCAAGCGGAGATCTTGACATCGTCTTCGTTCACAAAGTCAAAGAAGTTAGCATCACCGTCATTGTTGTTCGAAATAGGATCGAATTTAGCAAATTGATCAGGTGCATCTTAGAATACTTCAACATTTATTCAGTAGAGGGAAGACCATTCTCCCCCTTAATCTGAAAAGGTTGATTCAGAATCAAATGGAGGAAAAGTGGGGGTCAGACTAGAAACATTTTGGGAGATTTAAGCTGCAGTTGAGGACAGTCTTGATCGAGATTCCGAATCAAGAGTTGTTTCTGATGGTCTGAACAGGGTTTCAAAGTCAACCTCATGAATAATTTGAGGATTTTGGACATTCTGGTGTTGGAGCATCAGACTCCATGATGTGGGTTCTGACATGGGCTGGGCTAAAATTCCGAACAGAGTTTTCATCGAAGGTGACATCAAAAATTTCTTCAAGAACACGAATCTGACAATTCAGAACTCGGTAAGCTTTTGATTTTGTTGAGTTTCCAAGGAGGATTGTTTCATCGGCTTTAGGTTGAAATTTTATGTGTTGATCACGATTATTTTTGATAAAGCACCGAAAACCAAAGACTTGTAGAAATGAGATACTCAGATTACAACCATTCATGGCTTCATACAGTGTCATGTTGAGGCATTGATTCACGATGCTTTGATTCTGAGTGAATTAGGCAGTGGACACAACTTCAGCCCAAAGATAAAGTAAAAGATTTGCAAAGTTGAGCATCGATCAAGTAGCTTCAACAAGAGTTATGTTTCTTCTTTCAACCATACTGTTTTGTTGAGGAGTGTAGGGAGCTAAGAAATTCTGGTCAATGCCATTGTCGGAGAGGAATTTTTCAACGGTGACATTGGTGAACTCTGAGCCATTATCACTTCGGATCCGTCTTACAAGTAGATTGACGAGATCATTCATATATCGGAAGTTTAAATGAGCAACCATCCCATGCCATAACCAACTAACGTCAGGAATGACTTTTGAGAGTAGACAAAGTTAAGGTTTTCTGATGATCATGTTGATTTCAAGAGGATACATATTCTTGTTACAATTTTATTTGACAAGACATTCCTTCCGGTCTTCTGTTATGACATACCTATGCTTTTTGTAGAACTCAACTCGTCGGTTGGATTCAGTGAGTTGAGCCGCACCTATCAAATTGTGCTTCAGGTCACCTACATTGGCACATTTGAGAAAGAGAAATTACCATCGGTGAGGATGCCATAACCTCTGATCTGAGAGTTAGAGTTGTTGATGTAGGTCACATAGCCAACATTTGGTGAGAGTTCAAGATCACGTAGAAAACTTTTATGCCCCGTCATGTGCATAGAACAAGTTCTATCAATATACCATATTGTATCTTGTTCCGAAGCACATAGTGCGTGCAAAAACTTGTGAATTTTGGAGTTTTTAGGCCCCGAATTAGATTTTGGGACTTGGGCATGTGCTTTGGACTTATGTTGTGACTTTTGAGAAACGGATGTCTTGGAAGGTTTATTCAAAGATTCTTTTGGAAAGAATCAGAAAGACATGGTCTTCTCATTGATCCAGAAATCATATTCAACAACAGGTTGTTTTGAAACAACTTTTCTTGGACCAATAGTTCTTGAAGCTGTAGGAATCGTAGTGTCGTTTGGAGTTGCACTTTTCTTTTTAGCATTTTTAACTTTCCAATCAAATTTTTGGTTTGAATCTTTTCAATTTTTTTGAGTAATATTGCTTTTGGGAATTGTTCTTTGTTTGCTACTTTTGATGGATGATTTGGTTGTGAATGTTGTGGTTTGAAAATCATACCATCAGATTTAGCAATGAATACAATGGAAACTGTCTGAAAAGAGTTAGTATTGGTGGGATGAGTATCAAAAACAGTTTTCTTCAGAATAGAACAAGCAACCTTGTTTTGAGCCACAAAACTAGGAGGATTAGAAGGCCTCTTAAGAATCTTAACAGGCATAAATGTTTTATGGTTCCTAGTGAATGGGATGACAGTCCGAGATACTTTCCTCATAGAATTTTCAATGAATCTAAAGTCATGTCTTGATCTCATTTCCTTTTGGAGAGCATTTTTGGATTCTACCTTAGGATCGACGACATCTTTCCTATATAATGATGGTTTCTTCCTAAAGTCAGATGATGACTTGGAAGATTAGCATGCAGACGGGTTGTTACACATAGGCTTGAATGGCACTAAGGTTATTTTTGAAATCCGTTGAGAATTAGAAACACAAGAGTCGTATGAATAATCTGCTAAGATTTCTTCTTCTATGTTACTATCAAAAGCTGCCCAGACAGAATCTGATTTATCCGAGCCAGGTCTAGTTGTCTTTGGAATTATTTCCTCAACAACACAATTTTTAGGAGGAATGTGGTTTGGAATTTGAACTACAGTATGGGTGATTATAGGAAAGGATTTCGAGGTCTAATTCAGGTAGACGTTTTATAGATGGAAGAGGTGTGGAATTAGGAAACTTGACAACTATGGGTTGAAATTTAGGAATTAGAGATGAATATCGGTTTAAGGTCTCAGGAAGGGGTGACAATGGTGAGACAAGAGTATCCGAATATGTGTCGTTCGGAACGTCTACTATAAAAGTTAGATCTCATAACTCCTTTAAGAGACAAACAATTTTTTTCTCAAACTCGCTTGAGAGACCAGATGCTTTGGACCAAGGATGATGAAAATTATGAGTCATCCGTTCAGTGGATTTAAGAGTATCTATGGCATGATGTAAACATCAATTTTGGCATTCAAACGTTTGTTATTAGAAACTAAAACATTCCTTTCAAAATATGTGATTTCACATTTATCTTTAAGAATGATACAATCATCTCTTGACTTTACAAGTTCATGCCCTAACGACTCAATTTTAAGCTTCATATCCTCGAAACGTAACTTAAGACGACTTAATTCACTTTCCATCTTCTCACTCGCTTCTATAGCAGACTCATAGGCTTTATTGATGATGTTCATATCTGATTGGATCTAGGTTAGATATGGTTCACAAAGAGATAAATAAAAATTATTATCAGTAATCATATATTTCACATGTTGAACGATGCTTCAACCTAGTGGATTGTTGGTTGCCATGTAGCAGAAATTTGGTTTAGAATCTTCATCATCTCCTTCTGATCCAGATGACTAGTAGCCTTCATCGCATTTGATTGTATGTCTAGCCATAAGACACATGTTTCTTTGAAAACTAACATCATCTTCATCTCCTGTTGACCAATATCGTTCAACATCTGTTGGCACAATGATGACGCACGCTTCTTCACTTGTAGCAATTTCTTGGGCTCGATGGTCATAGTATGCAAAGTCCTTGATCTTTGTCTTCTGTGTGGTTTTAGCCATACAATATTTCGCAAAGTGATTTCCATGACCACACTTTTGGCAAATGACCTTGGATTTCTCTTACTTTGGATTCTCGTGGGATTCTTAGTAGTGACTTAGTGTAGACATGTTTGGCATGTAGGTAGGTAGATTCCCTAAGGGTTTGTGAAATGGTTGGGGATTACTTTGAGGAGAAGCTTGGAAACGATTGTGGTACGGTTTGTGAGTAGGGTTCCATGGTTTCTTGTATTACATGGACAACATAGAAAAATCTTGTTGAAAGCGAATTTTGGAGTCCATCGCTTCAAGGTCGACGTCTCCATTAAACTGATTGTTGGAATTAGCAAGAACAGGTAAAGTTAGTGAAGAGGGTTGAACATATGGAATAGGAGGGATAACAGTTTTGAAAGGGTGCAAAACAGAGGGGTCCGAGACTTGAGTATCAACATTTGATTCATGTTGAGCAACATTTGATTCATGTCCTTGAAGCTCATCAAACAGCTTGTAAGGCTTTAGCTTCTTCAGAGATCCATTACTCTGAAGACACGATTTCACTTTTCCCCATCATTTACCAAGACTATTAATGAACTTGAGATTGTCTTCTAGTAGAGTTCGGAAAATCCCGTCAGCTGTCTTGTTGTTGACGATGATACGATATCTGTTGGAAGCCGAGGAAACTAATTCATCGGGAAATGTGGTGAAGGTATTGAACTCGTTGACAACCGAGGTTAGACGCTTATTCTTCAAGTTTTCTGATCCGTCAAACAGGTCCTGAAGAGTGTCCCGAATGTCTTTAGTAGATTTCCAAAACTTAATGTGCTCAAAGAGAGAAAGAGGAACACCAAAAACCATCTCGGAAAATGCAACTTGATCTGCATGTAGTTTCTCTATGTCGGTAGCAGTGAGAGGTGCCTGACCTTATTCATCCTGGCCCAAGAGAGTTGCAGCAGCATCTCTTTGTTGTATTAATGTCTAAGTCCATAACTATAATTGGTAAGACTTGACCCGACCCGACATGGTCCATTTGGGTTGCATGGCATCAAGCACTTGGATAGACTAAATGAGAGAAATAAGACACTTATGGTTATTAATATATTATAAGTTCTAGTATATTAATAATAAGAATAATAAGATTATTTAATTAGTATTGATCAAGAATTAATCTAGGATTAATTAATTGATCAAAAGAAGACTAATTAAATATATGGGTTGATTGTGCAAATCATCCATACTTATATAGTGGGCTAATTCTCCATGGATTATCTAGTTGGGCTAAAACCCATATGATGCTCCATGGTGTATTTGTACCCATGGATCATGGAAATGAAAGGCCATGACAATTAGGGTTTACATGGTGTAACCCTAACTATATATGCATCTTATTCTTGACCAAAATCGGCCACTAGAGAGAGTAAGAAAGGGCTAGCCGATTTTCATGAAGTGTGAAGTTCTCTTAAGTCATTCCATTTGTATTTGGTGTTGTGTGAACCATTTGAGGTCTCACACTTGGGGCACTAGGCACTCAAGCTTCATGAAGACTTTCTACATCAAAGAGGTATGTATTCTATCTTTATTTTTTTGTATGCTAGATTAGGATAATAACTTGGATGTTCATATTTGCATGTATAATAGAGAAAACATAGATCCAAGGTATTTAGGGTTGCATGTACACTTATGAGTGTTAGAACGCTCAAAACCCAACAGTGGTATCGGAGCCTAGGCTTGTTTTCAATTATACTTGATGCAAATTGCTGAAAAATGCTGAAAAACTCGATTTTCTGGTTTTCTGGGCACTAGACTTGCCGAGTCCACTGATGAACTCGCCGATTCCATGAGTAAAATCATCCTACTCGTCGATTAGGTTCATGCACTCGACGAGTAGGAGCCCCAGACATCATATATTCGACTTTTTTGGCTAGAAATGGACTAGGAACATTACCCTAAGCTATTTTTGAACTTATAAACTTGTTTTTGATGTGGTAATGTTCATGCTAATCCAATTTCAAAGATAGTTGTCAATAGATTCATGTTTTGTATTAGTTTAAGGTTTATACTAATTACATGAAAAAGTTTGATTTGAATTATCTTGTTCTTATGAGTTGCTTAGATTAATAGAAAAGTTAATTGATTATGTGTTTTCAATCCAAATTAATCTAAGAGTTGATTCTAAAATGTGTTTTTGTAACTTGTCCTCAAGTTATATGAAAATTCACATTTAAGATTCATAAAATTCATAAAAGTTGGCAAAGGTTACAAAAATGAAGAGTCTTGTCTCATTGAATAGTTTTATGACTCCATAACTTGTCCTCAAGTTATGGATGTTCAAGAGTCACTTCATTATATAAATATTATTAACTTATAATACTATAAAGTATAAGGGTTGAATTTTAACTTTTAAAATTCTAAGCGCTAACTTGGAATTAAAGTATTCATAAGTGAAAACTTTTCAAATTCCAAAACTTGAGGGCAAGTTTTGAAACTATTCAATACTAATTAGTTCCATAACTTATGTGTTTAAAGTAGTTTTAATCCAAAAACTCTTCAAGTTCCATTACTTGAGGACAAGTTATGGAAGACTTTAAACTAATAAAAGAATTAACTTATCTTTATTTTATAGCTTATGGAATTAATTAAAACCTTAACTTATCTTCAAGTTCCATTACTTGAGGACAAGTTTTGGAATTTGAAAAGTTTTCACTTATGAATACTTTAATTCCAAGTTAGCCCTTAGAATTTTAAAAGTTAAAATTCAACCCTTATACTTTATAGTATTATAAGTTAATAATATTTATATATATATATATATATATATATATATATATATATATATATATATATATGTATATATGTATAAGAGCAAGTCAGTCTTACCGTTAGTAGGCCTCATTCACGAAGCCAGTCTATAAGGGGGTATAAGGTTACTGCCTATAAAATGGCAGTTTAATGGGTGTCCACTCTCACCCACCGCTTCCTTGACTGGTGGAGGGTCGTTAGCCGAACGGGTTTGACAGGACTATAATTCTCCCTTCATTAAAAGTATTAATGATAAATACTAAGTTACTAAACTCTTAATAATACCCAATATTAGTTATTTAGGAAAATGTGAATAAGGTGCTAATCCATGAAATTACACTTTGCACTTTGTTTAAGTCGGTTAGTGGAGCGTGTGTGGTTAACCGGCACACTAACTCGTATTTAACAAGGTAGGCAAAGGGTAACTTAATGTTTATCATAGTATCGATGGAGCGTGTGTGGTTAACCGGCACATCGATTGACGGGTAAACACTTAAGGGTACCGAGTAATTTGCATGGTTACTTCACACCTTGTTTTGTGATCCTCGGCATCCCAGTCACAAAACCTGAAGGGCACACTCGAGATTGAAACATGCCATTGAACAGTTCAATGAATCTCAAAAGATCTAGGAGTTTTCAAATCCAATTAAAACCTAATAATACATTTCGTTTATCTTGGTGGAAATTGGTGAACCATCATTCACCTACCCTCTAATATTTTATAGCTTGGATTACGGCATCCCTCTTCTAAGTTATAAAATAGTTTGTAGGGTCCTAGCCTTAATATTTCATGTTGGGTGTAATATTAAGGACTTTAAATAAACTATCTTGAATATCTCACAAAAGATGTCTGGTTTAGACATCTATGATCTTCCCAAATCTCTTGAAACAAGTTTTCCTAAATGAAGATGATGTCCCATGGAAATCATACTTCTTTCACCTCCTCCAACTATTCTCCCTAACCCACAAGTTCCTGAATAGTTTAAGGTCACTCAAACCCTAGTGGCAAGGCAAGGTCTAGGTGTGATCACATCTTGGAGATGAAGTCAGATATTGACAAGCCGGGAGAGTTGGGTGTCAAAGTCTTGACAAAGTTGGTGGCTCAATCACTTTCTATGTCACATAGTGAGTTCCTTTGGGACACCTATGAAATAGACTATGACAAGAACCTTAATGATCTTATATATTTGCTAAGATCAACTTCCTAAAACTTTATGGACATTGACAATGATGACATTGGATATCCAGTAAGGCTCTCTCTTCCCAATGGAAAGGGATCGACCATAGTCAATTCAGTTGACCAAATGGTAAAAAGAAATGCTAAGTCTGTGATAGTCCCATGTACCATTATCAAAGAGTCCATACGTTTATATTGCCAAAGGAAGGGGCATTAGTTGCGAAGCTGCCAATTTACCTAAGGGTGTGAAAACCAATAAGTTTGACTCTACTACAGGTAAAGTCCACTATCTAACTCTGCTAAGTTTCTATTCTGAGATTCTTGATACATGACATGACTGGGTCACATGGTGATGTTTTAAAAATCAAAGAAAAGTGAAGAAACTTAAAGAAAGAATATGTTGAATCTAATCGCGTAGATGGATTTCTATCGCATACTTCTTAGGAGTTATGATATATTGCTTAGGAATAGATAACAACAAAGTTTTCATGTGCTTTTGCACTATAAGGATATTTTTTCCGCAAAGTTTTTAAAATAAAAGGAAAAATGATGATTTTATTTATTTTAAAGTATCCTTACAATGGCATCTGTGAGTTTTTTGTTGCTTATAGGATTCCATTAATAGCAAGAGTGGAAATATGAAATTGATTCTTTCATTTGTGGTAGTGTCTAAATTTACCAAATAAGGAAAGATTCTCATCACCCAAGTTTCAATTGGACCGGAACTTGGAATCATGCAAGTTGTATAGCATGATGAATGACAACACTCAAGTATTGGAAAATTAAGACTAATTACTTGTTCACATGGATGTGTGAGTCAAGTAACGAACTAAGGGATCGAGTACACATTCTTGTGCACTGGTCAAGTCCACCACAAAAGATCGATAAGATTATTCGTCATAATTTACTAAAGCTCGGTAAATATGGTTATACTTATAAGCTTAAGTGTAATTATGAGACATTGGAAAAGGTTCCAATGTAGGGCAGAGCGAATAAGAAGAAACAACTTAGGCAGAAAGATAAAAGTTTCTCAAATCTGAAAAGATGGGAAAGTACTTTAGTATTAGTTTTGTGATGATCTTAATGATTAAGAAACCATAGCACAATTAGTTCTCTAAGGAAATCTTAGTGCATTCTTATGACTAAGAAGAGCAACTTGATTTGTTGAAATGGTTAAATCAAGAAGATGAGTCATATTTCATTCCAATAAAAGTCTTAGAGTCATAATCTAAGAGTGTAATTTGAGTGACATGTCTTAAAGAAGGTTTAAAACACTTGTCAAATGTAAGAGTAAAAGTTTTCTACTCTTGTACATTTGAAATTGGTAAGTTGTGATGTTTTGGATAAAACAAAGACCAACTTAGGCCAATTGTGTGAAGTGTTTGTCTTGATTAGAATCCACATTATCTCTTGAATATCTAACAAGAAAGTCTTATATGTCAAGAGGACAGTGGGAGTCTTAAAAGTCTTGAAAGTCTCAAGAATTAATCAAGGATAAAACCTAAAGTTCTTCACTAGCACACGACTTGAGGTTTATAACCTATCGTGTTGACATATTCTGTGCCCATTCCAATTAAAGTTGGCTTTGCATATGAGTTCTTAGAGTTCTCAATTGGTTGCATAACAACTTGAAAGCAATGGGTGGATAGGGTGGATAGCCTTCCTAAGTCTTTAAAACATTTCTTATATAACTATACATATAGAGGCATGCAATTTATAATATAAAAACATAAATAAGTTTTGTAAAACCTTTGAACATAGTTATTATCTTAAGACAAGATCGACTTGATGTCAATCTATAAAACAATTTGAAGGCATGGGTTTGATAAAACAGTTTAGTATGAAGAAACATTTGTTTGAAACACAATTGTAAATAAGTTTGAAAAGTAATATACGGAGTAAAATGTACAGAGAAATAAGGAGTTTTAAACACATAAAGTGTTTATGAAAGACATTTGAAGGAAACTGTTTAGTAAAACGGCTAATGAGTAGCCAATCATTTGAATGCTGCTTATTAATCACATGTGATTGATACAATAACTAGCATTATTCTACTTGTATCCCCCCCCCCCCCATAAAACATTTAAAAAAAGTTTAAAACATTGATTAAGGGGTATGAACTCACCTGTTGTGAGTGGTTCTGATGAAAATGCTGGATCAGTTGCTAAGTATCAAGTGGTGGCTTGAGTACACATGCGAATCCTATTTAGCATATATTGACACATATATGAATATAATTAGTGTTATGAACAACCAATTAATGAATTGGGACCACCTTAGGGACTAGTGAACACTTATATTGAAGTGTTACAACCATAAATGATTGTATGAAGGGTTAAAAGGCTATACAAGGGAGTGTATGGCCAAAATACACACTATATGTGTGTGTGCGGCTAGGTGTGTGGCCAGGTGTGCTGCCAGCACATATGTGCGGCCCTGTGTGCGGCCATGTGTGCTTCCAGATGGTGTGTGCTGCCATGTGAGCGTCCAGATGGTGTTCTTGGTGTTCTTTATGTTCTTGGTACCTTTTATGAAGATCTTCAAGGAGAATGGATGATACCTGAGAGGATTTCGTGTTCTATGCTTGAAGAAGTGAGGGAAGTGTTCAAAAATGACTAAGTGTGGTATATATAGGTGGAGTGTGCGGTTGGGAAGGGTGTGAGGCCGCAAACACATGTGTGGGGCCGCACACTCAAGTGTGTGGCCGCACACTCCATGTGTTGGAGTGTTTGGCCTCATTTTGATTCCTACACTTTGAGTTAACCCATTTCCACACTCCAACCTTCATTAACACGTTTAGAACACTCCAATAGACCCTAAATGGTACTACAAGATAGCAAAACAAGTCAATTATTGATAACAAATGAAGAATGCAAGCTAGAAATTTTCGGGTTGTCAGATTATCCCCCCGTTAAAGGGAATTTCATCCCGAAATTAGAATTTAGACAAGGAAGTAGGTACGAATGATAGAGTCATGAGGAGGAAACTTTCTAATCGTTTGGTTCTAGCGCTCCTAAGTGAAATCGGGTTCTCGTTTGGTATCCCAACGAACCTGCACTAATGGGCGGTGGCAATGCTTCATCCGCTTGACCTCTCGGTCGAGGGTCACTACGGTTCAAATATGAAGGTGTGGATCTCGACGAGTGGACTTACAAGAGTCCTAACGGAAAGGTACGGTTTCACGATCGAGACGCGAAGAGTAGAATGTAGGCTACTGAGTTCACGGAGTAGGTCTAGTTTGTGCGAGGCACAGGACCGATTTTGATCAGAATCTCGGAGGTCCTAACTATATTGGATTTAGCTTTCCACGCAATAGGAAGCATATTAAGCCATTCCCAGAGTGAGTTCTCCTAAAGAACTTGGTCACTCACTTGGAATCTCCAAGGTTTCTATTTCTTGTTTAACTTCCCAGTCAAGGGCCACCCCTTGATGGGTCAGAGTCGAAAGGGTTTCTGTGATTTATGAGGAATTCTGGATGAACTATGACAGTAGGTCTGTAAGACCTAGAATTTGGAAAATTTTTATTGTTGTCTCCGGTGTCGACAAATGCTCCACGGTTTTGACAAATTGAAAAAGTACTCAAAATTTCCCACATTACTATCAGTGTGTCATAGAAATTCGACTCTTCAATTTCAAAACTCGTGCCTAGAGAACATTGCTAAAAGTTCCTCTGTAGGAAATGTTTCCATGGGTTTTCTTCTTACTACGAGGGTAGATAAGTAAGTCATTACATGGAGAAATGACGAAATGATCCAAGTAAGAAAGACGTACCCTACTCGTTTAGCTCATGAAAGCTATGGGTGTATCGGTCCTATCCGAAAGGTATCACTACGGACTCGAAGTGTCCGTATTGAGTTCGGAAGATAGTCTTATGGACATCCTTCCCTAACACTCGAACTGGTGATATTCGGATATCAGATCCATTTCTGAAAGTAATTCTTTCCTTGCGTTTGCTCAACCATTTCATCTATGCGAGCCAGAGATAACG
Organism: Lactuca sativa; assembly: GCF_002870075.4. Lineage (NCBI taxonomy): Eukaryota > Viridiplantae > Streptophyta > Magnoliopsida > Asterales > Asteraceae > Lactuca > Lactuca sativa. Next base: position 194,810,127 of record NC_056627.2, read on the forward strand.
ATTTCTAATGAAAAATCTTGACGGAGTACTCGATAGCCGAGGTACATACGATGCAATCCGTCGATCTCTGGAAGAATATCACCAGGGTTCTCTAGGGTGAGAAGCCTAGTCTTCTAATCCTATTTCTGTGCGGTTCGCTGAGGTTTCTGGGCTGATCTAGTATCTTCGTAGGTGTTTAGATTATATAGGGTGATCTGTTTACAAGAGTCGTATTGGTTCCTATTTTTGTTCACATGATGATGTGATTTCTCGTAGGCTTAAGCAGTTCTCCGTCCTGAAGTTCATATTAAAATTCATACATGGTTCACAATCACAATTTCGTGTATATGAGTCGTATACACTTAAGATTGAAAAGGTATTCGAATAACTGATTCTACTTTAAGCTCACATCCCATCGGGGAAAAAGAAGTTAAAGTGGAATCATCAATTCTAAACCTGTAGAACCTTGATTATATATCACTCTAATGTATACATTCCTCAGTAATAGATCAATCGCATGAATCCTTGGATTGAACTTGACGTACTGCACGAGTGGTACTTCGAGGGTTTCTTCGGAAAGAAAATAACTAAGAGGTACTCCTGGCATGAGTACTTCGGTGTTCTGATATGATAGTTTCGCTGGAAAAGTGATCTAGAAGAAAGAGATGTACGTATGAAGCTGTTTTCGTGAAGAACAAATTGAATCGAGTCGTATGATAATGTCGGAATCATACTGAACTTAAAGACATTAGATTTGAACATAAGACGTTTACAGACAAAACACAACCGTGCAACCATGAACAGAGTTACAGTACTTCAGATTTACCACAAGACTATTGTTGCGAATAAGATATACTACAAAAGACAAGTATACGCAGCATGAGAATCCCTATACAGACAAGATCTCGCAAAAGGTAAGACTCTAGTTGCGCTTGTTATGGATAGTTTATAAGTTTGTTACAACAACACACCTAAGTTACATTAACGAGGGTTCCGGAATAGGCTCTCCTGCAGCTGTGATCCTGAGAATCCTTCCATCTGCGCCAGAGTTCTTTGCTATAGGGCAATCCTTCTTGATGTGTCCTATCTCCCCGCCTTGGTGGCATGACTGGCTAATACTATCTTTGGTGACAGGATTGCGGTGTTTAGCCAGTGTTATGTGGACACGAGTTTCTTCCTCGTTACTCCACTTTGAAAATTGCTTCCTATAGCGTTCGATGTTATAACTACTCTCGTGCATAGGGTTAGTCCCGATGAAAGGGACTTGTGTGATGGGTCGTGCCGGTGCTCCACAGCTACGAGCATGGTGACCTATGTTTAGGCAATTGCAACATTGCATCTCATGGCAAGCCCCATGATGATGGAAACTACACTTATCACACTTCGGGAGTTTTCCCTTGTATGGCCTGCTCGGTACGGGAATTGCAGGAGTTTCCACTTGCTGTTGTTGCATAGCCATCCTTTGGGATTTCTTCCGCTCTTTCTGGGCTTGACGCTTTCGTTTCTTGTTCTCTGCTTTTCGGCTTTGCGAGCCTGCGACTGTTACCGTTTGACGACTTCCTGGATGGATACCACGATTGGGAACTTCAATTCCATCATCAGCATTGATTGTGTTGATAGCGCTACGGTGCGCAAGCACAACGGTTACGGCAGCTACCACGGCAGCTGTAACTGCTGTTTGGAAGGTAGCGGCGTCCATAGGAAATGCTGAGGTCTCGTTGTTTGACTGATTGCTTCCGGATGACGACATGATTCTGTAACACGAAAGGTAAGGATTTTGTGAGCGATTCTGGTTGACCCTTGATGTACTTAGATTGTTCATGTAAAGAGTACGACTATGTTCTCGAAAGTTTGACCTATATCCCTATGATGCAGTCCTAGCATGGATTGGAAGTATGTTCACGGAGGTTTGAACTACATCCCTATGATGCAGTCCTAGTAATGAGTAGAAGTAAGTTTGTAGAATGGTCTCAAGACGTTTGTCGTTCAAGACGAGGTATCGTGGGTTGGTGAATAACAATATTCAACCATTGAAAGAGACTTGGAAATGTCTCTGGAGCTAAATTACTATAGTCCAATGACTTGACTAAAGCATGATTCAGATAGAATCCAATGAAAGTATGATAAGAGTACATGAATAAAGAATGACACAGAAGTTAGCCGACCGTCAATATCTTTGATATTCATGACGTAAAAGTTTAAGGGAAATGACCTTGTAAAGGTCTTACATCATATCCAGAGTAGATAGTTCTTGACAGCATGACGACTTAACCAAAAGTACTTAGAGTACAAGATAATTTCATAGAAAATGCCACATCGAGCATAGACTGAAAACGATTCCTGTTAACAAGGAAAAAAATAAAGTAAAGTGTCTACTACCGGCGACGGTCATCCCTCTGGTTAACTCTCAGTTTAGCTAGTTGATGTTCCACATCAAGTAGGTGTCTTTCGTACACCCTCTGGCGTACTCGGAGCTCTAAGACTTCGGCTCATTATTCAGCCAGTGCTTGCAGCAGGGTTTCATGGTTTCTCTCAGATCTCTCACGAGCATCTTCTAGACGAATGGTGCGGAGGGAATGCATTCTCGCATTGGCGACAACTTCAGTGATCTGATGTAGGGCTGTCCTGTCTTGAATCTCATTTCGGGCCACTCTGCGGACCAAGATTGGCAAGATTCTATCTGCTGAGCCCCCATTGCTCAGGTCGTAAAAGCTTCGGTCGCCATTAAATGGCATGGGCTGATCTTGTCCTTGGCTCCATGTTTCTAAACATTCCACCCACTCAGGCGTCGGCCATGAAAAGCCGGACGAGGGTTAGGAATTGGAAAGGGAGCTGCTTAGGGTAGATTCTCAACCTCTGGTTCGGAATTAGCATCGTCCGAAGGGTTTTCATCATGGTGATCATTCAAAGTGATAGGATGATCATTCTCTGGTTCTTCTCCAAACCAACCAGCAATGACTTCGTTCGGAAGATACTGGTTGTTGTGGGGATGGAGTCCAACCATATTATCTATGCGAGAATTAGGGTAAGAAATAATTATTAGACGAACTATCTAGATAATTATTTAGAAAATCTTCATTAGTTACATCGCTATTTGTGAAGTGCATACCAGTTATATGTAATCGAAACAGGATAGGCCTTTGAATAAGTGATCTTAACTCCAAATTAACACAGAATCGGGGTGAAGTAAAATTTTCACAGATTCTAAGTCTATAACATCCTAATTACCTATAGCCTTAGTGTATCCACTTAGCAACTATCAACTTAGCAATGAAGATCCCGTTTTAGTTCTCAAGTATAACGTACTTATAGTAACACCAAATACTCCTATAGTATTTTAAGTTTAATGTTATGTTCTATTGTACTCATTGTGGTAGGGTTGGTAAGATTTTAGACTTGTTGCAACCACACAATTAAACTTAGGCACATGCTAGTCAACCCTCGGATAATATAGGTGATCAGGCTATATCTTCCCAGTTTTGACCATATGTCTCTAAGCCCACTTGCGTTGCCCAACAATCGTAATTCTTTTGTACTGTCCTAGTGACGCTGATTTTAGTATGAATGCAGGCACGTATACTTTATTAAATATTTTATTATTTAAAGTATAAACTCTTGGTCAGAGTATTTTTTATCCCTTATGTATTTATAGCTAGTATATCTTTTATGGGTTGATATACTTAATTCGCTATAAACAATGCTCTGATACCAATCTATCACACCCCAAAACCATTGAACGGCGGAAACATTCTGGGGCGGAGGACGTCATGTACAATATCACAACAATGAAAAGTAGTAAACAAGCAACAACATCATCCATTGCATTAATAATATAATTTTAATACAAGTGTATTCTGATATGTATAATAAACACTAACGAATAAATCAAAATGAAAGATGAGTCTTCAACGAGCTCCATCTTCCCAAATCCTTGCATCTGTACCTGTCTATGATGACCTGAGGATACAAGTAATTTTGAAAGCGAGTATCAGCTTTGAAGCTGGTGAGATCATAAGTATTTTAGTGTCATAATTTGTATGTAAATACTTGTATGTATTTGAAATGTAAGTATTTGTATGTATACGAATTGTAAGTATTGAAAATGTAAATGAACGGTAGGTATGAAAATGTTTGTAAAACAACTGTAAACGTTTGAAAAGCCCTAGAAATCCCTATGATTCCTATTAGTAACAAAAGGAGTCTTCTACCAAGACTTAATTGTTCTCAATGTAGTCTTCTACCAAGACCTAATTGTTCTACATGTAGTCTTCTACCAAGACCTAACTGTTCTGAATGTAGTATTTTACTAAAACCTAACTGTTCTGAATGTAGTCTTCTACCAAGACCTAACTGTTCTGAATGTAGTCTTCTACCAAGACCTAACTGTTCTGAATGTAGTCTTCTACTAAAACCTAACTGTTCTGAATGTAGTCTTCTACCAAGACCTAACTGTTCTGAATGTAGTCTTCTACCAAGACCAAGCTGTATTAGTATTACCCTTTTGAAACAAGGGCAACTAACAATGTTAACTGAAGACATCCGTAGATGTATATTTACCTCTATTGCTAACAGTTGGGTATAGGAATAGTGAGTCCCCAAAAGTATACCTGTAATGGTATCAACCGTTGACATCCGTGGATGTGCTTTTACCTCTGTAGCTAACAGAGATTTTAGGAATGGTCAGTCCCGCAATGTATCCTTGGGTACTATGATATCAAATCCAATCTATCTCGTCGATTATGTGATTGAATCACAAGGTAAAGATAAGAATGAGGATTATATAACAGAATATATAATTTTGTAAGTGTACTCATGTAAATATGATCATGTGACCATATCTATGTAGTAGTATGGTAATGTACTGTAATGTTCTAGCTAGTATTGTACGTGCTCTCTACCTAGCAAGTATAGTAATGTACTCGTTCTACTATCGTTGTATATGTCCTCTTTCTTGTATAGTTGTATATGTTCTTCACTAGTATAGTTGTATATGTTCTTCTCTAGTATAGTTGTATACGTTCTCATAGTAGTAAGTATTGACTCATGAATGAACTGACTCACAGTATGATTGTAACGACCCAAAAATCACGACTAAAAATTTCTTTTAAAACATTACTAAAACTAGATTTATAAAAACATATCGTAAATTAAACATAACTTTCGAGTATTAAATTCAAAACATAATATCATTATCAGAGTAAACATTCCCAGGTTGACTAATCTATGGTGTGTGCCATGCGATCACCCCGAGCTCCTCCCTCCGCTACCGGAAGTACCTGAAAACAAAACTGAAAACCGTAAGCACGAAGCTTAGTGAGTTCCCCCATCGTACCGCATACCATACAAACACATAACATATATACTGCCAGGCTATTCTGGGGTGCCTGACTACCCGGTACGGCCATTCTGGGGTGCCGACCTACCCGTGTCAAGCCATTCTGGGGTGCTGACCTACCCATACGGCCATTCTGGGGTGCCGTCTTACCCGTGTCAAGCCATTCTAGGGTGCTGACCTACCCATCGGTCCTCACAACCGATCCTCGGGGACTATTTCACCCCTACTACTACGATCACATATAACATAACAAGCCAGCATGCATACATATCGTCACATACTGTCAGACGTATCTGGGGTGTCTGACTACCCTTCGGTCCTAGTGACCGAACTCGGCTACTATCACATACAACATATCACGCTAGCACATAACATATCAGGTAATAGCAACCTTAGATGATATCACAGAGACAATCATCTACCATACATCTCCTACTGGTGGGTCGGCATTGTGGCCTTAGACCCACCGCTACTGGAAGATAACTCACCTGAACTGCTGAGCCCTGCTGATAAACCTCTGGCTGCTACTCGACAATCCCCTGAACCGCTGCTCCTCTAGCTCTCCGAGCTATCAATATACATATAACACTTAGTCTGACAGTCAACTAAGTCAACTCTGGTCAAAGTCAACCTTCCAGGTCAACCCTACTCGCCGAGTCACCCCACTGACTCGCCGAGTTCATAAATCCAAAGTCCTTCCACTCGCGACTCTACTCGCCGAGTCAGCCCCTGACTCGCCGAGTTTACTGATTCCCGATTCCTGTCCTGACCAACTCACTGAGTCCTGGCTCGACTCGCTGACTCGAGTCTTAACTCGAAGGGTTTGGGACCACTCGACCTGACTCGCCGAGTCTAAGAACAGACTCGCCGAGCACACGACAAACTTCATCCAACTCGACGAGTTGTTCATCCAACTCGCCGAGTTCATGCCCACCTTCATCCGACTCGACGAGCTGTTCATCCCACTCGTCGAGTTTCTCCTCATCTTCAAGCTACTCGCCGAGTCCACTCGAAGGACTCGTCGAGTCCACTAAGATCCACTTACATGCAGAGGACTTCCGAGTCATGCATGAGCTCCAAACTATAGATCTACCCTCCCCAAGTCTATTTCCCACGTAAAGTTGCAAACTTTACGTGTAGAGAATGAGATCTAGGCAAAATACACCCATAGCTAGGGTTTTGGACCAAGAGACTCCAATTTCCACTCAATGGCTGATACTTTATGGGATTACATACCAAAATAAACATGGATCTGAGGTAGCAACCTCAGATCTGGACCTCAAGCTCAAGATTGGTCTTAAACATGGCTTAAAAGCCCCAAAACTCATAACCAAAGAAGATCTAAAGGAAGGAAACGAATTGATACCTTCCAATGCTCTGAAATGTTCCCCAAACTTCAGATCCAAGGCCACTCCTTGATGCCTCCAAGATTCCCACTCCTTCTTCTTCCTTAAAACCACTCAAAATGGCTAAAAGCTTGAATGAACACAATGGGGGCTTAAAGTGCGGCGTTCTGGGTGCAAGAGGCTGTAAAGGAGCCCTAGGAAGAAGATTAAGATGCTTAAATAGGCTCCAAGCCCCAGATTTAGGGTTTTCCTCGCACAGACCAGACTCGCCGAGTCCACTTGGCCGACTCGTCGAGTTGGTCTCTTTCTTATCGACCCGGATCCCGCTCCGACTCGCCGAGTCCTTCCTTTGACTCGTCGAGTCCCTCTTAAATTTAGGGTTTCCTTTACTTTCTTGGCTTTGAAAATCTTGGGTGTTACAACTCTCCCCCACTTAAACTGAACTTCGTCCTCGAAGTTTATCATGGCCCACCGCCTGCGATCTGCCTCCAATACCCAACACCAGCCGCCTACCTGTGCTGGTCTTCCACCCGGTCCAAATAATCTACCGATATCTGAGTTACCGGACTCCCACCGGTCACTACACTCCATCACAATCTCCTAGTCGCTTCCAGCGACTCCTGAAGATACTTCGACTATCTATAACTGTTCTATCCATTCTGCCGCTCATACTGAAACGATGCTGCTGGAACCAACTTGCTTATCTCCCATCTGATTACTCAACTCCTACTAACTCGAGCCTTCCATCCTGAAAGAAAAGCTACCTGCCTAGCTATCCTTTTAGATCACTTACACTTGGCAGAAGGCTCAACTGATCCTGCTGAGAGAGACTTGCCATTTCCAAATCAACCAACTATACCGTCAGCACTTGCATTCCAACACAAAACTAATACTGACCCAAAACCCTGAAACCTTCCAAACACTGAACTACCTGCAATAATGAACATGCCTGAAACACTAAACTGCCTGGAACGCTGAACCGACTGAAACGCTGAACGGCCTGAAACACTGAACTGGATGGAACACTGAGCTGCCTGAAACATTGAACTGGCTAAAACACTGAGCTGCCTGAAACACTGAACTCCAACCCAACTGTGGAGTCAAGGGACTCCTCACTTAGTCGCTTCCACGACTCCTGAACGAAATCTTCCTCTAGGACTAGTTTCCACTAGTTATCCTGTCACTGTGGCTCTAGCAACCTTCCGATCCAACCGATCGGGTTCATACGTCACCTCCTGACATCATCAATTCCACGACTAACAACATGATGGCTCCCAGACTGACGGTAGCCCACAACATACCCGAACCCCAGCGGTCCACTGCGACTCTGATCTCATAACTGATGTGACGATCTATAGCCCAAATTGCTGACTTAGCCATAACTGATCCCTTTGGGAAATCCGAAAGCTAACCCGTGGATTCCCATATCCCCACTGCTGCACCCGAACTGGTGGGTACAACTGCTTTCCCGCGTCTAACACGCGCTCATGCTACCTACCAATCTGATAAAAGGCTGCGTCTACGCTCGCGGACTTACAACTCTCTAATACTATCTGGCTGCTAGTGGATGCTACGGCTACCCCCGCAGACTTACAACACCACTACTACTACCATCTGACTGCTAGTGAATGCTACGGCTACCCCCGCAGACTTACAACACTACTACTGCTATCTGACTGCTTGTGAATGCTACGGCTACCCCCGCAGACTTACAACACTACCACTATCTCGAGAACATCCTGACTATCCCTAGTCCCGCTAGTGATTCCTCATCCCGATTTCTAAAAAAAACAGTCCTTAGACTTTGAATTCTGCATCATCCTCGACATCTTATATCCTTGATATACTTAGCGCTTCGTCGAGGAATCCTTCGGCTTGGTTCCCAAACCAACCGTCTACTAATCCGGATACAAGAAGCTATTGTTGGCAAGTTTCCAACCTCCCAAGTCCTGAATCTACGCAACCTGCATGCTGCCTCAGACACTGGCTACTAATACGAAAACATCTCTTGTTACCCGTTCAGGATCTTCATTCCGACTCTCATGCGTCCGACAGGTGGTCCTCCAATCCTGGATTCCCAACCAGCTTCTAACCATCTCGATTACATGAACTAACTGCTGGGAAAAGTTCTCGAACTCCCCAAATTCTGAACTTCTCAATCCATCCAAAACTGTGCTACTACCATTTCTTCTCAGAGGCCGCACACTCATCCTGAGTCTACGAGACTCTTATCCATGTATCCCCGGAGGGTTCTCCCCCACTTCGATCCTGCTTACCCCTTGTTGCTTCACACTCAAAAGAGATCCCGATCTTTGCTGCCATTCTATAATCATTCTGCTAAGGAGCCCAAGCCTGCCATAGCTAGGGATCTAACCAATCCATCCCAACACTAACCACTCCGAACTAGCGAAACGAACCAAATCTCTCCCAACCATGCTATAGTTATTGCATCCTCCGAAACCTTCTCCATAAGAGCACATCCCCTAACTACCAACCAATTATCTGAGGTATGCAAATGGCATAAAACATAATCACAAGCAAGCCACACAATAACACAATACTTATACCACAATTTGATGCAGAACCATAACAATATAATCATGACATAAGCTGACAGAAAAACAAAAGTTACGCACCTTCATTACTCAGTGCTGCTCGAATTCCTGCTGAAATCTATCGGAAAACTCGGCTCTGAGCCGTGGGCACCCTTGCCGGGCCTCGACAACTGCTGGCGGTACTCGAAGTCCCAAGGGCAGGAGCTGGCACCTGCCCTGCTGGATACAAACTCGGACAGTGGGCCTTCTTGTGGCCCCTCTGACTGCAATGGAAACATAACGGATCAAGCCCCTGGGCGATGGTAACAACACAGTCTCTGCTAAAATGACCAATCTGGCCGCACTTGAAACACCCAGCATCGCCACCACTCCTACGCCTACACACACCCATATGCGTCCTTCCGCACTTCCCGCATCGACTGCGGCTCTGATAGTTCCTCGTCCTCAAATCTGGACCCTTGGGCCTCTTACCCGAACCTGAGGCTACCTGAGTCTCATCAATTTTCCTTTTCCCTTCTGACTTCCTGCCCGACTCTCGCTCCTGCGTTACCCCAACGGCAACGCCTGCTAACTGAACAACAGATGTCTGATCCTGAAGCCTCGCTATCAATCTATCAGTGATCCTCACGACCATGTCGGGCAGATCCTCGCGAATGGCTCGCGAAACTTCCTCAACTATCCAATCATGCAATGGTCCCTCTTGGAGACAAAATTCCCCACTCACCCCTGCCCCCTGATGGCAGGAGCTAGAAATCGGATCTCCCTCCTTGATGGATCCCTGAACTCCATAAGATTCGGAACCTAGACGAGCCCCAATCTGTCCTGAAACTAACCCGGCCTTAAAGGCCTCAAGATGACTGTCCATGAGCTCCACGATGGCCTCTCTAACCGAACCGAAAATCACTAGAGTCTGATCAATGATGTTGCGCGTAATCTCTGCGGAAATGAAATCCCTCATTTGATCATCAAGCTGCCCGGCTCCGAAGCCCGAGCCAGACCCCTCCTCGACACCTGAACTGCTAACTGGTAGCTCGCGCAATGTCACCATGCTGAAAATATAACAAAATCCTGATCAATTTACATAATACTGCTGAGGGATTTCTCACTCACTACCCCATTCCTGGTTTCGTCTTGGCCCCTCTTGAATCGAGTATGGATCCTCTGCTTTCAGTAGTATGGGCCCCTACTACCTTCCACATCTATCCATACTTTCCTCAAGAGTTACCTCAACTCCACACAGTCCCCTTTACTCTTCTACTGATCTCTGCTACTCTCATCCTAGGCTTGCCCTAGGGAACCTCTGACTCTACCCACACAGTCCTCAGCTGCTGAAGGCCTCCTAGTAATGCCAATTAGTCACTACCTGAATACCATCACATGTGACGAGGCTCAGATAATCCTTCAAGTAAAAGACTCATCCCTAGAACGGTTGGACTCAAACGAGAGCTGCGCAATAGGGCCAAATCCAACACTCTGAGATTATTCAACCCTGATCACATGTGATGAAACGTATTCACCTAATGGCTAACTCTCATCACTCAGAGTCCCACAAAGCACAAAGCAAGCAGCATTCGGATAAAGGAAACATACTCAGGCAAAACAATTCTCATAACAAGAAACTGCACTAGCATACAATGCTAAGCTCATGCTATCAGGCATAACCTACACAGGCTATCCTACTGCTGTCTACTCAATACTAGCATGCAATTCTCATAAAGCTGAACACATAAAGCAGGCACATAAGGCATCATCCTAGATCCTTAGTCCTATTCTAGCATGCTGTTCTACTGAAGCTGGAACTGAAACTGAAACTGAAACCGATACTGATAATCATAATATAACTTGTATGGGTAAATTGGGAGTACTTACTTGAGCTCGGTTGATTGCATGCACCACAACTCTTTTCTCTTTTCAAAGTTCTTTTCTTTCTGGATTCTTTTTGCTTTTCTAAAACTGTTTTTCCTTCTCAAAATTCTTTTTACAAAACTGTCTTTTCACATTTTGAAAACTTTTCATCCGACCCCTCAGTTTGAGTTCAGGCACACCCGAGAGTATGCCCGAATCCCTCAAACCAAGGCTCTGATACCAACTTGTAACGACCCAAAAATCACGACTAAAAATTTCTTTTAAAACATTACTAAAACTAGATTTATAAAAACATATCGTAAATTAAACATAACTTTCGAGTATTAAATTCAAAACATAATATCATTATCAGAGTAAACATTCCCAGGTTGACTAATCTATGGTGTGTGCCATGCGATCACCCCGAGCTCCTCCCTCCGCTACCGGAAGTACCTGAAAACAAAACTGAAAACCGTAAGCACGAAGCTTAGTGAGTTCCCCCATCGTACCGCATACCATACAAACACATAACATATATACTGCCAGGCTATTCTGGGGTGCCTGACTACCCGGTACGGCCATTCTGGGGTGCCGACCTACCCGTGTCAAGCCATTCTGGGGTGCTGACCTACCCATACGGCCATTCTGGGGTGCCGTCTTACCCGTGTCAAGCCATTCTGGGGTGCTGACCTACCCATCGGTCCTCACAACCGATCCTCGGGGACTATTTCACCCCTACTACTACGATCACATATAACATAACAAGCCAGCATGCATACATATCGTCACATACTGTCAGACGTATCTGGGGTGTCTGACTACCCTTCGGTCCTAGTGACCGAACTCGGCTACTATCACATACAACATATCACGCTAGCACATAACATATCAGGTAATAGCAACCTTAGATGATATCACAAAGACAATCATCTACCATACATCTCCTACTGGTGGGTCGGCATTGTGGCCTTAGACCCACCGCTACTGGAAGATAACTCACCTGAACTGCTGAGCCCTGCTGATAAACCTCTGGCTGCTACTCGACAATCCCCTGAACCGCTGCTCCTCTAGCTCTCCGAGCTATCAATATACATATAACACTTAGTCTGACAGTCAACTAAGTCAACTCTGGTCAAAGTCAACCTTCCAGGTCAACCCTACTCGCCGAGTCACCCCACTGACTCGCCGAGTTCATAAATCCAAAGTCCTTCCACTCGCGACTCTACTCGCCGAGTCAGCCCCTGACTCGCCGAGTTTACCGATTCCCGATTCCTGTCCTGACCAACTCACTGAGTCCTGGCTCGACTCGCTGACTCGAGTCTTAACTCGAAGGGTTTGGGACCACTCGACCTGACTCGCCGAGTCTAAGAACAGACTCGCCGAGCACACGACAAACTTCATCCAACTCGACGAGTTGTTCATCCAACTCGCCGAGTTCATGCCCACCTTCATCCGACTCGACGAGCTGTTCATCCCACTCGTCGAGTTTCTCCTCATCTTCAAGCTACTCGCCGAGTCCACTCGAAGGACTCGTCGAGTCCACTAAGATCCACTTACATGCAGAGGACTTCCGAGTCATGCATGAGCTCCAAACTATAGATCTACCCCCCCCAAGCCTATTTCCCACGTAAAGTTGCAAACTTTACGTGTAGAGAATGAGATCTAGGCAAAATACACCCATAGCTAGGGTTTTGGACCAAGAGACTCCAATTTCCACTCAATGGCTGATACTTTATGGGATTACATACCAAAATAAACATGGATCTGAGGTAGCAACCTCAGATCTGGACCTCAAGCTCAAGATTGGTCTTAAACATGGCTTAAAAGCCCCAAAACTCATAACCAAAGAAGATCTAAAGGAAGGAAACGAATTGATACCTTCCAATGCTCTGAAATGTTCCCCAAACTTCAGATCCAAGGCCACTCCTTGATGCCTCCAAGATTCCCACTCCTTCTTCTTCCTTAAAACCACTCAAAATGGCTAAAAGCTTGAATGAACACAATGGGGGCTTAAAGTGCGGCGTTCTGGGTGCAAGAGGCTGTAAAGGAGCCCTAGGAAGAAGATTAAGATGCTTAAATAGGCTCCAAGCCCCAGATTTAGGGTTTTCCTCGCACAGACCAGACTCGCCGAGTCCACTTGGCCGACTCGTCGAGTTGGTCTCTTTCTTATCGACCCGGATCCCGCTCCGACTCGCCGAGTCCTTCCTTTGACTCGTCGAGTCCCTCTTAAATTTAGGGTTTCCTTTACTTTCTTGGCTTTCAAAATCTTGGGTGTTACAATGATATTGTGTTTTAGTAATAGTTCTAGTATCTTCCTAAACTACCCATACGGTAGTTTACTAGTAATCTAACTTGGTACGTTTGGACATGGATGTATACCCTTGCTACCCAAGGGCATGGGATGAACTGGAAGGACCTTTATGACTATATATGTATATATGTTATATAACTAATATTTAAACGACCTTCGGATGAGTACCCGATATCCCACCAGACCACATCTCAAGCGCGAAAAGGAAATAGGGTGGATAGCCTTTCTAAGTCTTTTAAACATTTCTTATATAAATATACATATAGAGGCATGCAATTTATAATATAAAAACATAAATAAGTTTTGTAAAACCTTTGAACATAGTTATTATCTTAAGAAAAGATCGACTTGATGTCAATCTATAAAACAGTTTGAAGGCATGGGTTTGATAAAATGGTTTAGTATAAAGAAAAATTTGTTTGAAACACAATTGTAAATAAGTTTGAAAAGTAATATACGGAGTAAAATGTACAGTGAAATAAGAAGTTTTAAACACATAAAGTGTTTATGAAAGACATTTGAAGGAAACTGTTTAGTAAAATGGCTAATGAGTAGCCAATCATTTGAATGCTGCTTATTAATCACATGTGATTGATATAATAACTAGCATTATTCTACTTGTACCCCCCCCCCATAAAACATTTAAAAACAGTTTAAAACATTGATAAAAGGGTATGAACTCACCTGTTGTGAGTGGTTCTGATGAAAATGATGGATCAGTTGCTAAGTATCAAGTGGTGGCTTGAGTACACACGTGAATCCTATTTAGCATATATTGACACATATATGAATATATGTAGTGTTATGAACAACTAATTACTGAATTGGGACCACCTTAGGGACTAGTGAACACTTATATTGAAGTGTTACAACCATAAATGATTGTATGAAGGGTTAAAAGGCTATACAAGGGAGTGTATGGCCAAAATACACACTATATGTGTGTGTGCGGCCAGGTGTGCAGCTAGCATATGTGTGCGGCCCTGTGTGCGGCCTTGTGTGCTGCCAGATGGTGTGTGCTGCCATGTGAGCGGCCAGATGGTGTTCTTGGTGTTCTTGGTACCTTTTATGAAGATCTTCAAGGAGAATGGATGATACTTGAGAGGATTTCGTGTTCTATGCTTGAAGAAGTGAAGGAAGTGTTCAAAAATGACTAAGTGTGGTATATATAGGTGGAGTGTGTGGTTGGGAACGGTGTGAGGCCGCAAACACATGTATGTAGCCGCACACTCCATGTGTTGGACTGTTTGGCCTCATTTTGATTCCTACACTTTAAGTTAACCCATTTCCACACTCCAACCTTGATTATAACACGTTTAGAACGCTCCAATAGACCCTAAATGGTACTACAAGATAGCAAAACGAGTCAACTATTGATAAGAAATGAAGAATGCAAGCTAGAAATTTTCGGGTTGTCACATTATCCTTTTCTTGTGACTATGGTTTTGACAATTCACATGGATAAGAACACATACACCAGTAAATCTAAGTGTCATATGGTTTCTCTCCGATTCATGAAAATGATGGTGAGAAAACACTTTCACTAAGTAGATTTTAGCTAGATAGCAATTGTGATATTTGTATTCTCAAAGTCGTTAGTGGAGCGTGTGTGGTTTACCGGCACACTAACATGGACTTGTGAGAAGTGGAAAAGGTCTAAACAATTGAGACTATGATTATGACATCCCTTTTCATAGTTCTTAAATTGTTTAGACACACCTGTAAGCTATCTAAAACAGGTGTATGATTTTGATAAAGTTTTATCAAAACAATCTAGTATCAGAAATCTGAACTTTGGTAAGAAAGTCACCTGATTTCTGAGTACATGTCAAAGCTAGTGGGAGCATAAGTGTTATGCTAATAATCATCATGTTAGTGGGAGCATGATAATTATTGCAAGTTAGCAATGTTAATTATAGAAAACAAAAGGTTTCAATTGGGAAAAAGTTGTTTTGCTATAATTAAGGGAGATGAAATTATACTTCATCTCAAATCTAAAAGCTTAGATTGAGGTTTTAATCGTACTTAGTCAAGGATGTATATATATATATATATATATATATATATATATATATATATATATATATATATATATATATATATATATATATGAATTTCATGTTGGAATGGCTCAACATAAGGAAATTCTGTATATGGGTCCATTATTTGCGTTCTAAAATTCGATTATGATTACGACATCCCTTTTCATAATCTGAATTATGAGAACTTGGCAAATAGAAATGGAAATAGTATAGCAAAAGACTGGTTTAGTCTTTATGTGAGACATCATGAATCTTGTCCCATATGTTTCGGATATAGGATCGATTACATGTGCTATATATTCATCCTTTCTAAAATTTTCCAAATGCCTGGGGCATTAAGAAGGGAAACAGTTTAGAACTGGATATGACTAAAAGGATTAAACAATTGTCGAGGACAATCCAAGGTTTACCAAAGATTGGTTGTTGAAGGACAGTTGGAAGTATAGTGATAATTCTGGAAGGACCATATTAACATAATCTATAAAGAGGCAACTCTTGTTCAGAAGTGATAGTCAAAATGGAATCTGGAAATGTTTCAAAGTTAGAAATTATTCAATCTGTGTAAGATTAGGAAACTTAATGCAAGAAGGATGTTTCCAAGGAGCCGATCTCCTTTGGAATGCTTTGTAATGGTTGTAGTCAAGTCTTTCTGATTTTGTGCATAATCATTACAAGAAGATCAATGCATATAAGTTTAGAATCTAACAGATTTCAGTAAATGTCATGAATTTGGAATTCTTGCATTTGCAGTAAGGATTTGGGACTATGAAAGAGGATCATTGGAGTTATGTTCAATTGATCTAATTCACAAAGTAAAGATCATAGACAAACATAGTATGCATACTTGGTGTGTGGCATGACTAGTGTTTAGAAAATATAGAGTACATGCTTGGAGCATGTGTCAACTATTTTTTTAAATTCAAGAAGAAAGTTGATAGCTAAAAACAGTATACAATGAATAATGTGTAATCATATGGTGATAAATAAAAGGTGTTTTATTTATACTTATATGTTCTGAGACCATATTGGATTCGATTATTATTGTGTTTCACTTTGCATGTTTTGACTTCCAGAATAACTAGGTCATTGTTCTGATTGACTAAGTTATTCAAACCATCCACAGTCGGTCATATGTTGGAAGTAGATATGAATTAAGGCTGTCATGGGTTGGCTTGTAGAGGTCTAAGGTATTGGACAAAGGGCTACAACCCTCATGAGTGCTCATAAGTTTAGAGTATTGGATTCAACCCGTGCTCATTGGAATCACTTCATGGATTTTATCACGAGTGATCATGAGACGATAATATCTTATATTCTTCAAACCTAGAGATATGAGTTGTTACTATGAGTTGGTTGTACATTGATTGCACGAAAACGCATTCAGTAACTCGGTACTATAAAACGTGCCTTTGTGTATGATTCAACAAGTAGTAGAACAAACCATATGAGTCGAAGTTTATCCATTCCTTTTACCTTCGAGATAAAAGCGATATCTATGGCCCCCTCGATGATTTGATAATGACAAATGAAAGTGCTAGGCCAAGCCAGGACTGATTTGATTTGCTCAATCAGTCAGTCATCATGAATCGGAAATCGGGAAACAACAGATGGACAGAGAGAATGATTATAATCCATGTCTCAGTCCATATGATATCTAGAATGGAGGAATATATGATCCCTTATCTAATGGACAAGTCACTGACAAAGGTCAGGGTTCATCTACAAGGTCAGAGTTCGACATAAGCTTTTGAGAGCTACGATTGCCAGTCGGTTCTTGAAGTCATACGAAATAAATAGTTTTAGACTTATCCAAGTGGGAGACTGTTGGATTAATGTCTAATTCCATAACTATAATTGGTAAGACTTAACCCGACCCGGCATGGTCCATTTGGGTTGAATGGCATCATGCACTTGGATAGACTAAATGAGAGAAATAAGACACTTATGGTTATTAATATATTATAAGTTCTCGTATATTAATAATAAGAATAATAAGATTATTTAATTAGTATTGATCAAGAATTAATATAGGATTAATTAAGTGATCAAAAGAAGACTAATTAAATATATGGGTTGATTGTGCAAATCATCCATACTTATATAGTGGGCTAATGCTCCATGGATTATTTAGTTGGGCTAAAACCCATATGATGCTCCATGGTGTATTTGTACCCATGGATCATGGAAATGAAAGGCCATGACAATTAGGATTTACATGGTGTAACCTTACCTATATATGCATCTTATTCTTGACCAAAATCGGCCACTAGAGAGAGTAAGAAAGGGCTAGCCGATTTTCATGAAGTGTGAAGTTCTCTCAAGTCATTACATTTGTATTTGGTGTTGTGTGAACCATTTGAGGTGTCACACTTGGGGCACTAGGCACTCAAGCTTCATGAAGACTTTCTACATCAAAGAGGTATGTATTCTATTTATATTGTTTTGTATGCTAGATTAGGATATAACCTTGGATGTTCATATTTGCATGTATATTAAAGAAAACATAGATCCAAGGTATTTAGGGTTGCATGTACACTTAGGAGTGTTAGAATGCTCAAAACCCAACACTCTTATGGTTTGTCTGTCCATATATCTTCACCTTTTTCCTTATGAAGTAAGAACCTTTCATTCTAACTTTCTAGTTACCATACTCTTCAACAACTAGCAGTGGGGCATGAGAAGGGCAACCCATGCTATTTGCTATTTGCATTGAAAACATTTGTTGTGAATTAGGAGCAACCATTGAAGTTAAGATATTAGAGCTGAAGTGGTATATAGAAGAACTTTTATCCTAAAAAAAATGACTGAAATACCAAGGTATTTTTAAATCAACTATAATATGTTCTTTTGGATTCAAAGGATAACCATTCAAGCTCTAAAACCAATTGTGAGAACAAGTAATAAATGCGGAAGAAAAAGGTTTGAAAACCCAAACCTTGAGTTAATCTTTAAGATCATCGCATGCTCTTAATTTCCATATCCGGTCGGCAACAGACCATAGATCCGATCAAACGATAGCATAAAGCATAACAAATCATTTAGCACGTAAAACCAATTTAGGCATCATTCCTAAAATAAGCTAGTGCTTGTGTCTATTAAGGTGTATTACCTAAATCTATTAGACACACTCCTTACAATCAGCTTAGCATTCTAAGTTTAAATCTAGAAATAAATCCATATTCCTAGTTCCCTTAAACTAATGCTCTGATACCAACTGTGACATTCCCATTTTCACGGACAGAAAAGACCGATTTTGTTTATGCTTTATAAAAATCAGAGTGTATCTTTTAATAAAAATGTTGCGGGATTTGTTCCCAGAAAAAAACGATAAATACGTTATCAAAACATTTCCAAAGTAACGTATTTTATTCATTTTAAAACATTTGGGATGTCATCGTCAATACAGAAACATAAGCATAAACAGAACTTACATTCATTTACACTAGTGATCTATATCTCCTTAATCTCTCAGTGTAAGGTAACTTCACATCGTCAGCTGTGATATAAATAAACTGAGTGGGTCAGGTTGGGAAACTTGGTGAGTACATAGGGTTTTCAACCCACAATAATATAATTATTATGTTTAAACAATCAAACCATCAACCCAATTACCCATCCCCATTATCTTCTTTACTCATAAGGATCTACCCTAAGAATCAGTTATTTCTCGTTCATGCATTCCAAAGGATCATCCCAAGGAATCGACACGAAGTCCATCGTTGCCACAGTTTACACAATGACAACTAAGTCTACATAGTCGCCAGGGTTTAGGCATCAAGTCTGCATGATCGCCAAGGTTTACACAACGGGAACTAAGTCTACATAAACGACAGGGTTTAGGCATCAAGTCTGCATGATCACCAAGTGTTAGGCTCAAACTCTGCATGGTCACCAAGGTTTAGAGTACACCGGGTGAACACATCGTTCAGAACACCTACAGGTTGTGAGCCTGCTAGTGTTCCACTGGACTGTCTAGAATAGTCTGTGGTTGTCATCTATACTCTGCTAGATGATGGGGCCAGCATTTGGGAACAAGGATTCTCACATCGTCCACCTCTCACCCTTACCTCATGGTCTATATCACCTCTCAAATCATCATCCAACTCATATATCATCTACCCATGTTTTACCCAACATATTATGTAGATATAAATACATAGACAGTTTAAATCATATAAAACTTGTATAAAATCGTACATCCAGCATAGATAACAATTATATACATAATATGCACACATAACACGTAGTTTTTATAAAATACTTCATAGCTATGTGTAAGATGAAAGGGACCATGCACTCACTTGATAAGGTGGTGACTCGGCACTCGGACAGCACTTCGTTAACTGAAAACAATTTCCTTCGATGAAACCTAGTATCATTACCACTAAGGTTTAGTTTAATATTCACCGAGACTAATTAATAGTCTGGCTATTATTATTATTATTATTATTATTATTATTATTATATAAGCGTTAAACAACACTATATAACTCAAAATAATAGCCCAAATAATTATTTTAAGGTCCTAATAACATTACTATAATTAAATAGAAGCTATATTAAAAATAGCATAGGTGCAACTCACTTACAACAGGTTTTATAGAAAACCGGGCTTCGCATGGAGCAGCGTTTCCGAACTGAAAGACCCTTTTTCTCAGGACTCCGGGAGCCTCGGGGCTTCCTTTGGGTGCTAAGGATCATACGCTATCTCATCACTCACTAACGCTAGCGAAAAGTGATCGAATAAAGCATTTGTTCGTACAATACGCTCTCGAACCTCATGCTCTATCACGCGTGGAAAAGAAGCTGACTCAAAGAAATCGGTCACAAAGCTTATTTTTTCGGGTCAAGAAGCTCTCGAAAAGACCTGATCCTTCCCTAAAAACCACTAAACACAAAGTGGTTTCGCCGTATCCTCTGAGAACGTTATAAGAGAAAGACGGCAAAACAATGCTCACACACGCATTTCACGCTTCAAGAACCAATAAATGTGGGACCGTTCACATGTTTAAAGCTAAACTATTTGAAGTCCAGACGTAGCATGGTACTCTTTCGACCACTATGTTAATGTTAATATTGAGATGGTTTCAAAATAAAGATAGTCTTAGGGGAGGGTTAAACCCCTTAGAGAAAGAAAGTAGTGAGAGAAAGAAGTGAGAATGGTGTGAAATTTCCAGAAGAATTTGCACCCTTTTATAGGCTTCACCAGCATCGGTTACGCTGGGCATCCAGCAGCGCGACGCTGGACGTGGCTCGGATAAGCTTGCCAGCCTCGCACCAGCTGGCTCACACCTGCATCGGATGGATAAGAAGCGAAGGTACGTTGGGCGTACCAACCTAAGACGCGTGGCGTAATCACGAGGGCTACATGGCATGATCTGAAGCGTGTTTCTTCATTGGTGATGGGCGACCCATATGCTGCCACGTCACCAGCTCCTCACCATGCTTCGCAAATTCAACTACAAACTTTAAAATTTTGTAACTTTCGGGTACGAGCTCCGTTTTCAACGTTTTTTATATCCACACGAAGGCGGGAACGTACTCTACAACTTCTGTTAAGACTTCGTCCGCTAATTTTGAATTTATTTGAAAAGTTATATTATTAACAGGCCGGGACATGATTGGTTCGTTAAATTCTCATAGCTTCTTCATCCGACGTCCGTTTTCATCCATCTTTTTCTCTTTACGCTACTATTAATGAGATCTTCAATTCTTGTTTAGGTTGTGTCGGCTAAACACCGCTCGATCTACTATTCGAATTTCGGGTTGTACACTGCGGAGCTGAAACTTCGAAAAATTATAACTTCCTCATACGAAGTAAGATATGGGCGCTCTTTTTATGGATGCTCTCGGTTTAATGTATTCTACAACATTCATTGAGGTTGCTAAGGCTAAAACTCGCTCTATCATAAATTCACTATTTACGCTTCCCAGTATTATGTCGGTTCCGCCGCGAAACTTCGACGTGTCATAACTTCTTCGTTATAACTCGGATGTCAACGTTCTTTATATATACGGAAACCTTGTAACCTATAATAAATCTTGGTTAAGATTATTTATTCTAAATAATATTTTCCGAAAAGTCATTTTCGACACTTATTGCCTCTAGATTGACTAGCCCGGATGTACGGGCATTACAATTATCTCTCCCTTAGGATGATTACGTCCCGGAATCATCAATGAAACATAGTAGTATAATGACTCCATACATTATATCTTCATCCTAGCTAATAATTGTATCTTCTATGTTGCATCAAACGAGTATCTAACTCTTGGACTCCTTGACTGCAGGCGGTGCTCGAACTTGCGCCTGCTCGTTATACTCTAAACAATGACATTCGAGTCAAAATATTGATCCGTACTGGAGACTCCTTCTTCTTCTTCTTAACAAATTTATGATAAGTTCTTTTATTACTACAGTGGATCGATGTGTCATATTCTAATGACCTATCATCGTATGTTGCAACGCTTAGACTCAGGTCTCTTAGAGTCAAATTCCAAAATAGACTATACCTTCCTTCGTATTACAATGTGATTTAATCACATCTTAAAAGGTAACATTTCTAGCTACAAGAAACTATCGTGATACCTCTATTGGTCGCTTTGATTATCTCTTATTCCAATCTTCCGGCTTAAGTCATATGCTACATCTAACTTGGTTCTCTGAACCATGTAACATACTTATTGTAGTCGGACTCAATTCGATATGACCACTAGGGTCGGAATAACAACAATCTTCTTAGTCATTACTTAAACGATGGTAACGACATGCTCTAATAAAACGGAATAAATTACTAGCTTCTTGGTAACCTTGTGACTTTCCCTGATCTAAGCGCGAGTCTTGTGCTTCCGGTAGTATATGCATCTACTACCTTTCGCACCTACTCGTACTTGTCCCAAGTATTGTCTTGCAGTCCCCAAGTCACCATTCAAGAAAATCACATAACAGTTTAACACACCAGATAACAAAACGAAGACTGTATTATTTTTTGAAACTATTACATAGGTGTTCAAGTTTACCCTAGACTATGCCTCTAATAGGCTACATCATATGATTCTATCCCCATGGTTACTTCATAACTTGATCTTCCGGTATGAATTCCTCATCCTTGGTTCCTCGCATGGTTTTCTGCTTCGTCAAGGATCATGTGAAATGCCCTTGGCCTTGGTGGCGTGTTTGGCCTTGCTGCCTCATTTTTCTTTGGACAGTCCCAATAAATATGCCCTTCTTTGTTACATCCATAACACACTTTCTTGTTGGACGCATACTTGCTGTCGTAATGCCCTGTCTTTCCATATTTGTAGCAAGTCACCTCCTCGCTACATTTCCCGAAGTGCTTCTTTTTACACTTCTCGCACCACTTGGCTTCACCTCCTCCTCCTTTTTTAGTCTTTTCGAATTTCCTTTCTTTGTTGGATTTTGAAGATCCTTCATGCTTCCTTTTCTCGCTAACTTCATCTCTCTCCAAACCCTTTTCCCTAATCTGGGTCTCAAGATTCCTGGTTGCCCAGATGGCTCCTTTCAAAGTGGTTGCTTGCTTGACCATTGGTCCAAAGTCTGCTGGTAATCCATGGGAAAACATGTTGACCTTGGAGAGCTCAGTTGGAACTAGGTAAGGAACAAGGTTCATTTTCTCCGTAAAACTAGTAGCATACTCGGTGACACACATCCTTCCCTTTTTTATATTTTGAAACTCATTGTTGATCTCCAGAAGATCCTGCTCAGAACAATACTACAATTTCAGTTTTACCAGGAAATCTTCCCAAAACATCTTCCTTGCTTCTCCGTTGGGCATCTGATGTGACATAAGAACATGGTTTGGCATGCGAAATTAAAGTTTGCACAATGAAAATGGTGATTTTAGTGTTCAAGAGATATATAGAATACGTATGGTGTTACAAAAAGGGATCTAGATCTAGTCTACATAAATAACACACACTTACACACTTCACTTTTACACTTCTCAAGCACACCTCTACAAGTGGTATGAACCCACTATATATAGAGTAGTTTACATGTCTATCTCTCACTCTCTAATACTCATTAGTCATAAGGCTAATGCACCACATGCAAGTGGGTCTACAAAAGTCAAACCATCTACAAAGTCATACATGGCCCACTTCAAATCTTCCAAAGTCGAGCAACTACGCGGTTCGAGCCTCAAAGGTGACACATGTCGAAACAAACTTCAATCTTCAATTCTTCAATGATTCTTCAATTTGGGCTCTAGGATGTGAGACCATACAATCCGAGCATCAACGAATGATTAAGAGCTTCTCAAACTCCAAATAGTCACGCTAAAGTTGAGCATAAAAACACACCCCAAAAATCTTTAATAATTCCAAACCCATTTCGAAAATAATTCATTTCCGAACTTCTAATTGCATCATTTCATAAGCTTCAAAACTTCAAGATCATTTCGGTCTTCAAATCCGCGTAATATGAAAAATTCAAGTTCGAATTTCCATATAAATTTCTCCCCCGTTTTATAATCGAAATTTGATTATCAAACTTTCAAGAAAAGAGAACGTGCTCTATTCGAATTTTTTCGTGTCAAAACTCGCCCTTAACATGTGGCATAAACTTTGTGTTTCAATCCGAAAAACCCAAAAATATTCAATTTTTAGCTTCATTCACGGATCACCTTTGACAAAATTTCTTAAAAAATGGGTAGAAATTGTCAATTTCAAAATTCTGCAGTGATCCGTTCTGCCCAAAACAACAAAATATGCAAAACTCTCCCCCTTTTTCAAAGTTGGGTAGAAAGCATCAATTTGCACAAATTGCAGGGGCCTGAAATGCATTTTCTTCAATTTTCAGCAAAAACAGTCCTTTTTCGAATTTGGGTATGAACAGCCAAACATTCGAAGCCTCAGGGACTATTTTCAAAAATTCTTCCCTTTGTGCTCAAATCATACGAAGAATCACCCCAAACATACGAAGCTTCAAAAATTTTCGAATATGGATGAAAAGTGTTAAACATACGAAACTTGGGTTAATTTTCTAAGTGCCAAATATTAGAAGGTAAAGGGGCAGAATTCAAATTTTTTTTTTCTTTTTGGTTAAATCATACGAAAACTTTGATCGGTCATACGAAGGGTTTTGAAAAGGTGCCAAACAGTCAAAATTTCAGGGGCCATTTTTGTAACTTTGAGTTTCTTCCCCAATACCCCAATTCGTACGAATCCAACACCATATTAACGAAACTTCTGTTCTTCATCAAAACAAACGAAATTTTGCCTTCCCAATTTCCTTTCAAATGTACGAAACTTTTTCTCTCTCCCCTTCGTATGAAATCATTTGTCCATTTTCTGTCTCCTCTTCGTATGAAATTTATCACATGAACGAAATTTTTCTCTAATTAACGTAATCTTGAATCAGATTAACGAAATTAAAGCATGTCGAACGCTTAACGGTGAACAGTGACCTCTTAATCATTCATTCACTGAATCGACATCCGTACTTTATTTCTTCGTTCGTTATCAGTTGCTGATTTCATCCCCAAAATCATCTATTCTTCAATCGAATCCAGTCATTACTGGTATCTTTCCAACATCAACAACAACTGTTCGTCAAGCATCAATAGCCTTCGCATATAAACATCATCGTCACCCACCTGTTCATCAATCGACTCTAACTTTCGCTTTTTCAAAAATCAAAGTTTTTGACCATTTGATTCGTTCTCAAATCAACAATAGATATCAAAAACTTCCAAGCCGTCTCGTTCCCAATCGATGCCTGTAAATAAACGAACATTGATCCTTTGTTCTTCATTATTCAGCAACAAGTCACAAAATCAACGATTCTTGACCTAACTCATGATCAATTCCAAATTAACGAACATAGACTCCAACCTTTCGAAATCAACAATCAAAGTTCGTTCCATGCTTTAAGAGATTGTTGACAACAACCAATCGAACCCAAATTTCAGATCATGTAGTCGAAACCAATCGAAAATTGATCCCAGTCACTCCCCAAACTTTCATTCTTTTCCCCATCGTAATTACAAGTCGACCTTGACATCCAGTTTTATACTTTCGAAACTTTAATCTCTTTATCTACCCATTCCATACACAAGTTCGACTTTCAAATCACGTTCAAGAAGCAAAAACGAAGAAGATTCAACATTCATTTCAGTTCGTCACTTTGACATCAAGAACAACAACATCGACGAAGATTCGAAATTAGACTAGATTTCGACTCTTTCAACATGAAAACAACTTGTAATTATCAATTTCATCATACATTCATCGATTCATCTCTTGAATTCCAACTTTTTCACAGTTTGACTTTTCAAAATCAAAGAACCATAAGCACGAAATTGACGATTCCATCATCAAATTTCAGTTCAATACATGTTTAATCACATGCTCTAAACCTCCTTCATGAGTTCTTGGTCAAGATCATCAAAATCAAAGAAACAATTTTCAATTTCTAAGTCTAAAATCGATTTCATCATTTACATATTATCTGAATCAATATCTAAACTCAGATTAACAATCAATAAAAATGATTATTAGAGATGAAGGAATGAAATTGGGAATCAAAAACAATCGATTAATGAACAGTCGATGAACGAACAACAGATGAAGAATCGGAAATAAACTTGGACCAAATGTACAACTCGGTAATGCGAGCGTACAAACTGTTCAATATCAATTAGTATCCGATACGAATTAAGTCGACGTATTCTGATTACAATCAACCTTAGGAATGTAAATTGGGCTTTAAATTGATTTGTGAATAGTAACGAACAAAACTTGGATCAATTGGGCTCGAAGTTTGAATAAAAGATGAATAGTAACTGGATTTTACATTTTGGATTCGAAATGATTAACCGAATATTAATTGGAATACGAAATTGATTGGGCTCAATGATTTTTGACATGAACAGTATTCAACTTTATATTTTGTTGTTTTGATTGGATTTGATACAAAAAAATTATTGGATCATCAATGGGGTTTTTCAAGAAAAATTTGATCCAATGAGTCAAACGATCACAAATTAAAAAACGTAACGCATGAATTCAAATAAATTAAGAGATATCATAGAAAGAGAGACACACACCAAAATTGCTCCAATTGTGACAGATTTTGCCAAACCGAGAATCGTTCTTCAAAAGTCACGTTGATCGTGAAAACCAAGTTCTGATACCAATTGATGCGACATAACAACATGGTTTGGCATGCTAAATTAATGTTTTCACAGTGAGCATGGTGATTTGGGTGTTCAAGAGATATATAGAATATGCATGGTGTTACAAAAAGGGATCTAGATCTAGTCTACATAAATAACACACACTTACACACTCCACTTTTACACCTCTCAAGCACACCTCTACAAGTGGTATTAACCCACTATATATACAGGTGTTTACATGTCTCTCACTCACTCTCTAATATTCACTAGTCATATGGCTAATGGACCACGTGTAAGTGGGTCTACAAAAGTCAAACCATATACAAAGTCACACATGAAGAACTTTGCACCCCAACAGCATCGTGTTAGCTAGTAGCTTCCCCCAGCTCAGTACTCTAGAGTTTAACAGAGGGATCGCGAGAGCGGTCTTATGTTTGTTGCTACACTCGCAACTCTCAAACATTGTCTTCATCTCGGAGATCTAGTCCATAACTTCCACCGGTGTTGGGCTTCCAGAAACATATGGTGGTTTGAATGCCATGAAATCCTTGTACTTACATCGACGTCCGTCATTTCCTCCATCCTAATTGTTTCATCTAACTATCGGTGGGTTGGCTTGGCCAACCGTCCCACTGTAGTTTCCTCTTTCTGATTGCCCATCATTCAGCTCGGGCTGTTCAATAGGCAACGTAAGTTCCTCTTGATTTTGTTGAAGTAAATGCATTGTTTCCTCCATCTGACAACCCAACATCATTTGGATCGTCGCTTGTACCCCGACCATCGTGATTGGCTCAGGTGCGGTTACTGTTGGATTAATGTCTAAGTCCATAACTATATTTGGTATGTATTTGACCCGACCCGGCATGGCCCATTTGGGTTGCACTTCACCAACACAATTTATATGGATAGTCTTTTGAGAATAGTATATTTATGATGTATATCAGTATATTATAAGTTCTAATATATTAATATGGAATCATATTATTTAATTAGTATTGATCAAGAATTAATTTAGAAAGTGATCAAAATGAACTAATTAAATATGGACTCTTATATATATGGAGTGGGCCAAGTTCATTTAGGTTGGGCTAAGCTTTCATGGATAGTCCATTGAGTGTTTAACCCATGGATCATATGAAATCAAAGGTCATGGGTTTAACCCTAGTCTCCATACTATATAAAGATGTCATTGGTTGGTGAAATTGATACGAGTGTGGGTACACTAAGCGGGCTAGCCGATTTCACTAGAGAGAACCAAAGTATTCTTATTCTCAAAGTCTTCCAAGGTGTTTTGGTGATTTGTGACTCCACTTGAGGCTTCCACACTATTGGGCGCTACACCAAAAGGTATGTCATCTAACTAGTCTTTGTAGTATAGTTGCCTCATATTATGCTAGTCTTTGTATTGTAAGGAAAAGTTTTTCCGCATTTTAAAATAAATAAAAGTTTGTTTTACTTTAATTTTATCTCCTTACAATAGCATTCATGAAAACTTAATATTTGTATGTTTATAGCAATATTCGAAATATGAATTTGATTCCTTCATTTGTGGTAGTGTCTAAATTTACCAAACAAGGAAAGATTCTCATCAGCCAAGTTTCAATTCGACCGAAACTTGGAATCATACAATGTGCTTAGTGTGATGTATGAGAATTTTCAAATTTGGAAAATTAAGACTAGTTCTCTGTTCACATGTATATGTGACTCAAGAGAAGGACTAAGGGATCAAGTAAACATTCTTATGCACTTGTAAAAGTCCACCACAAAAGATGGATAAGACTATTCGTCATGATTTACTAAGGTTTAGTAAATATGATTATACTTACAAGCTTAAGAATCATTCTGAGACATTGGAAGAGTTTCAATGTCTGACAGAACGAATAAGAAGAATCAAATTAGGCAGAAGGATACACGTTTCTCAAATCTAAAAAGATGGGAGAGTACTTTAGTATCATGTTTTAAGATCATCTTAATGATTTTGAGACCTTATCACAATTCATCCTCTAAGTGCATTATGATAGTTAAGAAGAGGAGTTATGAATTGTTGAAGTGGTTAAATCAAGAAGATGATTTATACTTCGTTCCAAAAACAATTCATAGAGTTATACTCTAAGATTGTAACTTGAGTGACATGTCTTAAAGAAGGTTTAAAACACATGTCAAATGTAAGAGTAAAAGTTTTCTACTCTTATACATTTGAAATTGGTAAGTTGTGATGTTTTGAATAAACCAAAGACCAACTAAGGCCAATTGTGTTAAGTGTCTATCTTGATTAGAATCCACACTATCTCTTGAATATTTGGCAAGAAAGTCTTATAGGTTAAGGAGACAGTGGGAGTCTAAAAGATCCTAAAAGGGTTTCAAGAAGTAATCATGTATTTGATCACTAGAATACAACTAGAGGTTTATAACCTATCTTGTTGACATTTCTATGCCTATTCCAGTTAATTTGGCTATACATTTGAGTTCTACATGTTATCAATGGTTTGCATAGCTACTTGGAAGCAATGGCAGCCCTTGAGCTGCCAGGTGGCAAGAAGTTAAGATTGCACAAGGTCAATCCATATGAGTTGGGATTTGCCACTAACCTAGTCTTGTGATTATGGTTTGACAAATTCACATGGATAAGAACACATATACCATAAAATCTAAGTGTCATAATGTTTTCTCTTCGATTCATGAAAATGATGGTAAGGAAACTCGTTCACTAAGTAGATTTTAAGTAGATAGCAATTGTAACTTTTGCAGTTCTCAAAGTCGTTAGTGGAGCGTGTGTGGTTAACCGACACACTAACATTGACTTATGAGGAATGGAAAAAGGTCTAAACAATTGAGACTATGATTACGACATCCCTTTTCATAGTTCTGAAATTGTTTAAGACACACCTGTGAGCTATCTAGGATAAGTTGTATAATTTTGATAAAGTCTTATCAAAGCAATCTAGTATCAGAAATGTAAACTTTGGTAAGAATGTCAATAAAGTATTGACTTCTAGAGGTCCAACTGTTTTCTGGGTACATGTCAAAGCTAGTGGGAGCATAAGTGCTGTGCTAATAATCATCATGTTAGTGGGAGCATGATGATTATGGTAAGTATTGCAAGTTAGCAATGTTAATTATAGAAAACAAAAGTTTCAATTCGTGAGGTTGCAAGGGTTGAAAAAGTTGTTTTGCTATAATTAAGGGAGAGGAAATTATGCTTCATTTCAATTATAAAAATTTTAGAATTGAAAAAGCTTAGATTGAGTTTATAATCATTCTAAAGAGCTTATATTAAGGTTTTAATCACCTTTAGTCAAGAATATATATATGAATTTCATGTTAGATTGGTTCAACTTAAGAAAATTCTATATATTGCATTCTCAAAATTCGATTATGATTACGACATCCCTTTTCATAGTCAAATTTTGAGAATATGGCAAACAAAAATTATTATGGAAAAAGACTGGTCTAGAACCATGTCTTTATGTGAAACATCATGAATCGTGTCCCATTTACTTTGGGTACAAGATCGATTACATGTGATATAATATTTATCTTTTCTGAATTTCCAAATGCCTTGGGGCATTAAGGAGGAAAATGTCGAGAATTAGATATTACTAAAGTAATTAAGCAATTGTCGAGGACAATCTAAGGTTTACCAAAGATTGGTTGCTAAAGGACAGTTGGAAGTATATTGTCAATATTGGAAGGACCATATTGACATAGTCTGAAAAGCGGCAACTTTTGTTCATAAATGATAGTCAAAATGGGAATATAGAGTTGTCTTCATAGGTGGAAGCCATCTGTGTAAGGTTAAAGAAACTTACTGCAAGAAGCATGTTCAAAGCAATGTGCTTTAAGGTTGACACATCGTTTCCATTGAATTTCTCTCCATTGGAATAGTCTGTAATGATTGTTGCCAAGTCTTTGTGGCTTTGTGCATAATCATTACAAGAGGAACAGTGCATATAACTTTAAAAATCTGAAAAGATTTCGATAAATGATAGGAATTTGATATTCTTACATTTTCGATAAGGATTTGGGAGTGTGAAAAGAGAATCATTGAAATTATGTTCAATGGATCTAGTTCACAAAGAAAAGGATCATAGACAAACATATAGTTCATACTTGGTGTATGGCAAAGCTATTGTTTAGAAAAACATAGTGTACATGCTTGGAGCATGGGATACCTAGTGTTTTAATTCAAGTATAAAGTTGATAAAACCGAAACAATGAATAATGAGTAATCAGTATGGTGATAAATAAAAGTGGTTTATTTATATTCATAGGTTTTCATACCATATTAGATTCATTTATTCTTGTGTTTCACTTTGCATGTTTTGACTTCCATAATGGCTAGGTTATTCTTCCGGAATGACTAAGTTATTCAAACCATCCACAGTCGGTCATATGTTGGAAGTGGATATGAATTAAGACTGTAATGGGTTGGCTTGTAGAGGTTCAAGTTGTGGGACACAGTTGTACTACAACACTCATGAGTGCTCATAATTTCTGAGTATTGGATTCAACCCGCGCTTATTTGAATAACTTCATGGATTTTATCACGAGTGATCATGAAACGATAATATCTTATATTCTTCAAACCTAGATATATGAGTTGTTACTATGAGTTGATAGTACATTGATTGCACGGAAACGCATTGGTAACTCGATGTTATAAAACTTGCCTCTGTGTATGATTCAACAAGTAGTAGAAGAAGCTATATGAGTCAAAGTTTATCCATTCCTTTTACCTTCGGGATAAAAGTGATATCTGCGGGGCCCTCGATGATTTAATGATGACACACGTGAGTGCTTGGCCAAGCCAGGACTGATTTGATTTATTCAATCAGTCAGTCGTCATAAATCGGATATCGGGAAACAACAAATGCACAGAGAGAATGATTTATAATCCATGTCTTATTCCATATGATATCTTGAATGGAGGAATATATGATCCCTTATCTAATGGACACGTTCGACAACGGATTTAAGAGCTATGATTGCCAGTTAGGTTTTGAAGTCATATTCAATAATAGTTTTAGACTTATCCAAGTGGGAGACTATTGGATTAATGTCTAAGTCCATAACTATATTTGGTATGTACTTGACCCAACCCAGCATGGTCTATTTGGGTTGCACTTCACCGACACAATTTATATGGATAGTCCTTTGAGAATAGTATATTTATGATTTATATTAGTATATTATAAGTTCTAATATATTACTATGGAATCATATTATTTAATTAGTATTGATCAAGAATTAATTTAGAATTAATTAAGTGATCAAAATGAACTAATTAAATATGGACTCTTATATATATGGAATGGGCCAAGTTCATCTAGGTTGGGCTAAGCTTTCATGGATAGTCCATGGAGTGTTTAACCCATGGATCATATGAAATGAAAGGTCATGGGTTTAACCCTAGTCTCCATGAAGTGGTGTAGATGATGATGGCATGTGCGGAATATGAAAGATCTAGTGAATCATCATGTAAAATCAAGAACACAAGGAGTAAATAAATCATTGTAAGCTCTTATTAGATCTAGAAAGATTATACAAATGGGTTTGTATACAATTTCTCTCTCTAGTCTAACACTCCAAATGGTTCACTTACATAATGGGAGTCACTCACTTCCTATTTATAGGAAAGACTCAACCCATTTACACATACAAATAGGAAAGCGTAAAACACTACATCCAAGCATGACTTTGCACCCTAACATTCTCCCCCTCAAAGTTAGGATTGGATGTCCGACTTTAATCTCCAACGAGCTAGCGCGATCAAGACCATACTCCCCCTCGAAGTAACACCGGTCTTCAAATCCGCAAATGAATATTCGACAAACCCGAGAAGCTTCGAATACCCATCATTCTCCCAATTTTAATAATCAAAAAATGATTATAAAACCCACTAAGGATGAGAAGTGCCGGAGGAATAGTCTTCACAATACTCCCCCTTGATGTGTACCAAAAATGAATCACCAAAAATCTTGCACGGAAAAACAATCACGAAAAAGCCACAAAAAATTTCCAATTTATGAATTTTTTGACTTTTGGGTGAAAGTTGCAACATTTTTGAAAAACCGGGTAGAAATTGTCATTTTCTAAAACTTGCAGGGACCCGTTGCGCCAAAAACAGTCAAATATGTGAAACTCTAGCCCTTTTGCGAAACTGGGCATAAAGCGTAAATTCGCACAAACTGCAGGGACCAGAACTGAAAATTCTGCAATTTCTCAGCTTTTATTACCCATATGCGAAGTTGGGTATTTGTTGCAAAAAATCAAAAACTACAGGTACTCATTTCTAAAATTTCTGCATTTTCTTCAAACTTGCGAAACTGGGCTAATTTTGCCATTTCGTGAAAATATAAGGGGCCAAATTCGAAACTATTTGTTTTCTTCCCCAATTCACGTTATACAGTAAAATACTTCGCATCGTGCACGTTCCTTACAAATGCTTCGCATAATAATCTTTTGCACATCGATTTCAACAGATGCAAATGAAGAACTTTCGCATATGCGAACTCAATCATCAATCTTAGATGCGAAACCTAATCAATATAACCTCATATGCAAACTCAATGAAGACCCAGATGCGAACTCGCACAAATCAATCACAAAATTTTCTCACCAAATGCGAAATCTTAACCATCAACCATAAAATTTTCATCATTCGCATTTCATTCACCAATAATTTTCGATCACAAACCAGTGAACCTTGATTTCAATTGTTCGTCAATCGACTCCAAAATTCCTTCGATCACAAACCAACACTTCGTGTTTACATCCATTGGAAGTAATCAATCCAAAATCAAAGTCATTATCCAACATATAGCCTTCGTTAACAATAATCAAATCCATCTATTCCAAAACAGTTGACTTTGCTATCGATATCTTCCTATCGATCGAAAGCTAACCGGTTCGTTTTGTAGTTCATCAACATCAACCCTTCCCAAACGACTCTACATCGATATGCAAGTACAAACTGTAAACACTTCAATTACCATAATCAATTGATTAATAACGAAGTCTTTGTTATATCGATATCAATCCTTTGTGACTCCAAAAACCTGTTCGTCCCCAAAACTCCATCTGATACCCATTTACTTCCAAATTCAAAATTACTCCCAAAATTGAACTTGATTTCAACACACACACACACACACACACACTCAAAACAACTTGTCTCTATCGATTTCATCTTCCACTTCATCAATTCATAACACAATCATCGACTTTAACTTTTTCACATTTTGACTTTTCAAAGTCAAAGATCAACAAACGCGAAATTGACGAATCTAAGGTCCAATTTCAGATCAAAATGTATTCCTTCAACAGTTCTTCACACATTCAAGTGTTCTTGGTCAACAATTTCATCAAAATCAAAGTACCAATTTCCGATTTCAAAGATAGGACTCATATAAAATCGATTTCATCATATATGAATCATATGAAATCGTAAAGCTTTTTCTAATCATTGATCGACATTGATCAAAAGAAAGAAGGAAAAAAAATTATCGAGAAATTGAGTGGGTGTTTGGGATAGCTTTTAAAAATATCTTATTAACTTATTAGCTTTTTAAAAAGATAATAAGCTAAAAAGAGTGTTTGTCTATTTAAAAAGCACTTTTTAAAACAACTTTTTGGATGAGAAAAAGTAAAGCTTTCAAAAAGCTGGAAAATCCTAGCTTTTTAGCTTTTTAACCATTTTACTCTTGAAAAAGCAGCTTTTCGCATCCAAACACTTTTTAAAACAAGCTTTTCCTCAAAGCTATAAGCTAATAAGCACTTTTCTTAAAAATCACTTTTGACATAAAAAAGCTAACCCAAACATACCATGAGAAGAACATTCAAACGCAATAGATTAGGAAACAAGAACAGATGCGTATGAGTTCAAACATACAAGCATTTGACGCGTCCGACTAGATCTGGAACAAGTCTTATTGATCATATGATGTAAATGAATTTATGGGCTCATAAATGGATTATGATCGATAACATCTCAACTGATGGGCTCTGAAACTATACTATCGGATTATAAAATAATTGATTGGGCTCACGAAAGTCAATCAATTAACAGTAATATTCGAAGAAAAAAAATGAGTTTGATTTTGGACTTCGAATAATATCCAAATTTTAATGTTTGGGCTCAATGAATATTATCGAAAATTTGATTTTGTTTTTGGTTGGATTTGATCAAAAAAATTAATTGGATCAACAAAGGGGTTGAAACGGATTAGATCCAACGAAACAAATTGATTAAAAATGAAAAACGCAAAGCCCGAATTGAAATCATGGATGTTTTGGAATCCGTTTGAGAATTTGAGATACCTTTTTGACGAATCGAGATCCATTTTCAATGAACGAATCAAATTTGGAAGATCTTGGTTCTTTTTTCGGAATGAGAAAATCTCCAAAACGAACATTGTACCACCCACCATGCGAGATGTACAACTCGTTCTTCATGTTCTTCGTGTTCTTCAACGATCCAAAAACATCTTCAAAAGAACCATCAACACTTTTGGGTTTTGACTTCAAATTCAATTCAACCTTTAGAGATTGTTGCTTCGGAACCCAAATTTGTTTCACGGATTTCAGCTTCACAACATTTGACGATTTTTGTGAGTACCGCTTGTTTTTGCGATTGATCTTCTTCTTCTTTTTCTTTATCATCTTTTTTCATCTTCAAGACTTGATCTCATGAACAAACCCACTTTCCATAACATCAACTTTGTGAGTTTGAATCAAATCTTTTGGAGTTTGATATTTGTGAATTTCTTGAACCACCGGCTTCCGATAAGGAATCATTCCTTCAAACGAATCACAAGAACACAAAATATCATCGGTTTGAACTCCAATCGAGCAAAAAACTTTTTCATCTTGAGAATCAACTTGAACTCCTTTTTCTTGAACATCATCATCATCATCAAGAACACCATCCCGAGCTTCACGAAAATCTGCATAATATTCAAGTTTATTGCTTCTATAGTTGCATTCAGCATGAGAAATTTCTTTTATGACTTCTCCATCTCTTCTATTTCTTCATCTCTTTTGATATGTTGTAACCAAACGATCAAACAAATGTTTGGTTCGAAAAATTGGACAACTAATTAATTCTCCAACTTCATTCTTTTCTCCATTTACAACAACATCACAATCGCTTATCAATCCAACAGTTAAGCTATAAAGAAGATATTCAAATGAGCATTCAGTTTGAACATCTTCACTATGTATCATCCATTTCTCCATAATTGATTCTTTTCTTTCAAATCAAATGATATGAACTTGGGTTTTCTGGAGAGAGAAAGTGATTTTGAATGGGTTTTCTAGAGAGAGAAAGTAAAAAATCACTTGAATTCTAGTGAAGAAAATCGAATTATGAAAAGAATCAAAGATGAATTCGATTTCTAGAATCCAAAAACTTTCTAAATCATGAAGATCAATGAACAAAAAATGAATCACCAAATCAAGAAAGCCATCGAGGATCAATTCTTGATGAAAAAAAGAACACCCGCTCTGATACCAATTGTAGGT
Source organism: Lactuca sativa (assembly GCF_002870075.4). Classification (NCBI taxonomy): domain Eukaryota; kingdom Viridiplantae; phylum Streptophyta; class Magnoliopsida; order Asterales; family Asteraceae; genus Lactuca; species Lactuca sativa. The sequence goes on from NC_056627.2 coordinate 194,846,203, forward strand.
GTAGATTATGATGGCATGTGCGGAATATGAAAGATATAGTGAATCATCATGTAAAATCAAGAACACAAGGAGTAAATAAATCTTTGTAAGCTCTTATTAGATCTAGAAAGATTATACAAATGGGTTTGTATACAATTTCTCTCTCTAGTCTAACACTCCAAATCGTTCACTTACATAATGGGAGTCACTCACTTCCTATTTATAGGAAAGACTCAACCCATTTACACATACAAATAGGAAAACGTAAAACACAACATCCATTTACACATACTATATAAAGATGTCCTTGGTTGGTGAAATTGGCACGAGTGTGGGCACACTAAGAGGGCTAGCCGATTTCACTAGAGAGAACCAAAGTATTCTTATTCTCAAAGTCTTCCAAGGTGTTTTGGTAAGCTCTTAAAGCTTGAGGCTTCCACACTATTGGGCTAAGCTCTTAAAGCTTGAGGACATCAAGCTACACCAAAAGGTATGCCATCTAACTAGTCTTTATAGTATAGTTTCCTCATATTATGCTAGTTAGGATTAAAATCTTGGAAAGTTCTTATTTGCATGTATAATAGAGAAAACATGGATCCAAAGTTTATAGGGTTGCGTGTACACCATAAGAGTGTTAGAATGCTCATTACCCAACAGTTACTACAACAGATATTTGTTCAGCCACTGGGGGCTGTTGATTCCTATCTCCATTCGCGTTCCCCACTCCACTTCGGGTTCTTGCCATTTTGATCTATACACCAGATCAGATGTTCGGTGCGAAATGACGAGAATTAAGATAGGAAAGATTTTATTTATGAATGACGTGTAAATCTCCTTATTACCTCGAAAAGTTACATGCCATTTCTAATACGGTAATTAAACGTTTAGAAATCTGTACACATAAAATTTCCAGATCCGGTCGGCAACAGACAATAGATCCAATCAAACGATAGCATAAAGCATAACAAATCAATTAGCACGTAAAAGCAATTTAGGCATCATTCCTAAAATGAGCTAGTGCTTGTGTCTATTCATGTGTATTACCTAAATATATTAAACACACTCCTCACAATCATTGCTTAGCGTTCTAAGTTTAATTCTAGAAATAAATCCATAATCCTAGTTCGCTTAAACTAATGCTATGATACCAACTCTGACATCCCCATTTTCACGGCCAGAAAAGACCGATTTTGTTTATGCTTTATAAAAATCAGAGTATCTCTTTTAATAAAAATGTTGCAGAATTTGTTCCCAGAAAAACACGATAAATATGTTATCAAAACATTTCCAAAGAAACGTATTTTATTCATTTTAAAACGTTTAGGATGTCATCGTCAATACAGAAACATAAGCATAAACAGAACTTACATTCATTTACACTAGTGATCTATATCTCCTTAATCTCTCAGTGTAAGGTAACTTCACATCGTCACCTGTGATATAACTAAACTGAGTGGGTCAGGTTGGGAAACCCGGTGAGTACATATGGTTTTCAATCGACAATAATATAATTATTATGTTTAAACAATCAAACAATCAACCTAATTACCCATCCCCATTATCTTCTTTACTCTTAAGGATCCACCCTAAGAATCAACTATTCCTTGTTCATGCATTGCTAAGGATCATCCTAAGGAATCAGCACGAAGTCCATCGTTGCCACAGTTTACACAATGGGAACTAAGTCTACATATCGCAAGGGTTTAGGCATCAAGTCTGCATGATCACCAAGGTTTACACAACGGGCACTAAGTGTACATAGTCGCCAGGGTTTAGGCATCAAGTCTTCATGATCGCCAAGGTTTAGCCACCAAGTCTGCATGGTCGCCAAGGTTTAGCGTACACTGGGTGAACACATCGTTCACAACACCTACAGGTTGCGAGCCTGCTAGTGTTCCACTGGACTGTCTTGAATAGTCTATGGTTGTCATCCATACTCTGTTAGATGACGGGGCTAGCATTTGGGAACAAGGATTCTCACATTGTCCACCTCTCACCCTTACCTCATAGTCTATATCACCTCTCAACTCATCATCCAACTCATATTTCATCGACCCATGTTTTACCCAACATATTATGTAGATATAAATACATAGACAGTTTAAATCATATAAAACTTGTATAAAATCGTTCATCCAGCATAGATAGCAATTATACACATAATATGCACACATAACATGTAGTTTATATAAAATACTTCATATCTATGTGTAAGATGAAAGGGACCATGCACTCACCTGATAAGGTGGTGACTCGGCACTCGGACAAGACTTCGTTATCTCAAAACAATTTCCTTCGACGAAACCTAGTATCATTACCACTAAGGTTTCTTTTTTTTTTTTAAATTCACCGAGACTAACTAATAGTCTGGGTATTATTATTATTATATAAGCGTTAAACAACACTATATAACTCATAATAATATCCCAAATAATTATTTTAAGGTCCTAATAACATTACTATAATTAAATAGAAGCTATATTAAAAACAGCGTAGGGACAACTCACTTACAACGGGTTTTATAGAAAACCGGGCTTCGCTTGGTGCAACGTTTTCGAACAGAAAGACCCTTTTTCTCGGGACTTCGGGAGCCTCGGGGCTTCCTTCGGGTGCTAGGGGTTCACCTAGGCTTAAGGGAGGGTTAAAACCCTTAGATAGAGAAAGTAGTGAGAGAAAGAATTGAGAATGGTGTGAAATTTCCGGAAGAATTCGCACCCTTTTATTGGCTTCATAAGCCTCGGTTACGCTGGGCGTCCAGCAGCGCTATGTTGGGCATAGGTCGGATAAGCTTGCCAGCCTCGCACCAGCTGGCTCGCACCTGCATCGGATGGATAAGAAGCGTAGGTAAGCTGGGCGTACCAACCTCGGACATGGGCATAATAGCGAGGGCTATGTGGCATGATCCGAAGCGCGTTTCTTCATCGGCGATGAGTGGCCCAGATGCTGCCACGTCACCAGTTCCTCACCAGGCTTCGCAAAATTGAGTACAAACTTTAAAAATTCATAACTTTCGCATACAAGCTCCGTTTTCGACATTCTTTATATCCACACAAAGACAGGAACATACTCTACAACTTTTGTTTGGACTCCGTCGGCTAATTTTGATTTATTTTAAAAGTTATGTTATTAACAGGTCGGGATAGGATTGGTCCGTGAAATTCTCATAACTTCTTCATCCGACGTCCGTTTTCGACCATCTTTTTCTCATGACGCTACTATAAATGAAATCTTCGATTCTTGTTTAGGTTGTGTCGGCTAAAAACCGCTCGATCTACTATTCGAATTTCAGGGTGTACATTGTTAAGCCGAAACTTTGAAAAATCATAACTTACTCATACGAAGTCAGATTTGGGCGTTCTTTTTATGGACACTCTCTGTTTAATGTATTCTACAACTTTCGTTTAGGTTGCTAAGGCTAAAACTCACCCTATTGTAAATTCACTATTTACACTTCCTGGTATTGTGTCGTTTCCGCCGCGAAACTTCGACGGGTCATAACTTCTTCGTTATAACTCGGATTTTGGCGTTCTTTATATGTATGGAAACCTTGTAACATATACTACAAATTGGTTAAGATTATTTATTCTAAATAATCTTTTTTCAAAAATTCTTTTTCGACACTTATTGCCTCTAAATTGGCTAGATCGGATCTACGGGCGTTACACCTTGCCCCTGTCCTCTGAGGTACCTGAAGCCTTTACAATCAAACTGTAAGCTAAAGCTTAGTAAGTCAATCCTAAGTACCATACAAAACTAAACATATCACATCATGCAAATATGAGACTTCAATCCGACTGGACCACCTCATGAGGCCTACAACCTATCTAGTACGCCCCACATATCATGGAATAGCACATAGTAGGAACACCTCAACCTAACAAAGCATAACATGTAGACATATACAACAACAATCAACAACTCGCAAGTACAAGAGATCATACAGATCTACCAGTCTAACATATAACCAACGAATACAACTAATCATACATATCTACCACTCTAACATCTATCCATCATAATATCATCTTACATACCATGATACATATCCTCGTGGGCTGGAATTGGTTCCTCCGACCCAGAAGTACAGTGAGGAAAACTCACCTTGTTGAGTATTATGTATTGCGTCATTGGGCCTGTTTGTTTAGTCCGTTTGTATAAACGAGTTGGGCTTGTCCACTCATTTTTATTGCTAGGGTTAGGGTATATAAGGTGCATGCATGAATCGTATTTTTGTCAACTCTGATATTATCGTTGTAACCCTATTTACGCCTCTACAGAACTAATTCTTCATCGAGTTCTTCTGAGGTGTTACTATTAATCATTCAACACCAGTTTGATCAATATCATGTTTTATTTACTTATCTGTTTGAATCTTTACGGTCTGTAAGGTTTTATTTTCAACAATTGGTATCAGAGAAGGAGACTGTGTAATATATACGCATCTCTTCTACTTATAGAGTTATAGGGTTTTCGTTAATATTGGATTGAACTCAGTCATCTTCTTTGTCATTGTGACGGCTCAAAGAGATCTCAATATTACCATATAAACAATCTTTGTTTACACGTCTGATTCATTACAGATATCAAAAGGTTATTCCCCATGCATAACGATGATTCAAACATCAACTTCTTGAATATCTCAAGCAACATTGGATTAAAAACCAGAATTCTGATTCTTTTTCCTCACGAATATGAAGTCTGGGGGATGGTCTTTGTAGATTATGTTCTAGGCTCGGAAGATAACGGTTATATAATTTGGGAGGAAATCACTCTAGGTTCGTTTGTTCACATAGAGACTAAAAGAAAAATAAAATCCAGGAAGAATTCAACCAACTGCTTCTTGATGTGAAGGACATGCCTCAAGACAAAAAAGACAAACTCACAAGCAATATTAAAGCAATGAGAATCATCAGATTTGCTTTGCAAGCAGATACTTTCCATCTCGTGAGCTCTTGTGACACAACGAAGGCCATTTGGGATTGGTTGAGAGAGCTCTACTCAACAGACACAGATCTAGAGCATTCGAATCAAACGCTCTTGCTAACCAAGTTTGGCGAATTCATTCAAAAGCCTGAAGAAACACTGACTGCCACATTCAATCGATATAATCATCTTCTCATCAAAATGATGAAGCATGGAATAGGACGTGAACATATTGAGAAAAAGGTCATGTTCATGAATGCACTGCGATCAGTAGTATTAACTGTTAAAGCGCACGAACAGTTCAAGAACTATACTCTTGCGAAGCTTGTGGGTCTTCTTAAGCCACGAGAGAGTGAAGTGACGAAATAAGTGAAGGTCGTTTCTGGAATGGGGTCTTTAGCCTTGGTTGTGAAGGGCAAGACAATGACTGATGTCAGATATAGATCAGATCACTCTGAGCTTGAGCTCTCAAACAAAGATTTTGATGTAATGGTGTCAAACCCTAAGTGATTTGCTAGAAAGAAGTTTCCTTCAACTAAAAACAGAAACTGGCAGGGAAGCTATAGCTCGAAGAAAGTGAAATAGGAGAACATGAGTGATTCTCAGAAAGAGGAAGAGAATAAGGAGAAAAAGGTGGTTGGTGACTTCGGATATGATTGTAACTATTGTCAAGGCAAAAACCATCTTGCCAAAGAGTGTATGATGCGAAGGCAAAATGAGAAGAATGAAGGAGAAGATGAGGAAGCTTACCATCTGAGAAATCTGGAGGAGTTCAAGAGGAAGAAAACTAATGATAATTGTATGCCTGTGTTAGTTGTGTAGGAAAATATGGCTAAAGGCGAGTTTGGAGGAGTGGAGGTCTGGTCGACAAACTCTGAGGATGAAGAAGTTTGCAAGTACACACACAGAAGGGCATTTGTAGCAAAAGAGGAAAGTTCGCAGTTCTCAGGAAGATGCTTAATGGTGACTGGTGGAAGTTCACAGAAGTAGGAGAATGCTAACGGAAGTGAGAGAAGGGTTGATAGTTGTTTTCCCACACGACCTGTTCCAGAAAAAATCAATGAGTGCGAACAACCGATCAATAACATACATTCCATTCTCGAGACTCTTAATATTCCTGTATCTAGATATGAAACTGAGTTAAGCCACTTAAAATTCATCTTTTCAAGCATAAACGATAGTTTAAAGTCAACCCGGTTGACAAACTCTAACCTAATTGATCAATTGAGCAAGGCTACATCCAAGAGTGATGAGAGTCATATATGGATTCAGAAGATCGAGTTGGATTTGTCTAAGTCTAGGGATTAATCTCTTTATTTGCAACGAGATAATCTTATTCTTTTGAAACAGCGCAAATTTTTTTGTTTAATTGCAAAGCAGCTTTACTTTAATATCACTGAACTGCACCTCGATTGTGAAATTGGTAAGAAAATCCACAATATGATTTTGTCGTTTCTCGAATTAAAGGAAAATGAAATAGACGCAGACTGCTACAAATGCGAATCTATCGTTTCGTTTGAAGAAACTTATGATGCGTACAAATATGGTCTTGAACAAATCGAAAATTACATTGAGTCCAAGGACCACAAAAATATCTTGAAACAAATCTTGGATGAGAATGATAAAAAGCTTATTAAATTTGATACTGTACAGAAATTTGACTCATTGAATGCCAAGTTCAGTTCAGAAAATAATTTGAATGTTGAAAACAGTTCTAAATTCGATGAGGATAGTGATATGAGTGAGATCTGCGTAGAGGATGAGGTTGACTGCTCGGAATTCGTTAAAAACGAATCCCAACATGCGAAAGCTCTTATTTCTGAAAATTCAGTTGAGTTCGCAATAATTTCTCAAAATAAACTAATTTTTTTTGAAAAAATAAGCAACTGTTTTTCCAAGGGTCCAAACTACTCCAAATAATGTTTTTAATGTTAATGGAGTGATCGAAACTCAAACTGTCGAATTAAAGTCCATTGTCGACGAGGATAACAGGGACGGTTGCGATGAGTTCTTTTGGTCAGCCCCAATAGATAATGCTAATGAAATTGTTGGTTATCTGAAAGGACCTCATGGAAAGCGAAGGGAAGATATCTAGGTGAACCCATAAACAATCGCTCAACATTTGAAAAAGGTAGCCCAAGTGGTACCAAAGAAGTTCGCAGTGAATCCAAACCAGTGAAGAGCGAATCTGGTTTGGCAAAACCAAAACCAAATGTGAATATTCATAAGTCGTCTAAGAAACTTGCAGATCAAAAACAACAAATAAATGAGAGATATAAAGGAAATATCAATGAAAGGAAGCAATTTTGGCAATCCTAAAATTCTGGTTATGTTCACAACGAATGAAGGTTTAATCACAATGCGAAAGTACGTTCACAGGTAAATCTCAGTCAATGTTCGCATTGTTGCTCTCACGGTCCAAGGAACTCTCAGCAAAAGGGAACTCCAAAAACCTTCTTCAAAAAGAAACCAATGGAGAGACCAAAGCCTTATCACTCTCAATCCACGAAGTCTACATCTAATGACAACAAGGGCAAGGGAAAGATAGTTTTGGAGCTGAAAGTTCCAACCAAGACAAGGAATGCTAACCATAAGGAAACTAAAAAGAAACCCATTAATAATGAAGCTAACACCAAGCACAAATCTTCTGATTCTAAAGAAACGAACTTAAAAGATAACAAAATCAAAGTTTTTACCATCAAACGAAAAGATGAAACCACGCTCATAAAATGAACATATATGGTTAATCTTGACATTACTTTTCCTCTTTCTGTGAAAGACTCACAAGGACCCAAGAAACTTTGGCTTCCTAAATCTGCTTGATTTTTGCAGGTAATTCGTGACGAACAGTTCGACACTGGATGGTACATTGATAGTGGTCGTTCGCGTCATATGATAGGAAGGAAGGAGGAGCTACGAGAGTTCAAGGCACTTAAGGATAGTGGTAATGTAAAGTATGGTAATAATTCCTTTGGAAGAATAAAAGGCTATGGAATGATAAAGAATGGATATTTATCAATTTGCAAAGTGCCTTACGTTGAAGGATTACAACACAACCTTGTTAGTGTCTTGCAATTGGTTGTGGGGATTGGATTGAAGGTGTCATTTGATGACGAAGGATTAGAAATCATTGACAAGAAAACCATTTTTATTCTTCTGATATCACAAGGAATGCTGAGATGTATCCGTTAAATCTAAACCCATACGAGGGAAGCCAGCTATTTCCTGCTTACAAAATCTCACTCAGAAGAAAGCTGGTTATGGCATAGGTGTCTCTTGCACTTAAACTTCAAAGACATTAACAAACTCGTTCTTGGTGATCATGTGTGAGGACTTCCTCTTTTGAAATTTGACAAGGATCATTTGTGTGCTGCCTGTGAGATGGGAAAGCAAAGTAGAAAAACACATCCAACTATCGTGAACATGAAATTCATCGAACCTTTGGAACTTCTACACATCGACTTATGTGCACCTTCATCTATTGAAAGCGTTGGTGGCAGTAAGTATACTCTAGTAATTGTAGATGATTGTTCACGTTTCACTTGGGTGTTCTTTCTTAGACGGAAATCTGATGCAATTCCAAATCTCAAGGATTTTATCAAGCAAATCGAACTTCAACTGTGAAAGCTGGTTCGTAGCGACAACGAGCTAGAATTCAAAAACCAAGCTTTTGAAGAATTTCTTGCTGAAAAAGGAGTCACACACAACTTCTCTGCTCCCTACACTCCATAACAGAATGACGTAGTTGAAAGACGAAACCGTTCCTTGTGTGAAGCTGAATGAATCATGCTAATGTTCGCATGCCTCCCACTATACTTCTGGGCAGATGCTATCGCTACTGCTTGCTTTACCCAAAACAGATCCATCCTGAATAAATGATTTTCTATTACTCCATTTGAAAATTTAAATAATCGCAAACCTAATGTCAACTTTTTCCATGTTTTTGGTTCCAGGTGTTTCATTTTCAACTCTAAGGAACATTAGAACAAGTTCAATGCAAAGCTGACGAGGGTATATTGTTTGGATATTCACTGAACTCTAAGGCATATAGGGTTCTCAACAAACGATCAAAGAAAATCGAAGAAACCTATTATGTCACGTTTATGACAACTATAAGAAGAGGATTCATTCAAACGAAAGTCAAATACCAGAAAATCTTTCTGAAGCCCAATTATGTTGTTATTCCAATTTCCAATCTATATGAGGGGTTCATGTTAGTGTTTAATGAACCTGAGAAAGCCATGACATCTGAAGCCAAGGCATATTATAACAAAGTAGACAATCGTAAGAAGATCATTGATGATGTTGCGAAAGATATGCCACTACAGCCACCCACTGCAAACATCCCTCAAGACACGAACACTACTCTCCAGTGGGAGAATTTTTAATCTAATACACATTTCTAGGGGGGGATGCAATACCTCAAAGCACGAATACTCCACTACAGGGGAGGGTTTCACTTCACCTATTCCATATTAGCCTCCTTCTGAAGGCTATGATTCGATTCCAGAAGTTAATGAGTTTGCATCATTCGAGGGGGAGAATAAGGAAGCGAATGGCGATTCAGACGCTCAATCAGTTCAATCAGAATTTGTGGAAATTAATGCTGAACTAAATCCATCCTTAGATCCCAATTATCCTTCTATGACCAAATGGACCAAAGATCACCTAAAAGCTGAAGTCATTGGTGAATCTTCTGTTGGTGTCCTTACACGATCCCAACTAAAAGCGAAGCAAACTGCACTATTTTCAAAAGTAGAATTTTGTATGTTTAATTCGTTTGTATCCAAGATAGAGCCCAAAACCATCGACACTACTCTTGATGACTCTGATTAGGTGCAAGCAATGCAAGATGAACTCAATGAGTTTTAACGTAAAAAGGATTGGAGGTTAACTCCAACTCCACCAGATGCATCAGTTGTTGGTTTGAAATGGGTATTTCGTAACAAGATGGATAGAGAAGGCAACTTGATTAGGAACAAAGCAAGACTTTTGGTCAAAGGTTGTTGTCAAGAAGAAGGTATTGACTACGAAGAGACTTTCGCACCAGTAGTGAGTTTGGAATCCGTTCGCATATTCTTGGCATATGAGGCTCATAAGAACCTGGACGTTTTTCAAATGGATGTGTAGTGTGCGTTCCTAAATGGAAAACTAAAAGAAACAGTTTACGTGGAGCAACCACCTTGGTTCGTGAATGAAAAGTATCCCAACCACTGCTATATTCTCGACAAGGCAGTCTGTGGTCTAAAGAAGGCTCCAAGAGCCTGGTATGAAACATTAACTCATTTTCTTAAAATGTCTAAATTCAAAAAAGGTTCGGTTGACCCAACCTTCTTTTGCAAGAAAGAGGGTGACCACTTGATAATCGTCTAAATTTATATTGATGACATCGTCTTCGGATCTACTAATCCCAACCTAACAGCTGAGTTCCAAAAGTTGATGGAAACTAAATTTGAGATGAGCTCAATGGGTCCAATTAACCTTTTCCTTTGATTAAACATTAGACAGGGACAGGAGGGAATTTTTATAAATCAATAAGCTTACACGGATATCTTACTCGCTAAGTTTGGAATGGTGGGAGACTCAAAGGCAAAGGTTCCAATGGCATTCGGAACGAAACTGACTCCTTCACAGGATAAACTAGTTGCAGGTATGACCCTTTATCGTAAGATGATTGGTTCACTAATGTATCTAACAACCAGTAGACCGAATATTATGTTTTTAGTATGTTATTGTGCTAGGTTCCAATCCAATCCTCGCGAACTTCATATGGTGGCAGTTAAGAACATATTTAGATATCTGAAACGAACGTCATCTCTTGGAATATGGTATCCTACGAACTCAGGGTTTTTCTTTCAAGCATTCTAAGATGCTTACCTAGGGGGTGCAAATTAGATAGAAAAAGTACAACTGGTGGATGCCAATTTCTTGATGGCAAAGTAGTAAGTTGGCAATCCAAGAAAAAAAACATGTGTTTCATTGTCAACAGCTGAGGCTGAATACATAGCTGCAGCTTCGTGCACATCCTAGGTCATTTGGATTCAAAGGCAGCTTAGCGACTATGTATTAAGTATGAAAAGAATCCCACTTTACTGTTACTCCGAAAGTGCAATTCACATTTGTCACAATCCACTGCAATAGTCAAAGACGAAACATATATATCACTAAGGTATCACTTCATAAAAGATCACGTGGAAGATGGCAACTTCGAGATACATTTCGTTAGATCCGCTGATCAGTTAGCTGACATATTCACCAAGGCCCTACCTGAAACAACCTTTAATAGAATACTTCAAGGGATGGGAATGATGGAAGCTGAATCTGTACCAAAACCACTTTTGCACTCATAAAGTTTCACTGCGAATTGGTGCGAATGTTCGCATTAACTTGCAATCAACTGTTCATTTGCAGTCGTATTTATGGACACGAATCGGTGCAAACGCTCTCAGTAGTTTACAGAACACTGTTCATTTGTGGTTTTGTTTTTCATATATCCTTTTGTAATTTTCGTATATTATTGCTTTCTTTTCTTTTCTATTTGTATAATTTTTGTTTTTATTTCTTTTCAGAAATTCTCAAAAACCAAAAATATTTTATTTGTTTCTATTTTACTTCTTTTCAGAAAAATAAAATTACAAAAGTATTTTAATCTTGTGTTTATTTTTTTATTTCTTTTATTTTCCCAACATTCAAAATTCCAAAATTAATAAATTCACACCAAGATCATGGAATAATATGTTTGCAAGATCCATCAATTCATGTGATGGGGTAGGTATATAACTCTCTTTACTTATGTATTAGTTAAATGTCCCTAGAAGCATGCTGCTTCATGTTGACCTAAGCCTCTACGACTCGAGTTGAAGCCTTAATGAGTTGATACTACCAATCAATTCTTCCAAATCAGGCTGCTAATTCTAATCAGTCATGAGCTACTTTACTCTTCTCACATTAAGAGAAGAGTTATCTGCATGGTCACTTTCGCATTGCAGAGGCACTTTCGCTTTCTAAAACAATCTTTACATTTCTCTACTACTTTCGCATTCATACTTGTAACCCTTGACACTCTTAGATATTATCACTAAGGTTTATGGTTACACAACATCTGTTTTCATGATCTTAGTTTCGTACACTACGAACTAAGTGAAACCCAAAATTCAATACATTTCATGAATTGATGGTGAACAATCAAACGTTCTAGTATATTCACCAAGGAATTAATGAAAGTCCACTTTCGTGGTCTGTACCAAGAAATCTCTTTTCTTTTTTGTGATCCTGATTAAATATTCTAGTCCTAACATGTTTCTTCCCAATGGATCCAGTTTTAATTTTTTTTTTTAGATTTCAATTACTTTCCAAGTCACTAAAACTCTTTCAAACCTACTCGTTTAACTGACTACACTGGTCACACGAGTACTTCTTCCAACTTTCGCACTTACGTCATGTTCGTAGTTAGGTATAAGACTGAACCACACTTTATATGCCATATCAAAAGAAGCCTTTCAATGCTTCTCAACAAACATTTAATCGTTATTCAACAGGAAACCACACAGACACTTCTTAGTCTTTCTTGACTTTGAAGGAAGAGATCTATGCCCGAGATCCACAGTTTCATTTCTTTATTTAGGCATCACTAAATCCCAAAGAAATGTTTAGATTTATTTCTTTATCTTTAACACTCTTGCATGAATATCCCTGTGATTTTCACAAAGTCTAGGTAGTGGTTACTAATGGTATTTTAGGTTCACAATTGTATACATGTTCGTTGAACTACACGTTCGTGGCATATATATTCATAACGCTACTTCACTGCGAACGGGATACGCTAACGCAACATATCTTAAGAGATAAGAATTCAAATGGGCGAGTGATAATTTGAATCGACAGCTACTTTATTGCCGCATGACGCACGGATCTGGCACCTCTACAGTTGTTAAGTCACGCTTTTTCAGCCGACGTTTAAATAACAGATGCAATCTCTCCCCTGATTTTCCTCCCATATCGAATTATATATAAAGATTTTGACGGATCTATCTCTCATTACCACTTTCAAAAATCTCTAAACGATCAAAAAGCTCTCACCTGTTCATCTTAAGAGATAAGAATTCAAATGGGCATGTGATAATTTGAATCGACAGCTACTTTATCGTCGCGTGACGCATGGGTCTGACACCTCTGTAGTTGTCAAGTCGCGCTTTTTTTTTTCAGGCGACGTTTCAATAACCAATGAAATCTCTCCCCTGATTTTCCACCCACATCGAATCGTATATAAAGATTTTGACGGTTCTATCTCTCATTACCACTTTCAAAAATCTCTAAACGACCAAAAAGCTCTCAACTGTTCATCTTCTTCCTCAAGTTCATCAATGGCGGCTTCATCTGAAAACGCATATGTTCAAGATCAAACTGTTCACTCTACACTTCATTCCATCAAGCAACACCAAAACCTCATTATCGATTTGGACCCAGTTAAGTATGATCCTTACATGCTACCTCTTATCAACTGCCTGAAATTCTTCCCTCTGACAATAGCTATGTCTCAACTTGAGAATGTTCTGATGTCGCTTCTCTCCAAGGCATACACAATGGCAAACTATGTGAAGGATGAACAACGAATCTCCTTCGACATCCACAACCATACAACCTAGATTTCCAAAGCCTGTTTCTGGAATTTGTTACGGCTTCCTCAGTCTGACAACATGGTTAACTCGGAAACTGTTCCAAACACTGCTATCTTGGAAATGTTATACCAAATGGGGTACAAGGAAACTCTCACTACCGTTTCCAAATTCAAGAAACCTAACCTTCCTCCCACATGGAATGCTCTGTTTAGAATTATATTCAAAGCTTTTTATGAAAGGGTCACAGGCAGCGATTGTGCAAGTAAGCTCTTTATGGGTCTCATGTATGGGCTTTACATTGTCCAAAATGTCGATTATGGTTCAATCCTATGGGCTCAAGTCATCCAGAGCACTCATTCTATCACTCGCCACAGTGAGATTTCTTGTGCGAGATTTTGGTCGATCATTGTTAACAGGGCGATTAACCAACTTAAAATTCCAGTGAAGTCTGATGCACTGATGGCTTCGATCGCAACATTATACACTACTGGCATCATTGTGGCCGATACCTAAAAGTTTTCATTCATCAGAATGATCCTTGAGGCCATGTTCAGTGATTTGGCTACCAACACTAAATCTTAGAGGGTTATCGCGCTCTTAAGCCCTCTAGATTTCGCCCATTAGCTGTAGAATTTCAAGCGATTACCGCTAAGGCAGACAAGGTCAAGAAAGGAGGAAGAGGGTCCAAGAAGACTAGTAAGAAAGACACATCGAAAGTAGGACCATATGAGGCTGCGAAACCTCAACCCAAGAAGAGAAAGGATACTGCAACATCTACTGCTGCTCCAAAACAGCGATAGCAGCCTGCTAGACGGTGAAAGTCTCCAACTCCTTCTCCATCTCAGAGTGAAGACGAAAGCTTTGACTCCATGTCTGAGGTTCGCATTGAAGAAAACCAGCAGGTTCACAATGAAGAAGAATTTCCTTTTCGCACTGAGGAGGAAGATCAAGTTCTCTTTGACCCATCTATTCACATCAAGGATCCATCTCCGAATCGTGAGGTTTCTCCACCTCTTAATGATTATGTTCCTTCTCCTCCTCCTTCACCAAAACCACCACTTCTATCCCAATCACCATTGCACCTTGTCCACCACCAGTATCATCTCAACCAACAACAGTTACTATTACTCCTCCTATCTTCACTGGTTCTACCATCCCATTCAAAACCTCTACTACACCTGCAAGTACAATGAATGTATCTCATACTGGGGCTACTACTTCAGGATTCTCAAGCCACGTTTCACCACCTATCTCTCTAATTCGCACTGATGACCCTGACATGATTTTTGGAGACGAAGATGATGATTCGAGCGGATTCACTTACAGTCCTATCTAAATAAGGATTGACAGTGAAGATGAAGCTTTTGTTATGAAAGAAGAAATCAAGTCTCTTCACGAGAAGATAGATCAACTGCTTCTCGCATCCAAGGCCTCTTTTTCTGAGGCATACTCCAGAGCAGCTGTTGATTCCATCCTCGAGCGAGTTACGAAAGAGCATGCTGCTAATGCTACAACTATGTCTAAAGCAGTATGTGACTCCGCTGTAGTTTGGAAAACAACAACAGAAAAAGTCGATAAACTAATTACTAGGTATGAGCTTTGGAACCGGACCGGTTCGGAACCGGAACCAGTTTTCGTATATTATAAGAACCAGGAACTGGACCGCCGGTTCTAGCGCCAGTTCCGGTTCTGGTCCCAGTTTTTCGGTTATTTTTCAAAGTAGAACCGGTTGAAATACTACAGATTATATGCTATCTTTTGGAGCTTGTAAATGATTCAATATTTAACCAAATTATGACTTTTTACATTCTAAATTGAAGTACAAACACTAAATTACATGATGAAAAAAGAATCAAGTAATTCTGACTTCATATGAGTGAGTTATACGCATTTTAAAAGCGGGGACAGATTCCAAAAAAATAAAAAATGCTGAAACAGAAAAAATACAGCATTGATATGTTATCTTCCGGGGTCTATAACCAATTCAATATCTAACCAAAATATGTGTTTTTATAGTTTAAAATGAACTACAAACATCAAATTACATGCTAGAAAAAAATTAAGTGATTCCGACGTCATATGAATGAGTTATACACATTTAAAAAATGGGACATATTCAAAAAAACAAACAAATAATGCTGAAATAAAAAAACGCAACATCCATATGCTTTCTTTCGGGGCATATGTCTGATTCAATATCTAACCAAAACATATGTTTGTACCGTCAAAAATGAATTTCAAACTCCAAATTACATGTTGGAAAAAAATCAAATAATTTCGACTTCATATGAGCGAGTTATGCGCATTTTAAAAAATGAAAAAAATGTCAAACCGGTTCCGGTTCTTAGAACTGGGACCGGTTTTCATAAAAATGGAGAACCGGTAACCGGACCTATTACCAATTTCAGTTCTGGTTCCGGTCCGGTTCCGGTTCCGGCGGTTCTAATGCTCATCCCTACTAATTACTGACACCATTGAATTCATGAACGATAACAAGACCACCTACAACTCCAACATCGCTTCTACGAATCAAGCCATTCAGAATGTGGGTGCTTTGCTCAAACCTAAAAAGGCCAACTTTGTTCAACTTTGAAAGGACTTTCAGACTGATCAATAAGCATTCCAATCTTCCGTCCTTGAGAAAATCACAAAGCTGTAGGAGGACTTGGTGATGGAAAGAAAAATAATGGATGGTCTCGCCCTGAAGAAAGAAAAATGTAATGTGTTGGATGTCAAGCTTCAGTAAGCTGAAAACCAAGTTAATGATTTGCTATCTGAGAGGGAAGTGGTGAGAAGCTATATCACCGATGTCACTGGACTGCTCTCTGATATCATTGAGACAAGGGACTCCATAATCTCTATCACTGTTAAGCACCATTTAAATGAGAAACTCAGACCGGTGTTCGCAATGCTACACCGTTTGGAGGGTGTTTCAAAACCGGAGTCATTTTCAAAACAAGGGGGAGAAGGTGGATCCAATGCTCAAAGGAACGAACCTCCTAAAGCCCCTACAAAACCTTTCGTCAAGCAGGAGCCCAAAGGGAAAGAAAAACTATTTAAAAACGAACCATTTATTGGCAATGACGACGAAGACGGAGACCCTGATGAATCTGAGATCAAAAGGCGGAAGGCTCGCGAAGCATAAATAGATGAACATGCTCGCATGTTTGGGAAACAGAAGAGAAGGAAAAGGCTAAAAATGAAGCTAAGGCCACTCTTAAGAGCAGAATGTTGTTATTTCCTAAGTGGACCCTGAAGCGTATCCAGAACAAGGCTGTGGATCTACTCAGTAAATATTGGTTGGATCCAGTGGCTTCCTTTGCTATTCAAAATACTCTGGATTCGCAACTTGACCTTCCAATCACTCCAAAGGCTTTCATGTTTCGTGCCTTTGTGAAGGTTGCGAATGTACCATTCACTTACAACAGGGAATATCAAATGTTGTTCGCCTTTTACTTGAAGCACGTGAAGCCCCGGTTTGAAACTTGGAGTGAGAACAAGATTGTTGTTGTGAAAGTCATTGGGCCGATTGAGACCGAAAATTCCCCAATGCGAAGTTTAAGGTTGCGAGAGGATCAGCTTGTCAAGCCTACAAATTTACCCTTGCAGACCTTCTCTGCCTAAACCCCCATGACTGGATGGTGCTTTTCAACATGTTGCTGCGAGAGAAGGAGAAATACGAACCTATGATGTCCCATCTTCAAATTATGATCAAGTCATACATTCAAGAAGTTGGATCGATGGATGTGGACATTGCCACTGATTTAAGGAAGAAACCGAGCATTGTTCCTAAAGAAGCTCCGAGGGACTTTGATAAGTTAGCATTTGGAGCAACGATCTATTCAACTATTTTTTTAGATTATGAGGTGTGATTAAAATAAAACCTTAAAGATCGTAAATATTCAAACAAATGAGTAACAAGAACCAAAACCAAGCATTGTTCCTAAA
The DNA here is from genome assembly GCF_002870075.4 of Lactuca sativa. Lineage (NCBI taxonomy): Eukaryota > Viridiplantae > Streptophyta > Magnoliopsida > Asterales > Asteraceae > Lactuca > Lactuca sativa. The sequence goes on from NC_056627.2 coordinate 194,863,671, forward strand.
GAAGCTCCCAAATGTCATTCTAAGTCATAAAGTTTCCAACTTTATCACTTTTCATGGCGAGAAGGAGTCCAAAACCCAAAACCCCAATTGATTACACAAACCTAAATTTCATAACTCTTGCATGGAGGGAAAAGAGGGACCAATATCACATTTTTATGGCACTTAACACTCAAAAAAATCTGAAAGGACAACTCCATTGGTCAAGAGTAAGCCATGCTCATATATATCAGTATTATGGGACCAAAATTCTCTAAAACTTAAAAACTAACAAGATCTAGTGAAAAAGTTATCAAGTTTGAACTTTATACATTCTGGAATTGGCTTGAGAGGGAAAATCCCAAATCTAGAATGCTTGAAGCTTTCCAAAGGTAGTTCAAAGATCTTCTTCCTTCAAGGATGGACACAAAAGGCACAAAGGGATCAAAAACTCACAAATGAACAATATGGTTTGCAAGGGCGTGTTTGGGAAGATGGAGGCTGAATGTGGAAGGGGTTATAACAGTTAATGTTTATTAAATAGGGCTCAAACTGTCAATATTAGGGTTTGCATTTCTGCCAAGTATGTCCTTCCTACCCATTGAGTACGCCCAACATACTCACAAGGACCCACATTCTTGCTATAAATTGATAATTTGGGTCAAAAAGGAAAATACCTGATGTCTGGGTGATTCAATTTTAGTGGAGTATATGCAATGAAAAATAAAGAACGTGTACTAGCCAATCTTCATTTAGCATCTAAGTTCCAAGATTTCGACATCAGACAAGGGCCTAGCGAAGATAACACTGAAGAAGGTGCACTAGCCAATCTTGGTTCAACATTCAAGACCTATCCATACCAAAATCCTTATATATCATCTTATTACTCTGGTGATAAAAGATATTCTAGAAGATGTGGTTCATGTCCAAGCTCTTGGACTTTGTGGTCTCAGTCCGAAAGAATCTTGGATCCAACCCATCTTTCGATTTCTCCAAGATGGATACATTTTTGGTTTTTTGTTCAAAAATAGTTTTAGAAACTTGCTATTTTAGCAACGGAAGAATTGAATTTTCGAACAATTATAAACAACTTACAAGCCACCAAGGATCATCTTGCAAGAAATGGAAAGATTAAAAACAACCATATAAGAAAGGAGGAAATGACAACCATTGTTGTTCTTTGGGTCCTCTTGGGAGGCTTGATTTTTAATGAAGAACGAGGAACCTTTAATACACCAACAATACACCAACTTGATGTAGGTTTCTAGTCCTTTTGATGTTCTCTTAAGCTTGGAAACAAATACCTAAGTATTTAATCCAAGAGAGTGAAAAACAAGCAATAAAAACCTTCTAACACCTTTGCAAGAGAATAGAGAGAGAAAGAGAGAGAGAGAGAGAGAGAGAGAGAGAGAGAGAGAGAGTTGGAACTCACAGACTTCTCAAGTAAGATTGAGAGAAATGAAAGCCTTTCTTTCATCCCTTAAAGCATAAACATTACTCATAAGTCCTTCACCATTAAGCCCCATGCATCTACTAACTAGATTGTCCCCCATGCTTTTCATTACTTTAGATTAAACAAGTCAAAAGACCATTTCTCTAATCACCATGCATGCCTATGCTTTTTCCATAAAAATAAAAGAGAAAGTAGTTTTTATATTTTATAAAACCTAATTTTATAATATATAAACCTTAACATCTAGGTAAAAGACAAAAATCCTTTGTAGTCTAAAATGTTGTACATGACTTATTAATTCGAACCATATGAAATATAATGTTACCTGTAATTGTAAAATAGTTAATTTCATGAAATAAATAATTTTCCCATTTTATTTTAAGAGTTTATGAATATTTATTAAAATCAATCTCTAATGAGTAATAAGTTATGTCGAGTTGTTGTTAGTGTGACCCTTACGATCATATGTTAATCAGCAGTGTCATCTTAATATGACTCTTGAGCATACAAAATATTTCAATCTCCCACTGCCCCCATCCACAAACGATTTTATTATATTCTATCAAAGCGCAATTCCCAGAAGACCAAGGCTACAATTGGTGTATAAGGTAAGTTTACAAATTATCGATTTGCTACAGACATCATGTTGAGCATGAGATATATATTTTGGTAAATCTCATATATGTGTTCGACTTTACATCAAGCCTTACATATGTAAGTCTCAATGAATAGGAGGAACAAATCTCATCTTGACTACATACACCTCTTGCATACTATATATCATACCTGATAATAACCTTTCTAACTGTCTACTTAAATAATAGCATTTGACAATATCAAAGCACAACACTCCCCAAACTTAAGACCCATATATGTATCCTAGTGTTAAGGATATATATATATATATATATATATATATATATATATATATATATATATTACCTTTTATCAAGTATCATTCATGACAACAATCGATGAAGCACTTTGCGCATAATCATACATAGCATTCAATTATCTAAATAATTCATTTATATATGTAAGATAAAAGTAACTATGCACTCACATATTAAAAGTGGACAACTGGAAAGTTAGGTAGCATTTCATCTTAGCACTTAGTTTTTCCTTTGATGTGACCTACGTATGAATGTCACGCTTAATCCGTTGTCGTGTACAATTTAAATAAATAAAATATCACTTCTTGGTTGCACTAATGAGTAACACATGGAAGCAGGGTCGAATCCTTAGGGACACATCCTAATGGTTAATGCGTCTTTGTGTAAGGTACATGCTAGTCACTAAAAGAGAAAATATATAAAAAGAGGGTGTTGATTATTGACTAAAGACTAAAATTGTAGTGAATTAGACAAAATGAAATTTAATAATAAAACATGAATTCAGTTTTGATGTGATTTTTCTAGTCATGCAATCAACATTTACCTGATTATTTGATATGTGTTCTATCTAAGCTGGTACCAAGAGCAACTAATAAGCTCTAGTATATTATTTTTTTATCTAAGTAGTTAACCAAAACAAGCTCTTTAAAATAACCTTAACTTTTTACTGTCTCATTTAACATGCTCGTAATTAAGATCATAAAAGTTGCATTAAGATTTGTGTAAAGTTTTTAGAATACACAATACTTATCACAAGCTTAAAAGCATAAGGAGATGATTTCTCAGTTTATATCAGAGGTAAATCCCAACACATAACCAATTTGATACTTGTTACTCATTACCAATTGCTAAGAATAATTATGGATTCTACTAACTGATTAACTAGAATGACTAAACCTTAATTAGGTGATCAATATCAGAAGAATCAAAATCAAACATTCATAAATGCAAAACTAAAATATCTAGAATTAAACACAAATCGAAAACCAGGTCTATGGATTGATTACATGAAAAGTACAAAATAATACAAAACTCAAAACAAGGGTTTAGCCAGACGTGGCTTAAATCTGAAAAAACTAGTAAATTGAAAGATTAAAATACTGAATGTTACTAAATTAACTGAGATACACGATCCACAGTCTTCAGATCTTCAGAATATGCTCAAATCAGAGAGAAAGCCACATAAATTGTTATTTTCTTCATCTGGAGTTTCCGGAATCGGCTCTTGTTCAAACTGATCAGAGGGGTCGTATTTATATGAAAACTAGTTACTAATGGAGCAACAAAAATAAAACCATGGTTGCATATATCAAAAAAAATTAATCACATTTTTTTGTCCTAATTTTCCAGATTTATCATTTAATGAACTACGCTTCTATTACTGGTCTATTTTGAGCTTCCACGTGAAAATATGATCATATATGCGATCACATTTTTTGTTCCATAGTCACATTTTTTTATTTTTTCTGCAGAATGATATTTTTTCGACCCAATAAGACCTAGACCAATTTATGTGATCACAAAAAACGGTAAAATGTGATTGCATTTTAGGTTTTCATCTCGATTTGGTTGCAAATTTTCCATTTGAGCAGCTTCCAGTCAGTCCTCAACATCCTTCTTCAGTTCCAACTCGAGTTAAGCTCGAATGCTTCCTTCAAACGCATCCAAAGCTGCTCCCAAAGTACTGCTCAACGCGAATAATCTGAAAATGACATCAAAATATGAGTTGTCTGGGATTTCTAATCGAAGACATGAGGTCAACATTATTTAAACTAATGCACATGAAATAACCTAAAATATGATGCCAAAAGTAAATAAAAACTACCTAAAATATGCATAAGATGGCATCTATCAATCACTAAGTCTTAGTCTTATATTCCTAGTGACTAATGATAGTTTAGATTCCTCACTGATCCTAATATCTACAACAAGATCTATCAAGTAAGGAGCAACGAGTTATGATCATACAGGAGGTAGGGTATATTTGGTATATATAGTATATTGTTTGGAAATCACACTTTAAGCACCTTACAAAATCAAACCTAAACATCATTCCTGTAAGTAGATCACTTAACATAATGACTTGGAATTACTAATAAATCTTCTTTTTTGGTTCATAGTAAAGACTATGAACATAAATATAAGTTACACTTGAAATAAAATAAGTGTAGTCCAACTAACAAAGATTTTGGCAAAACCAAGAAATTTCAATGACGGAACACTGAAACTGAAAGACCTATTTCTTCGGGATCTTAGATGCTCCAGAGCCTCGCTAATGTAGTCAGCAACAAGGGAGGATCGGGGCTAGGAGTTCAGAAAGGATTCCAGACGTTTTGGGAGTGAATAATTGAAGAAATGAGCTAAAAGCACGCAAATATATAGGGAGTATTAGAGGGTACACTACACACCCTTGACCAAGTGTGTCACGTCTTGTTGAGTTTGTCGTTTCCTGGGGGGTGGGGTCGTGCCATGTGTCCCTTGTTATTGGGTCGTGTCGCCCCTTCCGATGGAAGACTCGTTCGCCTGACAGTGCCACATGTGAAACACTCATTGAGCCATGTGTCACTCTCCTATGGTTCCACATCAGCTAGTCTTCACGAGAGAGGGGTCGTCCAAAATCACCATGTGGCGCCTCCAGATGGTGCTACGTCATCAGCCCAGCATACGAGCTCCGATTTTGACGTTCTTTATGTGCCTAGAATCCTGTCGACGAAATTCGTAAGTCTTTCATACGAAATCCCTTATCGACTTTCTTTATATCGATGGACTTCTAATCACAAGATCTTCAACGCCTTTTTAGATTGTTTTGGCTAACAATCAACCGAATTGATTTTGATTTCTGTATCCATACTGCTACATTGACACTTTAAAAATCATTAAATTCCTCATACAATGTTAGATTTTGACGTTTTCTATATACATGCTCTTCGTTTTACGATTTCTATTAATTTTGTTTATCTTTCTCAGTTAATAATAAAACTATCTAAAATTTTGTCTTTTACGATGCACATAGTCCTGCCACTTTAATAGCAAAACTTCAAAGAAGCATAACTTCTTCATACAAAGTTGGATTTTTGAGTTCTTTATATGTATGGAATCTATGTCACATATAGTGTAAATTTAGTTAATATTATTTATCATATATAATATTCTATTAAAATGTCATTTTATTTCTTATTATGTCTTAATTGTCTAGCCTGAATCTGCAGGCGTTACATAACTGCACTAAAAAGAAGTAGATTTCTCATCCCAAGGAATGTGAAAGACTGTGACAACCTGTAATTTCAAATCTTGTAAAAGTCAACTTTGGTCAACTAAAGTCAAAGTTCTCTAATAAAAGTCAAACTTGTGCTTTTATATAATGTTAAGGTTAGATTAATACCCATTTCATGGTAAAACACTTAGTTAAAAGGGTTGTCGAAATTTGAAAGTAAAAACACTCAAAAACCGAGGACCTTCGTATGAGCCGCAAACCCTTGCTTGGACGGTAATCCTTCGGACCTCAAACGGTTTATAGCCGTAAACATTCGGTTAACGGTCGTGAACTCGTTCGAACCGTAAACCCTCCTTATATATATATATATACATTACTTCCTCACTTCTGACCGAAAAGTCAATACTTTTTCTCCCAAGATCTTCAACCGAAAACCCACGTTTTCTCTCATTTATCATCCGAAGGTCATCCAATCCACCTTCGGATCTTACTAATAACATATAGTGTCCTCCTTTTCATCAATCAAGTGCCCTTCATTTATGGGTTTATAGTTGTAAACCCTTGAATCTTCTTAGCTACACCAAGAACCCCAAGAACACCAAGATCATACACTTGTGTTTACAACTGAAAACACTTCAATCTTCAAGTGGTCGTGAACCGTTAACGGCCGTAAACACCGAAGCTAGCTGTAAACTCCAAGCAGTAGCTTTATTTCGCTTCTAACACCTCTTTTTTAAGTAATTCTTACATCTTAGTTTGTTTCCTTAACACCTTTGAAGTTATATTCACTAATTTCATGCCTATATATCGCGTGAAATGCATTTTAGGACTTGTTTTGTCTTGGGATCTAGCTTGTCGAAACAATCATCCTATATCGAACATCCAAACGAAGCACACACACAAGGTGAGTGCATACCCCTAAAATTTACCATTATCATTGTTTTTAAGGGGGAGGGGGGATACAAGTAGAACACAATAGAATTGTGTTAACATTTACATGTGAAAACAAACAAACAAAGGATTTCTTATGCTTAGAAGTTGTTAAAATCATTAAAAAAAACTATTTTAAACTATTTTAGATTGATGTTTACTATCAAAATCATATTCAATTATATATTTATGTATAAGTATGCTTTAAGGGACTTAGAACTATTGCTAAATACCTTGACTCATGTTCCTCGTTTGGTTGTGGGCTTAGGGTAGGATCAGTAGTCCGACTGTCAGCTAAATCATAGTTATACTTGATAAATATATACATGAATACTAAACTCCATTTTTAAAGTACATACCTAACTCAGTTGAAAACATTGGGCAATTGAGTCTTTTCTACAAATCAATTACAATTCAAACAAACATACTAGTAAACTATAATATGTATAGTTTAGAGGATCAATACATACTATTTTCTAGAACAGAGGAACAATACATGAGTCAATACATACATACTATTACTATTAATGCAAAGTATACTATTCATTTACAAGCACAAGATAACTAAAATGTGAGATACGGGATTCTGTGCTTGTAAATGAATAGTATACTTTGCATGAAACAACTACAAACATTTGAAACTAAAACACATATGAACTCACCAACTTAAATGTTGATACTCTCTTTCAAAATAACTTGTATTCTCAGGGAACGAGTAGACAGGTACACTGGATCAGGTTTTGAGAAGATGGAGCATGTTAAAGACTCATTTTTTATTTTGATGTTACATTTTTGGTGTCTTACAACTATACAAAGAACACACATGTATTGACTATTATATTAATGCAATGGATGTTTTTGCTAGTTTTACTATTGTGCATTGTTATGATACTGTACATGACGTCCTCCGCCCTCGAATGTTTCTGCCATCTCGGTTTGGGGGTGAGACAAAGACCTAGGCTAGACAGTTCAACCATGTTTTGAAGAGAAACGTCGATTCTGATCTAGCTCCTACCAGTGATCCAAATAAGGCTATATGTTTTTACTACTAGTCAAAGGCACACTAGAAACGTAGTTGCCCTAAATACCTGAAGGATCTAAAGAAGAAAAAATTCAAGGAGTCTGGTACCTCAAGCATAATTAAGATTGGACTACATAGTACATCGCATTCTAATTCTTGAGACTTTGATATAGTATGTGGTACTCACATTTGCTTTGATATGTGGGGACTAAATAAAAGTAGGAAACTAAAGTATAAGGAGCTCAAGTTGGTCACTGGAAATGAGCATATTGTGACTATTAAAATAATTAGGGATTACAATCTCATGCTTAGTAGTGGTGTTTGTATTAGATTATTGAATTGTTTCTTTTTGCCTAATATGACACGAAACATTATCTCTTTTTTTTTTTGCATTATATAAGGATGGTTTTCAATTTTCCTTTGATAATCAAAATGATGATTATATATATGAAACTGTTTCTTTCATAAAAACGTTTGTTAAATTTTTAAAGATAGTGCTTGTAATTATATATATGAATGTTGATTCTTCTAAGAGGGTATTTGATAAATCGTGTTTGTGGTACTGTTAAATTGGTCATATAAACAAGAAACGCATTGCCAATAACCAATTGGATAGGATCCATCAATCATTAGACTTGCGGTTAGATGATGTGTGTGAATCTTTCTTGCATGGCAAGATGACAATGGCACCATTCACAGGTAACGGGGAAAAAGGCGATTATTTTTCAGACATTATCCAAACTGGTTTTTGTAAATCATTCAGAACTGTCGCAAGGCTTGATGAATTATACTTAATGACACTTACTAATGATTTTACTAGATATGGTGATATTTATCTGATCATACTAAAGTCTGAAAGCTTTTGAAGTGTTCAAAGAGTTCCAGAACGAAGTAGAGAATCAACTCGGCAAGAAGATGAAGATGTTCTGATGCGATAGTCGTAGAGAATAAATAAGTCTTTGTATTCTACGATCATCTTAATATTTATGGAATATATTCATAATTATCTCCTCTTAGAACGCCACAACTTAACAATGTTTTTGAGAGAAGAAATCAAATGCTATTGGATATTGTTCGATCTATGATCAGTCGAGATACACTTCTAATAGGTTTATGGGGTTACGCCGTAGAGACAGCCACCTATATCCTAAACCTCAGACCAATTAAGAAAGTTGCTAAGAAACCCTCTGAGATGTAAGGTGGGAACCATATTTCACTAGTACATATGAAAGACTAGGGTTGTGAGGACTTCGTTAGTTGTGAGACCCAAGAAGTCAGGGGGGGTCTTCCTTGATAGGAGGCTCATATACAAAAAATGCGTCGAGAGTTTAATTAATATTAAATAGATTCAAGATCCAATCGAAGAAGAACATATAGGTAACCCTATCACTCAACCATTGGTGGATGCAACTGTTGAAGAAACTAATGTATCTATACCTCCTCTTCACAAATCTAATAAAGTTTGTCTGCCTACTAAGCTCTATGGATTCCATTTTCATTGTAGAAGGAGATGTACTTATTACTATTGAGCTATTAGTTAGTATGGATGATCCATATAACTATAAGGATGTGATTGAAGGCCTAGAGGCGGCCAAATGGAAACAGCACATAGAGAGTGAGATTCATTATATGTATGAGAACAATTTGAAATTTGGTTGATCCTACACATGAAATTACAATTGTTTTAGTGAAAATGGATGTTCAAGAAAAAGACCGACTTGGAAAGGAATGTACACATGGTTAAGGCTAGACTGGCAGCAAAGGGTTATACACAAACTCAAGGGATTGATTATGAGGATAACTTCTAACTTATAATCAAGATTAAATATACTAGGATATTAAATGACATAGTTTCTTTCTATGATTATGAAATATGGAAAATGGATAAGAAAACTACTTTCCATAATAGAAAACTCATAGAACATGTGTATATGCCCCAACCAGAGGGTTTTTACAGATCCTAAATATCGCAATACAGTATGTAAGCTTGAGAGACCAATATATGGGATCAATCAAGCATCTCACAACTGGAATCTTTTCTTTCATTAAAAGGTCAAAGAGTATGTATTTCTAGAAGTTGACTTCACCATGCGTTGGATCTCTTGAACACAAGCTTCACTGGGCTTATCATTTCTAGTTACATCTCCACCAAACAACTCATTTTTATTCATATGTCTTAACTTATGATTCCTAAAAATTTCTTTTATCATCACACTGACCCAATGGTTGGGATACAGTCACCATTACCCTAACAGTATAGCCTTCCATGATATAAATCCCTTGATGATTCATCTTTCTCTTCATGACTACAAGAGCATACTGAAGACACTTACACAGTAACCCTCTTAATAATACTTCAATCCACCATTTGCGAAAGATCCAATAGAAATTAAATTCTTTCAAAGCTCCGAGAAAAACAATAATCCAGTTTCCTGATCATACCATCATGCATCTTGGTATGCACTGTGTCACTGCCCTTGATACTGCTCACCTAATCATCACCCATTTGTATTGTGACATTCAAAACTTTGACGGATTCGAACTAGTCACAATTTTATGCAATATGATAGGGTGCTCCATGGTCCAAGACCCAAGCATCAGCAGAACTAGTTGGGCATACAATCAAAACTTCTACATCATCCCTTTCATCAAAAATTTTGTTGAACCACAGGAACATTATTGCATTTTCCCGATTGAATCCCATTATTCCCTTTCTTTAGCAATGGAAAATCTGTTTTGAAGTGCCCCATTTTCCTTGCAGTTATAACATCTGGTGTTGGCTTTAGATTCGAAACTTGACTTCCCTTTGTTACCTCTACCTCTATCTAATGTTCTTCCTCTTCCTATAAACAAACTGGAACTGGAAACTTTTTATTTAACTGAAACCTTTCTTTTTTGGTTCCTTGTACATCAAATAATCCTTCATATCATTCACAGTGATCATTTTCCTACTATACACCATGGTATCAATGAAATTCTTTTATGAATTCGGTAGTGAACATAAGTTGACAAGTGTTTGATCTTCATCTCCAATCAGTACATTCACACCTTGTAGATCCAAGATCATCCTATTTTTACATTCTTGTGTATTGTATATGAGAAAAAGATATGTATCGCCTCTAGACTTGCAACTTGACTATATTTTTCGTCCTAGTCAATTCTTAACAATTGACTATATCCTTTAGCTACCAGTCGGGCTTTGATTCATATAACCACACTTGTATCATCTAATCTTTGCTAAATACCCAACGAGTTCTAACTCTGGTATGTCCCTTTGGATTTGGGACAAGTATCTAAGCTTTGTTTCTTTCAAACTTCGCAAGCTCCTCTTGCATTGCAATAATGCAACCATGATCCAAGACAACATATTTCATCGTTTTGGGTTCGATCGATGACATGGATGTTCCATAGTGACAACTTTTTTTACGTATCATCTGATGATCGAGTTCAGATATTGGTAAAAGGACTTCCTATTATCTAGATTGGTGGATGATCTTTTCTATAGATATGTAGACTTGATTGATGAATTTGAACAATTGCATATGATGGGACGCATTAATCATGACTTGAAAATTTGGTGCATTTTCATAGAAAATCTGATTTCCATGGAGCCCTTGGGAATCATGGAACATGTGACAAAGGAATGGATCATCTAAGAAAGGAACACCTCATTTGAGAAGGGAATGGATCATCTAATAAAGGAACCAAGAAAGTGAAAAAGTAATGAATATACTAAAAGGGTGTGTGCTGCACCTTGGAGTGGAATGGAGCAATCTGTGATAACCCGGAATTTTCAATCGGTCAAACCCTAAAAGCCAACCACTTCTTATTATAAGTTAATGTCATTATTTCTTATTTTTAACAAATTTAAAGTTCGTTTGATTATTTTAATATTATTCATTAAACGAACGGGTGAAAGAAAATGTCGTCTCGGGTTTTGAATTTTAAAAACCGCAAACACCTCATGTCTTAGAAGTTCGCGGCCAAACTTTTATATTTGGGTCGAAAAATCACCCAAAAACCGTGAACCCATGCATATGCATGATTTTAATCCCCAAGACTAGTCATTCTTGTGTTTACTCCCCATTTACCAAAAGAGTAAACTCAAAATATCCTCTCAAGTATCATCCTAGAATTAATTCAAGATCTTCAAACTTGTAAGTGTTCTATCCATTTCAAGTTGATATAACACTTAATCTAGTGTTTGTGCATCTATTCATCCATTCATTTTTGTATTTTGATTAGATTTCCAAAAACACCAAGAACACACACTAAGTGTTCTTGGACTTTTAGCTCAAATCAAGCTTCCTTATAGTAAGTACATCCATCCTTGAGTCTTATTAAGCTAGTATTACATATTAGCATCAAGAAAATATGTCAAGAACACAAGAAATAAGGTGTTCATGGTCCAATAATGTTCTTGGGCCGTAAACACCAAGAAAGGCACAAAGTGTGCCTAAGTCCTTTATCTAAGCCCTAGTTTGATGTTTAAGCCTTCCTTGATATGTTTAAACCTTCCCTTGATGTGTTTAAGCCTTGAAAAACACCAAAGTCCAACATTATTAAGTGTTTATGGTTTGGGGAGCTCCAAAAACCGTAAACACCCTAAAGTGTATTTATTTGGGTCATTTTCCTTCCTTAGGCCTAAAAACTAACGTAGACAATTACCTTGTTGTGTTAAGGACTTGAAAACATGGAAATACCCTTTTCCATAAGGGTTATGGTAGTAAACCCAAAGGGAAATGACCATGAGGCCGTAAACTCCTTCAAGGAGTGTTTTTGTTGCCCTAGTGCCTTCCAAAGGCCAAACCCCCAAGTAGAAATGCTTCAAAAGACTTGTAAAACCACAAAACAACATATGGTCACGAGGAGTAGAGTTTACGACCGTAAACCCTTGAGTTTACTGTCGTAAAATCCTTGGGTAATGGTCATTAAAACCATAAACCCCAAAGGAGTTTACCCTTGAACTCCAAACACTCTAGCTTTGCCCTACAAACACTTGGATGCAACCCTTGTGATCTTTAACACTTGAAACAAAGTGTTTTCATGTTATAGAGTGTTCCAACTTAATTTATTAGTTATAAGTTGGATAATTAGTTATATATATGTTCGCTATATGATAACTAGGCTCGTGCGTGTGTACAAGTCTCCATTTGTCACCTAGCACTGTATCCGACACTTCAATCCAATCCACTCACTACAAGTGAGTTCATACCCCTTTAACTAACCTTTGAAATACTTTTTAAATGTTTTAAATGCTTTTAGGGGGGGAATACAAGTTGAATACTTATAGTTATTACATCAATCACATGTGATTAATAACTACAAAACCAATGATTTTATTACTGTTCAAAGTGTTTATCAAACTGTTTTACTTCAAATTGTTTTACAAATTCTTTGACTTATCAAATACTGTTACTTAAACTCTGTTATACTTATTATAAATTGCATGCCCATATATGTACAGTTATATAAGAAATGTTTAAAAGGTTTAGGAAGGTCGCCCGCCTTATTTCCTTTTCGCGCTTGAGATGTGGTCTGGTGGGGTATCGGGTATCCGTCCGAAGGTCGTTTCAATATGAATTATATATCATGTGTACATATATAGTCATAAAAGTTCTTCCATATTGATACGGACTAGTTACATCATTAGTAAGTTACCATCGGGGTAGCACAGGATAATACTTATACTATTGCTAGAACAATGAGATGTTAAATGAGTCAGTTCGTTCATGAGTCAGTACTTATTACTATGAGAACATATACATTACATTACTATGAGAACATATACAACTATACTAGAAGAAGAACATATACAACTATACTAGAAGAGAACATATACAACTTTACTAGAAGGAGAACATATACAACTATACTAGAAAGAGAAAATTTACAATTATACTAGAAAGAGAACGTTTACAACTATACTAGAAAGAGAACATATACAACGATACTAGAATGAGTAACAATACATTACATATACATGAATACGTTAACATAATTGTGATCCACTGTATCGGAGCATGCCTTCAATGTCATGGCCCGAGTTGTAGCCAAAATCTCTTGGAGGGAGAGCATGAGTTTGCGTATAGATCTATACTGGATTGACAATCCTACACCTTGCTGCTAGCTACAGCCAGGCCTGCAGGTCTGCGGGTGCCAAACATCATACCTTTTTACGACCTACATTGGCGTGTTACATAGTCGATAGTATGGGACAATTTATCACATAATACCTTGATGTAAATTCGGTTTAAGGTAGTTAGTACAACAGTAGTTCCTATAAATACAACACTACAATACTACATTAACTTACCCTTTACATATATTTAGTGATCATTTCACTTAAACATTAATGTACAAACTATATTTTGTCAATGATAGTTACACTTGGGAAAATTACACACTTTTGCAAACACTTACAAACATTCACATACTTTTATCACCACTCTTTACAAACTCATACTTTAAACCACGCTCAAATGTTTTGATACAAACACCGACACTAAAATACTTATGAAATCACCAGCTTAATGCTGATAAACTCCTTCAAAATAACTTGTATTCTCAGGTCATCGGTAGACAGGTACCGAGGCCAGCTTTCCAGAAGATGGAGCGCATTCAAGACTCATCTTATTATTTTGATTTACTTTTAGGTTTCTATAACTGTATGGAACACGCTTGTATTAAAATTATATATTTAATGCAATGGATGATGTTGTTTGCTTATTTACTATTATACTGTGTTGTGAAACTTTACATGATGTCCTCCGCCCTAGAATGTTTCCGCCGTTCTCGGTTTTGGGGTGTGACATAATCCAGTGCATGGATGCACCATCTATGGAAAATATGTGACATTCTATGCTTGGATATGCCACTTAGAAAACAAGGTATTCCATTGGGAGGCATGGTGTGTTATTCCTCAAGCAAGTGTCCATTTATAGCCTAGATGCACCAATATTTAAGCTAAATGTGCCACTATGGAGAGAGTGCAACACTTTCAAGACAGGAGGTCCCTTTTATGAATGTGATGTGTGTTGGGTCTATTTGTGTTGCGTCATTGGGCTCGGTTCTTAGGCTAGTTTAGTTATCCGGTTTGGGCCTGTCTAACTGTGATTGTTTTATTAGGGTTTAGTATTTAAGGTGCATGCATGCATTATTAGAAAACAATGCTTTAATTATTATTCTGACTATTGTACTACAAACCCTAGCTCGCCTCTACAATGGAAGTTCTTTATCGAGCTCTGCTGAGGCGTGACTACTTTGAATCATTCAACATTACTTGATTCAATATTGTGTTTATTGTGTTTTTTTTTCTTTTACTGCTTAACTTGTTGAAGATCTAATCGATCTAAGAGTTTTTCCACTCAACAATTCGTATCAGAGCAGGGGACTGTGTAATTCATACACATCTCTTCTGTTGAAGAAGATCTTAGGGTTGTTCCACATTGATTGATATTGTTAGAGCCGTCATTTACTTTTGACGATGTTCTTTAGTTATTCAGTCTTCCCCTAATGTTATTTACAAGTCTGATCTTAAGCTGGTTTTTGAACAAAAATTGCCATGTCAATGGATGATTCTTAGTCAAACCCAATCAATATCTCCAACAACATTGGATCGATGACAAGGATTCCTATTTTGTACACTCAAGATTATGAGGTCTGGACACATCACTTTGAATACTACGTGATTGGTTCAGAAGACAATGGATACTTGATCTGGGAGGTGATAACAATTCGTCCATTCGCTCATTCAAGCATTTCAAGAATTGTCAAAACTCAAAAGGAGTACAATCAACTCGTTAATGATGTGAAAGACATACCCCAAGATGAGAAAGAGAAGTTTCAGTGCAACATCAAAGCCTTATGGATGATTAGGTTTGCTTTATAATCAGACATGTTTCGATTGGTGAGCTCATCCACAACAACAAAGGAGATATGAGATAGATTGAAGGAACTATATTCCATAGATGTAGATCTTGAGCATTCCATCCAAACTTTATTACTCTTGGAATTTGGTGACTTTAACCAGAAGGCTGAAGAGAAGCTCATTAAAGATTTCGATCGCTTTAATCATCTCCTTAGTAAGATGACAAAGCATGGGATAGAAATGAAAGTTATTAAACAAAAGGTCACATTTATGAATGGCTTTAGAACCGAATGGATGGCTGTGGTGTCCATTGTGAAGGAACACGAACAATTTAAGGCTTACTCTCTTGCAAAACTAGCGGGAATATTAAAGTCACATGAGAGCACAGTGTCTAAAGAAACGAACGTGGTTTCAAGCATGGGGTCATTAGCTCTAATCTCCAAAGGAAAGAATGTTGCTGAAGAAGAAGAAGATTTAGATCTTTCTGAGTATGATCTAACAAATGAATATTTTGCCTTGATGGTTTCCAATCCCAAGAAGTTCATCAAAAGAAGATTCCCAGCTAACAAGAACCGAAATTGGCAGGGAAGCTACAGTGCTGAGAAGGTGAAGGAGGAACCGAAGAGCATTTCTCAGTCTGAAGAACCAAAGAAAGAAACAAAACTTGGTGGTGACTCAGGATTTAACTGTCACTATTGTGGGGGCAAAAATCACTTTGCCAAAGATTGCATGTTGAGAAAGAAGTCTGAAAAGAATGACAAGGAAGCGAACCCCTTACGTCGATTGGAGGAAATCAAGAAAAAGAAAGTTCGATCTCATAATACAATGAATGCTTTAATTGTGCAGGGAAATATTGTTGACGATGAATTTGGCGGTATTGAAGTTTTGTTGACTGATTCCAAAGATGAAGAAGTAAGGAAGCCTACTCATGGTAGGGCTTCGTTGGTGAAAGAAGAAAACATTTCTAGAAAGTGTATGATGGTGACTGCTGAGGTGTCACAAATGAGAGGTTATACCACTGATGGGGGACGAGATGAATCGAAACAGCGAGAAGACAAGTGTTTTGAAGTGAAACCTGTCAATGTGCAGATCAATGAATGCGATGAGTTGATAAAGAAGGTACAATCTATTCTTGTTTCTTTAAATATCCCCATCACAAACTATGAAAAAGAACTAATTAAATTAAAATCTAAATTTTCTAGTTTAAGTGGTAGTTTAAATCAAACACACGTCACAAACTCTAACCTAACAGATCAAATCAGCAAGGTATCATCGAAGAGTGAGGAGAGGCGTATGTGGATAGAGCAAAATGAGAAGGAGTTGATTAGGTCTAGGGATGAAACAATTTATTTGCAAAGGGATAATTTAAAGCTTTTGAAACAACAAAATGTTTTTTGTTTGATTGCTAAAAGATTATATTCCAACATTACTCAATTACATCTTAATTGTGATATAGGAAAGAAGATACATTGTATGATTTTACCCTTCCTTGAGTTCAAGGATGAAATTGATGCTGATGTTGATGCATATAACTATGAAAACGTCATTTCTTCTAATGACATCTCTCCTTCTTACAAGATTGGTCTTGACAAAATAGAGTCCTTCATAAAGTCAAAAGACCATAAGGACATGCTCAAAAATTTGTTCGATCAGAATGACAAATTAAAATCAAAACTGAAACTGTACAGAAATTTGACTCTTTGAATGCCAAGTTGAATTCAGAAAACAAAATTCATATTGAGAACACTTCTAAATTCAATGAGGATGATGATATGAGTGTGATATCTGTAGAAGATGAGGTGGACTGTTCTGAATTTGTTAAAAGCAAACCTAAAACCAATAAAAATCTTATTTCTGAAAACTCTGTTGAGTTCGCTCGCTCATTGAAAGACAAGACTAAAGTTCTCAAGGCAAAAGCTATTGTATATCAAAAGGTTCAAACAACTCCAAATCAAGTTTACACAGTTCAATGAGTTACACAGCAATAAACAATCGAACTAACGGCATTAGTAGAAAATGATATCGTTGATGGCTGCGATAAATTTTTCTGGTCAACACCGATAGATAATGCCAATGAAATAGAAGGTCTATCTCAGAAAACATCGTGCAGAGTGAAAGGTAGGTACGTATCAGAACCACTTAATGATCCTACATGATTTGATGTGCCAAGCACAAGTGGTACTAAATGACTCTGACGAACCAGTCAAGCTGTCAAACGAAAACTCTTCTCTAAAGAGAGAAAGTCATGCTGAAGTACTAAAACGAAAGGCCAATATCCATAAAACTCCAAATCAAGTGTTAGAGAGAAAGCATCAACAAAATATGAGATACAAGAAGAATCTCACTAAAAGGAAATAGTTTCGGCGATGTCAAAATCCTAATTACGTTCGCTATGAAAAGGCTTCTCATATTCCTCAGAGTCAAGACAACCGAAAACAGAGTTTTGGTCCTCAGAGTTAAGACAACCAAAAGAGGAGTTCCGGTCATCAAAACCAAAATAATCGAAAATAGAGTTTCGGTCCACAAAGAAATAGCAACCAACAAAGAAGTTTCAGTCATCAGATGGATGCTAACAGGAAAAGAAGTTTCGGAGCTCAAGATATGAGAAACCGAAAGGATTAGTTTCGTTCCTAAATCAACTATGGAGAGGAACCGAAGGGAGAATAGTTTCAATCCTCAACCAAGTAATGGCATTGATCGAAAGCTTAATATTGCTCACAAATCTCACTCTCACTCACAAAATGATCGTAAGGGAAATGAAAAGCTCGTTCAAGGAGTTGAAAAGATGAAGGTGTCTGAACCTAAATTGGAGAACTGAAAGATTGCTAATGTCAAATCCAAAACTGATTCTAAATTACTCAAATCTGATAAAATCAAAGTTTTCACCATAAAAAGAAAAGTTAAAACAACACTAATAAAAATAACCTTTCTTGTTGATGTTTCTATTACAATTCCCTGTTATATAAAAGGCTCACAAGGACCCAAGAAACTTTGTGTTCCTAAATCTAGTTAATTTTTGTAGGTTATGGGTGACGAGCAGTTTGATGATGAATGGTACATAGATAGTGGCTGCTCTCGTCACGTGACAGGAAGAAAGGAGGAGGTGAGGCAATTTCGGTCCCTTAAAAATGGTGGATGTATCAAGTATGGCAATAATTCTTTTGGCACAATCAAAGGCAATGGCATGATTACCAATGGTGATTTCTCAATACGAAAAGTGGTGTATGTTGAAGGTCTACAACAGAACCTCATCAGTGTTTCTCAACTAGTTGTTGGTACCGGGTTGAAGGTTTCGTTCAATGACGATGGCCCAGAAATTATTGAAAAGAAGACGAACAATATTCTGCTGAAATTGAAGTGAAAAGGAGAGATGTACCCTTTGAATCTCAATCCCATATGAGGAAAACCAACAGTTTGCTTGCTAACAAAGGCTCATTCAAACGAAAGTTGGCTTTGGCATCGAAGACTCCACCATCTCAATTTTAAAGACATCAACAAACTGGTGCTTGGGGATCACGTTCGAGGTTTTCCTATTCTGAAGTTCGATAAAGAACACATGTGTGCCGCATGTGAAATGGGAAAGCAAATTCGGCAGGGTCATCCCTCTCGAATCAACACAAAAGTTATTGAACCACTCGAATTACTGCACATTGATTTATGTGGTCCTTCTTCTATCGAAAGCATTGGCGGTAACAAGTACATACTTGGCATTGTAGACGACTTCTCTCGGTTTACTTGGGTGTTCTTTTTAAAGTAGAAATCAGAGGCCACACCCAAACTTAAACTCTTTATCGAACAAATAGAAGTTCAACTACGAAAGGTAGTTCACAACATTAGAAGCGACAACGGGTTGGAGTTTAAGAACAAAGAATTTGAAGATTTTCTTGCAGAGAAAGGAACAACTCACCACTTCTCGGCTCCATATACTCCACAACAGAATGGGATTGTTGAAAAGCGAAACTGATCTCTATGTGAACCAGCTCGAACCATTCTGAGCTTCGCTTCTCTACCTCTATACTTCTGGGCCGACGCCATTGCTGCTGCGTGTTTTACACAGAACAGATCTTATCTCAAAAAACGTTTTTCAATCACTCCCTATGAGATCTTGAATAACCGAAAGCCCAATGTAAAGTTTTTCCACGTGTTCGGTTCAAGATGCTTTATCTTCAATTCACAGGAGCACCGAAACAAGTTTGATGCCAATGTAGACGAAGGAATCTTTCTGGGTTATTCCTTGACCTCCAAAGCATATAGAGTTCTTAACAAGCGTTCAAAGAAAATAGAGGAGACCTATTATGTTACCTTCGATGACAACTATGTCAAGAAACTGAAGACGACCGAAGGCTCTATGGAGGAAATATTTCTCATTTCTAGTCAATTTATGATACCTATTTCAAATCTCTTTGAGCATTACATGCTGTTATTTGATGAACCAGAAAAAGCCATTCGTTCCGACTCTGAAGCTGCAGATAACAAGGTAGAACACCTAAAGAAGATAATCGATGACGCTGCATAGAAAATGGCAGATGAACAACCACAAGCAACCAAACAGTCTAATTCAAGCGAACCTCCCAGAGATAGTTCTTATGTTCAGGGGGAAGGTTTGTTTCCTCCAAATAATCAAGATTCATCATTCCAGGGGGAGAGTCCTTCTTCATCAACACCAACCGAAAGCCAAGTCAAGGGAAAGTATTATGAGCCTGAACTGGAAGAAGTATCATCATTCGATGGGGATAATGCAAATTCAAACGATGATGATATTCAATCAGAACTCAAAGAAGAAGTGGATGCTAATCTGGATCCCTTTTGTGATCCTAATTACCCACCACTCACTAATTGGACCAAAGATCATCCTCAAACACAAATCATTGGTAAACCATCAGAAAAAGTTCTCACACGCTCTCAACTGAAAGCAAAACAAACTTCACTATTCTCTAAAGTGGAATTTTGTATCTTTAATTTGTTTGTCTCCAAGATTGAACCTAAGACAATCAACACTGCACTCGATCATTCTGATTGGGTACAGGCTATGCAGGACGAACTTAATGAGTTCGAGCGAAACAAAGTCTGGAGACTGATTCCAACTTCAAAGGATTGATTATGAAGAGACCTTATCTCCCGTAGCTAGGCTGGAGTCAGTTCGTATTTTTCTTGCCTATGTTGCACACAAGAACTTTGAAGTATACCAAATGGATGTGAAGTGTGCCTTCTTAAATGGAGATACAGAAGAGACGGTGTATGTAGAGCAACTATCGGGTTTCGTGAACGAGAAGTATCTAGGTCACTGCTATGTTCTGGACAAGGCAGTCTATGGTCTCAAGCAAGCACCAAGGGCATGGTATGAAAATCTGACTAGATTTCTTAAAATGTCCAATTTTAAACAAGGTTCGGTTAACCTAACCGTCTTTCGAAAGAAAGAAGGTGACCACCTTATGATAGTTCAAATTTACGTCGATGACCTCATCTTCGGCTCCACAAATCCTAGCTTAATAGTTGAATTTAGGAAGTTGGTGGAGACTAAATTAGAAATGAGCTCAATGGGGCCGATTAACTTTTTCCTTGGCTTGAATATTAGAGAGGGTCCTGAAGGTATTTTTATTAATCAAGAGGCTTACACGAAGACCTTGCTGGCCAAGTTTGGAATGTTGGGAGATTCAAAAGTCAAGGTTCCTATGGCGTTAGGCACAAAGTTAACACCTTCTCTCGACAAACTGAGTGTTGACAGGACCCTCTATCGTCAAATGATAGGGTCACTAATGTATCTAACAGCAAGTCGACCCGTCATAATGTTTTCTGTTTGCTATTGTGCTAGGTTTCAAGCTAATCCACGCGAACCTCACCTGCTAGCTGTGAAGAATATCTTCCGATACCTGAAGTGAACTTCTTCGCTCGGTCTATGGTACCCAGCCAAGTCAGGGTTCTTTGTCCAAGCATTCTCAGATGCTGATCTTGGAGCATGTGGACTAGACCGAAAGAGTACCACAGGAGGATGCCAATTTTGGGATGGCAAACTAGTTAGCTGGCAGTCAAAGAAACAAACCTGTGTCTCACTCTCAACTGCCGAAGCAGAATATATAGCTGCAACTTCGTACACCTCTAAAGTCATATGGATACAAAGTCAGCTTCGAGACTATGGCCTGAACATGTAGAAAATCCCACTATATTGTGAAGCAGAGAGCGCAATTAGGATTTGTCATAACCTAGTTCAACACTAAAAGACGAAACACATAGCACTGAGGTATCATTTCATCAAATATCATGTCGAAGACGGTAATGTGGAAATTCATTTTGTTAGGACCACTGATCAATTGGCAGACATCTTTTCTAAAGCCTTGTTTGAAACCAGATTTAATAAAATCCTACAAGGCTTAGGAATGATGGAAGCTGAATCTGTACTAAATTCACTTTCGCCTCAATAAAAGTTGGAAGTGAAATCGAGCGAACGCTCGGTCCATTTCGGGTTTAGTCATATTGGACTCGGTTCACTTCTCTATTTTCAAGTGACGGTTTCAGTAGTATAGTATATATACACTCTTTTATTATAATTTATTTTATGTTTTTCCTTTTTTTCATAAATTGCAAAAATATTTTTCATTTCTGTTTTTCTCTCTTTTCAGAAAATGCATAACAATAACTCAAAAATATTTTATTCAATATTATCTTATTAATGTTTAAGGAACCTTCTTAATAATGGAGCAGGAACAGGTATAATTCTTTATCTTGATATTAGCTTAGTGTCCCTAGAAGCATACTGTTGTATGTTGACCCAAGCCTCTAAAGATTTTGAGTGAAGCTTTAATGACTTGATTTACACCAATCATGTCTTCCCAATTAGACTGACAAATTCACTCTCATCATGAGCTGCCTAACTCTACTCTAACATAAGTTGAGAGTTTTTCTGCTTGGTCCTACTTTATTATAGAGGTACATTCATTCTTTAACTCACTTAATGTTTTTCTCCATTAATCCTTCATTTCATAATTGTAACCCTTGAGACTTTCAACACTACCACTGAGGTTTATGGTTACACAACTTCTTGGTTTATGATTTTAATTTCGTGTCACTACGTGCTGAGTGAAACCCAAAATTAAATACCTATAATGCATTGACGGTGAACAAATAAATGTTCTAGCTTTCACCTTGACTTGACGAAACCACTTTTGTGGATGTATCCTGAAATCTCCTTTTATTTTCTAAGAGATCCTTATGAAAATGTCTTTCACCAATATTTTACTTCCCAACGGATCCAATTTTTTTTTTTAGATTTCCAATTACTAAATATCAACAAGTCACTGAATATGTCACTCACCTACTTGTTTAACAGACCACACCGGTCTCACAAGTACTTTGTTATATTTTGGTCTTATGTCAAGTATCAAAATCTAGAATTGAAGCGAAAGCCACCCTTAATAGCCTTATATATAAAAGATGCCTCTCAATACTTCTCAACAAGTACTTGATCGTAATTCAACGGGTATCCACACAAGCACTTTGACGTCTCTCTTGACTTTGAAGGAAGAGATTCATGCCCGAGATCCACTGCTTTATGTCTTAAATAACATCACAAAATCCCACAAATAGTTTGATTTATTTCTTTATCTTTGACACTATCTTGCATGAAAATCTTGGATTTTCCAAAAAATCTTGGTTGGTTATTCACAAGCTATTCATAAATATACAACTTCAGTTCCTAACGATATAATGCAGTTATTTTCAAATGAAGGGTTGTGTCAGTATAACACCTTTGGTACTTATGGTGATAAAGATTCCATTAAAGGTTCAAAGGGTAAGTCAGCAGGAAGTCTAAACGATTGGGGATTTGAAAAGAAGATATGTATGGAAAGGCGCGTGCTTCTGAACCGTTACCCACTCTTGCGTCATCTGCTGCTTTATCGGGGTTGCTAGTTGTCAAATCACGCCTTTTTAGGCTACGTTTCCCAAATTGGTGGAATCATTACTCCGGATTTCTCTCTCCACAAAGTTATATAAGGTTTTCACTAACTGGGATTTTACTCTTTACACCTCTTAAATAATGTTCCAAATCTGACAAAATTGACTGATACAACCAAGCTTTGATACCAATTGTAAGTCCCTAATTTGCCTATGTATCAATCATATCCGTTTGATGGTGCAGAATCCCAATCAAATGGATGATGTCAGATAAAGTAGAAGAGAAGAAGAAGAAGAAGAATATGTTGAATCTTGAATGTATTGATGATATGAATTAAGTTCCTTACACAAGATTCACACATACTAACACACACTAAAGTTCCTCTCTTCTTCTCTATTGGCCGTAAACTCTCTTCTGTTCATCAATCCATTCCTCACACCCTAACACCTATATTTATACAAGGGGGACATGGGCTTGGTGGACACGGGCCATAAATGGGTTTACGGCCGTAAACTCAACCGTAAACCCCACCTAACCGTAAACTAGACTGAAAGCTCATAAAATATTACATAAAAATATAATTGCCCAGAAAAGCAAAGTATAAACCATATTTTGACCCAACATTTGGAGAGGTATATATAGAGTATTTTTGTTTATGTGTTACCATGTTATATGATTGTATGTGTTTAGCGGGCGGGGTCCGGAGACAGGCGGGGCCTAAGAGAGACAGATTTGTATACCGAGCGGGGCTCGATGCCAGGCGGGGCCTATGCCAGGCGGGGTCCGATGCCAGAGTATTAAATTAATGGTTTGACAATTTTGGTTTTAGTATTAAATTAAAAACGAAATTTTTGGTCATGATTTTTGGGATGTTACACAGTTAAAACAAGTTAGTTGCTTTGTTATGTACAAAAAATAAGAAGTTGCCAATATGTGAACACGGATAAGAGGTAGTTATCCTCCTAAGTCATTTTCCCTTTGAGTTACTAGTTAAAACAAGTATTAGCCGGTAATATTGGTGTAATTTAAACAGTTAAAACAAGTTAGTTGCTTTATTATGTACAAAAAAGAAGAAGTTGTCAATATGTGAATACGGATAAGAGGTAGTTACCTTCCTAAATCATTTTCCCTTCTTTATAACTTGACCCTTTTAAACTAAAGACCGGTAGTGTTTCTTTCGAATCCCAATTTACATCTCATAAAAAATAATATATATTTTATTTTGGTAAGAAATCGATATACCAAAATATCATATATATATATATATATATATATATATATATATATATATATATATATATATATATATATATATATATATATATATATATATATATATATATATATATATATATATATATATATATATATATATATATGAACCCACATAAAAATTTTCACACATGTATATTAAAAATAAAAATAAAAATTTAAAATTTAAAAAATAAAAACAAAGAAAATACCTTTTTTGTTCCTGCAATTCTCTTAGATGTACATAATATTTATGTTTAGTGTTGTTTTGTTTTTTTTAAGTAAGGAAAAAATATTTACAATCTCAACGTTTTTAAGTTCTAATTTGGTATTGAGCCTACATATAATGCTAAATTAAATGAAAAAATAAAAACACTATGAACTATAAAGTATTTTTTTTCTATATACAGTAGGGTTCAATTGAAAAAAAAAAGTTGAGAATAGGGAATCACTCTCAACTATACATTTATTTTGTTACAAAACATTTAAGTGTAACGAAGGAAATGAATAATAGATATACCGACTGAAATGAATAATAGATATGCATGTGTTTTCCAACCAAACATGTTTTCTTAAACCATACTAACCTTTACCTTCATATACATAAAAACGTACTCTTTTTGTTTTTTTTTTTAATTTTTAGAAAGCTATTTTTATCGGAAAGTGATTTTAAATATATCAAAATTTATAATTTTCTATTCTCTAGAAATAGACATCCATATTAATATAGTTTTAAGATAAAATATAAAAAAATTAGAGTTTCAGCTCTGGTTATTCATAAATGAATAAAAAGACATCAGATTTTTATTACAATACATTCGTTACTCATTTATGAATAAAATTTACATTTAATTTTTTTACAGTTTAAGTATCGTTCATATTCATATATGAATAAAACAATTATCAAATTTGGAACTACTTATTTATATATTAATAACAAATGAACTATAACAAAATTATGATAAATATGTTCTTCGTATATGAATATAACTTTCGAGGAAAACTAATACACATTTTATTGATATGTGAATATAACATGTGACGATAGTTGATATAAACTGTAAAAAGTTTAATATATTCTGTATTCATATATGAATGTAAAAAAAATTAATCATATTTTTTAATCATAATTGAATAACGAATGTATAGTAGTAAATATCTAATGCATTTTTATTCACTTTTGAATAATGATAGCTGAAACTATAAAAAAAAATTATTTAAAACTATATGAATATAGATGTCTATTTATCCAGAAAAAAAATATGAATTTTGATCTATTTAAAATCATTTTTCAATAAAAAATAGCTCCTTAAAAATTAAAAAACGAAAAAAAAACTTATGTTTTTGTATATATTAAGGTAATGATTAACATACTTTAAGAAATCATGTTTTGTTGGAAACACATGTCTAATCCTTTTTTATTTGCGTTGGTACGGTGGAGGCTTTTACGGCAAAAATAAATAAGAGGCTGATAACGATTCTCCCATTTTCAACATTTTTTATTTTCTCAATTGAACTTTTATATATATATATATATATATATATATATATATATATATATATATATATATATATATATATATATATATATATATATATATATATATATATATATATATATATATATATATATATATAGACACACACACACATTCATTTGAGACCACTCATTTTGAATATAAGAAAATAATTAAATGCAAAATAATTGAAAATTTTCGAAATTGTTTTTTAAATATTACTTTCATCATTTATATTTTCCAAAAAATTGAAATAAAAAAATATAGTTATTTTAAAATATCTATGAAAAGTTCTAATAAAATATTCTAGTATAAAAATTATAACAAAATTATTAGAATATTCACATATTATACTAGAATATTAGACTAAAAATACTTAAACAATTCTAATAAAATATGAAAATATTTTACAAATTCTAACAATTTTAGTTGTATATTATAATATTTTAACATGTTTAACAACTCGAGTAGAATACAAGAATATTCTAAAAATCTAAAAATTACATTTGAATATTTACAATGCAATATTCTATTAAATATTGCACGTATATTTAAGAAAACGGTAATTTTTTTATTTTTTTAATCTTTTTATTTTGTATTTTTTTTGGGTAAATAAAATGACTCAAATAATAACTAAAAAAAGAATTTTCGGATTTTTTCTTTTACTTTGTGTTTTAGATTTATTTTTTTTATTTTTTGATCTCCAAGATGTGTAACAGGCCGGAATTCCAGATATTGATATAATTATGATTTTGGGGTGTTTTAAGAGGGGACTCGGGGAGTTGGAGCTCAGACTCGCCGAGTAGGGTCGCAGATCTGGTCGCGGGTTCGCGACTGGACTCGACGAGTCCGGATATGGACTCAGCGAGTCCACGCTGTTTAGTGAAACCCTAACCGTTCAGGTTTGGGACGTATATGAGGGACTTTATGGCCGTCATTGTTCACTCTAGCCTTCTGAGAGAAACCCTAAATTGATTGTGAGCGTCTGGAACAAGGTTGAAGGCCATTGTTGATTTTAGAAGAGTTATTGTGCAAGGAAGAGAAGGCTTGATTAAGGGAGCAACAAAGGAAGTCACGTTCTGAGGATTGGGGACACAGAGAGCACATTATTCAGGTAAGAATTCGAGTTATACTCTGCTATGTTGATGTGTATATGGATTTAGGGTTTATGGAACCCTTTTGTGGCTAGATTGAATGTTACCCTAGTCCCCCAAACGATTGTAACCCTGTATTAGGACCTTTGGAGGTCCAGAATGTCCCATGCCTGTGCATTTTGGAAATTGATGAAGGTTTTGGATTGGAATCCTTATGCCTTAGGTCAATATGTAAATTATAAGTCTTGGGGTGTACCATGAGCACCAAAATGAGGACCTTACGTGATGGACCAGTCTAGCAAGGCCAGGCCTATGAATGGTTGGAGCAGTTCTGCCATTAGAAAGCAGTTTGAGCGGTTGCATGGCATGGACTCGCCGAGTCCGATGAACAGACTCGGCGAGTAGCTTGAAGATTTACTGGGACTCGTCGAGTTGTTCTTCAGACTCGGCGAGTTGAGTCGGGGTGGCCCCGCGATTCTTCCAGGAGGAACTCGTCGAGTAAAAAGGGGATACTCGACGTGTAGAAAGGGAATCTTAAGGAATCGGTGAGTCAAGGGCGAGTGGACTCAGAGTCGTTGAACTCGACGAGTCTTGGGGTGACTCGGCGAGTTAGGTCGCGGGTTAAGTGAAGTTCTGAGTATGGGGACTCGGCGAGTCATAGGGTTGACTCGGCGAGTAGGGTCAGTCAGGGGTTGACTTTGACCTTGTCTTTGACCAAGGATTGACCAGTGGTTCCAGGGGTATTTTGGTAATTGTTGTTTATTGTTTGAGTTCAGTGCATTGGTGACTGTCCAGAGGTGGAGATTGTATCAGTGATCGGAGCAGCTTGAGCTATCTGTTCAGTCGGCAGTTTCGAGGTGAGTTATCCTCACTATATCGCTAGGGTTTATGGCACCAAGGCCGAGCCTTTTTATCGGATGGAAATCCGGGTAGTTGTCATTGTTATGATATAGGCCGGAAGGCATTACATGTTATGGGCCGGAAGGCTTTGCTATGTGGACCGGAAGGTCATGGCCTGGAAAGGCGTATGTATGCATTTAGTATGTTGACTGATTCATAGGGTAATGTTATGATAGTGACCGGTTAGACCGGTAT
This sequence comes from Lactuca sativa, assembly GCF_002870075.4. Taxonomy (NCBI): domain Eukaryota; kingdom Viridiplantae; phylum Streptophyta; class Magnoliopsida; order Asterales; family Asteraceae; genus Lactuca; species Lactuca sativa. The sequence continues at coordinate 194,891,876 of NC_056627.2, forward strand.
CTTGTTAGAGTAATTCTATGATATGTAATCTGTTGATCGATTTTTGTCTATGAACTGCTATATGATTATTCGTTATGTTGTATATGCATTTTATGCTTATGGGCCGGAAGGCAATATATGTTATCGGCCGGAAGGCAATATGTTATGGGCCGGAAGGCAATATGTTATGGGCCGGAAGGCGATTATATTGTGTGATGGACCGGAAGGTCGGCGTGGGTAGGACCGAAAGGTTTACCCAGCAGGGACGGAAGTCCCCTGAGACACATGGACCGGAAGGTCAGGGCCTGGAAAGGTGTATATGTGGTTGGTATTCTGGGGGTATCTCACTAAGCTTTCGGGCTTACAGTTGTGGTTTTATGATTCAGGTTCTCAAGAGTCTGTGGCAAGGCAAAGGCGTGATCGTACCGTTCCTCGCGTTGGTGTTTTATGATATGAACCTGGGAAATTGCTCTGTTTAATAATGTATTGAAAACCTTTTTGTAACAACGTTAATAAAATGGGTGATTTTGAAAAGTTTTAATTGTTTTGAAATTTTGGATGTTACAAGTTGGTATCAGAGCCTTGGTTTGAGTGAATTGGGGGAAACATTCGTGTGACTCCAGTCTCAAATCGAGGAGGATTTTAAAAAGAGAAATTTAAAATGGTTTTCACATTTAGTAAAAGGAGGACGCGGAGGTACGATCAGCCGGAGCCAGTAAGTAACCCCAAGATACCATACATGATATTTGTTTATTTGAGCTTGATAGCACAGCATGCTAAAGTTAGGCTAGGGATCTTCAGGAATTCATGATAATGTTGCCTGATTTGTGATGCCTGTAGCCTAGGGTCCCTTATGGGATGTTCTCAGTGTTCCTCTAGTGGCGAGGGTTGATAGTTGTTATGCATGTTCCCTAGGGTATTGTGGTAGTACTTCATACAAATATGGGTAGGTGTGGAAGGTAGTATGGGCCCGTACTACTGAAAGCACAGGAACCATACGCGTATCAGGGAAACCATGGTCTCTAGGGTAGGGTTGAGAGAGTTGGATCCTAGGATTGTGGGAAGTGTCTGAGATTGGTAGGGTGTCTTCAGTATGGAGATTTTGAGGCATGATGATAGTGGATCCGGATCAGGATCGGGAGCTGGAGAGCGAGTTCCGGGTGGATCGGTGCTGTCGGAGGTTATCAATCAGACGAGCACAAGCGAGTTGGATGCGAGGATTCGCAAGATCCTGTGCGATGGGGTTGCTGCATTGTTCCGGGCTGAGTTGCTGGAATTGTTTGGGTCGATCAAGACCGCCATGATTGAGTATTTTGATGAGCGATATGCGGCTCTCGCAGAGACGGTTGTCGCGGCGACTACAGCGGCTGTAGCAGTGGCAAGGGGAGGAGCTAGTCGGGGTTTTCAGTATCGGGACTTCTATTATACGAAGCCTCCCACATTCGATGGAGTTTAGGACCCGATTGTTGCTATGAGATGGTTATCAGACGTGGAGGGGTGTTTCTCCACGAATTATGCCTTGCTGATCAGAGGGTGAGGTGTGCTCTGAACCTATTGAGGCTCGGAGCGAAGGATTGGTAGAGATTGACTACGGGGTCATTTTTCCGATGGGCAAAGAGCTGCGGTTTCATGGGATCAATTCAGAGAGATGTTCAGTACTCGCTATGTTCCGCGGGATGAAAAGGAGAGATTGGCTCGGGAATTCCTTGAGCTGAAGCAGGATTTGGAGTCGGTGACTGAGATCACTAGGATGTTTATTGAGAGGGCGATGTTTTGCCCTGAGTTCGTTTTGGAGCAGGCTCAGATGTCCCGATATCTGAGTATGCTCAAGGGGGATATCAGACAGTTCGTATCTGCGCAGAGGTGTGAGACCTTGTTGGTGTTGCAGGAGGCCACCATGCGGCGTGAGTTAGAGGTTGAGTTGTAGTTGCGTGAGCTGAGGCAGGCTCCGATGCAGTCGCAGCCAGCGCCGAAACGGTCCAGTACCGTTGATGTTAGAATGGGGGATCGGAGCGGCCACACTTGTGGGAAGTATGGGAGGGGTCACACCGGAGTTGCTGGTCCGGTGGTGCATGCCGCAAGTGCGGAAAAGAGGGGCACTATGCGCGGGATTGTCGGCAGTCAGTGTCGATTCGGGATTTGAGGATTTGTCATCATTGTTGGCAGGTTGGACATTTGAGGGTCAACTGTCCACAGCTTTCTGCAGGACCGGTGCAGGCTCTAGCACCGGCCACCTTGAGGAGTTCAGGAGGAGGACAGGATGGAGCGTAGCCCCAAGGGCTCAGAGTCGTGCTTATCAGCTTGCGGCAGAGGGAGACGGAGCGGTGCCGGAGGCAGCTGCGGGTATAATGCTTTCTTGATGTCTTGATTATCTTGCGTTGATTGTGGCGTATTGTTTGTGCTGGTATCTGGTGTGGATTTCGATGCGGTATTCGTTGTTTCGCGGGTTTGGCATGGTTATAGTTTGGTGTTTTGGTGCCGGTAGCCTTGTGCGGTTTTCGATGTGGTATTCATCCTTTTGCATGTTGTGGGTTTGGTTACGGGTTATTGTTTGGGAATTCCGTTGGTTATCGTTCGTGAGGGTTGATAGTAGAGATGCGGCACTGGGTTGAATGTCGGGTAGCCTCTGCAGTTGTGGAGTGTATAATTGAATGACCGGATTCTTTTGAGCGAATTGATTAGGGAAGAGATGTGTTTTGCTGAGGGTTGCTTATGCTTGTGGGAAGCAGTCAGTGTGTAAATGTTCTCTTTGGGCAGGATTGTTCTGAAAAGTCGTTAATGGCGATTGGTGGCTCTAGTCAGTGCTTTAAGTGGGGGAGAATTGGAGAATTCTCCGGGAGATCGATGAGTATGTGAGGGTGCTTAGCTGTTGGGCTTCAACAGTGTTTGTCAGCTCAGAGTATAGGCCGACGAGAGCGAGTGTCGGGTATGCGGGGCGGGATACAGACCTAGGGCATTTGATTGTGGAGGCCTGAGAGCAGGCCGGGATCAAGTTTGAGTAAGTAACCGGGGTTATGCGATCAGAGTATTTGTATGCTTGATGTACGTGATGGGCTGTACTGCATTAATCTCACGGGATTTATGTTGTGCATGTTTCTAGAGTTGGAACCGGTAGGTTCCCAGAGTTAGAACCTGAGGGTTCGCAGAGTTTGGGTGTACGGACCCATAGAGATATAGCCTCGAGTGGATAGTATGTGTTATGAGAGTCGGTCCAGTCATGCTCGAGACTCTGTTGGTATGGCTGGATCAGTTTGAGATTGCGGATTGTGTATGTTGCAGTGTGATTGCATTGGAAGGTCTGGCCCCGGGTTAGTGATCTTGTTTAGCTGAGGCAGTGATTTTGATGAGTAGAGAGAGTGCATGAGATTGAGAGCCCCTGCAATGAGAGCCAGAGTATGTGAATAACGGTTGCGCAAAAAGGGTGGTGTCGCTTGGGGCGAGCACTGTGACACTGGTTGGAGTGGTATTATGGCCAAGAGGGTTCCTTGGAAAAAGGAAAAGAGAAAGGTGTGTGACTCCGAAGGGGAGTGCAAGTTCACGAAAGTGAAAGCTACGGAGCAGAAGTTATGGTTAGAGTATTTCGAGTATGGCTTTGAGCATCGTGTTCGCGGCAGCGAAGTAGGAAACCATCCGGTTTGGGATGTCTGTCGAGGCAGAAGGGATGCAGGGGGAGAGAGAATCTTGAATTCTCGGTGTGATTCCGATCAGGGTATAGGGTGGATATTAGTGGTTCATCCTGGGACATGTTCGAGGATATCAGCAGTGTATCGGGTCTCCCAACCTGCGGGTGTTGGGGGCTAGTTCAGCAGGTGTATGTGATTGCAAGAGGAGAACTCGTGAGAGTTGCTCCGAGAGTGAGAATGGGTCCCTCAGTCGGTCCGGAATGGACAAAGTGGGCTTTGGATTGGGGATCCGGTGGTTCATGGTTTCCTAACCCTTATGGGTCGAGTGATTGTTGAGATTTAGAGCAGAGTTGCATCTTGGGTAATTCTCGGTTACAGAGAGCGATGGACAGTACAGAGAGCGGGCTTCAGTCGACAGAGCAGATTCAGCAGATGAGGCAGAGGTTATTGACCGCCCAGAGCCGACAGGAAAAGTTATACAGACAGATGCTGATCCGAGCTTGAGTTTCAGGTCGGCAACCTCGTACTCCTGAAGGCCTCTCCTTGGAGAGGAGTGATTCGATTCAAGAAGAGGGGCAAGTTGGGGCCCCAGTATATTGGGCCTTTTCATGTGATTGCGAGGGTAGGCCGGATGGTCTACCGTTTGGAGTTGCCCACGGATTTTAGACAAATCCACGACATTTTTCATGTGTCGCAATTGAGAAAGTATATAGCCGATGAGTCGGCAGTGGTCCCATTAGAAGACATTCAGGTGGATGCGAGCCTGAATTATGCCAAGAGACCAGTGGTCATCAGAAATCGGAAGATCGAGGTTCTGAGGTATAAGGAGATACCTCTGGTGTTAGTTCGGTGGCAGCACCAGAGGGGATCGGAAATGACCTGTGAGCTGGAACGTGAGATGTGGGAGCAGCATCCGGAGCTATGTTCAGAGTGAGACTTCGAGGGCGAAGTCTAGTCCTAGTGGGGGAGAGTTGTAACAGCCCGGAATTCCAGATATTGATATAATTATGATTTTGGGGTGTTTTAAGAGGGGACTCGGCAAGTTGGAGCTCAGACTCGCCGAGTAGGGTCGCAGATCTGGTCGTGGGTTCGCGACTGGACTCGACGAGTCCGGATATGGACTCGGCGAGTCCACGCTGTTTAGCGAAACCCTATACATTCAGGTTTGGGACGTATATGAGGGACTTTATGGCCGTCATTGTTCACTCTAGCCTTCTGAGAGAAACCCTAAATTGATTGTGAGCGTCTGGAACAAGGTTGAAGGCCATTGTTGATTTTAGAAGAGTTATTGTGCAAGGAAGAGAAGGCTTGATTAAGGGAGCAACAAAGGAAGTCACGTTCTGAGGATTGGGGACACAGAGAGCACATTATTCAGGTAAGAATTCGAGTTATACTCTGGTATGTTGATGTGTATATGGATTTAGGGTTTATGGAACCCTTTTGTGGCTAGATTGAATGTTACCCTAGTCCCCCAAACGATTGTAACCCTGTATTAGGACCTTTGGAGGTCCAGAATGTCCCATGCCTGTGCATTTCGGAAATTGATGAAGGTTTTGGATTGGAATCCTTATGCCTTAGGTCAATATGTAAATTATAAGTCTTGGGGTGTACCATGAGCACCAAAATGAAGACCTTACGTGATGGACCAGTCTAGGAAGGCCAGGCCTATGAATGGTCGGAGCAGTTCTGCCATTAGAAAGCAGTTTGAGCGGTTGCATGGCATGGACTCGCCGAGTCCGATGAACAGACTCGGCGAGTAGCTTGAAGATTTACTGGGACTCGTCGAGTTGTTCTTCAGACTCGGCGAGTTGAGTCGGGGTGGCCCCGCGATTCTTCCAGGAGGAACTCGTCGAGTAAAAAGGGGATACTCGACGTGTAGAAAGGGAATCTTAAGGAATCGGTGAGTCAAGGGCGAGTGGACTCAGAGTCGTTGAACATGGCGAGTCTTGGGGTGATTCGGCGAGTTAGGTCGCGGGTTAAGTGAAGTTCTGAGTATGGGGACTCGGCGAGTCATAGGGTTGACTTGGCGAGTAGGGTCAGTCAAGGGTTGACTTTGACCTTGTCTTTGACCAAGGATTGACCAGTGGTTCCAGGGGTATTTTGGTAATTGTTGTTTATTGTTTGAGTTCAGTGCATTGGTGACTGTCCAGAGGTGGAGATCGTATCAATGATCGGAGCAGCTTGAGCTATCTGTTCAGTCGGCAGTTTCGAGGTGAGTTATCCTCACTATATCGCTAGGGTTTATGGCACCAAGGCCGACCCTTTTTATCGGATGGAAATCCGGGTAGTTGTCATTGTTATGATATAGGCCGGAAGGCATTACATGTTATGGGCCGGAAGGCTTTGCTATGTGGACCGGAAGGTCATGGCCTGGAAAGGCGTATGTATGCATTTAGTATGTTGACTGATTCATAGGGTAATTTTATGATAGTGACCGTCTAGACCGGTATCTTGTTAGAGTAATGCTATGATATGTAATCTGTTGATCGATTGTTGTCTATGAACTGCTATATGATTATTCGTTATGTTGTATATGCATTTTATGCTTATGGGCCGGAAGGCAATATATGTTATGGGCCGGAAGGCAATATGTTATGGGCCGGAAGGCAATATGTTATGGGCCGGAAGGCGATTATATTGTGTGATGGACCGGAAGGTCGGCGTGGGTAGGACCGGAAGGTTTACCTAGCAGGGACGGAAGTCCCCTGAGACACATGGACCGGAAGGTCAGGGCCTGGAAAGGCGTATATGTGGTTGGTATTCTGGGGGTATCTCACTAAGCTTTCAGGCTTACAGTTGTGGTTTTATGTTTCAGGTTATCAAGAGTCTGTGGCAAGGCAAAGGCGTGATCGTACCGTTCCTCGCGTTGGTGTTTTATGATATGAACCTGGGAAATTGCTCTGTTTAATAATGTATTGAAAACCTTTTTGTAACAACGTTAATAAAATGGGTGATTTTGAAAAGTTTTAATTGTTTTGAAATTTTGGATGTTACAAGATGAGTAGCTAGAATAGCGTCATCATGTCTCACAAAATTAATATGGTCTCAAATGAACCTCTCTCTCTCCATCTCTCTCTCTCTCTCTCTCTCTCTCTATATATATATATATATATATATATATATATATATATATATATAGAGAGAGAGAGAGAGAGTGAAAGAGAGGAGAGAGTGAGAGAGAAATAGATAGAGAAAGGGACAATTTTGATTGAGAAATATAAAAATGTCGAGAATGAGAAAATCATTATCAGCCAATCATTAATTATTGCCATAAAAAGCTTTGTCGTACCGACATGATGGATTATGAGTAATATTCATATAGAATATAAATGTAAGTATATTCATATAGGAATCTATCACATCCGTTCCCCCACCACTGCCAACACCAAGCACCACTTCCACCTTCGCCACCCCTACCACCTATGTTATTAACCGCTGTCATTGCCGCCACCTTAACCGCCTTTGAGTGATTTTTTAGTGTTTTTGGTGGTGAAGGAGGATCATTGAAGAAGTGGTGGTGAACTCAAGCTCTTGGATCCAGAATCTACACCTCATTGTTCATCTCCAGAAGGTATAAAGTTCATACCTTGAGGGTTGCCTTTCTAGATCTTGTTTAACCTTATGTTTATGTTCATTTAACCCAAAACCTTTGTCTTTGTGTGTGTGGATACTCCATACCATTTGATATTCCCTTTCAGACGTTTTTTGAGTGCATAGTGTCATAAAAATGCATGCTTGGTCATTTCATTTCATCCATGAATGAGTTATGGAGTTTTCGGTGATGTTAGAAATTAGGATCTTGGGATTAATCTCTTTTTATCCATGCAAAGGCATAATGTTAGATATTTTATGGATTAGGATGTCTTTTAGGGTCAGATCTATGGATCGGGTAAAGTGTCTTAATAATAAAGACCTTCAAAGTTCAGTTGTGGGTTTAGACCGAGTAAACCGAACATAAAGCTTAAGTACGCCGTGTTTAATGTCAATTTGGTTCACCCTTGACTTTCATTGAGATTTTGACCAAGTGTGCCTTCAAGTCAATTTGTGAGTGTTTTGGGTCTTGGAAGGGGCAAAATCCTCTTTTGACCAAAGTGTGGATTAGACTTGGCTTGGGACAAGTTGAGTATGCATAATTAACTTAATTGTTAATTAGGGTTATTTGGTGTAATTAATAGGCGACGTCTAGTTCCGATAGTTTGGGTATAAGTTTTATCAGTCAACTGTGTAATGTGAGTCTCCTTACTATAATTACATGTGTGTTAGAATATATGTGTCGACCAGCTCGGTCAAATTGTTTGTTATTTTGATATGTTTTATTGAGTGTGTTGGGACTTCAGGTAGTCTCCAAGATTGCTAATAATCCATAGGGCATGTTGTTTGCCTACTGAGACTTCGGTTAGTCTCCACGGTTGCTAATAACCCTTGATTGTTTATTTGTGTTGTGTTGTATGTGATACTTTGGGGAAATCACTAAGATTTGTGCTTATAGTTGTTGATTGAATGTGTTTCAGGTACTTCTGATGTTCGTGGGAAGGCAAACACTTGATTGTACACATTCGCATACAGTTATTGATTCCGTATATTTTGGGACACTATAATATTGTGATGATTATTTGTATTTGACACTTGTGATTTTCTTTAGATGTATTTTTATGAACAATGTTTTTAGCTAATTAAAAATGAAAATTTTGGTTTGAAAATTTAGATGTTACAAATTGGTACCAGAGCCAAGTTTGACGGATTGGGATGAATACTTATGGGATTCCAAATTCAAACTAAGGATCTAAGAGGTTTTACAAAAACTTTTCATAAAAAACAAAGAATTTCAATGGAGAAAAATTGGATGAAGCATTGTGTGCAATCAAGTAGAGTACTAAGGAACTTGCAGAAGTGTGTAACTGCACTATTGAAGGCACCAAATTCGTATGAGACTCAAGAAGGAGTCTTAGGGTACTAAGGAACTTACAGGAGTGTGTAAGTATTTGTGTTTTAACTTTAGCCTAGTTCTAATCATTTTTCTTGTGTGTTTTAGTATGGTGGTTACCCGAGGTTCACGATCCAGCGACACTAAGAGGTCGAGTGCCAGTAATGATGAAATCCACACGATCGTTCCCGCCAAGGTGGATGCGGCAATCAAAGGCTATACCAGAGATGTTTGGGTCTAGTAAGTCCATGATGATCGAGACTCTCGACATGAGGTATGTCGTCGTCACTAAGGCTGCTCCTGCCGCAACCACCATAGTCATTGCTGTGACGACACCGCAAGAGGGTGATTCTTTGTGGTACCAAGATTTCAACAACACGAAGCAACTAAAGTTTTATGGGACCAACGAGCCAATTTATGTGATGAGATGGATTTTTGATGTTGAGGGTTGCTTCTACACTTAATCCTTTCCAGAGAATCTGAAGGTTCGCTTTGCATTGAACCTACTTCGCTTGGGAGTGAAGGATTGGTGGAAGTTTGTCACACCCCCAAACCAAAACGGCGGAAACGTTCAGGGGCGGATTACTTCATGTGGTAGCATAACAAATGAATACATAGTAAAGAAAGCAATACAACCATCATATATATAATTGAAAGTTTACATTGTTTAAAAAGTACATGTTCAAAACCAATTACAATATGATGCCAAAATATGAAGTTAAAATGACGACGCAGCGTCCCTTCTTCAAAAGCTGTTTGATACCTGTAATTACTGAATCCCTGGGACATACAAGTAGTTTTGAAAGAGTAGATCAACATTTAAGTTGGTGAGTTTCATAAGTATTAAATGACAATGTTTGTATGAAATGAAATGTTTTGTTTTTGTTTGTTTGTTCCTAGAAAATCCCATATTTTCTACTAGTATAAATGTAGCCTTCTATCAAGACTAATGCTTGTTTCTAGAAAATGTATGTACGTATAAAATATCCAATATGTTTGAAAAACCTCGTAAATCAATGTATTTTTAATACCCCATGTGAGTTTTATAACCATGCTATTGACTCAGATTTCCTATACACAACGTTCTTTAGGCGTTGGAATGTTCTGACGTTTGTCACCCCAAATGGTGGACTGTAGCTAACAATCAGGGCGCGGGTTGTCAAGCCCGTATAGATCTATACACAAACACCATGCTCCCCCTCCAAGGGATTCTGGTATATAATACAGGACTTGAAATGTGTACTCGAACGTACGTGAAGTTAATGTCTCACAAAACTTAGTATAAAAATAGATTTACATGTTAAAATGCTCGTTTGTTCTTGTATGTGAAAGTGACTTCTTGAAAATCGTGTTTTTAGTATGTAAAAGTTAGTAATGTTCTCGTAAAACTATACCTATTATAGCTTTCTAAAAGTGTGTCTCGTTTGTTTAGAAATCCCTAGAAAATGAATCCCTTATTATGAAAGTATAGATTTTTATAGTGTCTAAGTTGGACACATATACATGCAATCTAAAACAGAGTGTTTAATTTACACCTATATAACAACATTTTTCATTTCAAAAGATATAATGTTATCTTGATATATTTTACATACGAAAGTTCCCTATAAAGTTTATAAATCACATATGATTCTGTTGAATAAAAGTGTATAATAAAACTTTATATAACACACGATAATAGTCGGGTGTTTTACTTGTATTCCCCCCCCCCCCCCCCCCTTGAAAGCATATAAAAGCATTTATAGAATATTTAAAAGGGTTAATTAAGGGGTATGAACTCACTTGAAAGATCGAAGAAAGGCGAGATGAAAACCGGGCAGAATTTCTTCTCGGGAAAACGGATTTTCTCGGGATTCTCGGGAATCTCGGGAGTAAAAAGGACCTTCGGGACTTGAGCAAACTGACTGGGGCTTCGGGTTAGCACGGGCACGGAAAACGAGGCAACAACGCAAGAGAAATGAGAGAGAATGGCCCTTTTCTTCAGAACCCTCGCATCCCTTTTCTAGGGGTGGGAACCGCCTCGGTATGCTGGGCGTACGCGTGCGTCACGCATGACCGGATCCTCGACTGCCTCGGAGTTCGGATGGGACGGATGTAGCTTCGCATAGGGTGAGACGTGGACGATCCGAGGCCTAGGCCTTAAGTACGCTGGGCGTACGAGCTTACGTTGGGCGTAAATCGGCGCTATCTGATGACTCGCCTTCGGATAATACCAAGGTTAAATAATAAAATTTATATTTTATTTATTTAATAAACTTCTAAATTTCATATATTCTTCATACGAACTCCGTTTTCGATGTTCTTGATATCCACGCGTAGGTGAGACTATGCTCTACAACTTTCATTTATATTCCGTCGGCAAATTTTGAAATTATTTTAATTATTTATTTTTAAAATGACGCGTTAAGAAAATTTCGTTAGAAATTCATAACTTCTTTATCCGACGTCGGTTTTAGCCAAACCTTTTACTGCTGAAATACCATTGTCGAGACATTCAATTCTCGTTTAGGTCATTCCGGTCAAAAGTCGCTCGATCTCCGATTCGAGTTTTTAGTTGTCTGTCGCTAAGCCGAACTTGCAAAAATCATAACTTCAATATACAAAGTCGGATTTGGGCGTTCTTTTTACGTACGATCATGGTTTAATGACACCAAACATAGTAGGTAATTAAATAGAAACTTTTTGGACATTTTATTTTCGACGTTAATTTCATTATCACAAAAGTGGTTACAATACTTGACTTTTAGTTCATTACATAGAGCTGAAATATCGGGTTGTCACATCATCCCCCCGTTAGAGGGAATTTCATCCCGAAATTTAAAGTAGTAAAGATACTAGTGAATCAGAGAAAAAGATGAGGGTACTTTTGTTTCATCTGATCTTCGCGTACCCATGTGAATTCAGGTCCCCGCTTGGCGTTCCAGGGAACCTTCACGATGGGTATGCGACTTTGTTTCGTTTGTTTGACCTCTCGGTCCATGATTTCTACCGGTTCTTCCACAAAGTTGAGGCTCTCGTTGATCTCGGTCTCGTCAAGTGGAATAACAAGAGTCTCATCGGACAGACACTTTTTCAAGTTTGAGACATGGAAGGTTGGATGTATGTTACCAAGTTCACGCGGTAGATTAAGCTTGTAAGCCACAGGGCCGATTCTAGCAAGAATCTCGAAAGGCCCTACGTATCTTGGATTTAGTTTCCCACGCTTTCCAAAGCGTATTAAGCCCTTCCACCGTGAGACCTTTAATAAAACGTGGTCTCCTACCTGGAATTCCAAAGGTTTCCTCCTTTGGTCAGTGTAGCTTTTCTGTCGGTCTCTAGAGGCTTTCAATTGTTCACGAATTTGAACGATCTTCTTTGTCGTTTCTCGTATGATTTCCGGACCGGTGAGAGTGCTTTCAGGAACTCGTCCTTTAGCTAACCGTGTGTCGCCAACTTCCGTCCATCATAGAGGGGACCTGCACTTTCGACCATAGAGGGCTTCAAACGGAGCAGCCTTTATGCTTGTTTGATAACTATTGTTGTATGAAAATTCGACAAGGGGTAAATGGACATCCCATGCTTTTCCAAAGTCAATCACACAGTCTCTTAGCATATCTTCCAAACTTTGTATTGTTCTCTCACTTTGCCCGTCTGTTTGTGGGTGGTAGGTTGTACTCATGTCTAGCCTAGTCCCCAGGGAACTTTGTAGTGCCTGAATCTTGAAGTGAATCTACTATCTCTATCAGAGATAATGGATATCGGAACACCATGCAGTCGCACTATCTCCCTTAAATAAGTTCTTGTAAGCTTTTCCATCTTGTCAGTCTCCTTGATTGGTAGGAAATGCGCAGATTTGGTCAATCTGTCGACGATGACCCATATGGTATCGAGTCTACCCGTCATCTTGGGCAACTTGGTTACGAAGTCCATAGTAATCCGTTCCCATTTCCATTCCGGGATCTCCGGCTGCTGTAGTAATCCTGACGGTTTCTGATACTCGACCTTAACCTTAGCGCAAGTAAGGCATTTACTTACGAAGGCAGCAATTTCTGCTTTCATGTTAGGCCACCAGTACAGTTTCTTAAGATCCAGATACATTTTATCTGAACTTGGGTGAACGGAATATCTCGTGTTGTGTGCTTCGGTCATGACTACGTCTCTGAAACCACCATGTTTCGGTGTCCAAATTCGATCTATGAGATAATACGCTCCACCACCCTTGATTTCTAGGTTCTTTTCCATTCCTCTCAGGGATTCACCCGCCACATTTTCAGGTTGTAATGCTTCCAGTTGAGCCTCCTTAATTTGTGTGGATAAGTGGGAATGGATAGTCATAGTTAGAGATTTGACTCTCCGCCCAGTGTATTCTTTTCGGCTGAGGGCATCAGCTACCACATTGGCCTTGCCAGGATGATAATGAATTTCAAATTCATAGTCATTAAGTAACTCGACCCATCGTCGTTGTCGCATGTTGAGCTCCTTCTGATCAAAAATGTGTTGAAGGCTCTTGTGATCAGTGAATATAGTACTCTTGGTTCCATACAAGTAGTGTCTCCAGATCTTCAGAGCAAATACTATTGCTCCTAACTCAAGATCGTGTGTCGTGTAGTTCACTTCGTGTGTCTTAAGCTGTCGGGAGGCATAAGCAATAACCTTCCCTCTCTGCATAAGAACACAACCAAGTCCTTGGTTTGATGCATCGCAATACACTACAAAATCTTCTATCCCTTCGGGAAGGGATAGTATCGGTGCGGTGCACAAGGCTTGTTTCTGTGTTTGGAACGCCTTTTCTTGTTTCGCTTCCCAGTCAAAGGCCACGCCTTTCTGGGTTAATGTAGTAAGAGGTTTCGCAATGCTATAGAAGTTCTTTATGAATCTGCGATAGTAGCCAGCGAGACCTAGAAATTGACGAATCTCTGTAGGTGTCTTTGGTGCCGACCAGTTCTCAATGGCCTTAAATTTGGAGGGGTCCACATGTATCCCCTTCTCGCTAACAACGTCGCCCAAAAACTCGACTCTTCGAATCCAAAATTCGCATTTAGAGAACTTTGCATAGAGCTTCTCCGATCGCAATGTTTCTAAGACTTTTCGTAGGTGCTGACTATGCTCTTCCTTACTTCGAGAGTAGATAAGTATATCATCGATGAAGATGATGATGAACTGATCTAAGTAAGGATGGCACACCCTATTCATTAGGTCCATAAATACTGCTGGTGTGTTGGTTAATCCGAACGGCATCACTACAAATTTGTAGTGTCCATAACGAGTTCGGAAGGCTGTCTTGGGAATATCCCCCTCTAGTACTCGTAATTGGTGATATTCGGATCGTAGATCTATCTTTGAGAAGTAGTTTGCTCTTTGAAGTTGATCAAATAGGTCGTCAATGCGGGGTAGAGGATAACGATTTTTGACACTAAGTTTGTTTAGTTCTCTGTAGTCGATGCACATGCGGAACGATCCGTCTTTCTTCTTTACAAACAAGACCGGTGCTCCCCAAGGTGAGAAAATTGGTCTAATGAATCCTTTTTGATGGAGTTCGTTAAGCTGACTGGAAAGTTCTTGCATCTCTGCTGGTGCTAGGCGATAAGGCGATTTCGCTACCGGGGTAGCCCCTGGAAGTAAGTCGATTTTGAATTCGACTTGGCGTTGTGGTGGTAATCCCGGTAGTTCTTCTGGAAAGATATCGGGAAAGTCGCCTACTTCAGGAATGCATGACAGTCCTTCCGCAAACACTTTCGAGCATGGATGCACGAAATGATGCGAAGGTTTGTACTTGATTTGTCGCCGTAAATCATTAATGTTTCGTCGTTAGGAAGACTAAGATGAACTGCTTTCTCAAAGCACATGATGTTGGCACGAAGAAGACTTAACCAATCCATGCCGACTATGACATCAAAACTTTTAATTTGGACCGGCATGAGGTTGATTGGGAAAGAATGACCGTCTAAAGTTAACGTACAGTCCATATATATGCAGTTAGTGTTTTCCGTTTTACCGTTTTCCATCTCTATAGTGAATGATTTTTCTAACTTGCTAGGTTTATGTTTAAGTAAGTGAATAAAGTTTTGACTCACGAAGCATCTCTCCGCTCCACTATCGAATAATATGCATGCATATGAATTATCGAGAAGGAACGTACCAGCAACTACAGTCGGATCAGCTACGACTTCATCATGGGCTATAGCCAAAACTCGTCCCACCCCGCCGGCATTTGCTGCCTTTGGGCAGTTTCTCTTGTAGTGGCCCACCTCGCCACAACCGTAGCAATTTTGGCCTACACCCGCGCTGGGAACTTCAGTGATCGGCTTTGCGGGATCCTTGCAGAAACGGACAGTGTCTCCCTTTCTGTTGCAGTTGGAGCACTGCATTTCCCGACAAGGTCCATGATGGTGATAAGTGCATTTGGTGCACTTTGGAAGGTTACCCCCATAAGGCTTTGTTGGGTAGGGATTTGTAGGAACGGTAGTAGGTACAGTAGCAGCATTCACTGAAACCAGTTGTTGTTTCTTCGCGGATTCTTGGGAAGACCCACCCTTCCCTTTATTCCATACTCTCTTCCTGTTATTGTTGTTGTTGTTTCCCTTTTGTGGTTCTGGTGTAGAAACCGTTGAGTTCTGATGACCTCCGTAATCAACAAGAGATTGTGCCTGTTCCTTGGCACTTTCAAAAGTGATAGGTTTTGAAGCTAACATGCATGATCGAATTTGGGGCGACAGTCCCCAAATGTATCTCTCTATTTTCTTGCTCTCAGGAGCAATCAGATCTGGACAAATGATTGCCAGATCGCAGAATCTCTTGGTATAAGTTGCTATGTCGGTACCAATCATTCCAAGAGTCCAGAGTTCGTGCTCGAGTTTTTGAATCTCTCCTCGTTGACAGTATTCTCTCATCAGGATGATTTTTAAGCTCTCCCACCTTATGGAGTTTGCCACTATCAGGGTAAGTACCTTAACGTGGCCATTCCACCGAGTTAAAGCCCTATCAGTAAGTGTGAAGGTTGCAAACTTGACTTTGCTATGCTCGGGACAAGAGCAGATTTCAAAGACTGATTCTGTCCTTTCGATCCACTGCCTCAGAGTCATCACACCACCAGTTCCATTAAACATCCGGGGTTTGGCATTAGTAAAGTCTTTATAGGTGCATTCTCGGGATTGCCCATGACTCTTGCCATGGTTGGATGGGTGTGTGCTAGTTCCTGAGCCAGTAGTACTCGAGTCATTGATTTGTGACATGGCAGCTGCTATAGCTGCGGTGACTGCTGCTTGGAACATGACAGCATCAAATTGAGGAGGTGGAGGTGGTGGTGGTATAGCTGCTTCCCCGTCGTTGTTTCGTCTTGGGTTCCTACGAGCAGGCATCCTTCAACTATAGGTTGAAAAGATACAGATAAGAATTCCATAGCATAGAAATTGTATGTGTCTCATGAACTAAATTGCTATAGCCCAAAAACAGATGATAGTACGAGTCTCAAAATAGAAGAATGAAAGTTATTTGTAAGACTGAAAATATGAAACAAGCATTTGGTTTTTCCATAACTTTTTAAGGATTGAATGAAATACCCCACGTAGTAATAATAATGCCACTTATATTAATATAATAGTTGATACAATGATCACGAAAATTTGACCCCTATAAGGGTCTCCGGTTACAAAGTTTAAGAAATTTAAAAAATTTTAGCCGAGGTCCTAACTTATAACAAAATTTGAGATTTTGGCAAGCACTACTTGCGACGTAGGTTGCGCTTGGAGCTTGACTCTGCATCTGATTGCTTCGATTCCATTAGACGCCTATCAAAGGCGACTTGTTGTTCCCATAATTCAGCGAGGGTTGCAATCATTTGTGATTGGAATGCCTCGGTCTGGAGTTGGGCATTGTCCTGAATTCTATCCAGCCCACGGATGTCAAAAGTGTGAACCTGTACTTCAATGTTGACATCCCGAATCCGGCTAGCTTGAACTCCGGATTGGTAGGACTGATTGGCTAGTTTGCCCACTATTACTGGGAGTGCCCAATCAGCCGAACCTCCGCCGCGAACATCGTAGACGTCTCGTCACATGCCGTAGGGAGGGCGTAGGTTTTGTTGTTGGCTCCAATGGTGGAGGTGACTTTCCCAGACGGGAGTCGGTCCTTGAAAGTTCCTTACGAAGATGGGAGGTTGTGTGGGTGGTGGGTTGATCACTTCCGGCTCTGAGTCGGTACCGGAGTCATCATCCAATTCTATGGGTTCTTCGTCCTCCTCGGGATCCTCTTCGATCCATCCCCCGTTGCCTTGGTTGGGATAGTAGGGGTCGCTGGGGTGGTGAAATCCCGCCATTTGACTGTACGAGAATAGGGTTTATAAGAATCGAATAATGTTTGGAACATGTAAGACTAACAGGTATGTGATGCTATTCTAAGTAATAAATACTCCTATAGTATTTAAATTCGTGTCTTTGATTCTCGTGATGTTTTGGTAAGTTTTGACTTGTTGTTTACTAAGAGCAATCCTCGATATATATTGGTCCGATCTCAGACAAATATAATTGATCATGCTATATTTGTCCCAAATCCGATTACATATATCGAGTCTTAATCGTAGTGTCCAACTTGTCTAAATACTTCTTGTATAGTTATAATCAAGAAAATAAGTTTGTTGTATGCAAGTATTTGTACTTGAATGAACTAACATTATAAGTTAAACGAAACGCGGCTTAAGCGTAAAAAAAAACGTTTTATCAGAGAGTATTAGTCCCTTAAGCATTTATAGTTTGTATATCTTATGTGGTTCGATATACTTAGTTCACTATAAACATTGCTCTGTTACCAATTTGGGCGTACGCGTGCATCACGCATGACCGGATCCTCGACTGCCTCGGAGTTCGGATGGGACGGGTGTAGCTTCGCATAGGGTGAGACATGGACGATCTGAGGCCTAGGCCTTGAGTACGTTGGGCGTACGAGCTTACGTTGGGCGTAAATCGGCCCTATCTGATGACTCGCCTTCGGATAATACCAAGGTTAAATAATAAAATTTATATTTTATTTATTTAATAAACTTCTAAAATTCATATCTTCTTCATACGAACTCCGTTTTCGATGTTCTTTATATCCACGCATAGGTGAGACTATACTCTACAACTTTCGCTTAGATTCCTTCGGCAAATTTTGAAATTATTTTTATTATTTATTTTTAAAATGACGTGTTAAGAAAATTTCGTTAGAAATTCATAACTTCTTTATCTGACGTCTGTTTTAGCCAGACTTTTTACCGCTGAAATACTACTGTCGAGACCTTCGATTCTCGTTTAGGTCATTCCGGTCAAAAGTCGCTCGATCTCCGATTCGAGTTTTAGTTGTCTGTCGCTAAGCAGAACTTGCAAAAATCATAACTTCAATATACGAAGTCGGATTCGGGCGTTCTTTTTACGTAGGATCATGGTTTAATGACATCAAACATAGTAGGTAATTAAATAGAAACTTTTTGGACATTTTATTTTCGAAGTTAATTTCATTATCACAAAAGTGGTTACAATAGTTGACTTTTAGGTCATTACATAGAGTTGAAATATCGGGTTGTCACAAAGTTTGTGACGGTTGATTATTCTCATGTCGAGCAATCCACAGTGACATGGGAGAGATTTACTGAGATGTTAAGAGATAAGTTTGTGCCATTGGTTGAGAAACAGACTGGTTAGGCCAGGAGTTCCTTTCTCTCAAGCAGAAGCCAGAGACGGTGATTGAGATCATCACGATGTTCCATGAGAGATCCATTTTTAGCCCTGATCACGTGTCATCTGATCAGGCACAAGTGAGCCGGTATTTGAGTATCTTGAGGAAGGATATTTGTGAGTTCATGGCAAACACCTCGTATCAGACATTGGCTAAGCTGCAGATCAATGTAGAAGGAGATAGATCGAGCTGGAGACCTAGGAGAGAGAGGAGACTCAGGCGAGAGATAGGAGGCCAGTACAGTCACTACTGGCAGATAAGTGGTTCAAGTCTGCTGATTCAAGAGGTAGAGGATAGATGGGCCGCACTTGTAGCAAGTGTGGAAAAGGTCATGAGGGACCCTATTGATTAGGGACTATTTTCTACATGTGTGGAAAGGAGGGACATATGGCGAAGGATACCCCCAAGGGGTTTCGGGTTTCTTCAATTGCAACTAGACATGTCATATGAGGTCTGAGGGTCCTCAACTTACTTAGAGGGCGGTCCAGGCTCCTGCTCTTGCAAGCTTGTATATTAATGATGGCGGACAGGGGAAGGTTGAGGATCCGAGTGATCAAGGTAGAGCATTCCAACTGTCAGCAGAGGAGGCCAGAGCAGCACTGTACGTTATAGCTGGTATGTGTTTCTTTATTATTTCTTTTGATTTGATCTATTTTTACTTATGATATTGCTTTTGTTAGGTACTTTTCTTGTAAATTATGTGCCTGCTCTAGTGTTGTTTGACTTGGGTACGAGTCTGTCTTTTGTTTCATCATCCTTTCTTCGTGGTTTTATCATTGAATGTGAGTCCATGAGTCGACCATTGAGGATTTCTATAATTGATGAGCGTACAGTCTCCTCTACGAAATTTATCGGGATTGTGTACTGTAGATTTTTGGTTTTGGATATCCGATCGACCTTATTCCAATTAAGATGGGAGATGTATGTGTTATTATGGGTATGGATTGGTTGAGCCATTTTGGGGATCTGATTGACTATGAGCGATAGTTAGTGACCATTCCAGACCCAAGTGGGGGAGTTCTTACCATCTACGGCGAGGTTACGAGGGCTAGATTGGCTTTCTGCTCTGCCGCCAAGGCGAGACAGTGTCTACAGCATGGGTGCATAGGTTATCTAGCGTATGTTGTGGATACTCGGGTAGATGATAAAATATCGGTTTCTATCTATGATGTTCCTATTGTGCATAATTTTCCTGATGTTTTTCTGGATGAGTTACCGGGTGTGCCTCCGAAGAGGCAGGTGGAGTTCTGGATCGATCCGATCCCTGGTGCGCTGCTGATTTCAGGAGTTTTTAGCAAAGGAGTTTATACGGCTGAACATTTCTCCGTGGGGAGCACCGATCCTTTTTGTCAAGAAGAAGGATTGTTCCCACTGGAAGTGTATTGACTATCGGTAGTTGAACAAGCTGACGGTGAAGAACCATTATCCGTTGTCGAGGATTAATGATCTCTTGAATCAGCTATAGGGGGCATCTTGATTTTCCAAGATCGATTTGAGGTTTAGTTACCATCAGATGAGGGTACGAGAGGAAGATAATCACAACACAGCTTTCCAAACTTGTTATGGGCATTATGAGTTTGTGGTGACGCATTTTGGGCTTACCAATGCACCAACATCATTCATCGACCTCATGAACTGAGTGTGTTGGCCTATGTTGGGCCAGTCAGTGATTGTGTTCAACGATGATATCATCATCTATTCAAAGACCAAGGAACAACATGAGGAGCATCAATGTAAGTCCCCAATCTATAGATCCAAATCAGTAGTCAATGAATTGAAGGCAATCAAACAGAGTGTAGAAGGAGGAGAATGAGAATAACATCAAGCATGCACACATATATTACGCACACATGTCAGGTACACCTTGAAACACACACATACATACGTCACTCTTTTCTGACACATTGACACTTCCTATTTATACCACAATTAGCAGTACACAAGTGTGCAGCCACACACACGTCACACGTGTACGGCCACACACAGCGTGTGCGGCCGCACACACATGTATGGCCGCATACACACTTACTAACATGCTTGTGACCACCACAATACACTCTAACACCCTACCACGACCTATACATGACAATGCCTAGCCCAAACCACAAAAATATCCTATCAATCTCCCCCTTGGTTTATGCATAGCATTGACTTGGTCTTCATTCTCCAGGAGTTTCATACAACTTCAGGTTGGATTTTCCCATGGATTCCATCCATAATTTTCCATTGATGATTCTGGCGACCATTCCAGTGAATTCCTTGGCAGCAGCCTCCATGACTTCTTTTATGTAGATGATTTGGTGACGAGCCAAGGTGCGAGTGTCTCTTTCTC
Organism: Lactuca sativa; assembly: GCF_002870075.4. Taxonomy (NCBI): domain Eukaryota; kingdom Viridiplantae; phylum Streptophyta; class Magnoliopsida; order Asterales; family Asteraceae; genus Lactuca; species Lactuca sativa. The sequence continues at coordinate 194,912,421 of NC_056627.2, forward strand.
TGAATTTGAGAAGTTCTTTTTCACTGATAAGCCTTAGAACATCTTCACTATTCTTGAACTTGATGTCAGTAGTAGCAGTTTCATCATCATATGCCTAAAATTCCATGTCGTTAAGAAATCCTTCATGAAAGTGTTGAGGGATAGGAATTTCCTTCAGTTGCTTTGTTGTTGGCCATAGTATGATCTTCATTGGCTTCCCAGATTCAGGATCAATAACATCCGTATCTTTTACGTACAGGGCTTTTGCAGCTTTCATCAATGGGAAATTTTCATTGACTTTCCTGTCCAGGAATCGTTTGAAGTTGGTTGCACTGGGAGATTGTGAAGTGTTGTGAAATGGGGCCCTTGAAAGTTTGGCAAGATCAACTTTTGTCCATGAGTGGAAGTCATGGATGCTCTTGTAGTATTCGGAAACTCCAGAGTTTCTCTTTACGACCCACGCGTTCACTTCATGATCAAAGGCTCACATCCTGATCCCAGAGCTATCACCAAACTCGTCACCAAACTTTCTTTTATTGAGATCTGTCACTGTCAATACTGGATCCTTCGCTTTGCGGTTTTCATTTGAATTCTTCATAAAGAGTAATCCTTCACTCTTATTGGCAGTGACGATCCTTTTCCATGCTAATCGTGATCCGAGATCTGGCATTTTCAGGCTCTTTGTCGAAACGATTAACAATGGTTGTTGTCCTTGGAGGAGGTTGATCTACTGGAAAGTCGCCTTCTGAGTACTGGTTGGGAGCCATGGGAGGATCTTCAATCCCATGAGGTTGCTGAAAAAGAGCTTTGACTTTGTCACCAAAAGCGTCATACAAGATGTTCTTCAATCCAAAGTGAAGGCAGTTAAAGAACCAATATTTGTTTGCAGATCTGTCATCTGTTTAGTATTTAGTTCATCTCCTTCTTGAAGCTCAGTGATATAGGAATCATGTTGCTCAAGAAGAATGTTCTTTTCAATGACTTCTTGCCTCAACATTCCAATCTCATCTCGAAGCTTAGACACTAAGGTCTTATCATCCCCTGAATGCTCTTCCTCCAAAGATATGCTTTTTCCTCGGGAAAGAGAATCTGAAATGTTTTGAGCCAAATGGTTAGCAAGCCTGATAGAAGCTTCATCAAGCGAGGGCCTTGTGGGGATATATTCAGGAATAGAAGACGATCCGCCTACTTCATACACTGTGCTTGGACCTTCTTCAGTTTGAAGTGTCGGTGTAGAGATAGTTGTGGTGGTGACAATCGATGAAACCAGTGGTGCTTGACTTTGAATAAACATTCCCTGCCCCGGACAAGGCAAGGAGGTTTTTGGCTTTGTCGGTTCACTCAGAGATGGAACAAAAGTAGAGACATTGGTATCAAGGGGAGGAATCCCTGAAACCACATTTCTTTGACTTGAAAAATCTTCCATTGGTTTTGAAGAGGGAAGCAAAATTTTGAGAGTGTTAACGTCATCCACGGTCTTAGTTGCTGGTTGAGCAACTTCATCAACCTTTCTAAAGTGCCTGTCAATGAATCCCCGCAAAGGACCAAAATCCTCATCATCATCTAGATTGAGATCAAGGCCTGAAGAAATGTCGTCATTGTTGATACCAGTAAAATCCAAATCTTTCAGGAAATCATGATCTCCACTGAAGTCGTCATCACCTCCCTCTCGATCAAAATGTCTCTCAACTTCCACATCATGTAGCTGGTCATGTTCCTCAGCTATAGTCGCTACATGTGAAACATGAACTTCTTCATTCTCAGGCTATAAAATTGAGATCAATACATCCTCAGTTTCTATGGGATTAGAAAAATTGTCTGATTCCAATTGATCACTATCATCAGCAAATATTCCAAATTTTATCAAAGGAAATTTCCCTTCGAAGACAAATTTTCTAGCTCTATTCTGTTTCATTAAGCCAAAAGCACTTGGACCAACAGACTTGAGATCCAGAGTTTCATTTCCTCTTTCGATCTCGGGATGCATGACATTAAAGATGATCTATAGAAACCTCGGGTACTTAAAAAACTTTTCCCTCTTGTTTCCCTCAATATTGAGAATTAATTCATTCATAATAAATTTTGAAAAGTTAAATTCAATCCCTGACGCCAAGGCTGCAATGGCTCTTGTGTTGAAGAGAGAAATCTCGTTGGGTCCTGATCTCCTTCTGGAAATACACCTCACAAACACATGAGCTAAGTACTTCCAGCACGAAGATAGTAATTTCTTGATGGTTGGAGGAAATGATCCTTCATAACCCATGTGGTCCAGGATTTCTTGGGTTTGTTCCAGATCAATTTCCATGGAGAATTCAGGCCTATCACTGATTTGCACCGATTTTCGAATGACATGTTCTGTGATCAGGAATTTCTTGCCTTGCATAGATGCCTCAAGATATTTCTTTTCTTTGTCATCTCTCTTAACAATTGCGCTTCTCCAAAATTCCTTGATCAAGCTTTGATAGATCACCGGACCAGTCGTGAAAGCAGAAACTAAGCAGCATTTTCTTAGACCATCAATGATGAATTTGAGATCGTTGTGAGTAGTCAGAGGATCTTCTAGAAAAATGGCTGAATTGTGCACCTTTGCAAACTCAAGATCTCCCATGTTGATCTAAAAAACACAAGCATACATCAGAGCATATGAAAAATTGAGAGATTTTCATTGAAAAAATATCTGTCAATTTTAGGTGTACAGCCATACACCTAATACCAGCTACACACAATATGTGCGGCCGCACACGATGTACAACCGTACATGGGTTCCAACTGTACAATGCCAGCCGCACACGGGTCCAGCTGCACACGTGGGGTGTGCAACCGCAAACAGATTAGCTGCACATGGGGGTGTGCAGCCGCACACGGCACCAGCCACACACGGCGTGTGCGGCCGCACACGCGCAGTCGGAAATGAAAACCTTCGATTGACCATCAGTTCAAGATCGATTTTGCTCAAAAACTACATTATGGGAGTCTTTTTTACAGTTCTTACTGTTATGAGGCTTCGATTTCATGAAAATGAGAGTTTTTAAGGATTTTGGTGAGAGAGAGAGAGGAGGGAGCAGTGTGCGATCGTACTTAGGAGGTTGAAAAAGTGAAAGGATTTTGACCGCACACCCCTTTTATACCGTTTAATAATGGGCTGCCATTTACCATTCTTTAAAAGTAAAAGACCAATACTTAAATATATTTAAAAATAAAACATTTTGAGGATTAATTAGAAAATAAAATTAAAATTAAAATTAAAAATAATAAAAAATTAAAATAAAATATTTTCTATGCTTTACCAATCCTAAAAGGAAAAGAAAATAAAACGAAAAATAAAAATAAAATTAAAATTAAAATTAAAATTTCAAAAGGATACTAAAATTTGAATTTTAACCTAAGCTTTGTCTTTATACGAAGTTGATAGCCTTTTGAGATGTGGGATCAAAGTTGTTAGACAATCATTCTCCATTTTTCAGTACCTCTCCTTTCATGAACAGATCTGGTCGATCGCCAGTATTGTGGTCCACTTAAGCATGAAAAATTGTGACAAATTTTGGACAAGCTATGAGTTACAAGACAAGTTAATCCTATGTTCCTAGATATAACTTCCAAAGGACCATTTATCTGACGATGACCAAGGGTATTGTTGTCCACCTAAGTTGAGCAGCGATATCTACAGACAATCTAGAATTGTTCAATTTTATATGTACTAGAACGTGTTTCCCGCTTCCTGACATACCCCAATAATCAAGAACTTCCAAGATACTCCTTACTTTAGGTGAGCAGACTATTATTCAAAGAGAGGATAGATTTAGACTGCATATGTTATACACCCAGGTCGGATCTCTTCCAATCACGTAAAGGGTGAAACATATGACTAACTAGAGTTTCAGATAGATTGAGAAGTAGAAGGTTACATATGTTGTGTACCAGGTCGGATTATTATTCACGCAAAGGAGACAACATATGGCTAACAGGTAGAAAGAATAGCATAGATAGAAGATGCAGAGAGACAGATTTGCATATGTCGCAGTCCAGGCCGGATCTTTCGATCACACAGAGGAGGCAACATATGACTAATAGTAAGAAAGAAAGAAAATAACTTTCTACATACCTAATTTATCGGAATTCCCCAGTCGCCCTATCAATACCGGATTTAAGGAGACAATCCGTACATCGAGGAAAACTTAAGCCACAGTTCTAGATACGGGTTCTCTTAATGTAACTGGTGGATTCTCATGTATATCTCCTTACTCAACCTACCCAAGCGTCATATTGTCAGGTTAAACGGAACCATCTAAGTCAAGATTTATCAAGTCTTTTAGATTCCCTAAGTTCATCTGCACCTAGTCAAGTCCATTTAAATCTTTCGTGCCTACCAGCGCATCGAACAAAGAGCCTAGGCAATTCAGCTTTGGTACTTTACACAGACTCAGATTGCCCATTATCACTTGTTGATATCACTTCCCAAAACATCACTTAACATAAATATTTTTTTTAATTTTTTTATTTTCTAATGTTTTTGGATTTTTTTGGTTTTCTAATTTTTGTTTGGTTTTTGTTTATTTCTCCCCCTAAATTTGTGCATGGGAGAGAATGAAGTTAAAATGCACAAATTTAAACTAACCTAAACAAAAATTAATCCTCAAAGCGAATCATTTTTAAATAGTTTACCAGCACATCGAATCGAGCTTTGTTAAACGGCTTTGTGAACAAATCTGCCACATTATTAGAAGTGGGAACCTGTTCTAGCCGAATGAGCAAGCGCTCATAAAAATCTCTGATAAAATGATTTTTGATGTGTGTGTGCTTGTTTTTTGAGTGCTGGATCTGATTCTTAGCAATTTGGATTGTAGCTTCATTATCATAGAATATGGGGATTTCTTGAAAATTCAAACCGTAATCCAACAGCTGATGTTGGATCCATATGACTTGAGTGCAACAGGCAGACGCAGTTACGTATTCTACTTTTGCTGTTGAGGTCGAGATAGTATGCTGCTTCTTGCATTGCTAAGATACCAGCCTATCTCCTAGAAATTGACATCCTCCTGAAGTCGATTTCCTGTCAAGTTCGAAACCACCATAATTGTTGTCTATAAAAGCATAAAGATCAAATTCGGAATTTTTCGGATACCAAAGACTCAGTTTTGGGCTGCCTTTGAGATAACGAAATTTTTTTTAACAACAGTAAGATGAGATAGTTTAGGATTAGCCTGGTAGTGCACGCATTGATAGACCGCAAACATGATGTCTGGGCGACTTGCAGTTAGGTACATCAGCGATCCAATCATCGATCTGTAGTCCGTTTGATCTACGGATTCGCCTTCTAGATCAGCAGTCAGTAGTGGTCTCTCTGCCATGGGCGTCAAGGCAGGCTTAGCGTCTCTGAACCCAAACTTCTCGTGCATATCGTCCATTTATTTGGCTTGATGAATCAGTATTCCGGCAGAAGATTGTTTGACCTGAAGCCCCAAAAACATGGTCATCTCCCCCAATGAACTCATTTCGAAATGCTTTTTCATGACGATCTCGAACTCTTTGCAAAGCTGAGTACTCATCGACCCGAAAATGATATCATCCACATATAATTGGACTAGAATCTGGTCTTTGCCGACATGCTTTATAAATAGGGTTTGATCAATAGTGATGTGGCAATAGCCATGGTCGAGCAAGTGCTGTGTGACGGTAGCATACCAGGCTCTGGGAGCTTGATGCAGCCCATACAAAGGCTTGTCTAACTTGTAGACGTGGTTAGGAAGTTTTGAGTTAACAAAACCAGGAGTTTGGTCAACATAAATCTCCTCCTTCACCTTGCCGTATAGGAAAGCCGTCTTGCCGTCCATTTGATATACGGTGAAGTCCATGTAGGAAGCGTAAGCGAGGAAGATACGAATGGCCTCCAAGCGTGCCACCGGAGCATAGACTTCTGTATAATCAAGACCCTCAACTTGCCTGAACCCACGGACAATCAATATCGCCTTATTGCGTAAAATAACACCCGAATCATCATGCTTGTTCCGAAACACCCATCTAGTGTCAAGAGATTTCTTGTCTTTAGGCAACTCCACCAACTTCCAAACCCCGAGCCTTTCGAATTAATGGAGCTCATCATGCATGACATCTACCCAGCTGGGCGCATTCAAAGCCATATCGACGTTCTTGGGCTCTATTTGAGAAATAAAGCAAGAATAAAGACATGTGTTGACGTCTCCACTCTGACATCACATTTGAACTCCGTCGCCCAGCTGGCCAATGATGTTTTCTATCGGATGATCGTGTTGTATGCAAGAGGGGATTTTCGTAACTAATGTCGTTGAATGAGACGGGAAGATTATGAATATTAACAGCTCCGTCATGTGCTGAAGAATTCATGGTAGACATACCAGCTTCGTGCGGTGAATTCGCTACAGACTCATCTGCGATATGTGCAGGAAAGAGAAGTTCCATTAGATTTTGAGTGATAGCAGAAGCATCTTGATTCATGAACTCTCTTTCAATTGGTGTTAGAGGAGTAGCATCAGCATCTGGAGCAGATTGATGTGTTGAGGACTTGGAAGAGTTTATTGGAATAGATGACACCACCGGGGAATCAGTAGCAGAAACCAATGGCAGTCTGTAGACAACCTCTTCATCTTCATCTTCAATGATAGTCTTCGAGCTAGAGGTAGACCCAGCTTGGTTATCAGATGACACACTAAAAGATTTGAATAAAGATGTGTAGTCAAATAGCTAATTAGCACCCACCCTAGCGTCTGTCTCATTCACTTCAAGCCAGCGAACATCGAAAGACTCCACGATTTGCTTCGTCTTCTTGTTGTAAACCCGATAAGCAATACAAGCAGCGTATCCGACAAAATAGCAATCATCAGCTTTGGCATTGAACTTTGGGTTGGATTCCAAGTGGAGAAGGGTGCAAGGACCACCAAATACTCGAAAATGGCTGATAGATGGCTTGTGTCCATAGAGAATTTCATACGGTGTTTTCATCTGGGCTTTGTTGATCAGGACACGATTTTGAACGTAACAAGTTGTGTTGATCACCTCCGCCCAAAAGAAAAATGGAAGTTTAGAATCACAAAGCATTGTCCTAGCAGCGTCTTGTAATGTCCGATTTCTCCGCTCAGCAACACCTTTCTGTTATGGTGTCCGGACAGATCTGAATTGACGCACGATCCCTTTCTCAGCGCAAAAATGATCAAGAATAGCATTCTTGAACTCTGTTCCATTGTCTGTATGAAGCGATTTCACTTGGTTGTTGGTTTGGTTCTCGATCATCACAATGAACTTCTTGATAAGACCAGTGATCCCAGCTTTGTTGGACAGAAAGAAGACCCACATGAAATAAGAGAAATCGTCTATCACAATGAGACAATACGAATTTCGGTTGATGCTGAGAACGTTGACCGGACCAAATAAGTCCATATGCAACAATTGGAGCACTTGGTTGATGGATTTGACCTGCTTTGGCAGATGTGGTTTCCGATGATGTTTGCCTTGAGCATAGGAAACACATTTCTCAAAAGTAATAAAATCTTTGACAGGCAGACCTCGGACCATATCGTTCTTAGCAAGACGATTCAGATGCTTTGCATTTGCATGGCCAAGTCGACGATGCCACAACATAGCATTTTGTTCATAGACTTTGGAAAAGAGACAAGTGACTTCATTGGGTACATTTATGTTCATGTCGATAATATAGGCATTCCCATCCCGCTTTGATTTTACGAGAATCCACTCCTCTATGATGACAATGCCCAACTTTAAGATCAGACATTCTTTATCGGTGAAGTGTGTCGAGTAACCCTTGTCACAGATTTGGGAAACACTCAACAGGCTATGATTTAACTCGGGAGCATAGTTAACATTCTCAAAACTTAGCACTCCATTGGAAACGGTTCCTTTCTGAGTGATCTTTCCTCCTTCTCCGCCTGCGAATGAAACATATCCCCCATTAAATGTTCTCCGCCCGCAAATGAGAGTTGTGGAGAAAGTTCTCCTACCACAAAAGTGTTGTAGTAGTTTACCAGACCAGTGGCGAGGGCCAAATTTTCTTCCTTTTCTTTTTAAGATGAGACTTGAGGACTGACTTCATAAGATTGAAATGGTGCAGCTGTGGATGAACAAATACTAGAACCAACTTGTTGAGCTAGATTTTGAGGTTGAGGAACTTGAAATGGGCTGATGAGTCACATAGGGTTGAACATGAGCAACACGAACTTGAGGAGCTTGAGGAGTAGAAAAGCTTGAGAATGCAGTGTTGTTGGTGGTTTGGATCCCAAGATTTGCTATGGAGTATGAATTGACATTGTTAATCTCCCTTTGCTTATCATCGAGTTCACAAGGCTTGATGATCGCCATCGTTTAATCCAAACTTAAACGGTTTATATCTTTAGTCGTCTTAATCACTGCGACATTCATATCCCAGGATTTTGGAAGAGAGTTCAGAAGCTTTTTGTTGATTTCCGATTTTGTAACCATTACACCAGCAGAACTCATTTCTGTGGTGAGTGTGATAAACCTTTGCAACTAATTCTTAAGTGTTTCTCCCAAGACATAGTTAAAAATATTGAACTTTTGTTGCAACATGTCTTGGCGACTCTGTTTCATGTCTTCATTGCCCTCATAGAGTTCTATTAGTGCTTCCCATAAGGCCTTTGTTGATGTATACTCACGAAAACCTTTGCTGATGTATACTCCATTCAGATGGTTGCTTATGTAGAAAGCCTTAAACACAATCTCATCAGTGTTGGCCAACTATGTAAAGCAGGCCATCGAGTGGAGTTTGATGATCAATTCTGTTACATAATGACAAGTGACAGAAGCACTTGCTTAATCAAGTCACGCTCCGAAGGCACAATGTATCCTCTGGATATCTCTCTCATCATTGGTAAACCGCAACTGTGTTTTCTTTCTAAAGTTGTATTCGAAGTCAGCTGGCTATGGCACCGTAAGCTAGCTCATCTCAACTTCAAATACATTAACAATCTGGTCACTGGAGAGCTTGTCTGCGGTCTCCCTATTCTGAAATTCATCAACGATACTCTTTGTCCAGCCTGTGAATGTGGAAAACAAGTCAAAGCAAGTCACCCTCTGATAATGGATTCGTCTATTTCCAAACCACTTGAATTATTGCACATTGATCTCTATGGTCCTTCAACTGTAGCCAGTCTCCACCACAAGAAATACATATTGGTTGTTGTTGATGACTTCACTCGCTTCACATGGGTCTTCTTCCTCAGACTCAAATCCGAAACAACGCAGATTCTCATAAACTTCATCAAAGAAATAGAACTTCAGATCAAGCTTCCAGTAAGATGCATCCGCAGTGATAATGGAACCGAGTTGACTAATCATCTTCTCAACAATTTCTTGGTGTCCAAGGATATTTCTCACAACTTCTCAGCACCCTACACTCCACAACAAAATGGTGTCATAGAAAGAAGAAACCACACATTAGTAGAAGCTGTAGCAACTGCATGCTTTGTCAAAAACCGAAGCATTGTGTACAAACGTCTCAACAAAACACCATACGAAGGTTTCAACAACGACAAGCTGAATGTTCGTTTCTTTCATATTTTTGGGTGTAGATGCTTTGTGATCAACAACAGATATCAACTTGATAAATTTTCACCTAAGTCTGATGAAGGCATCCTCCTTGGTTATTCCACTAACAAGGTTGCTTATCGAGTGCTTATCAGGCATACAAGGCTGATCATTGAAAGCTTCGATGTGAAATTCGATGATTCTCACATCCGCGATGCCCCTTCATCCACTGAAACCACCGCAATCATGGAATGTGACATTCCTGCCTCTTCTGGTCCTTTAAATTTAGTAGAAGTCAATTATGATGATCTCTTCGAACCTGTTGAAACAGCAAAACTATCTGAAGTTCTTGTGTCTCCAGCAGCTCAACAACAACATGCTGACCTTTTCTGGACCATCTCCACCCGAAGCAGTATCTCTCAATACTTCCACCTCTCCGGTTGAGGGGGAAAGCTCTACTCCAGATCTACCCGCAACCATCGAGGTTTCAATACTTAATGATATTTACGTTCCTGCTCGTAGAGAATCAGTCCCATCAAACGTATCTTCGGATTCGGATGATGAACTCATATAAAATATTGACACTAGAACCGATCCAAGAATTGTCACTCTCCCATCCGCAGTCCAAGGGGAACCCTTTGAGGTTCCAGATAGACTCCCTTCAACAATCCAGGGGAAACCTATCAAAGAAAATGTCTCTCACTCCAACAAGTCAGGATGACTCAGGTGGCTGTTCTCAAATCCAGGGGGAACTTCCTTCCCACTTCGAAGCAACCTCTGATATTGAAAACATTCCTTCATCTGCAGCTGCTGATCATCTGATGCCTCGTCTACATGTATGGACGAAGGATCATCCACCAGGCCAAATTATTAGCAATCCGTCCGCAGGTATCTAAACTCGATCTGCCAAAGATTTATTTGATCATTGTCACTATGCAGCATTTATGTCCGTAGTTGAGCCTCGATCTATCAAAGAAGCCCTATTGGAACCAGATTGGATTTCTGCAATGCTAGAAGAACTAGAAGAATTTGAAAGAAACAAAGTGTGGAAACTTGTTCCCTTTCCACAAGGTCATACTATTGTTGGTACAAGATGGGTTTTCAAGAACAAGCTAGATGAATCTGGTGCAGTTATCAAAAATAAGGTAAGGCTAGTTACTAAAGGTTATAGTCACAAAAACATCAAACTAGAATGGAAGCAATCAGAATTTTCTTAGTATATGCCTCTCACAAAAACATCAAACTACACTAAATGGATGTTAAGAGTGCTTTTCTCAATGGGGAATTAAAAGAAGAGGTTTATCTTCAACAACCTCCCAGATTTGAAAGTATCGAGTTCCCTAATCACTGTTACAAACTTCAGATAGCTGTTTACGGTCTGAAACAAGCCCCTAGAGCTTGGTATGAAATTGTTTCTGAATTCTTAGTCTCTTCAGGATACAAAAGAGGAGTGATTGATCCCACACAATTTAGAAAAGCAAACGGGACTCACCTTATGCTTGTACAAATATATGTGAATGATATCATCTTGGGGTCATCTAATCAAGGAATGGTGGATGAATTTGCTAAGCTCATGACAAACAAATTTCAAATGAGCATGAATAGAGAAATTAACTTCTTTCTAGGTCTTCAAGTCAAACAAATTCAGCAAGGGATATTCATTCATCAAGAGAAATACACCACTGAACTTCTGAATAAATACTCTATGGACAATTTCTCTTCTGCTAAGGTCCCTATGGCCTTCGGATATAAGATCTCTACTGATCCCTCTGGTGAATCTGTGAATCACAAGACATATAGAGGTATCATTGGTTCACTAATGTATCTCACCGCAAGCAAACCTAACATTGTCTTCGCAACCGGTGTGTGTGCAAGGTACCAAGCTTACCCAAAAGTATCACACATGACCACGGCTAAACAAATTCTTCGGTACCTAAAAGGAAGCAAATCTCTGGGTCTACGGTACCCCGCAGGCAATGACTTCGGTCTTCAAGCATTTACTGATGTAAATCATGCCGGATGCAAACTTGATCGAAAAAGTACATCTGGTGGATGTCAATTTTTAGGAGGAAGACTTGTCAGTTGGTCCTTAAGAAAACAAAGTTGTGTTTCTTTATCTACCGCAGAAGCAGAATACGTGGCCGCAGCCAGCTGATGATCCCAAGTCCTTTGGATGAAGACTCAATTGTTAGACTACAGATACAGGATGCTGCGGATACCAATTTACTGTGACTCTGAAAGTGCCATAACGATCTCTAATAATCCTATTCAGCACTCCAAGACTAAACATATTGAGCTACGGTATCATTTCATCAAAGACCATATTCTTAAAGGTAATATTGAACTCATCTTTGTTCCTACTCATGACGAGATTGCTGATGTCTTTACAAAAGCACTTGACTCTACAAAACTCAATGTATTCCTACAAATGTTGGGAATGATGAATCCGAATCCAAAATTCTTCTTGAATTAACTCGTATTGTAGACCTTCCTGGTCCCCATTGCGGTCCTTACTGAAAGTTATTTATAATAGATGGTTTTGGAACATCCCCTGCTCTACAGTCAATGTACCGCAACCATATATTATATCTATCTTTCATGGGTCCTTCTTGTTTGTGTTTACTAATTTTTATATGAGTGTTTCTCACGGCTTCTCACTGCAGTCTTTACCTTAGTCATCCGCGATGACATTTCTAACCGCAATGAAGTTTTCATCTGCAATCTTCGTGATAATTTCTCAACTGTTTTATCAACATGTAAACCTTTGTGTGTTAATTAATGATCCTTCGTTAAATAAAATAAAACATTCTCCTTAGAAACTGTCATCTTCTCTTTCTGAGTAATCCTTTTATCAGACTTATTTTAGGGATGATGACAAAAAGAACGTATTTCCAATAAACTCATCCTTAATTTGTCCTTTCCTCTCCCAAACACGTCCCATCCGTTACATCTTCCTCTCCCATCACCCTCACGATTACCTGACGTATAAACATGCGTCTGACCTTACATTAAATGCAATCCCTTTTTGGAAAAACTCCCAAAATCTTTTACAATCCGTTTTAATATATGTGGCTGAGATTCAATCAAAAATTCATTGATTCCCTCAAAAAAAACCCCAATCGACGTTTTACCCTATTATACCATTTACCTAGGGTTAAATTTTCTTTTTTCATCCCTTTTATAAACTCATCTCCTTCACTAAATCCACTTTTCTCTTTCTGAATATTGATCATTCCCTCTCAAAACCATCAAGAATTATGTGTTCTACTTCCTCTTCAAACACATTCCAACTTCAACAATGGTGAAATCAGGAGTTTCAAAGAAGCAATCCAAGGCTTCTGGTCCGGTGAATCCCACAGGCTCAGACTCTCCTTCAATCGCATCAAGCAATTTCAGGGCAGTGTTTGAAGATCATCCTTCACACAATGCTCCCATCAAGCTCATGATCAAATTTCTCAAGAACCACCCTCTGTTTGGTCCATTTGATGCCTTTATAGACGTTGTTCCAGTTTCTACTCTCTCCAAGAGCGCCTTTTCTGCTTATCACCCACTGGAAAACCCTCAAGAAGTTCATCTCAATCTCATTAACGGTTCTTTGGTCATCTTGTCCAAAGAAAAGTTCCTCACAGCCATTAATCTTCTGGTTCATCCATCCATCAAATTCTTCTCACCATCCATTGCTGACATCACATCCGCACTCTACCAGATGGGGTATCGAAAACCAATTTGAGGAATTGGTGAATTCAAAAAGAACCAGCTGCCTGCGGTTTGGCAGTTTGTATGCCACTTTGTCATCCGCTGCCTATCCGGCAGAACCGGAGGCATTGACAACATGGGACTCAAGCTCTTGGAATTGGTATGGACCATCTTCACCAGACACGACGTCAACTATCGGCAAATCCTTTGGGATGATTTCATCCAGTATATTCCCAAGGAGCACCCGAAGGAAAACCCAACCGAGCTCACATTTGCAAGATTTTGGTCTCTCTGCATATCAGACCTACATGCTGACGCTGGGATAGATATGGGTAGTGACATCAACATCTTCGTCACTAAGGATCTCAAAAGGTACCTCCCTTCTTCTGATCAAACTCTTTTTGGACCAATCCTCAGGCTTCCCACTCATATCCTTTCTTCTCTTGGTCCTAAGACTACTGATGTCTCAGACCACATTGAGGCTACATAGGGTATTGCCCCATACCCTTCTACCCCGCCTCTTCCATCCGCAACCATTAACCCTGAGGGTACCGCAATCCCCTCTACCACTACTTTATCCAACCTTTCTCAAAGAAGAAAGCAGTTAGCATCCAAGAAGAAACAAAGAACATCTAAGAAGGATGCTCCCAAACCAACCGCACCCACCAAGAAATGCAAAACCAAACCAACCACTGTATCTAGCAGTGATTCAGAAGAGGACATGAAACCGATATATGTCCTTAAGAAAATAAAAACCGCCACTACATCTAGCCATATGTGTGACCGTACCGATGCTGAAGCCTCTCAAAAGGCTCCAGTAGTCCTTGGCGTGGCCGCGGACCCATTCATCACCACCATCCTTTTTCAGTCAGACTCAGAAAGTTAGTCTAATTCTGATTCTAATCATCATGGAGGCACCCCTCCGGTATCACCCCAAAGGTATGATATTGGTTTTCACCCTAAGGTCTCCAGGGCTTCCCGACTGCATTTGTTTTCTCCAGAGGAGTTGCACTCCATCCTTAATTCTGTCAGCCAAACACTGCAAACACATTCCTATCCGCAGGGCAATTCTTCAGCCCATGCCAGAACTGAGTTGAGGCCAGACTTGACCACGGGTCAAGGAGACCAAGGACACTCAGGAAATCCTACTTTGCTTTCATCTTTTACAGGTGGTTTAGGCACGGTGAGCACTAATGTGCTAGGATCCGTGAACCCAAGGGACACCTTGGTGCGAAATCAAGGAATTGACAGAAGTAACTCTAGCGATTCTTGGAGTCATTATCAGCCAACAACCGCAGCTGAAATCAAAAATATGAAGCCTTCCAAAGGGCTTTCCAAGCCCGCAAGGATTAACAAATCAACCAGAAGCAGCAAAAAGAACAGGAGATCCAGTCTGTTGCTAAGTCTTGGGAAAATGCAATCAGTAATGCCTATACTGTAGCAACCATTCAAAAGGTTCAACACTGGATTGATGAAATGGCAGAAACACTTCTCAAAGCACAAGCTTCAGGTGCACCCGCAGGTCCCTCCAAAGTTCCTCCTACTCCAACTTCCATCCCAGTCAATCCATCACAAGATGAAGAACCCGCAATCTCAATCAGCCCTGCTCCTACTTTTGGTCTGGATGATGACGACATTCAGGAGGTGAACAGACCCTCTCCTTCAGATGATGACTTCATGATGTTTGATGAAGCTGAAGAATCAAGTGGTTTCCATCACTCCACCTCCAAACCCAAAAAGAAGAAGAAGAAGAATGCGGTGACCACAAAAGAATTCTTATCCCTTCAAGCCAAAGTCGATCAGATCTTGGTTGCGGTTCAGCCAACTCAACCGCAACCTGAAGACACTCTAGGACCTCAGTCTCTGATTGAAAGAATAGAGCTTCTGGAAACCAGGGAATGCATGGATGACCACATAGAATTCTTGGCTGCAGCAGAACGCCTCATCTCGGAGGTGACCGCAATCAAAACGGATATCCAGGCCGCCATCATGGATCAAGCTTCTCAGTCTCAAAAAGTTATAGATGAGACTCATAATGCTTATGAGTCCACGATATCTGTTCTTCAAACGACAATCAACAGACTGTAGAAATCTCTTTCCTCCAACTTCCATGGCCCTGAGATCCTCCAACTTACCAAAGAAATCCACAAGTTTCTCTTTAGCTCCTACACCCCAACCAATTCCCAATTGGCAGAACTCCTAAAAGCTCAATTCCAAGAAGTTTTCGCCAAAGTGGATGGACTTCGGCAATGGCTTGAGGAAGCACCTGCGCTACATTCCTCAAGAGGGGGAAGTGAACAAGAAGAAGAAGTCCATCACTCTGATAATGCCCTTCATCAGAGTCCCCCCATCATCACTAACAAACTTCCCACACCGCAACCCTCACCGCAATCATCTCAACATATTCCCAAAAAGCCTGAAACTCCTCCTCACTTCAAAATTCTTGAGGAGAGCATGTCCTCACCACGCCCAACTGATTCCTCTACCACAGCCCAAAAGAAAAGAGAGTGTAGTTCAGCTAAACTTGCTGAAGAAATCTGGAGGCTAAGTGGTTTTGACACTCTCATAGATGAAACCCTTATCAACTCTTGGGTCAATCCTCACCGAAGGTTGCTAGACGAACATGATATTCCCCACCTCACTTATGTAGAACCTCCTTCGGATGGCTACTGGGATGTTCCTATTTCACCCAATGCCAAATACTTTACAGTATTTGAGAAGTTTGACCAAAGCCTTCCTGATACCAAGAGACTGCCTATGGATTTTGAAAGACTTGCTCAATTCTTTACTAAACATTCCTCTCCCATAGAGCACATATGGTCCAATGACAGGCCACCCGCAGTTGTGAACTACAAGCCTCGTAGATTCATGAAAGCTGAATTCTTCCAGTACACCCTCACCCGAAGGGGACATGACTATGTCCACACTCAAGCAGACTTTCCCCACATGAATCCGGAAGAAGTGTTTCTCATAGCCAAAGTGTTTCATAATAGGGCTAAGAAGCATCCAAAAAATGAATACTGCACTTGATTGGGTCAACAACTTCTTTAGAGAAATGTTGTACGACATTGCCAAAATTGATGCAGACATCTATCCCATCATCTCCAATAAATTTGATCTTCCACCTCTCGACCCCGCACCTATGCCCACCGAAGGCTTTGCTGACAGATCACTAGGTGCAACTAACTTCCCAGAGCTTGGCATCATTTTCAAAAGGAAAATCGACAATGTCAAATACTTTATTCCCATAAGTGCCATGAACCTCCTGCCCAAGAAACAACTTGACATCTGCCGTACCGCACTTGAAAGATCGAAGCATACTACCGCAGAAGTCAAGTTCGAGATTACAAGAAGAATCACATGGCTTGAAAACGTCAGGAAGTTCTGGTGTATTTTGATCAAGTTCCTCAAACTTGATAGCTGAACCAAAGTTAAAGAGGTCACTTAGGGGGAAATTGTTGAATCATAGAAGTGACCCTCTTGAACTTAGCTACCGCAACCATCTCACTACCACAACCACATCAGCACCCAGAGTCAGCTACCACAGTCATTAGCTAGATTACTTTGTTTTTGTCTTTTATGTAATATACTTTATTATCCTGTATGCATTGCATGCCTACTTATATAGTTGTAATCTAGTGTAGTTCTATGTCTCTATATATAGAGACTTATTCTTCTGTAATGGATACCTCTCCTGCTCACTAATAACTTATGCATTTCATCTGAATACAAATTCTAAAGTTATCATTCTATCACTCTTCGCTCTCCACTTCTTACTTAAACATATCATATTATAATCACTCTTCGGAGCAAGTCCTTGTGACTTATTCACTAAGTTTGATCTCACTTACTAACATTGGTTTGAATGCATTCCAAGTTATGAATCAACTTACGTGTATTCTTGATATAACAATTGTTGTCATTTACATTACTTTACTTTCCGCATATAACTCGCTAACTTCTAACTATTAATATTATTGTTGAGCTAACAGATCCTTCGAGATTAACTATTCCGCTATATACTTGTTCTAACCATCTTGTTCAAGTGTGTCTCAAACTTTTTCTCTCAACATCAGGTTTCAGCCTTCAATATTGATAGCAAGGGCTTATTGACTTTGCATTGTTGGGTTTAGGTACCTTCTGTTGGTGTGGATCGACAGGTATTGATGGATGAGGCCCACAACACGAGATTTTCCATTCAATCGATGGATAGGATGATGTATCATGACCTGATACATGGCTATTGGTCGTCGTATATGAAGAGGGATGTGGCATGGTTTGTGGAACGAAGCTTGACTTTGCGGAAGGTCAAGACTGAACATAAGCACCCTCACGACAAGTTACAGTCTTTGGAGGTACCACTATGGAAGTGTGAGTAGATTACGATGAATTTCAATACAAAGTTGCCAAAGAATGTGAGTGGTTTAAAAGCTATTTGGGTGATATTTGATCATTTGACGAAGAGTGCTCACTTCTTAGCCATAAGTGAGAGCTCTTTTGTGGAGAAATTGGTCGAGATTTATATCAGAGAGGTGGTGGCTCTCCACGGGGTGTCGACTTCCATTGTTTCATACCGGGATGATCATTTCACTTCTAGATTTTGGAAGTGGTTTCATGAGGAACTTGGTAACTGATTTCATTTCAGTACCTCTTACCATCCACAGACAGACAGTCAAAGCAAGCAGACTATTCAAATGCTCAAGGATATGTTGAGAGCCTGCATCATTGATTTTGGTGGGAGCTGTGACTCCTACCTTCAGTTGGATGAGTTTTCTTACAACAACAACTATATTCTAGTATTGGCATGCCTCCCTTTGAGCTCCTGTCTGGGATGGAGTGTCAGACTCCTATTTGCTATGGTGAACTTGGACAGAGAGTCATAAGGAGCATTGAGATAGTGCTCAAGATGCAAGAGATTTTCCAGCAAGTTAGACAGAGGTTTCTAACGCCTAGAGCTACTACAAGAGTTACATGGATCGGCGATGCTCTGAGTTGGAATTTCAAGTTGGAGATTTGGTTCTCCTGAAGATATCACCTTGGAAAGGTGTCATCCGGTTCAGGAAGAGAAGCAAGTTGGTCCCCAAGTTTATTGGCCCTCTCAGAGTGTTAGCCCGAGTGGGCAAGGTGGCATACCGGTTAGAGCTGCCTGAGGAGTTCACTCAGATTCATGACACCTTCCAAGTTTCCTAGTTGAGGAAGTGTGTGGCTGATAAGTCAGCTGTGGTTCCTTTAGAGGACATTCAGATCGATAGTTGCCAGAATTACATAGAGAGGTCGATGGCGATTCTAGATAGGAAGGTGAAGACCTTGAGAAACAAGGTAGTGAACTTGGTCAAAGTTCAATGGCAACATCGGAAAGGCTCATAGTGGACTTAGGAGCATGAGGCTAGGATGTGTGAGCACTATCCTGATCTGTTCGAACCATATGACTTCGAGTATGAAGTTTAATTTAAGTGGAGGAGAATTTTAACACCCATTGCCAACTATTTCAATTTTCCACCCTTAATATGTTAATTATTTTCAAATTAAGCCCTTACGTTGGGCGTACATGGATTGTACATCAAGCGTAAGTCAGCAAAAGAATCACGACCAAGGTCGAGTATGTTGGACGTACATGTGAGTACGCCAAGCATACTCGTTTTGTTCCCAAACCCTAAATTTCTAGGTTTGTGTCCCTTATTTAAGCATCTTATTCCAGCTTAGACCTTCTTATGACCAACCTCCATTCCTCTTAACCATAATATCAAAACCTTAGCCCTTGAGAGTAAATCTTGAAGTCTTTGAGTATTATTTTAGTGTTCTTGGTGGTGAAGGAAGATCATTGAAGAAGTGGTGGTGCACTCAAGCTCTTGGATCCATAATCTACACCTCATTGTTCATCTACAGACGCTATAAATTTCATACCTTGAGGCTTGCATTGCTAGATCTTGTTGAAGCTTAAGTTTATGTTCATTTTGTCCCAAAACCATGGTCTTTGTGAGTATAGATTATTCCAGACCATTTAAGTTGTCCTTTCACATATTTTTGAGTGCATAGTGTCATAAAAATGCAAACGCATAAACTTGGAGACTTTATTCATTAGGATGTCTTTTAGGGTTAGAGCTGAGGATTAGGTAAAGTGTCTTAATCATTAAGACCTTCAAAGTTAAGTTGTGGGTTCAGACAAAGTATGTCGTGTGTAAATTTGGCTATGCCTAGCGTAGCCAACTGTGAACCCGTTTTCTAACTGTGTGCTCTATGTGCAGCGTAGAGCTTGAGTACACCACGTGTAAGGTCAAAAGTGTTGACCTTTACCTTTTGTTGACTTTTTACAAAGTGTGACTTCTAGTCAGTTTGTGAGGGTTTTGGGTCTTGGAAGGGGCAAAATGGTATTTTTAAATTTTAGATTAAACTTAGATTGGGACTAGTTAGGTATGGAAAATTACCATAACTGTTAATTAGGGTTATTTGGTGTAATTAATAGGCGGCGTCTAGTTACTTCAGTTCGGGTGTGAGTTGTATCAGTTATCTATGTGAGGTGAGTCTCCTCGCTACAGTTACATGTGTGGTAGAATATATGTGTTGACTAGTGACTTATAGTTTTTGTTATTGTGATATGTGTTATTGTGTGTATTAAGACTTCGGATAGTCTCCAAGATTGCTAATAATCCACATGGCGTGTTGTTTTCCCGCTAAGACTTTGGGTAGTCTCCAAGGTTGCTGATAACTCATAATTGTTTATTTGTGATGTATTGTATGTCATACTCTGGGTAACTCACAAATTTTTGTGCTTACAATTCTTTATTTAATGTGTTTCAGGTACTTGTAATGGCCGTGTGAAGGCAAAGGCTTGATTGTACACATTCGCCTGCAGTTATTAATTCCAGATATTTTGCGACATTCTGATATTATGATGATGATTTGTATTTGATACTTGTGATTTTCTTGAGATAGTTTTTTATGAACAATGAATTTAGATAATTAAAATTGAAAATTTTGGTTTGAAAAATTGGATGTTATCGTATGATTGATGGAAACATGCTAGTATCAAATCATAGTTATATATCACAATATCTACCATCTACCAGCTCCTTAGTAACTTTGTGACTCTTCCTGATCGACATATGTATCATGTGCTTCTGTTAGTACTATCGTGTACTGCCTTAAACACCTATCCATACCTATCCCAAGAATTTCCCTAAAGTTCCCAAGTCACCACTACTACTTGGCATTCTAGCATACACATATGTGCCCGAACAAGCACACACTAAACTTCCAAGACTCTCCTTTTAGGTTTCCCCCACCCTTGCTATCGTACCATTGAAAGTCTCTACTAATGTCGATTTTCCTCTCGTGACTACAAGTTGTACATAATCAGCGATAAGATAGAGATTCGAGCAGATGTCTCTACCATATGGCCTTCATCACACAAGAACATGCAATAAGGATGAATAAAGAATTATAAGGCCATCTAAGACTAATTATGTATAACTCTAAAGCATTCATATAACAACCAGTAACATTAGAATGAACTTCAAAAAGCACATATCAAGAAAACTCTAAAGCAACAAGGCATCACAAATATCAAGCAATTCTAATATGCAGTTCCTAAAAAGTTCCTTAGCTTACACACACTAGCATGCATTTCTAAACTTCACATATCAACAGATATATAAAAATACGAATATTTTGGGGATTACTCTCCTTTCTGGCTCCGGATGACTTTACACATTGCATCTCTCTTCCTTTTTTATTATATTCTTTTTCGAAAATGTTTGTAAAATTTTTACATATTTGTTTGAATTTGAATCACACGAATGTTCATCAAAATTCCTCAAACTAAGGCTCTGATACCAACTTGTAACATCTCAAATTTTCACAATATTTTTTTTCAGTTTTAAATAAGATAAATACCCATTTTATGGGTTTCGATACATAAAATAGAGAGTTTTTCTTAAAAAAAAAAACGACAACAGAAGCATTAATAAAATAAATAGCTTCTTTTAGACCATTTTAAAACAAAAACATCAAGGATTCTTTTACATAGGCTAGAATGATATTAAAATAATCATAGGGTGTTTTATAGTGAAAAACTTTGGACCCTTTGAACCCACGTAGAATTGAGGTGTTGATGTAGATGGAAAAAGACAAGAAGTTCGATTTTCTCTATTGGTATTCACCACCAAGAGCAAGGTAGAAGGAATGCTAGTTCCCTTTGTATAAGAGTGATTTCTTAAGCCTTTAAGTTCTTAGCTCAAATAAGCACTAAAGGACTTATGAATACAAACTACTTGTAACTAGCTTCAAAAGGGCAAGTGTGTGTGTGTGTGTGTGTGTGAGATAGATAGAGAGAAAGAGAGAGAATAAGGTGATCTCGACTTTGGTTCTTTTCTAAGAAGAAGTAGTAAACATTAAAGCCTTACTCCTCTACTTATAAGTATAGGCGTCACTTAAACCCTATACCTACATTTAATGCAAGAACGTGGTGACTTACAAATAAGGTGGTTTAAGAGGGAGGTTGGCAAGCAACCTCCCATGCTTCTTATGATCTACAAAAACAAGGGTCAAAGAAGAAGGAAAAAGTGTTGACTTTTTTTAATAAACAACTAGCATCTCATGCACATGTATAATGGTATATAATGTGCCCAAAAACTTGTACATGACTAATAATATCATAAGTTATGACATAATATCTAGTTATGATATTTTGGCATATTATTTTTATGAAAAAATAATTTTCTCTAATTAAATATTATATTATTAATAATCATATTAATAAAAAATATTCAATATGTGAAATTTTGATTAAGGTGTAACTCTATATGATCATATGTTATTAGCAGTATCATTCAATAATGATTATTGAGCATACACATCTAACACTTAATAAAATCATAATCAAGATAAATCTCTTTGTATATAAAACTATAATCTGAAATTCAAGACCATGCCTTAAAACTTAAAAGTTGTTGATATGAGTTTAGATTCAAGCCTTCACCTCCTCCCCCCTCCTCCCCAACAAAAGGAGTGCCTGAAAACATTTAATCCATAAATTTAAGCCAAAGCTTAGTGAGTTCCCAAAATACCACATATTATATTATACATACAATGCATACAAATCAATGAATCACGACTTCTTGTCGTTTCAACAATAACATACAAATCAAGGCTTACGACCTTTCGTTGTTTCGCTTATAACACGTATATCTGGATTTACGGCCTCTCATTGTTTTCCATCAACTCTTCATAGAGACATATGAACAAATCATACACAAACATACTACAAACTATATTAGTGTATCCATATAACTCTATTCTAACAGTACTTATATCCAAGTATCCAAGGATATATACTATCCACATAGTATAGTGAGAAACTCACATAAACCAAAATACCAAAGAAACACATCTACAAATACAAATAACAAGAAACAATCTCACGAACCGCCTAAACACCAAAAAGAGACCAAAACTCAGTCGATGTGTAACAACCCAAAAAACCCGAATAAAAATTTTTCTTTTAATTTTTCTAAAATAAACAAGTACCATAGATATAAAATTTATCCAAAACCATCACAATGTAAAATTATTGTTTCATCGGAGTACAATATCAAAGATGCAGAAATAACGGGAGAGTATGTTGTGCCATCATGTCATGCCCTTCCCCTTAGTACCGGAAGTACCTGAAACCATAAACACAAACTATAAGCAAATGATTAGTGAGTTTTTTCCAAAGCACTACATACCAACAAACAATTAATGCTATGGGCCAAATCATAGTCTTACTATTATTGTCTGGGGCTAAATCCATGTCTTACATACAGGTAGCAAGGGCCAGATCCTGGTCTTTTATACAACTGTCAGGGGCCATATCTTGGTCTTCCATACAATTTCCAGGGGCCACATCTTGGTCTTTCATACACATTTCACGCAAATAATTCGCATAGTGTAACGCAAAGGATGGGCCAGATTTGGTGTGTTCGACCCATTGATACAGTGAGAAACTTACCTCAGTCTGTTGGGAAGAACAAGATGCTCGACTGCTAAACAAGAAGATTCCACACTAACACAAACAAATAGCCCTAATCAAAATTAGTTCACAATCTCAAATCAAGAGCCTAAGCCCTATGTCCAAACTCCTAAAATAAGGGCTTAAATGCGTTTTCCCATAATAGGCCTAACCATTCCTGGTACAAACCGCAATAACAAGATCCAAGGTCCAAAAGGCCCAACTATACCACTTCTGGCCCATTAGTAAAATTCAAAGTCCCACCTACTCTAAACAGATCAAGGCCTAATACCAAATAAGGCCAATGATCCAAAAGTCCAATAAAAGTCCAAAAGCCCACTAGGGCGTACGTGCGGTGTGATTCTCTATACGCTCGGCGTACTCGAGCACCATGTAGTATGCGTTGCGTACATCTTGGTACGCTCAGCGTACTGAGTTGTTCAACACCTTTACTTATTTGGTGCTTAATCCATGCAACCACTTACTCCAACATCCAAGTCTCAGTTATTAGGGGGTCCTAGGGAATAAAGTTGGCAACTTTATGCCTTAACATGTCTTATGGGAGTCCAACATCCATATTTGTTCATCAAAACTCACATTAAGGACATAGATTCATGCATGGGTTTATATCATCACCAAGATAACATTTTTATGTCTCTAACACATCATAGGGACCGAGATCTAGCATTTCTAGCTTCTGGAGTTGCCCAAACTCACAAAAGAGAATCCATGGACCCAAAAGAGCTCGTAAACAAACCCTAACTCCAACTATCAAAAGGATCAACAAGGTATGAGCTTTTTACATTCAAAAGCTTCCTAAGATGATGTAGATTCAGGATCTTGAAGCTAAACCACATCCAAAGCTTTCTTACCAAGTTCTTCTTCTTGCAAACACACCAATAAGGCCATTAAAGTTACTTCCAAGCTCAAATATCACACTCAAGGGAAAACTAGGGTTTTACGGACATTAAGAGTTACGAAGGTTGATAAAGGTAGGTGTCTAAAGCTTAAATAGGGTTCATGCCCTAAAATTACAATTTTAGCTTTTGGCTACGTACACCCCGGTACGTGGCTTAGATCCCCGATCCAACATGCCCATGTACGGTAAGCGTACATATACGTACACCCAGCATACGGAGGGACCTCATTTGTAATTATGTTTTTATTTAAAAGACTTAAAAGGAAATACCTAGATTCGATTGTTACACTATGGTCCAACCTAAATGTTTGACCCAAAGTTAAACATGGTCAAAATGTCAAAAAGACAACATTTTAATAGTTAGAGGCGTTTCACTCCCCACCAAGGTGCACCGTGCTAGAAAATGACAAAATAGTCGACTTCCTAGAAAATTAGACGTACATCTGGAAAAACTCATAGATGCATTGTGCCCTCTAGAAGACGTATCGTGTCACACCCCCGGTCGGGCGGCAGATGCGTCGGGGTGAGGGACGTAACATTGGATCATAGATAACACACACAAAATGAAGAATACAAAAACTCGTAATAAATATTGGATACTTTCATTAATCTAGAACAAGGTTTACATTGTTGAAATTCCAAAAGTGCGTTAAAACAATGCGAGTTCAACAAAACAAAATTCAAAACGAAACAAATGCCTAAACAGATAGGCCAACAACAAAAGCAAGGAACTATGATGGATAATACGATTTTCAATATTATACGGTGGGTGTACTATAGCTCTTAAGTTCCTAAGAATACATGTGCTTTAAAATACATCAACAATAATGTTGATAGGTCCCACAGGTTTTGACTATGCGTTACTTTTATAACCAAAAATATGTTTTATATAAATATGATTGATTATCAGCTTATTTGTAACCCCGTACAAACGTGTGTGTAGAGTATAAGTCTACATATCTTATTGTTCAAAAATCTAAGTTCACGCTTTAAACCTTAAATTATAAAGTCTATTAGACTTGTTGTTCGTTTAATCCATTAAAGTTTTCTAACAAAAATCGAGCAACATAATGGCTGCATTTTACCAAAACCAGGTTTCATCCATTGTGAAAAAAACACGGAGCAAATGTACAAGTCTTTAGAGCATAAAATATGACATTTTAACAACTTCTTCTACCCCTTTACTTTTATAAACAAATTAAAGATGATTAATGTTTATAAATATAACAATAATATAGTTTCTAGTCGTTTCACGACATAAAACAGTAGATCTTTACGTTTTGTTCGTGATGTAAGTTTATATTTAATCTAGTCGTTTTTTTAACAACACAAAATATAAACCGGGTGTAAATAAGAAAAGCATAAACTTTTAAAAACAATAACCAATTTATAAAGATGCAAGACAAGATGTGCACGTATTCTCCACCGAAAACATAAAAAGCTTAAAAGGTTCCGTAGAACTCACCCATGAAGCGTATGGAACATTCGTTTTCAAGATTGAATCTTATTTCGTGTTATCCGAACAGAAAGCTTTTTAAACGAATTGACACTAAGCATTTATAGATCTGATTGTTAGGAACAAGGGAAAGTATTCTTCACATTGATCGGGACCTACCAAAACAGTTGTTGGAAACTATTCGGAGCTTCGTTGTCGTCAAGGATGGCGCTTGGCTGTCGGTGAAGGCTTTTCTTAGTTGCTTTGTGTCTTCGATCAGGTGTCCGTTGGCTGGACTTTGTCGGAGTGTATTCATGAGGCAAAGAATGACATGGATGTGCTGAGGGGAGTGGTCTGGTAGCCGGTCCTCCTTGCACCCGACGATAATGAACCGGTAGAGAAAAAGAGGAGAGAGAGAGAGAGAGAGAAAGAGATTTAGTATTGTTTTTAAGGCTAATTTGCTTCTATATATAGCAAAAGATGATGTCACAAAGGTGATATCATCATACCTCTCCTAACGACACGTGTTGCCTCGTATATCGTGCCCTAGATTCCGATTTCGTAAAGATTTTTCGAATGTGCCTTTAGATTGTACCGAGTGTGTTGAATCCAAAAATGTAAAAAAATTTCATTTGAAAGGAGATACTATGTTTAAAACGTGTTCAAAGTTCTATTTCGGTCAATTTCATATTTTTCTCGTTACGATAATTTTAGCGAAAGTGCTATAATTTCATGCTAAAAATATTCCGAATATGGAATCAAATATTAGCATATAGCCTGAGTTCAAAAACATGCTCAAAAACACTTAACAAAATTTGTAGCTATCCCAATGAAACACTACGATGTTTGTCTATGGGAAAATCAGTTATATAACTGATTTGTATCCGTAAAAAAGGCATAACTTTTGGGTACAATCTTCGATTTTAACGTTCTTTATATCGACGAAACTTTTTGAACATGTTCTATCCAATTTAAGTATCCATTGCTCAATAGTATAGTTAACTCTTAAATTTTATTCTTAATGCATTAATTAATACTTTTTTTTGTGAATTGTGTTTTCCTCTTTAGCGTTCAACATAAATTAGAGACAAAGAGAGTGTTCCACATGCAATTCCAAGTGTAATAACTTCACTTGCATTCAAAAATAAGGAATACTATACAATAGGTCCTATTAAAAGAGAGTTCACGAGAGTTTGACTGGCAAACGTTGACTTATTTTTACCATTTGTTACATGTCGCATTTCGTTTTTTACTTAAACCAATAAGTCAAGGGCTCCAACTCTCATATCTAAATCTCCTTAGTGTCTTAATGAATAAAGTTTCCAAGTTTATCCATCAAAATTCTCCAAACATTTAAGATCTAAAACCCTAGTTTATAAAATGTCAAAAAAAGCATTTATCTTCAAGCATGGAGCAAAGAGAGCTCTTACATGCACTCTTTAATACACCAAATGTTTAGATTTGGACTTAATCATGAATCAAAGCTTATGGAGTTCTTCACACTCCATGGAATAAGCCTCAAAGGTACCAAATCTCATTAAAATTGACCAAAACACCACCAACTCATATATTTATGGATGATATGCAATAAAACACGGACCTTTTGAACTTACAATGGTCCAAAAATGATAAGAAGTTTGAAAACTTCAAATCAAAGCTTCCTTGAAAAAACTTTCTTGTTTCATTCACTCTAGAGACCTAAAGGATCACCAAAAGAGCACAAAAAGGACGTAGGAGAGAGGATGAGCTCCAAACACTACAATGGAAGCTAGGGTTTCATTAGATGTTTTCTTGGGCCGGTAGAGAGTGAAAATGAGGAAACCATGTAGTTCCATGCTCTTAAATAGGCCCAAATCCGAAGAAAATGACAACAATCCATGGGTTTGGGTACTCTGTGCCTCCTTATGGGCGCCCCACGTCCATGTACGACAAAATAGTTGTGCCTAAATAAATAGAGGCGCCCATGCCTCCAGGATAAATCTTGAAAATTTTGTAATTAATTCATTCGTGTCTCCTAATTCGTTTATTCCTTGCACCTTTTCTTGAACTTTAGAACCACCAATCAAAGAATGGAAAAACACAACGAAAACTCGTGTGTTACATTTTAGCTACATTAAGCTCCAAGTATGCATCCAAGATGCTTCCAAAAGCTTCATGAGTACTACTCCACTTTGAAATAACTGAAAACGAAAAAAAAATATGAGAAATATCAGAATTCTAGTGAAAAACATGGTTAACCACTATTTACACTAATACATACATAAATTCATAATATATAGTACAAAACAATGATAAAAGCTAATAGAAAAATGCATAAAATGACATCTAAAAAATATCTTCAAGCTTAAACCTTAATTTCCATTGAGTAATAAAAAGATTTAACATTATAAACAAGATGAAAAGATATAGACGACATAAAAAGGAACCTAGAATTAACACATAAAAAAACTTAGAATTAAAAAACATGAAACTGCAATAATTAAAAACACTTTCACTCTATTTTTTTAATGATCATACTTCACATCGATGAAACTCCGATACTATTACGAACTTGAACCCAATCTCAATACCTCTTGTGTAATCTCCGAACCCAAAGTCATAAAAGTGTTTAACTGTGTATACTGATAAAGCAACCATAAAATTAAATAGCAGTTATCCCTTAATTTACCTTGTTCACAAAAATTATATATTTTAGAATTTTATTTATTTTTAACTACACCATATTACCTGGCTCGACTTATCTTTAGAGACTCCGACAACGCAAATCAACTTTCGCTTAAACAATCAGCCCACCCAAGGGGCCCGACACATATACTTTAACTATTTTGAAAGTATCATATATCACATAACACAAATTCTTCTCGTATGCCATTTTGTGTATTTCTTGAGGATTTCTTTGATTAATTTCTTTAAATCTTGATTCGGTTACCAGGTTTGATAGTTGGTACCACTATGAGCTCAGATGTGACAGTTATACTCACTTTTTCGTTTTTGGTGGCTGGATGAGTATAATATAAGACTCTCGATTCACTGAAAATAGTAAGACGTGTCAACAAATAGGATCAAGTTATGTGGTGTCAAGACTTATCGATCCGGGTTCTTGCTTAAAAGTTTCGAGAAATTAGTTCCAAGACTAGAATACGATTTTTTGTGGGTTCATAATTAGCTTAACAACTAATTGTATCTTACAACTCCCTAATCATGGAGAACCATGATTGGTTTAACAACTAAGTGTATCTTACAACTCCTTATTCATGGAGAACCATTACTACATTGGATAGTACAAATTTTCCTTATAACCAAGAAAAATAGAAAAATAAGCATAAAGTATTTCTTTTTTTTTTTTGTACTTTTCTTTGAATTTTTAAATGTAGTGCAGAAAATAACTAAAATTAATAAAAAAATATTGACAAGCTGAACAATTAACTGCAATAATAATTGGAAAAAATTACAAAAATGCAAATTTGTGTTTAAAATTTTTACAAAAATGAAATTTTTTTTGACAAACCCCCTCTTCATGCTTAAAATTAAGTATTGTCGAGAGCGAAAGAGCAGTTCAATATGGCATAAATATAAAAGTTTGCAACTAGGAAAGAATGTACCTAATAATTACAAAAAAAATTGATTTTGACAAAGCTCTCGATGAAAAATATGTATTTCAGCAATTCATAAGATCATCTTATATCCCTAGGCTTTCTTGGAGCTACAACCAACTTTTATTGAAAACGGAAAATAAAACTATGAATCAAATTGCCTACCAAAAAGCTGTCATTTTTAAAGTTATTGGATCGACTTTGTATATCCATATTTTTTACTGGTATGGGTCGGGCTCTTCATCAACTCATCTCTTTTTTAATTTACTCCATATCCCTTAAAGTATGACATAATTTTTTTGATCCGATAGTTGTACAATAAAGCGAAAAAAAATTGTTGGTTTTTATTGAATGATTCTTTTTTTTTTGGATTTTTGAATTTTATTCTTTTTCATAAATCCTTAACAACGACCAACTCCTCCTCCCTAAGCTTGCCTTTTCTATCAGCTACTTTGATGCTTCAACACTAAAATTCATCAAAACTAAAATTCATGTCTAAAACTGAATCTTGCAAAACATAACTAAATTGCTCACAATAGTCCTTAGTTAAAGAATTGTTTGTATCCACAAAAATCGCAGAAAATTTATCTGTTGGAATTACAACATCATAAATATTAAAATTTACTACATCCCCATCAAACTCCATAGAAAGTGTACCATTAAAAATATCAGTTTTTTGTTTAGCAGTTTTTGTAAACGCTCTTCTTAAAACATTTGAATTTTTATAAAAAAAAAAAAAAAAAGACATCCACATCACCCATTTTCAAAATAGAAAAATTAGTGGGAAAATTTAGTTCATTCACTTGGACTAAACATTCTTCAATAAACATTTTGAGTGTAGTCCTGGTTTTATTTAAAGGTATAAAATTTATTGATTTAAAAATAGAAAATGAGATGACATTAACCGATGCTCCTAAATCGAACATGACTATTGGAAAATTAAGCTTTCACAGTTTACATGAAACCAAGAAAATTCTTGGACCCTTCCAGTTTGGAGGTACACCTTTTTGTAAAATAGAAGAAATATTTTCACTAACTTTTATAATTTTGTTATCTTTTATATTCTTTTTAAAACACACAATTATTTAAAAAAATTGGTGTAACAGGGTATTTGTCTAATAGCATATAATAAAAGAATATTTACCTCCACCTTTCGGAAGGTGTCCATGGTTTATTCATCCTCTCATTCGTGATTCGTACATCTCAATCTTGACGGGAATGGTGGAACTAGTCTTCACAGGAATGGCAAGAATGGCGGGACTGGTTTGTATTCTTTCAAAATTGGTTTCCTTTGTTTTGAAGTCTCCTTTTCTTCAACCTTCTCAACTTCTTCATCAACCACGATTTCTTCGTCAACCACTCCCTTATATTTTTCTGTTTGTAGTTACCATGAGTCTTCATGAATTTTCCCACTTCCCAAGGTAACCGCATTCACATTATGTTTCAGATTATGCTCAGTTTGCATAGGCAGTTTCCCTTGAGATTTTAGTCGAATCACGGAAGCTACACGTTAAAACATTGGTTGTTCCAAATTTTTGACACTTGCACTAGTTTTAGGATCGTGTGACTCTTTCGAACATCAAAAAATAGATTTTAAGGCTCAGGAAAACCTTCGGACTAAGTATCACTTGGTGTGATCGTGTAACTCTCATGTGGTATTCAAAAGATGTTTTAGGAGGTCCAAAATTGTTGCGGAATGAAAACACGACAATGTTTTAGGGATGGCAAAATCGGGCAAATCGTGTCGTGTTTTGTATGACACGACACGGTACGACAATGTTTTATGTAACACGGAAACAACACGACACGATGTCGTGTTTTGTTAACAAACACAAAAATGAACCAATTAGAAAAACCAACAAACATGACACGACACGACAAAGATAACATAATATAACAATTAGTTTATTTAATTAATATTTAATCATACATAACACGACATACATGAAAAACACAACAAACAAATGCTAAATTGTGTCAATTTCATATTGAATTTTGAACACGAACACGACACGACACAACATTGTATTTTTCACACTTAACACGAACACGAAATCGAATTTCAGTTTCATCCCAATTTCGTTTCGTTTCGTGTATGTTTTTGTGTCGGGTCATCTATTGTCACCCCTAACCTTAATTTCGCTTTTGAGAGTCTTTTAGCTCCATTAAGCTCCAAATATGCATCTAATATACTTCCAAAAGCTTCAAGAGTATTTCAAAATACGTGAAAACAACAAAAATATTAGCAATACAAGAATTCTGGTGAAAAAACATGAGATGACCATTACTTACACTAATGAGCACATAAATGCATAAAATATGGTACAAAACACTATTAAAAGCTAATAAAAAAGATGCATAAAATGACATCTAGCAATAATCTTAAAATGAAGTTGGTTTCAACAAAGACTGGAGACATTCGTCAAAAATGAAGTAGAAGTGCATCCTCATAATAAGTTTTGAAGCATAATACATGTTTCATAATTCTTAACAGCTTTAGTATGAAGCGGTAGCAAAGTGGCTTGAAGCTTCGGTATGGTTCGTATAATCTGGGACTTGAAATTTGAGTTTATGACAGTTTGTTAGAGGCCTATTGGCCTAACCTTGAAATCCATGTCAATGTCATCATTGTTTGTCTAGTAAATACATATATCTTGTATAACATTCATTATCAACAAAGAATCTCTCTAGTTTACCTGTAAACGTAGCTTCATTACACCAATCAAGTGAACCATGTTAATTTTTTGTGTTCTTATTTAGTCATTAGTAGCATAACCACCCATATCGTTGTTCTTGACTTTGTCAAGTTTTCATCTTAATACCCAACATCAAACATACTTTACCATATCTTTTGGACGTTCCAAATGAGATATAAAATGTGGGGTGTTATATTAATGATAGGTTGTTGAGGTAATGTGAGAGTTTGTTCTCTAGTAAGTATTATATGATGCAGTTTTTATTATTAACTAATGATATCACTTTCTACATTTATTGTAACAAACAATAACATGAGTTCAAAGCAATAAAAATTAAAAAGTTATATTTTTATCTTAAATATAATAACAATGTTTGATATTAATAATGATAAATTTTTAAAAGTTCGATAACATGTTATTTTAAAATTACTCAACTATATTTAAAAATAACAATAAACCAAATATTGTATACCTTTATTTACACACAATCCACTTAATTCAAAATTATATTCTATGTTTTCACAAGCAACCCATCCACATAAACGATTGATATTATATGGTTTAAATGGACGTCTTCTTAATCATATAGTTCAAAATATAATTTGAAATTATTTTAAACGTACAATTGTATTTTATGCAACCTAAACTATCAATTGTGCGCTATAGCGGTGCTATAGCGGTGCTATAGCGTTTTGCGGAGGTCAGGAACCGCTATTTTCAACTTAGCGTTTTCATTTCGCGGTACCACTATTAGCGGCACTATTCACCGCTATTTACCGCTATTTCAATAACAGCGCGAGCGCTATTCCATTTTCATTCACATTTTGGGTCATTTGGTTACTTTGTCAATGAAAAACTAGTTTTAATGATTTCAGTACACTTTCATTTTAAAATACCCAAACAACTAACATAATTAAAAGCATTCATAACAACTACGTCTACCGACAACTCTCTTTCTCATCTCTTTTTGTACTCACGACGACTTGAGCTGCTATGGTCGGACTCCATTAATGCTTTTTATAAATTGACCCACACCTATGAGGCTACAGCTTGGGACTTTACTCTTTATATCAACCATGACCTACTAATACGATATTGAACACGGGCAATGCAATTAAACTCTATTTGACACTTTGACACTACCTAGTTTCTATATTACTATAATAGAATATTATGTTATGTTTTTATATGACTTTTTAGGTTTATGATATTAATTCTATATAGACTTATAGTATTAATACTCAAATATATATAACTTCTATATAAATATAATATAAAATTATAAATTATACGTAATATTAAAAAACCGCTATATCACCGCTATACCACCGCGATAACCGCGATCTCAAATAGCGGCATGTGACCGCTATTGAAATTTTAACCGCGATAACTGCATAGTATGCAACACGCATACATTTATTTAGTATCTATTATAATATATGTCATTTTACGTCAACAATATT
Source organism: Lactuca sativa (assembly GCF_002870075.4). Taxonomy (NCBI): domain Eukaryota; kingdom Viridiplantae; phylum Streptophyta; class Magnoliopsida; order Asterales; family Asteraceae; genus Lactuca; species Lactuca sativa. The sequence continues at coordinate 194,945,721 of NC_056627.2, forward strand.
TATTTGAAACTCACAGCTACAATGAAGCATTATAACTCAAAGGTTTATTTAAGATAAATTAAGTAATCTAACCACTTTTTAATGTGTATTTGAAAAAATAACTCAATTTTTTTAAATAAATAATCACTTTGTCCGGAATGAGGAATTGTGGACCAAGAAAAACAATTTTTTTCACTAACTCCGGAATGACATTCAAGATTTCAGACCAAAATTCCAAACATTTCAGATTCTAAACTAAAATTTTGGATTTTGGAAAACAATAAAAAAAACTCCTGAATTTAAAAAACAAGTCCGAATTCCGAATAACAATTCAAAAATTTCAAGAAAAAAAAATCATGTTTTTTTAGTTTAACAAAAACTTAAATAAAGATAGTAATAAAAACTATATACAATATTAATGGTTAAAATTAGACATCTTATTGAAAAATGATGACATTAAATATTACGAAATATTGTAGCATTCGGTATCCCAAAAAAAAAGTTCTTTGAAAATTAAAAAAAATACAGAAAAAATATGAACAATACTTTGGAATTAGATATTCTGAAGTAAATGGTTGTTTTTCAAAAACAAAAAAAAAATATATTTTTTTCTTTAAAAACATCGTTTATAATGGTTTGTTTACTCAATTTCCCTTTTTTTAACCTATGCTACATATGATACACAACTGTTTCGTGTGTGTGTGTCTATATATATATATATAGACACACACACACGTGTGTGTGTGTGTGTATACATACATATATATATATATATATATGTGTGTGTGTGTGTGTGTGTGTGTGTGTGTGTGTGTGTGAAGTATTATAAGATCTCGTGGAGGCCGTAGTCGGAAAGCTACTACGGTAGCGATCCGTTGTCACACAAGGAAAAAGAAACTTGTCAGCCATTTTTCGAGAAAGATTCCCCAAAAAACGTTCTGACGATCAGGTTAGTGTCTAGAGAAGAGGATTGTTGCGAGAGTTAGGGTATGAGAGCATGTCCTTTACCAATGGCCTTTTATAGTAAGGCTTTGCTATTGGTCCCACACAAGGGATAAGGGCGTCAGATCTGGCAGGAGATAGTGACGTTGATTGTAGGATCATGCACGTCTTGTGTTCGGCTTCGGTGGTAATCTTTGAGCATTACTCTTGGCGCCTGAATCTGTTGCCTTTTGTCGCGAGGCGACAATGTCTGTTTCGAGACTACACCCGAACGAATATTGGTATTGGCTAGGCGACATAACAACCGCCAATATATTTTTCTAGATGTTTTTTTTCATAACTTGGGTGTGTTCCAAGATATATATATATATATATATATATATATATATATATATATGTATATATATATATATATATATATATATATATATATATATAGAGAGAGAGAGAGAGAGAGAGGGAGAGGGAGGATGGTTCCCTTGAGATTAATAAAAGAAATAGTGATTGTGAGATTAAACATCAGTCAATGGAATTTAACCTTAACTTTCGTCAAATGTTAAATGATGCAGGGGTATAACAGTAAATTTCAACTTAATGTTTAGAAAACGCACACCTTCCTTCTCTAAAAACCATCTTATCGCTAAATCATTGATTCTTAGTATCAATACATAATCATATCATTCAAGTTTCAAAAATCATTAATTATCATCTTAAAGTTCGTGTTTTTACTGAATCTGTTATCAAATTAATTGCAATCTTCAAATCGAAAAAACGATTGAAACAGAGCATCAGTTCATATTTTCATAAATACGAGGCATAATCCTAAAATCGAAGAAACAAGAACATCGCATTCATCATCACAATTCAATAGAGGGACAGAGCATTTGAAAATTGAATCAAAATGATGTCGAATTCAAAAGAAATTGTCGTGTCGATCGCAACTGATACTATTATAGTTGAAATCAATTCAGCTCGTAACGACAAACAAATCAATTCAATTTCTTTAACTTCTGAAAATCAACACGAAGAACTTCAAAATACATTCATATTGAACGTACAAATAATTCTTTTTAATACTACATATTATATTACAATTTAGAAAGTAGATTCTGATTTTTATTTATTAGTCCTAACCAACAAACATAATTGATATTGTATTAATAATATATTACACTGCATAATCAGAAACGATTATATGTGGTACATTACGATTGATCATATATTTCAATGTACCAACACATATGATTTAATCATACGTGTTTCTTATATGATAAATCATATATTATATTATATAATCGTATATGATTATGCATTGTAATATATAAGAAATACAACTAATCATACATTGTTATACAGTACAAATTATGATTAATTACATACTACAATGTATAATCATATACGATTATACATAATAATATTTGATTAATCATATATAACAATTTAAAAAACATATGATTTATCATATGTATTCATAGATCTAAATATATGATTAATTATATATTAAATAGTATAATCATATATGATTATACAGTATAATATGTGATTAATCATATAAGACATTGTACAAACAAATATAATTTATCATATGTGTTTTTAAATTGAGATATATATTAATCATATATTAGGAAGAATAATCCTATATGAGTAAACATCATCATAAAATATGATTAATCATATATTAAATACTATAAATACATATGATTAATCATACATGATTAAAAAGTATCAAGTATGATTACTTATAAATTAACACGTATAATCATTTATGATTATACAGTACAATATATGATTAATCGTATAAGATATAGTACAAACACATATGATTTATCATATGTGGTTCTACATTGAAATATATAATTAATAATATATTAAGATCTATAATCATATATGATTATACATCCTAAAATATAATTAGTCATAATTTAAAAAGTATAAATGTGTATGATTAATCATAAATGATTAAACAAATTAAACATATGATTACTTATATATTACAATGTATAATCATATTTATCATACGTGATTGGGCATTGAAATATATAACTAATTATATATTAACCTCTATAATCATATATGATTATTCATCCTAAAATTTGATTAATAATATATTACACTGTATAAATACATATCATTAATAAAATATGATTATTACAACATAAGATTATATAATAACATATTTGTCATTACCTTATTTCATCAGGTGAAAGTTTCAATTCAGCAGATGAATCATATTGCAGTAACATAACTGAAGAATCTGATTATAAACCAAATGTCCCTCCAGAATTTGTGCCAGTTGCAAACAATGTTTTCAAATCACTAAATTTGGCAGTAAAAATTTATATTGATTATGCAGACATGTCATGTTTTTATACAAGACTGAGTAGTCAATCAAAATACAATAGCCAAATAATAAAAAAAACAAATATGTTAGATGCAATAGGGGTGAAAAGGATAAACCAAAACCTTATGATACATTGGCTACAAGTTCTGTCAAGAGGAAACCACATTCGAACAAGATAATTACTGGGTGTACAACAAAGAGTATATTTGAAAATGTTTATGGAACAACATATTACAAAGTTAATCTGTGACATCCCTATTTTCATGCCCAGAAAAGACCAATTAGTTTATGTTTATTTAAAAATCAGAGTGTCATTTTTGAAGAATAATATTGCAGAATTTGTTCCCAGAAAACATGATAATGATATTATCAAAGCATTTCCGAACAAATTGAAACACTAGTCAAATTTAGGTCAAAATTAAACTTTTCTAAAATCTTATTTGGGACGAATAAAGTAGTAGATATCGTAGCAATGTCTTTGGAAATATAAAGAACACTAAATTCGAGTTATAACGAAGAAGTTATGACCAATCAAAGATCTGCGACACATCCAATAAAACATTGTTAAGCGTAAACGCGAAATTTGAATAAAATACTTTTTAGCCTTAGGTATCTAAATGAAAGTCGTAGATACCATTAAACTGTAAATGTACATAAAAAGAACGTTGAAATCTGACTTCGTATGAGGAAGTTATGCTTTTTCTAAGTTTCGGATATAGTAGTAGACAGCTAAAAACTTGAAATAGAGATCGAGCGACTTTTAGCCGACGCAACCTAAACGAGAATTGAAGATCTCGACAATAGTAGAGCAACAGTAAAAAGACAGATGAAAACGGATGTCAAATGAAGGAGTTATGAATTTTTAACGGGCTTTTCCTGTGCCGAACTGTTAAAAATATAATATTTAAAATAAATCCAAAATTAGCCGACGGAGTCTAAACGAAAGTTGTAGAGCATACTCTCACCTACGCGTGGATATAAAGAGCGTCAAAAACGGAACTTGTATGAGAAAGATATGAATTTATGAAGTTCGGGGCACGAACTTTGACACATGTCAGAATTCTAATCGTGAGTGCAGCGTTCACGACGTGAACAATTTGATTGACCCTTCTAGAGCAAATAGACTGATGACGCAAGCCATGAGCGAATCAGGATCAAAATCACGATGTGAGTTATGCAAAACTCACGATGTGAGTTTCGAAATTTAGGATATATATAGAAATCATATATTAGGACGAATAATCCTATATGATTATACATCATCATAAAATATGATTAATAATATATTAAATACTATAAATACATATGATTAATCATACATGATTAAAAAGTATCAAGTATGATTACTTATAAATTAAGACGTATAATCATTTATGATTATACAGTACAATATATGATTAATCGTATAAGATATAGTACAAACACATATGATTTATCATATGTGGTTCTACATTGAAATATATAATTAATAATATATTAAGATCTATAATCATATATGATTATACATCCTAAAATATAATTAGTCATAATTTAAAAAGTATAAATGTGTATGATTAATCATAAATGATTAAACAAATTAAACATGTGATTACTTATATATTACAATGTATAATCATATTTATCATACATGATTGGGCATTGAAATATATAACTAGTTATATATTAACCTCTATAATCATATATGATTATTCATCCTAAAATTTGATTAATAATATATTACACTGTATAAATACATATCATTAATAAAATATGATTATTACAACATAAGATTATATAATAACATATTTGTCATTACCTTATTTCATCAGGTGAAAGTTTCAATTCAACAGATGAATCATATTGCAGTAACATAACTGAAGAATCTTATTATAAACCAAATGTCCCTCCAGAATTTGTGCCAGTTGCAAACAATGTTTTCAAATCACTAAATTTGGCAGTAAAAATTTATATTGATTATGCAGAAATGCCATGTTTTTATACAAGACTGAGTAGTCAATCAAAATACAATAGCCAAATAATAAAAAAAAAAAAAACAAATATGTTATATGCAATAGGGGTGAAAAGGATAAACCAAAACCTTATGATACATTGGCTACAAGTTCTGTCAAGAGGAAACCAAATTCGAACAAGATAATTACTGGGTGTACAACAAAGAGTATATTTGAAAATGTTTATGGAACAACATATTACAAAGTTAATCTGTGACATCCCTATTTTCATGCCCAGAAAAGACCAATTAGTTTATGTTTATTTAAAAATCAGAGTGTCCTTTTTGAAGAATAATATTGCAGAATTTGTTCCCAGAAAACATGATAATGATATTATCAAAGCATTTCCGAACAAATTGTAACACCAGTCAAATTTAGGTCAAAATTAAACTTTTCTAAAATCTGATTTGGGATGAATAAAGTAGTAGATATCGTAGCAATGTCTTTGGAAATATAAAGAACACTAAATCCAAGTTATAACGAAGAAGTTATGACCAATCAAAGATCTGCGACACATCCAATAAAACATTGTTAAGCGTAAACGCGAAATTTGAATAAAATACTTTTTAGCCTTAGGTATCTAAATGAAAGTCGTAGATACCATTAAACTATAAATGTATATAAAAAGAACGTTGAAATCTGACTTCGTATGAGGAAGTTATGATTTTTCTAAGTTTCGGATATAGTAGTAGACAACTAAAAACTTGAAATAGAGATCGAGCGACTTTTAGCCGACGCAACCTAAACGAGAATTGAAGATCTCGACAATAGTAGAGCAACAGTAAAAAGACAGACGAAAACGGATGTCAAATGAAGGAGTTATGAATTTTTAACGGGCTTTTCCTGTGCCGACCTGTTAAAAATATAATATTTAAAATAAATCCAAAATTAGCCGACGAAGTCTAAACGAAAGTTGTAGAGCATACTCTCACCTACGCGTGGATATAAAGAGCGTCAAAAACGGAACTTGTATGCGAAAGATATGAATTTATGAAGTTCGGGGCACGAACTTCGATACATGTCAGAATTCTAGTCGTGAGTGTAGCATTCACGACGTGAACAGTTTGATTGACCCTTCCAGTGCAAATAGACTGATGACGCAAGCCATGAGCGAATTAGGATCAAAATCACGACGTGAGTTATGTAAAACTCACGATGTGAGTTTCGAAATTTAGGATATATATAGAAATCGAAGCCTTCCGAATTTGGTGGCTGATATCCATCCTCTCTCCTACTTCTACACACTATTGAATGAATATGAATTTATGAAGTTTGGGGCACAAACTTCCGACTTTAGGCATTCTGAAGACGAAGCATACTAGTATCACGTCTTATCTTTTGCAATAGTTTTAATGCAATTCATGTAATGTTTTGAACTCAATGTAAATTATATATATTATCAATACAATGGTTGTGACATGCCCAAATTCACGGCCAGAAAAGACCGGTTTAATTTATGCTTTTAAAATAATTTCAGAGTAATCCTTTCATTAATAGAGTTGCAGAATTTGTTCCCAAAACAAAATATGATAAAATAAGATTTGCCAAAGCATTTCTTAAAGAAATGTATTTTCATTATATAACAAAACTCAGGATGTCATGTTCCGATAAAGACCAAAAGAATAAACGGCACATTATAAGCCTTACAACGGTTATATACACTACAGGCATATAATCAAAATATCTTGATAAGTCGTTCAACTGATGCTCCCGCACCACTACCTGTAATACAAGGAAAATTGAGTGGGTCAGGCTTGGAAGCCTGGTGAGCATATAGGGTTTTCAACCCACAATAAATAAATTTATTAATTTCATCAAACAACAATAATCAGATTATCCATTCCCGTTATCCTCACTTTACGTCCCTAAAACAACTATCACAAGGGACCTAGTCTAAGGATTTTCATCGGGGCGACAACACTGCTTTGGGGGTTTCCCAACAATTTATGTCAAATAAAGCAACCATGTGGGGGATAGAGTACATCAAATGAACATCCAAGCTCATTAACAACTACAGGTTGCGAGCCTGACAGCGTTCCACAGGACTATCTAGAAAAGTCTGTGGTCGTCATCCGTACTCCGCTAGATGACTGGATCACAATAACATCGAGGTCTCTCATCATTTTATTTCATCACACATCAACTATCTACCCATGTTTTACCTAACATTTTTGAAGATAAAAATACATATACATTTTAAAACCTATATAAAACATTCATTCAACATTCATGTCAAATAAACAAACAATATAATTACATATAGCACGTAGTTTATAGAAAATACTTCATATTTATATGTAAGATGAAAGTGACTACACACTCACCTGTTAAGAAGACGATTGGACAGTACTTCGGCTCTAAAAATAATATTCTTGGATGAAACCTGGAAGTTTTCTAAAAAAAAGCGGGCTTCACGCGGGCAGAGTTTCGGCTCGAAAGCTCTTTTTCTCGGGATCTTCAAGCTCTCTGTGACTTGCTTACGATGCTAGGATGATATAATAGGTTTAGGTGTAATTTTTGCAAAGTAAAAGAAAGTATAGGGTGAGAGGATTCAAAAATTTAAACAAAATCCGTATGGCATCGGGTGCTATTTATAGGGGCTGAACCATCGGATTACGCTGGGCGTAAATTTAGAGTACGTTGGGCGTACTCCCTCTTCAAGCAGTACGTTGGGCGTATATTTAGAGTACGCTGGACGTAAGAAAGGATAACTCCAGACTTAGCAAGGCTATGATATGTGGCATTCATGCTAAGGAGTAGGGGAGGTGACAGACTTCAGGTTACGTACATGAGTACGCTAGGCGTACTCCCATTTCCAAACTTCAAAATTTTGTAACTTTCGCACACGAACTCCGTTTTTGACGTTCTTTATATTCACGTGTAGGTGAGACTATGCTCTACAACTTTCGTTTAGACTCCGTCGGCTAATTTTAAGTTTATTTTTATTATATTATTTTTAGTAGGTCAGGACAGGAAAACTCCGTTAGAAATTTCATAACTTCTTCATTTGACGTCCGCTTTCGTCTGTCTTTTTACCGTTGGACTACTATCGACGAGATTTTCGATTCTCGTATAGATTGTTTCGGCTAGAAACCACTCGATCTCATATTTGAACTTTGGGCTGCATACCGCTAAGTCGAAACTTCGAAAAATCATAACTTCCTCATACGAAGTTAGATTTAGACGTTCTTTTTATGCATGCTCTCTGTTTAACAAACTCTATGACATTTGTTTAGATCACTAAGGCTAAAAATCGTTATATCCTAAATTCACTATTTATGTCACGCAGTGTCGTGCCGGTTCTGTCGCGTAACTTCGATAGGTCATAACTCCTTCGTTATAACTCGGATTTTGGTATTGTTTATATCTCTGAAATCTTTGTTTCGACCACTACAACTTTATCCTTAGATATAGGCTTTATTTAATATTTATTTTCGACGCTTATTCTTATCCTTAATTCATTGATCATAATAATTAAGCAGATAAGAACATAATTCACATAATATTCACATAATTCCTCTTCATTACTTCAAAATGAGTTACAAAGGTTCACCTAGACTATTACACCATTATTAATGCTTTAGCCCAGAAATACGGGCGTTACAATTCTCTACCCCTTAGGATGATTCCATCCCCAGAATCACACATCAGCAAACAAATGTGGGTAGTGACTCATCATATCACTCTCCATTTCCAGGTGAGATTTGGCCTATTCGTATGTTTCCAACGCACAAGCACTAAATCGACCATCTTGCATCACAACTTTTTAGTCTTACGGTGAACGATTGCCTCTGGGTCTTCGATTAATCTCTTGTTTTCATCCAACCTTAATTCAGAAATTGGAATTATTTCAGGTACATCACATGTGAACTTTCTCAAATAACACACGTGGAAAGTGTTATGCATACCATCTAATTCTTCTGGTAGTTCTAGATTGTAAGCTTGATTCCCAATCCCCTGAAGAACTTTAAATGGTCCAATAAACCTTGGACTCAACTTTCCCCTTTTACTAAATCTTATAAGTCCCTTCCACGATGAGACTTAAAGCAAAACCGAATCACCAACTTCGAATGTTATTGGTTTTCTTTTCTTATCAACATAGCTCTTTTGACGATCCTGAGTTGCTAACATCCTTTCCCTAATCATTTTTATCTTTTCAGCAGTCTGATGGACTATCTCGGGTCCCATAAACTGCTTTTCCCCATCTTCAAGCCAACATGATGGCGTTCAACACTTTTGTCCATACAAGGCTTGATAAGGTGCCATCTTGATGCTTGAGTGGAAACTATTATTATAGGAATATTATACCAAAGGTAAATGTTCATTCCAGTTACCTTGGAATTCTAGGGTATATGCTCTCAACATATCCTCCAATGTTTGAATCGTTCGTTCACTCTAACCCTCAGTTTGCGGATGGTATGTTGTACTTAAACATAATTCCGTACCCAATTCCTCTTATAGACTTCTCTGAAACCTCGACGTGAAACGACTGTCGCGGTATGACACAATCGTCAGGGGAACACCATGTGCTTTCACTATCTCTTTCACGTAAACCTTTGTAAGCATTTCCATTGACCACTTCTCATTGGCGGCTAAAAAATGTGCACTTTTTGTGAACCGATCAACGACCACCCAAATCATGTCGTTATTATTCTTTGTCCTGGGCAGTTTAGTTAAAAAATCCATAGTGATGTCTTCCTATTTACCCATGGGTACAGGTAAAGGTTCTAAACTCTCATACGGTTTCTGATGTTGTGCCTTAACTCTCGCATATGCGACACACTCGGCAACATACTTTGCAACATCGAGCTTCATTGTCGGCCACCAGTAGTAGGGTTTCAGATCCCTATACATTTTTGTGTTGCCTGGATGAATCAAGTACATGGTCTTGTTAGCTTCTTCCACCAAAAGATCTCTTATTCCTCCCGTCTTAGGTACCCAAATCCTATCTTGGAATACCTTCAGTCCTTGACCGTTTGTATCGAATACTAACGTTTTGCTTAAATGTTCTTCCTTTCGGTCATTTTTCTCTAAAGCTTCCTCCTGAGCTTTCTTTATACTGTCCACAATTGTCAAGACAACTTCAATTCTCAACACTTTTTCCCTTTTCTTTTCAAGGTTTACCTTCCGACTGAGAGCATTAGCAACAACATTTGCTTTACCAGGGTGGTAAAGTATCTCACAATTGTAGTCCTTGAGTAACTCCAGCCAACGTCATTACCTCATGTTAAATTCCTTCTGATTAAAGACATATAGAAGACTCTTATGATCAGTGAAAAGTTTGCATTTAGTACCATAAAGATAAGGCCTCCATATCTTTAAGGCAAACACCACCGCTGCCAACTCCAAATCATTAGTGGGGTAGTTCTTTTCATACTCTTTTAATTGTCGAGATGCATATGCTATCACCTTTTCACTTTGAGTTAGAACACATCCCAACCCAACACCAGACGCATCACTATAGACAGCAAAGTCTTCAACTCCGTCGGGTAGCGAAAGAATAGGTGCTTGTCACACCCCAAAACCGGAACGGCGGAAACGTTCTGCGGCGGAGGACGTCATGTACAGTATCACAACACATAAATATAGCAAACAAGAAAATAACATCATCTATTGCATTAATAATGTATTTTAGTACAAGTGTGTTCTGTACAGTTTATAAGACACCAAAAATTGGAATCAAAATAAAAGATGAGTCTTGAAAGTGCTCCATCTTCTCAAAAGCTGGCCTCGGTACCTGTCTACTGACGACCTGAGAATACAAGTTATTTTGAAAGAGTTTATCGACTTTAAAGCTGGTGAGTTCATAAGAATTTTAGTGTCATTGTTTGTATGTAAATGTTTGTAAATGTTTGAATGTATGAGTCTTTAAATGTTTGTAGTAATTGTTTGTATCTCTTAGAAATTCCTATATTTTCTACTAAAAGTAGCCTTCTACCAAGGCATCAAGTGTGTTGTGTGTTTGTTCATTGTAAGAGTGAGTATTCCTCCCAAATGAGACTATCATTAATAAAATATAGTTTGTATATTATTGTTTATGTGAACATCACAAAGTAAATATAATGGGGAAAATAATGAAGTATTGTAGTTTTATGTTATAGTAACTACTGATGTACTAACTACCTTAGACCAATTGTTAATTAAGGTATATAATGTGATATAATTTGTAACCATACTTGATCGACCTAGTAAAACACGACGCACGAAGACGTCGAAATGGTATGACATTCATCCTTCGAAGACCTGCAGGTCCTACTGTAGCTAGCAGCAAGGTGTAGGATGGTCAGTCCAGTATGGATCTATACAAGAATCCACACTCTACCTTTAGAAGACTCTGGTTACAAGATGAGCCATGACAAATGCCATGTCCCGATGTAGTGCCTCACATTTATGTTATAGTGTGTATGTATTGTATGTACTAGTGTAGTGTATGTCCTCTCTGATTCTCATCATAGTACGTTTTGTTGTATATTATATAGTGTGTATGTTTTCTCTGCATAGTGTATAGTATGTATCGACTCATGTATGAACTGACTCTTTGTATGTTTCATTGTACTAGAAATTAGCAAGTAGTATATCCCTAAACTATACCTATTATAGTTTACTAGAACTGTTGTTTGAATGACTTAGCAAGTTTATACACCTTTGCTACCCAAAGGTGTTGGAACTGAAGTGAAAGCTTTATATCCATACATATATTCATAATATATAACTAAGGATCAAACAACACTCGGACAAACAACAGAGTACTCTAACTCCACAGCCAAACAAGGGACTGGAATTAAAGCGAGTTGTCAGTCCTAAGTCCTTCAAACCTTACTTATATAACTATATATGTACTGCACATGGTTTTGACAATATATAAGTTTAAAGAATTGAAACAAACGGTTGGTTATTAAGAACAAGTTTTATAATAATTTTAACATGTAAAAGAGTTTGATAATCATTTTGAAGTAGTTTTGTTGATAGAACCGTTAGAAGTATAGTAAATCCACATGTTTGATAGTTATAAATAACCTGTGATTGATATTATAACTAAAGTGATTCAAATTGTATTCAACCCCCCCCCCCCCCCCCATAAAATCATTTAAAAACATTTAAGAGGTTAATTAAGGGGTATGAACTCACTTGTAGTGAGTGATGCAACTGTAAGATCGGTTTAGGAAGTTGAGTGTTAATTGCAGACTTGAGCACAAACGAATCCTATCAAGCATATAATGACATATGTATGTATACAATTAGTGTTGGTAAAAACTAATTATTGAATTGGGACCACCTTAGGGACTAGTAAACACTTATATTGAAGTGTTACAACCATATATGATTCTATATAAAGGATGTATGGCTATACAAGGGAGTGTATGGTCAAAATACACCATTTGTGTCTGTGTGCGGCCAGGGTGTACGGACATGGTGTGTGTGCGGCCGCACACTCCCCATGAAGTGTGTTAAAACGTATTTTAAGGAATTAGGACTCATCTACGAAGGTTTCTTACTTCATGCTCTAGCCTTATATGGAGTCTGTTGCCATTTTAGGACCTAAAAAGGGTGTGTATGGTTGAACATGGTGTGTGCGGCCGTACACTCCTCGAGATTATGAGAAATGGTGTTATTCTTACATATCTTCAACTTTTCTTGGCATATAACAAGCTATGATAAGTGTATGCACGATTTAGAGGCTTAGAAGTATGGTTAAACTCCAAAAAGTTTAGTATGTGTTCTTGGTGTTTTTGAAGATCTAATACCAAAAATATGTTTTTCTAGGATCAAAGTAGGGAAAAAGGCTAGTTAAGTTCAAATATCAACTAATCAAAGGAAGGATTACTTACTTTTATGAAGATCAAGAAGAAGCTTTAGATGGTGGGATATACAGGCAAGAGAGTGTGGCTGTGATGGGTTTGCGGCCGCACACACCTGTGTGTGGCCATACACTCAAGTGTGCGGCCGCACACTCCAGGTGTTGGAGTGTTTGGCCCGATTTTGCTTGATATTCATCGTGTTATCCCATTTATAGGCTCCTATCTTAGTTGTACTAAGTTTAGAACACTCAAATAGACCTTAAATTGTGTTAAAAGATAGCAAAACGAGTCTAACTTTGATTACATTGGTCTATTGTACAAGATAGAAATTTCAGGTTGTCACATCATCCCCCCGTTAGAGAGAATTCTGTCCTGAAAATAGAGTTTAAGCAATTAAGTAGTTACAGTTACCTAAACAAAAAGATGAGGATATTTCAATTTCATTTGATCCTCGCGCTCCCATGTGAATTTTGAACCTCGCTTGGCGTTCCAGCGACCCTTCACTATCGGGATGCGGCTTTGCTTCGTCTGCTTGACCTCACGATCCATGATCTCTACAGGTTCTTCCACGAAGTTGAGGCTCTCATTGATCTCGATCTCATCGAGTGGGATTACAAGAGTCTCGTCGGACAGACACTTTTTCAAGTTCGAGACATGGAATGTAGAATGTACGTTACCGAGTTTGCGGGGTAGGTTGAGTTTGTAAGTTACAGGGCCGATTCTAGAAAGAATCTTGAACGACCCTACGTATCTTGGATTTAGCTTTCCACGCTTTCCGAAGTGTATCAAAGCCTTCTAGGGTGAGACTTTCAAAAGAACGCGGTCTCCCACCTGAAATTCCAAAAGGTTTCCTTCGTTTGTGTGCGTAGCTTTTCTGTCGGTCTCTAGAGGCTTTCAATCGTTCACGAATCTGAACGATCTTCTCTTTCGTTTCCCGAATGATCTCCGGACCTGTGAGAGCGCTGTCAGGAACTTGTCCTTTAGCTAACTGTGTGTCACCCACTTCAGCCCAGTACAGAGGGGATCTGCACTTTCGCCCATAAAGGGCTTCAAATGGAGCAGCCTTTATGCTCGTGTGATAACTGTTGTTGTAGGAGAACTCGACAAGGGGAAAATGAGTATCCCATGCTCTCCCAAATTCGATCACACAGGCTCGCAACATATCCTCTAGTGTTTGGATAGTTCTCTCACTTTGTTCGTCGGTCTGTGGGTGGTAGGTTGTACTCATGTCTAGTCTCGTCCCTAGGCAATTTTGTAGCGACTACCAGAACCTTGAAGTGAACCTACTATCTCTATCGTAGATAATGGATATAGGAACACCATGAAGTCGTATGATTTCCTTGATCTAAGTTCTTGTAAGCTTTTCCATCTTGTCAATTTCTTTGATGGGCAGGAAGTGTGTGGATTTGGTCAATCTATCGACGATGACCCAAATGGTATCAAGTCCACCCGATGTCTTGGGCAACTTGGTTATGATGTCCATTGTGATCCACTCCCACTTCCACTCCGGTATCTCTAGTTGTTGTAATAACCCTGAGGGCTTCTGGTATTCGAACTTGACCTTAGCGTAAGTAAGACATTTAGTTACGAAGGTAGCAATCTCTGCTTTCATGTTAGGCCACCAGTATAACTTTTTAAGATCCAGATACATTTTATCTAATCCCGGGTGGACGGAATATTGATTGTTGTGTGCCTCGGTCATGACCAAGTCTCTAATGCCACCGTGTTTCGGTGTCCAGATCCGTCCATGAGATACAAAGCTCCACCACCCTTGAATTCCAAGTTCTTATCCATTCCTCGCAGGGATTCACCCGCCACATTTTCAGGCTTCAAGGCTTCGTGCTGAGCCTTCTTAATTTGTGTGGACAGATGAGAATGGATAGTCATAGTCAATGACTTAACTCTTCGACCAGAATATTCTTTCCGACTTAGGGCATCTGCTACTACGTTGGCTTTACCCGGATGATAATGAATTTCGCATTAGTAGTCATTGAGTAGCTCGACCCACCGTCGTTGTCTCATATTGAGCTCCTTCTGGTTGAATATGTGTTGTAGGCTTTTGTGTCTATAAAGATAGTTCTTTTCGTACCATACAGTTAGTGTCTCCAGATCTTCAGAGCGAACACGAATGCTCCTAACTCAAGATTGTGTGTGGTGTAGTTGACCTCGTGTGTCTTCAGCTGGCTTAAGGCATAGGTGATGACCTTACCTCTTTGCATCAGAACACAACCGAGCCCTTGATTTGACGTCTCGTAATAGACCACAAAGTCTTCTATTCCTTTTGGGAGGGATAGTATAGGTGCGGTGCACAAGGCTTGCTTTAGCGTTTGGAATGCTTTCTCTTGTTACTCTTCCCAGTCAAAGGCCACGCCTTTCTGGGTCAGTGTTGTAAGGGGTTTCGCTATTCGCAAGAAGTTCTATATGAATTTGTGGTAGTAGCCAGCGAGGCCTAGAAATTGTCGAATTTTGGTAGGCGTCTTCGGTGCTGACCAATTCTCAATGGCCTTAATTTTGGAAGGGTCCATGTGGATTCCTTCTTCACTAACCACGTTTCCTAAAAATTCGACCCTTCGGATCCAAAATTCGCATTTAGAGAACTTTGCGTAGAGTTTCTCTATTCGTAGGGTTCCTAGGACTTTTCACAGATGATCACTATGTTCCTCCTTACTTCAAGAGTAGATAAGTATGTCATCGATGAAGACGAATAGGAACTGATCCAAGTAAGGACGGCATACCCGATTCATTAAGTCCATAAATACTGCAGGCGCATTTTTCAATCCGAATGGCATCACTATGAACTCGGAGTGTCAGTAACGAGTTCGGAAGGCTGTCTTCGGAACATCCTCCTTCAACACTCGCAACTGGTAATACCCATACCTCAGATCAATCTTTGAAAAGTAAGACGCCCCTTGCAGTTGCTCAATCAAATCGTCTATGTGAGGCAAAGGGTAGCAGGTTTAACTGTTAGCTTGTTGAGCTCCCAGTAGTCGATGCACATATGAAACGATCCGTCTTTCTGGGTAGATAAATAAAGGAAAAAGCCTTCTCTGGAGCATGCTCATGACAAGATCCCGAACTCCTACTTTGAAGGTTGGCAACTGCAAGACTCAAGTCAATGTCTTAAGTCGGGCCTTCGACGGCGGCATGGAAGAAAGAAAGTAGTTTTGTTCGAAAGTCGAGATTTTTAAACTATAGAAGACCATCTTCGCAAGAGAATTTCACGCTCTTCCTTTCGGTAAGGGAGGAGTAGGGAAATCCTATTGATTTCAGCTTTCTCCAGACCTCGTGGAAAAGCATGAAAAAAAAAAGAACCTAAATCTAAGACTACCCATCAATCATCCAACACAACCAACTATTCAGAAAAGAGACGAACAAGACCGGTGCTCCCCAGGGTGAGAAGCTTGGTCTAATAAAGCCCTTGTTGAGCATTTCGTTAAGTTGCTCGGATAGTTCCTGCATCTCAGCTGGTGCTAGACGATAAGGCGATTTGGCTACTGGGGTAGCTCCTGGAATTAAGTCGATTCTAAACTCGACTTGTCGTTGGGGAGGTAATCCTGGTAGTTCTTCTGGAAAGATATCAGGAAAGTCGTGTACTAAGGGAATGTTCTTCAGGTCTTTCGTTTCTTGGCTCGTATCAACAACGTGTGCAATGAATGAACGATATTCCTTACATAAGTACTTCTGAGCTTGAATACTCAAAATGAGATTAAGGCGCGTGTCGGGTTTGTCGCCGCAGATAATAAGAGTTTCGTTAGATGGAAGATTAAGGCAAACAGCCTTTTCATCGCACATGATGTCGGCACGATGTAGACTCAACCAATCCATGCTGATAATAACATCGAAACTTTTAATTGAGACCGGTATGAGGTCAATTTTAAATGAATGATTATCGTGAGTTAGAGTACACCCTATGTATATACTGCTAGTGCTCTCAGTTTTTCCGTTAGCCATTTCTATAGTGAACGGTTCCTTAAGTGCTCGTGATTTTTGCTTAATTAATTAAGCAAATTTTTGGTTCACGAAACTCCTCTCCGCTCCTCTATAAAACAGAATGCATGCATAAGAGTTATCGAGGAGAAACCTACCAATGACCACTGTGGGGTCGACAACTGCTTCCTCATGGCCTATGTCCAAAACTCTGCCTACCCCACCGGCATTCCCTACCTTCGGGCAGTTCCTCTTGTAGTGTCCCACCTCGCCATAACCGTAGCAAGCCTGGCCCACACCATCTCTAGGGACCTGGTTGATTGGCTTTGCTGGGGATCTGCAAAAGCGGACAGTGTGTCCCTTTTTGTTGCAGTTGGAGCACTACAAATCTCGGCAGGGTCCATTGTGGTGGAAGTTGCATTTGTTGTACTTTCGTAAGCTTCCAGAGTACTGCTTTATCGGAGCAGCAGTGACAGGTGCTATCACAGCATGAACCTTCACAGCCTGCTGCTTTTTGGCAGCTTTCTGCTTCGTTTTGTCATCCCAGAACTTCTGCTTGATGTTAGCGGCTTTGGAAGGTTCAAAGATGGCTAGGGTTGTTGTTGACGATGGGGTACGGACCCCATGGTCAATAAGTTGTTGTGACAATCGCTTGGCACTATCGAAGGGAGAGGGATTTGAAGATAAGACATTTCCCTGAAATGGAGGCACCAACCCCCATATGTACCTCTCTATTTTCTTTCCCTCCGTGGGAACCATGTTGTGACAGAGGGCCACCAACTTACTGAATCTGGCAGTATAGGAAACTATGTCGGAGCCCTTCATGGATAGGCCCCATAGTTCTTGTTCTAACTTTTGGATCTCACCCCTCGGGCAGTATTCCTCAATCATGAGGTCCTTCAGAATTTCCCAACCCATATCATTTGCCACTATTTGGGTTAGTGACTTGACATGGCTATTCCACCACATCAGGGCTTTTTCCTCAAATGTGCAAGCAACAAACTTGACCTTACTCCCAGTTGGGCAGGAGCAGATCTTGAAGGCTGACTCCATCTTTTTGAACCATTACGAGAGGGTAATGACTCCGCTAGTCCCTTTAAAGGACTTTGGCTTGCAATTGGTGAAGTCCTTGTAGGAGCACTCTCTCGAGCGCACAAGGATTCCACCTTGAGTAGAATTAACAGGTGTTCCACCTCCGCTGGCACCGGTAGAATTATATTGAGCCATGGCTGTTGCCACAGCCGCAGCTACTGCAGCATTTACAGATGCCGTATCGATTTGTGGAGGAGTTCGTGGTATTGGAGTTGGAATAATCGGAGGATTACGGCTTGCCGACTTGCGAGGAGGCATCTTTCAACTATAAGTTTATAAAGATGAACATGATAGTAAGAATCAATTGTAAGCACAGTGAGAGTGATCCATGGGCTAAATTGACATAGTCCAATAGTTGAATGAGTGTATGTTTTGAAATAGAGACACAATAGGAGTGTAGAGAGACACAACAGTACATCCTTTCTAACAGGTTAGATATCTGTCAATATTACTGGTATTATTGATGTAACAAGTTCAGGAAAAATGACCTAAAAGTAGGTCTTACATCAAACCAAGATGGGAAAATTTTGACAGAAGTACAACCTAATCAAGACTTGACAGATACAAAGTCTTTACAAAATAGGAAAATTAAACTAGAGTTTCTACATAACTGAGTTATATCCAAAACAGAGAGTTGAGTAGGCTCTATCTATGATGAGAACCACTAGAATGAGCCCTTGAATCTGACAGACGGTGTTCCATCTCTCTCATGCGCCTTTCAGTCATTTCCTGACGAGCTCGAAGTTCTCTGACTTCAGCTTGGGATGCAGCTAGCTGTTGCTGTAGAGCTTCATTGGTTCTCCTAGACCTTTCCATAGTTGTTTCGAGATGGCGAATGCGGACCGTGTTAACACCAGAGTTGGCATCAGTTTCCATGACTCGGTCGATGGCTGCATGACCTTGCTCGATGTTCCGAGCAATTCTACAGACAATGATGGGCAGGACTAGGTCAACTGAGCCACCCCCGCTTAGGTTGTAAAAGCTTCGGTCTTCATTGAAGGGTAAGGGCTGACCCTGCTCATTACTCCAGCGATTCAAGTTTGTCGCCCACAAGGGTGTGGGACCTTGAAATGCTGGCCGGGGGTTGAGATTTGGGACTTGACCCTCTTGGGGTAGGTTGTTGGCTTCTAGCTCAGAGTCGGAACTATAAGAAAAGCCTTCTGCGAGGTGATCATCCAAAGGGATTGGATGGCCATCTTTTGGCTAATCTTCAAGCCATTCAGCATTGCCTTGATTTAGAAAGTACGGGTTGCCATGAGGATGGGATCCAACCATGATATCAGTTACTTCAATACTTTTATAGTACATAACAATTATATGAAATCAAAACAGGATAGAACTTTGAATAAGTGACCCTAAATCCAAATCCACAACCAAACAAGGAACAGGAAGTAAAGCAAAGATCACAGATTCTAAGTCTATGACACCTTAATCTCATATAACCTTACCGTATCCACTTAAAAACTATTAACCTCCTAATAAAGACCTTTTTAGTTCTCAAATAAGAATTATTGTAACACAAAATACTCCTATAGTATTTTAGAATTATGTTTTGTTCTATGGTTTTCATTGTAGTAGTGTTGGTAAGTTTATAGACTTGTTGCCATACCACAACCATTCTTGGGCATATGCTAATCACTTCTCGGACCAACATAGTTGATCAGGCTATGCCACTCCCAGAACAGACCACACATCCCCGATCTTACTTGTGATATTCAACAATCGTAATACTTTCGTTCTATCCAAGTGACACTGATTTTAGTATGAATGCAGGTTTGTATACTTAGTTAAACATTTTATTATTTAAAATTATAAACTCTTGGTCAGAGTATTTTAATCCCATTGTGTTTTTAGTTAGTATATCTTTTATAGGTTGATATACACAATTCAATATAAACAATGCTCTGATACTAATCAGTCACACCCCCAAACTGGAACGGCGGAAACGCTATGTGGCGGAGGATGTCATGTACAGTATCACAACACAGAAATATAGCAAAACGCAAACAACATCATCCATTGCATTAATAATGTATTTTAATACAAGTGTGTTCTGTACAGTTTATAAGACACCAAAAATAGGAATCAAAATAAAAGATGAGTCTTGAAAGTGCTCCATCTTCTCAAAAGCTGGCCTCGATACCTGTCTACTAACGACCTGAGAATACAAGTTATTTTGAAAGAGTTTATCAACTTTAAAGCTGGTGAGTTCATAAGAATTTTAGTGTCATTTTTTGTATGTAAATTTTTGAATTGATGAGTTTTTAAATGTTTGTAGTAATTGTTTGTATCTCTTAGAAATTCCTATATTTTCTACTAAAAGTAGCCTTCTACCAAGGCATCAAGTGTGTTGTGTGTTTGTTCATTGTAAGAGTGAGTATTCCTCCCAAATGAGACTATCATTAATAAAATATAGTTTGTACATTATTGTTTATGTGAACATCACAAAGTAAATATAATGGGGAAAATAATGAAGTATTGTAGTTTTATGTTATAGTAACTACTGATGTACTAACGACCTTAGACCAATTGTTAATTAAGGTATATAATGTGATATAATTTGTTACCATACTTGATCGACCTAGTAAAACACGACGCATGAAGACGTCGAAATGGTATGACATTCATCCCTCAAAGACCTGCAGGTCCTACTGTAGCTAGCAGCAAGGTGTAGGACGGTCAGTCCAGTATGGATCTATACAAGAATCCACGCTCTACCTTCAGAAGACTCTGGTTACAAGATGATCCATGACAAATGCCATGCCCTGAAGTAGTGCCTCACATTTATGTTATAGTGTGTATGTATTGTATGTACTAGTGTAGTGTATGTCCTCTCTGATTCTCATCATAGTACGTTTTGTTATATATTATATAGTGTGTATGAATAGTATGTACTAGTGTATGATCCCTCTGTATAGTGTATAGTATGTTTTCTCTGCATAGTGTATAGTATGTATCGACTCATGTATGAATTGACTCTTTGTATGTTTCATTGTACTAAAAATTAGCATGTAGTATATCCCTAAACTATACCTATTATAGTTTACTAGAACTGTTGTTTGAATGACTTAGCAAGTTTATACACCTTTGCTACCCAAAGGTGTTGGAACTGAAGTGAAAGCTTTATATCCATACATATATTCATCATATATAACTAAGGATCAAACAACACTCGGACAAACAACAGAGTACTCTAACTCCACAGCCAAACAAGGAACAAGAATTAAAGCGAGTTGTCAATCCTAAGTCCTTCAAACCTTACTTATATAACTATATATGTACTGCACATGGTTTTGATAATATATAAGTTTAAAGAATTGAAACAAACGGTTTGGTTATTAAGAACAAGTTTTATAATAAGTTTAACATGTTAAAGAGTTTGATAATCATTTTGATGTAGTTTTGTTGATAAAACCGTTAGAAGTATAGTAAATCCACATGTTTGATAGTTATAAATAACCTGTGATTGATATTATAACTAAAGTGATTCAAATTGTATTCAACCCTCCCCATAAAAGCATTTAAAAACATTTAAAAGGTTAATTAAGGGGTATGAACTCACTTGGAGTGAGTGATGCAACTGTAAGATCGGTTTAGGAAGTTGAGTGTTAATTGCGGACTTGAGCACAAACGAATCCTATCAAGCATATAATGACATATGTATGTATACAATTAGTGTTGGTAAAAACTAATTATTGAATTGGGACCACCTTAGGGACTAGTAAACACTTATATTAAAGTGTTACAACCATATATGATTGTATATAAGGGGTATATGGCTATACATGGAAGTGTATGGTCAAAATACACCATTTGTGTGTGTGTGTGTGCGGCCAGGGTGTGTGTGCGGCCGCACACTCCTCATGAAGTGTCTTAAAATGTATTTTAAGGTCTTAGGGCTCATCTAGGAAGGTTTCTTACTTCATGCTCTAGACTTATATGGAGTTCATTGCCATTTTAGGACCTAAAAAGGGTGTGTATGGTTGAACATGGTGTGTGCAGCCGTACACTCCTGGAGATTATGAGAAATGGCGTTATTCCTGCATATCTTCAAGTGTTCTTGGCATATAACAAGCTATGATAAGTGTATGCACGATTTAGAGGCTTAGAAGTATGGTTAAACTCCAAAAAGTGTAGTATGTGTTCTTGGTGTTCTTGAAGATCTAATACCAAAAATGTGTTTTTCATGGATCAAAGTAGGGAAGAAGGCTAGTTAAGTTCAAGTATCAACTAATCAAAGGAAGGATTACTTACTTTTATGAAGATCAAGATGATGATTTGGATGGTACTTGAGAGAGAAACGTGTTCCGGCTTTGAAGGAGTGGGAAAAGTGTTCAAAAATGACTAAGGGTGGCATATATAGGCAAGAGAGTGTGGTTGGGATGGATGTGTGGCCGCACACACTTGTGTGTGGTCGTACACTCAAGTGTGCGGCTGCACAATCCAGGTGTTGGAGTGTTTGGCCCGATTTTGCTTGATATGCATTGTGTTATCCCATTTCTAGGCTCCTATCTTAGTTGTAATAAGTTTACAACACTCAAATAGACCTTAAACTGTGTTAAAAGATAGCAAAACGAGTCTAACTTTGATTAAATTGGTCTATTGTACACGATAGAAATTTTGGGTTCTCACCGTACTTCGCATAATTTCTTCTTTAGCAACTCGAATGCTTCTTTGTGCTTATCAATCCAAGTATAAATAGCTCCAAAAAGTCTGTGGGACTTTTTGGTTGCTTCCACTTCATCACAGCTTCAATTTTTGTTGTATCAACCATTATCCCTTCTTGGTTGACCACATGACCCAAGAATTCGACTTCTTGAATCCAAAAATCACATTTGGAGAACTTTGCATACAACTTCTCCTTCTTTAAGACTTCTAACACTTCTCGCAAGTGTTTGCCATGCTTCTCTTGGCTTTTTGAGTAAATTAGAATGTCATCTCTAAACACTATCATAGATTTATCGAGGAATGGTTTACAAACCCTATTCATCAAATCCATAAATGTTGTTGGAGCATTGGTTAGTCCAAATGACATAACCAAAAACTCGTAGTGTCCATATCTTGTTCTGAATGCAGTCTTCTCGATATCCTGCTCTCTCACCTTCGGCTGATGATATCCTAACCTAAGATCGATCTTCGAGAAATAGATTGAACCTTGTAACTGATCGAACATGTCATCAATCCTTGCCAGTGGATATCTATTCTTTATCGTTGCCTTATTCAGCTCTCTATAATCAATACACATTCTCATACGCCCGTCCTTTTTCTTCACGAATAACACCGGAACTCCTCAGGGTGATGAACTAGGTCTAATGAAATCTTTGTCTAATAATTCCTGAAGTTGCATCATCAGCTCCTTTATCTCTGTTGGTGCTAATCGGTACGGTGCTTTTGCTATTGGCTTGGTTCCTGGTAACAAGTCAATACAGAATTCTACTTGTCGATCAGGCGGTAATCCAGGAAGATCTTCGGGAAATACTTCTGAATAATCACACACCACAATAATGCTCTGCATTTCCTTTTTCTCCTTCTTAGCATCGATCACGAATGCCAAATATGATGTACATCCTTTGTCCAAACACTATATGGATTTCATTAGAGAAATGATTCCAAAATTTACCCTGTGTTTGTCCCCATATACCATAAATGACTCTTTCCGTGGCAGGTTTACTTTTACTATCTTCTTCTTGCATGATATCTCGGCATCATTGGCACTAAGCCAATCCATTCCCAGCATGATGTCGAAACCATTTAACTCAATAGGCAATAAATCCTCGTGGAACTTATTCCCATTCAAATCAATTAATATGTTTTTCATACGATGGCTAATAGGTATAAACTTGCCACAAGCAACTTCAATTAATAAAGCATTATCTAGTCTATC
Organism: Lactuca sativa; assembly: GCF_002870075.4. Taxonomy (NCBI): domain Eukaryota; kingdom Viridiplantae; phylum Streptophyta; class Magnoliopsida; order Asterales; family Asteraceae; genus Lactuca; species Lactuca sativa. Next base: position 194,969,673 of record NC_056627.2, read on the forward strand.
AACAGGAAAAGCTAGTTTTCTACCAAAATCGATGTGATATAAAGGCGTAGTTAGCTCCAGAATCAAATAAAATTTGGGCAGACAATTCGTTTACAAGAAAAGTACCTGAAGCGACATCAACTTCTTCTTTAGCAGCTTCTAGTGTCATCTGGAAGGCTCTTGCTTTCGACTTTGGGGGAATATTGGGTCTTGCCGCCTCCTTCTTTTTAGGACAGTTTTTCGAAATGTGCCCCTCTTTGTTACATCCAAAACACACTCTCTTGTTGGACGGACACTCGTTGGCATCATGACCCGTCTTTCCACACTTGTAGCAAGTCACTTCCTCACTACATTTCCCAGAGTGCTTTTTCTTGCACTTTTCACACCATTTCGATTCGCCTCCTCCTCTTCATCCAAACTTCTTAAACATTGAAAATTTGCTTTTCTTGTTGGAACCTGAAGTTCCTTCAAAATTTCTCTTTTCTCCAACTTCTTCCCTCTCTAGACCCTTCTCTCTGATCTAGGTCTCAACATTCTTAGCAGCCCAGATGGCGGCTTTCAAAGTGGTTGCTTACTTGACCATCGGACCAAAGTCCGCTAGTAATTCGTTGGCAACTTGTTGACCTTGGAGAGTTCAGTCGAATGTAGATAAGAAACAAGCTTCATTTTTTCCATAAAACTAGTAGCATATTCAGTGACACTCGTCTTTCCCTTCTTCTGTTGATTTCTAGAAGATCCTGCTCAGAGCAGTATTGGATTTTCAGCTATACCAGAAAATCCTCCCAAAACATCTTACTAGCTTCTCCCTTAGGCATCAAATCAGCTTGTAACTTCCACCAGCTCGGTACTCCAGATTTTAACAGAGGAATCGCGAGAGCGGTTTTCTGTCTGTTGCTGCATTCGTAACTTTCAAAAATTGTCTCCATTTCGGAGATACATTTCATGACATCCACAGGTGTCGGGCTTCCAGATAGGCACGGTGGCTTGGATGCCATAAAATCCTTGTATTTACATCCACATTCGTCATTTCCTTCATTCTGATGTTTTTGTCTAACTATCGGTGGGTTGGCTTGACCAATAGTCCCACTATAGTTTCCTCCTTCTGACAGCCCTTCACTTAGTTTGGGCTATACAATCGGCATTGAAGGTTCTTCACGATTCTGTTGAAGCAGACGTCTCGTTTCTTCCATCTAACGATCCAACATCGTTTGAATCATCAATTGTACACCATTCATTGTCATTGTCTCAGGTGTTGCTGCTACAACAAGTATTTGCTCGATTACAGGTGGTTGATTCTTGTTTTCATTCACGTTTCCAACTTCGCTTCTTGTTCTTGCCATTGTTGATCTATACACCGAACAAGGTGGATTTAGATCCTTATTCACGATAGACAATTAAATTATCCATATCACTCCGAAACGTTTACATGTTAGTTCTAATACCGTAATCCTACGCTTAGAATCCTAAACACATAAGGTCTCTAGATCCGGTTGGCAACAAACCATAGATCTGAACAAATAATAACATATATGGCAACATACAACATTTAGCACATAAAGGCATTTTAGGCATCTTTCTTAAAATAAACTAGTGCTCGCGTCTAAAGTACAACAAATACTTATCTCACATTCTTCACTTAGCATTCTAAGTTTAAGTCTAGAAATCCTAAAAATTGCTACTTCGCTTAAACTAATGCTCTGATACCAATTGTGACATCCCCAAATTCACGGCCAGAAAAGACCGGTGTAATTTATTCTTTAAAAATAATTTCAGAGTAATCCTTTCATTAATAGAGTTGAGGAATTTGTTCCCAAAACGAAATATGATAGAATAAGATTTAGCAAAGCGTTTCTTAAAAAATGTATTTTCATTACATAACAAAACTCAGGATGTCCTGTTCCGATAAAGACCAAAAGTATAAACGGCACATTATAAGCCTTACAACGGTTATATACACTACAGGCCTATAATCAAAATATCTTGATAAGTCGTTCAACATATGCTCTCGCGCCACTACCTGTAATACAAGGAAAACTGAGTGGGTCAGGCTTGGGAGCCTGGTGAGCATATAGGGTTTTCAACCCACAATAAATTAATTTATTAATTTCATCAAACAACAATAACCGGATTACCAATTCCCGTTATCCTCACTTTACGTCCCTAAAACAACTATCACAAGGGACCTAGTCTAAGGATTTTCATCGGGGCGACAACACTGCTTTGGGGGTTTCCCAACAATTTATGTCAAATAAAGCAACCATGTAAGGGATAGAGTATAGCAAATGAACATCCAAGCTCATTAACACCTACAGGTTGCGAGCTTGCCAGCGTTCCATAGGACTATCTAGAAAAGTCTGTGGTCGTCATCTGTACTCCGCTAGATGACTGGATCACAATAACATCGAGGTCTCTCATCATTTTATTTCATCACACATCAACTATCTACCCATGTTTTACCTAACATTTTTGAAGATAAAAATACATATACATTTTAAAACCTGTATAAAACACTCATTCAACATTCATGTCAAATAAAGAAACAATATAATTACATATAGTACATAGTTTATAGAAAATAATTCATATCTATGTGTAAGATAAAAGTGACTACACACTCAACTATTAAGAAGACGATTGGACAGTACTTCGGCTCTAAAAATAATATTCTTGGATGAAACCTGGAAGTTTTCTAAAAAAAAAAAACGGGCTTCACGCTGGCAGAGTTTCGGCTCGAAAACTCTTTTTCTCGGGATCTTCGGGCTCTCCGGGACTTTCTTACGATGGTAGGATGATATAATAGGGTTAGGGGTAATTTTTTCAAAGTAGAGGAAAGTATAGGGTGAGAGGATTCCAAATTTTAAACAAAATCCGTATGGCATCGGGTGCTATTTATAGGGGCTGAACCATCGGATTACGTTGGGCGTAAATTTAGAGTACGTTGGGCATACTCCCTCTTCAAGTAGTACGTTGGGCATACACTTAGAGTATGCTGGACATACGAAAGGATAATTCCGGACTTAGCAAGGCTATGATACATGGCATTCATGCAAAGGAGTAGGGGAGGTGACGTACTCCAGGTTACGTACACGAGTACGCTGGGCGTACTCCCATTTCCAAACTTCAAAAATCCATAACTTTCGCATACGAACTCCGTTTTTGACATTCTTTATTTCCACGCGTAGGTAAGACTATGCTCTACAACTTTCGTTTAAACTCCGTCGGCTCATTTTGAGTTTACTTTTATTATATTATTTTAAGTAGGCCGAGACAGGAAAACTCCGTTAGAAATTCATAACTTCTTCATCTAACGTCCTTTTTCGTCTGTATTTTTACCATTGTACTACTATCGACGAGATCTTCAATTCTCGTCTAGATTGTTTCGGCTAGAAACCACTCGACCTCATATTCGAACTTTGGGTTGCATACCGTTAAGTCGAAACTTTAAAAAATCATAACTTCCTCATACGAAGTTAGATTTAAACGTTTTTTTATGCATGTTCTCGGTTTAACGAACTCTATGACTTTCTTTTAGATCACTAAGGCTAAAATTCATTCTATCGTAAATTCACTATTTATGTCACGCAGTGTCGTGCTGGTTCTGTGTCGAAACTTCGATAGGTCATAACTCCTTCGTTATAACTCGGATTTCGGTATTCTTTATATCGCCGAAATCCTTGTTTCGACCACTACAACTTTATCCTTAGATATCGGCTTTATTTAATATTTATTTTCGACGCTTATTTTTATCCTTAATTCATTACATAATAATTAAGCAGATAAGCACATAATTCAAATATAATACTCACATAATTCCTCTTTATTACTTCAAAATGAGTTACAAAGGTTGAGCTAGACTATTACACCATCATTAATGCTTTAGCCCATAAATACGGGAGTTACAATGGTTGTTGTTGCTTTGATTACTATTTTACATTTGTTATGATATAGTACATGACGTCCTCCGCCCCCGAACGTTTCCGCCGTTCAGGTTTGGGGGTGTGACAGATTGGTATCAGAGCATTGTTTATAATAAACTAAGTATATCAACTTATAAAAGATATACAACTATAAATACAATGGGACTAAAACACTCTGACCAATAGTTATACTTTTAAATATAAAAATATTTTTATAAAAGTATACACGCATACATATATACAAGAATAATATCATAATAAGAACAAAACAAAAAGTATTAAGATTGTTGAATAACACGAGTAGACCTTGGGATATATAATCAGGTCTGGGATGAATATAGCCTGATCAACTATATTTATTCGAGAGGTGATTAGCATATGCCTAGGAATGGTCTTGGTGTTGCAACAAGGTCTAAAACTTACCAAACCTTCATACAAAGAATTTCAGGAACGAAACATAAAGATTTAAAATAATATAGGAGTATTTTATGATACCATACAATAACAACAAGTCTAAAAGCCTATAAAATTCGTATACCAAGAAAACCCTAGATCCAAACATAAAGTTAGAATACTATAGAATTATTTTAAGTTCAATATAATAACTTATGAGAAAACTAAAAGACCTTTATCGGCAGGTCTATCCTTGCAGAGTGTATGCCCTAAGGTTATATATGATTAAGACTTCATAAACTTAGAATTTGTGGTATTCGCACTACTACATGTTCCTTGTCTAGTTGTGGTTTTAGAGTAGCATCACTTATTGAGAGGTCTATTTAATCTCAATTATATACAGCTGGTATACACTGCATAATTATAGGAGGACACAACAAGGATCACCATAAAAAATTTTAATATTCTTTAAACATCCACATTCTCGCACAAACTAATGGGTTTTGAGCAATACATCATTCCTATGGTGTACATGCAAACCCTAATAGCTTTTGGATCTAATTTGTCTAATGTGTTGGATTAGTGTCTAAGTCCATAACTGTTTTGGTATGTACTTGACACGATTATGAGCATGGTCCTTTTGGGTTGCCTTCACTATAGCAATATGTAGGATGATTTAAGGAGAGAAAGGTTTAAATATGATTTATTAATATATTATGAGAATAATATATTAAAGGAGAAATCATATTGTTTAATTAATATTAGTCAAGAATTAATTGTTAATTAATTTTGTGGCTAAAAGAGATTAATTAAACTTAGGGGACTGAAGTTGTAATTATAAGATAATTATAATTGGGCTATGGATCACCAAATAATATATAGGTTGGACGAATTCTATGGGTAGCCCATTAGAAATCGTCCAAGGGATATGTTTAAGGAGTCCATGGGCTGCTTAGGGCCTAAGCAGTCAAATTAGGGTTTCCTAGTTGTAAACCCTAATAGCCTACATGTATATAAAGGGCCTATATGCCCCAAAAACGTGAACAAGTCTTCCATTAGGGTTTCCAGCCGTTTTTGGTGCCTCCCTTTCTTCTCCTCTTCATCCAAGTTGCATATGGTGTTTGTGACTCCATTAGAGGTACTACACTTGTGGTACTTGCTTTCAAGAGCTAAGGAAATTCAAGGAACTAGTTGTTATTGCTATATAATAACAAAAGGTATGTATTCTAGCTTTATATATGAATTTCGAAAATTATAGTAGCATGCCAGGTTTCTTTTTGTGTTCATAAAGCTGTATAACTAATAGTGAAAACATAGATCCAATACTAGGGTTGCATGCACACATAGGATTGTTTGTATTAAACCCATCATAATGAACATACAATTGAATATCCAAAGCTATAAACCCTAGATCTAGAATACAATTAATCATATTAACTTGAAATAGGGTTTAGATCTTACCTTTGATTGTTATATAGCAATAACAATCATTCCTTGGCTTCAGAAAGCTTAGTGCCTAAAATGTTGCACCTCTAATGGAGTCACAAACACCAAGAGCAACTTGGATGAAGAAGAGAAGAGAGGAGGCAGCAAAAAAATGTCTACAAACCCTAGAGGAAGTCTTAGCCACGTTTTTGGGGCACTAGGGTTCGCTTATATAGGTAGGCTATTAGGGTTTTCAACTAGGAAACCCTAATCTGACTGCTTAAGCCCTAAGCAGCCCATGGATTCGTTTAACATATCCCTTGGACGATTTCTAATGGGATTCCTCATAGAATTCGTCCAACCTATATATTACTAAGTAATCCATAGCCCAATTGTAATTATCTCATAATTACAAATTCAGTCCCCTAAGTTTAATCAATCTCTTTAAGCCACAAAATTAATTCTTAATTAATTCTTGACTAATATTAATTAAGCAATATGATTTCTCCTTTAATATATTATTCTTATAATATATTAATAAATCGTAATTAAACCTTTCTCTCCTTAATTCATCCTACATATTGCTATGGTGAAGGCAACCCAAAAGGACCATGCTCATAATCGGGTCAAGTACATACCAAAATAGTTATGGACTTAGACAGTAATCCAACAGTCTCCCACTTGGATAAGTCTAATAACTATTATGCGTATAACTTCAGATCATGATTAGCAATCGTAGCTTTCAAAATCCGCTGTAAACACTGATCTTATCAGAAGCGTGTCCTTTAGATAAGGGATTATATATTCCTCCATTCTATATATCGTATAGATGTGAGACATGGATTGAAATCATTCTCTCAGTCTATGTGTTGTTTCCCGATTTTCGATTTATGACGACTGACAACAGACTACAATTGAACACATCAAATTAGTACCGGCTTGGCCAAGCGTTTAGGTGTCATCACTAAATCATCGAGGGGCTCAAAGATATCGCTTTTATCCCACTTTGGGAAAAAGGAACGGATAAACTTCGACTCAATGCTTGCTTGCATTTACTCATCGAATCACACACTACAATAAGTTTTATGACACCAAGTTACTGGTGCGTTTACTTATTATCAATGTGCAACCGACCAGCAAATAACAACTCACACATCTTGGTTTTAAGAATATACAATATTATCGCCTCACAATCACTCGTGATAGAATCCATGAAGTGATTCATGTGAGTGTGGGTTTAATCCAATGCTCAAAATCATATTCATAAGCACTCATGAACGTTGCAACAAACCTTTTCTATGTCTAATACACTTTAGACAATCTACAAACCAGTTCATGACAGTCTTCATTCATACCTACTTCCAACATATGAACAACTGTGGACCATTAGAATAATTTGATTATTCTGAAATAATTAATTATTCAGGAAGTCAAAACATGCAAAGTGAAACACAAGAATAATACTAATCCTATATGGTCCTAAACCTTTGAGTATAAATAAAACATTTTTTATTCATCACCATATCGATTACTCATTATTTGTTGTTTCTGTTAATTAACTTATTACTTGAATTATTACTACACTTGTCCCATGCTCTCAGCATGCACACAATGTTTACCTACGGTCCTTACTTTGTGAAATAGATCAAATGAACACATTTCCAATCATACTCATTTCACAACTCCCAATCCTTATCACAAGTGTAAGAATATCAAATTCTTGCCGCTTATAAAATATGCTAGATTCTAACATTTTATGCAATGATCCTTTCGCAATGTCATAGCACAAAAGTCATAGTTGATGGGTTTTAGCCATAAGAACTTTCCTATGTGCGCATGCAAAACCCTAATGCTTGGATCTAGGCTTTCTAATTAAACATGCTTTGAATCTAAGACTTCTAATGACTAATTAGGTATAAGAACAACATAAAATCAGATCTAGAATCATACCTTTGAATCTCTTGTTTGATCCTATTGTCTTGGAGCTCTAGAGTCACAATTGTAACTCCTCTAATGGCTTACAAACACCAAATAGCAAGGAGTATGATTTGAGAGAGAGAGGAGAGGGAAGATTCGGCCAGGGTTTCTTTCTTCTTAAGAGGTGCCGATTTCCTTATGCCATAGGGTCTATTTATACTTGTAGACTCCTTAAGGGTTACAACTTAAACCCTAGTTGGATAATCTTCTCTTAAAGCAATCCAAATCCATTCCTTAGATAGCCTTGGATGATTTTAAGCTATCCTTTAGCTTCTAGAATCCGTCCACCCCTATCCAATATGGAGTTACAGTCTAAAGTTTAGCTATCAAACAATTGACAGTTTATACCCTCTTAATTAATTAATCTCTTTAAGTCACCAAATTAATACCAATTAATTTATGACTTATATTAATCAAATAACAATATTATTATTCTTTATATTATTCTCATAATATATTAATAATATTTATTCTCTCTTAATAAATCATCCTATCAAGTTGCTATGGTGAAGGCAACCCAAAAGGACAATGCACAATCAGGTCAAATACTTGCCTAATATAGTTGCAGCCTTAGACACTATTCCAACAGTCTCCTACTTGGATAAGTCTAATAACTATATGCACAAGTACGACTCGATTTGCAATCGTAGCTCTCAAAGACGCTGTCAAACTCTGATCTAATCAATCTTATCCTTTAGATAAGGGATCGTACAGTCCTCTGTTAGATATCATGCTGACAATTCTATGGAATGATTAGTCTAGCATTTAGGTTTCTTGATCTCTGATTTATTTGACATAGAACTTAATCGAACACATCAATTCAGTTCTGACCGGGCCCGACACATAAGTCAAATCAAATCATCGAGCGGCCGAGATATCGCTTTTACCTACTTAGGATAAAGTTACAGATAAACTTTGACTTATATGCATTTACTTATTCATTAACCAACTATACATAACAATGCATTTTATAACACCGAGTTACTGATGCGTTTTCGCATTATCAATGTATAATCAATTAACAAATAACAAACCATATATCTAGGTTTTAAGACTATATGATATTATCATCTTGCGATCACCCTTTTATATCATATTCCATAAGGTGATTCCAGCAAGCGCGGGTTTGTTCCAATGCTCAAAACCAGTTCATAAGCACTCATGAACGTTGCAGCAACCCTTTGCTATGTCTAATACCATTTAGACAATCTACGCACCAATTCACGACAATCTTCATTCATATCTACTTCCAACATATGAACGATTATGGACAATTTGAATAATTCGATTATTCTTAATAAACTCAATTATTCTGGAAGTCAAAACATGCAAAATGAAACAATAGTTAAACAATTAACATAAGATAGTAACATTACTTATAAATAAAACTCCTTTATTTAATCATCAAATGTTAATTACATTTATCTATTACACGTTTCTACTACTATCTAATCTATGCTAATATCATCCTTCAGCCCAATACTCCTAGCATGCTGCAAGTGCTTAACCCTGCTCAGTCCCTTCGTAAGCGGATCTGCTGGGTTATCTTCTGATGATATCCTCTTCACTACGAGTTGTCCTTCTTCTACACGATGTCTAATAAAGTGATATTTTCTGTCGATATGTCTTGATCTACCATGATCTCTCGGTTCCTTGGTCAAGGCAACCACTCCTTCATTATCACAGAAAATCTCCATGCGCTCCTTTATGGCAGGTACAACTCCAAGATCATCGATGAAGTTCTTCAGCCATATTGCCTCCTTCGACGCTTTGCTCGCTGCAATTTACTTTGATTCGCACGTTGAATCAGCTACGGTTTCCTGCTTGGAACTTTTCCATGTCACTGCTCCTGCATTTAGGGTAAAGACCCAGCCCGACTGCGAACGGTAGTTCTCCCTGTCGGTCTGAAAACTGGCGTCACTATACCCTCGCACCTTCAAGTCATCACTCCCTCCGAGGACTAAGAACCATTCCTTCGTCCTCCGAAGGTACTTAAGGATATTCTTCACCGCAATCCAATGGCCTCTGCCAGGGTTCCCTTGATATCTACTAACCATGCTCAAAGAAAAGGCTACATTAGGGCGAGTACAAGTCATAGTGTACATGATTGAGCCAACTGCGGAAGCGTATGGTACTCGGCTCATTTCTGTTATTTCAGCTTCGGTACTCGGACTTTGAGTCTTACTCAACTTGGCATTACTTTGTATCGGTAATTCTCCCTTCTTCGAGTTTTCCATACTAAAACATTTTAGTACCTTCTCTAAGAAGTGTTCTGACTAAGTCCTATTAGTCTCTTACTTCTCTCTCTTACTATCCTTATTCCCAAAATGTAAGAAGCCTCTCCGAGGTCCTTCATAGCGAAGCACTTCCCGAGCTAGGACTTAACCTCCTGCAGATTCGGGATGTCGTTTCCTATGAGCAATATGTCATCGACATATAGAATGAGGAAGCTTACTATACTCCCACTGGCCTTGACATATACACATGATTCATCTTCGCTTCGTACAAATCCAAACTCTTTGACTTTCTCATCGAAGCAAAGATTCCATCTGCAAGACGCTTGCTTAAGTCCATAAATGGACTTCTCAATCTTGCACACTCTATTCGGATGCTTTGGATCCACAAACCCCTCTGGCTGAGCCATGGAAACATCCTCAGCCAACTTTTCGTTAAGGAAAGCGGTCTTGACATCCATTTGCCAAATCTCATAATCATGAAATGCGGCAATAGCTAGCATCACTCTAATAGATTTTATCTTCGCAACTGGTGAGAAGGTCTCATCATAGTCAACTCCAGGAGTTTGAGTAAAGCCCTTCGCGACCAATCGCGCTTATATGTGTGTACTCTTCCATCCACGTCGGTCTTCTTCTTGAAGATCCATTTGCACCCAACGGTCTTACGTCCGGGAACATTATCAACCAAATTCTAAACTTGGTTATCATACATGGATTGGATCTCGCTATCCATTGCCTCTTTCCATTTCACAAACTCCGGGCCTGCCATGGCTTCCTTATAGCTATTAGGTTCATCAAGATTTATTAGTGTACCATCACTAATATACGTATCCCCTTCGGTAGTAATATGAAAACCATAAAACTGGGGTTGAACTCTAACTCTATCAGAACGTCTAAAAGGTAAGGACTCATCAATCGGTTCAACCGGAGTTTCCTCCTCGGGTTGAATGCCAGCGGCTGAGGTTCCTTCATCTATCGACTCTTGAATCTCTTCAAGTTCGATTTGCCTCCCACTGTCTCCTTGGCTTATGAGTTCTCGCTCTCGGAAAACTCCTCTCCTCGTAACAAAGACAACATTATCCTTCGGTCTATAGAAGAGATATCCAAAGGATTTCTACGGGTAGCCGATGAAAATACATCGCTCACTACGAGGTTCGAGCTTGTCGTGAGTATCTCGTCTTACGAAAGCCTCGCAACCCCAAACCTTGATATGTGCTAACGAGGGAGCTTTCCCCGTCCACATCTCGTGAGGTGTTTTGGCAACCTTCTTAGCAGGGACTCGGTTAAGGATATGAGCGGCAGTCTCTAAGGCATACCCCCAAAAAGGGATTGGTAGTGAAGCACGACTCATCATAGAGTGAACCATATCCAATAAGGTTCGATTACGCCTTTCTGCCACACCATTCAACTGTGGTGTCCTAGGAGGCGTCAATTGTGAAACTATTCCACACTCCTTGAGATAATCATGGAATTCAAGACTTAGGTACTCTCCTCCTCGATTGGATCGAAGCATCTTGATTTTCCTGCCCAATTGATTCTCCACTTCATTCTTGAACTCTTTGAACTTTTCAAAAGTTTCTGACTTTTGCTTGATTAAATAGATATACCCATATCTACTATAGTCATTAGTAAAAAAGTCACGTAGAAGCGGGTCCCATCCTTCGTGGTTGATCTAAACGGTCCACGTACATCGGTATGTATAAGGTCCAATAGACCCTCACCCCTTTCGCAAGTACTTGTGAAGGGTGACTTAGTCATCTTTCAGAGTAAACAAGACTCGCACGTGTCATCTTCCCTAAGGTCGAATGACTCCAACACTCCATCCTTTTAGAGTTGGGCTATGCGTTTCTTGTTGACATGTCCAAGACGACAATGCCACAAGGATGCTCTATCCATACTATTGGAAGAATCTATGTTCAAAACATCATTTCCTAAGTTATCAACAATCATAACAGTTTCATATATTCCATTACATGGTATAGCTTCTAAATAAAAAAACACCATTTAGATAAGCTAAAATAAAACCATTCTCATTATTAAAAGAAAATCTAAAACCTTGTCTAAACAAACCATGAAATGAAATGATGTTTCTAGCCATTTCTGGCGAATAGCAACAATTGTTCAAATCTAAACATAAATTATTCCTAAGCACTAAATAATACACTCCAATCTTGGTCACAGGCGACGATCTTCTGTTCCCCATTATTAGATTGATCCTTCCTTGCTCCACATCCCTACTTCTTCTTAGTCCCTGCACATTAGAACAAATATGGTAACCGCAACCGGTATCAAGAACCCAAGAAATAGCATGATTAGAATCGTTAGATTTAATTGTGTATATACCTGCGAAAGATGGCTTGATCTTTCCTTCCTTGATGGCTTGCAAGTACTCTGGGAGCTTCTCTTCCAATGTCTTATCTTATGGCAGTGGTGGCACTCTGCCTCCTTTGGGTTAGGGCAGGGCTTAGCAGGATCAACTTTGGTCCCACTAGAAGAGGCACCATCTCAGGCTTTAACCTTGCGATAGTTCTTAGACGAAGCCTTCCTCTTCTTTCCCTTCCCTTGACCAATAGCCAAGACAGGAGCAGCGGGTGGATGGGGAGTTGTTGCAACAGACTTGTCTTCGAAGTTGCTCTTAGCGACTCTCAAGAGACCTTGGATTTTGCTTAGGGTGACCTCCTCTTTGTTTATGTGGTAGGTCATCCTAAATTGATTGTAGCTCGGAGGCAAAGAGTGAAGCACCATGTCGATCGCCAAGTCTTCCCCGAAGTCAACATTTAACTTGCGAAGGCGGTCGACATACCTTTGCATCTTTTGCAGGTGCACGGTAAGAGACTCTCCATGACCCATCTTAGCGGAAATCATGTTAGTGAAAATCTCATCACGCTCTTGTCTCGCGTTTTGGTGGTATCTCTCCAATCAGTCTTGATGCATCTCGTACGGGTACATGTCCTCATAGGACTTTTGGAATTCGGAGTTCATGGTGGCTATCATGATGCAATGCACCTTCGTTGCATCGCGCTCATGAGTTTCAAAAGCGGTCATTTCAGCCGGGGTAGCGATTTCAGGGTTGATTTTATCGAGCTTCTCATCGAGGACATACTCCTTATCCTCATAGAGAGCAATGGTGTGAATGTATCTTATCCATTCGCTAAAGTTCGTCCCATCGAAAGTAACCTTTTGACAAAATCTCATCAATGTGAAAGAACTAGCAGTAGCGTTGTTTACGTTCGACATCTACAAATAGAAAGGACAAAGATAGATTAGAATATGAATCCCTTATTATCACCCAATAAGAAAAATTAGGGCTAGGATCCAACAACAATATTTACATATTAGAAAAGGGATGTCGTAATCCAACATGCAAATAATATGAAGGTAACTGAATGACGATTCACTAATTCTCCACCATAAAAACCTAACTATAAGTCCTAAATGTATTGAGAATTCCTAGGTTCGGATGAGATTCATTGAAACTATTCAATGGCATGTTTAAATCTCAATATGCCCCTCTTGTTTGTGACTGGGATACCGAGGATCACAAAGCGCGTGTGAATTACCATGCAAATTCACATGGTGCCTTCATTGTAACGATCACCTATTCGATGTGCCGGTAAACCACACACGCTCCATCGAACTATGATAAACAATGAATCACCCTTTGCCACCTTTGCTTAGAACCAATTAGTGTGCCGGTAAACCACACACGCTCCACTAACTTCTTAGCAAGGGTGCAAAGTGTAATTTCATGGGATTGCATCAATTCACTTTTCCTAAAGTAACTAAGATTGGGAAATTTAAAATATGTGTAGTTACTTTGTATTTCCTATTAAACTTTTAATGAGAGGATGAGGTTGCCCTATCCTACCCGTTCGGCTAACGACCCTCCACCGATCAAGCAAGCGGTGGGTGTGAGTGTACACCCATTAAGCGCCATTTTATAGGCCGCAACCTTATACCCACCTTATAGATCGGCTTCGTGAATGAGGCCTACTAACGGTAAGACTAGCATTTTAGTTATACATATATATATTAATCTTGTAATATTATATTAGTATAGGGTTGTATTTTAAACTTTTAAAAACTTAGGGTTTGAAATTTAAATTGTGTAAATTAAAACTTTTAATCACAATACATAAATTTCAAAACTTGAGGACAAGTTTTAAACATTCAAAAACATGGAGGATCAAATAACAAATAATTCTAATTAACAATTAATTTCCTAATTATCTATATTTGATTTATTCAAGATTTCTTGCAAGATAATTACCAATTTAATCAAAATAATTAATTAATTATCATATAAGGAAATTAAATATTTTATTAGTTGATAAATATCTTTAACTAGATCAAGATTATAGTCATATATATCAAAAAATTGGATTAGGGTTGATCTAATATGATTAAGGTAAGTTTCCATAAGATAATCATGAAGAAATCCCGAATCTGGCCATTCCTGACGCTTGGACTCGCCGAGTGCACCAAGGGACTCGCCGAGTCAGGCGAACTCGCCGAGTCCACTATGGAACTCGCCGAGTCCATGACTCAGAAACACAAAAAATAGAATTTTGCAGATAAATTTCAAAGAAACAAGCAACAATTTATTAGAAACCAAGCTAGTCTCTGATACCACTGATGGGTTTTAGCCATAAGAACTTTCCTATGTGCGCATGCAAAACCCTAATGCTTGGATCTAGGCTTTCTAATTAAACATGTTTTGAATCCAATACTTCTAATGACTAATTAGGTATAAGAACAACATAAAATCAGATCTAGAATCATACCTTTGAATCTCTTGTTTGATCTTGTTGTCTTGGACCTCTAGAGTCACAATTGTAACTCCTCTAATGGCTTACAAACACCAAATAGCAAGGAGGATGATTTGAGAGAGAGAGGAGAGGGAAGATTCGGCCAGGGTTTCTTTCTTCTTAAGAGGTGCCGATTTCCCTATGCCATAGGGTCTATTTATACTTGTAGACTCCTTAAGGGTTACAACTTAAACCCTAGTTGGATAATCTTCTCTTAAAGCAATCCAAATCCATTCCTTAGATAGCCTTGGACGATTTTAAGCTATCCTTTAGCTTCTAGAATCCGTCCATCCCTATCCAATATGGATTTACAGTCTAAAGTTTAACTATCAAACAATTGACAGTTTATACCCTCTTATTTAATTAATCTCTTTAAGTCACCAAATTAATACTAATTAATTTATGACTTATATTAAGCAAATAACAATATTATTATTCTTTATATTATTCTCATAATATATTAATAATATTTATTCTCTCTTAATAAATCATCCTATCAAGTTGCTATGGTGAAGGCAACCCAAAAGGACCATGCACAATCGGGTCAAATACTTGCCTAATATAGTTGCAGCCTTAGACACTATTCCAACAACAATGACTATTGCCAATGAAATTACAAAGTCCTCTATTGGAGATTGTAACGGAACAATTCCATAGATGTGATGTCTCTCACTCAAAGCACATTCCTTTGAACATCCGTTTGCATAAAATTTTCTAATCTAGTCATAGACATTCAATATCCAACTCCCAATATGGAAACATTTCCATATTTGCCATATGACAACTCATTCATAATAGAATCTTATCTATTCATAATAATGTCGATATGGTCCATCCAATACCATACTTCCAACTACTCATAAGCAACCAATCTTCAACGAACTTTGGATCGTCCTTTGATAGTTGTTTAATTATTTTAGTCAAAACCGGTTCTAGTCCTTTTTCCCTCTTAATGCGCTAGACATTTGGAAAATTTTAGAATGGTCAAATATTATAGCATTTGCAATCAATCCTATACTCGAATCGTATGGGACACGATGCATAATGTCTTACATGAAGATGTGATACTTTATCAATCTTATGCCATAATATTTTATGTGTCACGTTCTCACAATTCGAACTATGAAGAGGGATGCCGTAATCATAATCAAAATTTGAGAACACACTATGTATCCTTGACTAAATTTATTAAAATCTCACAATCTAAGCTTTAGGTTTTGAAACAAAGTACAATATTCTCTCCCTTAATTATAGCAAAACAATTTTTCAACCCTTACGACTTTGCAAAGTATAACTCTTGTTTTCTATAATTAATATTGATAACTTGCAATACTTGCCTTAATAATCATACAAGCATAACATTTATGCACCCACTATCATGATGACCATTATCATATATGCATAACACTTATGCTCCCACTAGCTTTGACATGTTTTTAGAAAACAACTGAACTTCCAGAAAACAATACCTATTGAATTTCTTAAGTTCATATTTCTAATACCTAATGCTTTGATAATCCTTTATCTAAGCTTCTTAAACTTATACACATTTGCCTTAGATAGCTCATATGTGTGTCTAAACAATTCAGACTAATTGCCATAGCTCACAATTCAAATTATGGAAAGGGATACCGTAACCATAATCAAATTCGAGAATACAATTTTTCACAATTACTGTCTTCTTAAAATCTCTCTTAGTGAAAGCATTTCCTCACCGTCATTTTCATGAAGGAGGTGATCTTATGACACTTAGATTTTATGGTGTATGAGTTCCTATCCATGTGAATTTTCCAAAACCAAAGTTTGCGACAAATCCAAACTCATATGGACCGAAACTTCTCAATCTTGATCTCTTGCCTTATGGTAACATGGGTGCCCACCATTTCTTCCAAGTAGTCAAGCAGCTCACCCTTTCCTATCAATATACTTTTCATTGATCAAGGTTCTTGCCTTTTATGTGTTCAAATGAGAACTCATAGAATTCACATGCATAATTAACTCAATTGGAATGGCACAGAAACAAAATAACGTCAACACGATAAGTTATAAACCTCAAGTCGTGTGTTAGAGATGATCGATAAGGTTTATTCTTGATTTGTTTTGAAACCTTTCAAGATCATTAAGACTCTCACTGACTCCTTGACATATAAGATTCTCTTGTCAATAAACATTTCTCGACAAACAAATATTCAAGAGTTAGTGTAGCTTTTATCAAGACAAAACACTTCACAAAATTGGTCCTAGTTGGTCTTTGTCTTATCCAAGACATCACAACTTTCCAATTTCAAATGTGCAAGAATAAGAAAACCTTTTCCAAATTCCACATTTGATGAATGTCATAAACCTTCTTAAGACTTGTCACTCAATGTCACAATCTTAACTCTCAGACTTCTTTTTGGAACGAAGTATGATTGACTTCTTGATTTAACCATTTCTTCAATTCTCAATTCATCTTCTCAGACATACAATTGTACTAAGACTCACTTAGAAGGATCAATTGAGATATGGTTCTTAATCATTAAGACCTATCATAAAACATAATAAAAGGTACTCTCCCTTCTTCTTAAAATAGAGAAACTTTTATCTTTCTGCCTGCTTGATTCTTCTTATTCGTTCTGCTATTGATTGAAACTCTTTTAATCAACTCAGAATTACACTTAATCTTATAAGTATAATCATATTCACTAAACTTTAGTAAATCATGATGAATATTTCTGTCATTCTTGTGGTAGACTTGATCAACGTACGACCTAGTGTACTCGATCTCCTAGTCCTTCAATTGACACTTTGTCAAAGAATTAGTCTAAATTTCCCAAATGTGAAAGTTTTTCATTCATCATACAATACTCGTTGCATGATTCCAAGTTTCTATCCAATTGAAATTTGGGCGATGAGAAACTCTCCCTATTTGGTACATTCTCGACATTTCCACAAATAACATAATTAAGAATCAAATCCATTATTTCTAATAATAGAAACATTCAAACATCAATTTTTCATACACGCCATTGCAAGGATAAATAAATAATATAAAATCAAAATTTATTTTATTGCGGAAATTTTTGTCCTTACAATGCAATTCAATTGAAAATTATGTTAATGCATATTTCTTAGCAATCTATTCTAACTCCATGTAGTAGCTTAAGAATCCAATCTTCAAGCAATGCGATCAAAATCCATTTCTTCACGATTAGATTCCGCTCACTTCTTCCCTTAAGCTTCCTCTCTTTTCTTCGATCCTACAAAACATCAAAATGTAATCTTATCACATCATATATTAAGAATCTAGAATAGGAACTTAAAAGGGTTAGTTACTGGATTGTAACACCTGGTTCCTGGTACGTATTCCTTGTAATTAATATTTCTTAAATAATGCATTTTGCCTTGGACTCGGCGAGTTGAAGGACCAACTCGCTGAGTACAAGCGGGATGAGACGTGGGGTCTAAGCTTTGGACTCGGCGAGTAGGCCGTGTTTGGGAAAAAAACCCTAACCCGGGTGTTTGCACCCTATTTAAACACTCTAACTTGGCCTCCCTTGTCCCTAACACTTCCAGAAGAGCTGTAGGGCGAAACCCTAGCCCCCTTTTTGTCCTTGTGAGTGATTTTGGCCTTGTGAAGGAAGTTTGAAGCTTAACAGAAGAAGAAGGAGGTGGAAGAGTGCAAGGAGGGGAAGTAGATCCGACATCTACCCTGCAAGAGGCATCCATTCAGGTAGAAAAGTCCCTACCTTGATCACTAGTTCATTAGATCCCCTTTTGTCCCTAATTGGTGGTTTTCAAGCCCTAAAACACCAAAATCCATGTGTTTGTGCTCTATGATCCGAAAGGACTTCAAATCTAGACCTTATGGACGTATTAGAAGTATAAAGTCTTTGTGGTTGAAGTGATTGAGGTCCCTATTGAGTGTATGACCTCATAAAGAGCTTGGATTTGCCTTTTGGAGCATATAGGGCCATGCATGCACGCAAAGTTTGCAACTTTACGTGATAAGCGTGCCCTAGGAACATAGATCTATAGTTTGGAAGCGATGCATGTCTCTGATTTGGTCTGTATGGGAAGTGGGTCGAAGGGACTCGGCGAGCCCCAAAGTGTAACTTGGCGAGTTCTATGAAGATGGTCTTAGACTCGGCGAGTTGGATCAACAACTCGGCGAGTCTTATGAAGATTGCCTGGAACTCGACGAGTTGTTCTTCAAACTCGGCGAGTCATATGAACTGTTACTGAGTAAGAGGGGTTTGGATTTTGAAGGTCCAACCCTTCGTTTCTGCATGCAGAATTAGCAATTTAACGTGTAGCAATAGTCCCAGAAACCCAAATCCTCATAAAGGATGCTCTGGTGAGGATTTGGAAGCGAGTATGAGATCTGCTCGTGGGGACTCGGTGAGTTGTTCTTGGACTCGGCGAGTAGGATCGTGAGTCGGCTCTATCGTCCCAAGTAGTGAGTTAAGGGTGACTCAGTGAGTGAGAAAAGGAACCTGTCGAGTAGGACCGGGTTAGTAGGAGAAGGACTCGGCGAGTCTGTGCCATGACTCGGCGACTCCAGTCAACTGGAAGTTGACTTTGACCAAAAAGTTGACCATGGACCAGGGGTGGGTCAGTCATCTGACCTAAGGGTATTTATGAGTGGATAATCTATGTTTATGATTTATAGCCGGAGGATTACCGGTTCAGCAGTCAGGCGCTTAGCAAGCAGACTTTCAGCAGCTACTTTTCGAGGTGAGTTACCTTCCAGTAGCAATGGGTCTATGGCCACAATGTCGGCCCACCAATATGAGTTGTATGATTAGATGATTGTCTCTGTGATATTCATCTAGGGTTGCTACTACCTGTGATATGTTTATGTGCTAGTATGATATGATGCTATCTGCTAGTGACAGTAGGGGAGATAGTCCCTAGATTACCGATCGATAGGTCTGAAGGGGCAATCATTCCCAGCCATGCTAGATAGATTATGTGATATATGTTATGTGGTAGTAGTAGGGAGTGAAATAGTCCCCAGCATCCGGTCAAGAGGACCGAAGGGGAGACCAGCACCCTGATATGCTAGTCAGCATCCGGTTGAGAGGACCGAAGGGGAGACCAGCACCAAGATATGCTAGTCAGTATCCGGCCAAGAGGACCGAAGGGGTAGGTCGAGCACCCATATATGTCTGATAATATATGTATGTTATGTGGTTATATGGTATGTGGTACAGTGGGGGAACTCACTAAGCTTCGTTCTTACGGTTTTCAGTTGTTGTTTCAGGTGCCTCTTCAGCCAAGGGGAAGGAGTTGGCGCGGTAGCGGCATATCACACACACGCTCTTTTTTTTCGGCACTATGAGATATTTTGGGATTCGTACTCTGACAATATTATGTTTTACATTTTGGTTTATAGTTACGAGACATGTTTTTATTAAATGATATGATCGTATGGTATTTTGTTACAAACGTTTTGCAAATCAATTAAATAAAAAAATGAAATTTTTGGCTCGTATTTTGGGATGTTACATAGATTTTACCTGAATTAGAGCCATACTTCTTGACTCTCCCATCTCTTAGATCTCTCAGGTAGTTAGGGAAGCTTCGTCTCCAATGCCCCTTCTCTTGGCAATAAAAGCAAATAGACTCCTTTGGCACAGCACATCGGACAATCATAGACTTTGTTCTTTCTAGACTTCCGATGTCCATTGCAGTTTGGGAGTTTGACATACCAGACAAATTTGCATGACCAGCACGCCAAATCATTTCTGATTCAGCAGCTATAAGCAAATAGGTGAGATCAATGAGGGTCACGTCGTGATCCATCATATAGTAATCTCTAACGAACTCACTATATGATTCAGGAAGTGATTGAAGAACCCAGTCAATAGCCAACTCTCCTAAAATCTCGACACCCAACATCCTTAACCTGTCAATGTGTGACTTCATCTCTAAGACGTATGCACACACAGGTTTCCCATCTTCGTGCTTAATTTCCAATAGGGATTGAGTGAGCTTGAACTTTTGAAGCGTTTGAACTTTTAGGGTAGAGAGAAAAATTGGAGGAGGTGAAGCATGATCTTTTGTTCCTCGATCGAATCGTGGAATATCATCTTCATGTGGAAAGCTTGTTCCACGGAATTTGGGAAGAACATAGTTGTCATACTTTGACATCTACAAAACGGGAGAAAATTCAAGTTAAGTTGATTAGAATCCCTGAAGTGACACCCAAATGAAACATCGAGGCTAGGAACCAAAACAATACTCTACAACCTAGAAGAGGGATGCCGTAATCTAGTTGAAGAATATTTGAAGGTATGTAAATGACGATATACCAATTTCCACCATGAAAAACGAAAAAGGAAACTTAAGTTTCAAATGTATTGAAAACTCTTAAATCTTTTGAGATTCATTGAACTTTTCAATGGCATGTTTAAATCTCGATATGCCCCTTGATTTGTGACTGGGATGCCGAGGATCACAAAACAGGGTGTGAATAACCAATGCAAAATTACATGGTGCCCCCAATGTTACATTCGCCTATTCGATGTGCCGGTTAACCACACACGCTCCACCGAACTTTGACAAACAATGATTCACCCTTTGCTACCTTTGCTTAGAACCATTTAGTGTGCCGGTTAACCACACACGCTCCACTAACGTCTTCGCAAGGGCATAAAGTGTAATTTAGTTACTTTATACTTCATTATACTTTTAATGGAAAGGGTACTTTTCGTATCCTACCCGTTCGGCTAACGACCCTCCACTAGTCAAGAGTGCGGTGGGTAAGAGTGGATACCCATTCAATTGCCATTTTATAGGCAATTTCCTTAAACACCCCTTATAGACCAGCTTCGTGAATGAGGCACACTAACGGTAAGACTGACACTTTACTCATACATATATAATACTAGACTTTTAATGTTATATATAGTATACGGTGTATTTTACACTTTTGAAATACTAGGTGGTCTAATTTAATAAATTATACTTTTAATTTAATTAAATGTAAACCAAAACTTTATGGGTTTATTAAATCTCTTTTAATTATACACTTTAATTAATTAATAAAACCATAAGGGTGTAATTTGAACTTTTCAAAATACTAGGGTTTTAGAATTTAACATTTTCAAAATTAAACTTATAATCAACTTTTAAATTCCTAAACTTGAGGGAAAGTTTTGAAACATTTCAAAACATTAGGGTTTAACTTATTTAAATTTCAAAAACAAAACTTTTAAGTTCAGATTTAAACTATAAAACCTAAAGGGAGTAATTTGAAACTTTTCCAAACTTTATCAAGAATATTCTAGATCACAATATTCAAATAAGGCAATTAATAATTAATTGGTGGTTATCTAATTTGACCTAGTCCAAATTCTTGCAAGATAATTCATCAAATAACTCAAATAATTAAACATTGTCTTATAAGGCAACAAATATTTGATTAATTGATAATTATCTTCTATTTTGGTAAGGATATTCACCCAAAATCAATAAAAACCGGATTTTATTCATCAAGAACGTTTTTGGTAATAATCCTAAGCCAAAATAGCACAAAATCCCGAAATTACCTCTTTCTGACGAGTTGACTCCTCGAGTCAGGCATGGACTCGTCGAGTTCACCATGGACTCGGCGAGTTCAACCATGGACTCGGCGAGTCTAGCCCCCAGAAACCCTAATTTTCGATTTTTAAGCAAGAATAATCCATAATAGCATCAAATACATCAAGCAAACAGCCTTGGCTTTGATACCCTGATGGGTTTTGAGCAATACATCATTCCTATGGTGTACATGCAAACCCCAATAGCTTTTGGATCTAGTTTGTCCAATGAACATGCAATTGAATACCCAAAGCTATAAACCCTAGATCTAGCATACAATTAATCATATTAACATAAAATAGGGTTTAGATCTTACCTTTGATTGTTATATAGCAATAACAATCAATCCTTGGCTTCAGAAAGCTTAGTGCCTGAAATGTTGCACCTTTAATGGAGTCACAAAGACCAAGAGCAACTTGGACGAAGAGGAGAAGAGAGGAGGCAGCCAAAAAACGTCTACAAACCCTAAAGGGAGTCTTAGCCACGTTTTTGGGGCAATAGGGTTCCTTTATATAGGTAGGCTATTAGGGTTTTCAACTAGGAAACCCTAATATGACTGCTTAAGCCCTAAGCAGCCCATGGATTCCTTTAACATATCCCTTGGACGATTTCTAATGGGCTTCCCCATAGAATTCGTCCAACCTATACATTATTAAGTAATCCATAGCCCAATTGTAATTATCTCATAATTACAAATTCAGTCCCCTAAGTTTAATTAATCTCTTTTAGCCACAAAATTAATTCTTAATTAATTCTTGACTAATATTAATTAAGCAATATGATTTCTCCTTTAATATATTATTCTTATAATATATTAATAAATCATCATTAAACCTTTCTCTCCTTAATTCATCCTACATATTTCTATGGTGAAGGCAACCCAAAAGGACCATGCTCATAATCGGGTCAAGTACATACCAAAATAGTTATGGACTTAGACACTAATCCAACACGAACAACATAGTTAGATATAACCACTCAACTACATCAGTCAACAGAGGAGTCAAGGAAGATCATAAAGATATTTAGAAGGAGAATTTCGAGAAGGAAACAGATGAGGATCAAAGAAATAGAGAAATAATCAAGGACCTTTAACCTATCAAGAGCATATGTGAGAAGCTCACCCAAACATTCAGATTCAAACCCTCCATTATGAAGTAATGGGGATCTCTGTCAAAACCTGAAGAATGACAGAACATAGATTCAACATGCCTGAGAAGATCAAGGACATCATATAGATACCAGGAGACAACAAATCATTACCACCAAGAATAGGACAGAGAACAGAGGAAACCACTCATGAGACATGCGAGGTGGTAGTGAACCTGATGCGTTATACTAATAACAAAATTTGATATTACCTAGTGAATTGGTAATTATATTACTCATGATATGTGATAAGTATATCACATCTTTCTTCGTAACTAGTAGCAGTAAAAATCAAGAGAGATACCCCCTTCCAAAACCCATGAAACCAGATCAACTTGAGATTTCAACATCTATATTCTATTTTGCTAAAACTTAAGTTTGGTACAATACCTATTTTAACTCCCTACCATAAATATATCATAAGGATGTAGGTTGAAACGTTAAAAATCGAATAACAAAATGAAAAAGTTGTATTTATAGAGCCCAATTAACAACGATCATAGCTATCTAACCAACTCGTTTTACATCATGTTGCAGAATCATGTCTTCACATGGAAATAACCGGCCAACCAATGAAACACCATTTCTACAGATAGACTCGGCTACTTTTCAAGCTGCGGTCACAGCCATTGTGACAGCCATCATGGCACATCATAATGCAAGTAACGCTAGTAAAAATGGAAATGGTGTCGACAATTGAAATCTTAGTAACAACAAAGAAAACCAACGAGTGTCTACCTACAAGAATACTCCAACCCACAAACCTAAAAACATGAAACAAAAGTTCTAGAACAAAAAGGGGAGCAGTTCGACTCAAGGGCCTATCAAAAGATAACAAGAGGTAGCAATCCCTACCCCCACTGGCCCTACTCCCTCAACATCGACAACACCATATTTAGGAAACCTCCCACAATGCAAAAGGTGCAACTACCATCATTATGGAGCCTATCAGGAGTTGTATTGTGATAGGTGCAAGAAGAAAGGGCACATTGAAGACCACTGTAGGACTCCAACCTAACGCATCACTCCAATCCCCAATGTTGGAGTAAATCCAGTATGCTATTTATGCGGTGAAATGGGGCACTTTAAGAGAGATTTCCCGACAGAAAAGAACAATTGAGGAACGAGGGGAGTTTAACGATAAGACATAAAGAAACAACAAGGAACCTACTCGATTTTTGGTACGTTTTCCAAATAACAATAATTAAGCATCAAATTTTCATAAAAGTTTTAGACAATTAAATCAAAATCATAAATTAAAACATCAGTTATTTAAAGATTTAGGATCCTTACGGGTGAGCTATGATGTCTTAGTGTAACACTAGAGTCATACGTAGTTAAAATTTTGCAGACTTAGAGTGAGTAATTTCGCCTTATTTCCAGTTTCTTGTTTGATTTTGGATTTAGGGCAGAGTTGCTCAATCTACTATCTTCTCAAATCTTAACTATATACGATTTGTTTACACTAAACGATTATAGAGGGACTTTGTAGGGATCATATTGTGAGATTCCACCAGTAATTACCAAAGTAGTCCTCCTACCTATACTCGTTATAAATGTTGTACAAATATTCGCAATAGTAATAACAAGAATAAAACAGAAGGCACTAATGACACATGCATAGAATATGTCATCACTCTAAGCAATCGATTTAACGCCCGTTACGATCAGAAGTTCCCAAGTAGCTATTAGAAATGGATTGGCTTGGTCCTCACTATACCAGCTGCATGTGCTACGAAAAGACCCTCCGCTTTAATTGTCGACTAACGGAACTCTTTCAACCTATAACGACCAACCGACACAACTCTCAAATCGTCTCTCGTTTCAAAATCCTGAAGTGCTTATGTAAAGAGTGCAATATCTTTTGAAACCTTCACGAATTATTTGTGACATCCAAATTTTCACGGTCAGAAAAGACCGATTTTGTTTACGCTTTATAAAAATCAGAGTACTTCTTTTCATAAAAATGTTGCGGAATTTGTTCCCAGAAAAATACAATAAATACGTTATTAAAACATTTTCTAAGAAACGTATTTTATTCATTTTAAAACGTTTGGGATGTTATTGTCAATACAGGAACATAAGCATAAGCAGAACTTACAGTTATTTACACTACTGATCTACATCTCTTTAATCTCTCAGTGTAATGTCACTTCATATCGACACCTGTGATATAAATAAACTGAGTGGGTCAGGTTGGAAAACCTGGTGAGTACATAGGGTTGTCAACCCACAATAATATAATTATTATGTTTAATCATCAAATAGTTAACCCAATTACCCATCCCCATTATCTTCTTTATTCTTAAGGATCTACCCTAAGAATCATCTATTTCTTGTTCATTCATTCCTAAGGAGTATCCTAAGGAATAGGTACGAATTCCATCATTATAAATAACACATCTGTCAAGCACAACTGCTAGTTCTGTCACTTAGGCGCACTTCCAAAATTATGACATTCTCTATGGGGCGCATCTGCCGGAATAATCCTTTTAGGCACATCTGCCGGGGTTATGAGTTTCTCTATTAGGCGCTTCTGCCTGTAGAGTCCTTTAGGCGCATCTGCCAGGGTTTTATTGACAGTATTGTTTTCGAGAGTCCACTCGCAATACATATCAATGGGTTTTTAGAGTACACCGGTGAACATATCGTTCACAACACCTACAGGTTGTGAGGCTGCTAGTGTTCCACTGGACTGTCTAGAATAGTCTGTGGTTGTTATCTATACTCTGCTGAATGATAGGGCCATCATTTGGGAAAAAGGCTTCTCACATCGTCCACCTCTCACCCTCACCTCACGGTCTATTTCACCTCTCAACTCATCATCCAACTCATATTTCATCTATTACATCTACCCATGTCTTATCCCAACATTTTCATAGATATAAAATACATATACATTTTAAATCATTTAAAACATGTATAAAATCGTTCATCCAGCATAGACAGCAAGTACTCAGGAAATATGCACACATAGCACGTAATTTATATAAAATACTTCATATCTATGTGTAAGATGAAAGTAACTATGCACTCACTTGGTAAGATGGTGACTCGGTACTCGGACAGCACTTCGTTACTCTTAAAACTATTTTCCTTGGACAAAACCTAATATCATTACCACTAGAGTTTAGTCAAATTTTCACCGAGACTTATTAATAGTCTAGCTATTATTACTATTATATAAGTGTTAAACAATACTTATATAACCCACAATAATAGCCCAAGTATTCCTTATAAGGTCCTAATAACATTACTATATTGAAACATAAGGTATACTAAAGATAAGATAGGTACAACTCACTTACAACGGGTTTTCTTGAAAACCGGGCTTCGTTGGAGCAGCGTTCCCGAGCCAAAAGGCTCTTTTCTCGGGACTCTGAGAGCCTCGATGCTTCCTTCGGGTGCTAGGGGGTTTACCTAGACTTTAGGGGGCTTAAGGGAGGTTACAGAAAGAAACTAGAGAGAGAAAGTTTAAGGGTGAGGTGTGAGGAAGTTGGAATGCCCGACACCTCTATTTATAGGCTGAATTCCTGATGGACTCGCCAAGTAGGAGGACGTACTCTCCGAGTTGGGGCATGTGGCAGCCTTCTGGTGGTGCCACATGTCCAATTCTGGTGGTGCCACGTCACCTCCTATCGCGTATCAGCCTTCATACTTAGAAAAATCATAACTCTCGCATACAAGCTCCGTTTTCAACGTTCTTTTTTTCACCACGTAGGTAAAATCAAGATCTACAACTTTCATTTAGACTCTGTCGGCTAATTCTCGACCGATCTCAAATTTAACAGTAGGAGGCGTTTAGACTATTAAATGACCGCGAAGAATTCGTAACTTCTTCATAAGGACTCCGTTTTTGTCTATCTTTTTACCGTCAAGTTCCTATTAATGAGATCTTCA
The DNA here is from genome assembly GCF_002870075.4 of Lactuca sativa. Classification (NCBI taxonomy): domain Eukaryota; kingdom Viridiplantae; phylum Streptophyta; class Magnoliopsida; order Asterales; family Asteraceae; genus Lactuca; species Lactuca sativa. The sequence continues at coordinate 194,997,021 of NC_056627.2, forward strand.
ACTCTCATTTAGGTCGCGTAAGCCAAAATCCGCTCAAGCTAAAATTCGAGTTTCTGGTCGTGCACTGCTAAGCCGAATCTTAGAAAAATCATAACTTACTCATACGAAGTCAGATTTGGGCGTTCTTTTTTTGTATGTTCTCGGTTTAACGTATACGAAAACTTTGGTTTAGATCACTAAGGCTAAAAATTGCTCCATCGTAAATTTACTATTTACGCTTCCCGGTGTCGTGCCGGTTTTGCCGTAAAACTTCGACGTGCCATAACTTCTTCGTTATAACTCGGATTTCGGCGTTCTTTATCTGTACGGAAACCTTGAGACATATTCTAGAACTTGGTTAAGACTATTTATTATAAATAATTGTTTGCCGAAAAGTCATTTTCGACACTTATTGTCTCTAAATTGACTAGCCCGGATCTGCGGGCGTAACAATTATCTCCCCCTTAGGATGATTACGTCCCGGAATCATCAACAAAACAGGATTGTATAATGACTCCACACCTTATCTCTTCATCCTAGGTAATAACTGTAACTGTTATGTTTCTTCGAAGGGGTATCTAACTCTTGGACTCCTTGAAAAGTAAGAACACAACGAGTAAATATTAATCAGATCTTATATTGATGAAGACTGATTACAATGCTTTAAGAAGAAAGAATACTCGAGTTCTCAAATCTTTCTACTTCTAACCTCAGTCCCTATTTATAGGAAACCTGAGTGTACAAAAAATATACTAAGTTTAATACAATACATTTCTCATAAAACTATGACTTAGTAAAATAACTAATATGCGAAACTACAAAAGATACAATCACTTCGACTTTTACAATACACATACTCTACAATCTCCCCCTTTGTAAACAGTCGAAGCTATTCAGTCCATAACCCTATGAACAGCTGAGTGAATTGTCTTTCGCACTTCACTATACCAGGAAATCACCTTCTTTAGCTCCCTCTTGTCTCCTTCGTTATTCTTCTTGCAGTTATTCATACAAACAATAAAGTTCGTATATTGCGAAGATGTATATCTTTTAACTTCCGAGACCTTATACAAATTTTTTTTGGGCTTCCCCTTCGTGTCTTTCCTTGAAAATACCATGCCAAAAGGTTTCAGACATATTTCACCAACAACATATTTTGATAATGCTGACTGGGTCAAGGTATCTTCCCAAGGAACATTCACTTCCCTTCCCATAGTCATTGCGAGTTCTTCATCGGTTAATGCCAAACAGTCATAGTAGTTATCAATAAAAGTCTTGAAATGTGCGAAACCGATTCTAAACACTTAAGTTTCAGATCCTTTGAGCTTCTGATCTTCCATGTGTTTCAAAATAAGAGCTACTTGAATGAGATCATTGCAGTTCATCAGAGGGAAGTCAGCCATGGTGAAATCATATTGTTTGTTATCAGCTCGGACCACAAAATAGCGAATATTCTGAAGCATGTCTTCAAACATTGTATCCTTCTTAATCGTCAACACCTTTTTAATCTTCATTAAGGACCATACTTCATCTGGATTCTTTCCTAATACAGCATGAAATCTGATTTTCATGTGTATGTAGTCATCAGTATTATCAAACTTCTCGCTAATCTTGTACTTAGCCATTATGAAAAGCATTTCATTAATCGGAAAATCCAACTGGCATTTGTCTGAATTCGCAATGTCGTAGATCCTCTTTGGCTTTTTCTCAAATTCGTACATCTCTCTTCCCACCACTTTCGACTCTATAGTTTCGTAAGAATAAAGCTTCGCAGGATCTCCTTTATTCATTGTGGGAGGATCACTTGCCCTTTGCCTCATTATGTTCTGAACTTGCCTCAGCCTTTCCATTTCAGCCTCTGCTTCAGCTTTCTTCTCCTCCTTCGACTATTCATACAAAATCCCTTTCCCTTTTCCCACATCATCAGCTGTAGGTTTCGCACTAGAACTTCCTTTTTCTTTTGACCCAATAGATATTCCTTTGGTTATTGGTCTCGTGGTCATTATTGTTGAGGAAATCGGCATAGTTTTGATTGGAAGTGTAGTCTTGAGCTGAGTTGATATCACTTTCCACACAATCTTCGCGTCTTCCTCTTTACTTAAATTCTTCTCTCCCCCTTGCACCCCTGTGAAAGCAGGTGGGGCATTCTTCGGTAGTAAAGAGGTAAAGTTCGCAATCGGAGCAAGTGCCTTCTGAATTGCTTATTCCAAAGTATTGACTTTGAGAGACAATAATTCAGGAGTGAGAATGGACGTAGATGAAGATTGCGAAACCAAGCTTTTCAACTCAGTCACCAACTGAATCAACTGATCAAACTTCTCCTTGTTTTCTTTGTGGTTTGCTTCAAGGATAGGAGCAGGAGATTGAGAATTTGCAAGAAGTTTGTGAAAATCAGTAGCAACTACAGCAATCCTTCTGTTGGAAATCCAAATGTTGAGAATGAATTGCTTGAAGTTCTTTCTCAATTTCATTCTTCAATTCTTCGATTTTAAAATTAACATCCTCCCTGACCTTCTTGACATCTTGCACAAAAAGAACATGACGTTCTTTTGTAACAGATTTCAACCCATTTACAACTCCATTGAACGAACTTCCTTGAGCTTTAATGCGAAGTTCATTATTTTTGTCTGACTGATCAACTATATCAAGTATTCTCTTTTCAGCAGCTTTGATCATAACATCAACCTCCAATCCTGATATAGATGCCGTTCTACCAGTATCAGCTTGTGACTGAATAATGGCATTCAACTTTTGATTCAGAATTTCGAATTGTTTTCCTGTCATAAGCATATGATCATGTATCTCCTCCTCCTCTGAATCAAAGTGTAAATCCTCAAATATTCCTCCAAAACCTCCTCCTTCGGTTTCATCATCGGACATGGGTTGCGAAGGTTGAGGAGTTTCAGGTGATTTTGATGGAAATAAGGTTGTGAATGGATTTTGTAGAGGATGATCAAAAATGGATGAGATAGAAAGTGTATGAGTTGGAAGTGAAAATGGTGGTAAGGAAGTAGAAACCTTTGCATATGAAAAAGGTAATGAAACAGATAGGGTAGTTTCAACACTTGTGATATGTGCCCCCGTATCAGATACGTTGACAACCATATCAGAAATAGGTACCTCCTCAGAAACTAATTTGGTAGTGACTATTTCAAGTGGAATGGTTTGTGGGGTTGTGGTAGAAATTTGCGAAGTAGGTGTTATTGAAACAAGTGGAAGAGAAACAATTACCAGAGTAGAAACAGGTGGAGTCTCTGGTACAATCTCTTCATCAGAAGACTCATTGCGAATGATCAACTTTTGCTTCTTTAGAAGAGTTTGTTGCATCTATTTCGCAACATCCTGAGCTCTTTGCCGCTTTGATCCTAGAGAAACAGGAGCTGGAACACTGCGAATTGTCACCCCCTTACTGCTTACTTCGGTTTTGCGAATCTTTTTCAGTACCCCGGATTTTCAGGGTATTGTTTCCTTCTTCAATTTTGAAGACGTCTCCTCTATCTGAACCTCTTATGCTTGAGTTTGTTTTGAAGGTTGAACTTTTGAAGACGTCTCCAGTCTGTACTGTTGGATCAAACGTCTTCATGTATCTGACCAAAACTTTGTGAGTTGAAGAGACATTGCGAAGCATTGCATCCGGAATGTGAGCAACATGTGTAAATATATTTTCATCATCTTCAACCACCTTCGGGGATTGATACAATGAAAATTCAGCAACTTCTGCACCCTCTGGAACTTGAATTCCCTCTTTTCATACACCTTCTCCAAAATCAGACTCCAATATCTTGCACAAGAGATGCCTTTCTCTGAATTTGTGTTTTCTAGACTCTTTACGAACTCCTTCCACAAATGAGTTCCGTAATCCACACTGATATCGTAGTATAAGCCCATCATCATCATCGCATATACTTCCATACGCCCCCTGTCAAGACCTACTGTTCTTCCTGTCAAACATATGAGAAAAATGCTGAATAGAAAGTTCCACATACAGGGTAATCCAGATTTTTGGAAATCACTGATCTTCTCAAGTGCTGGCTGATGACCCATCTCATTGAACATAAACATGATTTGGGAATTAATGGGTTTGAAAAATGGAGGGTTGTTGGGAATGTTCAAGAACTCAATGAATAGTTTCTTCGTACGTTTAACCCGTTTTTTGTTTATCAGATTGAATGTAATAACATCAGTGGCATAGTTGTATGAAGCCGATGATGCTGCCATGACAACCATGTCATCGGAACTGAAAAGGAACTAAACATGGCGGTGGACAGAGGATATCTTTTCAGTGCTACTATTAACATCTTCAATCCTTCTGGGTAGGATGAGACATTGGGATCAACCTGATAGTAGGTGTTTTGGATCTTCATGAGTGATTGTGAAAGAACTTCATCGGTGTTTCATTGAGTACCAGCCATTGTTAGAGTTTGAACAAGATGAAGAGGAAGAAGTTTGAAGAAAATGAGGATTGTGAGAGTTTTATTCGCGTAACCGTATATAATGATCTTGAACCCCCTTTTATAGGTAACCCAAATCGATTTGAAATTAAAGCGGGATGCATTTAATGTTATCCGGTGTGGCACCTTGAAAATCGGACTTTTACTGCAAAAAGTAACCATGCGTCAAAAAGCAACAGTCACTTCTCCTTGAAAATCAGGCAGAATACCAGACGTCAAGAGTACACAGCCTGTCAATATTCTCGTTATAGAATTGTAACCGTTAGAACCCTTCGCATGGAGGCTAGGCTCTTTCGCTTTTGGGATGAGAAGCGAAGTCATATGCCAGACTTGCGAAATCATCAGCCTGAGTTGGTATTACTCAGAACCTCAAGGATTTCGTGAGTGGTTCCAAAGAAATAAGATGAGAAGCAAGTAAAAAAAAACTTTGGAATTTTGTGATGTCAAAAATACAATTTGACACAAAGGCAGTAAAACCCCAGGCAAAGGTTGCTTCCTTAATCATCAAGAGAGATGATCAACAGCTTGTGTATGTTCCCATGAATTATAATCGAATACTTTTTGATAAGTATCAAAGGGCTTCTTTTGAAAGTGATTTTTGGGTTGGATTCAAATTTCATTACATATCCACCTTAACATAAGGTGAGAAATTGTAACTGAAATTTCTTGTATGACCAGTGTAGTCAATGACAAGTCAGGTTTTGAAAATATTTATCATGACTAGGATATGCGAATGAAACTCACACTGAAACCATATTAAAAAAAAATTGTTGTACTGGATCTTGTTGGGTAACAAACATCTTGGGTTGCGAATATTTGATCAAGACCTTGCATGAAAATTGAATATGATTTGGAGTTTCGAATTTTAGTACAGAAACAAAACTTTCGTCAACTTCTGGAACAATGTTCCCCGTCAATTCCTCAAAGTTTAAGATTTTTGGGTTTCACTTTCATCATGGACTCATGATGTCAGATCATAAACATAGAATTTTTGTATATCTAAGTCTTGATGGGTTTGATCAGAGACCTCTCGGACATACGTCTTTGTGTGTGATTTGTGTGAAGATTTTTGTGATGAAAAAGATTGGTTATAAGATCAAATGTACGTCTGTTATTTGTAGACCAAACAGAAAACTCTTAACTCATACGAGAAGAGTAAGGTAGCTTTTTTGACTAACGCGAATACAAGCCTTATTGGGAAGAAATTTTCATGTGAAAATTTCATTAAGGCTTTCTTTTCTTACACATAGAGTCATATGAGGCTTGAGTCAACATGATGCAGCATGCTTCTAGGGATATCCTAACTAGTAGAAAAAAAAAATTTGCGAAAATTTCACTAAAGAACAAAAAAAAATTGTAAATTTTTAAATTTTTCAAAAATAAAAACATAACAAAATAAAATCTTTTTGGGTTTTTGATTTTTGAAAATAAAACTGAATCAAAAGAAAATATTTTTGATTTTTCAAGTTTTTCAAAAAAAAAATTAAAAACACAAAATGAACTGTAAACCTAACCTTAGTTGTTATGTTTGCGAATGCGAAAAAATGTGGATGTGAAGCCTCTGCATGAACAGTAACTTCTGAACAATTCCGACTCAGAGCTTCTGAACGGACCTTTCATCCTTGAATTATTGATTTTGAAACTGAATTCACATCAATCATCTCCAAACCTGTTAAAATTCTTACAATTGATTTTTCATCAAGAGGTCTAGTAAAAATATCACCAAGTTGTTCAGTGGTTTTAACAAAATGAATTTCAATATTCCCATCTTCCACATGATCTTTGATAAAATGATATCGAAGAGCAATGTGTTTTGTCTTTGAGTGTTGTACTGGATTATGACAAATGCGAATTGCACTTTGAGAATCACAATACAAAGGAATCTTTTTCATATTGATAGCATAATCACGAAGCTGACTCTGAATCCAAATGATTTGCGAAGTGCAACCAGCAGCTGCAATGTATTCAACCTCAGCAGTTGATATAGCCACACAAGTTTGCTTCTTCGATTGCCAACTCACCAACTTCCCATCCAACAATTGACAACCACCACTTGTACTTTTTCTATCCAAAGTACATCCTCCTAGATCTGAATCTGCAAAAGCTTGAATGAAAAAATCCCAATTTCGAAGGATACCAAAGTCCTAACGAAACTGTCCCCTTAAGATAGCGAAAATATTTTTCACTACATTCAAATGAGGTTCTTTAGGATTAACTTGATATCTAGCACAATTACATACCGAAAACATAATATCAGGTCTACTTGCAGTTAAGTACAATAAAGACCCTATCATGCTTCGATAAAGTGTTAAATCAATAGCAGGAGCATCTAACGAAGGAGTTAGTCTTGTTCCCACTGCCATTGGTACTCTTAGTTTCGTGCTGTTGGTCATTCCAAACTTTTCAAGCAAGTTCTTTGTGTATTTTTCTTTATTGTTTAAAATTTCATCCCTGTTCTGTCTTATATTCAACCCAAGAAAATTATTAATTTTTCCCATCATACTCATTTCAAATTGACTCTTCATTAGATTTTCAAATTCAATTGACAATGTTGGGTCAGTTGAGCCAAAAATAATATCATCAACATAAATTTGAACAATCATAAGATGATCCCCAACTTTCTTGCGAAACAAAGTAGGGTCAACTGATCCTTGTTTAAATTTAGATTGTTTCAAGAAATTTGTAAGTGTTGCGTACCAGGCTCTTGGTGCTTGTCTTAACCCATACACTGCTTTGTCTAGAATGTAGACATGATTAGGATGTTCATCATTTATAAACCCTGGTGGTTGTTCAACATAGATTGTTTCTTCAAGTTCTCCATTTAAGAATGCACACTTAACATCCATTTGAAAAACATCAAAGTCTTTGTAAGCTGCATAAGATAAAAACATGCGAACTGCTTCGATTCTTGCAACAGGAGCAAATGTTTCTTCATAGTCTGTTCCTTCTTGTTGTGAATAACCTTTAACAACTAGTCTAGGTTTATTGCGAATAATATTGCATCTTTATCGGTTTTATTTTTAAAAATCCATTTTAATCCAACAATTGAAACATCAGAAGGTTTAGGAATTAATCTCCAAACCTTGTTTCATTCAAATTCAGCCAGCTCAGATTGCATAGCAATAACCCAATCTGAGTGTTCCATAGCATCCTTTACTGTCTTTGGCTCTATTTTCGAAATAAAGACATTAAACATACACAGTTCTTGGTTCGCATTTAGTACCTCATTTTTCGCACGAATTTGAGCTCTTGTCAACACACCATCTTGTGGATTCCCAGTTACCTGTTCTTTTGGATGCTTCTTTGTCCATTTTTCAAGTGGTGGAAACTCAGGAATAAATTCCAATGGTGCATCTTCGTACATATCTTCATTCTCAGATCCTGCAACAGAAAAATTATCATTTAATTCCTGAAATTCATCATTCCCATCAAGATTAATTGTCTCTGTGGTATCATGCTGCTCCTCAACATAATGTTCATCTTGATGCTCCCCCTCCAAATGATGATCCTGTTGAATTTGCGAATTCTCCCCCTCAACTTGATGATTTTGTTGAGATTGCGAATGCTCCCCCTCAACTTGATGATTCATATTTTCATTCCCCCCCCCCCCTCGAAAGTTTGGTGTCTGTGTTCATTGTTAATCGTATGCTCCCCCTCCATACGAACTTCAGGCATACTATCGCAAGATATTGAACTTGTAGTGATTGTTGAATCATCAGTATGTTTTGAGGATTCTGATGTTTGATTATCAGGAGCATTAGTTTCCGCATCAATTGCCCTATCAGGAATTCCAAAATTAAGTCATAATCAAAATCATTTATTTCAGAATTATCAATTTGAGTATCTGAATCAACAAGAATTGATTTATTTTCAAATTTACTATCCGTTTGTTTAAGATAGTAATCATCAAAAGTTAAGTTCAAAGTTTCTTCAACTTTTCTTGTTCGCTTGTTTAGCACCCTGTATTCAACTGAATTTTGCGAATATCCTAAGAATATGCCTTCATCAGCTTTAGCTTGGAACTTTGTCAAATTATCTTTGAGATTTATTATGAAACACCTGCAACCAAAAACATGAAAGAATTTGACATTAGGTTTTCTATTGTTGAGTATTTCATATGGAGTAACATTGAATCTTCGATGAATGAATGATCGATTCTGAGTAAAACATGTAGTAGAAATTGCTTCAGCCCAAAGATATTGAGGTAGATTCGCATATGTTAACACGGTTCTAGCTGCTTCGCATAGAGATCGATTTCTTCTTTCTACAACTCCATTTTGTTGTGGAGTATATGGTAACAAGAAATTGTGCGAAATTCCTTTGCCTGTGAGAAATGAATCAAGTGTTTGATTTTTAAACTCAGAACCATTATCACTTTTAACTCTGCGAACACTCTTTTTAAGGCTAATCTCAATCTTTTTGATAAAATCAATCATCGTCTGAGCAACTTCAAATTTTAACCTGAGAAAAAATACCCATGTGAATCAAGAAAAATCATCAACAATAACTAAAATGTACCGCTTTTTATTGATTGTAGCAACAGTCGACGGTCCACATAATTCAATGTGAAGAAGTTCCAGTGGTTCCACGATTTTTGAATCTATTACAATTGGATGACCTTTTCTATGTTGTTTTCCTTGTTCGCAAGCTGCACACAAAGTATCATTGTCAAATTTTATTACAGGTAAACCTCGAACTAAATCTTCAGTGACAAGTTTGTTAATGTTGCGAAAGTTCAAATGCGACAATCATCGATGCCAAAGCCAGCTAACATCATTAGAAGCTTTTGATAGTAAACACACGCAGGTTTGCCCATGATTGGTTTGATGTCTAGTGTAAACATGTCACCATATCTTTTGGATTTAAGAAGTACTTCATTTGTGTTCGTATTTGTGATGATACTTCCTTCTTCATTAAACACAACCTGATTACCCGTACCCACTACAAGTTGTGAAACACTAATCAAGTTATGTTGAAGACCTTCAACATAAGTAACCCTGTTAACAGTGAATTGTCCATTTGTGACTTTCCCATAGCCTTTTACTTGACATTTGTGATTATTTCCGAATTTAACTACTCCGGCATTCTCCAAGCTTCGATAATCTCAAAAGTTTTCTTTTCTTCCAGTCATGTGATGAGAGCAACCACTATCAATATACCATTTCGCATCATATTGCTCGTCACACATCACCTCATTTATTGAAAAAATTTATGAACCCAAGAATTATTAGGTCCCCCATTAGTATTTTTAAACAAATGCTTTGAATTTAAAAACCATGTTTTCACTTTGTCTGTGACACTATCAATTATATCAACATCATCTAATCTAGATATTGAAATATAGTTGTTCAACAGTTTTGGACTTTCATTGAGTTTCATCTCATCTTTCACAACATTCGCAACTTTGATAACCGGTTTCCATTTTTTACTAGAACTTGAGAATTATAAGATGATGAACTACCAGTAGAAGAGTTATTTGCGAACTTGTCAAATGCATTCTTTATTTGTTGCTCTGAAAACATCCCATTTTGATATTGTCTTCCTTTCCCTTCAAGCCAACGATTGATCATACAAACATCAGATTTTCCTTTTGTATACGAAACTTTGGTCGGTTTTGAGACTAAAGGATTTGGAAAATTTGGTTGTTTAGGTGAAAACTTCATTTTTGTTTGAGTTGTGACATTCAAAGATGATGAAATATTCGTGAATTTGTCAACATTATGAAACTTTTGATTTTTCACAAATTTTTGCGAAGTCTCAAATTTTCGATTGTTGTCATATTTGCGAACAAGTTTATCATTATTTTTCAGTGGATTTTTTCAACAGAATTTATTGGTTTTAGAAAACTTGTATCCTTTTGTTTATTTCTGTTTTGAAATTTTGATGATTTTGACTTTGAAATTTGTTCTTTTTCAACTTTTGATGTATCATTGGACACAACTTGCCAACTTTTGATGTATCATTGGACACAACTTGCTTTTCTTTTTGAAACATTATTTTCTGTTGAATAATTTCCAAGCTTTGGTTTTTCAACTTTTCAAAAACTTTGTTTGCTTTTTCACCTTTATCCACCCATTTTTGTGATGATTTTTGTCTTTGAAAAACATAAGAATTTTGAGTTAAATTGTTTGCTACTGTGTTTTGATTTGCGAAGAAACCTTCAGTAGTTGACCTTTGATTATTTTTTTCAACCATTTTGTTGAATTCAGGGTTAATTTTCTCAGCATTCCCAGTAGTGACAAAAATCTGATTTGGAAAAATGGTGTTATCAGTGCATATAAAATTTGGATAAACCACAGTGTTGGTTTCCAAATAATGTGCACCTTTGTCACTAAGAATTTTGTCGAATTCTTTTGTATCTCCAAACACTTGATCAACCACAACTCGTGGAGGTATTTCATGTGAATCCTTCACATCTTCTTTGTTTTCATCAGTGTCATCAGACTTCTAGCTTTCAACTTCCACATTATCAAAATTACAATGTTGCAAAGTAGAGGGTTTTTCAATTTCATCTTTGACTATCAAATCAGCTATAATTTCTTTACCTTTGATCTTAGATGTGATATTAATGATCGACAATTGAGAACAATCAACCTCTTCTTCCTCTTCAATCTCACTGATTTCATTCACATTATCTAAATTGTCATCGACATCAGCATAATTGAGTTGAGAATCAAGAGTTGAGGTTTTAGTTTTCTTTAAAATTTTCACTTGTTCATTCTTTGTCAAACTTTCATTAACAATACTAACCAACTCATCAGAATTCAAAAATTCATCAATTTTGACAATACCATATGCAAATCTATCATCAGGTATTTTGTCAAATTGAGCAATTGTGTTTTCGCAATCATAAGATACAACATCAACTTTTTCACGATCATATTCAATAAAAGGTAAAAGTTTCCTATGTTGTTCTTTTCTAATGTCAGATGAATGATGTAAAGCTGTCAATTTTGCATACAAACGCTTAGCAAAGTTACAGTATATATTTCTTTGTGCTAGCAACAACCTAACTTCGTTTCCAAGATTGTCCCTATCATAATTTACATTTTTGATTTGAAGTTCAAGTTTGTCTACTCTGCTTCATTTTATTTCTAACTCTCTTCGTGTCTCAACTAGTTGCATATTTAAATTTTGAGTTTCAGTGCTAGCAGACAAAATAACAGAATCAAAATAAGCAACAATATCATCAAAAGAAGTAATTTCAGCATCATAAGCAGATAAAGGAATATTAAAAGATTCAAGAATAGCCTGTACCTTAGTGGTCATTGGTGATTTGTCTGTTGATTTGGATACGAAGCACCGACCTGAAACATCCTCTTCGCATTTTCTTCAAAGCTTGCGAACATAGCTCCATGAGTTGGATGCCTCATTTCTTCGTCATCAGATCCTGAAGACCAGATCTGATATGTTCCACTCTCTTCCTCATCAGACTCACCCTTCGCAACTAGTGACATTCCTTTAGTCTTTGTACGCAATTCTTCAATCTTTTCCGAATAGTAAGCCTCATCTTTCACTTTGTTCTTTTTCTCCTCTTTCTTTTGCAACATACAATCAGTTGCGAAGTGATTCGCATCATTGCACTAGTGGCAGTAGATTCCAGTATCACCTTTTAGTTTCTTCACATCTTTAGCCTCTTTTTGCTCTTCATCAACTTTTTCCATTTTCTTCTTCTCTTCTCCTCCAGCTTTTGCGACTCCACTCTTCGCATCATTTTCCTTTCCTTTTGGATTAAAAGGCTTTTTGAAAAATTTCTTAACTCTGTTGTTTGAATAGAATGCCACAGCTTCATCATCAGAGTTCATTAAGAAACCTTCATTGTCTGAACCATCTGTTTCATTAATTTCGACTTCTGATACATTTGAAACAAGAGCCAAAGGTCCTCCTATACTTTGTTTTGATTCTTCATACATTTCTGAAACTTCACTTTTGTGTGTTTTCAGCTGATTGTAGAGATCATTCAAGTTGGTTGTATCAAAACTCTGTTGATTCTTAATCATCATACTCACACTTCGCCATTCCTTGCGAAGGCCCGTGATGAAAGTTAAATTGAATTCCATGAGAGACCTAGTGATTCCATACCTATTGCAGCGATACACAAGCTCATTCAGACGATCATTGTAACTTTCAAGATTTTCAGCATCCTTTTGTCTTAATTCCTTCAGTTCAACAAGACATTGCTTCACAGGGTTGATCTTCATCTTTTCGCTACCTTGATACTTCTCTTTTAGAGTGATCCAGATCTCCTTAGTTGTCTTACAACTACGGATGTAATTGTAAACCAGAGGAGGTAGAGCACCTCTTAGTTCCCTCATGCATCTCTTTTCATTCTTCTTCAGACGGTTTTGTTGTTCAGCAACTTCAGTAGAATTAGTAGACAGTCCAATTAATTGCACATTAGCAGGAGCTTGAACTATTCCATTGATACAATTCCAAAGTTCTTCATCTATTCCATTTAAGTAATCCTCAATTCTATCAGCCCACTGATCATAGTATTCAGGGATTAGCATCGGAATTTTGGTTGAAGAACCAAGCAAGTGAGAAAAAGAAGTCATCGTATTCATGTTGAAGTTCGCCATTGATGAACACAAAAATTTCAGAAGGCTCGAAAAACTTGATGAATTTGAGAATTGATCAAATGAAATGATCACAAATTGCTAATCGATTACTCGACTAAACAATACGAATGCAGAATCGATTCAAATCTGAAGATCAAAAGTGATTTTCAAAACCAAAATGCGCGGAAAATTTTGAGTAAAGTTACTACTCAAAAATCAAATGATTCTAACACGAAAATCAGATCGAAGCAGTTTAAATCCTGCTCTGATACCAATTGATGAGAATTGTTATCGAGATTATGAAAGCAGTTATGATTGAATGATTGAAAAGTAAGAACACAACGAGTAAATATTAATCAGATCTTATATTGATGAAGATTGATTACAATGCTTTAAGCAGAAAGAATAGTCGAGTTCTCAAATCATTCTACTTCTAACCTCAGTCCCTATTTATAGGAAATTTGAGTGTACAAAAAATATACTAAGTCTAATACAATACATTTCACATAAAACTATGACTTAGTAAAATAACTAATATGTGAAACTACAAAAGATACAATCACTTCGACTTTTACAATACGCATACTCTACAATCTTCTTCTTAACAAACTTAGGATAAGTTAATTTGATTACTACCATTGACCGATGTTTCATATTCTAATGACCTATCATCGTATGTAGCAACGCTTAGACTCAGGTCTCTTAGAGTCAAATTTCAGAATGGAATATGCCTTCCTTCATGGTCTAATGTGATATAATTACATTTTAACATGTAGCATTTCTAGCTACCAACTTCTTTAACAACGAACGCGATACTTCTATTGATCGCTTTGATTTCAATCGTTTGGTTTAATTCGGACGCTACATCAAACTTGGTTCTCTAAACCACATAACCTACACATCGTAGTCGGACTCAATGTGGTATGACCACTAGGATCAGGATAACAACAATCTTCTTAGTCATTACCGAAACAATGGCAACGACATACTTGAATAAAACGAAATCAATTACTAGCTTCTTGGTAACCTTGTGACTTTCCCTGATCCAAGTGTGAGTCTTGTGCTTCCGGTAGTATAGACCTCTACTACCATTCACACCTACTCATACTCGTCCCAAGTATTGTCTCGCAGTTTTCCAAGTCGTTATCACAAAAAAAATAACACATATAAATGTGTCCAAACAATCATAAAAATTTCCCTAGACTCTACTAGGACTTCTTCCATGCGTATGTTCAATCATTAATTCTACTTCAACTCGGTTTGCGATGGAAACTCCATATGATGGGACAACTTCAGGAATTACACCAATCGTTCCATCATCCTGCCGATCGAAGGTGTACATTGGATGTACCGTACTCTTCTAAACACACTGGTATTTTACCATACATATTCTAAAGGAAAGATACCACTCTTACGATATCTTCCAATAGATGTCATTCACTATCATAAGCCTTTTCATTTCCACGATTTACACGATTTGCTACCAACCTTCACCATGACGTTACGTTCACGGAAGCATGCGTTCAGTGCATCAAGACGAGAATATGGATAGAGAAGATTTAGACGTATAATCCTCCTTATTACTCCGAAAAGTCACATGCCAGTTCTAAGATCGTAATTAAACATTTAGAAACCTAAGCACATAAAATTTCCAGATCCGGTCGGCAACAGACCATAGATCCGATTATACATTTAGCATCATAAATCATTTAGCACATAAAAGCATGTTAGGCATTTTCCCTAAATAAGCAAGTGCTTGTGTCTATTCAGGTGTATTACCTAAGACACACTCCTCACCATCATTGCTTAGCATTCTAAGTTTAAGTCTAGTTCGCTTAAACTAATGCTCTGATACCAACTGTGACATCCCCATTTTCACGACCAGAAAAGACCAATTTTGTTTATGCTTTATAAAAATCAGAGTACTTCTTTTCATAAAAATGTTGCGGAATTTGTTCCCAGAAAAATACGATAAATACGTTATCAAAACATTTTCGAAGAAACGTATTTTATTCATTTTAAAACGTTTGGGATGTCATTGTCAATATAGGAAAATAAGCATAACTTACATTTATTTACACTAGTGATCTACATCTCTTTAATCTCTCAGTGTAATGTCACTTCATATCGACACATGTGATATAAATAAATTGAGTGGGTCAGGTTGGGAAACCTGGTGAGTACATAGGGTTTACATCCCACAACAATATAATTATTATGTTTAATCATCAAATAGTTAACCCAATTACCCATCCCCATTATCTTCTTTATTCTTAAGGATCTACCCTAAGAATCAGCTATTTCTTGTTCATTCATTCCTAAGGAGTATCCTAAGGAATGGGTACGAATTCCATCGTATATAAATGACACATCTGTCAAGCACAACTGCTAGTTCTGTCACTTAGGCGTAGCTGCCAAAATTGTGACATTCTCTATGAGGCGCATCTGCCGGAATAGTCCCTTAAGGCGCATCTACCAGGGTTATGAGGTTCTATATCAGGTGCTTCTGCCGGTAGAGTCCTTTAGGTGCATTTGCCAGGGTTTTATTGACAGTATCATTTTCGAGAGTCCACTCGCAATACATATCAATGGGTTTTTAGAGTACCCCGGTGAACACATCGTTCACAACACCTACAGGTTGCGAGCCTGCTAGTGTTCCACTGGATTGTCTAGAATAGTCCGTGGTTGTCATCCATACTCTGCTGAATGACGGGGCAATCATTTGGGAAAAAGGCTTCTCACATCATCCACCTCTCACCCTCACCACATGGTCTATTTCACCTCTCAACTCATCATCCAACTCATATTTCATCTATTACATCTACCCATGTCTTACCCCAATATTTTCATAGATATAAAATACATATACAGTTTAAATCATTTAAAACGTGTATAAAATCGTTCATCCAGCATAGACAGCAAGTACTCAGGTAATATGCACACATAGCACGTAATTTATATAAAATACTTCATATCTATGTGTAAGATAAAAGTAACTATGCACTCATTTGTTACGGTGGTGACTCGGTACTCGGACATCACTTCGTTACTCTTAAAACAATTTTCCTCGGACAAAACCAAGTATCATTACCACTAGAGTTTAGTCTAATATTCATTGATACTAATTAATAGTCTAGCTATTATTACTATTATATAAGCATTAAATGATACTTATATAACCCATAATAATAGCCCAAGTACTTCTTATAAGGTCCTAATAACATTACTATATTGAAACATAAGCTATTCTAAAGATATGATAGGTACAGCTCACTTATAGCGGGTTTTCTTGAAAACAGGGCTTCGCTGGAGCAGCGTTCCCGAGCCGAAAGGCTCTTTTCTCGGGACTCTGAGAGCCTTGATGCTTCCTTCGGGTGCTAGGGGGTTTACCTAGACTTTAGGGGGCTTAAGGGAGGTTAGAAAGAGAAACTAGAGAGAGAAAGTTTAAGGGTGAGGTGTGAGGAAGTTGGAATGTCCGACACCTCTATTTATAGGCTGAATTCCTGATGGACTCGCCGAGTAGGAGGACGTACTCTCCGAGGTGGGGCATGTGGCAGCCTTCTGGTGGTGCCACATGTCCAATTCTGGTGGTGCCACGTCACCTCCTATCGCGTATCAGCCTTCATACTTAGAAAAATCATAACTCTCGCATACAAGCTCCGTTTTCAACGTTCTTTTTTTCACCACGTAGGTAAAATCAAGATCTACAACTTTCATTTAGACTCTGTCGGCTAATTCTCGACCTATCTCAAATTTAACAGTAGGAGGTGTTTAGAATGTTAAATGACTGCGAAGAATTCGTAACTTCTTCATACGGACTCTGTTTTCGTCTATCTTTCTACCATTAAATTCCTATTAATGAGATCTTCAACTCTCATTTAGGTCGCGTAAGCCAAAAACCGCTCAAGCTAAAATTCGAGTTTCTGGCCGTGCACTGCTAAGCCGAATCTTAGAAAAATCATAACTTCCTCATACGAAGTCAGATTTGGGCGTTTTTTTTTTGTTTGTTCTCGGTTTAACGTATACGAAAACTTTGGTTTAGATCACTAAGGCTAAAAATCGCTCCATCGTAAATTTACTATTTACGCTTCCCGGTGTCGTGCCGGTTTTGCCGTAAAACTTCGACGGGCCATAACTTCTTCGTTATAACTCGGATTTCGGCGTTCTTTATCTGTACGGAAACCTTGAGACATATTCTAGAACTTGGTTAAGACTATTTATTATAAATAATTTTTTGCCGAAAAGTCATTTTCGACACTTATTGTCTCTAAATTGACTAGCTCGGATCTGCGGGCGTACTTTATGTTTCGGTTCAAAATATTTATCGTTATAAATAGGTTTAAATAAAAATTATTGTATTTTTATTTACTAAAATGTTTTCACCATATTACTCATGAACTCATTGTTATTAGTATATTTGTGAGACAGTGGCTTTGTTTAGTATCCAACGAAAGTCCACACTTATAACTAGAGTCTCTTGGAGGGAGAGCATGAATTTGTGTATAGATCTATATGAGACTAATGATTCCGCACCCTGATTGTTAGCTATAGTCCCCGAGGTGACAAATGTCAACATCGATACTGACGTCTAGTATGGTTATAAGAACTCGCACACAGAAAAAGTGATTCATGCACGTAGTAATATGCTTCTCAAATAAACTTAAGGGGTAGTATCTTTATGGTTACTTTGTATATAACTCGTTTGTACTAAGTAATCATAGTAGGATATTATTATTACATTCAGAATGTAGAGTAAACACATCTTCAGCTAGCTTTATTTAACTATAAAACTACAAGTTATTCAAGCTAAGTATGACATATTTACTTATGCTCTTCGATCTTGATTCACATTAGACTACACTCCCATTTAAAGGAAAATATAGGATTTTCCATGATAAACGTCAGTATTTCACAAGTAATCGAATAAACAACTATGCGAGGACTTTTACATAAAAACATATATTTTCAAATAGTTTTATAAACGAATAAAACTACAAATTATTAATCTAAGTATGGAAATATACTTATACTTTTCAGTCTTGATTTATAATAGACTACAAATCGATTTATGGAAAATATAGAATATTCTGGGATAAATACAATTACTCAACAAAAAAATGATTTATAATTCAACTTTCTGGAAACGAATAACATCTCTTATTTCAAAGTCTCATTCTTTAAGAATAAAGAACGTACTGTTCAAACACAAAAATGCTGATGAAATAACCAACTTAAATGTTGATACACTTTCAAAATCACTTGTATTCTTAGGAAAAACAGTAGACAAGTACTTCCTCAGGTGTTTTGAAGACAGAGCATAGTAGTATCACGTCTTATCTTTTGCTATAGTTTTAATTTAATTCATGTAATATTTTGAACTCAATGTAAATTATATATATTATACGTTGATACATAAAGTGACCCTCTTAATTTTGTCTACTGCAATCTACAGCTCTCAGCAGTCAAGCTCCCTCAACAATCAAATCCGAAGTCCTCAAAGCTACCGCAATCTGTCTTTCTGTACTTATTCTATTTTGTATCTATCACTTGTAATACACTCTATTGTCCAGTATGCCTTGCATGGCTACTCTTAGAAAGTAAATCTACTATATATGTTTAGTCTCTATAAATAGAGACTACACTTTATCAATCAATACAGATCTCTTCTTACTCATCTTTAGATCTTAATTATCTCCAAGTTATCCTTACACATCTCATATCTTTCTTACTCTCTGAAATAGGTGACAACCCGAAATTTTTATTTGTATAAGTTCCACAGTCAAACACTTCAAATAATATTCAAAAACATTTCAATACATTTTGGCCGGATTTAAACCCGTTTGGTGTTTTATTTTAATTTATTTTTCGTTGAACGATTTATTAAATGGAAGTTACGCAATTAGGGGTGTGTAATAAGTCGGACAACCCGACCCCCTAGCTAAGTGTTTGCGGCCAAACTAGGAAGTTTCAGCCGTAAACACCCTTCTCCCCAAGAACTCATGCATATAGCATGAGTTTACCCCTTGTCCTCACTTTTTACCACTCCCCACTCAAGAACACTAGTTTTCTCTCAAGTATCATCATCTTCTTCTTACAAATCCACTAAAATTGTAAGTTTTCTTCACTAGATTCTTTCATAAAAACACTTAATCTAGTGTCTATACATCTTCTCATCCAAGGATTTCCGATTTTTACTTAGATCTTCAAGAATCTTCAAATCACCAAGAACATCAAGAACACTTTTGTGTTTTTGAGTCCTAAAACACCTCTACAAGCTTCCTATAAGTAAGTATGCTTCATCTAGCTAGTTTTTCACTTATTATTCTTGTATTAAACACCCAAAAACCCCCCAAGAACATGTGTTTACGGTTTGGGGATCTCCCAAAACCGTAAACACCCCAAATAGGGGTTTTGATGCCCCAAACTCCTTCCAATGCTTAGCAAATGAACTAGGGACTTGCATGATTGATCTATGGACCACAAAACACGAAAAGGATGAAGTGTGGAGGGTTTACGACTGTAAACTCTTGAGGGTTTACGACCATAAACTCCCAAGGAGTGGTCCAAGGACCGCAAACTCCAAGGGAGTACCCTTTTGAACCCTAATCACTTCTCAAGCCTTTGATTTGATCTTAGAAGCCTATCTTGTGATACATGAGACCTTTAAACACCCAAACCCACCATTCCCATGAGTTTACGGCCGTAAACTCATGGGGGAAATGGTCTCTCAACCGTAAACTCACATTAAGTTGACCATTTGAAGTGTAAACTCCATAGTGAGGCCATACACTCCTTAGAAGCAACCCTTAGCACTCCTAGCAATTGAAACAAAGTGTTTTCATGCATTAGAGTGTCTTTACTTACCTAATTAGTGATTAAATAACTAATTAGACACATCTATGTATCACTATATGTTACATAGAATCCGTGGTTGTGTTCAAGTCCTCACTTGACACCTAGCATCCTACTCAGCACTTCCATCCACTTCACTCACTACAAGTGACTTCATACCCATTTATTAACCTTTTAAATGTTTTAACTGCTCTTATGGGGGGAATACAAGTTGAATCAAACAAGTTATAGTATAAACCACATGTGATTTATAACTTGCAACCAAAAAGGATTTTCTATATTTTCAACTGCTTTGCCAACAAAACTGTTTCAAATGTTTATCAAACTCATTTCATGTTAAATCATTATATAACTATTTCTAAAACTCTTTTAAACTTCATTTATCTGCAAATCATGTCTACACTAATATATTTATATAAGTAAGACTTGAAGGAATTAGGACTAATAGCTCACCTTACTTCCTGTTCTTGTTTGATTGTGGGCTTAGGGTACCTTGTTATTAGTCCGACTGTCGTTGAATTCTAAGTTATATATCATATATATTTATGTTAGATATAAAAGTCTTCATTTCAGTTCAGTGCCTTTGTGTATTAAAGGCATGCAACCAACATTACTATTTAACTATAATAGGTATAGTTAAGGATTACTACTCATTATTACTATTTCCATGACAATTACCAGAGTCAATACAGTTATGAGTTAATACATGCTAGATACTATACAAAGAGAATACTATATACTATACAAGAGAACACCCTATACATTATACTAGAAAGTACATTATGCATTTTACAAGAGAACATACTAAAATAGAATGTGACATACTATTTCTCGATACAACACATCATTGTGTTATCACCGTGTAACCAGAGTCTCCTGGAGGGAGAGCGGGCAATATGTGTATAGATCTATATTGGACAGACACTCCCACATACTGACTGCTAGCTACAGTTCGAGTCGAAAGGCCAAAGGGTGACAAAATGTTACCTTACTACTTATGACTCGGATGGTCAACAGGATTCGATCGTCAATCAGCATGGTTACATACGAGTTCACATTTAAACCTTTAATTAATACATTAAGAATTAAAGGCAAAACAGACTCCCTGGGGTGTATTGTACATTAATACTACCTGGGGCCTGCACTTCATTACATATAGCCGATAGCGATGTTGTTGGGGTAAAACATTATTTTTTCCCATCACTCTACATGAATAAAGTCTAAAACTATATTTTTATACTATTAGTTACTGGGAAAACTTGTGCATTTTCAAAGGAACAAACAAACAATCGGGTCTTGGTAGAAGACTACTTTTTACTAGAAAACATAGGGTTTTCTAGGGTTTATACTATTTTTCAAACTTCAAAAATTCTCTTTTATACTACATTGTTGTGAACATTTTTATACAAGCAATGACACTAAATACTTATGAACTCACCAGCTTTATGCTGATAAACTCTTTCAAAATAACTTGTATTCTCAGGTCATCAGTAGACAGGTACAGATGCAGCTTTTAGGAAGATGGAGCACATACAAGACTCCTCTTTATTTTGATTATATTTTTTTGGTGTCTAACAAACTGTACAGAACACGCTTGTATTACAATTAATATATTAATGCAATGGATGTTGTTGGTTGTCTTTACTATTATGCATTGTTATGATACTGTACATGACGTCCTCCACCCCACAACATAGTCTGTCGTTCCTGGTTTTGGGGTGTGACAAAATTCTCTCGAACACAACTGATTAATACCTTTCTTCGGAGCAAGTCATTTGTGACTTTATCACTAAGATTGGTCTCACTTACTAACTTGGTTTGAATGCATTCCATGTTATGAATCAACTTATGTGTTTACTTGATATATCACCTGCTGTCATTTATGTTTCTTTATATTTCCTCAACTAACTATCTAACCATCTAACATATTAACTTATTATTGTTGAGCTTTTAAATCCTTTGAGATTAACTAATTCCACAATCATACTTGTTATAACGTTTGTTCAAGTGTGTCTCAAGTTTTTTTTCTCTCAACAATTGGTATCAGAGCCATAGTGGTTGTTTTTTGATAAATAGAACTCTGATTTTTCAAAAGGCCTTCTATACCACTGAAGCTCATTTTAAAAAAAAACACAATGGCACAAGCACTTTCTCTAAAAGTTTCCAATAGTGTTGGTGGTTCAAATCGAGCTCCAATACTGGTTGCAAATGAATACCATCACTGGTCTCAAAGAATGGAAAGATACTTAAGGAGAATTGGTAGAGATGTTTGGCGATCTGTTGAAGAAGGACCACATGTACCTGTTCTTACACCTGTTCAAACTGATGGCGCCATAGCCAGACTAGGAGGAGGACAACCAGTCTTGAACCGTTCCACCAAGGATGATCTTGATAAAATGAAAAATGATGTTGTTGCTTTTTATGAAATCTCTTGTGGAGTTGCTCCTGACAACTTCGACATTATCATAAACTGTAAATCAACAAAAGAGATCTGGGATGTTCTCAAGAACTTGTATGAAGGTTCAGAACAAGCTCAAGATAAGAAGCTCACAACTGCACTCAATGAATTCAACAACTTCAAAGCTCATGTTGGTGAAAGTTTAGAGGACTCCTTCAAAAGGTTGATTCTGATTGTTACTATGTTATCAGATGCCGGCACCATCCACAGTAACCATGAAACAAACCTTCAGTTTCTCAACGGGTTAGGAAGACATTGCACTACTGCTAAGATAATAGTTCAAGGAGATAGAAAAATTCATTCCATGTGTCTTTACAAGCTATATGCGGAATTGCAAGCACAATAATCCACCGTACTCAAAGACTATGCGGACTTCGGAGGACCACTTGCTCTTGTAGCACAAGCTCCTCACAACCAGTCTTACTCTCCCTCGTATGACACTACACCACAGTCATACGAAGCTGACTCAGAGTATGATGATGAAGAAGAATTTCAAAAGGCTATTACTCTAGTTAGTAAACAGTTCAACCGACTACCACCCCACTCTTTTCGCAAGAATCAACTATTCAATAAACCTCCTTTCAATCGTAACTTCAACCCACAAAGCAATCACTCTCATTATCCTAAAAATTCACACCCACAACCGCAATCTCAAAACACTCAACCAAAGGAGACACTGCAGTCCATGCAAACCTCTGACTCCGGTACCCCTTCAGAAGACAAAAGTGATGTTGTAATATGTCACAAATGCAACAAAGAGAATCATTTTTCAAAGGATTGCAAAGCCAATGTAGTAAAAGATAGAGCATTCTACCTTAGAATGGCTCAAGAACTGGAAGAAAAGGAAAAGGCTAGGGCGTATGTGGCTCATGTTAAAAGAGACCATCAAGTTTGGTCATCTGGAGATGAAGAAGAAAACATCAGCAACATCAAAGGAGAAGGCAAAATCTGCATGCAAGCAACTGCTGATGATGATGGTTCTACGAAGCTGGAAAGGAACTACTGCTACATGGCAAAGGATGGAACTCTAAGCATCGCCGATCAGGTAAAACTCATGATTCAAACTCTAAACAATAACATGCATGACTGTCAACCTTTTATAGATAATCTTAATGACACATGTGTTGCCATCCTTTCAGACTACAACAAAGCCTTAGATGAGAAGAACATAGCGTCCCAAGAGATGTTTCATGTGAGAGGACGACTGGACAAAAAAAGACTCAAAATGGCTATGTTAGAAAGAGATTTAGAATTAGAAAAGTTGCAAGAATGTTTAGTGAAACCCAACTAGAAATAGCTTTGAACCAAAGAGATTTAGCTCAGAGTGAGATTGTACGTTTAAATCTTGTAATAGAAAAATTGTTCAATGAAAGTGAAGCTATTGAAAATTTAGTTAATAATGGAACCATGGACAATACATACAATTGGGGTTGGTCCAATGGATATCCTAGCACAGAGGATTCCTCACCCCGGTTTAACAAAGATCGACTTTATGTCCCTCAGGACCGAGAATTTCATTTTCCAATCAATGACAAGACTTTTCCCGAAGATATCAAAACACACTTCGGTAGACTTCATAATCTAAGTAATAATTGTGTCATTGAGGAAATTATGCCTGAGGCTTCGGATCACACATGTGACCAACCTTTTATATGTGGCACAATCAGTCCAAATTCTCAGATCTCATCTATTGTTGATGAAGAAATAGTCATAGAAAGTCCCAAAGTCTCACAGGACTTTCCACCCTTGTCCTCAGACCGCAGTGCCTCTCACTGCTGTCATGATTCTCAGAAAAATCCCATTCCCATCACAACCCACACTTATGCTATGGTAGCTAAGTCTTCTTTACCAAATTCCACAATCAAAGGTTCAGTGACTCTTCAACCAAGTCACCATGAACTACCCATAGAAATTTTTGAAGTAGGTCAATGTTCTCAAAATCCTGAATTTTCAAGTTCTGATGAGTCAATCCCTCGGTGTCAAATTTCTTCAAAGGCTTCCAGGAAACCGCAGTTAAACACTAATGACTGCGGATCTCCAAAAACTTTAGCAAAAAGGCTTTCAAAGAGGATATTCGATCTCAAGGCGCAAATCGACAAATCTTTTCTAAAAACAAAAGCCATATCAGATTTCCAAAATCTAAGAGTCCAGAAAAGTTTGTTTTTGCTCACCATTTCAAAAAACTCTCCCATCAAGAAACCATGCAAAAAGGAATGTGCAGTTTCAACATCCGTTCCTAATTCATCTGATAAAACCCAAAAGAAAGAAAGGTCTTTTCAAAACAATGGTTTTCAAATCTATTCCTCAGATGATCCAAAATGGAAGGGTATCTTACCCACTCCAACACTTTTAAAATCACCTCAAAGTTTCAACAAATGGAAAGGCATTTTACTAAATCCCAAGAATAGGTCCAAAGTGTCTACATGTGCAACATCTTCTTCAAGACAAACTTTTTCTAAATCCAACAGTTCACGTGTCAAATCTTACCAACCTCGGACCAGTCACAAATCAACCACACCCTTTCGACCGCTGACCAAACAAAGAGCCAAAACAAAAGACAAAATTTCAACATGTCAATGTCAATGTAGTTGTCAGAAAAAGTTTTCTCACGGCAAAACTGACCTTTTTCAGAAACCTCGTAACTTTTCAAAAAGGCACTACGCTCCAAAAACTCACTAATACCCAGGACTAGGATTAAAAGTTGACACGAAACCAATCCCTGCAACCTCTTTTCATGCATCAATCAGAAGCTCATTTATTGTCCCAGGCTCCAAACTAGTTTGGATGCCTAAATTAACCGTGTAATTTTTAGGCCTTGTGCAAGGAGGAACAAGAAGAAGAATGGTTATTCGATAGTGCCTGCTCCTTGCACATGACAGGAATGTTAGAGTACCTTCGATATTTCAGGCCAATTTGCAACGGTGGAAATGTCACTTTTGGGAGCAATGCTAATGGGATAATCCGATGTTATGGGTTTCTCACTACGAGAAACTTCTCTATTCAAAAGGTTGCTTATGTAGAAGGCCTTAAACACAATCTCATCAGTGTTGGTCAACAATGTAAAGCAGGCCGTCGTGTTAAATTTGATGACCAGTTTTGCTATGTAATGACAAGTGATAGAAGCACTTGTCTGATCAAGTCCAAATCCGAAGGTACTATGTACCCTCTGGATATATCTTTGATCATAGGCAAACCACAGTTATTCTTTCTATCCAAAGTCGTATCCGAAGTCAGCTGGCTATGGCACCGCAAGCTCGTTCATCTTAACTACATATACATTAACAACTTGGTCATCGGAGAACTAGTCAGAGGTCTTCCAATCCTCAAGTTCAGCAATGATACTCTCTGTCCTGCATGTGAGTGTGGAAAGAAATTCAAGGCAAGTCATCCCACGGTGATTGATTCCATAATCTCTGAACCATTGGAACTTTTACACATTGATCTCTGCGGTTCATCTACCGTAGCCAGTCTTCATCACAAAAAATACATACTGGTTATTGTGGATGACTTCACACGTTTCACATGGGTCTTCTTTCTTCGACTCAAGTCAGAAACACCGTAGGTGTAGATCAACTTCATCAAGGAAATTGAACTTTAGATCAAGTTACCAGTCAGACGTATCTGAAGTGACAATAGAACCGTGTTTACTAATCATCTTCTAAATAGTTTCTTGGTCTCCAAAGGGATTACACACAACTTCTCACCTTCTTACACACCATAACAAAATAGCATAGTAGAACAAAGGAACCGCACTCTAGTAGAAGCTGCCATATCTATGCATAATTTTGCAAATCTTCCTCTCTACTTCTGGGCCGAAGCAGTGGCCACAGCCTGTTTTGTTCAAAATCGAAGCATTGTGTGCAAACGTCTCAACAAAACACCATATGATGGTCTTAACAACCGCAAGCCAAATGTTCGATTCTTTCATATCTTTGGGTGTAGATGCTTCGTCATAAACAATAGAGATCACCTTAATAAATTTGCACCGAAGTCTGATGAAGGCATCTTCATTGGCTACTCCACTAACAAAGTTACTTATCGAGTTCTCATTAGACGCACAAGGTTGATAAGTGAAAGCTTCGATGTAAAGTTTGATGACTATCACATCCGCAACTCCGCTCTATCAACTGAAACCACCGCAATTCTAGAAAGTGATATTCCTGCCTCTTCGGGTACATTAAATCTAGTTGAAATAAACTATGATGATATCTTTGATCTTGTTGATACAGCCAAGTTATCTGAAGTTCTCGTGTCTCTAGAAGCTCAGCAACAACATGCAGATGTATCTGGTCCAATAGCATCCGAACAAGTATCGCTAAATACTTCCACCTCGCTGGTTGAGGGGAAAACTCCACTCCGGACCATACAACAACCATCGAGGTTCTTGTACCAGAAGATGAAGCTCCAATCCGCAGCTCCAATCCGTAGAGTTTCAAGGATTCGGATGATGAAAACATAGAAAATGTTGACACAAGAACAGATTCAAGGATTATCACACTCCCATCCGGAATCCAGAGGACACCTTCGCCATCTGCCCAAGATAAATCTAATCCCGCCTTCCCAGTTCAAGACACTTTAGCAAGATGTTCTTAAGTCCAGGGGGAACTGCCCTCCCCAACTGCTGAGTTTTATGATATTGAAACATTCCCTCCACCGCAGTTGTTAATCATCTGATACCTCGTCTACATGTATGGTCGAGAGACCACCCACCAGGTTGAATTCCCAGGCCATAGCTACAAGCTTGAAAAGGCAGTCTACGATCTAAAACAATCCTCTAGAGCTTGGTATGAGACTTTATCTGAATTTCTTATCTCTTCAGGTTACAAAAGAGGAGTGATTGATCCTACTTTATTTCGAAAAGCAAATGGTGATCATCTGATGCTTGTACAAATATATGTGGATGATATCATTTTTGGCTCAAATGATCAAAAGATGGTGGATGAATTTGCTAAGCTCATGACCAACAAGTTCCAAATGAGCATGAATAGGGAGATTAACTTCTTTCTAGGACTTCAAGTGAAACAAGTCCCACAAGGGATATACATTCATCAAGAAAAATACACCTTAGAACTATTGACGAAATACTGAATGGATAATTGTTCTTCGGCTAAGGTCCCCATGGCCTTCGGTTATAAGATTTCTGCTGATCCCTCACGTGAATCTGTTGATCAAAAGTCTTATAGAGGTATTATTGGCTCTCTGATGAACCTCACTGCTAGCCGACCAGATATAGTTTTTGCCACAGGTGTATGCGCAAGGTACCAAGCTGACCCAAAACTGTCTCATATGAACGCAGCCAAACAAATCCTACGATACTTAAAAGGAAGCAAAACTCTTGGATTATGGTACCCCGCAGGAAATGATTTCAGTCTTCAAGCATTTACAGATGCGGATCATGCTGGATGCAAACTTCATCGTAAAAGCACCTCAGGTGGATGTCAATTTCTGGGTGGAAGACTAGTCAGTTGGTCCTCAAGGAAACAAAATTGTGTATCATTGTCTACCGCAGAAGCTGAATATGTGGCCGCAGCCAGCTGTTTCTCTCAAGTCTTATGGATGAAAACACAACTGCTAGACTACAGATACAGAATGCTGCAGATACCAATCTATTGTGACTCTGAAAGTGCCATAGTGATTTCTCACAATCCTATTCAGCACTCCAAGACTAAGCATATTGAACTACGGTATCATTTCATCAAAGACCACATCCTGAAAGGTAACATTGAACTAATTTTTGTCCATACTCATGAAGAGATTGCTGATGTATTTACAAAGGCACTTGACTCTACAAAACTCAACACTCTCTTACAAATGTTAGGAATGATGAATCCGGACCCATAATTCTTTTTGAATTGATAGGTACCCCAGACCATCATTGGTCTCTGTTGCGGTTCTAGTTGAAGTTATTTATCTTAGATGGTTTTGGTATATTCTATGTACCGCAACCATATATCATAATTATACTTCAATGGTCCTTATTGTTTGTTATTACTAATCTTTGCTCCAAGTGTTCATCTCATTTCATCTACCGCAGTCATCCATCTGACGACATATGATCCATCAGCAATGAAGTGTCTATCTGCAGTCACTTTAATTGATTTTCAGATTGTTACATTCTTTTGAAAAACAAAAAAAATGGTGTGCTATTTAATGATCCTTCATTAAATAGAGAAAACATAAAGAAAAACATTCATTGTGCATCTATCTCATTCTTTTGAATAAACCTCGTGTCAGACCTATTTTAGGTATGATGACAAAAAGAAAGATTTTCCAAATCAAATCCTTTTAATATGTCTCTTCCTATTACCCTAAACCATCAAATCCGTTACAACTTACCTTTACCCAACGGATTGATCTCACCCTCACCACACGTTCACCAGACGTGGTCACAAATCTGACATTTCATTAAATGCAAACCTTTTTGGTAAACCCCAAATTCAGATTTAATCCTTCTTTTCATAATCTGTGGCTGAGATTAATACTCTTAATTCAAAATAAACAGCCAAACATTTTTACCCAAATTCACTTAGGGCAAAAATGTTTCTCGCTCCCTTAAGCCACTATAAAGCCCCTTTCTTCTCCACAAAGAAAAGTCTACGCTCTCTAAACCATAAACTTTTCTCTTGCATTCTACTTTCCTTCTTCAAAGCTTCCTAAGAAAAACTCAACAATGGTGAAATCTGGTGTATCCAAGAAACTTTACAAGGCATCTGGATCAGTGAACCCCACTGG
Organism: Lactuca sativa; assembly: GCF_002870075.4. Classification (NCBI taxonomy): domain Eukaryota; kingdom Viridiplantae; phylum Streptophyta; class Magnoliopsida; order Asterales; family Asteraceae; genus Lactuca; species Lactuca sativa. The sequence goes on from NC_056627.2 coordinate 195,026,051, forward strand.
TTCGGACTCTGTTTTAAGACATCTCACACCGATGATTGCTTCAAGCAACTTCAGGGTCGTGTTTGAAGAACATTCTTTCTAAAATGCCCCCACAAAACTGATGATCAAGTTCTTGTCTAATCACCCACTGTTTGCACCCTTCGATTCATTCACAGACGTTGTCCCTCTCTCAACCCTCTTCAAGTGTGCATTTTCAGCCTATCGACCACTCGAAAACCTTCAAGAAGTGCATCTCAATCTAGTCAACGATTCTCTTGTCATCTTGACAAAGGAGAAATTTCTAACTGCCATAAATCTCCTTGTTCATCCATCCATCAAGGTTTTCATTCCTTCAATGGCGGATATACTGTCAGCGCTCTACCAAATGGGATACCAGAAGATAATCAAGGGAATTGGGGAATTCAAGAAAAACCAATTGCCTGCGATCTGGCAATTCATTTGTCACTTCATCATCCGCAGTCTATCTGGCAGAACCGGAGGCACAGACAACTTGGGACTAAAGCTCCTATAACTCGTATGGAGCATCTTCACAGGGCATGATGTCAACTATGATCAGATCCTATGGGATGATATCTTGTAGTACATTCCAAAAGAAAGCCTACGAGAGAAACCTACTGAACTCACATTTCCAAGGTTTTGGTCTCTCTGCATCTCCGACCTCCATGCGGATGCAGGAATCAGCATGGGCAACGACATCAACTTCTTTATCACCAAGGATCTTAAAAGGTACAATCCTTCCTCTGATCAGACTGTTTTTGGACCAATAAGAAGACTGCCCACTAACATTCTTTCTACCCTCAGTCCTGAGACAGCTGATGTCTCAGATCACATTGAGGCTACGGAAGGTATTGCCCCATACCTTCCTACCCCACCTCTTCCAACCCAATCCGCAGTCATTGATCCTGCTAGTACCGCAGTCCCATCTTCCACAACTCTTTCCAACATTTCCTTATCCCAAAGATGCAAGCAGCTAGTCTCTGCTCGTCAAGGCCCCCACAACACCAAGAAACAAGGAACTCCTAAAAAAGGATGCTTCCAAGCCTTCCAAGCCCTCCAAGAAAAGAAAAACTCCACCAGTAATCACTATAGTCAAACCAAGAAATCGTATCTCTAGCAGTGACTCTGATGAGGATGATCAACCCATTGCAATCCTCAAGAAACACAAATCCGATCCCACTAGCCATATACATGATAGGACTGATACCTCAGCCTCTCAACAGGCTCTGGTAGTCCTTGGGATGGCCACACATCCATTCGAAACAACCATCCTATACCAATCAGGCGCAAGCAGTGCGTCTGATTCACCACAACGTGGAGACTCCCCCTTAGGTCAATCCCAGGAGGATGGCTCAGGCTCCCGCCCTAAGGTCTCCAGGGCTTCCCGTCTTCACTTCTTTACCCCTGAGGAGCTGCACTCCATTCTTTTGTCTGTCACCCAAACACTTCAAACACCATCCCAACCGCAAGGTGATTCTTCAGCCTTTTCCAGAACTGAGCCGAGGCCAGACTTGACTTTAGGTTAAGGAGACCAAGGAAGCTCAGGAAATCCTACTCTGCTTACATCAGTAACAGGAGGTTTAGGGACGGTGAGCACAAATGTGCAAGGATCCGTGAACCCGAGGGACACCTCGGTGCGCTTTCAAGGAATTGACGACTTTGATTTGAATGACTCCTGGAGTAAGTATCAACCATCCAATGAAGCCGAAGCCAAGAAATATGTTGCTTTCTGTAGGGAATTCCAAGCAAGAAAGGCAAGACAAACAAAGCAGCTTCAGCAGAAACAACAAGAAATTTTCTATGTGGCTAAGTATTGGTCAGACGCAATCAACAATGCCAATATTGTAGCTACTTTCTTCAAAGTCCATGCCCTGATGGACAACATGGCTGATACCATCCGCAAGGCTCAAGAGGCGACTGCTGATCAGACTCCCTCAAAGCCTCCTCCATCTCCAACTGCCAGAGACTCCCAAGATGCAGGCACCGAGATCGAAGTTAGTTCTGCTCCTACCTTCGGTTTTGACGATGTTGATCTTCAAGAGGTCAATCAACTAATCCCTTTGGATGATGACCTTATGATTTATGTTGAAGAAGAAGAATCGAGTGGCTCTCAGCACTCAACCTCCAAGCAAAAGAAGAAGAAAAAGAAGAAAAAGATGGTCGTCTCAAGAAAAGAATTTCTCGATCTTCAATCCAAGGTTGATCAAATCTTGTCCGCAGTCAAGTCTACTCAACCGCAATCTGACGACAATGTTGTGCCACAGTCCTTAATCGAAAGGATTGAACGACTAGAAGCAAGGGAACGAATGGCTGCTGAGAGAATTTCTCTCAAAGTTGAAATGGGGATAAGGTCCCTTGAAAACAATCGTCAAGAGGATCACAATGATTTTATGGCTGCTGCGGAGCGCCTTATATTTGAGGTATCCGCAAGAAAGGACAATTTGCAGGTAGCCATTGCGGATCAATCTTCTCGGTCTCAGAAACTAATAGATGAGACTCACACTGCATATGAATCCACTATCTCAGTTCTCCACACAACAATCAATAAACTCCAACATTTATTGTCATCCAACTTCCATGGCTCCGAAATTCTCCAATTAACAAAGGAAATACATCAACTGCTCTTCAGCACCTCTATTCCTGACAATCAGCAACTGGCTGAGTTTCTCAAAGTCCAGTTACAGGAAGTTTGTGCTAAAGTCGATGGCCTTAAACAATGGCTTGAGGAGGCTCCGGATCTGAACTCCTCAAGAGGAGGAAGTGAAGAAGAAGTACATCGAGAAGAAGACTATGAAGAAGAACATCATTCCAACAACGCTTCTCAGAAAATCCCTCACCGCAACACCACTCTCCACCACCGCAACACAAAATCATTCCTTCCCCTAAAAGACCTGAAACTCCCCCACACTTCAAGTATCATGCATATCACATGTCCTCTCCAAGATCAAATGACTCCCCTGTAACGAAGCAAAAGAAAGCTGACTGGAAAGCAGCCAAACTTGCAGAGCTCATTTGGAGACAGTGCGGTTTTGAAATTGTGATGGATGAATCCTTAATAAACTCCTGGATCAATCCCCACCGCAGACTTCTTGATGACGACTACAAACCATACCTCACGTATGTTGAACCTCCTTCGGATGGATACTGGGATGTCCCTATCTCCCCAAACGCTAAATACTTCACTGTATTTGAGCAGTTTGAGCACAACCTTCCTGATCACAAGAGACTGCCAATGAAGTTCGAGAGACTTAACCGATTTTATGCCAAGCATGTGTCTCCCATTGAGAAAATCTGGTCCAACGACATACCTTCAGCAGTCAAGAACTTCAAACCTCGCAAATTTATGAAGGCTGATTTTGTGCAATACACACTCACAAGAAGGAATCAGGACTATGTCCACACCCAATCTGACTTCCTCTGCATGAACCCAGAAGAAGTCTTCCTGATAGCAAAGGTGTTCCAGAATAAGTGTGAAAAGCATCCGAAGATGAAGATAGCACTTAAAAGGGCAAGTACTTATCTGAAAGAAACTGTGTGTGACTTTGTAAAGATTGATGCGGAGATCCACCCAATCATTTCCAAAAGGATTGATCTACCTCCTCTTGATCCCGCACCGATGCCAACCGAAGGTTACGAGGAAAGATCCGTTGGTGCTACAAACTTTCCTGAACTTGGAGTTATCTTCAAAAGGAAGACTGATCAGGTCAAGTACTTCATCCCCATGGCCTCCATGAACTGCCTCATGAAGAAACAACTTGAAATTTGTCGAACCGCAGTGGAAAAATCGAAGCATACAATTGCCGAAGTCAAGTTTGAGATTTTAAGAAGGATCACCTGGTTGGAAAATGTCAGGAAATTTTGGTGGATCCTGATCAAGTTCCTTAAACTTGATAAGTGAAGAAAATTAAAGGTCACTTAGGGGCAAAATTGTTGATACATAAAGTAACCCTCTTAATTTTTGTCTACCGCAGTCTACAGCTCTCCGCAGTCAAGCTCCCTCAGCAATCACATCCGAAGTCGTCAAAGCTACCGCAGTCTTTCTTTCAATACTTAGTCTATTTTATATGTATCTCTTGTAATACTCTCTATTGTCCAGTATGCCTTGCATGGCTACTCTTACAGAGTAAATCTACTATATCTGTTTAGTCTCTATAAATAGAGACTACGCTTTATCAATCAATACAGATCTCTTCTTACTCATCTTTAGATCTTAATTATCTTCAAGTTATCCTTACACATCGCATATCTTTCTTACTCTCTGAAATCCTCTCGAACACAACTGATTAATACCTCTCTTCGGAGCAAGTCATTTGTGACTTTATCATTAAGATTGATCTCACTCACTAACTTGTTTTGAATGCATTCCATGTTATGAATCAACTTATGTGTTTACTTGATATATCACCTGCTGTCATTTATGTTTCTTTATATTTCCGCAACTAACTATCTAACCATCTAACATATTAACTTATTATTGTTAAGCTTTTAGATCCTTTGAGATTAACTAATTCCGCAATCATACCTGTTCTAACGTTTGTTCAAGTGTGTCTCAAGTTTTTTCTCTCAACATTATCAATACAATGGTTGTTGTTGCTTTGATTACTATTTTACATTTGTTATGATACTGTACTTGACGTCCTCCGCCCCCGAACGTTTCCTCCGTTCAGGTTTGGGGGTGTGACACAAATGTATTTTATTTATATATAAAACATTGGGATATCATCGTCAATACAGAAACATAAGCATAACGAAATATTACAAGCCTTACAGTAATTAAACTAGTGGCCTACTACTCCTTGAATCTATCAGCAAAATGTATATTTCATATTGCCACCTGTGATACAATAAAATGAGTGGGTCAGGTTGGGAAACTTGGTGAGTACATAGGGTTTTCAATCCCACAATGTGATAATATTGTATATCTCAAAATCTTCAAATCCAACTATTATCATTAACACAAATATATCATATCTCTAGAAAAATTTATCCCATCTAGTCGATTCCCGCTATAGATCCTATACAAAGATCTAGCATAAAGGGTCAATATGAACAACAAACTGACGACGTTGCTTCGGAAATTCCTTGCCAGCAAATGAGGATCAATAAATACATCAAATGAGGGGAATGGAACAAGTTTCACCACGAACCTTCGTTCGTAAAAACAATAAGACAATTAAGTCAGGTGTAACAGCTCAAATTTTCAAATAAAATTTTCATTTAAAACAAAACATCATTATTCGACAAAAGAGTTTATTCCAAGTTTATTGCAAAAGTATAAATAATAAATCTCCAAGATCTTCACCAATGGCAGTGTGTACGTGTCACGCCGGCGCCTTTCCACGGTCATCACTAGTACCTGAAAAACATAAACACAACTAGTAAGCATAAATGCTTAGTGAGTTCCCCAGTATACGACTTACCCACATACGCCTTCCGGCCCGGACCTTTCGGTCCACATAACATTGCCTTCCGGCCCGTAACATAATCGCCTTCCGGCCCATAACATATCGCCTTCCGGCCCGTATTAAATTGCCTTCCGGCCCATAGTATTTTGCCTTCCGGCCCATAATAGTATAAAACATAACACATGTAACATAACGCACATAACACATAAGTCATACATCATACCGTTCTTTCTATCACATAAAGTCTCGCCTTCCGGCCCGTATAAGCATACATCACATATAAGCATACATCACATATAAAGCATCTACCTCTCTAGACATAGCATAAATATAACACATACGACCTTCCGGTCTCACAGTCAAACCCTTCCGGGTGAAGTATAGTGAGAAGACTCACCTCGTAGTATGCAAGCTATAAACCCTTTGAGCTACTCGCACTCGATCCGCTAATCCGCAGGTTCCCTATAATACCACATACCTTTATTAATGATCTTATCAAATAAGACGATTGACCCTACTAAGTTACATACAGGTCAACGGTCAATCTTGACCGGACTCGTCGAGTGAAAAGGGCAACTCGGCGAGTATAGACACCCCGACTCCACTCGCCGAGTCTAAAGGACGACTCGACGAGTTCTAGTAGATCTTCAAGCTACTCGCCGAGTCTGAAGAACAACTCGGCGAGTCCTAGTGAATCTTCAAGCTACTCGCCGAGTCTGAAGAACAACTCGGCGAGTCCTCGCCATGCAGTCAATCCGCTGCCTCCTGTATTTCGCATGATTTCGAAGTATATAGATATGGGGCTTCCTGGACTTTCACATATACTATTACAGGGGTTTTTTTAAACACTTGAAACAACACTATAATCTAACAATTCCTTAAATGGGTTTCCTAAACCCTAAATTCGCATACAACGTAAAAGCTACAGATTATGATCCGAAGATTACCTGGAAACGTGTTCCCTGTGTCCCCAACCTCCAATACTCGACTCCTTGGACTTCCTTTGATCACCACCTTGCCTCTCCTTGTCTAACAATCTCTTCAACCTTCCTCTAGCCCTCACTCTTGCTCCAGATGCCCACAAACTCCCAAGGTATCTTCAATCGGCCAAAAGACGCGACATGACGGCCATAAGATCATTATATACGATTCAGAATCGAAACGGCTAGGGTTCAGCTGAACAGCGTCGACTCGCCGAGTCCCTTATTGGACTCGTCGAGTCCAGTCGCGTATCTGCGACCAAGACCATGGCCCTACTCGGCGAGTCGTGCACCAACTCGCCGAGTCCCCTCCTAAATGTGCCCCAAAAATAATTTAAAGAAATACCTGAAATTCCGGGCTGTTACAACTCTCCCCCACTAGAACTAGACTTCGCCCTCGAAGTCTCATTCTGCGAATAACTCCGGATGTTGCTCCCGCATTTCTCTTTCCGGCTCCCACGTCATCTCCGATCCCTTCCGATGTTGCCACTGAACCAACACCAGAGGTATCTCCTTGTTCCGTAGAACCTTGATCTTCCGATCCCTGATAGCTACTGGTCTCTCGGCGTAATTCAGACTCGCATCCACCTGAATATCTTCTAACGGAACCACTGCTGCCTCATCGGCTATACACTTCCTCAGCTGTGATACGTGGAAGGTATTGTGAATCTGACCCAGCTCCGCTGGCAACTCCAACCGATAAGCTACCCGACCTACCCTTGCAATTACCCGAAATGGACCTATGAACCGGGGCCCCAATTTGCCCCTCTTCCTGAACCGGATCACCCCTTTCCAAGGAGAAACCTTTAGGAGAACGAAGTCGCCAACCTGGAATTCGAGCTCGGACCGGCGTCTGTCCGCATAACTCTTCTGTCGGCTCTGGGCGGTCAATAACCTCTGCCTCACTCGTTGAATCTGTTCGGTCGTTTGAAGTACGATCTCTGTACTGCCCATCACTCTCTGTCCCACTTCTCCCCAGCAAATGGGAGTCCGACACCTCCTACCATACAACAACTCAAAAGGTGGCATACCAATGCTCGAATGATGGCTGTTGTTGTAGGAAAACTCAGCCAGCGGCAGATGCGCATCCCAGCTACCCCCGAAGTCTAACACACACGCTCTAAGCATATCTTCCAATGTCTGGATCGTCCGCTCGCTCTGACCGTCGGTCTGGGGATGGTATGCGGTACTAAAATGCAGTTTAGTACCCAACTCCTCATGGAATTTCTTCCAGAACCTGGAAGTGAAACGTACATCGCGGTCCGAAACAATCGAGGTCGGCACTCCATGCCGAGATACTATCTCTCTCACGTATAACTCTGCCAACTTCTCTGCTGATGAACTTTCGCTAATGGCAAGGAAGTGTGCACTCTTTGTTAGCCTATCCACAATCACCCAAATTGCATCGACTCCCTTGGCAGTTTTCGGCAATTTGGTGATGAAATCCATCGTGATCTGATCCCACTTCCACTCAGGAATCTCCAAGGGTTGCAACTTACCGTGCGGTTTCTGGTGCTCGGCCTTAACCCTACGGCAGGTCAAACACCTCTCAACGAACCAGGCAACGTCTCTCTTCATGCAAGGCCACCAGTACTCCTTTTTCAAATCCAAATACATTTTCGTAGCACCGGGATGGATCGAGAATTTCGATCTGTGTGCCTCCTCCATCAAAGTAACACGTGTACCGCCCACGAATGGTACCCAGATCCGACCCCGAAATATCAGAAGTCCCCGCCCATCCGTAACGAACTCTGAAATCAACCCGACAACCCGCTCCTGTTTCTGCATCCCAGACTTCACGACCTCGGCCTGTGCCCCACGAATAGCATCTAATACCGGAGTCATCACCGTCAATCTCAAACACACGTCCCGCAATGGAGTACTCTCCGCCCTACGACTCAATGCATCAGCTACCACATTAGCCTTGCCTGGGTGGTATAGGATCTCACAGTCATAATCCTTAACCACGTCTAACCATCTCCTCTGACGCATGTTTAGGTTGGGTTGATCCATCAAATACTTCAAACTCTTATGGTCCGTGTATATGGTACAACGAACCCCGTACAGGTAGTGACGCCAAATTTTGAGGGCGAACACTACTGCCCCCAACTCTAAGTCATGCGTGGGATATCTCGCTTCGTGAGGCTTCAGCTGCCTCGATGCATAGGCTATCACATGGCCCCTCTGCATCAACACTGCACCCAGTCCTGAAATCGATGCGTCGCAATATACGACAAAGTCCTTCATCCCCTCCGGGAGAGCTAATACTGGTGCTTCGCACAGTCTCTGACGAAGTGTCTCGAAGGAAGTCTGCTGCTCGGGTCCCCATGAGAATGTAACACCCTTTCGGGTCAATTTGGTAAGTGGCACCGCGATCTTGGAGAAGTCCCTAATGAACCTTCGATAGTACCCCCGCCAACCCAAGGAAACTCCTGATCTCCGAAGGTGACTTCGGTGCCTCCCAACTCATCACCGCTTCCACCTTGGCCGGATCGACCAATATCCCTGCCTGATTTACAACGTGCCCCAGAAATTGAACTTCCCGCAACCAGAAGTCACATTTGGAGAATTTTGCATATAGCTTATCCGACCTCAGTACCTCAAGGACCTCCCTCAAATGTCCCTCATGCTGCTCCCTAGACCGCGAATACACCAGAATGTCGTCGATGAATACAATCACAGACCGATCCAGCATCGGCCTGCATACCCTGTTCATGAGATCCATAAACACTGCTGGGGCATTGGTGAGCCCAAAAGGCATCACCACGAACTCGTAATGCCCATACCGCGTCCTAAAGGCTGTCTTCTGGACGTCCTCATCCCGCACTCTTACCTGATGGTACCCTGATCTCAAATCAATCTTGGAAAACCAAGATGCCCCTTGCAACTGATCGAATAGATCATCGATCCTCGGTAACGGATAGCGGTTCTTGACTGTCACCTTGTTCAGCTCCCGGTAATCGATACACATCCGGTGTGAACCATCCTTCTTCTTGACGAACAGAATCGGTGCTCCCCACGGCGAGCTACTCGGCCGAATAAATCCCTTCCCCAACAACTCTTGAAGTTGCGAGGACAATTCTTGCATCTCTGGAGGTGCAAGACGATAAGGCACCTTCGCAATAGGCGCAGCCCCTGGAACTAGATCGATACCAAACTCCACTTGCCTCGCAGGAGGTATTCCTGGCAAATCCTCGGGAAAAACATCTGGAAACTCGCGCACCACTCGAACCTCCTTCAATGTCTTCGGTATCTCGGAACTCTCCCGCGTATCCATCACATACGCCACAAAACCGTTACATCCCCGCTGTAGGCATTGCCTCGCCCTAGCGGCCGAACAAAAAGCTGATCCCGGACGGGTACCCTCGCCGTATACCGTAAGAACTCCCCCACTAGGGTCTCGTATAGTCACCAGCTGACGCTCGCAGTCGATAACAGCGCTGAATCGGCTCAACCAGTCCATGCCTACAATGACACAGACATCCCCCATCGCAATAGGAATGAGGTCAATCGGAAACGCGACCCCGAAGATCTCTAGCACACATCCCCGAAGAACCTCCGTAGCACAAATCACCCTCTCAGCCGCAATAGAAACGCTCAAAGGTCAACTTAACGGCTCACTACTAATGTCGATGTGCTGACTAAAAGCTAACGATACAAACGATCTACTCGCACCCGAATCAAATAACACTAGAGCAGGCATAGAGTTCACAAGGAAAGTACCTACACATACATTAACATAAGCATAACATTTCGACCTTTAATTAAATACGCGAATGATAACATACCTGCCACAACATCGGGCGCAGCGCGGACCTCCTCCGCAGTCAGCTGAAAGGCTCTCCCGCGAGCCCTCGGGGCCTCGACCTTCGCCGGTCGGGTCTCAGTAGTCCGGGTAGTAGGTGTAGCTCCCTGACGAAGTTGCGGACACTCGGCCTTCCGATGGCCTGTCTGGTTGCAGTGAAAGCAAACCATAAACCCCTTAGGGCAACCCCTGGCAATATGTCCCTCCTTGCCACACTTGTAGCAACCACCAGCTCGTTACGCCCCCTCGTGACTCTTGCCGCACTTCGCGCAAGTGTGACCCTTCGAACCTCCCATCCTCGAATCAGCGAACTTAGTCCGCTTGGCTGCCGGCTGAGACTGGGCCGGCCATCGATCCACCTGCCGAGACTCAGCTTCCTCCCTCGCTTGAGTCTCCAACTCGATCTCGCGCTTCTTGGCGTTCGCCTGAAGCTCAGTGAAAGTACGATAGGTGGAGTTTGACACAAACTCCCGGATCTCCCTCTTCAAAACACCCAAATAGCGGCTCATCCGCGACTGCTCCGTAGATACCAGCTCGGGGCAGAACATTGCCCTCTCATGAAACTTCCGTGTGATCACTGCCACGGAATCAGTACCCTGCTTAAGGGTCAAGAACTCCTGAATCAATCGCTCCCTCTCTACCGGGGGAACGTACTCGTCCCTGAACATCTCCGTAAACCTCTCCCATGTCACCGCCGAAATCTCTGCCTGAGCGAAGTTCGCCGTCACGAACTTCCACCAATCCTTCGCTCCCAGACGGAGCTGGTTCAAGGCGAACCGTACCCTCAAGTGCTCCGGGCATGAGCAAGTATAGAAGCACCCCTCGATGTCGGCGATCCACCTCATAGCTGCAATCGGATCCTGCGTCCCATCAAATTCAGGGGGTTTCGTGTTGCTGAATTCCCTGAATAGTAATGAATCACCCCCTTGCGGCCTGGCAGCAGCCACAGCTGCGGTAGCGGCAGCAACTGCAGCTTCAGTAAGTGCGGCGTACCGCTCCTCAAACTCCTCCATCAGCGTGGTCTTAATAGACCCAAACATCTCCGGGATCTCAGCCCGGACCGCCGCAGCTACCTCTTCCTGAATAATCTGACGAATCTCCTCGTCACTCGCACCGCTCGAACTCGCCCCATTGCGTGTGATAACCATGATGTCTCTGAAATACAACATAAAATCATCAGAGACTCCACCAAGTACAATTGTACTCGATACGCGCCCTACCCAGTCTCCGATTTCCAGGGATTCTTACTTGAGTCTTCCACTGATCCGGTGCCTTCGGTAGTACGGGCCCAATACTACCGACCACACCGTATCAGTATTCGTCCCAAATCTTCCTCCCCAAATCCTGAATACTGAGTACTCTACCTCTAGTATGCTCTATCTACTTGCACGCTACAAAATATCTCATATAAGCAATCTCCCTAGACTAAGGCATCACAAAACAGGCAATTCTAGTCCTATCATGTATACCTAGTCTTCTAGCATGCATAACAATTCATAATTCAGTGCATAACATAACATCGTAAGGTATTCTGGGGATCTTTACCGTTCGGACGCTGGCTGCTCGTACACACTGTTCCATCCTTGTTTTACCGCCTTACCATTTATAAAATGTTGTGTCCTTATTATTTAAAAAGGTTTTTCCTCAAATCCCCGGTCTGAGTTCAGTTGCACCCAAAAGTACACCCGAATCCCTCAAACCAAGGCTCTGATACCAATTGTAACAGCTCAAATTTTCAAATAAAATTTTCATTTAAAACAAAACATCATTATTCGACAAAAGAGTTTATTCCAAGTTTATTGCAAAAGTATAAATAATAAATCTCCAAGATCTTCACCAATGGCAGTGTGTACGTGTCACGCCGGCGCCTTTCCACGGTCATCACTAGTACCTGAAAAACATAAACACAACTAGTAAGCATAAATGCTTAGTGAGTTCCCCAGTATACGACTTACCCACATACGCCTTCCGGCCCGGACCTTTCGGTCCACATAACATTGCCTTCCGGCCCGTAACATAATCGCCTTCCGGCCCATAACATATCGCCTTCCGGCCCGTATTAAATTGCCTTCCGGCCCATAGTATTTTGCCTTCCGGCCCATAATAGTATAAAACATAACACATGTAACATAACGCACATAACACATAAGTCATACATCATACCGTTCTTTCTATCACATAAAGTCTCGCCTTCCGGCCCGTATAAGCATACATCACATATAAGCATACATCACATATAAAGCATCTACCTCTCTAGACATAGCATAAATATAACACATACGACCTTCCGGTCTCACAGTCAAACCCTTCCGGGTGAAGTATAGTGAGAAGACTCACCTCGTAGTATGCAAGCTATAAACCCTTTGAGCTACTCGCACTCGATCCGCTAATCCGCAGGTTCCCTATAATACCACATACCTTTATTAATGATCTTATCAAATAAGACGATTGACCCTACTAAGTTACATACAGGTCAACGGTCAATCTTGACCGGACTCGTCGAGTGAAAAGGGCAACTCGGCGAGTATAGACACCCCGACTCCACTCGCCGAGTCTAAAGGACGACTCGACGAGTTCTAGTAGATCTTCAAGCTACTCGCCGAGTCTGAAGAACAACTCGGCGAGTCCTAGTGAATCTTCAAGCTACTCGCCGAGTCTGAAGAACAACTCGGCGAGTCCTCGCCATGCAGTCAATCCGCTGCCTCCTGTATTTCGCATGATTTCGAAGTATATAGATATGGGGCTTCCTGGACTTTCACATATACTATTACAGGGGTTTTTTTAAACACTTGAAACAACACTATAATCTAACAATTCCTTAAATGGGTTTCCTAAACCCTAAATTCGCATACAACGTAAAAGCTACAGATTATGATCCGAAGATTACCTGGAAACGTGTTCCCTGTGTCCCCAACCTCCAATACTCGACTCCTTGGACTTCCTTTGATCACCACCTTGCCTCTCCTTGTCTAACAATCTCTTCAACCTTCCTCTAGCCCTCACTCTTGCTCCAGATGCCCACAAACTCCCAAGGTATCTTCAATCGGCCAAAAGACGCGACATGACGGCCATAAGATCATTATATACGATTCAGAATCGAAACGGCTAGGGTTCAGCTGAACAGCGTCGACTCGCCGAGTCCCTTATTGGACTCGTCGAGTCCAGTCGCGTATCTGCGACCAAGACCATGGCCCTACTCGGCGAGTCGTGCACCAACTCGCCGAGTCCCCTCCTAAATGTGCCCCAAAAATAATTTAAAGAAATACCTGAAATTCCGGGCTGTTACAACTCAAAGGGGGTTAGATCTGATCCCACATCGACTGGGAAGGAGAACTAAGCATTTCTTATAAGGGGTGTGGATACCTTCCCTATCACAACGCGTTTTAAAGCCGTGAGGGCAGCAGATCCCATAAGAACTCTGTAGTTAAGCGTGCTCGGGCGGGAGTAGTACCAGGATGGGTGACCCCCTGGGAAGTCCTCGTGCTGAGTGGCCCAAAGCGGATAATATTGTGATACGTGCCAGAGGGGGGTGTTACAAATGGTATCAGAGCTAGGGCATGGGTCGATGTGTTCGACGAGGACGTCGAACCCTATAATGGGGGGTGAAAGGGGGTTAGATCTGATCCCACATCGACTGGGAAGGAGAACTAAGCATTCCTTATAAGGGGTGTGGATACCTTCCCTATCACAACGCGTTTTAAAGCCGTGAGGGCAGCAGATCCCATAAGAACTCTGTAGTTAAGCGTGTTCGGGCGGGAGTAGTACCAGGATGGGTGACCCCCTGGGAAGTCCTCGTGCTGAGTGGCCCAAAGCGGACAATATTGTGATACGTGCCAGAGGGGGGTGTTACATCAGGCGTGGTTATCTAGATAATTATGCCTAACAGTGGTCTGACACCGTGAGGTATTTTACCCCCAGACTCACCCTATCCGAAAATACAACATCAGACATACCTAGTGTCAAAAAAGTATGGGGAAATACTAAGAAAGTACTCTCGTACACTCCCGAACCCTGACACAAAATAGTGTCAAAAAAGACCATGTACATGATAACACTTCTATCACATTATAGTAGCCTGGTATGAGTAGGACTCACACCCCAGTACACAATAATACCCTGACACAAGTAGCACCTAAGACATAGAGCGTTGAAAAAGACTTAGTACTTAGAAAGTACTTTTATACGTAGGACATACTCCATCAATCATCAATCTCATCGAACAGAGTTTCTACTCTCTATTCCGATCACACATGTACCCTTAATAAGATACTACCCAATATCCAAACTTAATTCAACTAAGCATTTTAAGTCTTATTTCTTCACTAAGCAAGCTTACAATTCTTATAATCAACTTTCAATACTAACTCTATTTCGACAAAACTATCCTAATTTAGTGTAATATTTTATACAAAGTATTAAGTATTAACATACATTTATCTTCTCATTTATAATACTTCTATTATTATTATCATGTAAATACATCTCAACACATATAGAACCATGTCTGGTTCGCATAGCGTATTTCATACAATATACATATAACACATATTTCCAGATAATAAGCATATAACTCACATATAAACTTTAAACATATATTTAATTCTTTTATTAATACATGTATTAAAATCGTGTTCATGAAATGGACTATGCACTCACTTGTTAAAGTGACGACTCGAAATTTGAGCTTCACTTTGCTTCTAGCAATTGTCTTTTTATGACAACCCGAAACTTTCCATTTTGTTCAACCATTCACTTCAATATGAGTTAAAACTATTTCTACTAACTTTCAAACTTTTAGGAATAAGTTTGAGTGGTTTAAAGTTAGTGATTCAAGAGATATAAGGAGAGTGGATACCCTAGAGTGTACTAAGTAGCAAATCATGCCCAAAACTTTAAGAGTTTTGAGTTTACGGTCCAAAATGGAATTGGGACCGTAAACCCAAAAGGCTATATAAGTGTGACTTAGTTATTTTAATCACTTTTTCACATTTCCAAAGACTAAGGCCATTTCTCTCTCAAGTATCATCCTGTTTTCTTCAAAGATCTTCAACTAGTAAGTGTTTCTAGCCCTATTATCATTAGATCAAGTGTTAAACATCAAGAAATCATCAAGATTCCCCGAGAACAAGGTGTTCACGGCCCAAGATCTTCTTGGACCGTGAACACTAAAAGTAAGGCTTAAATGTGCCTTTTGTCCCTTTAGACCTTTAGAACAAGCATAGAAGCAACCCCTAACATGTTTAAACCATAAGAGCCTCAAGAAAACACCCAAATACCACAAGGATAAGGGGTTTACGGTCTAAGAATCTCCTTGGACCGTAAACACTATAAAGGTTGCTAAAAGTGTGCCAAAGTGCCTTAAACTCTAGCCAAACCTTAGAAGCAAACATGGAACCTTCCTTTGTTGTGTTTAGCACAAGAAAACCACAAAACTGCCCCATGATTTGGTGTTTACGGTTTGGGGAGCTCCCAAAACCGTAAACACCCCAATGAGGGTGTTAATGCCTCATGTTGCTTCCTTAAGCTTTGAAACTAGCCTAAACCTTCACCTAGAAGTGTTTTGGACTTGAAAACTTCATTTGAACATAAACCATTTGATTTTACTACCATAAAGTCAAAATCCATATGGTCCAAAAACCGTAAACCCTATAAAGGGGTGATATGTTTCCCTAAGCACTCCCTAAGGCTAAAACTTGAAGTTAGGATGCTTCAAAAGGACTTCTAGGACTTCAAACCACCACATTGTCAAGGTACCATGAGTTTACGACCGTAAACTCATGGGTTTACCACCGTAAACTCAAGTAGAGTGACTTACAAAACCGTAAACACCATTTAGTGCCATTTCACTTCCCTTGTTGAATTACATGTGATTCCAACACCTAGCCAAGGTGTTTCCAAGTCCCGGAAGGTGTTATCTTTCATATAGTTGTTTATAAACACTATATTCATGTCATTATGTGTCCTTAAATATCATTTAGGACTTATTGTGTCTCGGAACTTCATTCGTGGAACTTCTCATCCGTACGCGCATACCTGTTTGAATCACCCACATCAGGTGAGTTCATACCCCGTAATGAATCTTTTAACTATTTTAATTGTTTTAAGGGGGATACAAGTTGAACACAATGTTAATTGTGTAAATGTTTGTTATAAACATCTTTCAAAATGTTACTTATGTTATTTATAAGTTGTTAAAACATTTCAAAACTCTTCTAAAGGTTATGTTACTTTATAGTTATACAAAACTCCATTTTTAAAGTATAAGCATAACTTTGTAGATAAATGAGTCTTTTCAGTATAAGTCTAGTTAGAACATTAGTAAACTATTATAGGTATAGTTTAGGAGAATGCTATTCATTACTTCTAGTACAATGAAGCACACACAGAACAGAACAGAACAATACCAGTACAGAACATAACAAACAATTAAATTTGCTATAGCATGATAACACGCAGATAGGATCTATATTTAATGTGAAATACACGGCTTGCATCGATTTGCTTGGGTCGCGTATGGTTCCCTCAATCTCCATACATGAGAGCGGTTAGTAGGGGTTCCAGCTTTCACATTATGACCATAATAAAACACACATATGTTTTTAGGTTGTTAGTACCTCCGTATGTGATTATAAACGACATCAGGGTACTCATTTCTCCCATTACTTTCATAAAGTGTCGGTAACACTTGAAGGTTGATCTATTCTCTAATCGAGATAGGTTATAAACTAGGGAGAATGTACTTTTCTGTTGACAAATGAACAGTAGAGTCTTGGTAGAAGACTGCTTTCATAACAGTAGATTCTTGGTAGAAGACTGCTTTCATAACAGTAGATTCTTGGTAGAAGACTGCTTTCAAAACAGTAGGGTCTTGGTAGAAGACTACTTTCAAAACAGTAGGGTCTTGGTAGAAGACTGCTACCAAAACAATTGAGTCTTGGTAGAAGGCTACTTTTAAAAAGTTAGAACCATGATGCTAACCTTATGATTCCGTAATGTATACACTATAGGATACATATATGTTAAGTAGATTCCGATAGCTAATAGGATGTGTATTCTTCGTTGTACGTCCTGTTCCCGTTGGATGTGGGTTTACACCGAGGTCACCCAATCTATTATCACCCGAATCTATATATATTTATGCTTAGTATACATTAAGTCATCATAAGGGTACCAGGTATGGATCAGGTAATAGGAGACAAGGTCAATGCATAGTTTTTCTAGTACAAAACTTTCGTTTCAAAGTCAGTACTTTTGATATACAAAACTACCGGTTTCCCAGTTAAGGGCTTAATCCATTTTATTAAGCCAGTACAGTTTTAAAGACTTTAAGTGAGTTAACTCTATAATAACTTAGTTTCTACACCATGTTTGTATATAAGACTAGTATCCGACAGCTAGTAGGATGTGTGCTCTTCGATGTACGTCTTGTTCCTGTTGGATGTGGGCTTACACCGAGGTCACCCAATCTACTATCTACCCGATATCAAATTATATATAGCAGTATAAACAAAGCTATTACAAAAGTAATCACCATAGTCAATATTTTATTATAAGAAATATAGGTTTTCTTAAAAGGAACTCTCCATTAGATATAAAGGAACCATTACAAATAACTCCATGAGTAACAAGTGAATACACCAAGGTTATATATGACAATGATCTAACAACCCATGGAATATGTGCTATCCGCCTTACTTACTGTACCCCGTCGGGTTGTAGGTTGAGGGCAGATGCGCATAATCAATTATTTGTTTACTCCAAGTATATATAACTTGTACCCACTTATTACGCATAGAAAGGCTTGTAGTGTCATTTTACTCAACTCCCATTTTAAGTAGGAAATATATGATTTTCTAGAGGAACAGGCAAACTTTACAAAACAACACTTTACAGCTTACAGTACTTTACATATACATTTTCAGCCACATTTTTACAGCTTACTCACATCACTAAAATCTTATGAACTCGCCAGCTTAATTGCTGATCAACTCTTTCAAATAACTTGTATTCTCAAGAGACTATTAGACAGGTGCTCGTGCTGGGACTTCAGAAGATGGAGCATTATAGCTTCAAGTCTTGTTTTGTTATTTGTTGATGACTTCTATGTTTTGTGAACACATACATTGTAAACACTTTCTTTCTAAATGAAATGGTTGTTCATTACTTTCTTACCATATACATATCTCGTGATACTTGACATGACGTCCTCCACCCCCGAACGTTTCCGCCGTTCCGGTTTTGGGGTGTGACACTTTTCCTTTGACGTAACCTAGTATTATTATCGCAAAGTTTTAGTCTAATATTTATTGCAACTAATTATTAGTCTAGATTATTCATTAACTCAAAGTCTACTTCAATACCTATCAAGTAAGGAACAAGCAGGTAGGATCATATCATAGGTAGGGTTCGTTTGGTATACGAAGTATACTGTTTGGAAATCCCACTTTAAACACCTCACTAAATCACAGCCTAGACATCATCCCTGTAAGTAGATCAATCAGTATAACGACTTGGAATCACTGATAATTATTGTTTATAGGTTCATAATAACGATAATGAACTTAAACATAAGTTATACTTAAAGTATGGTAAGCATAACTCACTTACAAGGGGGTTTAGCGAGGAACCGGGCTCTGCACAGGCAGCACTTCTAAGCCGAAAGCTCTTCTACTCGGGGCCTTTTGGCGCTCTAGGACTAGCTACTAACACCTAGGAGGTGCTAGGGAAAGGAAAATAGGGTTTGGGGGTGTTTGAGAGAGAAATGGGTGAAGAGGTGTGAAGATTGGAGTGATTTGGGCTTTCTATTTATAGGCTGGAGGAGCCACGAACGCAAGGCGTTCAGGAGCTAAATGTTGGGCGTTCCCATGCCACGTGTCACCATCTTGTTCCAAGCCGTAGGGAAGAAGATGCGGCCTAGATTGCGCCACGTGTCACTTGCTGGTTACTCCAAAAACTAACTATCTTCTAAAATCCGTAACTTTCACATACAACCTCCATTGTTGATGTGCTTTATATCTACACGTCGGTAGCAACGTAATCTACAACTTTCATTTAGACTTCGTCGACTAACTTTGATTTATTTTTAAAGTTATATTTTAATAGACTTGTACAGTTAAAGTCCAATAAAAATTTATAAATTTGTCATCCGACGTCCATTTTCGATTGTGTTTATATCGTTGAGCTCCTATTAACGAAATCTTCAATTTTCGTGATCTAAAATTCGATTTCTGGGTTGTGCAGTGTCATGCTAAATCTTAGAAAAATCATAACTTCCTCAAATGAAGTCATATTTGGACGTTCTTTTTATATAAGTTCTTGATTTAACATATACTACGAGTTTCGTTTATATCGCTAAGGCTAAAAAGTAGTTTATCAAAAATTCACTTTTTACGATACGCAACGTCGTGCTAGTAATGTCGCAAAACTTCGACGGGTCATAGCTTCTTTGTTATAAGTCGGATTTCAGTGTTCTTTATATATACAGAATCCTTGTGACATATATTATACTTTGGTTAAGATTATTTATTCTAATTAATCATCTATAATAAAAAGCATTTTTAACGCTTATTATCTCTCAATTGACTAGTCTAAATCTATAGGTGTTACATAAGCAATTCATTGAATTGCACAACCACCCACTGGAAACGTTTTGAGGACATATCATATATGAAAAGGCAAGAAAGATGTCATATTCTGAAAAAGAGTTTGTAGCACGCACATCAAAAGCAAAAATTGGTCAAACGATGGCTCACAAAATACGAGTAGTTTTGAAAGGAGGATATGAATACGTAGTGGCGAAGGTAACAGACTACAAAAACTTGAGGAGAGAAGTAAATAGAATCTAATGTTACAAGGATGCTCAAATAATGATAAACAAAATGAATGATCGTAGAGATCATTACCCAAATTATTCATTTGAGTTCCTACATGATGGAGATCAGTTGGCTATTATGTTTAGGGCAGATGAAAGAGAAAAGGCTTCTTATGTAGAGTTTGCTGAAGTTATATATTTTGATGCAACTTTTAGAACTAACAAGTAAGTTAATATATATACTTTACATAATTTATACATTTATGAGTAAAATAAAAAAATTATACAACTAAACTTAAACATACTATTAATCAAATATGATTGTACTAAACACTTTTTCTTTATATAGGTATAAAATGTTATTTGTTCCAGTCACAGCAGTTGACCACCACAGAAATCAGTTACTGTTGGTACTGGGTTGCTGAGTAGAGAGACAGTTGAGTCCTCTGAATGGCTACTTAAAGCTTTTCTTAGATCTTATGAAGGGAAAGCACCATAAATTGTTTTAATTGTTCAAGATCTAGCAATAAAACAGACATTGGAGTCTGTCTTACCAAATTCAAGACACAGATTATGCATGTGGCACATAATGAAAAAACTGCAAGCAAAGGTATAACAAAAATAAAACTATAATATAAATCATATATGATTTATAAAAAAAAACTATGTAATCATATATGATAAACCATATCCTCTTATAGACTATAAATATAATTAATAGTATAATATAATATACATTCATATATGATTAATCATATATGATTAAGTATTCTAATAATATGAATTATCAGATATCATACGGTATAATCATATGTGATTAGTCATATATGCGTGTACATTATAATAAATGATTAATCATACATTAGAGTACATAATCATATATGATTACTCATATATGATGTATCCAAATAAGTATATAATTTATAATTATATAGGTAAAATTGCTTATTCATAGGTTACTGGCGATTTATTTAAAAACAAGGACTTTTAGTAGAGATTTAACAAGCTTGTTTGGAACATGCATATCAAACCTGATGAATTTGAAAAGAAGTGAGAGTTGATTATTAATGAATTCAATCTGGAAGATATAAAATGGTTCAATGATATGTTCGAATTACATGACAAATGGATACCTGCGTACTTCAATGACACTAGAATGTCTGGACTGATGAAAACCACTTCAAGATCTGAAAGTAGGAATTCCTTCTTTAACACTTACTCGCAATCTGGAAATTTACTTTTACATTTCATGATGAACTATGAAACTGCAATTCAAAAATTAAGAAATACACAAAAGGAGCTTGATCATGAAACAAAGAAGGCGGTATATAAATTTGTTTCACCAGAATCGACAGAAAAAACATGCTATAAAAGTTTATACATGCACATTGTTTTATGAAGTACAAAACGAAATCTACAAAGGTTCTTGGTACTGCCATTACAAACATGTCGGAAAAAACAACAGATGAGAGTTATACAAAGTGAAACAACTGGACAAAAAACAACGATTAAAAAACATAATGAGGTAATATATTATTTTTTTTAATTTTAATGAATCACAACGTAAAATACAACCATATTCAGTTATGATTATAAAACAATATATACAACTATATTTAATTCAATAGAAAAAACACTTAATGCTTTAATTTTATTTTGAACATGTAGAAATAAAACTTCCAGAAAATGATGTAAAATGTACATGTGAACACTTCAACCGCTTTGGGACTTTGTGCAGACACGCATTCAACATACTCATGAAACATGGAATTAAGGAAATACCTTAATAGTACATTGAGAATTGTTGGAGAAAGGATGTGATATCAAGGCATTATCACTTTGGTAGGCATGTAAATGATATAGGAGTAGTTAAATTAAAAGATCTGTCAATGAAGCATACTACAACTTTGAAGCATGTTTGGAATGTGTAAGAAAAAATAAAGACAAAATGGATATTTTTGATAAGAAAATAGAAATCATGTTGAAGGAATACGAGAACGATCCTACCAGTGAATTGTAGAAAAATAGGACAAATGTTGAAGAGGTAGGAAAGATTATGAGCGTTTCTATTCCAAAAGACATTGACATCAATGTTCCAAATATTCAAAGCAATAAAGGAAGTGGAAAGAAAATTAGAATTCAAAGTCAGCATAAATAGCATATAAAAATTCACACAAGCAAACAAGAAGATGCTCAGGATGTGGAGAAAGGGCTCCTCATAACTTACATACATGTCATATCAAACTTGCAGCAGAACAATCATCAAAAGCTACATAGATAATTACTACTTTAATCAATAATGAATAAATCATGATTTTTTTTCTAAATAATATACTTTTTGTCTGATGCATTTTAGTCTTTTTACAAGAAAGAATGTACTATGATTTTGTTTATTGAACTCTATCTACTTTAAAAATTCTTTCTTTGATTTTATTAGTAGTACAACAAATCAGTTTTCTTGAAATTTCTTCTATGTTGAACCTTCTTCTATCTAACTTTATGTCTCTTATGGTTACAAAAGTATATAATCACTTATGATTAAAGAAAACATATGAAGTGGTATTACATAATCATTTATCATTATACAAATAGAAATAATTACGTAATCTGTTAACTGTTATTCAATACATGTAATCATTTATGATTACATATAAATTGTTATTCAATATGTCTAATCATTTATGATTACATATAAATAACACCTAAGTTGTACTACAAATCTCATTACATATAACCATATACAACAACATTGTTCATAAAAAATATACAACATATAAACATAACCATATTCATCTAGAAAAGCAAATTTTAATCACCCATCATAGAATAACATCAAACGTGATCAAATCTTCAATAACAAATAATTTCACAAGCCTCAAATATCACGTTTCCCATTTTCCGAGATTCTTGTTCTTCATGTTCGTAGCTAGATTTTCATACAGATTGTAGTTGACTCCAAGAACACTTCCATCATTACTTAGAAAGATTATCTCTATTGAACATACCAAATCTTTACTACATATCTGATGTAGAGAAATTTTGTTCATTAAAAAGAAATCTTCTTTAAATGAACTACATTCCTCTACTTTAAAGACATGTAGTAATGATCTGATATGTTCAATGAAGATGAACTTTTTAAGTAATGGTGGAAGTGGCGTTCTTGGAGTCAGCTACAATCTGTATGAAAATCTAGCTACAAATAAAAGAACAAGAATCTTGAAAAAAATGCGAACATGTTATTAGATACAGAAAAATTAGTTCTTTTTGACTTATATAGTCCATATTTTACCTGAAATGAAATGGAAGTTGTTTACATCATAAATAAGTAAGGATGATATACAACAAAATTAAATTAAAAACTGAAGAAATTAATAAACGAAACTAACCATTGGAGAAGTATAAGAATGATTTTCTTCAAAAGTGAGACAAAAATTAACATCATAAAATAAATCTTCAATGTTTGATTCATATGTTTTACATTTTCACCACTCATCTTTGACCAAATCCCCCTTGATAAAAATATATTCACAGTTCAATGAAAAAACTGATTTGGTTTTGATTTATAAACCCAAGATTCTTCACTACAAACACTAGAAAACAAAAGCAAAATCTAAAAAAAGATAAGATTTTGCATGGTGATGTAGTCAATGCACTCAAGATAAGATATAATAAATTATAATATGGTGTTCAACATATGTAATCATTTATGATTACAAAAACAGAAAGAAAAAATTAATTGATGCTCAATATATGCTATCTATCGTTCAACACATATATACAATCACTAATGATTTCATATAAACAACATATAATGGGTACTAAAAACATAATTACATATAAAATATAACATAATCACTTATGATTAACATTCAATAACATAATTCTTAGAAACAAACTTACATAATAAAATCCATCAAAATACATATAAACTTGTTTTCCATTACCATAAAAAACAAACATTCTTTAGAATATCCATAACCATAAACACAACATCTACCAATATAAACAAACTTGTTCTTAAAACATAAACATTAAAAAAAGCATCTAATCATCCATCATCCATTTACTTCTAAAATCAGAAAATCTTCAATAAAAAAAAACTTGACAACCATGTTTCTATATTCCATTGAGCATTATATGAATTCTTACCACAAATATTTGGATCAACTATTTGATACTCATACACAGCTTTCAACTCATCATCATGCTTCGTATTAATCTCAGAAGTTGAAATTGTTGTTGCATATTTCATTCTCAACATCTCCAGAAATTTTTCTTAAGAAGGACCTTCGTTTGGAAGACCACATTTCCAATTAGAACCTTTTTCTCCAAAATAACTCTCCATATGTCTCATAGCAAAAACACCACAATCCATTTTGTTGTAAATTGTCCTCTAAGGCATTATCAATCTTAGTGGTGTAATATTTTTATCAGCCATTTCATTTGCTTTAACATGCTTGATCTCTTTTAGATACTTCAAAAAAACTTCTTTTGAAAATCATATATGATTTGAACTTAGAAAAATATAAGTATTATAATTATAAAGCATATCATATATGATTTCAAATCAAAAGATTAAATATGATTTGAAACTTACAAGAGGTTTAAATACCGCACCATACTTATCATCGAAATCAACATCATCTGTACCATTGTCAATAACCTCAAAAGCAGGTTCCTTAGATTTATAACAATAAGTTATATGTGCTTTTACCTCACTACAGGGAAAGAAAACATTAATATATATATATATATATATATATATATATATATATATATATATATATATATATATGTATGTGTGTGTGTGTGTGTGTGTGTGTAAAAAAAACTAAATATACCATATCAACATCCTTCAAAACCTTCAAGTCTCTATCACCAGAAACACTAATAGAGAAGTTGTCCTTGAAAACTTTATATTTTCCAATTTCCTTCAAATGATTATATTCAAGTGACAAAGTTTGTAATATAAAAAAAATCATAAATGATTGTTTAATAAAATGTAAATATCTAATAAAAAATTATTAATGATTATCAAAATATGAAAAGAAAAACATAAAATAAAATCTTACAGTATCAACATTCATGAACAAGCTGAGTGGAGAATTAACAACATCTCTGAATTTCTCTTCATGATTAGTATACAAGACCATGAATTAGGAACGCTTACATGCAAATAGGTTTTTTTATAAAGACTTTCATAATTAGCTCTAAAACTCATAAGATCTGATTTCATAAGAAAGACCATATCCATGTAGAGATTTATTTGAATGTTATTAAAAATAAAAAAAAAATTATAATTATAGAAATAAAAAATTATATTTAAAAAGTTACCCTGGATTTCCTTGAAGACTGAAAAGCCATTAACAAACAAAATTTTCTACTTGTGTTAAACTTGGTTTAAAATCAATTGACCTTTCCTTAAAAGGTGACTCATAAACATAAGAAAACTTCATTTCTCTCTGTCCTTTGACATCTACTTCTTATGTTCCTTCTTCATTTATATCTTTAGGTTTGCTAGACTTTGCCTTTGATGGACTTTTTTCATTTATCACTCTCGCTTGCTCAAAAATTGGTTTTGATGGTACTTCTAATGTACCCAAAGGCGGAGCAAAAGAAACTGGACTAGCATCAATAACATCAACATTTTGAACAACACATTGTGGCCTAGCACTTGGTTTTCCCAAATAAACTTTATCCTTAATCTTTTTCCTTGTCATCCCTTCAGGAAAACATTGACTTTGAGATGCCTTCTTGGAACCTTGAGAATCTTGACTAAATCCAAGGCTAAAACTTGGACCACAAAACTTCTTAACTTTCCCTTCTGCTTTGTCATTTTTCAATGATTGAGTCTCATTTGAATCCTTCCATTGTATAATTTGTAAACATTCTTTAGCAGTTTCTACCCAAAAAATTATAAAAATCATATATGAATTAACAATAATTATAAACTAATTACCTCCATCTTTATTTTTATTTGAACAATCTTCTATTTCTTTCCCTCAATCTGAATCAACTTCAACACCTTCACCTTATACCACATCTTCTCCACCCTTCTTTTCTTTAGAAATTTCAACAAACACTTCAGCAAAACCTTTCAATAAACTTGGATGAATTAAATCATCTTCTTTCTTCTTTTCTATAATAACTATATCAACAGTATGATCTGAAATCACTTCTTTGTTATGATCATCCTCACCCAAATTTGCAGTCCCTAAATTATTAAATTCATAAGTGAATCATCTATATAACATATTCATATATATTTTAGGTATAAAAAATACATAAATAAATACTTACCATCATCAAATTCATTTTTCTCAAAACCAGCTAAATTGTCATTCAGATAATCTTCAACTCGTTTATGATTTATACAATCATCAACCAAGTTTTCAGTACCTATAAAATTCAAATATAAAAAATTAAAATCATATATTATTTAACTATATATATAATAAAAACATATGTTTACCTTGATCCAAACTTTTAAGAAAACTTTCAACAATTAGATCACACATAAATTGACTAAAAGATATACCTTCTTGGCTATTAATTAGACCAACACTCTTAGTAACATTTTTGACAATAGAATTTAAATTCATGACTTCTTCTTCTTTGCATCCACTTCCATTTCCTTGTTCATCATATTCATCATCTTTCTCATTCAACAAATCATTATTTTTACCTATATCGTCCTTATATGCATAATCTTTAACATCACCTTCAGCACCATAAACATTACCTTCAACATAATTTTTATCAATATGGTCCTCATGTGGACGATTTCCATCCCCTTAAGCACCACCACATGTCCCTTGATCATCATCTTCAACATTTTCATGATGATTCAGAAAATCATTCCCATAATCTTCATCATGATTTACTTCTATGATTTCATCATCATCATTAACTTTACCAAAAGCAGGTGTCAATATTGGCTCTCTACTTTGTTGTGAAATATTATGGAAATCAAAACTTTTTGTGCTTAAACCTTCAACATGAAATAATAATTTCCAATTTTTCAAATTTTGACTTTGAGGAATCTTCAACACTTGCTCATCTATCTTTACAACAAGACCCTTTTTCAAATCCTCCATCTTCCAATACATATATGAAATTTTACTTTCATAAACCTACATAAGAAAAAAGATACTTAAAAATAAAATACTTAATCATAAAAAGTCATAAATGAATACACTAATAAAATCATAAATGAATAAAACTACAAAATTACCTCCACAACACTAACTTTATTAACATTAAACTCTTCTTCATCCACATCAGATAAATCCTCATCACCATGACATTCATCCTCATCACCACCAGATTCCTCCTCATTATACTCAGATTCTTGACATTCTTCTTCAACATATGGTTCATTAAGATCCCCAAATCCAAATCCTCCATTCTCTTGTAAAATATCCTCAAGAAACCTTATCTTCTCTAATGTCCAATAAAAAATAGTTGGACATTTATGTGTGACTTGCAAATGATCAAACTTGAAACTATCCACATGCAACAACTAAAAAAACATATATACCAAATAAGTTAACTTTTTAAAAGATTTACTTACACATTTTAGTATAGAATTAATAATAATATATGTGAATAATCATATATGATTATGAAGTGTAATACATGATTAAACAAAAATTAGACTATATAATCATCTATGATTATACAATCATATATGATTTATACAAATCAAATATATCATTAATTGTAATATATATGAATAATCATATATGATTATGTTGTGTGATATATAATTAATCATATATGATTATACAATCATATATGCTTAAAAATAAAAACAACATATTTTTACAACTAAAAAAAGATTTAATATTAAAAATTAGCTCACATACCATAAGGTATGTTGTTGGTCCATAAAAGAAAGATGATTCTTTCTCTAGGTTGTAAACCTTCTTCGTCCTCACCAAACAATTGACAATGAAATCGCACCCGTCAATGCTACTTAAATTAGTATCACTTATGATAAAATACAATGGATTTAGATTACATTTACCCATTCTTGTAGACTCACAAAATGTATTAATAAAAAGAACCAAAAAGTCGATTCTAAAGTTATCATCCGATGCACTAGTTCGAACAAGTTCATTCTTTAGTTGTTTCAATCTCATTTTATCAATATTGCCATATTGTTTCTTCCACTCAAACATACAACTCTCTTCATTATTCTCGGAAATGTAATCCATGTTTGAAAGTAATTAGCCACCAGATGGTAATCCTAACATCTCATGAACAAATTTACTATCAACACTAACTTGAAAATTCTCAAACTCCACCTTCAAAGTTTCCAAATTAAAATGATCAAGAACAAAATAAACAATATTTAACGATACATCAATCATCTTCATCCGTAACAAACTCTCAAATCTCATAGCCCTAACACACTCCCTCTGTTCTCTACTTAAACCTTGAATAACATCCAAAAATGACCTGGGTGAACATCTGTTCTTCAATGAAGGAAGTTCTTTTTTAACAACAACTTTTTTCTCTATCTTCACGAATTTAGCTTCTCTCTTTCGTTTCTTTGAAGATCCAGGACAACTCTGAAAATCAAAATCATCTTCATCTGATAGTTCAAGTTTCTTACTTACAGTTTTGACCTTTCAAAAACTAATTTCTTTCCCTTAACGGTCAGGTTCACTTTTGGTTGTTTAATAACCGTTTTTTTTTTTATTTTTTTGATCGTGTTTGGACCACCTCTTTGACCTTTTCTTTTTTGGAAGATGATCGTGTCTGCGTAGAGCTTTATAAATTACCATTTTTAATTACAATTTTTATTATAAAAATAGTGTTAGTAAAACAGAAAACACAATACATATAGTCAGTTACAAATGAAGAAACATAATCACTTATAATTGCAAAAACATAACTTTATCATTTTTAACCTTTGAATTTTTCTCTAAAATATCTTCACTTTCCTTCTCATAAACAGAAGCATTTACCACAAAAAAAGTTAAGATAATTAGTAATTAATACAGAACAAAAATACATATGACTAATAAACTATGATTTTAAATCTCACAATCACTAATGATTATAAAAACATACATTTATCATTATTATTTACTAATGATTATAAACAAATATATAAAATCATTTATGATTAGAATTAGAAATAAACATATAACTAAAGGTTATGCTCAATCCATTGAAAAAATCACAAAATCAGTTATGATTACAAAAAATACCTTTAACATTTCTTTTCTTTGAAATTTTCTCTTTCACTTCGTCAGAAAAATCTTCATGTTCACGTTTGACACATAGAAATACAAAATCACAAAATATGATAATCAATTATGAATAAAAAAAATAATAGAAGCTCACAGAAACCTCTTTGAACATCGATTTTTTAAACTGTACCTTTAGAAATAACACCACTTCTACCGCCTTCGAGATTTTTTTGATTTTTGAACTTTTTCGAGCATAGTTTCTTCTAAAATCCTTATCTGTGAAAATATAAACAACTACTTATATCAAAAACCTCCACAAACAAACATAATAAAAAAAAACAGATGAACTGTAAACGGCAAAAATCATAAAAATCAAGTAAAAATGACCAAAAAACTATTGAATCAAAACAAACTTAAATCATCATTATCAACATCAAACTACAATTAACTAATTAAAACAAACATGCATCATCAATAAAATGAAAAATTACTCGCATTCTAACCTTTCATTTCGATTAAGGAAGATGCGACTTCATTTAGATTTTCTCCCGAAGACATTTAGTGATTTTTCATACTTAATTTGCACAACTAACAAAAGAAAACTAGGGCAAAATGCGATAAAAAAGAAAAAGAGGGTATTCGTGAGGGTTTCTAAGTGAAATTTTGATCGAGAAAAAAATGAATAGTATAGATGGTTATAGTATTCTAGCCTCTACAAAACTGATATGATTCTTTGTAAAATTACAATACTAGCCCTATAATGGTTATTAACGGCGTTAATTTGAATAGTTACCTATGTATTTACAATTATGTCACCGTCAGATTTTACAAATAAAGATCATAACATCAAAGGGCTATCGACCTATCCCACAATCTCTAATTTTTTATTAATCTTAAAGAAACCAACATATATATATATATATATATATATATATATATATATATATATATATATATATATATATATATATAATACTTAGAGATCACAAATTTTTTTTATAAAAAATCGCAGGTTTTTGTTAAAATTCGCTGAAAAAAATATAAAAAAAAGAATTTTTTTCTAAAAAAATTTAAAAAAAATTCAAAATTTTTTTTACCGATTTTGTATAAAAAGCTGCGATTTTTTCAAAAAAAACGTTTTGTGATCTTTAAGTATTTTTTTATGCATTTTTATGATTTTTAGGGTTTTTTTAGAGTTTTTTTGTTTTCCATATATATATATATATATATATATATATATATATATATATATATATATATATATATATATATATATATATATATATATATATATATATATATCCTGTAAATTAGATTTATTATAAAACTTTATATATATTAGTTTTAGAGTAAATTACACGAATGGTCCTTATGGTTTGGGGTAATTTACGCGCTTGGTTCCTAATTTATTTTTTTAACTCGTTAGATCCTTACTATTTGCTTTTGTTACGTGTTTGGTCCTTACTGTTTGTTTTTGTTATGCGCTTGGTCCTTGTCTTCCCTAAAAAGACTATTATTTAAAAAGACTATATGGTAAGGTGAGGAGGTCGGGTTAAGGGTGTGTTTATTTAAATAAATTAAAAAATAAATGGCAAAATTGTCTTTTTAGGTAAGACATGGATCAAACACGTAACAAAAATAAAAAATAAGGACCTTCCGAGTTAAAAAAAGTAAGTTACAGACCAAACACGCAAATTACCCTAAACCATAGGGACCATTCTTGTAATTTACTCTTAGTTTTATTACAAAAAAATATTCGATATACATACATATATATATATATATATATATATATATATATATATATATATATATATATATATATATATATATATATATATATATATATATATATAGGTTAAGTGAACACGATCAACTTTTTAATAAAAAACGGGCCCTGTGGTTTGTCAAAAGTCACAAAGTCAGTCTCTGCTAATTTGTCTTTGATGCAAATGATCCTTGTGGTTTGCAAAACTTGCAAAGTTGGCCCTTTTTACTAGCATTTGTTGAGTCTAGAAGATTGCGTCGGGCTCGGTCCATAGCCTAGTTTAGTTGCAGGTATTGGGCCTGTCCAGCCGTGCATTATTTTGCATTAGGGTTTAGTATTTAAGCTGCATGCATGCAGGCTTAGAAGAGAGCGCTTTCATTGGTTTTCGTATTTACTATTCTATAAACCCTAGCTCGCCTCTACAGCGGAAGTTCTTCATCGAGCTCTGCTGAGGCGTGACTCAGTTTTGAATCATAAGCTCTTATTTGATTTTGTTCTGTGTTCGTTCTTAATTTGTTCTTAAACTGTTAGAATTCTTTTATCGTACTTGTGAAAGATCTAAACGATCTAAGAGTTTTGAACTCATCAATTGGTATCTGAGCAGGAGACTGTGTAATCTATACACACCTCTTCTGTCGAAGAAGTTCGTAGGGTTTTTAATCCGCATTGATTGATATTTATTGAGCCGTCACTCTTTATTGACGTATCTCATTAATTGTGAATCCAACCCTAATTGAAAAATTACAAGTCTGATCTTTTACAGGTTTTCGATCAAAAGTATTCACGATGTCTATGGATGATTCTCAAACCAATCCGATCAATATATCCAACAGCATAGGGTCTATAACAAGAATACCGATCTTGTATACGCAAGACTATGAAGTCTGGACGCATCACTTTGAAGACTACGTGATTGGATCGGAGGACAATGGGTATCTAATCTGGGAAGCAATCACTTCAGGCCCATTCGCTCATTCCAGCACGTCAAAGATTGTTAAAACGCAGAAGGAATACAATCAGCTCGTTAATGACGTCAAAGACATTCCTTAGGATGAAAAAGAGAAGTTTCAGTGCAACATCAAAGCTCTAAGGATGATAAGGTTTGCGCTGCAATCAGATACATTTCGTTTGGTTAGTTCATGTGCTACATCCAAGGAGATCTGGGATAGATTGAAGGAATTATATTCCACAGATGAAGATCTGGAACACTCTATCCAAACCCTCCTGTTATCAAAGTTTGGTGATTTTAAGCAAAAGGCTGAAGAAAAGCTGATCCAAACTTTCGATCGTTTCAATCATCTTTTGAGCAAGATGATAAAGCATGGTATTGAAAGAAAGGTGATTGAACAAAAGGTCACTTTCATGAATGGTCTCAGACCTGAATGGATGGCTGTTGTGTCAACTGTCAAAGCTCATGAACAGTTCAAGTCATATTCTTTGGCAAAGCTTGTGGGTATTTTAAAATCCCATGAGAATGCCTTATCGAAGGAAACGGATGTTGTTTCGAGTCTTGGTTCTCTAGCTCTTTTCTCTAAAGGAAAGAGTTCGATCGAAGACGAAGAAGAATTAGATCTTGCTGATTTTGATCTAACCGGCAAGGAATATGCAATGATGGTGTCAAACCCAAGAAAATTCATCAAGAAGAAATTCCCAGCCAACAAAAACCAAAATTGGCAGGGAAGTTATAGCGTCGAACGGGTCAAGGAGGAACCGAAGATGGGATCAAAGTCCGAAGAGTCAAAGAAGGAGACTAAGACTGGAGGAGACTCAGGTTTTGATTGTCATTACTATGGAGGCAAAAATCATTTTGCCAAAGACTGCATGTTGAGAAAGAAAGAAGAGAAGACAGGCGAAGATGATGAGGAAGCGAGCCTCCTGAGAAGATTGGAGGAGATAAAGAAAAGAAATTGTGTTGTTAATAACTCTACTATGAATGCTTTAATTGTGCAGGGTTCAACCAACAATGATGAGTTTGGAGGTGTGGAAGTCTGGTCCACAGATTCGGAGGATGATGAAGTCAGGAAGCCTACTCACGTAAAGGTTATGATGGCAAAAGCAGAGCAGTCAATGGGAAGATGCTTTGCAGTGACCGAGGGTGTGTCCCAAATGAGAGGATACACAACTGATGGGGGAGTTGAAGAAGAAAGAGAACGAAAGGATAGATGCTTCGCTGCCAATCCTGTCAGTGCTCAGATCAACGAATGCGATGAGTTGATAAAAAAAAGGTACAAGATATTCTTGCTTCTCTAAAATTACCTACTAATAATTATGAAAAGGAATTAAATAATTTGAAGTTAAAATTCTGTAGCATAAGTAGCAGTCTTACCCAAACCCGTGTCACAAATTCTAACCTAACTAATCAAATCAGCAGGATTTCATCAAAGAGTGAGGAACGAAGAATGTGGATCGAGCAAAAGGAAAAGGAATTAATTAGATCAAAAGATGATTCGATTTATTTGCAAAGAGACAATCTTAAACTTCTCAAACAAAGAAACGTTTTTTGTTTAATTGCTAAGAGGCTTTATTTTAACATTACTCGGTTGCATCTTGATTGTGAAATAGGAAAGAAAACTCAACGTATGATTTTACATTTCCTTGAGTTAAAGGAGGATGAAATCGATGCAGAAGCATACAACTGTGAAAGTGTTGTGTCCTCTGATGAAGTGTCCCCAGCATATAAGATAAGTCTGGACAAAATTGAATCTTACATAAAGCCCAAGGACCACAAGGACATGCTCAAAAATCTACTTGATGAAAATGATAGATTGAAACTAAGAGCCGAAACTATACAAAAATTTGACTCATTGAATGCCAACATAAGTTCAGATAACAAAATTGATGTTGAAAATACATCTGAACTTAATGACGACGATGATATGAGTGAAATTTCTGTAGAAGAATTGGTAGACTGTTCCGAATTAGCCAAGAATGAACCAAAGTCCAAAAAACCTCATTTCTGAAAACTCTGTTGAGTTTGCTCGCTCCACTACCGACAAGACCAAAACTCTCAAAGCTAAAGTTGTTATGTACCAAAAGGTTCAAACTACCCCAAATCCAGTTTACACTGTACCGGGGGTCACTCCACAACAAACTGCAGAGTTAACAGTGATGGTAGAAGAAGACAATGTTGGTGGATGTGATGAGTACTTTTGGTCAGCCCTAATCGACAACGCAGACGAGACAAAGGGCCTCTCTCAGAAAACCTCATGGAGAGTGAAAGGTAGATATATACCTGAACCACTAAATGACACTACAAAGTACGATGTGTCGAGCACAAGTGGAACCAAACCATATGTGGATGAACCGACACAAACCACGAGTGATACCTCTTCAACAAAGAGTGAATGTTGTGCTCATGCTTCTAAAAGAAAGGCCAACATTCATAGAAATCCCAAACAGGTTGTCGAAGAAAGCATCAATAGAACGTAAGATACAAGAAGAATCTCTCCGAAAGAAAACGATTCTGGAACTCTCAAAATCCTGATTTTATAAGGATTGAAAGAAAGTCGAAATTGGAGGAAAACTCAGGGAACCAGAAGCACAGTTATGACAGGTACCAAAAGAGCGGTTTCGGTCCAACAAAAGATTGGAACCGAAAGGGTAGTTTCGGTCCCTCAAGTGAATACAACCGAAAGGGTGGTTTCAGTTCATCTTCCAACTACAACCGAAAGAAAAGTTTCGGTCCTCAAGCCTACAAGTCTGATCTTAAAAACCAAAAACCTAACATCTCTCCTAATTCCAAATCTCTAAATCCTAGTCCGTCTGTCAAAAACCCTAGTCCTTCTAAGTCAACAAAAATTAAAGTTTTCACCATTAAAAGAAAAGATGAAACAACTTTAGTTAAACATACATATATGGTTGATATTTCTCTTACAATACCATGTCCTGTAAAAGGCTCACAAGGACCCAAGAAACTTTGGGTTCCTAAATCTGCTTAATTTTTTGCAGGTTATACGTGACGAGCAATTTGACGAAGAATGGTACATCGACAGTGGCTGCTCGCGTCACATGACAGGAAGGAAGGAGGAACTAAGGGATTTTCGCTCTCTAAAAGATGGCGGCATTGTAAATTATGGCAAAACTCGTTTGGAACTATTAAAGGCTACGGAATGATCACTAACGGCGAATTCTCCATAAGGAAGGTAGCATACGTTAAAGGGCTCCAACACAATCTCATAAGTGTATCACAGCTGGTGGTTGGTACCGGGTTGAAAGTATCTTTCGACGACGAAGGCTCAGAAATTGTCGAGAAGAAGTCAAGTAACGTTCTTTTAAGATCCAAGCGAAAAGGAGAAATGTATCCACTGAACCTCAATCCGATAAAGGGAAAACCAGCAATCTGTTTGCTCACAAAGGCTCACTCCGATGAAAGTTGGCTATGGCACATGAGGCGCTCCCACCTGAACTTCAAGGACATCAACAAATTAGTTTTGGGTGATCATGTTCGAGGGCTGCCAGTTCTGAAATTCGATAAAGAACATCTTTGTGCAGCATGTGAAATGGGAAAGCAGAGTCGGCAGAGCCATCCTTCTATTATCAACACTAAGGTAATAGAACCATTGGAATTACTACATATTGATTTATGTGGTCCATCGTCCATCGAAAGTATTGGAGGAAACAAATACATTCTGGTTATAGTAGACGATTTCTCAAGGTTCACATGGACCTTCTTTCTCAAGCAAAAGTCAGAAGAAGTAACAACGCTCAAGCTCTTCATTAAACAGATAGAAACACAACTCAGAAAGATTGTTCGTAATATAAGGAGCGATAATGGCCTGGAATTCAAAAACAAAGATTTTGAAAGTTTTCTTGCTGAAAAGGGGACAACTCACAATTTCTCAGCCCCTTATACTCCACAACAAAACAGCATTGTTGAAAGGAGAAATCGATCCTTGTGTGAAGCTGCTCGCACCATGTTATGCTTCGCATCCCTGCCATTATACTTCTGGACTGATGCAATTGCGGCTGCATGCTATACTCAGAATCGATCTTACTTGAATAAACGGTTCTCCATTAATCCTTACGAAATTCTAAACAACCGAAAACCAAACGTGAAATTCTTTCATGTGTTCGGTTCTAGGTGCTTCATCTTCAACTCCAAAGAGAATCACAACAAGTTCAATGCTAAGGCGGATGAAGGAATTTTCTTAGGCTACTCCCTGAACTCCGAGGCATATAGAGTTCTCAATAAACGCTCGAAGAAAATTGAAGAAACATACTATGTCACTTTTGATGATAGTTATGTTAAGAAGTTAAGGGCAACCGAAGATGCATCACAAGACATATTTCCAAAGAACGGTCAGGTTACTATCTCAATCTCAAATCTTTTTGACCAATTCATGCTCTTGTTTGATGAACCTCAGAAAGCGATCGACTCAGAGTCAATTGCTAAAGACAACAAAGTTGACAATATGAAACAAGTTATAGATGATGCTGCTAGGAAAATGGCTGATGAACAATCCAAAAGAACCGAAGATACAGCTGGAAGCCAACCTTCTGATGACCATCCTACTGTCGAGGGGGAGGGTTCTTCTCCTCATCATGATCAAGGTTTTTCTTTCCAGGGGGAGGACTCATCAACAAATACATCCACCTCCACTGAAACTCCAACAAATGAAGGAGGTACAAATGTTGGTCCTGAACAGGAATCATTCTTCGAGGGGAAGAAAACAGTTAGTGAAGATGACAATTTGTCTGAACTCGAAGAAGAAACTGAATTGGATCCCATCTAGGATCCAAAATTTCCTCCACTTGTGAAATGGACCAAAGATCATCCTCAGACTCAAATTATTGGGGAATCCTCTAAAAAGGTGTTGACACGATCTCAAATCAAAGCGAAACAGATTGCTCTATTTTCAAAAGTCGAGTTCTGCATGTTCAATTCATTTGTGTCCAAAATCGAGCCAAAGACTGTTAATTCGGCTCTTGATCATTCAGACTGGGTTTAAGCCATGCAGGATGAGTTAAATGAGTTTGAAAGAAACAAGGTATGGCGTCTTATTCCAACACCAAATGATGCTTCGGTTGTCGGTCTCAAATGGGTATTCCGAAACAAGATGGACAAAGAAGTAAATGTCATTCGTAATAAAGCAAGGCTGGTGGTCAAAGGATATTGTCAGGAAGAGGGAATTGGTTATGAAGAAACATTCGCTCCAGTGGCTAGATTGGAATCTGTTCGGATCTTTCTATCCTACGCTGCTCACAAGAATTTTGAAGTCTATCAAATGGATGTCAAATGTGCCTTCCTCAACGGTGAACTTGAAGAAACCGTGTATGTTGAGCAACCGCCGGGATTTGTTAACGAAAAGTATCCTGATCACTGCTATATCCTCGACAAAGCTGTCTATGGCCTGAAACAAGCTCCCAGAGCATGGTATGAAACTCTTACTCGTTTCTTAAAGATGTCTAAATTCAAACAAGGTTCGGTTGACCCAACCTTCTTTCGCAAGCGAGAAGGTAACCACCTTATGATAGTCCAAATTCACATTGATGACATCATCTTTGGCTCCACGAATCCTAGCTTAACAGCTGAATTCCGAAAGTTGATGGAAACTAAGTTTGAGATGAGCTCAATGGGTCCTATTAATTTCTTTCTTGGATTGAACATTAGACAGGGACCCGAAGGCATTTTTATTACTCAGGAAGCATATACCAAGACTTTGCTCACCAAGTTTGGAATGACAGGAGACTCCAAGGTAAAAGTACCGATGGCTTTTGGAACGAAACTCACACCATCAATGGAGAAACCAGCAGCTGATACAACGCTTTATCGACAGATGATCGGGTCTTTGATGTATCTTACAGCCAGCAGACCTAATATCATGTTCTCAGTATGTTATTGTGCTCGATTTCAAGCCAACCCTCGAGAACCTCATCTTCAAGCAGTGAAGAACATCTTTCGCTATCTGAAGCGAACCTCCTCTCTCGGTCTATGGTATCCAGCCAATTCCGGATTTTTCGTGCAAGCCTTTTCAGATGCCGATCTAGCTGGCTGTGGATTAGATTGTAAAAGCACCACAGGAGAATGTCAATTTCTGGATGGAAAATTAGTAAGTTGGCAATCTAAGAAACAAACTTGCGTGTCATTATCCACTACAGAAGCAGAATACATTGTGCAACATCTTGTACATCTCAAGTCGTATGGATACAGAGTCAACTCCGAAATTATGGCTTAAACATGAAGAAAATCCCATTGTACTGTGACTCTGAAAGCACAATCAGAATTTGTCACAATCTAGTGCAACACTCAAAGACTAAGCATATCGCACTGAGATATCATTTCATCAACGATCACGTCGAAGATGGCAACGTCGAAATTCACTTCGTCAGAACGACTGATCAACTGGCAGACATATTCACAAAGGCTTTACCTGAAGCAAGCTTCAATAAGATCTTACAAGCCCTAGGAATGATGCAAGCTGAGTCAGTACCGAAATCGCCTTCGCTCTCATAAAGGTAACGAGCGAAATAGAGCGAACATATATGAACCTAAATGAACCGAGCGTTCAGTCTATTTCGGGTTCGGTCCATTTCAGGTTCGGTGTATTTCGGGTGAAGTTGGTCCATGAACCGAAATGAACCGAGCGTTCGGTCTATTTCGGGTTCGGTCCTTCTGAACTTCCTTATTTTTTAGGCGTTTCAAATGTATTCTTTTGTAAATCTTTTTTATTACTTCCTTTCTATTTCTAAAATCCAAAAAATAGTTTTTTTCAATTGGTCAATTTTCACAAAAATCCAAAAATATTTTTTGTGTTTTTACTATTTTCTGTATTTCTAACGTTTTTCTATCTAAGTGTGATTCTCGATGACGCATCTCCGGCAGGTAGATCTTTTTCCCTTAGTTAGGAGTCCCTAGAAGCATGCTGTTGTATGTAGACTCAAGCCTCAACTGATTCTGAGTGAAGCCTTAATAACATGATCTACACCAATCATGTTTTCCCAATCTAGGCTATCAAGTTCACTCTAATCATGAGCTACCTTACTCTACTCACACTGAGTTGTCTGCTTAGACCATCTCTTCTTTAATAAGCAGAGGTGCATTCGCTTCTTGTACCATCTCCATCATCTTTCTCCATTATATTTCGTTTCATCACTATAACCCCTAAGACTCTCAGTTTTAACCACTGGGGTTTATGGTTATACAAAATCTATGTTCATGATCTTAGTCTCATGCTACTATGTACTAAGTGAAACCCAAAATTCAACACCACTAATGCATTGACCGTGAATTCAAAAATTCAAGATCTTACTTGTTACCTAATGGAATCTCTTTTTCTTTTTGAGTGATCTTTATGAGATTGCCTTTCACCAAGGTTTCTCTAACCCTAAAAGATCCAGTTTATCTTTTTTTTTGAGATTTCTTAAATTCTCTCGTCACTATAAAATTATTTATCACCTACTTGTTCAACAGATCTCAACGATCTCACAAGTACTTCATTCTCTTTTTGATCTTATGTTAAGTATCGAAATTATGAATTGAAGCGAAAGCCACCCACTTTAACCTTTAAAAGATGCCTTTCAAAACTTCTCAACAAGTTTTTGATCGTTATTTCATGGGAAACCAAGCAAGCACTTCAATGTCTCTCTTGACGTTGAAGGAAGTGATTTTTGCCCAGAATCAATTGGTTTATGTCTAACAACGACATCACAGATAATCCCAAAATATTTGTTTTATTTCTTTATCTTTTACACCCTTTGCACAAAAATTTTTAATTTTCCAAAACTCTATGTTTTACACAGATTATCAAGGCACAAAAACTCAAGCGTCGTCAGGTGAAACGATAGGGATGAAAAGGTAGCTGAGTCAGCAGAAATTCAAACGCTTTTGCGATTTGAAAAAGGTGATTTTATGAAAAGGCATGAAAAAGGGGAAACGTTTTTCTCTCTCCTGCGTCATCTTCGGCATGCCAACTGTTCACATATCAATTCAGACGCGATTTTAGAGATAATCCAAGATTTCAGCCGGATTCTTCTCTCTCTTCCTTATACGTATAAAAGGAATTGGAACGGGGCTCTCTCAACCTTTATCACTTCCAAAAAGCTCTCAAAGAAACTCGCCTATTTTCTGCAACTGTTCATCATCACTCTCAAGCTCCTACAATGGCAGATTCTTCATCTGTTCATGATACCTCAGTTCGTCAACCCCTACTCACAATAAAACCCCAACAAAACCTAATCATCGATCTCACTCCCTTTGTTTATGAGTCGTACATGCTGTATATGGTTGAGTGTCTCAAATACTCTCCACTCGTTGATGTACTGACAAAGGTTGAAATTGTGCCAATGTCATTCTTATCCCATGTCTACTCTACGGTGTTCTACGACAAGGCCAATGAACGTATCCACTTTGAGCATCATGATGAGAAGGTCTCTATCTCTAAGAGCCGATTCTATGCCCTAATCGGTCTCTCACAAGATCTGTCACTGGTAAACCCTGACTCCATTACTACTGGTCACCTGTTTACCATGTTTTATCAGATGGGGTATACTGAAACCCTAACTACCGTCACGAAGTTCAAGAAGTCCTGCCTTCCTCCTCAATGGAATGGCCTATTCACTCTTTTATTCAAGGGTTTATCTGAGTGAAGTGCTGGTTCTGATGGTGCTAGCAAAGCCTTTATGACGGTGATGTATGGGTTGTACAGCGGGCTCAACCTTGACTATGGGTCTATAATTTGGAAGCAACTAGTTCAAAGTCTACTCTCTTCGTCAAAGCACTCAAAAATTTCATGTGGGCGTTTTTGGACCATTATCACCAAGTGGGCAATAGATCGTAATCGTGTCCCTATTATGGCGGATTCCTTGCTTTCCTCCATCGCCACCTTTCATACGACGAAGATCATCGTTACTGACCCCACAAAGTTTTCGTACATCGGCTCAATTCCTGAAACCATGCTTGGTTGTATCTCTGCAACCAGTAACGTACTTCAGCAGTACAGGAAGCGTAAAGTTGTTGGTCCACGTGAACTTACGCCTGCGATGCTTCGTTCAATTGAAGAAGCTGATAAACCAACCAAAAGGGGCAACAAACCTGAATCACAGAAGGAGGGACCTGTAACAAAACCATCCAAGGGGTAGACCCCTAAGAAGAGGAAGACTGATAAAGCTGCTCCTTCTCAACCTCAACCTAAAAAGCAGCAGAAGCCTGCTAGGAAACTTATTCTTCAATCCTCAAGCAGTTCGGATTCAGAATATGTTCCTCCTAGGCAAAAGAACGCTCCATCTTTAGACTCTGAGAACGAAAGTTCTCATGAAGAGGTTTCGGGTCGAGGCGATACTCCACCTCGCACCCTACTCCAGAAATTATGGTTCGTTCTTTGCCTACTTCACCTCCACCTGTTACAATTTCTGCTTCTATCCCTCCTATCTCTCAAACAACCACCTCTCAACCCTTCACTTCAATACCTATTCCCACTCCCATTTTCACAGATACAACCTCTACCACAACCACAAAGCCTACCTTCACTATTCCCAAACCACCAGTAACCGAACCTACTTTTACAACCGAACCTCCACCTACAACCGAACCTCCAACTACTTCTAAACCCTTATCTCCCACACCTTCTACATAAACAACCCCAGTTTTGGGCGGTGAGGACTTGGAGTTCGACTCTACATACTTCAGTCCTTATCGAGTCCAGAGTGAGGATGATGATGATGAGCCTATCACCAAACGTCATCTCAAAGCAGTAAACGACAAGCTAGATCAACTGCTTTCCTCCTCTTCCTCCGAGGCTTATTCAGATGCTACATTGAAGGCCATTTTCTCCTCAGTTGCTACTGAACATTCAGCCTCCTTAACTGCTGCAGCCAAGGCTATTGAAGCCTCCACTTCTCAGTGTCAACAGGCCTCTCGTGCTGTTGATGCCTCTACAAAGGAGTGCAAGGAAGCGACCGCAAAAGTTGATAAACTAGTTTCCCAGGCTCAAATATTTTTAGATTCTTTGCAGGCTGCTGCTGCCAAGAATGCTACTACAGTTACTTCTTCTATAGAAACTCTTCAACAGACTCTTCAGTCTGAATGCTCGAAGGTTGAAGCAGCACGCCTTGCTATTGAACAGGCGAATGACGTGTTCCATTCTAATGTCAACGAATGCTTATCTCAACTACAAGCGGACTTAGGTATGGAAAATGGTGTTATGGATGAGCTTGCCAGACGCACAAATCAGCTTAAATTGCAAACTCACAAGCTGTGAACTGCTCATGCTGAGATTGATGACCTCATGTCAGAGAGGGAGGTTATAAGGAGCTCTGCTGCAGATGTTCACTCCATCCTTCTTTATCTAATTGAAGGTCATGATCCCCTTGTCACTATCAACACCCGAAGGCATTTGGCAGAAAAGCTCCGACCGGCACTAGACGTCCTCAGTCGTATCGAGGGTGTTCCGGTGACTGGTGTCCAACCGCAACAGAGGGGAGAGAAAGAGTTGAAGCAAGAAAAGCAAGAAACAAATCAACCTCTTCCGTCTACCTCCAACCCAGCTGCTGAACCGAAGGGTAATGAAGCTTCGGTCAGTAATAAGGAGAAGAAAATCGGTGAAGATGATACCGACAATAAAGAAGATGATGTCTACGTTGAAGTTCTTAGGA
Organism: Lactuca sativa; assembly: GCF_002870075.4. Taxonomy (NCBI): domain Eukaryota; kingdom Viridiplantae; phylum Streptophyta; class Magnoliopsida; order Asterales; family Asteraceae; genus Lactuca; species Lactuca sativa. The sequence goes on from NC_056627.2 coordinate 195,068,609, forward strand.
AGCCTGTCCCAAAGGTTGATTCTTCAGAAAAACGAATTGGAGAAATGTCCATGAAGGAGAGGGCTGAGCTAGAACAGAAGCGAAAAGGAGGCGGAGCTCCTTGAAAAGAAAAAGGCCATGTTCCCTAAATGGACTAAAGAATCGCTTCAGAGATGTGCGATTGACGAGCCAGCTGCTCTATGGCTCGAACCTATAATGTCATTCAGCCTTGACAACTCTAGGGATGCGCAGTTTGATATGCCAATCACTAGAAAGGCATTCGTTTTCCATTGTTTCAACTCCACTGCTGCCATTCCATCTCCAGACCCGAAGGTAGACAGGGATCTGTTAGAGATTTACTTGGAGTTTGCTCAACCTCAATACCAGACATGGAGTTTGAAGAAGATAACCACCGTCAAGGTGATGAAGCCCTATTCAGCAGCGAAATTCATCAATGTCAAGTTCAGAGTGACTAGAGGAACCGAAGGCTCTGTTCACCACTTTTCCCTTGCTGATCTATCGAACCTCAACCCCCATGACTGGATACTCCTAAACAATATACTTTTATTAAATCCTCAGGAGTATCAGCCAATTATTGATCACGTCAAGTGTATGCTTGTTTGCTACATACATGAGGTAGCGAAGATGGACCAGGAAATTGCATCTGCCATACACAAGCGACTAACGATCAAACCGATGGGCAGAGCTGGCAATGTTAATTCCATGATTAAGGGGAAGATTGATTCCAAGTATCACACAGTAATGTTTCTCAGGGGCGAAGGTCAAAAGTGCATGTTCGCACTTGTTGAAAAACACCTTTTCTAGACGTCCTGTCTCGAGCATATATTGGAGATTATACAAAGGTGCGACCAGAACACTGCTGCTGATAAAAAGCTATTCGTCGACATGCTGAGGTGGTACATTCTATTCTGACAGACTCTTCTCGCCATTATTCCTAAATTGTTCAAAGTTATAAAGACGGTGAGACATGCTCAGAAGAAATAATCTCTCGCCTCATTTGACGCAAAGGGGGATATTGTTGAGTCTAGAGGATTGCGTAATGGGCTCGGTCCATAGCCTAGTTTAGTTGCTGGTATTGGGCCTGTCCAGTCGTGCATTATTTTGCATTAGGGTTTAGTATTTAAGCTGCATGCATGCAGGCTTAGAAAAGAGCGCTTTCATTGTTTTTCGTATTTACTATTCTATAAACCCTAGCTCGCCTCTACAGCGGAAGTTCTTCATCGAGCTCTGCTGAGGCGTGACTTAGTTTTGAATCATAAGCTCTTATTTGATTCTGTTCTGTGTTCGTTCTTAATTTGTTCTTAAACTGTTAGAATTCTTTTATCGCACTTGTGAAAGATCTAAACAATCTAAGAGTTTTGAACTCATCAAACATTGTTAGGGGCTGAATCTGTAAGGGTATTTTCATATTTTCAAGTATAAAGGGACTGAATTCGTGAGATTTGATAAACCACAAGACCATTTTTGAAAATTCTTTGAAAAAAGACAATTAAATTGCTAGGGGGAGGGATGACCTCCACCATTCTATTTTTCCCGGTAACTTAACCACTTGAGCTAAAGGCTCACTTGGTTTTTACCTTCTAAAATTCATTTATATAATAATAAAACGCTAAAAAATAAAAAATAAATTAAAAAAAAAACATTTTTTTACATAGTTTTTATTTAATAAAACAAAATGTATTTTAGCATATTATAAAAAAATACGTTTAGAAAAAGTATTTATTTTTATGTATTTATTTTACATAAAATGTGTTTTTTTAATAAAACGTAAACAATAAATAAATTACAAAAAACATTTTTTTACATATACTTTTTTTAAATAAAATAAAACGTGTTTTTCGTATTATAAAAAAATAAGTAAATTACAAAAAAAAACATTTTAAATAAAACAAAACGTATTTTTTTCTTTCTAAAACTCATATATACAATAATAAAACCGATAAAACATAAATAATAAAGGGTAAATTACACCAATCGAAAGTGTGTTTAGTCTCTATTTTCAAAAATTAACTCGGAACGTCCCTCGTGTCGTTAAAAGTTGCACATTTCATCCCTTGTTAGTTTAAATTTGCACGTTTAATCCCTTATGACACATAAAAAGACTACAATGCCCTTTTCCTTTACCTTTTCATTTATTTTTAACATTTTTGACATTTTTAATTATTAAATTTTATTTTAATTATTTTTCTATTTTGTTGAAGACCTGACCACCATCACCACAGGTAATCTACACCACCTCCGGAAATTATAGCATCATCACCACCCTCACCGGAAAATAGAGCACCACTTCCACCCCTCACTTCATCCCATTCACTCCTCTGTTCAAAGCAAGTGTTTCACTAAAAAAAATTAGAAACTACCACCTTATTCACCAAACTAGCAACCTATACTCAAGCCACCATTGAACCATCCACATTTACTGTTAACACCACCAACAGCTTCCATCGGAAAATCCATCAGCAAATTAGGAATGAATAATCAAGGCAAATAAGGAAGGAAGAATTTGGGCATGGCAATGTTTAATTCGAAATCAGGAAAGGATTTAGGGTTCTTAACCTGAAAGCAGGCGGCGGGAAAGATGGGGGAGGAGATGAGTGACGGTTATGCAAATCTGATTACTACGTGGAGTGTCTCTGGTAAGGCTTCGACGAGACCTTCTTTGTTGCCACCAACATCATCTTCTTCCCTATCGATATCCGTATATTCTACCACCGTCTCAAACGAGTTTGAATAAAAGAAGCATACAACTATTTCTTCGATTTCAAATGACTCAATCTCGATTTCTGAAATGCCTCCATCCGTGTGAGATAAAGAACCATAGGGTGTCGGAACCATCGTCTATGTAAGATTGGAGCTCTATTTGGGGATTTCATGTGTGATGGTACGAGAGAGAGAGAGAGAGAGAGGGGGAAAAAGGGACAGAAAATAAGGTTGGTGGTTGTTAGAAGACTGATGAAGATGGAGTCGTCATTGCCACTTCTGTGCTCCCATCTACACTCCTTCTGGTGCCCGGCCAAGGTGTAAGGGGATGTTGGGAACTGAAGGGAAAGAGTAGGGTTGAACGTGTAATTGAGGGGGGGGGGGATATTTATTTTATTTTATTCTTTTTTCAATTTTAAAAAATGATAAACAAATAATAACAATATAAAAAAGAAATTACTAAGGGTAAAATAGTCATTTTATGTCTTCAGGGACTGCCCGAGTGAAAAAAACATAATACAGGGACGGTCTGAGTTAATTTTTGAAAATAGGGACTAAACATGTTTTTTAGCATATACACGAAGGACAATAGGTGTAATTTACCCAATAATAAATAAAACATATTTTTATGTATTTATTTAAGGTAAAATATGTTGTTTTATGTATTTCTAAAAATCGTTTTTCGGTTATATGTATTTAAAAACACTTATAAAACCTATTTGGTTATATGTTTTATTTAAAATACGTATTTCAACTTAACCGCTAGTTCCAAATCGTATGGTTAAAATGACGATAAAAAGAAATAAAGATATATTTTCTTAAAATAACAATAATTAACACTACTTTTGAAATAAAAAAAATACTAATTGTTTAAATACATATAACAAAATTGATGTTAAGTTTTTTTTAACCGAAAAACGGTTTTTCGAAAATCGATTGGGCAAAAAAAAAACAATTCGACCGATTTTGTCTTTCATTACTACGTAATAACATTTTATATGAAAACATATTTTTTTAAAGACATAAAAAAAACATTTTATATAAAATAAATTCGTAAAAATAAAATATGTAAAAAAACGTTTTATTAAAAAAAACATTTTATGTAAAATACTACATAAAAATAAATACTTTTTCTAAACATATTTTTTATAATACGCTAAAATACATTTTGTTTTATTAAAAAAATTATGTAAAAAAATGTTTTTTTTAATTTATTTATTGTTTATGTTTTATTGATTTATTATAATATAAATGACTTTTAGAAGGTTAAAACCAAGTGAACCTTTAGCTCAAATTGTTAAGTGGGCAAAATAAAAAGGTGGCGGTCAAGAGTTCAATCCCTCCTCTAACAATTCAATTGTGTTTTTCAAAGAAATTTCAAAAATAGCCCCTATGGTTTATTAAATGTCATGAATTTAGTCCATTTATATTTGAAAAGACGAAAAATATCCTTACAGATTCAGTCTCTAACGGCGTTTTAGTAACGATGTTAGTAAAAAGGGTCAACGTTGCAAGTTTTGCAAACCACAAGGACCATTTGCATCAAAAAAAATTAATAGAGACTAGGAACTGACTTTTTTAATTTTGGCAAACTATAGAGACCATTTTGTAATTTTGTCTTATCATAATAACTTTACATCTATATGCTAATTATGTTGGATTATAGTTTAATACGAAATTTCCATTTCTAATCCATTAAGAACAATAAAAATTAAGACCATGATAAGTTTTATATCAATATTTTATATTACTATACATAATTATTATTTTATATCTTAGTTTTAGGCATGTTTGGTACGAAATATTTGAGAGTTTCTAGATTTTAGAGTTCAACAAAACACTCTGTTTTGAACAAAAAACATTGTTTAACATTACAAGATTCTAACGTTTAGTTTAAACAAAATGTTTCAAATCTAAAAGTTATCTCACGTAGCTTTTAACCAGACGCTACCGACTACCAGCTATCCGCTTCCCACTTTCCAGTTAGTTTTGCCGAGCACACCCCTAGATATAAAACAAACTTTTATGAAAAAAAATTGTAAAATTATGTTTCTTAACATTCAATTTGTGATACAAACAACCCATGAAAATGAAACCTCACCACCATCTGTGAAAAGTAAATGTGTATTTAATGGGTTAATGTCATTTTAACGCAACAAACTTTTCTATTTATTTTAAAAGGCTGCTCAAGGTTTTTATTTATTTATTTATTTATTTCTTTTTTTAAACTCTAAGGGAATAAAATCGTTTTTTACATGTTAATTGAATCCCTATATCGGTGTAAGAAGTTAAAGTGCTACACATAATAGGAGCTACTCATGTGGAGAAACACCTTACCCACCAACTCTCGTTTTTACCTGTTCACTTCAAATCTGTTTTTCTATTCGTTCTTCAATTAATGAAAATGGTGAAAGACATATTCAAATCCCTAATTATAAAGACATGAACATGTTTATTGGTGCTGTTTGGAATTGTGTTGCTCAGTTTAAACTCTTCTTCCAATGATTTACCTGTAAAGTCTCCATTATCGTCTTCAACACTAAATCACCATAAACCCCTTTACAACTTTGCAATGAAAAACACTTCAAACTAGCATTTATCCCAAAGTTCTTAAAAATTCTAATTATATCTTGTGGTCATAAACTATGATATTCAAATATCCCTAATCTCGTTACACTTTGATTAGTGTTAATCATCTGCAAGATCACTATCAATCCATCCCTCCCTATCTTCGTTCTTCTTCCTCGAAATGTAATCGATTTTAGGTCGACAGATTTGACCATCGTGTTCCACCGTAGAGCGTCGATAACTCTACATGCCTCGGAAGTGCTCAGGCGGTATATTCGTTGCATTTTGGCTCTCAGGTGCAAATTCAACAACTTTTTAGCTATTGTTTTTATTGTGTTCGCTACTCCATACATGAATTGTCAGCTCCTTTTGATCCAATTGAATCTTCCCATATCTACAACTCTTCTATTGTCAGAATCAAAGAAGAAGATGGGAACGTAGGCACTGTCTGGTTGGGGAGGGGGATTATTTTTTTATTTTTCCTTTTAGTTTTCATTCAGTATAAAATTAAACCTAAAAGATTACATGACATTTTATTTAAGCTGTGTGGCCTACAAACAACCAGCTTACCCGATTGTTTCATCAAAAATGGTTTTTTAAACATTTTAAATTGGACTTTATTTCTTTTCAATGAAAAAAAAATTTAGTAACATTTTAAAGCAAATGAAAAAAATTCATAGAACTAAAATGACATTAACCCTGTATTTAATCTCAATAACTACATAAAATGCGAATGCCATAAAAATAATCCATAACAATATTGAATTAAAAAACCAACTTTTGTATCAACAAACTAACCAAAATAACTCTTGATAAGTGTTGATTAATTCAAAATACTTATAATAATATATAGTATAGATAACCATGTTGACGTGAAATCATGCTCCTCATGTCATTCTAAGTTTCTTTTTGGACTTTGTTTTAAATGTCATACCATGTATTTTATCGTTTGAATTGCTTTTTTTACTACCGGACTTAAACCTTGTTTATAGGTATTATTTTTTGCAAACGGAATTTCCCTAACAAGGATTTCGGAATAGCTTTTGTGTACCTACTAATTTTCTGTTGTAAACATGAAACTATGTCACAATCGTAAGTGCTGAGTAATGTCAGGATAACATAATTTGAATATTAGTCAACAAGTTATCTACTGGATTTTAAACATTGGTCACTACACACTTATGAGTTAATATATGAAAACACAATCAAATCAAGATAATAGATCAATAACCACAAAATCAAACAAGGCCAAGAGTTACATTGCAAATTTCATATATATATGCAACAAATCCTAAAATCTCCAACCCCTCAAGTAAACAAAAATATCAAAGTATGTGCCTCAAGCTATAAACGTTCTTAATTTCTTAATGCTTTGAGAAAAAATATATATATATATACTTACGAATACACAATTGCAAATAGAGAATAAACAAAATTAACACATGACATAATTCTTATCACAAACTTCATTTATTACCGACGATGACATAGCAAGTTTTAACTGTTGTACCTCTGAAAAAAATGATTCTCGCAAAGGACATTATTGCTGTTTTATTGTATGTCACAAAAAATTATTTTTGGTATTTTGTAAGTACCCACTACCAACTTTAATAGCCAGTTTTAGTGAGAATACCACTACAATAAATCATCTAATTCCGATTATTCAAAATTTCATAATGAAATCCAGCGAGATAAATTTCATAATTTTGGGGAAAGGGATCTGACATTTAAGTACTTTCAAATCTGGTGATGGATTACCATGTTTCATATATTTAGCAAAATAAGATAATGTGAATTCATCAAAAAAGAGAGTGAGCCATAGCCGAGCCATTTACAATAGCCGGCTTAGCCGCTAATTTACTATAAATAAAACCCATTGAAAAGAAAACTCAAATAAATAAACCTAAAAAAACCCAGTGAGAGATAGAGATAGAGAGAGAGAGAGAAAGGTCTCTGTGCATCATCTCCATCTCTGAAATAGGAAAACCACAGAGAGAGGTTTTTTAATGTCTACCCACCGCCTCTGAATCTTGTTGTCAAAGTTCTCTTTGTTGTATAACCAGAAGAACCCTTTTGGCTTCTCTCTTCCTCATTTCACTCAAATCAAAGAAACTAAAATATCTCCATTTTTAGCTTCCTTAATTTTCACAACAAATTCTTGATTGTTCTTCCCTTTTCTGTTTCTTTTTTGTTTCTTGTCACTTCAGATCTGTAAAACCCACAATCACATTTCCTCAGTTTCGTTTTACATTTTTCTTTTCTCTTTTCTTTCTGGATTTTGTTTGTTTTAACCTCAAAATATGAGTAAAGAAGAGTTCGTGAAGATTCAGGTACATACATAATAACATAACCTTCTTAAATTTGTTAGTGTGTGAAGAAAAAAGTGTGTTTTTATTATACGAATTTGTTTATGAATATCTGTATATTGCTTCTTTCAATGCTTTGCGTGTTTTGAACTCAAAAATCTTCAGACTCGCTTTTACATTTGCGTTGATTTTCAACTCTATCTCTCTCTCTTTCTCTCACCAAACAGTCTGTTCACAATTAATTTCAATTAAAATGTATACAAACAAAAGATGCCTCTTTCCCCTTTTTCTTTTTGTCGGATTTCAGTAAAATTTCTTCTTCAATTCAATGGTGTTTTGAATCTTGAACTTCACTCTTGTTTATTTCATCAAGCCATTGTTTGCTTGTTTGTTTGTCCATGCAGACTACCTCTCTGAAAGTGAACATCCACTGTGATGGCTGCAAGCGAAAAGTGAAGAAAATCCTTCAGAAAATCGAGGGTATTTTGATTAAATCCTGTAAATTTAATGATTTTAATGTTGAATCTGAATTGGGTTATGGTTATTTGATGTTTTTGTTGGTTTAATTTTACTTTGGTGAGCAGGAGTTTACACCATCAAAATAGATCCAGAACAGGGGAAGGTGACAGTATCGGGAGATGTTGATCCAGACACACTCATCAAGAGGCTTGCTAAAAGCGGAAAGCTTGCGGAGGTTTGGGGTGCTCCGACGACGAAGCCAAATCCACAGATCAACAATCAATTTAAGAACATGCAGATTGACGGTGGTAAAGGCGGTGGTGGTGGCGGTGGTGCCGGAAATAACAAAAACCAGGGGCAGAAAGGCGGTGGAAACAATAATAACAATAATAATCAGCAGCAGCAAGGTAAAGGAGGAGGCCACCAGCAACCACCGCAGCAAGGCGGTGGTCCGACGCCACAACAACTTCAACAGTTTCAACAGCTTCAACAAATGAAAGGGTTTCAAGATCTGAAGATGCATCCCCAATTTAAGGACATGAAAATGCCCCCTTTTGGTAACAACCCCGGAGGTGGTGGTGGTGGCGGCGGCGGAAAGAATGCACAGAAGAATGTGAAAGTTATTGAGGATGATGGGAGTGAAGATGATTACGATGATGAAGATGATGAGTTTGATGATGATTATGATGATGATGATGAGTTTGATGATGATTTGGATGACGTTCCTGTGAAGAAACCGGTGATGATGGGTGGCGGAGGTCCTCAAGGTCAGATGGCTAATATGTTACCACAGCTCATGAAAAGTGGGCAGATTCCGCCACAGTTTATGAATATGAAGAACGGACAAATACCACCGCATCTCATGAAAGGTGGTGGTCCGATGCCACAGCAGCAAATGAAGGGTGGTCAGATGCCACCTCAGCAGCAGATGAAAGGTGCTCCGGCTCCCCAGATGGGTAATAACGGCGGTGGTGGAAAGAAAGGTGGAGGAGGAGGAGGAGGTGGTGGTGGTGGTGGTGGTGGTAATGTTCCTGTACAGATGAATGGTGGTGGAAAGAAAGGTGGTGCCGGAAACAATGGTGGAAACCAAAATCAGAGTGGCGGAGGAGGTAAGAATGGTGGTAAAAATGGTGGACCTCCTCAAGATGGTCAAAATAAGAATGGTGGTGGCGGTCAAAATAAGAATAATGGTGGTGGTGGCCAAGGCGGTGGGGGTGGAGGCGGCGGCGGCGGCGGCGGCGGCGGTGGTGGTGGTGGTGGCAACATGAACATGAACGTTAATGGAGGTAAGAAAGGTGGGATGAATGATGGAATACATGGCATGCCAAACATGATGGCGATGAGTGGTGGTGGGGGTAATGTGGGGCTCATGGGAAACATGCCTATGAACAGTCAGATGGGTCCTCGAATGGGTCAACAACAGATGGGGAATCAAATGGGTCAAATGGGTCAAATGAATGCATCCATGGGTCATATGGGTAACATGCAAGCTGTTCAAGGACTTCCAGCTGGTGCTGGAATGCACGGTGGCAGTGGCGGCGGTGGTGCCGCCGGTGCTGGTGGATATTTCCAAGGTGGTGCACCCGAATCCATGGCTAATAACCCTTATTACCAGCAACAAATGGCGGCAATGATGAATCAGCAAAACCCGAACGGTAATGAAAGATTCCACCCAATGATGTATGCCCGGCCACCACCGGCGGTCAACTATATGCAGCCACCACCATATCAACCTTACCCACCCTACCCCTACCCCCACCCACCACAGGGTGACCCTATCACACACTACTTCAGTGATGAAAATACCTCAAGTTGCAGCATCATGTGAGAAGAAACCTCAGGCGGATGGCGGTGGGTGGCGGTGGATGGTGGTGGCATGGCGGCTCCGCCACCACTAGATTCCATCAAGCAGGACCAAGAGAGATGGGGTTTTCTTTAGCTTTAGTTGTTTCCCTTTTGTTTTACTTTTACTTGATCCTGAAGATGGATTAGGGTTTTTTAAATTATGATCTTAGGGGAGTAATATATAGATGATAATATTTTATCAAAGCTTAGGGGAAGAATGAGATGTTAGTGACACTAGTGAGTGGGGGATGATGATGATGATGATCATGGTTATGATGATGGATTATGAGCTTGATGTTTATATGTGTTCATATGTTGAAAAAAAAAACAGAAATAATATAAAAATGAGATTGGGGGTTTTAAGAAACAAAAGAAAGTTTCCCCCATTTCTTCCCCATTTTAAGTTTGTTTTTTGAAGTGATTGTTATTAAATTATTGGTTTTCTTTTCTGATATTGGGCATCAATCTAGTTATTTCGATCTTAAATTTGAAAACAATTCAAAGTAGCAATTAGTTATTAGTAAATGTGGTTGAAATGATGGAGGACAATGTGGTGGGGCCACTCAAAACAAGTGGGACCAATGGTAGTGATGATATGGGACCCATTATCTTTAATATGTGTAAGTTTATACCTATATGTATATATATCTATATATGTACCATTATAAAGAAGAGTGCAATAAGGTGAGATTATTGGTTTTGGTGCACTTGCCATATTTAATAGGGGTATGGTACTACTCTTGTGGTGCTAAGTACTATTTTTCTGGTGAGAATATTGTACTCATCTATTAGATCTGTGTTAGATAATTACAAAACAAAATTTTATTTGCTTTATTGAAACGATATTTGTCTATAGAATTTTGAATTTTTCTTTGTACCTCCAAAAAAGTCATGTGATATGTTTTAGTAGTGAACTTGAATTTTGTTCAAGATGTTTTCTGTATTTATGTAGCATTCCCACTCTAGTATGGAAGTTCGTTATTAACTGGAAATTGTTTTAGATGTTTATTTGGCCAAAACTTCATGGCTACCGAGCAATTAATATTTTTCATCCTAAAATGTAGTAACCGTGAATTATGGGATGTTTGTGCAAAATAAGGTATGGTAGAAGACGTCTATATGGAGAGAGGTGATGAAATTTAGTAAAATCTTTCGGATTTTTTTTTAGTTTTTTCAATGAAAATTTCAAATTAAAATGAAAATTTTGAAAACACATTCGGTTATTCACTTTTCAAAAATTTTACAAGAAAATGAAAATTTTATGTTTTCAAGATTGTATCTAAATTAAAAAAGTGATTTTTATAATTTTTTTAAAGTTTTTTAAATTTCTAAGATAAAAAATGAAAACTCTATGGGTTCCAAACAAATGTATTTTTTAAAACTTGATTGAAAACTAAAAGTAAAACTCAATTATATTTTCTGAAAATATTTAATTAGAAAATAAAAATAAATTTTCACAACTAAACGCAGCTTAGGTTTTCTTGGATTTATTAAAGTGGCTGAAAACTTGGTAAAATCTTGGCTACAAAGAGGGCTTTAACAAGGGGACACTTTTTTAATGCTACGAAGGAGGAATCGTATTCGGTAGTTCTTTTGGACTATGGTGACTATGTGGTTAACCATTAGTTGGTGTCTTGCTATTTATTTGGCATGTTAAATAGATATTTTCTGTTAAAAACATCATTATTATTTCCAACAATGAAGGTTACATTAGGGGATGTGGATTTTTTTTAGAGTCCCATTCATAGCACGCCCAAAATAATTATAAAACAAGTGTTTGAATGCAATCATTTTTTATAGAATGATACCATGGAGTAGATATTTTTGTCTAACGGAGAGTTTGATTTGGATTGAAGTAGAAGGCATTCCACAAAAGGCATGGTGCAATGACTCTCTTCTTAAAATCACGATTAAGTGGGGTCATTTTGTTCACTTTGATGATTCGCAAGAGTCTATTGCGTGTAATACTTGGGTATGTGTTCGTTCTTCTTATATGAATTTAATGTCGAAAACTCTTGTTGTAGTAGTTGATGGGATATCTCATAGTATTCGTGTCAAAGAGGTGAATGGCCGATTGCCTAATTTTGTTATGAATAAAAGAGCCAAACAAGAAAAGAAAGATTAGCATGTGTTTAATAATTGCGGTGATGAGCCGGATAAAGCGGATAATTGGAGGATGAAGGGGATTTAAAATTTATTTCGTATGACATAAAGCTTCAACAACAATGTCAACCCAACCTTGTTGATGTTCACAGAAAGAGAAGATACTAAAGTATATAAAGAGATTGAGATGGAAAGAAATGAGGACTTTCTACAAAGGGAGCTCACTCTAAGTCGATTGGTCATTTTTCAACCCCTATGGATGAAAATAATGAGCACAGACATTTACAACCCAATGAAAAGGCAACATTGAACTTATTGATGGAGAATGGTACCCATAGTCATAAGCAATAAAAGGACAATGAAAATTTTATAGGGACTTGATTTGTTTATCATACATACTTATAAAGCTAGTTTTTCTTTTCTTGAATCTCATGTATTTGAAACCCCCTTTTTTAACTTTCTCAAACCACATTCATTCGAAACCCTTTTTTTTAATTAATGCAACTCAAAAGTTTTCTTAATTATAATTTAACACTCAAAAGTTTTATAACTTATATTATGTTTAATTAGCATTTAGTGAAAAATTTACTATAAAATGATCAATCTTTTAGGAAACATGCATACAAATCATATACAAATTTCAGAATGAAAAAAACTTAAAAGTTTTTGTGTTTGGTTGAGTTCTTATTACCAGTTTTGGAGATATGCTATTATATTAGAGCTTTTAATTTGTAAGTTTGTTATACTAATTCGTTTTTATATTTTCTTCATTTTTTGGATTATTGTAATACAATCGTTGTATATTGTGGTTTAATCTTTAATAAATTGATCATATGTTATATAGGGTAATGTCGAAAATATTGAATTAAATATTTTAAATATGTTTTTTTTTTTTTTTTTTTTTTTTTTTTTTTTTTTTTGTAATTATACCGTTTCAAAAGGGTAATTTATTAAAACTCATACATATGTTATACTTTCCATCTTTCTCACACACTCTCTCTCAATATATATATATATATATATATATATATATATATATATATATATATATATATATATATATATATATATATATATATATATATATATATATATATATATATATATATATATATATATATATATATAGAGAGAGAGAGAGAGAGAGAGAGAGAGAGATAGATAGATAGATAGATAGAGAGAGAGGTCTAAACACTTCAACCAAAATTCATTTAAAATCTAATATTTCAAATGCTTTTTAATAATGATTGTAAAATTTTCAACAAGTGTTACTTAATTGATTGATTAATAAAAATATTAATGTTTTGAAACTCCTAACTCTTAAACTTATATTATTTAATTTGTTAGTTAACTAAAATATTTTTCCTACATAAAGATAACATTTTTATGTTTGGTTACTCATATTTGTTTATGTAATTAGAAAACAAGGTGTATATAGAATGACTATTTTAATTTCACATATGAATCGATACCACTAGAGAGGTATGTTGTTTTTAACCGGTGGTAGGAGATCCACATACCCTTTTTAATTATTTTTATATTAATGTTTACTAATATCTATTTTATATTCCTATTTACCTTAATTTTTTAGGTACAAATTAAGGAAGAACATTCTCAGCGCACCAACATAAAGTCAAACGTACGCCTTGCAAAATATGTAATTAAAATTAAATATCATATTTACTAATCGATTTATTTTAAAACTTTTGATGACATTTATATATAATGATATATTTTGTATAATTTCATTCTTAATTTCAATGTTTAATATTTGAAAGTTCATATATGAAACCTTAGAAGTTTTAGTGTAATATAAATAGTGTAATACAAATTTTATTAGCTCAATATTGTTTATTAATAGCTCATTCAAAACAACTTATTTCTTATTTTATCCAAAAAATATTATCGGACATAAGAAAAGTAGTTTATATTAATTTTATACAAAAACTTATAATATATATTGGATATTATAAAAGTAAAAATAAATTTATAAGGTATAACTATATTAGATAGTATCAAAATATAAGTTGATGAATTTTTATGTTATTTGATAATTCGGTTAATGCCCAAAACATGACTACAACGTAAATTTCAACATATTTTTATTTTTTTCCATAATTATTTTAACCACTTAAATGCATTCTTGCGCAACGCGCGATGTTACACCTAGTTAATTAATAGTCTTTAATTAATTAAATGAAATTTCAGGAGGATAAAAGATGACAATTTAAGTAGTAAAATAATTACCATTTATATGGATAATTATTAGGGGACTAGATAATTATCTTCTAAGGATTTTTTTTTTATTATTTTTTTTTATCATTCCTTATAAATATAGATGCATATTAACTAATTTTTACTTTTTGTCTGTCTATTTTTATAACCGTTAATTTTTTCATTTTTAGGAGGGTAATATGAAGATTTATCTGTCTGCTTTGAAATTACTTTTGGATAAAAAGTTGGCGTTCAAAATTCAAATTTCTCATTATAATTTGAAGAACAATGTTGATGGTTATGCAATCTCAAACTTCAATGTTGATAATAAAATCACTGTTGAATTGGAAAAGAAAAATTAACATCGAACATGTAACATTCTTTTACGAAACATACTACAAACACTACACTTATTAGATTCATTTTTTATATTTTAGTTGATCAACTAACATATTTCTATGTACTACAAATATAGGCGCCGTAATTCGATTCGTTTAACGTTTTATCGGCTAAATTCGGATGTCAAGTCACATTAAATTTAAAGGTTTTAAATATAATATAACTAAATCTAATATTTTAAATACTTTAAAATATTATTAACTTTTAGATTGACATATGAATTTATTTTCTATATTTAGGATGCAGTTTTGTATACTGGTGATAACGTCACACCCGCTTCGAATCTTTATAAAAGTATTGCAACAAGTGCACTAACTTATTGGACATCCTTTAAAAAAGTGTCTAGACATTAAGAATTAAAACACAACTTGGAAGATGTTTACGATGTTGATACTCTGGAAACAATGTCCTCAACCAAACAATCATTAACATCAATGACATATCGTACTTGTAGAGAAGGCAAGTCAAAACTGTTAATACCAAAGAAAGAAAAACAATATATGATTTTCATGATTTTATATAAGTAGTTGGGTGATTTGATTATAGTTGATTTCATATTATGTTTACATACTATTTGGTTTTTGATTATTTTGTTTCATACTATTCGTTTTTTGGGTTAGAATTTTGATCATTTAAATACATTTTGAGTTTTATGAAATGTTCATCTATTTACCTTTTGGGTTCCAAATCATATGAATTTAGAGTTTTAATAATTTTTTACTCTATTATTTCGTTTGAATGTGAATTTATCAGCATTGTTACAATGTTATTCATTACAACTTCAATATTAATATTAGCAAACTACAACTTTTTATGAAATTATAAACTTTTATAAACCTTTTAACCGTTCTAAAACAATTATTTATAGTTCCTTGTGAGTTTATTGATAAATTTATCAGTAAAATTTTACCATTGAAATATTATTATTTTTTAGATATTAATGATATCCACAATTTTACAGATTTAAATAATAAAACTCATTACAATCATGCTAAAGAGAAGCGAAGACTAAGATGTTTACATTTTTTGGAAAGGAAACTTCTCTAACGAGGGTTTCTAGCCTAGCTTTCGCGCACCGACTACTCCCCCGATGCGAACATGAGGCTATGCTTCATGCCCTTAAGTCACTGCATGCGAATCTCCATGGCCACAGAGGCGAGTAGTGCCATGATTTGAACATAGGTTAATAGGTTATCCACATATCTTCCACATGTCTTACTAAGTCACCACAACCCAAGTGTAAGGCATTTATATTTACAAAATAGAAGATTGAATTCTATAAAAGAGAAACTTTATTTCATCATCTAAAGCAATAAATATTTTTGATTGTGTTTCACTTATACCTTTTCCACCTTAGATCAAATTGTTTATGTCATCTTGACCAATGGTTGGTCAAACACGTTGTCCATCAATGTTTTCCCTCAAACCTTCACCAATTTCTGTTATCCCTAAAATAAAATTCAAATACTCCCCAAATTTAAAGTCATAACTTATGCATCGAACATCCTATATGTTTGTAAATCAACATGATATATCTTCTTAATTATTCTATTTCTTTCTCAGTGTACATCGATGGTACCAAAATTCATCAAGGTCAAAACAATCACCTTGTATTTAATTCTTATTAATATAGTAAATACTTCCAATTTGAAGATAATAATCGGTCTCATACATGTTAAATTACAATTGCTCAATTTCTAACTATCTAACTCAATAACTTTATGTAATTATTCTTAACCTTACATTTTTCTATAACATTATTGATTAGATTTACTATAATTAAGTTTAAATTGCATAGATTTTTACTTGAAAGTGATGAGCATTAGTTGATGTTTTTATTGAAGCTTGATGATGATACAAAACTCAAAATCCCTTAGTGGTAATATCCTATATACTTAATAATTGATTATTTCGACAAAGATACTTTCCATTAACTTTGATAACAAATTTTTTGAATTAAGCATATTTTTATGATTATAAATTTATTTTCTATACTTACTTGTACTTATTATCCTGAAGATGAGAAAAGATTAACCATGTCTATATTGAAAAGTGCCAAAAAGATTTATTGGTCATACCTTTTTGACATGATTTTCAAACCTTCTTTGTTTTTTATTCGTTTTTATGTATTTGATTGTTTCTTCAAGAAACTCAGTTTTCTATTAATTTTAATTTGTTGAATTAAGCATACTTTTATGATTATAAATTTGTCTATTTTGTACTGTTAAATCAAGTGTAAATGAATTTGAATAATCGTTAAATGTTATATTCTATAATGTAATTTATGCATTAATTAATCAAATAATAGTACATATCCAAGTGGTCAGGTACCTCCAAGACAATAAGCAAACATGTAAAATATATGCAACTTTCATAATATTGTAATTTTTTTTACTAGATTTAAATGAACAATTAATTCTTTCACTTGATTTAGATTCTTGATTACTTATATAAGGTTGTAATAAAATAAAATTCTAATAAATTGAAAAAATTGTTCAACAAAACCTTAAAATTTTGAAATTTGTTGGAAATTTGGGTATATGCCAAGTTAGGCTTCTTTTTGTGTTGTCTTGTATGTTGATTTGGCTATGTAGGGTTCATTTGAAGTCCCATTTCTCTGCAATAATGTTAATGTTCACATCCAACTAGAAACAATTACAACGGGTAAGCATTCTAAATGATTTTTTCACTTAAATTAATCAAAACTATTATTTTAAGTGGTGCGTTCTCATGGATGCCACATCGGTTGTCACTATATAGACCATCTAGCGGTCTATAGAAGAATCCTAGCAGCTTTATGAATAATTTTGTTGTGTTTTCAATGAAGTATCACTCTATCAACATTCTTCTCTATAGTTCCTTCTCTTATTTTCGATATAGATGCATGTCACAACAGTAAGGCAGAAAGAGGTGTTAGTGACCATTAAATATGAAAAGGTAATATATAATTTAAGAATAATATATCAAGAGTAAATTGTAGATTTATGATAATTATTTCAATGAAAAATATGTTGTTTGATTGTTAGGTTACATATCTGGGTTATATATATATATATATATATATATATATATATATATATATATATATATATATATATATATAAGTTGATTTTGACAAGTTTGATCTAAATTTGATAATTGAAGCAGGTATGAAAGATATGTGCTAACGATTTTGAATTTCTATTTCCCTCTAGAAACCAACCGTAGCTTTACAGACCATTCCCTCATATCTCAGTAGGTCTTAACATTTCCCAAAATTCAGCTACAAGAAGTTATGGATGCACTTCTTGAATCAATCCTCTAAATCGAATTTCATTTGTTAGTTGGATGTAGTGACCAAAATGCAAGATTTGTGAAAGTTCATTATTATTTATTAGTGTTAACCTTTAGCAAATTATGAAACTAATATTATATTTTTGTTAATAACATGTTTCTTTTTGTAATAATTTATTTGATCAGAAGATATGTATATGTGATTGGGTGTAGCTTGAAAAATCATATTTTAATTTTTATAAGGAAAAAATACTTTGAAATCAACCAAATTACAATGTCTGAATTTGATGTTTATGGTTATGACAATTCACTTTATTTTTAATGTTTATCGAATTTCTTTGCAGAATTTAATGTTGTTTGTACATGTAACAACTTATTGATGCTTTTGGTTTTACAGGGCCAATATGAAAAGAGCCATATGAGCCTCCATGGGGGTTGGTGCACCGAACAAAGTCAATTCATAAAGCTACTTACACAACATTGTTTAATCAAGAAGTCGCATTATGTTGTGATAAAACAAAGATCACATAGATCATATATGTTAAAAGTTACTATATTAAAAAACCAAATTGCTCTAATATAAATATTAAATATTTTTATCTAATAATTTTGGTTCAAAAACTCTAAATATGAATCTGACTAACATTTTTTTTATTAAAATTCAACCTAAGACAAAACTATTTATTAATGTGATATGTATTTAATTTATGTTCCTCGCGTTTAACGCGGGTCATAATTTAATATATATATATCTATATATATATATATATATATATATATATATATATATATATATATATATATATATATATATATATATATATATATATATGACATAAATACAAATATTGCATCCTCGCATGCTCTAAAATCATTGTCAGTCTCACCACGACTAGGCTCACCTACTCTAAATGCTAAGATTTAAGGAGGTCTCTTCGATTCCTAATAAGGTCGGGTTTTAAGTGACATTTCTTGCTCAACAACCTCACCACCATCTTGTGTTTTGTGAGTAGAGTTACCGAAAAGGTTTGATAGGAAACTTGGCTTGTTAAAAGTATTAACATTATAAGTATTAAAACAAAATCCCTCTTTATATAAAAATGTGAATCTTATGCTTCCCATGGAAATTACGTCTTGTCGTGTTTTCTTTTTGGCATTATATGTGGGTGGTTTATGGGCACGTCAAATGAGAATTCTCAAAGTAAAGTATATGGCAGTTGTGATTCTCAAGCGTTACTTGAGCCGAATATGATGTAGCTTCGCATGATCGGTTTCACCATTTAGATTCATGATCCTCTGTTAATCCAATCATGAATGCTAAATGAGGATAAGAAGAGATTAACATGCTATTGACATAGTGTCAATAAATCTTGAAAGATCTAGGAATATCATAAAGATTGCGATTGACAATCGTTTATCTACCTAAATAGCTTTTTGGTGTGATTTTCGGCTAATCCACTTCACATCATGAAGTGAAATATCGATCATAGCCTTGTTTGAAATAATTTTATAATTGGGTAATTATTCATTAAGGATCAATAAAACAAACTAGGTATAACCACTAAAAGACTGATGTCTTAAAAGTATCCAATAAAACGTTAACTGCTTTGAAAGTCTCTAAAAGGACAAGCTAGTAGGATTGACCAATCTTGTTCATGGTTTGAGACGAAAAGAAAGATCATACCTTTAGCTATAGAAAGGAGCAAGTATGAAATAAAGTTAGTAATTTGATAGCTTTGATGCTACATGGAATTCCATAAAGTTGGGATTCGATTATGGAAATATAAATAAGTAGCTAACATATGCATATAATAAGATGATTCTGATTTGATATTAACAATTTGGAAAGATCCATATTAGAAAATGTTATATATGTGTAAAAATTCAAGTAATATGGGATTCCATCATGTTGGGAGCTGACTATGGTAGCATAGCTAACTAGCCAACTAGTACATACTATAAGGTGATTCTGATATGAGTAATCCGGAAAAATCCATTATGGAACTACATTGCATGTTGAGTTCCTTTGAAATAACATGGAAAAGTAAAGAGACCACAAACTTCAAAATAATTAAGTACATTTATAAGATTAAAGACACGTAGAATTCCACGTGTTGGAATTGGCTAAGATCAGGTGATTTTGACTAGGCATGAACAACTTGGAAAGATCCATTGTTGAGTTGCATAACATGTTGAGAGCCTTTTGGAACTAACACAACTAAGCATAGAACTCAAAGCTTCAAATTATCCTATGGTTAGAAATCATGAAAGAAGTTTCAAGAAGAAGAAAGCCAATTGAACATCAAATTTCGAGGACAATATATTGGCCCATTATGAGACGTATTTTGATAGGCTAAATTGATTACTAAGAAAAGGACTAAGAAAAGAACATATGCTCAAAGTATCTAAATTAGACTAAAACCTAAAGAAGAGTTGATTGATATCAATAATGAGGTCCTATAATATTCTTAAAGATCAAGAGTCTACTCATTCTTCCAAGTGTTTAACCTATAATTAGAATAATTACTCCACAACACCATTCATATGTTACTTCAAATCCTGGAGTCTTCACTAAAGGATGAGTACTGACATTTGTAAGAATGTGTAGTGACCAAAAGGAAGTAATAGACTATAACATAGAGAAGTGATTATGATCAAGGACATCAAATCGATTCCTTTTACTGTCCTTAGGATCATAAGATTACTTGTTCTCTTAAATGTTAAATCTATAGTCTTATGATTGACATATTATATATAATGTTTCGTAAGATTGTTCTAGCTCATTTAAATATAGAATGTTTCACATGTTTTATTATTTAAAAGTAAGTCAATGAAGTCTTTGAAACTAGTATAGTAACAATAATTCAATGTAGATTCATTGGTTAGATTAAGTGAAATTATGGAATCATCTTCTCGAACATATGAATTAGAGTTACATTACCAAATATCTAGTTGGATCGAATTTTGGAAATCATTTGACCCTAAGTCTTATGATGAATGCAAATCTTAATTGCGAAGAATGATGAAAATGACACCATCAAGTGGCAGAATATCTATTGGAGTTTACACTAATTGGCCATTTAGATTAACCACTATGCATATTGGTCCAAAATGTTTAAATCATCATCTTGAATATGTGAATGAGTAGTGCATCACCAAATATTCAGTTGTATAGAATTTTGGAAGTCATTAGACCACAAGTCTTTTGACTGATACATATCTCATAATATTAAGATAAATGATGAACAAATAACCTCACGATGCTGTCATTTGTTAGAATTAGTTCATGCTAATTGTCTGTTCAAATTGGTCACAAACAAAGTTAAGAGTCAACTGGGAAAAATGATAAGAAACTCAGATCCAATAGGATAGTGAAAATCTTGGTCAAAGGTTAACGATCATCTAATGGAATTATGATATTGTTTCACAATTCATCTCAAACTAAGTTTTTCTATAAGCAATATAGTGGGAGCCACATTGATCTTGATAAGAATCAAGAACCAGTTAACAAAGAACCTAAAGAAAATACTAACACTTAATTTAAGGCTAAAACCTATTATGAAAAATAAAATCTCTCTACCTCTTCCACAGAGATTTAATATAAGACATCATTAACCTTGTTGACTCCATGTCACATGGGAAACGAGTCATATATAGATTGTGATTAGAGTCTATTGTCTATCGGAAGCTATGGAAGGCCCATAAGCCAAAATTAGAGGAAGCTATGAGGAATGGGATTCAGTCTATGTTGTTTGAAATTTAAATTTATCCAAAACTTAGTGTTTGTGGATATTCAAATGATGACAAACATGAATAGAAACACACATATATTCAAACCAAGACTGGTTGTGAAAGATATGTAGGCTTGAGAAGTCCATTGATCGATTCTAACTAGCATCTCATGTTTGGATCATTTGCTTCAATGAGAAATTAAAAAGTTGAATTACGAGAAACAAAAGATAGTCCATATAAATGTCTAAGCTAGTGAGAGCAATGTTGTCCCTTGTACTGAATAGGAAATAATGTCCTAACTTTGCTAAGTGTAACAGATTTACATATCTTAGGAATTGTCTCTCTATGAAACACATGGGTGGAACAACGAAATATATACTATAGAGTTAAGTGAATCATTGATTTAAGCCAAATACTTGGAATCTTAAGGAAACTTGATATGCATAATTCTTAATAGAGTTCGTCCTAGTAAATCCAATGACTTTTATGCCTTGTGCATGAAAAGTCTGATAAGATCATTTTGGATTTAATCAAAGAATCAAGAATATTCTTTAGAATCCTAAAAGGAAGAAATAGATAAATTTAATAGTATGGAAGAAATTAATGAAAGAGTTACATTGATTGTGAGTTCCTTACTAATAGAGACATTTTTATTTAGCAGTCGGAGTTCATGTTCTCAGTAAATAACTAGCTTGGAAGACTACTAATTAATACATCTAAGTGGATTTGATAATCATCTTAGAGTATATTGCAATTAGCTAGATTTAAAAGACAAAATATGTGACAAAAACAAATTCATTAGTGACCCCAGTGTTATATTCAATCATTGATTGTTGTGTTAAAGTTTCTTGTGACTAAATGGTGACTTTACCTCGAGTATAGATCCCAAGTCACATAAGATCACATGGTAAATACTCAGTAAGTACTTTCACGATTGTGAGGATATCATAGTCAACTAAAGAGAATCATGTTGATTCATTCCTTTAGCTACATGTGCATAGCAGGTGGTGTGCCGATCAATTTTGGTATAAGAGAAAGAGGGTATTCATTTAAGCTTATTATTACGGACAACTAAAGTAAATATATATCTAAAACGTCCAATGAATAAAGAATAAATGGTCAATATGCTTTTTCCTTGGGAACATTATTTCAAAACCTACGTTGTGGGTTTTCCATCATTGACGAAGTTGGTAAACACTCTGACATTAATAAAGCATTAGGTTCAATATGAAAGGTTGTGAAAGTGATCTAAAAGAGATAATTAGAAGGATGAGTGGTGATGATGATTTCTAATGAATATGTTACTGATAAATATTTGGGGGGTTAGGGAGTTTGGATAAATGAAAGTGGATTATAGAGATTTGTCATGAAAAGAAAGTTAATTTTTAGGAATTCAACTAACAAAAAATGACATGGTTGGACTACATATTGGTGAGAAAATATTCATCTTTATTATGAATCTACTAGTGCTCGGGGTAGAATGGAAGGAAGTATACGTATTTTATGTGCCATTTATTATCATAAAAATAGAATTATTTTGTAACATCCCAAGGCCAGGTATACCTTATAAACCTTGATCTATTGAGCATTTGTCCATTTTGGCCCTTTGTAGAGAAAAGGTGGTAAATGAGTACGCGGGGCGTACAAGAGTGTATGCTCAGCGTACTCATATGTGTGCATTTGACGCGGAGGCTACCTAGTACGTTGGGCGAACCAGAGGGTACGCTGGGATACTAGGCCCATAGTAGAAACCCTAATTTGGGGTGTGACCCTATATAAAGGATATGATGGCCTTATTCCTGGCCACCATTCCCAGACACCAAACCCTCCTAACCCTAAATCTTCGTTCTTATAGCTTGTGAGTGCATCGGAGAGCTTGTGAGAAGAATCTTGTGTTATTGAAGTGGAGAAGAAGCTTTGGAGAAGAAGGAGGAGAGTCCAGGCTTTTGGATCTGAGCTTAGCTGTGTGGAAAGCTTCACTTAGAGGTATAAAGCTTCATGCTTTCTCATTCTTTTGGTTTGTGTATTTATATGGAGTATTTTAGGTTTTTGTCCCAAAAGATGGAGACTTTATGAGATAATAAGCTCAAGAGACCTTGATCTATCCCCTTTTAGTGTATTTTGTGGAGTAGAGTCATAAAAATCCAATCTTGGACGTTAGGAGTAAGCCATGCATGAGATATGAGCTTCGTGAGGAAAGAGGATGGATGCTTTGAGTGTTTGTGACCTAATCAGCTATGCAAAGGACTAAAGTCACTGACTTTATGGATTAAGAGATGTTAGAGAGTCCAGATCTATGATATGAGTCAATGTCTTAATTGATTAAGACCTAAAATGTGAGGAGAGTGAAACTGAGACGTATGTTGGGCGTAATCCCAGTATGCACATCGTAGGGGTTTAGTATCCCCGATGTCTGCATGGCAGCTGAGTACGCCCAACGTAGAGGGTTGGTACGCGCAGCGTACTCCATGCCGTTGACTTTCGGTTGACTTTTAGGGTTTGGTCAATTTGTGGACTATAAGGCCATAGAGGGGTAAAATGGTCTTTTTCCCTTCTGTGAGTTTGTAGAAGGGTTAGTTTAGCTTGAGTGAGAGCCTTATTAATTAGGTATTACTATCGTTGTGTTAGGCGGAGGCTAGACCATTGATTCAAGTTCGACATTATCCGAGTTCTACAAGTTGAGTCTTCTCACTGTACTTACCTTGAGTGGTATTCTAGGTGTGACCGGAGGGTCTTATGTGCATATACTGTGTATTGATATATCCTGCTTGTTGTCTTTGTGATTTATATGTTGTGTATTATATTGAGTTGCCGAGTTGAGGTACCGGAGGGTCCAACTGAGTTGTGGGACCAGAGGGTCTCACTGAGACACATTGAACGGAGGGTCTTATCTGAGTATAGCCATGAGAGACTAATGAGATATGTGTGGTATTTTGGGGAACTTACTAGTGATCTATATCGGGTGGTTCAGGATCCTAAGGAAAAACTTAGGGACTTTGTTAACAGGTTTGGCAGGGAAGCTTTGAGCATCCCCAACATTGAAATGGCCACCACTGTGGAAGCTTTCAAAATGGGATTAAGAAAGGATTCACCCTTCTACGAAGACCTTATGATGACCCCATGCAAAAGATTAGATGAATTCATATGTCGGGCATTGAGGTTCATAAGGCTCGAAGAGCATAGAGAGATCTAGAAGAGAAGCAACCCTTCAGATCCATATGAGAACCCCAACAGGAAGGCCGAATCCTCGACTCAAAGATCCTACAAATCAAAGCCTGATTACAAACCAGATCATCATAGGTTTAATGCCCTTGAAGATGGAGGAGAAGAAGAAGAACTTCCTAAAATCACCGACTATTGTTTTTCTGTGGATATTTCAGGTGTAATTCATGCTATGCAAAATCTTGGAGATAAAGCAATATGACCAAAAAGAGATAACAAGTCCACCGCCTGGAAAGACAAGTCCAAATGGTGTGCTTACCATGAAGACATTGGCCACATGACGGAGGACTGCATAGCTCTACGAAAAGAAGTTAGTTACCTCCTTAGCAAAGGACACCTTGAAGAGATCACTGGGAGAAAAAGAAAAAAATCTAAGGAAAACAGCCAGGACGATCACAGTATCCCCAAGAAACCAGGATCTCCACCCTCCGACGCTAAGATAATTAACGTTATTTTAGGTGGATCTAACATCTGTGGCACCTCTTATTTTCAGGCTAAAAGACATCCCAAGGTCTCCAAAATAGAAAATGAGGATATGCCACGAAAGAATACCATGGTTAGCAGTGTAAAAGAAATTACATTTGATGAGACTGACAGGGAAGGAATTCAGGATCCTCATCATGACGGACTCGTGATAACACTATACATGGCCAACCATTTCGTCAGAACGACCCTCGTTGACAGAGGATCCTCGGTCAATATCGTACTCCTAGACACGCTGTAAAGAATGAACATCCCATAATCGGAGATGGTCAAAAGATCCTCAGTCCTCACAGTATTTAGCGGGGAAACAAAACACATAGTTGGTGAACAAAGCTACCAATATACATAGAAGGGGTAAAATCCATACAAAATTTCTGTGTTATTGACAGCCTATCTTCTTATAATGTGATACTAGGTAGACCATGGATCCACGAGATGAAAACGCTTCCATCAACATACCATCAGTGTGTGAAGATGACCACTCCATGGGGGACAGTGAAGATCATGGGAGATCAACAAGAATCAAAATAATTCTACAAAACCTCTATGAAATCTACAACCAAACCCTAACATGCATAGAAATTAAGGAAGGGGGAATGACATGTTCTAGAGACAAAGGAACAAGATGTAAAGGAAGTGCCCATGGGAATCGAGGATCCTGAAGCCAAAGTCCTCATAGGATCCTCAATGCCTGAGTAGATCGAGCAAGATCCACTGAATTTCTTAAATACCAGAAGCAAGATATTTGCATGGAAACATGAAGATATGACAATTATAAACAAGGATATTATTATTCATAAGCTTAATATTGATCCTTCTTTCAGACCAATACACGAAAAAGAAGGAAGTTTGCACCCAAAAGGAATCAAATCATCCAATAGGAAGTAGAGAAGCTCCTCAAAACAAGGATGATCAAGGAAGTAAATTTCCCAAGATGGCTAGCTAACGTAGTTGTCGTACAAAAGAAAAACGGAAAATGGAGAGTGTTTGTAGATTAAATGGATCTCAAAAAGGCTTGTCCTAAGGATACTTTCCCTCTACCAGACAATGACTTTATGATAGATGCGACGACTGGCCATGAACTCCTGACTTTCGTGGATGCTTCATCAGGATTTCAACAAATCCAAATGGAACCAACCCGCCACCTCATGTGCCAAAGTAAAACAGTTGTTCTACCTTCCCCGCTTCCTCTTTTTCGACATATGCGGCGGCGGGTTACCAGATAAGAGGGGACAACTTCTTTCTCCTTTGCATTGCTCAATCTTCCTTTTCTGATTGAAAATAGCAAGCCACTCCACTACTAGTACAGAGGCCAGATAGAAGGTTGCTTATATGTTCAGGCTCGAAAAACTTCCATGACATGGGAAAGGATCATGAGATGAGGAAAAGAAAGAAAAGGTGCAAGGTGAGGCGATATCGAGAGGTAGAATAGGTGAAATGAGTTCAAAGGAATTAGTTAAGACACGCTTCTTTAGCACAGGCCATAGAGTGAAGTTAGAAGGTTCAATGAACTACGCGAAGGGGAAATCTTGGGCGCTATTGTTGTCTATATACAAGTGGCGTAGGCGAAGCTGTGGCAACTCGTAGAGTAGACAGCGAGCTCTGCTTGAACAGAAAGCAGCAAGCTGCAAGCACTACTCCAAAAGCAGTGAGCTCCGCAACAAAAGCGAAGCGAGCCACGGTAGCCTATTAAGTTTTTCAGCTGCATCGTACCGTATTATGGGAGGGGTCCGTACCTCCTTAAGATAGAGCCCCCCTACTCCTAATGTAGATCTAGAACTACTGCTATGGGATCCCATTGATCTAGCGGAAGCAACGGTTAGGGCATGGACAATAACAGATCCGGAGGTAGACCTTCTACTAAAGTGGAGTCACCACCATATATTGAAAAATAAGGCAGCAGCTACATAATCCAGTTGATAACAAGAAGTCTCACTTTACTGGCTGGGAGTTCTACTTTCTACAATCAAGCATAAGCCCTCTTCTACTTGCCTTTCTCCCGTAGTAGCTTCACGTCCTCCCTTTAGAGTCCCTCTGCCAAAAATTTCATAGAGATAAATGGTTCAGCTCCCTTCTAAGCCTTGAGAGGATTTTAGGAATCATCGATGAAAGTGTTACTTAGCTATTTCTGCTGCTCCATTCACGGAAGCATTTTATACGACCTCTCATGAGACAAGAAAGCAGAAGCTTCTAGAGCCGTATCCTAACCTGATTTAGAAACAGAACGTGACGGAGGCCGAGTTGTTGATGAGTGAGCCCCATCCGATGAATGTGTAGGTATATATTGTTACACCGTAATGCCTATTGGTCTTAAAAATACAGGTGCGACATATCAAAGATTAGTGAATTGGATGTTTAAAGACAAATTGGGGGACACCATGCAAGTTTATATTGACGACATGGTAGTGAAGTGGATGAAAGCCGAAGATCACAGTAGAGACCTCAAGGAAGCATTTGACATCCTAGAAGAATACAATATGAAGTTGAACCCACTCAAATGTCACTTTGGAATGAAGTCAGGTAAGTTCCTTGGATACATGGTAACCAAAAGAGGGATATAAGCAATCCCAGAACAAATAAAAGCAATCATGGAACTAAGATCCCCGTATTCAATAAAGGACATCCAGAGGCTAACTGGAAGAGTAGCAGCACTCAACAGGTTCATTTCAAGATCCTTAGAAAGGTGCAAGCCCTTTTACGATATCTTGAAAAAGAACAAGAAATTAAGTGGATGGAGGAACACGAAAAGCCTTCCAGGAACTCAAAACATATCTAAGCTCTGCTCCACTACTGATGAAACCTATGGATGGGGAACCACTTATTCTCTGCCTCTCAGTATCCTCAAACGCGGTAAGCGCTATTCTGGTCAAGGATCTTAATGGGGAGCAACATCCTATCTACTATGTAAGTAAAAGTCTCTTGGATCCTAAAACCAGACACTCTCATCTCAAAAAATTAATTCTTGCCTTAGTAACTGCTTCTACCAAATTAAGACACTACTTTGAAACACACACTATACATGTAAAAACTAACTATCCTATCAAGAATGTCATAAGAAAATCAGAAATGTCAGGAAGGATGGAAAAATGGTCGGTGAAGTTAAGAACATTTGACATCAGATACGAACCAAGATCCGTCATAAAATCACAAGCATTAGTGGACTTTGTGGCTGACTTTAGTAATGATCTACAAAACAAAGTA
Organism: Lactuca sativa; assembly: GCF_002870075.4. NCBI lineage: Eukaryota > Viridiplantae > Streptophyta > Magnoliopsida > Asterales > Asteraceae > Lactuca > Lactuca sativa. The sequence continues at coordinate 195,097,114 of NC_056627.2, forward strand.
GACATGGAAGCCAAGCGACTCCTAGAAGATGAACACCTGGGAAGATGGACGCTGTTCATAGATGGAGCTTCAAATTAGAAAGGAACAAGCCTTGGGATCATACTAAAGTCGCCACAGGGGGACATCATACCCCAAGCAATTAGTTGTGAATTCAACACTACCAACAACGGAGCAGAATACGAAGAACTCATCATGGGACTACAATTAGCTAAGGATCTTCAAATCAAGGATCTTTAGGTATTTGTTGATTCTTTGTTACTAACCAATCACTACAATGGATCTTATGCAGTAAAAGGTGAAAAATTAGCATTATACCAAGAGATCCTAAAAAAATTAGCTTCTGATTTCGAAAACTTTAGCCTGACCCAAGTTCCCAGAGAGGAAAACACAAAAGCATATGCACTAGCCAATTTAGGATCATCTCTTAGGATTCCACCAGAGACGAATATTCCTATAACTCACATAATAACCCCAACCATAGAAACCCTCTCCGACAAGTCAGAAGATCCTAAGCGTCCGACACGCATAAAAACTATTGAAGATCCTGACCCTAGGATCCTTCCTCCAAGAGATCCCGATGAACAGGATCCTAAAAGAAGTCCGCCATCATGGACCCAACCCATTATGGAATATCTCCAAAATGGCATAATCTCGACAAGAGAAAAAAGTGTGAGAGTATTCAGGAGTAGAGTCTCAAGATTCGTGTTAATCTAAGGTAAACTTTACAAAAACATCTATGGCATGTCCATACCTAAGATGCTTGGAAGATCCTGAAGCTGCGGAAGTCTTAAAGGATATACACGAAGGAGATTATGGAAATCACACCGATGGCAGATCCTTATGATCCAAAATATTGAGAACAGGATACTACTGGCCAACCATGAAGAAATACTCCTTTCTACATGCTCAAAAATGTGATGCTCGCCAAAGACACAACAACATCCTGCACCAACCGGCAGAACCTCTACATCATATTATCTCCTCATTGCCATGAAATGGGGGATGGATATTGTAGGAAAATTGCTTGTATCCCCAGGAGGAAAAGTCTTCACGTTGTTGATGACTGATTACTTCTCCAAATGGATCGAAGCTGAAGATTTCGTCCAGGTAAGAGACAAAGAGGTAGTATTGTTCATTAAATGTAATATCTTGACCAGGTTTGGTATCCCGACTGAGATCATATGCGACAATGGATCCCAATTTATTAGCAAAAGAACAAGAGACTTTTTTCACAAGATGGGGGAATCAAAATGATAATGTCCACTCCTGTTCATCCTTAAGCTAATTGGCAAGCGGAGTCCAGCAACAAAATCATTGTAATCAATTTGAAGAAAAGGTTGGACAAAAAGAAGGGAAGATGGGCAGAAGAACTTCCTTCCGTTTTATGAGCAGATAGAACCACTTCCAAAGTGGCCACAGGTCAGACCCCCTATTCCTTGGTGTTTGGGACAAAAACAGTAATCCCTACTAAAGTGGTGATCCCAACGGCAAGATACTTGCCACAAGACCAAGAAAATAATGACCGGATCCTAGCACATGATGTTGACACTATTGACGAGCTTATGGATCTTGCCAAAATACGCATCACTGCTCACCAACAAAGAATTACCAAGGATTACAATAAGAATATAAGTGTCAGAAGGTTTCAAATAGGGGACTAGTTATTAAGGAAGACATTCTAAAACACCAAGGATCCTAGTGGAGGAAAATTGGCTCCCAAATGGGAAGGACCATATCTTGTAGATGCTGAAGCAGGAAAAAGGAGTATATTGGCTAACAACACTTGAAGGAGACATTCTGCCAAGATCATGGAATGCCATATAACTTAAAGCATAATACATGTAAGTAGGATCAAATGATCCACAACAAAACCAAGGTACACATTTCCTTTACCTTAAAACTTTTATTATCACTGATTTCCTCGAACACATTACTAACTTAAGCATCGGAGGTGCGTTAGCTAGACTAATGCCCACCTTAGTTAACGTTTGCTATGCAGAGAAACATATGGTTGAGGATCCTCGAGAGTGAAGATCCTGAGACATCGGGATCCTCACAATCGGAGATCCCGAAACGATCAGATCCTTAAATTTTGAACACCCAGAAGTACAAGGATCTTGACACATAAAGATCCCAATACTTGGTAAAATCCATTATTTAAGAATATAATCCCTAAAGTATCATGTACGTAAGCTAGAGACTGGTCATCTCTCCTACGCATTAGGGTACTTAATCCCCTTTAAGGTTTAAAGAGCTAATTACCTCTTTTACACGAACTAAGGTTTATACACCTTGCTTGGGCGCGTGATATCTAACTGTGGGATACTGATATAGGGATCGTTTCACGAATCAGTGGCTTGCCAACCCTCTTATCTTTGAACACAAGTTGAGATCCTTAAGGTTTATAACATTTACATGTTATCCAGAAATCGGGATCCTACCCCAGCGATTACTTAAGGATTATAACATTTTCATGTTATCGGGATCCTACCCTAGTGATTACTTAAGGATTATAACATTTTCATGTTATCAGGATCCTACCCCAGTGATTACTTAAGAATTATAACATTTTCATGTTATTGGGATCCTACCCTAGTGTTAAATTTAAAGCTTATAACATTTTTATGTTATCAAAGATTGGGATTTTGCCCCAGAAATTACACTAGACCTATACCAACTTCGTGTTATCACATGTTGGGAATGTTCCCCAGAAAATCAGGTCAGATAGTAACATCTTCATGTTTACCTACCCAATGAATTATACTTCATGTAGGGATCCTCCCTATAATATAACATTGACATGTTATCTATTTTATCTAAGTCTATAATCTAAACAGGTTATCCTAAGGCGAAATTTCCTTTACAAGATCCAAAATCTTTAGGATCTCTAGCAGTAGGGACCCTTACCATTAATGATCCTCATCAACCTTTGTTGGTTCCTAACGTTGTACCAAAGTGCTATCCTAAGTTGGAATTTATCCTCGGTAAATTCTAAAATTCAAAGACTCATGAAGCTTAAAGAGAAACTCGAAGGCAATCGGCCATGCAGAAAAACCATAGGAGAGATGCAAAAGGAAAATGCTACCATATCATCCAAAAGAAAAAAGATTTGTATATCAACACAAGCAAAAGATTAATTGTATTACATCACTAACAAAAGAAAAACTACTCAAACCTATTTTTTGCAGGCCTAGACCTTAGTCTGGTGATCATCGACCATGACCTCCTTCTCCCCTCCTCTGGTCAACATCAACACAGGATCCTGACTGGAGACAATACGCTTATCAATCAGCTTAGCCAACGCCTCACGCCATCCCTCCACATCCCAGGAACTTGCATTTTCCATATCCTCAGCCAGCTTGGTCTTGGCCTGTAGAATAGCTATTGTAGCGCTCATCTTGGCATAAGCAATCACCTCTTCTAGATCCGCCAGATGCTTTTCTTCCTTTTTGACTTTACGCTTGCTCAATAACTCCACGCTTTGGAGAACATCCTCATTGGCGACCCTCCATGTCTCCTCCTACTCTTTTAGAACAATCTCGACTATATCAGCACGGACCCTAAGGTCGTTGGTAACATGAGAAACATAAGCGAAGACCTAGAGGAAACATAAACATCAGCATGAAAAATAACAGGTATGATAAATTAATAAGAATAGTTTCTATTATTACAGCTTGAGAAAGCGAAGATAGCTTCCCTAGAGCATCCTCGATGTTGAGGTTCTCTAAGCTGAAATCTACAGCCTCAGAAGTCTTTTGTTTTTGGGATCCTGAAGCCTTAATCGTAAGATCTATATGAGATCTTTTGGGAGGAGGATAATGGCACCTTTTTCTTGTTTAGCTTTGATTGAGCCACTGGTCATATCATCTTGAAGATCTGCCAAACCAAAGCGGGCCTTGGACCGGGTAGTCTTACAACCTGCCAGAGATCCCTATCAAGTCAGGATCTTATGAAAAGATATATCCAAGAAAAATAGTGTTACCAGTGGCCATAGAATTAGTAGTGGATGAACCCTCTTGAAGAATGGAATATTCACGCCTAAACGACCTCTCCACCGCAGGAAGTGTGATGAATTTGGATATCTTGTCCTCAGAATCGCCGGTGGCAGGAATTAGCTCCTCAAACCTAAACACCGCATCGAAACAAAGAAAATAAGGGAAGTAAATTTCAGGATCTGTGATATCTAAATTTATTTCCTACCCTTTTTAACCCATGATCTTGGTAAGGAATCCCCTAAGGAATCGAATCGCCCCTCACGAAGAATTTTGATTCTTTCCAAGCGCCGTCGTTTTGTTTAGATTTCAGAATGAGGTGGGGTTTATTTGTCTTAACGCTTAATAGGAAACGAGAAGAACCAAAAGTGGAATGATGATAGATAGAGGCCAAATCAGGTAATCCAATGTCTATATTTTTGGACTGATTCAGGAGATCAATCCAATAGAGGATCCTCCAAACTACAAGCATAGTTTGGATATAGGAGATTTGGGTACACAGAAAGAAATCACGAACAATACCAGTAAAAGGATAGGTTAAACCTAGAGTGAATGTGTATTCAGGAAAACAAACCCATGTTGGAGACACAAAATTAGGTTGAATGGAAGCCTTGAAAGGACAAAACCACATAAGAAGGGAAAGCCTCGATGGCTTTCAATGATTCCATGTATTCCTTTTCAAAAGAAAAAACCTCGTCATAGCTTAGGATTCCTTGATTGTTAAAATCATTCTCGGAAGGAATAACAATGCCAGCTTGAGAACGGCTGATTTTCTTAGCCATGACAAGGAAAATCAAAAGAATGGGAGAACGAATGAAAGGGAAAAAGGATTACCTTCACAAGGAGATGATAGTGACTTGAAAGAGTAAAAAGAGGAGTAAGTGAAAGCACTCATTTAGAGCTAGATAAAGATGACGGAGATGATCTGACCATTTCTCGATTATCTCAATAAAGATAAGACTTATCTCTCAAAAATTAAATGTAAATCCCTTTTATCTATTTACTTTAAGTTATTCCTTTAATATTTACGGAACTAACCCATATATTTTCAGAAATAACTTGGGGGCAATTGTTGGGACCAGGATCCTTAGTATATCCAGGATCCTCAGCAACATCAGGACCCCAATTCAATACCGTTATTATTTTTATCGATATTTATATTGGTCATATTTTGTCTATAACTAACACGTGTGCAGAACTAGTCAAGGGAGGACTAATTCTCAACGAAGAATCATATCAACTATGCTAAAGACCCGGAATACTTGGTGAAATAACATTCATGAAGCTGGTCATAGAGGTTCCTGGAAATATCAGACATATTGTTGGCTGGATTAGACTATAAATTGACACTTGTAATCTGCACACAACACACTGTTCTTTAGATTAAGCTTACTCTACGAAATTCTCTATTCATTCTTACTAAGAACTCATTGTAAGCTTTACTTTATATCAATAAAATCATCAAGGTAGGTGATCATTATCACCTCCCAAGGTTTTATGCCAGAGATCCTAGCAAGGATCAAGGGCTTTCCTTGTAAACCATCGTGTCATTTTTCTTTTACTACTTGCTATTACACAATTTGAACATCACAGCCTCTCATTCAATTTGGTTGATTAGTAGTTGTGTATTTTTTGACCAAAACAATCAACATGTTTAATCCATGAATAATCATATTATTCTAAAAGTCCAAAGTCAGTTATAATTATGGGTGAAATTATAAATTAAGACTAATATGGATTTGATTGGTTGAATTTCACCAGATGAAGGTAGGCAATGGGTTGTAACCAAGTTTCATAGGTACTTGTCATAGAAATAATATTGAACTGACAAACATCATGATCCTCTCATGGATCACTATCATGAATGATACTTGATTAAAAGGTACTATCTTTGTGTCCATAAGACATGAGATACATAGTGGGACTTAAGTATAAGGTATGTGTTCTTTGATATGGTCAAATGTTGATCCTTAACTGGGCAGTTATAAAAGCCATTTTTTAGGTATGGTGTGAACTATGAAAGAGGCTTATATAGTCAAGGTGGGATTTGTTCCTCTTATGTGTTGAGAGTTAGACATCTAAGACGCCTTAACAAAATTTGAACACCTATTGAGATTGATCGCGATCTGTATCTGATGTTCAATATGATGTCTATGATAAAGGGATAACTGATACACTTACCATATACACCAATTGTAGCCTTTGCTTTTGGGAAATTGGAGTTGATAGAATGGTACAAAATCGTATGTTGTTAGGGGCAGTGAAATTTTAAGGTTATGATAAAACAACCAAGTATTTTATCCAAGAGAGCAAAAGATATGCAAGTAATCTTAAAAGCATGAACAAAAGATTAGAAAGTGTTTACCGTCTTTATGTTATGGTTTTGAAGAGAAGAACCAACAAGAAATTAAATCCTTCTCCACCTTTTTAAAGCATGTAATGGGTCTTTAACCATTAAGCACCCATGCAACTACTAGTTAGATTGTCCCCCTTGATTCTTATTACTTTTGACTAAACAAGTTAAAGCACCTCTCCATGTCCTTTGAAATTTTGGACCTCCAATAACTCACACCAATCTTGCTAATAGTGGTTCGAGTGCTAGATATTGGAGCTTGATTTTGAAAGAGGTTTATCAACAAGAGGGAATTTTGGTTCCTTTTATTGTCGAAACTGTTGAGTTTCTGATTATGGCTACCCTAAGGATATTCGTTGATGATCCAACTGTGTTTCCTACTGTTGCTCGAATTCCGGATGCCATGCTCAAGCTAGTTGACCCTTAAAATCACATTCTTGTGTAATATTTATCTTCTATTGACTCTACTATGTCTATTGGTGTTTTTCCATCAAAGGGGGCTATAGGTTCTTGGAAAGCTTCTAAAGCTCCAAAGAAGAAAAAGCAAGCTAAGAAACCACCAACTATGCTAGAGGATGTTATGAAAGCAATTCTTCCTTTGCAATCAAGAATTTTCAAGCATACAAAGAAACAAGAAAAGAAATCCCATGATTCCCCAGTCAAACAATCTGTTCCAGAACCAGAAATCGAGACTACTGAGCAAACGCATGTTGATTATTCACATACTCATTTTTCTCAGAAGGGTATCAAGAAGATAAGAAAGCCTTAGTTCAATAGGAAAGGAGTGTGTTTCAAGAAGTATCTGTTCCAGTCTCACATGCGTCAAAGAAGCGTCAAGCCCCAAATATAGCTAAAAATCTGCAAAAGAAGAAAATAAAGCACCACAATCCACTTTACCAAGTCACAGTCGAAACTGACAACTACAGTGACAATGATATTCACATAGAAGATTCTGTGCTTGGATCACCTCGAAGGGATTCTCCTCTCAAGTCGAATTTCAAGGCGATAGGGGATCCTGATGTCACTGTAAACGTATCTAATATGGATAAGAACATCAATTCGAATGATCAAACTACAACATCCATCCTTGAGTAGAATAAGGTCATCCCACCCAGGTTTTGCATACCGAGTCCAATATGGAGGAGGTTCGAACTCTAGAAATCCCCACAAACTTATTTGATAAGGACAAAAATGTCAACATGGGTGAAGGGATGTAGAACAAAGAATTCTTTGTTACTTCTACTTTTGAAACATCCACCATTCCCATTTCAACCATCATTTCATCTACACTCGAAATTTATATAGTTGACAAATCCACAACTATACGACCTATTTCATCACTTGTAACAATTTCAGTTCCTATTTCAACTATCTCACCAATATACACCACGATCATGCATGAACCAATTACCACCCACTTTCCTTCTCAATCTACTGAAGCTGAGAGAATGCTCCATGTAGAAGAACTAAATGATGATGAGATCATGGGGTTTTTTTTCTGATCTTCAATTCGATCTTGAGGAGGAAAATGTTCCTGATGATTTAATTATGTCAGGTAAACAATTCAAAATCCTCAACTCCAGAATAAATTCTCTTCTTCAAATTCAACCAGATACTGGGGGAAGGAATTTTGTTACCGGGGTTGAGATGGAGTATTTGTTGTTATCTCAAGAAAATCACTTTCAAAGTTTGGTTGAAAGAATTGAGCAGAAACAAGTCAAAAGGTTGGCAGTTCATTCCAAAAGCTTTGACTACAAGATTCAGAAGCTTCGTGACGTTGAAAATGAACGTCTTGATATATTTGTTGAACAAGTGATGAAGATTAAGGAATATGTGGATCTAAAATAGTTTGAACTTAACTTAGAGATGTCAAAAGAAGTTCAAAAGAGGGATCAAAATTACACTTTGTTGCATAGAAAAGTCGATGTCATTGTGATTGTTGTCACAAATTTAGTTGATTTCAACACTGAGTATTCAACCAAGCTTGAAGCGAAGTTAGAAAAGGATTCTCAGGTGTTTGAAAAGTTGGAAGAGTTTTTACCACTATCAAGGATTCTATTGTGAAAGTTCATATTTCGAATCAATCATCAGTTTCTTAAGAGTCAATTTCTCAATTCATTTCGACTATTGAGACCAATATCAAAGCAGAACTTGCTCCCATCCTTGTGTTGGTTCTTCGATTGCCAACTAATGCTCAACGTGCGGTGCAAGTGTCACAAGGGTAAGAGAAAGGATGTGCCGGATTTGGTTCCTCAAAAGATTCTGAAAAAGGGGTTGTTGTTGGGAAGGTGAGTTTAATTCAAATTCAACTTCACTTCCCATATCGTTGACCACGACGTTTACAACAACAACTACATGGCCACTGTCAAAAGGGATCTTAATAAATGAAGGAATGGGATATTCAAGTTTAAGTTCATTTCCTCTAAATTTGAATGTTGATCCAAGTAATAAAGGAAAATCTATTTATGTGGTTCTTTTAGAAGAAGAAAAGAAAAAAGAAAAAAACTCTATAAATCGAGAAGCAAACAAGCAGTGGTGTTACGAAATGATTAAGGATATTGTTTTGATTGGGTTAAATGACTACATTTGAAAGGTTCCTAAGAAGAGCTATGATATTGAGAATTCTGATTTCTATTAGCTTGACTTACCAATACACCACATGTTGGTCACATCTTCCCAATTCAAGATTGTTGAAAATTTTAATGATAAAGATGAATTCAAAAGACATGATATTTGTTTCCATGCAATCATGGGAAAAAGCAAAGAAGAGGTATGGTCATCTGTGAAGATTGTGAAGGTGATGACCATAATGTGTGACAACCTGTTCGAAGGTCTTTTGCAAAATTTTTGCTATGTGGTTTTAAGAGCTAACAATGTAGCTTCTGAGTTCTCTATTGCAGACTTCCCATTGATGAACTTAAACGACTTGATCACTGTTACAAGGATTTTGAGTAATGTGGATGTTTCAAAGCTAACTGAAACAAAATAGGATGATCTCATCATTGGTTTTGCTCATATTAAGGTTTTCATAAACAACTTCTATGATCACTTTGGAATCACGAATATTGAGCTTGCTTTAGCTGCAAAAAAGCCTTCGAAAGTCCCTCAATCTTTGCTGAAAGGACATATTAATATTGGAAAGTATGATGATGGGGAAATAATTCATTAGCCTCTTGGGGTCATAATTCAATGGAAGAACATGAATGGGAGGATTACAATTTTTTTTATTCAAGTACGTGCTTTAGAGAGGTATATGAATGCTCAATATTCCAATCTACTCGTTCAAATTAACAACTACAAGAAGAATGATGTTGAAGACGATGCAGTGATACGAAAGACTATTTTGTGGTATATGGAGGTTTGTAGTGTACTTCTTCAAACTTTGAAGCTTATGGGATAATTTAGACTACTCTCACTAAAGAGGTGATTGTAGGGGTCGAAACGTATATAGTGAGGAGCCAAATTAGGTTGAGTCTGTAAGGGTATGAAATCCAAAATGATTTCAACTCTTTATGTATTTACAAGGCATTGTTTGTATTCGAAGTTAGAACGTTTAGTCCTTGTATTTTTCTGTTAAGTCTATTTTACCCTATAAATAGGGTAGGTACTAGAGTTGAGAGTAACTTTTGTGCTCTTTAGTTTGTAAACACTCTCGAATACTTTGTACTCTCTTTAGACTAATACGAGCCAACCAGATCTTATTTACATGATGTGTTGTTACTTCTTTATTTGATTGATTTCGTGTTCATTTATCAATTCGAACTCACATCACATGATCTCTACTACCAGCGAACTCATTAAGCAAACTTATATCCAACATGAAACACAAATTCAATGATTGGAGAAGGAGATTACATAAAATGATGGAATGAATATGATAATTCAAGAGGTTCTAATTAAGGTCATTCAGTCTGCACAACACTTTATGGAAACTCTGAATCACAAGTTTGACGAGGTTCTAATAATCGAAGAAACCTTGACACCTTCAAAGCCCAGGCTCCGACGATTGATGCATATGACACACTCACCAAGAAAATCAATATGAGCTTCCAACCGTTGTTCGAAAAGCTTGATGATTTGAATCCTGATGCGTTACTTGCATCGAAAGTAGGGTCGTCCAATTCAAGAGGGGGATAAATGATGACTACATAAAAACCAAGCTTGAAATTCAAACTCCAAGATGAAACATCGGATGAAGAAATTGAAGTTGTTGAGGGCGAATGTGAAAAAGAAGATGATTTTGATCAAAATGACCAAGTGATCAATGCAATTCAAGGATGAAGAGCTATCAATGAGTAACCCTGTATAAGAAAAACCCTCTTAAAAGAGGATAAGAAAAAATGGCAATTTGTTTGTTGGCCATAAAATCTTGCCGAAATGTTTAAACAAACCAGAGAAATGGCTAAGTTAAAAACAAAGTTGGTTGCTGACACGTTCTAAGCTACTCAACAATGCCTCCTCCCATTCCTACTATGAGAATCGTTCATGTTGATGAAGGCTCTCGAATGAAGAAAACATATGATTTTCCTATCGAGCCTCTGATTCCTCCTCCCTCGGAAACTTTCATCACAACAATCGGCCAAAAGATCATCTCTTGCACGATCACTCTGAACGCCTATGTGAAAGACAAAGGAAATGGAATCTCTCTCTGAAGAATCTGTCTTGTGAAGACGTTAAGAAAAAAGATGGTTGGTCTCTTGATTAATTCAACAAATCAGTGGAAGAGAGCCTTAGAATTCAAGCTCCGAAGGACAATCTGTATCCTTTCTATGGCATCTCTCCTTACTATCCTCAAGGAATGATATATGATGATCACTTTTTTCCTTACAAAAGATATGCTCTTCCATCTAACACCTTCGAGAAACTAGATCTTCTAATTTCTCATCATAGCCAGTTCTATGTTAAGTTTTCTCCTCTTCGTCCCACTGATGACAAAGAATCTCCTATCCGAATTGAGAGAGAAAGACTAAACACATTATATCCCACCAATGCATTTCCTCAAGATAAAGCTTGTTGTAAGTACATGATCACCAAGTTTAGTGGTTTCAGAATGAAGATCCTCAGAAAATTTGATATTGGCTACATTCTCTACTACTACTACATCTACCAGAACACTCAAGACAAAATCAAGATCTCAAATGCTGATTTTCCTTCGATAAATATGAATGACATTCTTGTCATTGCAGCTCACCTAAAGGACTGAAAAACATCTAAGTTTAGTACAAGAACATACAACTTGACTTCAACTACTTGAAAGACTATGTTGTTGAGCTCGGAATATCAAATGTGGATTTCTCTCACCTATTCCGAAATGACAATATTCTCGTTGTTGTCTCTACTGATCGTGATGGAGTTGATCTCCTTGATGAAGGCCCTATCAGAGAACCTGAGCTCGTATTTGTTTACTTGAAGAAAATCTTAGGCAATAAGGAATTTTTCAGAGTAAGAGACAAGCATCTTGTTCCTACCATAATTTTTTAGAGATTCATTTCCAAAACAGAAAAGAGCACAACTTCCAAAGAAATCTGGAAAGAGTTTGATGATCAACTGAAGTGGTATATTGAAGTTCGAAGCTAGGTGTAGAAAGCCTACCTCTTTTCCTTTGAAGAATCAAAGTAGGATTGCTAAGGATTGATAAGTACAATTAGGGGAGATTGTTAGTACATGAAAGTGACCCTTAGTCAATCCGATAAGATGTGCCTTTCTGAGATGGTGCATACTACAAGATGAAGAGTAGTTTCTGAGATGTTTAGATTTCTGAATAATATTGTTTAAGTCTAGTCAATGTGTAAGAAGTGAAACTACTTGGTTGTTTTTTTCTGTTTGTAACGTAGTATAGTACAACCGAGAAGATCAGTAGAAACTGTTGTGTCAGGTTGTTAATCTTCAGTCCACGCGCACTTTATCAAGAATTTGTCTTTAGTTACTCCTTGGCTACAAAAGGACTATCAACCTTTGTAATATGTGTGCAACTTGAGAATTACTTCACTTCTATCAAATCAAGAATTATTCATTCAATCATTTCTATTTAACATTCTTCTTATTCTTCTTTACTTTCATTCATTGTACTTTATATTAATTATCTTAAACACTTTGTTAAGTTATTTACTTCAAGGCTTGACTGGTTTATCAAGAATTGATTGATCTTTTGTTGTTTGATGTGAGATTAATTCACAATTTTTGTTTTTATTAATCCTTGTCCTGGGAATCTTGGTAAGTAAGGGTATTCCAATCTCAGTCCCTTATCATAATCTCAAGTCATGATCTCATTTTATATTTATATGAGATTTTTCTCGTGTCTCATCAAAATACATAAGTTTCTCACACATTCAATGATTTTCGTGTACCATACGATACTCGTAGGGAATTGAAAATCATTTTCTCCTAAACTTTCTCCAAGTAACTAACTAGCAATTTTTCTTTATTTAGATAGTAACTTAAATAAGTTGTCTCTTCGACTTATAAGTTATAATTATTCACTACTCATTCTATCACAAATAAGTTATATGTATATCAAACATACTCACTAATCTCCGAACTTTGGTCATTAAAAACCATTCTACAATTGAAAAGCATAATGATTGGTAAATCAACTGATGATATTTCAAAGGTAAACCTCCAAAAATAAACATGACTACAATGTAGTTAAATCAACTAACACATAACCGCAACAACTCTTCAACAATACCATTTAAGCATTATCAGAATTACGAAAGAAAGGTCAACTCTTTATATCTTCTCAATATTAAGAATAACCAATATCCCTATTTGATAAGACCACAATTCAAGGATTATAATCAGCCATACATAGAGGGATATTAACTAGCAAACTATTCCTAACTGAGGGTTCTGAAGTTTATTCTCTATTATCACCAGAGTTTCTCAATATCTCATTTCTCTCAGCCTCTAATTATTCTCACAAATAGTATTTCTCTAACTATCAATCACAACTACCGACTCTTCTAAAGTGGTACTATTTCTCTTACTACCATTCACAATCAACTATAACATCTGACTATTCTCAACTAATAGCATTTTTCTAACTATTAGCCACAACTTTTAGCCATTATTATTCACTCATCTCGACTCAACATATAAATCTAGTTAAATATGTAGTAAAATAAACACATCATTCTCAATATACTCCTCAAAAAATATAGCTCAATGTGTATGTTCATTCAGTAACTCTAACCCAAATATACTCATTTCTTCTTTTGGTAACTTTAACTGTCATGACCATAATTTATAGTATCACCTCTACTTGACCATATTTAGAGCATGTTCCTCACTCTATTAAAATATGTTAGTTTTATTAGTTACTCAAAATATAAATAATTTATCTCATATACAACCCGTAGAAATCATAATTACATCACAACTTAGAAAATTTGATAATGAAAAGTTATTCCACCTGCTCAGATACGTGAGAGGTGTTGCGTATGCTCTCCGTATGTGCCAGATATTGGATTATACTTCTATAACATTCTACTTTAGACACATTGTGTGCCAAATCTATTCACATCGTGTTATACTAAAGTATATTGTCACTTTTTTAACTCTACTATTGTATTTGTACTCTTAACAAATTAATCTCATTATCAAAACAAGTTAAGATAACTATAAAATATTCTCACTACTACTAGTTTTAAACATATCAAAATTGATTCACATACTCACAGAAATGACTAAATCACATTTATAGTCAAATTAATATCTCAATGTCACTAACACATGATGTTCACATAACTCTAGGAAACAACTCTATGATGCCAAAAATGTGTTTATAATGGTAACATTTTTATGGCTACTTAAGCCGTCATTTTATTTAATAGTTATCAGTAATGGATCTAAAGCTACTCAAGCTACCATTACAATCGTCATAGGATACTCATTATGTGACCTTAATTCTCTTGTTACTCGATATCACAAGAAACTCGTTATATGATATGTTGTATTTAATAACTCTACACCGTGATATACAATATACACTCTCTATTCTTAACACGTATAGTAGTGATACTCAATTCGTTGTATAATAAAGCTACAATATAGCAACATCACACTTACTTAAATGGTATTGCCACAAAGTACTTGTCATGTATGTTACCAAACTCACTCTCCCTACTCACCAGATATTGTCACAGATGGCTCAAATTGTGCTTATCATACTCTTATTATAGTATTAACTAAAACTCCTACTCTTATTACTCAAATCTCACATCCAGAATACAATTCAATAAGAATTAAGGCATAAACACCAAAAGATTCTCTAACTGTATATAATAGTTAACTAACTTATACTCATATCGTTAAGTCAACTTATACTCCTCTTCTCTACCTAATTCACTCAAACCACTTCTTTGATACTAACTTGTAACACCTAACTTTTAAACCCAATTCACACCTAATATTTTCTCTTTATATTTATAAAATATATTGGTGTATGTTTACATTAACAATCCAACACGGGTAGTTATCAACATAATCACATCAAAGAATTAAAATAAAATGATCTAATTTGGGTATTACAACTTGTCTTCTTCAATTCTCACTTCTTAATAAATTTACCTTCAAAGAACACATCAAAAGGGTAAGCTACAAAGAGATTAATGAGTAACCCCTAACAACAGTGCACATAATAATAATAATAATCATAACAATGATTATATGAACAATATGACAAAAACTCATTTCTAATCTATAGATACTTTTCACACAGCTCATTATATAATCATAATGTATATAACACTCGAATACACTGTGTATAGTCTCTCAAAATTATTTTATTATTTAAAGTTCACAAATCTATGATTTCTATAATGACAAAAATAATGGGTGTATAGCTTCACGAGTTACCATTAGCCTCTCACAAGGTACTCCTTCTCTTTTTATTGTACACATACTCTTTCTCTTTCTCTCTCTTTCTCACACATACATACTCTCTCCCTCTCTATCTCAAAATCTATACTCCTTCCCTTTCTTTGTTTGAACTCATAAATTTTCTCTGTTTGTATTCAAGCTCTCTCTCTCTCTCTCATAATCTCTCCATCTCTCTCCCTCTCTCCCTCTTTCTTTCTCCTTTTCTTTCTTTTTTTTTCTCTCTCTCTGTATATATATATATATAATCATACTCATTCTCTCTCTCTCTCTCTCTATCTCTCTCTCTCTCTCTCTCTCTGTCTACAATTTTTATGCTTATTATCTTTTTCTCTCATTCACCTACTCTCTTTAATCTCTCTCTCTCTCTCTCTCTCTCTCTCTCTCTTTCTCTCTCTGCTCAACCTCTTTCTCTAATGTTCTCATACCCTCTCTTTCTCTTACTCTCTTAACTCTATTTATGATCTTTCTCTACTCATTCTTATTCTCTTTGTCTATCTATGTCTTTATTTGTGTTAATTTCTTTCTCTCTTTATCATTTTCTCTTTGTATCTCTATATCTTTTCATTTTCTCCATATACTCATAATAACACTATATATATATATATATATATATATATATATATATATATATATATATATAGATGGTATTTGCTTAAAAACCGGCATAGTAATACTTAATTGCATAGCTCATTTGCATTCACTTATTTACTCAAATAGCAATAAATTGCTATAATTCTCAACTACAATACTCAATGACCCATATTGCATTAGCTAACTACAATTATCAGTTATAGTATTTGTCAACCCATATAATATCAAATGACAATACTCATATATTATAGTTTATATACATATAAAATATTAAATATCTAATTACAATCATCCAGAGAAGGATATGGTTCTTCTCTGAGAATATCTTTGGTGTATGTGTTCAACTTTATAATTCTATCTGATACTCAATTACTTAATATTATTATGCAAGTATGATTACAAAAATGATATAAGACGATACCTTAATTCACTTGGTACTCACATACACTCATATACCAACATCATGATTTCTCTTATCCAGCTATGAACCATTTTTATAGGCTCTAGTTTCCGTTTTGTCAAATAAATTTACAAAAGAATATGTGAACTCTATTTATGGTGGGTATATGCAGCAATCTCGTATCACAAGTTCGCGTAGTGATGTCACATGTGTGCCATATTTTTTTTCCATGTGTCATTCTTCTTCCGCCATGAATCTCTCTCACTCTCTTTCTCTCTCTCTCTCTCTCTCTCTCTCTCTCTCTTTCTTAATGCATCATTGCATTGCAATAATGCTTGAAGCTGCGTCGCGAGTTTTGATTAGTCTTTTAAATATGGCGACCTACTTCTTAATTGTGATGTGAATCACTTCTCAATTACATCGCGAACCTGAATTGTATTGCCCTCCTTCTATTAAAGAAACTCGCTTTTACCATTCTCTTTGGTAATTCATTGTGTTACGTCTCACTTACCCCATCCATGAGATACATCTCTCATAATAATACCTGCTCTATAAAACAAGTGTTACACTAATCAATCTTATATGATGCTCATCTTTTAGTAAGGCCTTAGATGTCTAATTCTTAATAAATGAGAGGAACAAATGTGATCTTGACTACATACGCCTCTCATGTAGTTCATGTTATACCCAATAACGACCTTTGTGGTTGCTTTTTTTTTATTATTATTATTAACAACGGTTAACCATATTAAATCACAAGTATCTCCAACCTCAAATCCCAAATATGCATCTCAGGTTGAAGAATATAAAGATAGTAACTTTGATCAAGCATCACTCATGATTACGATCCATGAAGTGATCTTGAAGCGAGTCATGTCTAATACTTCTTCTTTATGGACTTCGTTGAAACCATTTCCTATTTTCATCTCCATGATAATGAAACAATCTAACTCATATTAGTCTTATATCATATTTTCTCCTACAACTATGAATGACTATGGAAATTCATAATATCTAGATTATTCAAGGAATAAACATGTTAATATAGAACACAAGTATTTAATGATAAGAACATATCTAATATATCAAATCATTGTAATTGTTGTTGTGTACATTGTTCTAATATTTAAATACTAATTTGGAATCAAATCCAATTACTAGAATGACGAAGTCTTGTAGCTTTAACAAGACTTTCATGCTCAGCTAGTGATAGTGATTTAGTTAAAAGATTCTTGAAAAGCGATTTGTATAAATTTTGCGAATACTAACATTTTTTTCTTCACATATATCTTAATATATTGAAAACTCCCGATAATGTTTCGGGTGCTTAGATATGACTTTGGTACCAATACTTGCATAATGGATTTCACATAGTCATAAGAGATCATTATGGGGTCCTAAATATCAATAGCAACCATAAGATCACTAATGAACTATTCATTTAAGTAGCTTCTTGTGTCACTTCCTATGCAATGGTGTATTCTGACTATATAGTGTATTGCATAACTATATCGTGCTAGTGACTCTTTTCCACGAATTCGTTCCTCCATTCATTATGAGGATATGCCTAACTGTGATCGATGATCATCTCAATTTATTTGGAAGTTAGCATCAGTGTAATAATTTAAACTTAGTTTTCTTTTAAATACTCCGTAGATCTAGATTATTTCTTTAGTTCTTTATAAGTACTTTAGAATGTTCCTATCAGCCATCTTATGACTTACTCCTAGATTATACTGGTATTTCTTTGTAATACTCCTAGCATATGACATATCTGGTCTTTATGTATAAAATGACATATAATATATCCAATTGTAGCATCATATTGAATATATTAATACTTTCTAGCTCAACCTTTATGTTAGGATTTAGAGGTATGCTCAAAATCGCGTCATGTTGCATTGGAAAGAAAACCCCTCTTAAAGTCTTACATCTTGAATCTTTTCATGATCTTGACAATCAATGCAGCTTTACTGAATCCATTAAGTTTCCATGATCTATTTGTATAGATCTTTATTCCAACAATTATTGTGTTATTCACATACAAGATTAACTGTGCTCCCACTAGCTTTCTCGTAAACACAATTTTCATCCATGTCATTTTCACCTTGAAAATCTTAAAATAGGTAGAAAGATCAATCAAGTCTTATACTTGATAATCTTTTATGGATTATATCTCAGTGTTCATGGATTAAAGCCAAATATCTTTGTGCTTTGATTAATTCTACAATATGTATGAACACCTGGCATTTTATTAATTTTTTGATCAACTAATTGAACATGTTCAACAAACTATTGTTGTTTGCTAGGGACAAAACAAATGCATTTAGCTTATGGTTCTTAAATTTCTTTAAGTTTCATATTGATCCCACTGGAGGCTTGCTTTTTAAGAACTAGTTTTCTGGAATGACAATTGCAATCTTCTTTCTAGTGTGTGTGTGGGGGGGGGGGGATTGTAGAAAATTTATCGTACTAAATTGTTTAGGATATTCTTCATAAATGCTCTTTGAATGTGGTAGGTTTAGTTTCAGCTTCTCGTCTTACATAAGATTCGTAACTCTATACCTTTTAGATAAGTACATAAAATTTCATCTTAAGTCTCTTCTAGATATTTTATCTACTTGTTTGGTTGGAAAACATATTCAACGTATGTATGTTGGAGTGAGCATAACTCCAAATCTATAAAGTAAAACTTATTTTATTCATCATCAGGTAGACCACATCTTATAAGGTCTTATTCCTTATCTCTATCATAAAAGACGTACTAGATGGTATAATTTGTGATCCAATTCCAAACTCCTAAGATGATCCAAGAAACCTTGGCTTAAAATTGTTTCCTTTATTAGAATAAAGGGTTTTGATGGTCTCATTGAATTTTTATTTCATTTTCAATATGAAACAGTTTGAAGATATCAATGCTCCAACAATAATGAATAAAAGTCTTTAGTGAAGTCTCTTAAGTATCTATCACCATATCGATTCATGGGATTGAAAGGACCACCTACATCCTTATTTGTGACATCCTGAGAGTTGGGTCTTAAACTATAGACAGTCAGTTCACTGTGAACCTCTTTGTAATTCGACCTATTGATATTTATTGTATATTTTGAATAATATATAGTTTCATTAGAAATATTATAAGATACCATATGGTATCTTACTTCCAAATGTGGAAAATCTTAAACACATCAAACAAATCAAACTGCAAACCTAGTTAATATGTTTGAAAAATGAAATTTCGTATTAAGCAGTTGTGAGCGAAGCAAACCCCCTAGTCTCGTAGTACATGTTTACTTATTTTTGAAAATATAAAGAACGTCCATAACGGAGTTTGTATGCAAAAGATACGGCCGTTATAGGAAACAAAACGAGTATAATACTGATTTTCTTAAAACTTCTAAAACCGTTTCTATCCGTTGAGGTACTGGCACACCGTAGATGGAAATTCCAAGAGTGTTTATTGACTCAAACTATGGTCTAATATTTAATTCCATATTCATAATATTTTTAGTAAAAATATTTGAAAAAGTCGAAGGATGTTTCGGGTCAATTCGATGCAAATATTTCAACGCAATATCCCGAAATTATAAAACTCGAAAAATTAATCTGTTAGGGTTTTTGGAATCCTTGAACTCTACTCTATCATACATCACTTTGAAGAAAAATTTAGACTTTTGGATTTTGGCAAACAAATCTAGAAGCATTTTTGGGACTTTCTGAGGGTGTGGCATCACCATTGTACTTGCAAGGCTAGCATTACATGATCAAAATCAGCCAACTATATCCTTTCCTTCCTCCCTATGTCGAAGATACCCCCCTCCTTGGTTGAGTGCACACTTAAACAAGTGTACAAGTATGGGTGTGATGAAGTGTTTGACTTTCTAAGGAGGCATGGCCTTGCATGGACATGTGAGGCTTCCTTGGGCTATAAAAGTAAGCCCTTGGCTTCCTATTTTCCACAAAAATCATCCGACACAAGATCTATTAAACACCCTCACACTCTCTTGATCTCTCTTTCAGTTTAGAAACATCACCGAGGACCACCCTTCCACCATCGAAGTTCACCACCGGACCCACCCTCTTCCCCACAGTTTTGGCGATCAAACACCACCCACGGCCACCACGTTGCTGCCATTTTCTATGGAATTTTCCATGTTCTGCCAGCTTTATTTTTAATTTGGTGGGTGTTTCAAGTCCAAAGTTCTAATTCAAAGTTAGTTACTAATTGGTGCTATGTCGTGGTGCTTCCAGAACAAATTACATTCTCAAAATTGGAAACCACACATTAAGGAGAGTGCTTATGGACCCATTATATATATATATATATATATATATATATATATATATATATATATATATATATATATATATATATATATATATTTTAGGGGGGGATACATGTGCTCAAATATTTCGTTTATGCAAAAATACTTGAGAAACATATTGCAAAATGCTATGATTTTATGTAAAAAATTATGGTCCATTCAATATCTATTTTGCCCATATTAAACCCTATGGTTTGCTAAACTATTGTGTATCCATATAGTTCAAATTGATACCTTTTCAAGGACTACTCACGCACGTTCATATAGTTTTCATACAACATATTATCATTTTTCAAAAAGTGCATATCATTAGAGTCCTTTTTCGGACCAGTCTGTAAAAACAGTCATTTACACCTTAGTTAGGGTTCATATCAGGTTAGGGAAAATATTGGAGTCAAAGTGGACTCAATTTCTAAACCTTGAGAGTTAATGGATCCTAATTTCGACTCCATTTTCTTAGAATTTTTCTATACCAGGGTCAAAATCAGCATTCTAGATTATTTTTCATGTTTTGTCTTTCAAATACATACATACATACATACATACACACACACACACATATATATATATATATATATATATATATATATATATATATATATATATATATATATATATATATATATATATTCATACATATATATGTTTTGATCAAAAACTACACAAGTATTAATCATCCAATTTGAATGAGAGGCTGTGATGTTCAGATTAATGTAATGACGAATGATAAAAGAAAGTGACACAATGGTTTACAAGGAAAGCACTTGAACCTTGCTAGGATCTCCGACATAAAACCTTGGGAGGTGATAATGATCACCTGTCTTGACGATTTTATTGATATAAAATGATGATTATATTGAATTCTTAGTAAGAATAGGTGAACAATTTCGTAGAGTAAGTTTAGACTAGAGAACTATGTATTGTGTATAGAGTACAAGTGTCAATTTATAGTCTAACCTAGCCAACAAGATGTCCGCTATTTCCGGGATCTTCTATGACTAGCTTCATGAACGTTATTTGACCAAGTACTCCAGATTTTTAACATAGTTGAGATGATTCTTCGTTGAGAATTGGTGTTCCCTTGACTACTTCTGCACACGTGTTAGTTATAGAAAAAATATGACCTTTATAAATATTAATAAAAATAATAACGGTAATTAACCGGGATCCTGAGGTAGCTGAGGATTCTAGATATTTGAGGATCCAAAATATTGCAAGGATCCTGGCCCTAACAATTGGCCCCAAGTTATTCTTGAAAATATAGGAGTTAGTTTCGTGAATATTAAAGGAATAACTTAAAGTGCATAGATAAAAGGAGAGAGAATAGTAATTTTCAGTTTTAACCCTTAACGACTAGGTAATTTTGAAATCCAACAGATAGTTTACTAGCCGTTAACAGTCGAGTCATATTCACCGGTCCAGTATAAATATGAGTGTTTAAAAGGAGAGAGAATAGTAATTTTCAGTTTTAACGCTTAACGGCTAGGTAATTTTGAAATCCAACAGATAGTTTACTAGCCGTTAACAGTCGAGTCATATTCACCGGTCCAGTATAAATATGAGTGATTAGTTCCATAATCTTCTATCCTTTCTTCTTCGCTTTTTCTCATGCTATCTTGCGATTAGAAGGTAATTTTTCTTCCAGGCTTTTATTCTTTTTACCATGAGTTGAAAAATAACTGTCTTTCGTAAAAGCATTTTGGCCCTTTCTGATGATGATTTTACCGACCAAGGGATCCTCTCTTACGAGGAGACATGTTCTTTTGGCGATGATGACATTGAGTCTCTAAGACTCAATGGAGCCTTTCCTCCCGAAAATGTTTTCAGGCCCTTCGATCCTCTCATTCAGCTTGATTTCGTTTCTCCCACTTGGGTTTGCTTTCCTGAGTACCCTTTCTCCTTGGGCTTGAAATAACCTTTCCCCAAGATCGTCTCTGATTTTTTCAGGGCGACTGCGATTTTGTATATCTAGGCCATTCCAATTGTTTGGAGGATCCTATATTGGGTCGACAAGATAAATCAATCAAAAGGTCTAGACATAGGCCTTTCTGAATTGGCTTGCGTATACAATTTTACAACCTTTGGGAATTCTCATTTCCTCCTCAAGGTCAAAACCCTCAGATCTTCTCTAGTATTGAAAACCTAGCACAATGATGGAGCCTAGAAAGGGAGATACCTCTTTTTGAGGCATAACTTTGTTCCCAATGGGGATCTCTTACCCACATATTGGCTTAAGAAGGGTAGGATTTCAATGCATTTCCTTGTGATCCTGGAATCTTATTCTTATTTTATTTGTTTCTTTGCAGCCTTCAAATTCGAGGAACTTGTTCCCGTCACTGAGGATTCTGAGGAGAAGTTTGAGAAGTTCTTGACCTTGTCTGAAGCTGAGAGATCCTTCCGATTTGGTCAAGCCATCCTGCAGGAAAGCTCCTCCGCTATTGACCTTATGTCGACAGGTAAGGATCCTTAATTTTTTCTTGTATGTGGTGAGCAATCTTAACAATATTTTGCTATGTACAGGATCCAAAGTCATTTGTTCCAATGCTCGCTTCACTCTTGCTGATCTTGATACAACCGTGTAAGGGGATCAACTGGTGATGAAGAAGGAGACGAGTTTGTCCTCTCTGCCTCCTAAAAGATCAACCGTGGACTTGATAGTGAAGACTCTGGGATCCTGAACAAGGAAAACTGCTGAGTCCACATGTCTATCTTCGGAGACCCTTGGAGCTGAGGAAGCACTCTAGAAGTTAGTCTCATTCTCCCAAGCTGTAAGTGTTGACTTCATTCTTGCTCAAATTTTCATTTTTTGCTAACTCATTATACCTTCGCCATAGGTCTCTGATCATGTTTCTGCTGATCTAAGGATCTGGGCGGAGGGGGATGAACAAGCGTTTCAGGGACAGGAGAGGATGTGGAAGGCGAACGATGAGGATCTTCTAAAGAGGGTGGAGTTGCTCAACAAAGAAAAGGCTAAGAGAGAGGATGAGCATGCACATGAGATGGAGGTGGTGATCTCCGACGCAAAGGTCAGCGTTGCAGTGGCTATTTGGGAGGCCAAGATCCGTCTTTCGGAGGATCTTAAAAATGCATGTTCCTGGGACATGGACAGTTGGCGCGAGGCACTAGCTAAGATGACTGGAAAGCCTACTGCTGCCAATTAGGATCATGTACTGCAACATACTGAGGGAGGGGAGAAGAAGGCCGATGATGAGCAGGCTAAGGTCTAGGCCTTTTTAGGTGACTAGGGGAGCTTTTTGATGTAACAATTCGACTGCTGTAGGGCTGTAAGCCTTTTATTTCAAATATAATGGCTAATCTTCCTTTTGTCTTTCTATGTTTCCTGCATAATACAATACTAAGATCTTTGCATAATTAGGATCCTAAAAATAGTGGATAATTTTTAAGACGAAACTGTTTGATAAGGATTTGAACAAGAACTTAATTTTTAAGTAATTTAAAACTTTCTTTAGAAGTTTGATGATTAACTCGTAATCTTTAAAACTTCTTTAAAGATATCAATTTAAAAGATGAAAGTTCATAAATAAGTGATTGATTTAGGATCCTGGAAAGTTTAGGATCTTTGATTTTACTTAAAATTTCAATGTTAAGAACAAGGAAAGATGGAACCTGATTGTCTTCAAGTTTTTCTTTGAGCTTCATAAGTCTTCGAATTTTATAATTTACTGAAGATAAATTCCAATTTAGGAGAGAACATTGGTTCACTGCTAAGAATGAGGTTCTTTACCAATGAAGGTCAATGAGGATCCTTAAGGGCAAGGATCCTTACTGTCAGAGATCCTTAAAAATAAGGATCTCAGGTCGTATGTGGAAAATTTCTCCTTAGGATAACCTGTTTAGGTTATGGACTTTGGAAAAAGTCTTGTGTAACACCATAGATTCAATAGACGGCCTTTCGGACTCGATACGATCACTACGAGTTTGTAGTAATGCCCTTTGGACTGACCAACGCACCGGTTGTATTCATGGATCTGATGAATCGGGTGTTCCGCCCCTTTCTAGACAAGTTCATGATAGTATTCATTGATGATATACTTTTCTATTCTCGAAGCAAGGAAGATCATATGCATCACTTGAGATTAGTGCTAGAAACCTTGCGGGTAGAGAAAATGTATGCTAAATTCTCAAAGTGCGAATTTTGGATCAGAAAGGTAACCTTCCTTGGTCACGTGGTTAGCGAGGAAGGCATACACGTGGACCCTACCAAAATCAAGGCGATTGAGAATTGGTCAGCACCGAAGACGCCCACAGAAATCCGTTAATTCTTGGGTCTCGCTGGCTACTATTGCAGATTTATCCAGAATTTCTCCAAGATTGCTAAGCCTCTGACCACCCTAACTCAGAAAGGTGCACCCTTCTGTTGGGGAGAAAAGAAAGGCACTGCATTTGAGACATTGAAGCGGGCCTTATGTAGCGCACCTATCCTGTCTCGGCCAGAAGGGATAAAAGACTTTGTTGTCTATTGTGATGCGTCTAATCAGGGCCTAGGCTGTGTGCTCCTGCAGAGAGGAAAGGTTATCGCTTATGCCTCGAGACAACTGAAGGAAAACGAAGCCAATTATACAACTCATGACCTAGAGTTGGGAGCAGTGGTCTTTGCATTAAAGATATGGAGATACTATATCTACGGAACCAAATGCACTGTTTTCACCGACCATAAGAGCCTGCAATTTGTTTTTGATAAGAAGGAATTGAATATGAGGCAACAACGATGGGTGGAGCTACTCAATGATTATGAGTGTGAAATACGCTATCATCCCGGCAATGCCAATGTGGTAGCAGAGACTCTCAGCCGAAAAGAATATTTAGGTCGTAGGGTGAAGGCACTGACAATGATCATCCACTCCCATCAATCTGATCAAATCAGAGAGGCACAACTGGAAGCCTTGAAACCAGAGAACATGTCAGATGAAGGTTTAAGGGGAATGGAAAGGAACCTAGAGATCAAGGGATACGGAGTCTATTATATCATGAACCTAGGTTCGGATAAGATGTATCTGGATCTCAAAAAGCAGAAATCGCTACCTTCGTGGGAGTGGACAGGACTTGCGCCAATATGAAGGTGGAGTATCAAAAGCCCTTACGTCTACTTCAACCTGAAATACCTGAGTGGAAGTGGCAAGGGATTGCGATGGATTTTATCACTAAATTGCCCAAGTCTCTGAGTGGGTAATATACCATCTGGGTAACTGTCGATCGATTGACTAAATCCGCCCACTTCCTTCCAGTCAAAGAAACCTTCAAGATGGAGAGACTAACACGAATCTACATTCAAGATATAGTCCGTCTACATGGTGTGCATGTATCCATTATCTCCAATAGGGATAACAGATTCACCTCGAGATTTTGGCAGTCACTACAGAAGGCTCTTGGAACTTAGTTGGATATGAGCACAACTTACCATCCAAAACCAACGAGTAGAGTGAGAGGACCATCTAGACATTGGAAGACATTTTTAGAGCATGTGTTATAGATTTTGGTAAGTTGTGGGACACCCATTTACCCTTGGTCGAGTTCTCCTAAAACAACAACTATCATACTAGTATCAAGACTGCATCGTTTGAAGCCCTCTATGGCCGTAAGTACATATCGCCTATGTGCTGGGCTGAGATGGGAAACACACAGCTGGCTAAGGTTCAAGTCCCCGAAACACCCTTATAGGCCCTAAAATCATTCGTGAAACCACCAAAAAGATTGTGCTAATCAGAGAACGACTAAAAGCATCCAGGGATAGACAAAAGAGTTATGTTGATAGATGACGAAAACACTTGGAGTTCCAGGTTGGTGATAGTGTTAAGTTGAAGGTCTCACCCTGGGAGGGCGTGATACGCTTTGGGAAGCATGGGAAGCTGAATCCGAGATACATTGGGTCGTTCGAGATTCTCGCTAGAATCGGTCCCGTCGTAAACAAACTTCATCTACCCCAAGAGCTTAGCAACATTCATCCCGTCTTCCACGTATCGAACCTTAAAAATTGTCTATTTGAAGAAACCATTGTGATCCCTCTTGATGAGATCGAGATCAATGAGAACATAAATTTCATGGAAGAACCAATTGAAATCATGGATCGGGAAGTCAAGCGAACAAAGCAAAGTCGGATACCGATAGTGAAGGTCCGCTGGAATGCCAAGAGAAGACATGAATTCACCTGGGAGCGAGAAGATTCAATGCAATAGAAGTAGCCACATCTTTTTTCGAGTCCATGATTTGTATTATGTGTTAGAATTTCGGGACAAAATTCCCTCGATCAGGGGAATGATGTGACAACCCGAATATATTTCAGTTAACATTAGCTGATTCCGTTAAATAAATTTGAATGTTATTTAGTTCCGTTAAATACTTATGATTTAGAAAATCATTTAAGTTATATAACTAAATTTTTGTATAAGAGTCGGGACCGAAATCACACGAAAACCCGAGATACTTAGAAAATCAGCGAAACCGGCTTGACTGATGTTCACGGCCATGAACAACATCACGGTCGTAAACCCGATCACGACCATGAACCATTCACGGCTGGACCCCACCACCGACTATAAACCTCCCTATAAATACGTGGTTCCTACCCTCATTCATATTTTCTCATAGCAAACACACTTTCTCTCTCTAAAAACCCTCACCCGAAAACCCAAGAAAACACGAGATTTCTCTTCATCTATCACTCTATCCGCCTTTGAACTCGTTTTGGAGCTTCAAAACATCAGTTTTTCATCACAATCAAGTGCTGATGTTCTTGAGTTCACGACCGAGGACCCTTCAAATCTTCATATTTTAGGCCGTGAACCCTTCAAACCTTCAAAGACCATGAACCCTTCAAGGGCAGTAAACCGTTCACGGCCGAGATTAGATCACGACCGAGAACAGTTCACGACCGTAATCTCCTTCACGGCCTTAAACCCTTACTAAGTAGTAAACATGGCTGAAAACCCTCTATCTCCGATTCAAGTCCCGGTAACATTCCTAAACCAAAAGCTAGTGTTTTTCCAACACTATAAATAATGTTTTCGCTAATAAAATGAATATATGTGTTTAATTGTTATTAGGATCTCCTTAAGTTCCACGTACAACAACTCGAGGACCTTCATCTCCAGTTTCGTTGTTCGACACTTTCACGCATCTATCTGTGAGTTCATACCCCTATGCTTTTACTATTTTAACGTTTTCAGCAGGGGAGGGGGAATACAAGCCAAAAACAAATGATTTTGTGAACGTATATAAAAGAATTTCAACTGTTTAAACTTTTGCAATAGAGACAATCAAAGGATTCCCACATTTTTATAAAATATTTGGATGTTTATCCCTTTTGTAACTTGCTGAGCATAAGGGACGTTTTCAAATTTACAATCAGGATTTCATAGTTTTCGAATCAAAACACAAATCAAGTACAAACATTTATGCAAACTATAATAGGTATAGTTTGGGAGTTCAATACACGAAATTACCTTAATAAACATATAAACTATGATTGACTTATTTTATGATATTCAATGCTATACTTCTGTTATCAAGAGTACATTACTAAATTATTATTTACTACTCTACAAATGAATTCAAATACAAGAGAACGATACGGAACCACACGTAAACTAGTTAATACAGGATTGTGAAACAACTCTTCAAATGTATCTTTCAGGGTACATGTTAAATCCTCACATTTAGTGTAACCAGAGTCTCCTGGAGGGAGAGCGTGAGAATTATGAATAGATCTATTCAGGACTGACAATCCCACACCTAAATTGCTAGCTACAATTAGGCAGGCATGCCTGGGGTGACAATTATCATACCGTTCGACGCCTGAATAACGTCATAGAGGTCATCAGAAATATCAAGCATGGTTATACGACTCACAATAGTATAAACTAACCATTGTTTACGAGATTTCATTCTTCATTAGTTTTATTGTAATTAATAAAACTATTATATAATATACTGGAGGATTCTAGGGAATACAATTCATGGTTTTACTTTAAGTAATAAAACTACTATACATACTGGTGGTAACCAGGGTTTTCAATTAGAGCATTTCATACATTGTTGGCAATAACCTTGGTTTTCATACAAAGGATTTCATTCAAAGCAACAATATACAATACAACTGGTAGTAACTAGGCATGCAAATAAATACTATATGAAGCACAGTAACAAACTTATATCTTAGAAAATATTGGATTTTTCTTTTAAAGCATACAAACACTTTTATACAGATTTCAATGGTAGGTTTTCATTACAAAATATTCTTATGAACTCACCAGCTTTACGCTGACACTCTTTTCAAAATTGCTTGTATTCTCAAGAAATCAGTAAACAGGTACTCCCGCAACATTTTGAGAAGATAGAGTGTATAGAGTCACACCTTTACATTTTGTGATACTTTTGATGTATACAAACTATGAAATGAACCGATGTAAATATCTATATTTTCAATGTAATAGTTGTGTTTACTTTGATTACTTTGATGCAATTGTCTGGATACTATACATGACGTCCTCCACCCTAGAACGTTTCTGCAGTTTCGGTTTGGGGGTGTGACATGAAGATGTTATAGATCTTATGTAATTTCTTGGGCAAGATCCCAATCTTTGATAGCATGAAAATGTTATAAACCTTAGTTAATTACTGGAGTAGGATCTCGATTTTTAATAACATGAAAATGTTGTAAACCTTAAGGATCTCAAATTATGTTCAAAGATAAGAGGGTTGCCAAGCCACTAAATCGTGAAATGATCCGCTTATCTGTTTCCCATAGTTGGATATCGTGTGTCCTAGCGAGGTGTATAAACTTTAGTTCATGTAAATGAGGTAATTATCTCTTTAAACCTTCGAGGGGATTAAGTACCCTTAAGCGTAAGAGAGATGATCAGTCTCTAGCTTGTGTATATGATAGTCTAAAGATTACACCATTGGTATAACGGGGCTTCTAAAATGTTAAGATACTGAGATCTTCATCTATCAAGATCCTCATGTTTCAAGATTTTCATCCTCAAGGATCCTTGTATTATGAGATCCGGGGGATCCTTGGATTTTAGGATCGTCGACCCGAGGGTACTTCATGTTTCATGATCATAGCTTACGGAGATCCTTAGTTGTGTGTTGTTCTGCACGACAAATGTTAGCTAGGGGTGGGCGTTAGTTTGGCTAACGCCCCTCCGATGCTTAAGTTAATAATATAATCGAAGAGCAAATAAGTAACAACAAAAATTTTAAGGAAAAGAACATGTGCACCTTGGTTTTGTCATGGATCAATCGACCCTACTTACATGTAGTATGCTTTGAGGCGTATAGCATTCCAGGATCTTGGTAGAGCGTCTCATATGCTCCTTTACCTGCTTCAACATCTATAAGATATGATCATTCCCATTTGGGAGCTAATTTACCTGCACTGAGATCCTTGGTGTTTTGGAATGTTTTCCTCAATACCAAGTGCCCTATTTGAAACCTTTTGACTTTTATGTTTTTATTATAAGCCTTGGTGATCCTTTGTTGATGGGCAACCATGTGTATTTTGACAAGATCTCTAAGTTCATCAATAATTTCAAGATCCTGCGCTAGGATCCTATCGTTGTTCTCTTGGTCTTGTAGTAAGTATCTTGCCATCGGGATCACTACTTTAGTAGGGATTATTGCTTCTGTCCCAAACACCAAAGAATAAGGGGTCTGACCTGTGGCCACTTTGGAAGTGGTCCTATATGCCCACAAAACGAAATGAAATTCTTCTGCCCATCTTCCTTTCATTTTGTCCAGCCTTTTCTTCAAATTGATAACTATGATTTTGTTGCTAGACTCCGCTTGACCATTAGCTTGGGGATGAACAGGAGTGGAGATTATCATTTTGATTCCCCAACTTGTACAAAAGTCTATTGTCCTTTTGCTTATAAATTGGGATACATTTTCGCATATGATTTCGGACAGGATCCCGAACCTCGTCAAGATATTATGTTTAATAAATGATACTACCTCATTGTCTCTTACCTGAACGAAGGCTTCAACTTCGATCCATTTGGAGAAGTAATCAGTCATCACCAGCATGAAGACTTTTCCTCCTGGGGCCATTGGTAATTTTCCTACACTATCCATCCCTCATTTCATGAATGGCCAGTGAGAGATAATAGGATGTAGAGGTTCTGCCGGTTGATGTAGGATGTTGCTATGTCTCTGGAAAGCATCACACTTCTGGGCATGTAGAAAGCAATATTTCTTCATGGTTGGTCAGTAGTATCTTCTTCTTAGTATTTTGGAGCATAAGGATCTGCCCCGAATGTAATTGCCATAATCTCCTTCATGTAGGTCCTTCAAGAATTCTGTTGCTTCAAGATCTTCCAAGCATCTATGGACCTGCCATAGATTTTTTTATGGATTTTACCTTGGATTGATACGAATCTTGAGACTCTTGTTCTGAATGCTTTTTCCCTTTTTTCTTTTGTCAGAATCATGCCATTTTGGAGATACTCAATAATGGGTTGGGTCCATGATTGTGGACTTCTTTGAGTATCCTGTTCGTCTAGGCCTCTTTGAGGAGGGATCCAAGGGTCAGGATCATCAATAGTTACTACGCCTGTTGTCACACCCCAAAACCGAGAACGGCGGAAACGTTCTGGGGCGGAGGACGTCATGTAATGTATCACAACAATGCAAAGTAGTAACCAAGCAACAACATCATCCATTGTATTAACAGAAAAATTTATTTACATTTGAGTTCTTTGATAGTATAATTCTAGAAAATGAATATTCAAAATAAAAGACGAATCTTGACCGCTCTGTCTTCACAGAACCTGGTAGTCGTACCTGTCTATCTGTGTCCTGGGAATACAAGTTATTTTGAAAGCGAGTATTAGCAATAATGCTGGTGAATTCATAAGTATTTATGTGACTTTGATTTGTAAAGCTATAAAGAAAGACCTGCAAATGTTTGAAGGAAAGTTTGTACCAATGAACATGTTTGTAAGTAATTGTAAACATTTGAAAACCCTAGAAAATCCCATATTTTCTACTAGTATAAAAAGTAGCCTTCTACCAAGACCCGAATGTTTTGAATGTTTGCTTTTAGAAATCCAATATTTTCTTATAAGTGGTTGGTAGTTTAAAAGTCCCAAAAATGAACTAACATGGTGTTTTTCATGTCTAAAATAGTAGATTTGTGTACGTATATAATCGCTAAGGTATTTGATAACCCCGTAAATCAACGTGTTTTTAATACTCCATGTGAGTTTTATAACCATGCTAATGACCCAGACTGCCTGTAACAACATTCTTCAGGCGTTGGAAAGTTATGACGTTTGTCACCCCAGACCTGCCGGTCTAACTGTACCTAACAGTTTAGGTGCGGGATTATCAATCCCGTATAGATCTATACATAAGTATCACACTCCCCTACAAGGGATTATGGTATATAATACAGGACTTAATAATGCATACTCAAAAGTACGTGAAATGTCTCACAAAACCTAGTATAAAACAGATTTACGTATGAAAATGTCCATTTGTTCTTGTATATGGAAATATCTCTTTGATTTGGTACTTGTAGTATGTAAAATTTCATGAATATCTAGTACACTATCTTATGTAATCGTATCTCTTGTAATTGTATGTCTTGAAATTGTATGCCTTGTAATTGTATGTAATCGTATCTCCTCATATAGTATGTAATGTATTTGTATAGGCTCATGAATAAATTGACTCTTGTGTGATCCCTTGTACTTGGAATGGTAAGTAGTATCTCCTAAATATACCTATTATAGTTTCTAGTATTGTATGTGTATAACCGAAATATGCCATTGCTACTCAAAGGTACTGAACCAACTGACGGAAACTTTTATGTCTATATATGTACATATGATATATATAACTAATATTTAGACGACATTCGGACGAATAACCGATGCCCTAAGGCCACATCCCAACGAGGAAAAGGAAATAAAGCCAGCTAGTCGTCCTAAGTCCTTCAAACATTACTTATATAACTATACATATATAGGTATACATTTGCCAATATAAAAATATAAAAGAAGTATTGTAAAACCTTTGAAAAGTTTGATAAATAAGAAATGATGACTTGATGTCAGTTCATAAAATGATTTGAAAGCAGTTTGTTTGATAATAACAGTTTTAAATATAGGAAGACCTTTGTTAGAAACATGATTCTAACAGCGTTTGAAAGGAATCATAAAGTATGTAATATAGTTTGATAAAGAGTTTTTTAACATGTAAAAATGTTTGTCGTAAACTATTATAGTTTTTCCAAAAGTTTGTTTCGTTTGTATGGTAAACCCTAGTGAAATGCTCACTCATTATGTAAAGTGTAACTTTTTTAGTGATATAAATGAACATATATACTCAAAGTATAGATAAAGTGTTTGATTCGTATATGTATAACAACATATCTAATTCAAAAAGACAAGATGTTATCGTGATATATTTTGTGTACGAAAGTTTCTGTGTAGTAGTTATGAATCACATATGGTTTACTTGATAAAAAGAGTATATAATGAAACTGTAGGTTACACACGATAATAACCGTGTGGTTACTTGTATTCCCCCCCTTAAAAGTGTATAAAAAGCATTGATAACATATTTGAAAATGTAGTTTATAGGGGTATGAACTCACCGAAGAAAGCGCGTGATTTGAAGAAAACGAGATTTTCTCGGGCGGCACCTCGACCGGAAAGTGACGAGATTCTCGGGAATCTTGAGGCTTCGACCTTTGTCGGGGCTTAGATATGAAATCGGGAAGTCGGGATATGGTTGGCACGAAAAACGAGGTTAAAATGTGAGAGAAGTGATGAAAATGAGCAAGGATGGCCGGCACCCTCGCATTCTATTTATAGGGTGCTGAAAGAGGGATTACGCTGGGCGTAAATTCGGAGTACGCTGGGCGTATGCGTTACGCTGGGCGTAATTTCGGAGTACGCTGGGCGTACTCGTTACGCTGGGCGTAACTTCGGAGTACGCTGGGCATACGCGACGTCAGCGCTTACCGCATCCTCGGGTGGAGCATTGGATGGGACCCGGAGCGACGTGGACGAACCGAGGCCTAGCACCCGAGTACGTTGGGCGTAAATCGTCTTGGTGTGTGTGCCTCGAACTTGTAAAATCCATAACTTTCACATACGGGCTCCGTTTTTGACATTCTTTATATCCACACGAAGGTGAGAAAATACACTACAACTTTCATTTAGACTCCGTCGGCTAATTTTGACTTTATTTTTAACTATATTTTAATTAATAGGCCGGGACACGATAACTTCATTAAAAATCCATAATTTTTTTATCCGACGTCCATTTTCGTTTATCTTTTTACCATCGAACTACTATTGTCGAGACCTTCAACTCTCATTTAAGTTGTGTCGGCTAAAAAATCGTTCGATCTTTATTTCAAGTTTTTAGCTGTCTACCGCTGTTACGAAACTTAGAAAATTTGTAACTTCTTCATACGAAGTCCGTTTTGGGCGTTCTTTTTATGCATGATCACAGTTTAATGTAATCTACGACTTTTGTTTAGATGCATAAGGCTAAAAATTATTGTATCGAAACTTTGCGTTTTACGTCTATCAGCCTTGCCGGTTTTTGCCGTGAATCTTAGATTGATCATAACTTCTTCGTTATAACTCGGATTTTAGTGTTCTTTATATGTACGAAAACCTTGATACGATTTCTACTACTTTATTTAACCCAAATAAGATTTTTAGGAAAGTAATATTTTGGCCTAAATTTGACTGGTGTTACATTTTATTGTCTCAAAATATCGAGTTGTCACACCTGTCGGATGTTTGGGATCTTTTGCTTTGTCGGAGAGGGTTTCTATGGTTGGTGTTATTATATAGGTTATATGAATTTTCATCTTTAGTAGGATCCTAAAGGAGGATCCCAAATTGGCTAACGCATCTACTTCAATGTTTTCTTATCTGGGAACTTGGGTGAGGCTAAAATTTTCGAAATCAGAAGCTAATTTTTTGAGGATCTCTAAATATAATGCTAATCGTTCTCCTTTCACTGCATAAGATCCATTAAAGTGATTGGTTAGTAATAAAGAATCAAACATGAAGATCCCTGATTTGAAGATCCTTAGCCAATTGTAGTCCCATGATGAGTGCTTCATATTCTGCTTCGTTGTTGGTAGTGTTGAATTCACTACTAACTGCATGGGCCATGATGTCCCCTGTGTGGAAACTTTAGTATGATCCTAGCCCAGTTCCTTTTTGATTTGAAGCCCCATCTGTGAACAATGTCCATTTTCCAGGTGTTCATCTTCTAGGAGTTACTTGGCTTCCATGTCTACTTCGTTTTGTAGATCATCACTAAAGTCAGCCACAAAGTCTGATAATGCTTGTGATTTTATGGCTGATCTTGGTTCATATCTGATGTCAAACATGCTTAACTCCACTAATCATTTTGCTATCCTTCCTGACATTTATAGTTTTCTCATGACATTCTTAATAAGATAATTAGTTTTTACATGTATAGTGTATGTTTCAAAATAGTGTCTTAATTTAGTAGAAGCAGTTACTAAGGAAAGAAATAATTTTTCGAGGTGAGACTACCTGGTTTCAAGATCCAGGAGACTCTTACTTACAAAGTAGATAGGATGTTATTCTCCGTTAAGATCCTTGGCCAAGAAAGCATTTACTACGTTTGAGGATACTGAGTGGTAGAGGAGGAGTGGTTCCCCTTCTATGGGCTTTACCAGTAACGATGTTGAACTCAAGTATTTTTTGAGCTCCTGAGAGGATTTTTCGTGATCTTCAACCCATTTGAACATTTTTTTCTTCTTCAAGATGTCGTGGAAGGGTTTACATCTTTTTTAGGATCATGAAATCAAACTGTTGAGTGCCGCTACCCTTCTGGTTAGCCTTTGGATGTCATTCGTTGAAGATGGAGATTTCATCTCGATGATTGCTTTGATCTGTTCCAGGCTTGACTTGATTCCTATCTTGGTTACCATATATCCAAGGAACTTTCCCGACTTCATACCAAAGTGACATTTGAGTGGATTTAACTTCATGTTGTATTTGTCTAGGATGTCAAATGCTTCTTTAAGATCCATGAGATGATCTTCAACTTTCATTGACTTCACCACCATGTCATCGATATAGACTTCCATGGTGTCACCCATCTTGTCTTTTAACATCTGATTCACCAATCTTTGATATATTGCACCTGCGTTTTTAAGACCAAAAGGCATTACGGTGTAACAATATATACATGTTAGTGTTATGAATGTTGTATCTTCTTGGTCTGATGGTTCCATCTAAATTTGTTGGAATCATGCTGAAGCATCCATGAAGGTCAGGAGTTCATGGCTAGCCATCGCATCTCTCATATAGTCAATATGTGGTAGAGGGAAAGGATCCTTAGTAAAAGCCTTGTTGAGATCCGTATAGTCTATTCATACTTTCATTTTCTGTTTTTATTTTGTACCACAACCATGTTAGCTAGCGACCTTGGGAACTTCACTTCCTTGATCGTTCCTATCTTGAGGAGCTTCTCAACTTCTTCTTGGATGATCTGATTCCTTTCGAGTGCAAACTTCCTTCTCTTTTGATGTATTGGTATGAAAGAAGGATCAATATTATGTTTGTGAGTGATAATACTCTTGTCTATACTTGTCATATCTTCGTGTTTCCATGAGAATGTCTTGCTTTTGGTCCTTAGGAAATTCAATAGATCCTACTCGATCTGCTTAGGCATTGAGGATCCTATGAGGACTTTAGATTCAGGATCCTTGATGCCCAGGGGCACTTCCTTCACATCTTGTTTCTTCGTTTGCAAGACGCGTTGTGAAATTGCCTTAATTTCTATGGTTGTTGAGATTTGGTCGTAGATTTCATAGAGGTCTTATAACATTCTTTCGATTCTTGTTGGTATCTCCTGATCTTTACTGTTCCCCATGGAGTAGGCAATTTCACACATTGATGATAGGTTGATGACACTGCTTTCATCTCGTGGATCCACGGTCTGCCTAGTATCACATTATAAGAAGATAAGGTGTTAATAACACAAAAATTTTGTATATAGTTTACCCCTTATATGTATATTGGTAGCTTTATTTCTCCATTCGTGTGTTTTGTTTCCACGGTAAATTCTATGAGGATCGAGGATCTCTTGATTATATCTATTTCTGGGATGTTCATCCCTTTTAGTGCGTCAAGGAGTACGATGTTGAACGAGGATCCTCCGTCAACAAGGATCCTTCTTACAAAATGGTTGGCCATGTACAGTGTTATCATTAGTCCGTCATGGTGGAGATCTTGAATTCCTTCCTTGTTCGTCTCATCAAACGTGATCTCCTTCTCACTACTAACCAGGGTATTCTTCCGTGGTCTATCTTCCTTTTCTGTTTTAGAGACCTTGGCGTCTCTTTTAGCCTATGAATAAGAGGCACCACAGATGTTAGATCCGCCTGATATAACGTTAATTATCTTAGCGTCAGAGGGCGGAGATCCTGGTTTCTCTGGGATTCTGTGACCATCCTGGATGTTCTCCTTAGGTTTTCCTCTTTTTCTGCCGAGGATCTCTTTGAGGTGTCCCTTACTAAGGAGGTAGTTGATTTCTTTTCTTAGGGCTATGCAGTCCTTTGTTACATGGCCAAAGTCTTTGTTGTAAGCACACCATTTGGATGTATCTTTCCATGTGGTGGACTTGTTGTCTCTCTTTGGCCATCTTGCTTTGTCTATGAGATCCTGCATAGCATAATTACACTTGAAACATCCACAGAAAAACAATAGTCAATAATATTAGGAAGTTATTGTTCTTCCCCCTCATCTTCGAGGGCATTGACCCTGTGACGATCTGGTTTGGAATAAGGCTTCGACTTGTAGGATCTTGACGTCGAGGATTCGGCCTTTCTATTGGGATTCTCGTATTGATTCAAAGGGTTGCTACTCTTCTGGATTTCTATATCCTCTTCGAGCCTTATAAACCTTAATGCTCGGCACCTGACTTCATCCAATCTTTTGCATGGGGTCATTGAAGGTCTTTATAGAAGGTGAGTCCTTTCTTAGTCCCATTTTAAAGGCCTCTACATCGGTGGCCATGTCGATGTTGGGGATGCTCAGAACTTCTCTGCCAAACCTGTTAACAAAATCCCTTAGTTTTTCCATAGGATCCTGAACCACCCGGTAGAGATCACTAGTGATCTTATCGAAGGTTCTACTATAAGAATAATGGTTATTGAAGATGTTGACTAAGTGTGCAAATGAAGTAATAGAGTATTGGGGAACATTCAATAGCCATTTGAGGGCTGATCCTGTAAGGGTCGAACCAAATCCTTTGCATAGTCAAGCTTTCTTCATGTTCCCTGGATGGGAATGATCTCCATCCTTTTCTCTGTATTGGGCTATATGCTCTTCAGGATATGTAGTTCCATCGTATAGCTTCATGCTAGGAGTTTGTAAGCGCTTCAGAACTTCGGTATTGGTTATCGCGGGAGAAAATCTTGAGATTTTCCGACTTATTGGAGACACTTCATGGATTAGCACCTTATTCACATTTTCCTAAGTACTTAAGATTGTGTATTAATAAATGGTTTAGGTACTTAGTATTTATCATTAATACTTTTAATGAAGGGAGAATTCTAGTCCTTGTCCTACCCGTTCGGCTAACGACCCTCCACCGGTCAAGGAAGCGGTGGGTGAGAGTGGACACCCATTAAACTGGCATTTTATAGGCAGTAACCTTATACCCCCCTTATAGACCGGCTTCGTGAATGAGGCCTACTAACAGTAAGACTGACTTTACTTTTATACACACACATATATATATATATATATATATATATATATATATATATATATATTACTAACTTATAATATTATAAAGTACAAGGGTTGAATTTTAACTTTTTTAAAATTCTAAGGGCTAACCTGGAATTAAAGTACTCATAAGTGAAAACTTTTCAAATTCCAAAACCCGAGGGCAAGTTTTGAAACTATTCAAAACTAATTAATTCTATAACTTATGTGTTTAAAGTAGTTTTAATTAAAAAACTCTTCAAGTTCCATAACTTGAGGACAAGTTATGGAAGACTTTAAATTATTAATGAATGTAACTTCTTCTTTATTTTGTAACTTATGGAGTTAATTAAGGTTACATATTTTATTACTTAATGAAGTGACTCTTGAACCTCCATAACTTGAGGACAAGACTTTTCATTTTTTGTAACCATTGCCAACTTTTATGAGTTTTATGAAACTTAAATGTGACTTTTCATATAACTTGATGACAAGTTACAAAAACACATTTTAGAATCAACTCTTAGATTAATTTGGATTGAGAACAACAATTTCACATAACTTCCTATTAATCTAAGCAACTCATAAGAACATGATAATTCAAATCAAACTTTTTCATGTAATTAGTCTAAACCTTAAACTAATACAAAACATGAATCTATTGAAAATTATCTTTGAAATTGGATTAGCATGAACATTACCACATCAAAAACAAGTTTATAAGTTCAAAAACATCTTAGGGTAAATTTCCTAGTCCAATTCCAGCCAAAAAAATCGAATTTATCCTGTCTGGGGGTCCAACTCGTCGAGTGCATGAACCAACTCGGTGAGTTGGATCGTTTTGATCACTTTTTAGGCATGGACTCGCCGAGTCTCTTGATGGACTCGCCGAGTCTGATGATCAGATAGCAAACAACTTCGAGTTTTTAAGTAGTTTTGCAAGTATAACAAGAAAACAAGCCTAGGCTCTGATACCACTGTTGGGTTTTGAGCATTCTAACACTCCTAAGTGTACATGCAACCCTAAATACATTGGATCTATGTTTTCTCAATTATACATGCGATTATGAACATCCAAGGTATTATCCTAATCTAGCATACAAAACAATGAATATAACAAGATAGAATACATACCTCTTTGATGTAGAATGTCTTCATGAAGCTTGAGTTCCTAGTGCATCAAGTGTGACACCTAAAATGGTTCACACAACACCAAATACACTTGGAATAACTTGAGAGAAATCCACAACTCATGAAATCGGCTAGCCCTTCTTTTACACACACTAGTTGCCGATTTTGGTGAATAATATGATGCTTATATAGTGTGTTACAATTAGGGTTACACCATGTAAGTCCTAATTGTCATGACCTTTCATTTCCATGACCCATGGGTTATGTAACCTCCATGGAGCATCCATGGAGCATCCTATGGGTTTAACCCAACTTGATTATCCATGGAGCTTTGGCCCACTATACAAGTTATGGATGATTTGCACAATCAACCCATATATTTAATTAGTCTTCTTTTGATCACATAATTAACTCTAAATTAATTCTTGATCAATACTAATTAAATATTATTATTCTTATTATTAATATACTAAAACTTATAATATATTAATAACCATAAGTGTCTTATTTCTCTCATTTAGTCTATCCAAGTGCATGATGCCATGCAACCCAAATGGACCATGCCGGGTCGGGTCAAGTCTTACCAATTATAATTATGGACTTAGACATTAATCCAACACTTACTGCTAATAATGTGGTGGATTTGTTCACAAAGCTATTTAACAAAGCTCGTTTCGATGTGCTTGTGGGTTTTCTAAAAATGATTTGTTTCGAGGACTAAGTTTTTTTTTTCTTAATTCTTCATCTTTATTTTTGGTAGGATAGATTAATTTGCGCATTTTATTTTTATTTTAGTTTACTTTATTTAATTCTCACTCATGCCCAAATTTAGGGGGAGAAATAATCAAAAATTCCAAAAACATTAAAAATCCGGAAAATTAAAAATAATTGCTGTTAGTCTTGTTTGTAAGTGTTGTGACGGGAAATGAAATTTGCAAGTGATAACGGGCAATCTGAATCTGCGTAACGTACCTAAGTTGAATCGTCTACGTTCTGTGCTCGATGCATTGGTAGGCACAAAAGGTTTTAAATGGACTTGACTAGGGATAGTTGAACCAAATGAGTTTAAGGACTTGACAAACTTTGACCTAGTTAGACCTGTTTAGCCTGACATAACGACGCTCGGATAGGTTGAGCAGGGAGATATACATGGGAATCTACCGGTCACATTAAAATAACCTGTATCTAGAACTGTGGATTCACTTTTCCTCGATGTGCGGACTTTGTCCTTAATTCCGGTTGGATGGGGTGACTGGGGAATTCTCATAAACTAGGTCTGTAGGAGGTTATTTTCTTTCTTTCTGTCTGTTAGTCATATATTGCCTCCTTTGCGTGATCGAGAGATCCGACCTGGACTGTAACATATGCAACTCTATCTCTCTGCATCTTCTCTCTATGCAATTCTTTCTATCTGTTAGCCATATATTGTCTCCTCTACGTGACTCAAAATCCGACCTGGTACATAGTATATGCACCATTCTCTTCTTAATCCCTCTGAAACTTCAGTTAGTCATTTGTTTCATCCTTTGCGTGATTGGAAGAGATCCGACCTGGATGTACAACATATGCATTCTAAATCTATCTTCTCTCTTAATAATTGTCTGCTCACCCGGTGTAAGGAGTATTTTGGAAGTCCTTGATGGTTGGGGCATGCCAGGAAGTGGGAAATACGTTCTAGTACAATTAAAATTGAACACATACAGATTGTCTGTAGATCTCGCTGCTCAATTTAGGTGGACAACAATATCCTTGGTCGTTGTCAGTTAAATGGTCATGAGAAAACTTTATTTAAGAATTAGGGCCAATCATGATAATAAAATTATAATCATCTATATGTATGTGTATCATGTCATTGGTAAATTGTCCAAATATGGTCACAAATTTTTCGTGTTTAAGTGGACCACAATACTGGCGATCGATCAGATGAAGATGTGAAGATAAGGCTACCGGCAAGTGGAATAAGGTTGTCCAACAACTTTAATCACAGCGTCACAAACTGATTCTTAGTAATTAAACTTTAAGATGTATATTTTGGTTGGAGTTAAATTAATTTTATTTTAATTTTATTTTTAATTTTAATTTATTTTATTTTATTAACTGTTAAAAACTTATCAATTATTTTAATTTTAAATTTTGAAAAGTTAATTTTATTTTATTTTATTTTATTTTTAATTTCAGTTTTAATATTAATCCTCTAAAGATTTTTATTTTAAAAAAAAAAATTTGAAAAATATTGGATTGTGTCGGAGACTGCCTTATACTGTGTGGTTATCAGGTAAATGAAAAAGGTGGTATATAAAGGGGTTTACAGCTGGAATCCCATCACTTTCTTGATTCTGGCCACAAAATCACCCATATTCTCTCTTTCCTCGAAAAATTTTCCATCAAATTTCGCAAAATTAATCCGATAGTCTCGAAGGTAATGAGTTTTCGACCTGGGAAATGCATCTCGTTCTGTGTTTAACCGATTCTTAAAGCTGAAATCGACAAAAAATGGGCTTCGGAGTTTACGGTCGAAACTTACGGCCGGAAGGTGTTTGTGGTCGTAAATTCCCCAAATGGTCATTAGTTCACGACCAAGGGTTTACGGCCGTAAACCCTTGTTGACCGCAAACTCTGACGTTGACTGCAATTTTGACCTTGACCTAATTTTTTAAAAAATTGTTGTTTCATTTTGGGGGTCAAAATTAAATCATTTAAAATTTTTATTGCTCGTTCGGCTCTCTTGTCTTACTTCGCATGTTTAGTGCAGATCAATGGCGAACCTCAAATTTGCAGACATGCATAATCTGGCTATTGTTTTGGCGGATCCAGCAGTTGCACACTCTGACTTCAAGTCCATGATCCACAGACTCAGGGAATGTTGCCTGGCATCAGCCATCACTGTGAATCTGGTTATCTACCAGAATTTGATCAGAGAGTTCTGGTCAACTGCTAAGATGGAAATGGATGATATTGGTCTTGTTACTATTAAATCCGTCGTAGAAGGACGCAATATTGTGATCGTTGAGAACTTTGTCAGAGAAACTTTGTTGATTAACGATCAACCAAACTTTCCCACGGAGATTGGAATTGAGGATGCTCAGAAAATTCTAAGGAGAATGGGATATGAAGGCACTTCTCCTCCAACTTTGAAGAAGCTCTTACCTCCATACTGGAGATTTTTGGCCCATGTGTTCGTTATTTGCATTTCTGGAAGAAGACCAGGAGCTGGTGAAATTTCTCTGAGGAATACTGGTGCGTTCGTTTCTCTTGCTGCTGGAGTAAAGTTCAACTTTTCAAGATTTATCTTGGATGAGTTTGTTATAAACATTAGAGCCTCAACCCGGGATACTTTCTTATTGTATCCTAGGTTCGTTCAAATGTTTATCAATACTCAGTTTCCAGATATGGTGAAGGAAGGCGATACTCTTGATATGAAATCTCTGGGTCCTCACACTGTAGGGCTCATCAAGCAGAACCGTAAAGGAAAAATTACCTTTCAAGGAAAGTATCCTCTGGAGAAATTTGGAAAGTTTGCTGAACTAAATGAGTCCTCGGAGTCTTATGGATCGTCTGACAAGGCATCTTCTAAGCTTGCATCTTCAGAGAAATCATCTCCAAATGACAATGTTATTACCATATCTGATGATGAGAATAAGGAAGAAGAAGAGACTCCGACTCCTGAAGCTAACGTGGCGGAAGAACATGATTTAATACCTGCTCATGTTCAAAGTGATTATGAAGAAAGGACTGTGGGAACTGAGACGGAAGCTGAAAGATATTAAAATTATTCTTTTGATGATCTTGATCTTACCGGATTTGACAATGATGATATTGTTGCGTCTCTTGCAAGTAGTTCTAATCTTGTGATAAATGAGAACCTTGACTCGATCTTCAACAACGTCGATGAAGTCGTTCCTCTAACGACCGAGACAAGGAAGCCTGATGAAATTCTTGAAACTACACCTCCTACCACAAACCAAATGGCGACTACTTCCACTCCAATGGAGACGGTTATTGGATTTCCTCCTCCTGTTTCTATTCCTCCTATTATAGAGCCATTTGTGAGTGATCTTACAATAACGCAGACTGGTCAACCCCCATTGAAGAGAAGAAGAAGGGATCCAAGGTAGAGTGATCTAATTGAGAATCTTGTTAGTGGCCTTCCAGTATGTAACAACCCGAAATTCATATCCCTAAATGTAACCCTTTTCGCGACTCGTTCCAATCATCCAATCGCCGTTTCTGATTTCGTTTCCGATTTCGGCATTTTATTAAGTCATTATTGAATATTTTATTTTAGGACTTAATGAGTGCCCAAATGCCATTAGAACTCATTTTAATGCCTCGTAATGGTGATCGGAACATGTTTAAAATCAACCATATCGGATTACGGCAAATTGGCCGGGTGCGACCAAAAGCCCCGTCTAAAGCCGGTATCGGGTAGAATTTCATCGTGTCCAAATCCCGAACACTATTTAAAGTGTTCTAAGACTTCATTTTGAAGCTTTTGCTTCATTCTACAACTATCACCCCAACCTCTCTCCTCAAACTAGAATTAAAGGTCCAAATCTCAAGTTTAAGGCTCCAAATCTTTGAGGTAACTTCCCTAGCATGCTATACAACCTCTTTAGCCTTCAAATTCGAGTATAATCTATGGATTAGGACCATTATCATGTGTTTACGGCCCTAGAACTATCCTAGGCTGTAAACTCATATAAATGAGGGTTTTTGGAGCAACAAAACCCTTCCAAACCACAATTAGACTTTAGATATGGCTATATGACTTTATGGAAT
This sequence comes from Lactuca sativa, assembly GCF_002870075.4. Classification (NCBI taxonomy): domain Eukaryota; kingdom Viridiplantae; phylum Streptophyta; class Magnoliopsida; order Asterales; family Asteraceae; genus Lactuca; species Lactuca sativa. The sequence continues at coordinate 195,141,306 of NC_056627.2, forward strand.
GAGCTTAGAATGCCTTGAAACATGATTAAGAGCCATGTTTAAGAGTTTACGGCCCTGGAAGGTGTCTAGGGCGTAAACACTAATTTAGAGAGTTTTTAAGCCCTAAAACCCTTCCATGGCTCAAACAAGACATGGATACGACTTTTAGAATATTGGTTATGGAACTAGAACACTTCAAACATGAATTTTGAGAGGTTTGTATGAGTTTATGGCCAAGTCATGTGCTTGGGCCGTAAACTCCTCTAATATGGGTGTAAACTAACTTCTAAGGTGTTAGAAAGCCATCCAACACCACCAAAAGCCTTGGAATAAATCATAGAACCAACCAAAAATAGTTTAAGGACCTTAAACACATCAAAACTCTTCATTTGAGAGTTTACAGCCATAGAAGGTGCTCCATGGCCGTAAATTCCTAAAAGTATGTCAAATTATGTCCAAAAATCATTTTAAGGTTTGTAAGAATTTTTAGAATCACATGTGATTAACTTTGCAACCTCAAAAACACTTGATCTAGGGGATATGAGAGTTTACGGCCATAGATCATGCCCTTAGGCCGTAAACTCCCAAATATGTGTTAAATGATGCCATTAAATCATATCAAGGCTTGGAAAATTAACTAGAATCACATGTGATTTCCCTAAGTGCCTTAAATCAATTTCTCATGACCATGGGAGAGTTTACGGCCGTAAACTTCAATTTTATAGTCGTGAACTCCCTTAAACATAGTATATGTCCCTTTAATTTAATCCAAGACATTTTAGAAGTCGATTCCAACATTTCCCAAGTCCAAACAAACCATTAAGCACTCAAAATCACACCAACATGAGTTCACGGCCGTGAACTCATGTATGTAAGTGTTTTATGGTTGTAAACTCCCTAAAATGTTTACTCTTGGGGAGTAAACTCAAATCCCAATTCCCTAGTACCATTTCACGTCCGTAGATGTCACCCGGGTCACTCCAAACACTCGTTTTGAGGTGTTTAATCTCATTGGAGTGTAATGTTCCATATAGTTAGTGATTGTAAATCTAATTAGATATATATTGGCATTATTTCATTTTACATAGGGACATCACGAGTAATCAAGCCCCGAACCGACGTTTAGTATCCGAAATCGTCACATTTTCGAGTCCGGTGAGTTCATACCCATACCGTTTTTCTATGTTTTCAATGGTTTTTCAATGTTTTCAGGGGGAATACAAGCAAAAGTACATGTGTATTTTGTACTTAAACTGATTTTCAACTCATCGGTTTTACTTACTAAATGTTTTGATTTCCAAAGATTTGTGATAACTGACGATTCAAATTGTAGGTTAAACATAGATTTCTTATAAGAATCTTATAACTATATTCTCTTTGAATAAGAAATTATACTAATCATATTTAAGATCTACGAATACGAATACGAATACGAATACGAATACAAATACGAATACAAATACGAATACGAATACGAATACGAATACGAATACGAATACGAATACGAATACGAATACGAATACAAATACGAATATGAATACGAAAACGAATACGAATACAAATACGAATACGGATACGAATACGGATGCGAATACAACTACGAATACGAAATGACGCCTTTGGTTGACACTAAGACTTCGAATATACAGTTAGTGTCCTCCTTGAGTGTCACCAGAGTTTCGAATTTATTACGAAAATACGCCTCTGGACCTTTACTGAGTTTCAAGTATATCTGCCTCAGAATGTCGACAGAGCTTCGAATACACAACTAATATACTCTTTTGGAACTCAGCAGAATTTCAAAAATACTGAAATGTATGCTTCTGTGTGATTCCAAATATTTGAAATTACAACTAAGTTAGTAGATTATAGTTATCCGAATGTAGAATAACTAAGGAAGTAGAACACATAACTAATACTAATCTCATGGTAATTACTAGTACTTCGAAATCATAGTTAAGAACAAAACACAACTCATAGGAAAATATGGGATTTTCCTGGGATAACATTACAATCAGTAGCGAACCTAAATACCAATAGACAACTCAACACATACGAAAATATGGGATTTTCCTGGGTAACACAACAGCACATAAACGGATAAAGTAACAAACAAATAACTAAAAGTATAAGGAAAATATGGGATTTTCCTGGATCAACATAGCCAACTGTTTTCGAAATTGTAACAAAGGATAACTAAACTGTTTTCATAAGAAAATATGGAATTTTCTTGATCAACAACTTTTCCAGAACGTAAAGGAACTCGTCTTTTCAAAACTAAACCGCTTATGAACTCACCAGCTTTATGCTGATTTTCAAACTGCTTGTATTCTCAGGTCAGCGATAGACAGGTACACCGCAACCTTTTTGGAGAAGACGGAGCGTTCCGAAGACTCGTCTTTACTTTTTTTTATATTACATATGTAAAACACATGTACAACTCTACTCTCAAACAGATGTAAACAATATTATGTAATGTAATGTTTTGTGATTACTGCTTTACTATGTGCATTGGATTTGATACTCAACGCGGAGTCAACCCCAGAAATGTTTCCGCCTTTGGTTTTCCGGGTGTGACAGATTGGTATCAGTGCCCTTGTTTATTGTGAACTGGTATACCAAAGCTTACATGGTATAAGACTATAAACATTAAAGGGCCTAAGTGCTATGAACTAAAAGTATACTCTACGAATATAAGTATTTTCTAAAGTATACTAGTATACCGACCGTCGAAATCCGTAATTACAAGTAGAACAAAATAGAAGTAAATGGGTGTTGTACGCTGCGGTTAAACTTGGGCAGTTATGTAGTCGTGTCTAGGATCAATATAGCCTGGCCAACTATATATTCATTCGAGACACGACCAACATGTGCTTGGGAGTGACTGTGGTACACAACATACCTAAAACTTACCTAATATCCCAAACAACGAGTCGTCGCTGCAGCGAACCATGAAATACTATGGGAGTATTTCTCGAGCCGATCCTTTGTAGAAATCCTCGTATACGTGTTGTTCCTTGATCATTCCTCTAGCGATAAAATTTTCTGCCTTGATCACTCTTTCCTGCTTTATCGCTTAATATGGTGCTATATCTGTATTGATCAAATATCCCCTGATCCATATCTATTGATTCAATTCAGAGGACTTATGATCCTCTCTTTCCTGATCTTTTTAGATCAAGATGCCTCCGAGGAAAAGACCCAGCTCAAAGACCAACAACCCTCCGCCGCCACCACCTCCTATCCAAATCGATCTAGAAACACTTCAGGCAACCATTTCTGCCACCATATCAGCTCTCCTACCTCAACTAAACCCTAGTGGTTCAGGGGGTGGTACCCAAAACACGGAAGATAATCAAGGACATCGGAAGGAGTGTTCCTATAAAGAATTTATGAATGCAAAACCCACATTCTTCGATGACACATGAGGTGTCATTTCTCTGACTTGGTGGTTAGAGAAAATCGAATCTATCTTCGAGATTTGCGCCTGTTCGGAATCCGATAAGGTAAAATTTGCCGCCTGTACGCTCACCGATAAGGCTTTGACTTGGTGGAACGGCCGAGTCAAATCCCTGACTTTACATGTAGCCAATGCTATGGGATGGGAAGTTATGAACGAACTACTACGTGCGGAGTATTGCCCTCGGGGTGAAATCCAGAAGCTGGAAAATGAGTTGTGGAACCTGAAGATGGAAGGTTCTGATATCGTCTCTTACACTTCAAGGTTTGATGACCTGGCACTCCCTTGTCCGGGAATGGTTACCCCGAAAAGCAAAAAGGTAGAAAGGTTCATATGGGGATTAACTCAGCCAACCAAAGGGAATGTTATAGCAGCAAAGCCAGATACCTATGACAGTGCCAAATGTTTGGAACAAACTTTGATCGATCACAATGATAACCAAGAAGAAGCAGACACCAATCCCGAGCCAACAGAAAAGAATGGCGAGAAAAGAAAGTTTTGGAGAAGGAAGAAGAAGAGTCAGTCTTCCCCAGAACCCTCGAAGAAACAGCAAATAGTAGCAGTCCATGCTGCCACTATCCCTGCTGCTGTTTCTGTTGTAAATTCCACATCTCAAGCACCTGTTACCAGTTACGCCGGTACCCTCCCCTGGTGCGACCGATGTAACAACCACCATCGCATCCCTAGCCCCTGTCGTGTAAAGTTCTGTAGAAGCTGTGGCCAGGAAGGTCATCTCGCACGAACCTGCAAAACCCCAACCCCGTCAACTAGTCAAGCTTCCGGAGCAGGTATTGGTCAAACCTGCTACAACTGTGGAGAGGTCGGGCACTATAAGCGAAACTGTCCGAAGACGGTAACGTCTGGCAACACCGGGAGAGTCTTAGCTATAGGGCAAGAAAGGACAACCGCCGATCCCACCGTTGCCACAGGTATACTTCTTTTCGGTAAATCTTGTGCCCATAACTCTTTTCGATTCTAATGATAAAAGGATTTGCTAACCATTCATTCAAATATCTTTCTAAATTAAATCCTTCATTAATAATCGAAACGTGCACCGTCGAGATGACCAACCAGTGAGAAAGAAAGCGTTAACGTCATACCCTTAGATCGTATTCTTAATTCGGATGGTTATCCCTTTCCATTTAATCTAAAGGTAAACCTTTAATGGAAAACTTTGATGCAAACTCGGCATGGAATGACTTAGTCTCATTCATGCGGTTAGTCTTGTCTTCGAAAGGGTCGTCTGTTCGTAACTTTCCTTCGACCCAACTCTCATATTCTTCGTGCATCAAAAGCTTAGAAAGTTTTCCATCCAGTCCCCGTCCGTATGATATTCAGGAAAAACGGGAAGTCTGTAACTTTTTCCCTGATGCCTTTCCAAGAATCCTCGAAAATTCATTTCCGAACGTCTAGTCAAGTCTCGTACTAATCTAGTTCCTGGAGCTACCTCGTTGCCGAACCTCTGGAAGATCATGTATCCAATACCGCGATCAGGATCTGATATGATCACCACAAGTTCATAGTAGTACCTTTCAGTCAAATCATTTTCCTTGATCTTGTAGTAAACAAAGCAGTCATACTCGTGGGCCCATAACCCATAGGTCCCAGAATTCTCTTTCAGGATCATCAAACCCTTAGTTACTCTGCCACATGAAGATGTACCTTCCTGCTGGAGTTTGTTTTCTATTGGAAGCCTTATCCTAGGGAAAACATGGAATGCTTTGGAAAAGCGAAATATTTCCCTCATGGTACATTAGACCCTATGTGATACTTGTAAGAACGATTTCGTAACCTTGAAACTTCGATTACCCTTGGAACTTAGTAGCACCCGTCTGATACTTCACGTCTCAGTCTTGAGAAGTATCTACCCAACAAAACCAAGATGCGTCCCGATAGTGAGGGTTCGCTGAGACGCCAAGCGGAGACCCGATGCCACTTGGGAGCACGAAAACCCGAAGCAGCGAATCCACCCGTATCTCATTCAAGTTCATGACTTGTATCGTAATCATTGAATTTTGGGACGAAATTCCCTCTAACGGGGGGGATAATGTAACAACCCGAAATTCATATCCCTAAATGTAACCCTTTTCGCGACTCGTTCCAATCATCCAATTGCCGTTTCTGATTTCGTTTCCGATTTCGGCATTTTATTAAGTCATTATTGAATATTTTATTTTAGGACTTAACGAGTGCCCAAATGCCATTAGAACTCATTTTAATGCCTCGTAATGGTGATCGGAACATGTTTAAAATCAACAATATCGGATTACGGCAAATTGGCCGGGTGCGACCAAAAGCCCCGTCTAAAGCCGGTATCGGGTAGAATTTCATCGTGTCCAAATCCCGAACACTATTTAAAGTGTTCTAAGACTTCATTTTGAAGCTTTTCCTTCATTCTACAACTATCACCCCAACCTCTCTCCTCAAACTAGAATTAAAGGTCCAAATCTCAAGTTTAAGGCTCCAAATCTTTGAGGTAACTTCCCTAGCATGCTATACAACCTCTTTAGCCTTCAAATTCGAGTATAATCTATGGATTAGGACCATTATCATGTGTTTATGGCCCTAGAACTATCCTAGGCTGTAAACTCATATAAATGGGGTTTTTGGAGCAACAAAACCCTTCCAAACCACAATTAGACTTTAGATATGGCTAGATGACTTTATGGAATGAGCTTAGAATGCCTTGAAACATGATTTAGAGCCATGTTTAACAGTTTACGGCCCTGGAAGGTGTCTAGGGCGTAAACACTAATTTAGAGGGTTTTTAGGCCCTAAAACCCTTCCATGGCTCAAACAAGACATGGATACGACTTTTAGAATATTGGTTATGGAACTAGAACACTTCAAACATGAATTTTGAGAGGTTTGTATGAGTTTATGGCCAAGGCATGTGCTTGGGCCGTAAACTCCTCTAATATGGGTGTAAACTCACTTCTAAGGTGTTAGAAAGCCATCCAACACCACCAAAAGCCTTGGAATAAATCATAGAACCAACCAAAAATAGTTTAAGGACCTTAAACACATCAAAACTCTTCATTTGAGAGTTTACGGCCATAGAAGGTGCTCCATGGCCGTAAATTCCTAAAAGTATGTCAAATTATGTCCAAAAATCATTTTAAGGCTTGTAAGAATTTTTAGAATCACATGTGATTAACTTTGCAACCTTGAAAACACTTGATCAAGGGGATATGAGAGTTTACGGCCATAGATCATGCCCTTAGGCCGTAAACTCCCAAATATGTGTTAAATGATGCCATTAAATCATATCAAGGCTTGGAAAATTAACTAGAATCACATGTGATTTCCCTAAGTGCCTTAAATCAATTTCTCATGACCATGGGAGAGTTTACGGCCATAAACTCCAATTTTATAGTCGTGAACTCCCTTAAACATAGTATATGTCCCTTTAATTTAATCCAAGACATTTTAGAAGTCGATTCCAACATTTTCCAAGTCCAAACAAACCATTAAGCACTCAAAATCACACCAACATGAGTTCACGGCCGTGAACTCATGTATGTAAGTGTTTTATGGTTGTAAACTCCCTAAAATGTTTACTCTTGGGGAGTAAACTCAAATCCCAAGTCCCTAGTACCATTTCACGTCCGTAGATGTCACCCGGGTCACTCCAAACACTCTTTTTGAGGTGTTTAGTCTCATTGGAGTGTAATGTTCCATATAGTTAGTGATTGTAACTCTAATTAGATATATATGGACATTATTTCATTTTACATAGGGACATCACGAGTAATGAAGCCCCAAACTGACGTTTAGTATCTGAAATCGTCACATTTTCGAGTCCGGTGAGTTCATACCCATACCCTTTTTCTATGTTTTCAATGGTTTTTCAATGTTTTCAGGGGGAATACAAGCAAAAGTACAAGTGTATTTTGTACTTAAACTGATTTTCAACTCATTGGTTTTACTTACTAAATGTTTTGATTTCCAAAGATTTGTGATAACTGACGATTCGAATTGCAGGTTAAATATAGATTTCTTATAAGAATGTTATAACTATATTCTCTTTGAATAAGAAATCATACTAATCATATTTAAGATCTACGAATACGAATACGAATACGAATACGAATATGAATACAAATACGAATACGAATACGAATATGAATACGAATACGAATACGAATACGAATACGAATACGAATACGAATACGAATACGAATACGAATACGAATACGAATACGAATACGAATACGAATACAAATACGAATACAAATACGAATATGAATGCGAATACAACTATGAATACGAAATGACGCCTTTGGTTGACACTAAGACTTCGAATATACAGTTAGTGTGCTCCTTGAGTGTCACCAGAGTTTCGAATTTATTACGAAAATACGCCTCTGGACCTCTACTGAGTTTCTAATATATCCGCCTCAGAATGTCGACAGAGCTTCGAATACACAACTAATATACTCTTTTGGAACTCAGCAGAACTTCGAAAATACTGAAATGTACGCTTCTGTGTGATTCCAAATATTCGAAATTACAACTAAGTTAGTAGATTATAGTTATCCGAATGTAGAATAACTAAGGAAGTAGAACACATAACTAATACTACTCACATGGTAATTACTAGTACTTCGAAATTAGACTTAAGAACAAAACACAACTCATAGGAAAATATGGGATTTTCCTGGGATAACATTACAATCAGTAGCGAACCTAAATACCAATAGACAACTCAACACATAGGAAAATATGGGATTTTCCTGGGTAACACAACAGCACATAAACGGATAAAGTAACAAACAAATAACTAAAACTATAAGGAAAATATGGGATTTTCCTGGATCGACATAGCCAACTGTTTTCGAAATTGTAACAAAGGATAACTAAACTGTTTTCATAAGAAAATATGGGATTTTCTTGATCAACAACTTTTCCAGAACGTAAAGGAACTCGTCTTTTCAAAACTAAACCGCTTATGAACTCACCAGCTTTATGCTGATTTTCAAATTGCTTGTATTCTAAGGTCAGCGATAGACAGGTACACCGCAACCTTTTTGGAGAAGACGGAGCGTTCCGAAGACTCGTCTTTACTTTTTTTTTTATATTACATATGTAAAACACATGTACAACTCTACTCTCAAACAGATGTAAACAATATTATGTAATGTAATGTTTTGTGATTACTGCTTTACAATGTGCATTGGATTTGATACTCAACCCGGAGTCAACCCCGTAAATGTTTCCGCCTTTGGTTTTCGGGGTGTGACACAGTACCACCTACCACTACTCCTAGTCTTACTACAACCAAGCTCTTTACTGTAGGACCAGACACCAATTTTGAAGTTGGTGGATCTTCTTTTCCACCAGGGTTTTCTCCTCCTCGACCTGATCATGATGCTGCTTTCGCAAGGTTAGCCATGCATTTGGCTGAAGAGCAATTTTTAATGCCTCCCCCTCGTGGTAAATGTATTTCTATTGGGGACGGTAGTTCTAGAGAAGAAAATCTCACTATCCATGGGTTACAGAAGGAGATATCAGTGCTCAGTCAGAAGAATATTGAGCTTGATATTCGTGTTTCAGATCTCCAAGTGCAAAATACAAAGCTCAATGTTTAAGTCTCTAAACTTCAATCAAACAATTCAAAGCTTGGTGTGCAAGTAGCTGATCTTCTTAAAGACAAAGCGCTAAAGTCAAAGCAGATTTATGATCTTCAAGACCATTTCAATCTTTTGACTTCAAGTTATTTTAAGCTAAAGAAGAAGCTTGAAGAAGACCTCGGCGAATAATATCAAACGTGTGCTGATGAATATAAAATTAAGCTACATACTCAAGCCTTTCCGGTTACCATGCCAACTGCTCAGACATCAAGGGTTGTTAATAGCGTTGAGGAGGAGCCTTCCCAAGCTCCTCATGTTTCAGCAATAATACGTGATGCGCAGGAAGAAGTTGCAAAGAGGGGAAAACTGTTGTTTAAAAGAAACCCTAACCAGAATGCTTCTTGGGATGAACCAACAATTACTGTTACTGATCTTGAGGTTGTTCGGTTTAGAGATACATTCAGTGATAGATCTAGAATTGCTTCTTGGGGATTTCATGATCCTCTTAAGATGTGGATTGTGCTAAGAAAGAGTGGCAATTTTGAGCTTTACAAAGATCGTCATGATTTCAACTCATGGACTAGGATAGATTTGACTGAATTGTCACGAGCTACTTTTTCGAATCTCACAGATAATCCACAGGCGAACCAGTTCAAGCACTTCCTTGAGGATCAAGTTAAAAAAGGATTTCCTGCCATGAAAACTGTTGAGTCCATTATGTTGGAGCATCCTCATATTATTGATCCTAAGTCTAACAAACCTCTGCAAGTTGTGATGTGGCCTGCAACTAAACAGTTTAAACAGTTCCCTATGCTTCAGAACTATCAAGATGGATCTCTAGGCTCAATGGAGTGTTGGGTATTTGATGAGATTACATCAGCTGCTATAATCAAGCTCAAGAATGGATGCATCTGTCTCTATGATCATAGAGATTTGTTACAATTTTGAAAGTGGGACATTCATCACCTGAATAATTTTCAGATATTGGTTGTAGAGGATGTTTTTGAGGATGCTGCGAAAGTATATACGACCATGGTTGCTGAGATTCTAAATAAGCGTATGTGCAATGGGGCGATGGGGCAAGCAGATGTTATGTAATTCAATAAAGGTTAACTTCAAGCTAGCACCAAACCAATGGGTAGATTGAAGGGCCCAATTAGTGGTTTGGTCTAGGCTTTGCATTGTAATAGTGGTTTTTGGTTGATAGAGTATTTTGGTAGGTTTACTGTTTGTTTACGAGTCTGCAATGAATTTACAGCCGTAAACACCTTACGGCCATAAACTCTTTCCAGTCGTGGTTCCCTATATATAGAGGGTTAGTTAGTAGTGTTTTGGTTGTTGATGCCTAGTTGTTCACGGTCGTATATCGAGTTGTACCAGATGTTTTCAGTAATAGAATGTGTGCAAGCTTGATTTCCTTTTTCCTTTTCTACTCTTATTTTCGTTTCTATGATTGTGTTGCTATTGATCATCGATACGATCCTCCCACGACCTTACAACACTATATCTAACAGTTTCCCACTTGGATAAGTCTAATAACTATAGTTGCAAGTATGACTTCAGGAACCCGTCAACAATCGTATCTCTTTCAAGGTCTCTCGGAACTGAGAAGATGATGGTGTGCCGTTTTAGCTAAGTGATCATATAATCCTTTGTTCTAGATATCAGTCGGACAAACACATGGAACAATGTCTTTCTATTGTCTAGCGGTTGTTTCTCGATTTCTGATTTGTTTGACATAGAACTTAGTTGAACACATCAATTTAGTTCTGACCGGGCCCGGTACATTGGTCAAAAATCATCGAGGGGCCCAGATATCGCTTCTAATCCAAGAAGGAACAGATAAACTTTGACTCATATGTTTGCTCTTCTACTTGTTGAATTACACACAAAGGTACATTTTATAACATCGAGTTACCAATGTGTTTTCGTACAATCAATGCATAACCAACTCATAGGTAACAAATCATATGTCTAGGTTTGAAGACTTATATGATATTACTGTATCATGATCACTCGAGATAAATTCCATGAAGTGATACCAGTGAGCATGGGATGAATCCAATACTCAGAACTTATGAGCACTCATGAGTGTTGTAGCCCCCTTTATCCAACATCTTGGACCTCTACAAACTAACCCATGATAGTCTTGATTCATATGTACTTCCAACATATGATTGACTGTGGAGAATTTGAATAATATGATATATACCATAACATAATTATTCTGGAAGTCAAAACATGCAAAAAGAAATACTAGTAAGTGATTGACAAGAGATAACAACACTTTACTCATAAATAACAACTTTTATTTATCATCAAATGTCAATTACATTATACATATTTCAAAATTATCTAACTTCTAAAAACTAATATCATCTCTTAGCCCTATGCTCCTAGCATGCTGAAGACGCTGAACCCTACTCAGTCCCTTCGTGAGGGGATCTACCGGGTTCTCATCTGATGATACCCTCTTTTCCACGAGGATTCCTTCTTCTATTCGATGTCTGATGAAATGATATTTTCTATTGATGTGCCTAGATCTCCCGTGATCCCTTGGTTCCCTTGCTAAGGCAACTGCACTTTCACTATCACAGAAAATTTCCATGGGCTCCTTAATAGCTGGTACAACTCCAAGGTCTCCGAAGAAGTTCCTTACCCATATAGCCTCCTTTGCTGCTTCACTTGCTGCTATATACTCTGATTCACAAGTGGAATCAGCCACTGTATCTTGCTTGCAACTTTTCCAAGTAATTGCCCCTCAATTTAAGGTAAAGACCCAGCCCGACTGAGAGCAGAAATTATCCATATCAGTCTGAAAGCTAGCATCACTATACCTTGCTACTTTCAAGTCATCACTCCCACCAAGAGTAAGGTCCCAGTCCTTAGTCCTTCGTAGGTACTTGAGAATATTGTTTACTGCAGTCCAGTGAACCTTGCCAGGATTACTCTGATATCTGCTAACCATGCTTAAATCAAAAGCAACATCAAGACAAGCACAAGTCATAACATACATGATCGAGCCTACAATGTAAGCATATGGGACTCGACTCATCTCAGCAATCTCTTCATCTGTACTCGGGCTCTGAGTTTTACTCAGTCTGCCATTACACTGAATAGGTAAATCTATTTTCTTGGAATTTTCCATACTGAACCTCTTCAGCACTTTGTCCATGTAAGTACTCTAACTAAGTCTAATTAGTCATTTACTCTTGTTTCTCAAAATCTTTATCCCGAGGATATAGGCAGCTTCTCCTAGGTCTTTCATAGCGAAACACATCCCAAGCCAAGATTTCACTTCCTGCAAGGTTGGGATGTTATTTCCTATGAGCAGTATGTCATCCACATACAATACCAAAAAGCTAACTATACTCCCACTAGCCTTGACATATATACAAGATTCATTTTCACATCTCGAAAAGCCAAACTCTTTGACTTTCTTATCAAAGCAAAGATTCCATCTGCGAGGTGCTTGTTTCAATCCATATATGGATTTTTCAAGCTTACACACCCTATTAGGATATTCTGTACTTACAAAACCCTCTGGCTAAACCATGTAAACATCCTCAGCTAACTTTCCATTAAGGAGAGAGGTTTTGACATCCATTTGCCATATTTCATAGTCATGAAATGTAGCAATGGCTAACAGAACCCTAATAGACTTAATCTTGGCCACTGGTGCAAAGGTCTCATCATAATCAACTCCCGGAGTTTGAGAATAACCCTTTGCAACCAGTTGTGCCTTATAGGTGTGTACATTACCATCCCTGTTGGTCTTCTTCATGAAGATCCATTCGTACCCTACTGTCTTAAGACCTGGTACATTGTCAACCAAGTTCCAAACTTGATTGTCATACATGGACTGTATCTCGCTATCCATATCCTCTTTCCATTTAGCAGACTCAGGGCATGCCATGGCTTCCTTGTAGCTGTTAGGCTCTTTCATATTTATCAGTGTATTATCACTGATAAGGTATTACCTTCTGCAGTAATATGGAAACCATAATAATGCTCAGGTGCATTCCTAACTCTAGTGGAACGCCTCAGAGGTACGGACTCTTTAGTCGGCTCAACAGGAGTTTCCTCCTCAGGTTGAGGGCTAGGGTTTGAGGTTCCTTCAGCGCTCGACTCTTGAATTTCTTCAAGATCCACTTGCCTCCCACTATCTCCTTGACTTATGAGTTCTACCTCTCGAAAGACTCCTCTTCTTGCTACAAAGACCACATTGTCACTGGGTCTGTAAAAGATATAACGAAAAGATTTATGTGGGTAGCCAATGAAAATGCACCTCTCACTTCGAGTTTCGAGCTTGTCGTGAGTCTCGCGTCTCATGAAAGCCTCACAACCCCAAACCTTGACGTGTTCTAGATTTGGAATTTTTGCAGTCCACGTATCGTGAGGTGTTTTAGCAAACTTCTTTGTAGTGACTAGATTAAGGATATGTGCGATAGTCTCTAAGGCATACCCCTAAAATTAGATTGGTAGAGAAACTCGACTCATCATGGAACAAACCATGTTCAACAAGGTTCGATTGCGCCTCTCAGCTACACCATTCAACTGTGGTGTTTTGGGTGGTTTCAATTGTGAGACTATCCCACATTCCTTAAGATAGTCAAGGAACTCGGTACTAAGATACTCACCACCTCGATCGGATCAAAGCATCTTAATGTTCCTGCCCAACTGATTCTCCACTTCTTGCTTAAATTCTTTGAATTTATCAAAGGTTTCCAACTTATGTTTGATTTAGTAGACATATCATACACATCTGTGTGTATGAGATCCAACAAACCTTCACCCCTAGAACAACTGCCAGTAAAAGGTGACTTTATCATTTTTCCAAGTAGACAAGATTCACAACTATCATCCGAATTTAGGTCGAATGATTCCAAGACTCCATCCTTTTGGAGTTGACCTTTGTGTTTCTTGCTTACATGTCCAAGACGACAATGCCATAAAGATGCTTTATCTAAGTTAGTGGAAGAATCGATACACAATACATTATTTCCTAAGTTATCTACAACAAATATAGTTTCATACACACCATCACAAGGTAATGCTTTAAAATAAAGAACACTATTATAGAAAGCATTAATACCACCACTTTTATTATCAAAATAAAAGGTGAAACCTTGTTTATACAATGCATGAAAGGAAGTAAACATTTCTTGCCATTTATGGAGAATAACAACATTTATTCAAGTCTAATGTAAACCCACTATCTAGTAACAAGGAATAAACTCCAATCTTGGTAACAGGTGAAACTTTCCTATTCGGCATGATTATGTTTATCTTTCCATGCTCTAAATCCTCACTTCTTCTTAGTCCCTGCAAATCAGAACATATGTGAATTCCACAACCTGTATCAAGGACCCAAGACTTAGAATGAGGTGAGTTATTAGAAAATATAGTGTATATACATGCATGGTTGGGTTTTACTTTCCCATTCTTATGATCTTGCTGGTATTTAGGGCAGTTTCACTTCCAGTTCGACTTTTCATGGCAATAGTAGCATTCAACCTCATTAGGGTTAGCAGAATGAGTGACAAAACCTTTCTTAGTTTTTCTTGAATAGGAGCCTTCAAGGGTCTTACCCTTGGTACCCTTAGAAGGGTTCTTTCTCTTCTTCCCTTTGCCAATGCCCGATTGCCAAGACATTGGCCACAGTAGGAGTAGGAGGAGTAGTAACACCCGTCTTACCCTTAAGACTACTTTCTGCAGTCTTTAATAGTCCTTGAAGTTTACTAAGTGTAACTTCTTCCTTATTCATGTGGTATGTCATTCTAAATTTATCATATCAAGAAGGTAAGGAGTGAAAAATGATATCTATTGCTAACACTTTTGGAAAGTCAACATTTAGTTTCTTCAAGCGATCCACAAACCTTTGCATTTTCTGTAAGTAGGTCATGAGGGACTCGTTGTCCTTCATTTGAGTGGTTATCATGGAGGAGATTATTTCATACCTCTCTTGACGAGCACTTTGATGGTATCGCTCCATCAAGTCGATGTGCATCTTAAAAGGGTAATAGTCCTCATAGGAGTTTTGGAGCTCAATTGTCATTGTGGCTGTCATGATACATGCTACTTTGGTAGCATCCCTTTCATGTGCTTGAAATGCAGAAATCTCCTCTGGGTTAGCAGTTGACTCATCAATCTCCTTCAGCTCCCTATCAAGGACATATTCTTTGTCCTCATAGCGAGTGACCATCCTGATGTTTCTGATCCAATCCATAAAATTGGATCCATTAAAGATGACTCTCCCACAAAGGTTCATGAGAGAGAAGGAGCAAGTAGGGTTTGAGCCAGAAGCATTGTTATTAGAAGACATCTGAAAAGAAAGAATAAGTTTAGATTAGATTTCAGGATAGTCCTTAATAAAGCACCCAAATGCTATATTAAGGTTAGGACCCATCACAATATTTTATAACTTAGAAGAGGGATCCCGTAATCCAAGCTATAAAATAATTGAAGGTAGGTGAATGATGATTCACCAATTTCCACCATAAAACGGAATAAATCTTATTAGGTTTTAATTGGTTTAGAAATTCCTAGGTTCTTTGAGATTCATTGAACTTTTCAATGGCATGTTTCAATCTCGAGTGTGGCCTTCATGCTTTGTGGTTGGGATGCCGAGGATCACAAAACAAGGTTTGAAGTAACCATGCAAATTACTTGGTACACTTAATGTATTACCCCTCAATCGAAGTACCGGTTAACCACACACGCTCTAACGATACTATGATAAACATTAAGTCACCCTTTGCCTACCTTGATAAGTCCAAGTTAGTGTGCCCGTTAACCACACACGCTCCATTAACGACTTAATCAAAGTGCAAAGTGTAATTTCATGGATTAGCACCTTATTCACATTTTCCTAAAGTAACTAAGATTGGGAATTAATAAAAGTTTAGTTACTTTAGTATATTCATAATACTTATTATGAGAATTATAGTCCTTGTTCTACCTTTTTGGCTAACGACCCTCCACCGATCAAGGAAGCGGTGGGTGAGAATAGACACCCATTAAGTTGCCATTTTATAGGCAACAACCTTATACCCCCCTTATAGACCGGCTTCGTGAATGAGGCCTACTAATGGTAAAACGACTTTTATCTTATACATATCTAATCATTATTCACTTATAATATTATAAAGTATAAGGGTTGAATTTTAATATTTAAAATTCTAAGGGTTGGAACTAAATTTTTAAATATGACTTTACTTGTTCCAAAACTTGAGGGCAAGTTTTGTAAACTTTCAAAACTTTTCATTTCTCATAACTTATGAGTTTATTAGAGTATTAAAATGACGACTCTTCATTTTCATAACTCTTGTGTTCTTTTAATGGTTTTAATTCAAGTGTGACTCTTGGTTTTCCATAACTTGAGGACAAGTTATGGACTCCATTAAAACACATAACGAACAAGAATTAACTAACATGGAGGTTACAAATAATTTCTATGATCATCTAAATTTATAAGTTCAAGAACATGATTATCAAGAATTTCAAGAATCATAACAAACTTATATAAAACTTGTAATTATTTATAATAGCCACTGTAAATGGATTAGCACAAATATTACACCAACTAAAAACAAGTTATAAAACACCAAAACATTTTAGGGTAATGTTTCTAGTCCATTTCCAGCAGCATAACTCAAAAATTTGAACATTGCATCATGTACTCGTCGAGTGCATGAACTGACTCGACGAGTAGCATGCATTTCTTCATGGACTCCTCGAGTCTCCCCTTGGACTCGGCGAGTTCATGCGAGCAGTGAACAAAAAACTGCGTTTTTCAGCTATTTTTCATCAAGTATTAAACAAACAAGCCTAGGCTCTGATACCATTGTTGGGTTATGGGCATTCTAACACTCCTATGGTGTACATGCAACCCTAGAAACCTTGGATCTATGTTTGACTAAGATAATTGCAAAATGATTTTCCAAGGTCCATAATCCTATCTAGCATACATGGGGATCTTTTATTCTAATAGTTAGTAAGAATTACATACATCTTTGTAACTTGGATTCCTTTGAAAGCTTGTCAGCCTAGCACCTCAAGTGTGATGCCTCAAATGCTTCACACAACACCAACTATACTTGGAATAAACTCTTAAGAGAATAAGAACACTTAGTGTTTCGGCTATCCCTCTTTTATTCACTCTACTGGCCAAAATGGTGAAGAATAGCTTCTTTATATAGTATGTTACAATTAGGGTTACACCATGTAAAACCTAATTGTCATGACCTTTCATTTCCATGACCCATAGGTTATGTAACCCCGATGGAGCATCCATGGAGCATCTTATGGGTTTAACCCAACTTGATAATCCATGGAGCCTTGGCCCACTATATAGGTTATGGATGATTGACACAATCAACCCATATATTTAATTAGTCTTCTTTTGATCACATAATTAATTCTAAATTAATTATTGATCAATATTAACTAAATATTATTAATCTTATTATTAATATATTAGAACTTTTAATATATTAATAACCCATAAGTGTCTTATTTCTCTCATTTAGTCTATCCAAGTGCATGATGCCATGCAACCCAAATGCACCATACCGGTTCGGCTCAACTACATACCAAATATAGTTATTGACTTAGACACCATATCCAACACCCGTACGTTGGGCGTATATGTGGGAACATGCAGCATACTCATGAGAATGGATCCCAGAAGCGATGATAGTACATTGGTCGTATGTGTGCTTCGTCGGGCGTACTAGTTTAGTCTCATAACCCTAATTTGAAGGGGTTGCTTTCCTATTTAAACCACCTCATGCCTCCTTTGGGCATTCCTTATTAGCCACCTTCCCTCATAAACTCTAATCTCGAATCTAAGCCCTGTTTGTGAGAGTTTGGAGCTTATTAGTCATTTTTGGTGCTTATTTGTTTAAGAAGATGGCTATTAGAGAAGAAGGTGTTCCTTGGAGCTTATAGATGCATAAACTCCTCCTCCTTGTGCATCTTTTGAAGGTACAAAGTTGATTCCTTGATGTGTTTCCTTTTTGATCTTCGTAGACGGGTTTTTATGAGCTTTTTGACCCAAAGTTTGGACCTTTATGAGTTTGGGGCACTCCAGAGCGTTTTAGTTATCCTTTCATGCATGTTATATCTTGTAGATTCATAAAAATGGTTTCATGAGGGTCCCTTTCTAGCCATACACGAGTTAGGTGGTGTTGAATGTGGATTAAGTCAGAATTTTAAGGTTCAAGCTCTTTTCAGTCATACAAAGGCTTATAGTTTTTTACTTTATGGATTAAGATGTTCCAAGAAGTTTAGGTCTGCGTTTTAATACATGTCTTAATGATTGAGACCCTTTTGGATTGGTTTTTGGGGTCAGACGGTGTACACCCCGCATACTACTGGCTATGCCTAGTGTAGCCAGGTGACCCCGATCCCACCTGATTCTCGAGTATGCCCTGTATAGTAAGAGAGTACACCTAATGTATATTCTAGGTAATTGACTTTTGCTGAGTTTTGACCATCAGTCAAGATTTAGGGTTTTGGACCACGGGAGGGGAAAAATGGTCTTTTTTCCCTTAAGGGGTTTTAGTTGTAGGTTTTGGACTCGCAAGTTGATTAATATAACTTAATTATTAATTAGGGTTATTTATTGTGTTATTAGGAAAAGTTTAGTTCCGGTAGTTCAGGTGCGAGATTTATCTGTCATCAGTATCAGGTGAGTCTCCACATGTGTTCTTACCTTTGTGGTAGAATAATTATATTTGTGGTGACCAACTAGGTCTAATTGTTATTTTGTATGATGTCGTTTATGTGTGACTGAGAATGTGGATCGTCTCTAGGGTTGCTAATAACCTATAAGGCATGCTATTGCCCACTAAGACTGCTGATAGTCCCCAAGATTACTGATAACCTATAGTTGTTTATTTATGTTTTTTTTGTATGTGCTACTTTGGGGAACTCACTAAACTTTTTGCTTATAATTGTTAACTTATGAGTTTTATGTACTTCCGAGGATCGTAGGAAGGCAAAGGTATGATTGTATCAACTCGCTGGGAGATTTTTTATTGGGACAATTTGAGATCCTATGATATTTTGTGATGATGTTTGTTTTTGACATTTACGTTTTTGATGACTTGGTTTATGTATGTTGTTTTGGTAATTTAAAAGTGAAAAATTTGGTTTGAACTTGAAGGTGTTCCAAATTGGTATCAGAGCAATGGTTTGAGGGATTTGGTTGAACTTTAGGGTAATTCCAAACTCAAACTAAGGATCTGAAGATTTTCATAAAAACTTTTCAAATAAATTAAGATTTTTGCAGAAGAAAACCCCAGTGAAACAATGTGTACTATCAACCAAAGTTGAAGTGGTAGTTTCCCAAAATACCTCAATTTATATTAAGAGTAGTGTAGAGCTGATAGAATTGCATGCTAGTTAATGGAAAGCTAAAGGTCCTACAAGAACGGTGTGATAGTGTTGCCTGATTTTTGATGCCTTTAGCCTAGCATTTCATTCTTATGGGATTGAATATGTCATTGCTATTTCCTTGGCGTATGCTATATAATTATACATAGTTAGGATTTTATAGCCTTAGAATGTCTCATTTAGCCTTTCTTCCTGTTCCTCGTTTGGCTGTGGATTTAAGGTAGAATCATTTATTCGAATGTCTATTGAGTCTTGTATTGTGTACAATCGGCATGCATAAAGAAAATGGCGAGGACAATAGAGATCTATTGAGGTTGAGTGTTGCTGGCGAGCAGTCTAGAGTTAGTGTCTAGATGCTTAGTTGTGATTCTAAGGAACCAGCTGGGTGAGTGTAATTCTGATATGCGGCAATATTGTCCTTTTGACTTAGGGTATTGAGAAGACGACTTGAGACAAATATGGTTTAGTGTAGATGGTAGTATTAGGCCTGTACTACTAAAAGCACTAGATCCCTACACAGCTCAAGAGAGAATCTTAAGGAACAAAGGAACTTGTAGGAGTATGTGGGTGTTGTGTATGCACTATAAGCCTGATTTTGATGGTTTTCTTGTGTGTTTTAGTTGGGTGGTTACCCGAGGTTTTGGCTCTAGCAACCTTGAGAGGCCGAGTGCCAGTGATGAGGAGATCTGCATGATTGTTTCCGTCGAGGTGGCTGCAACAATCAGAGGGGCTATTCCTGAGATGTTTGGGTCTATCAAGACCACTTTGATTAAGAGTTTTCATGAGCATTATGCCGTTGTTATTGAGGATGTTGCTGCCGCAACCACCGCAAGTGTTGCTACTACGAGACCACAAGGGGATTATTCATTACGGTAACGGGAGTTCAACCACATGAAGCCACCTGAGTTTTATGGGACTCAAGATCCGATCGATGCTACTAGAAGGATTTCTAATGTCGATGGATGCTTTTACAGTTGCTCTCGTGCATAAAATATGAGGGTTCTTTTCGCATTGAACCTATTGGATTAGATGTCTAAGCCCATAACTATTATTGGTATGTACTCGACCCGAGAGTAGCATGGTCCATTTGGGTTGCATGGCATTGAAACAATTTGATAGACAAGTGAGAAAAGGTTATTTATGATTTATATTAATATATTATAAGTTCTAATATATTAATATGAAATCATATTATTTAATTAGTGTTGTTCATGAATTAATTTGGAATTAATTTTTTGATCAAAAGAGAGTAATTAAATATATAGGGATTGATTATGTAAATCATTCATTATTATATATGTGGGCTTGTGATCCATTATCCTTCATGTTGGGCTTAACCCATGTGGTAACCCATGGATATTCCATGAAGGGTAAAACCCATGGATCATGAAGGAAATGGAAAGTCATGCACATTAGGGTTTACATGGTGTAATTCTAATGAGCCACACTATATAATGGATCCTATGGTTTGTGAAAATGCACTAGTGGATACACATAGTGAGGGCAAGGGCCGATTTCATAGGGAGAACCAAAGTAACCTTCTTCTAAAGTTACTCCATTTGTTGGTGGTCTTGTGTGATTCTATTTGAGGCTTCCACACTATTGGGGCTAAGCTCTTAAAGTTTCAAGACATCAAACTCCATCAAAAGGTATTTCATCTAACTAGACTTTTGTAGTATAGTTGCTCCATAATATGCGAGTTAGGATGATGCTTTGGAATTTTGTATTTTTGCATGTATAATAGTGAAAACATAGATCCAAGGCACATAGGGTTGCATGCACATCTTAAGAGAGTTAGAATGCTCAAAAGCCATAAGTGGTATCAGAGCCTAGGCTTGGTTTTCAATTATACTTGATGTAATTGCTAAAAAATCAAAAAACTAGCTTTCTGAACAGTGGACTCGCTGAGTCCAAGGCAAAATCTGACCTACTCGCCGAGTTTGTTCATACACTCGACGAGTTGGAGGCCTAGAGCATAGATTTTCGTGTTTTAAGGCTGGAATTGGACTAGAATCATTACCCTAAGCTATTTTTGAGCTTATAAACCTATTTTTGATGTGGTAATGATCATTCTAATCCAATTCAAAAGATAATTGTCAAAAGTTTAATGTTTTGTAATAGTTTAATGGTTAGGCTAATTACATGAAAATTGTTTGATTTGAATTGTCTTGTTCATATGAGTTTAGTCTAGATCATTGTTTTTCTTTACATGTTTGTTTGTTTATTAGATGATCTAAATGGACTTTAATGGATTCCATAACTTGCCCTCAAGTTATGGAAAACCAACAGTCTTTGTTGTTAATGAATCTTTAAAAGTCATGAGTTATGGTTTTGAAGACTTTTTTTTCCCATAAATTGTTTTATGACATCCATAAATTGTCCTCAAATTATGGATTTTCAAGAGTCTTTCCATTAAAAGCCATATTAAACTCATATGCTATAGGTTCCAAAAGTTTTTGAATTGTTCAAAACTTGCCCTCAAGTTTTTTAATTTGCAAAGTTACACTTTTGAATACTTTAGTTCCATGCCCTAGAAACTTACATAGTTTAAAGTTCAACCCTTATACTATTATAATATAACAGGTTTAATATTTATATATATTTATAAGAGTAAAAGTCAATCTTACCGTTAGTAGGCCTCATTCACGATGCCGGTCTATAAGGGCGGCATAAGGTTACTACCTATATGATGGTAGTTTAAAGGGTGTCCACTCTCACCCATCGTTTCCTTGACTGGTGGAGGGTTGTTAGCCGAACGGGTAGGATAGGACTCTAATTCTCCCTTCATTAAAAGCATAACGATAAATATAAAGTAACTACACACTTATAAATTCCCAATCATAGTTACTTTAGGAAAATGTGAATATGGTGCTAAACCATGATATTACACTTTGTACCTTACTAAGTCGTTGGTGGAGCGTGTGCGGTTAACCGACACATTAACATGGACTAGTGAGAGTGGCAAAGGGTAAATTAATGTTTATAAAATATTGGTGGAGTGCGTGTGGTTAACCGGCACATCGATTAGGTGATAAATTTAAGGGTACCAAGTTCATTTGCATGGTTTGTAACGCCCCGGTTTTCAGCTTGAGAAGAGGATCTTTAAAGGGAGAAGGCTTGGAGGAGAAGGAGATTGGAGCAAGTAGAGTGTGGGAATCAACACTTATCTCAATTATCATCTTCTAGAGGTACCCAAATCGCCTTTTTCCCTGTAGATCTGTTTTATTGGATGAGTTTTAGGGTTTTTGTGGAATATTAAGATGGTAAGATGAACTACGGGCTAGATCTGAGGTTCTAACTTCAGATCTGGACCCTCCTTGGATTCTAGAAGCATAAAGTTACAGTTTTGGTCATGATTGAGGTCCCTCTTGAGATGAAGCTCCATTAAAAACTTAAAATAGGCATTTAGAGCCTTTATAGCCATGCATGCACGTAATGTTTGCAACTTTACGTGATAAGCATGCCCTAAAAGCTTGGATCTGTGATTTGGAGCCGATGGATGGCTCAAATCAAGTCTGTATGGAAAAAGGACTGAATGAACTCGGTGAGCCGCAAGGTTGACTTGGAGAGTCACATGTGTAACACCGTAAATTTCAAGACAAAATTTTCATTTAAAATAATCATTTTACTCTTAGAAACACTTGTTTAAAATCTTATTCATAGTCGATTTACAAAACATAACTCTATTTTCACTTGCATAGAAAACCAAGATCCTCCAAAATATGACTCTTTCTCTGGTGTGTACAATCAAGCCGGTGCCGTCCCGTGATACTGAAAGAAACCTGTAAAACATCAAACAAAAGACTGTAAGCACGAAGCTTAGTGAGTTCCCCAAAATACCACACATAACACATATTCGCCACTCGAGGCTATAACTCTGTGGGTCCGTACACCCAAACTCTGTGAACCCTCAGGTTCTAACTCTGGGAACCTTCCGGTTCCAACTCTATAAACATGCACAACATAAATCACATAGAAATAATGCAGTACAACACATCACGTACATATAGCATACAAATACTCTAATCACATAACTCTGGTTACCTACTCAAGGTAAAGTATAGTGAGAAGACTCACCTGGCAAGCAGAAAGCAGATATCCCCACACTTGAATCTCGAACTCGCCACCGCCTAACACGTAAGGCAAATACTCTCATGAATATAACTCTCGAGGCTAGAATAAATCCTCTCATAACACCCTCTTATGGGTAAATGACTATTTTACCTCTCTCTTGGCCCAAAGGCCACATCGCTGTCCAAACCCTAAAACTCAACAGCCAACCCTTGGTCGAAATCAAAGTCCCCAGTCTAGGTCAACCCTTGACTGACTCTACTCGCCGAGTCAACCCTGTGACTCGTCGAGTTCCCATAATCAGAACTTCCCCATATCGCGACTCAACTCGTCGAGTCACCACGAGACTCGCCGAGTCCCACAACTCTGAGTCCGCTCACACCCAACTCACCGAGTCATCCCTTGACTCACCGATTCTCGACTCAACCAGGAAATATTTAGGACTCTTCGTCAAGACTCGTCGAGTCCAAGAACAGACTCGCCGAGTCTACGGCTATCTTCAACCTACTCGCCGAGTTGTTCATACAACTCGCCGAGTTCCAGGCCATCTTCATCCAACTCGTCGAGTCCACCCATGTGACTCGCCGAGTACCGCCGGTCTGAATACATTCCGAAGCATTCCAGGCCATGCAACTGCTCCAAGACATAGATCTAGCCTCCTACCACTCATCCATCACGTAAAGTGGCAAACTTTATGTGAATCCAAAGAGATCTAAGCCGTTTGCATATTGGGGCTAGGGTTTGGGACATGCAAGCTTCACTAAGCACTCCAACACAGGGACTTTCATGCTCTCTGATTCTTCTCCCTTCCAGATCTGAGGTAGCAACCTCAGATCTAACCTCTAGACTTCCCATTTCATCCATAGACAATTTCTCACAAACCCCAAAATGAAGAAACACATAATAACAGCCCAAGAACGAGATATTACCTCCAAGAGATGCCCCAACTGCAATGCAATTCGAATCCAAGCAAAGCCCCTTGCTCCAAGCCTTCAATCTCCCAAAATTCCTTCAACAATTACTTCCCCAAGCTCCAATCCACTCAACAATGGTGCTTCTCCGCGATTTAGGGTTTTCTGGGGCTCAAGGGGTGATAAGGAGGCTGGGAGGAAAACATAATGTTCTTTATATAGGGCTCAACCCCGAGAATTAGGGTTTTCTCCAATCAGCGCCTACTCGTCGAGTCCTCCTCACTGACTCGCCGAGTCGGCTACTTAGCACGCGACCCAGTCCATCCATGGACTCGCCGAGTCACTCTTTCACAACTTACTCTTTTAGCCCTTCAACTCTACTCTTGATATTTCGGGATGTTACAATTCTCCCCCACTTAAATTATGCTTCGTCCTCGAAGCCTATGGCAACTGAACTCCAAAATACTCCCACGGCGCGCCACCTGGCCCTAACTGGACCAGGTTCATCAAAGCATAACCATCGAACTCGAACTCACTTCCTCTTTCCTTGCGGTGTCCTGACCACCGTCTCAAAACAGGCACCGGCTGTACCCTCTGATAATCACACTCAACAATCGAGAATTACCCGAGATGTATCACTGCTCCAAATATCAACAACCGATCGACCCATAAGGGCTAGAAAGCCATGAACCATCGGATCCCCGATCCGAATCCCACTTTATCCATTCCGGAACGACTGAGAGACCCATTCTCACTCTCAGAGCAACCCTCACGAGTTCTCCTCTTGCAATCACATACACATGCTGAACTAGCTCCAACACCCTCAGGTTGGAAAACTCGATACACTGATGATATCCTCAAACATCCCCCAGGATGAACCACTGATACATACCCAATACCCTGATCAGAATCACACTGAGAGTCCAGGATTCTCTTCCTGGATCCCTTCCGAGCCTCCTGGCTCTACACCTGCGGAATCCCTCCCGCGTCCTCAACAGACATCCCATCATGATGTCATTCCATACCACTGTAACAGACACCGCATTCAACCCTCATACTCTAAATCATCCATTCGCACTACTACCTTCACTTCCGTGAACCAACATTTCCCCCACGGGGTTACATACCTTTCTCTGCCCTTACCTAGGGAAATCCACTTGACAACCTTGCCACTACTCCATGTATCGCACATGCTCTAGATCTGCTTACAAGGACTCTCGGGTCCATGCGTTACCTCTCCTCAGCAAATGAGGGTCCGACACCTCCTCCTATACAACAGCTCAAAGGGCGGCATACCAATGCACTAATGATGGCTGTTAATATAGGACAACTCGACCAAGGATAATTACGTGCCGCAGCTTCCTCCGAAATCTAATACACATGCCCGAAGCATGACTTCGAGCGTCTGAATCGCTCACTCGCCCTGAAGTGTCCTCAGACAACCTCCTGATAAGCTCTAGCTCATTTCTCATATCCCTCTTCGAGACTGAGCACCAAGTCAGCTTTTGACTCCATAGCTGAGCCTCTAAAGGTCTCCCATAACATGATCCAAACATCTCACTAACCTTTTCCCCGTGACCACTATCACTGCCCAGTGACACGCAAGTCACGAAATCCTCTTTTCCTCATGCGAGAAAATACGGTCCAACCAAGGATCGTCTCAACTCTGATCTCTGGTTTCTGCTGCGCATATCCCTTGCGCATCTCACCGCATCTCCCGACAGAGACGGAGACCCCAGTCTCGCCCCCGATTCAACATCCAGGCTCCAAAAAGTCAATACTAGGGCTACTCAAACCCAAAACTCTTCCACATCATACATTGTTCGGAAAACATTCCATCATCACATTCTCTTGCCATCTAGTGAGTACTGCGGCCCCCCCCGCAGTATCACAACACCCTCAGAATAGTGAGTACTATGGCTCCCCGCAGTATCACAACACCCTCTGACTAGTGAGTACTACGGCTCCCCGTAGTATCACAACACCCTCTGACTAGTGAGTACTACGGCTCCCCGCAGTATCACAACACCCTCTGACTAGTGAGTACTACGGCTCCCCGCAGTATCACAACACCCTCAGACTCCACTAGCTCGTGCTCCGAAGACTATCATCAACGGCTACCCATACTCGACTCGAATATCCATCACAGACTCTGGAGGCAATCAACATAACAAATGCCCACCCTTGCGAAAATCCACTCTCTCAAATAATCTCCCTGGATGCCCATACTCGAAGGGCTCCCACTAGATCCATAGATACCTGATATACCACAAGTCGATTCAATTCAAGATTCACGAGTAACTCTGAAATAAAGATATCATACCCAGATATCTCGGAATACCCCAACAGAACATCACAAGATCCTGCCACAACCACTGATCTCCTGCCCCAAGCATCATATAGACACAATAATACATTTCCTCTGAACCCCATAATTAGATCTGCATTTTTTTTTCCAAATTGCAACCTCGGTGTATCCAATTTCTCAATTGGAATACAAGAAAACGCTAACGCTACTAAATACGCTGATAATTCTCCGAACCCATTTTCTACCGCTCAAAATCCAAACAAGGATACACATACTGACCCGGGAGTTGGCTGCCCAATCATTCTCTATCTACTTGCAACAACACTGACCACCAAACACCTGCCGTGGAGACATTCATCATTCTCAACAAGTACTTCCCGCATTAACTCACTCTGACCTCTTTCCTCGATCACCGACATCTCTGGTCTCATGATTTCTTACAGCAGATCTCTATACTCCACTTATAACTGCTCTTGACAAATCTCTGCTTTCTTACATACTGTACCCGGTTCTCCCCCACTTAGGGTTCGAACCATCACCAATTAGCACGCAACCAACCCACAACTATTTTTCACCAGCTAAATCGCACCTGCCCCAGGAAAGTGCTACACAACGCCCGATAATTCCTTCTTAAGGAAATCAATCGACCTCATATACTGTGATCCTCTGATGAACTCCTCAAGAACTTCTCATCACGACTGCCTCTAGTTGTTCCAAATCTCATACCAATCTAGCACTAAGCATCTCAACTGCTCAATAACATCTCTGGCTCATAGACTGAACCGCAAAATCATCGTACCCCTCACCTCAACTCATCAACCAATGCTCCAACACCGGAATCGTCCCAAGGACAGGGACCCACTCCCAACATAGATGAAAACTCTCTGCACTGCAAAACTCGACTGAACTACCCACTGATACCACTACAACACATCCTACTATTCTCGAATAGGTGTGGTGTGGTCCTCGACTACCTCAGTCCCAACTGACTGTCTGCTCATGATAAGTCACTGCCTCGCGGCACACATGCTGCCTGATACTCTGGGAGAAATCATCACCAATAACGACCTGCAGGGTTTACCCCCAAACCCAAAACTAAAACATCAGGCCTCTCATGTCTTGCACACAACATAAATAGCACCACCCACATAGAAGGTGACCTCTCCTCTATCGACTGATTGCTCAACTCAGACCGAAATCCTCCTCTCCCTCTAACTCCTTACCAAAATACTCTGATAGGCACTTGACTTCCCTCTCGAGGGACGCCTCTCCAAACTCAATCATGGCCTAAAGGCCTAAAACCCATAGCGTCCAATCTCAACCTCATCAATCGTAACCGGATAACAATATAATCACAAGCATCATTCACCACGAACCATGGTACTCATCCCATGACATCCCTTCTCAATATGCTCCGGTGTATGGTACCCGAACCATAGCATCACTCCTCCATCTGCTCCGATGTATGATACTCGAACCATAACATCACTCTTCAATCTGCTCCGATGTATGGTACTCGAACCATAACATCACTCTTCAATACGCTCATTAGAATCTTCAGAATACTCCCTGTATCAAGTATGGGTCCTCTGCTTTCAGTAGTACGGGCCCATACTACCTGCCACATCTACCCATACTTCCACACGGACTATCCCGAAGCTCCTAAGTAGCTGCTCGACCTTCTAGTTCACCAATTCCGTCGCGCGCTCGCTCCCTAGCGAAATTCTCTACCCTGCCAGTGCACTCATCTGGCTAAGGTTACTCCTTAGGCTCTTCCCAGATTCCCACACTTCTCTGCCATCAGCTGCTGAAGAGCTCCTAATGATGCCAACCATCTACCTCCTGAATATCGTCATATTCGCTTGGTAGCTGACTCCCATCATTGAGAGTTCCACAAAGCACGAAGCAAGCAACATTCGAGCATCGAAGAATATATATGACTCACTCTGGGTGATAACTCCGCTTGCTCTGCTCCTCCTTGGAAGTACCGCCGAACTCTGCAACTCTCCCCTTCGCGGGCTCTGACTATTCTTTCTCCAAGTACCACAGTACTCATCTAGGTATCTCCCCTAGATTACTCCTCTACTCAAATCCCTTAAAGGATTCCAATCAAATATTCTCACTCATCACATACTCAAAAGCACATTGCATAACACAGAAATTCCTAGGCTAAGGCATCACAAATCAGGCCACTCTAGTCCTAATATATGGAATACCTAGCCTGTCTCTAGCATGCAATAATATCTCATAAAGTGCATCATAAATATCTCATAACACAAAAGTAAGGGTATTTTGGGAAATCATCGTTCGGGCTCTGGCTGATTGTACACACTGCTCTTTCTCGTTTTCTCTTTGAACTCTTATTTTCTTTAGAAAATTATTTCTTTGAAAACCTTTCTCACTTCCTCAGTTTGAGTCCAGAATTACCCGAAGGCGCATCCGAATCCCTCAAACCTAGGCTCTGATACCAACTTGTAACACCGTAAATTTCAAGACAAAATTTTCATTTAAAATAATCATTTTACTCTTAGAAACACTTGTTTAAAATCTTATTCATAGTCGATTTACAAAACATAACTCTATTTTCACTTGCATAGAAAACCAAGATCCTCCAAAATATGACTCTTTCTCTGGTGTGTACAATCAAGCCGGTGCCGTCCCGTGATACTGAAAGAAACCTGTAAAACATCAAACAAAAGACTGTAAGCACGAAGCTTAGTGAGTTCCCCAAAATACCACACATAACACATATTCGCCACTCGAGGCTATAACTCTGTGGGTCCGTACACCCAAACTCTGTGAACCCTCAGGTTCTAACTCTGGGAACCTTCCGGTTCCAACTCTATAAACATGCACAACATAAATCACATAGAAATAATGCAGTACAACACATCACGTACATATAGCATACAAATACTCTAATCACATAACTCTGGTTACCTACTCAAGGTAAAGTATAGTGAGAAGACTCACCTGGCAAGCAGAAAGCAGATATCCCCACACTTGAATCTCGAACTCGCCACCGCCTAACACGTAAGGCAAATACTCTCATGAATATAACTCTCGAGGCTAGAATAAATCCTCTCATAACACCCTCTTATGGGTAAATGACTATTTTACCTCTCTCTTGGCCCAAAGGCCACATCGCTGTCCAAACCCTAAAACTCAACAGCCAACCCTTGGTCGAAATCAAAGTCCCCAGTCTAGGTCAACCCTTGACTGACTCTACTCGCCGAGTCAACCCTGTGACTCGTCGAGTTCCCATAATCAGAACTTCCCCATATCGCGACTCAACTCGTCGAGTCACCACGAGACTCGCCGAGTCCCACAACTCTGAGTCCGCTCACACCCAACTCACCGAGTCATCCCTTGACTCACCGATTCTCGACTCAACCAGGAAATATTTGGGACTCTTCGTCAAGACTCGTCGAGTCCAAGAACAGACTCGCCGAGTCTACGGCTATCTTCAACCTACTCGCCGAGTTGTTCATACAACTTGCCGAGTTCCAGGCCATCTTCATCCAACTCGTCGAGTCCACCCATGTGACTCGCCGAGTACCGCCGGTCTGAATACATTCCGAAGCATTCCAGGCCATGCAACTGCTCCAAGACATAGATCTAGCCTCCTACCACTCATCCATCACGTAAAGTGGCAAACTTTACGTGAATCCAAAGAGATCTAAGCCGTTTGCATATTGGGGCTAGGGTTTGGGACATGCAAGCTTCACTAAGCACTCCAACATAGGGACTTTCATGCTCTCTGATTCTTCTCCCTTCCAGATCTGAGGTAGCAACCTCAGATCTAACCTCTAGACTTCCCATTTCATCCATAGACAATTTCTCACAAACCCCAAAATGAAGAAACACATAATAACAGCCCAAGAACGAGATATTACCTCCAAGAGATGCCCCAACTGCAATGCAATTCGAATCCAAGCAAAGCCCCTTGCTCCAAGCCTTCAATCTCCCAAAATTCCTTCAACAATTACTTCCCCAAGCTCCAATCCACTCAACAATGGTGCTTCTCCGCGATTTAGGGTTTTCTGGGGCTCAAGGGGTGATAAGGAGGCTGGGAGGAAAACATAATGTTCTTTATATAGGGCTCAACCCCGAGAATTAGGGTTTTCTCCAATCAGCGCCTACTCGTCGAGTCCTCCTCACTGACTCGCCAAGTCGGCTACTTAGCACGTGACCCAGTCGCGACTCTACTCGCCGAGTCCATCCATGGACTCGCCGAGTCACTCTTTCACAACTTACTCTTTTAGCCCTTCAACTCTACTCTTGATATTTTGGGATGTTACAACATGAAGATGGATGGGAACTCGATGAGTTGGATGAACAACTCGGCGACTCCAATGAAGATTGCCATAAGACTCGACGAGTTGAAGAACAACTCGACGAGTCGGATGGGTTTCCTCCAGGGTTTTTATGCATGTGTATCCGTCGATTTACAAGGAGGAAACTCGACGGGTGGCCTTAAAGTTTGATCAAGAATCGAAGGGACTCGACGAGTCACTCGATGACTCGGCGAGTTGGAATGTGCTTCAAGGAACTCGGCAAGTAGCTGTGGGTACTTGACGAGTTGAGGTCAACATGGACTGTTGACCATGACTAAGGGCTTTGACTTTGACCAGGTGTTGGCTAGTGGGTTATGGAGTACCTTCAAAGGTTAAGGACTTATGAGTACGTTGTTCTATGATAATAGGTGGTGGGGCCTATGTCAAGTAATCTGAGAGTTGGAGTTTACCTTTCGAGTCGACATCTACAAGGTAAGTTATCCTCACAGTATCAAAGGGTCTAAGGCACCAAGGCCGACCCTTTATGGTTTGCGTCCTGGTTTAGGATGGTTGCTATGTTACTGATATGCTAGATACATCCAGGTTTAGGATGGTTGCTATGTTACCGATATGCTAGATACATCCTCGTTTTGGATGGTTTCTATGTTACTGATATGCTAGATATATCTTGGTTTAGGATGGTTGCTATGTTACTAATATGCTAGATACATCCTAGTTTAGGACGGTTGGTATGTTACTGATATGCTAGATACATCCTGGTTTAGGATGGTTGCTATGTTACTGATATGCTAGAGACTTACTGGTTTAGGATGGTTGCTATGTTACTGATATGCTAGATACATTCTGGTCTAGGATGGTTGCTATGCTACTGATATGCTCGATTTCATCCTGGTTTAGGATGGTTGCTATGTTAGATTTTGATTAGATCGGTATCCTAATTATGGGATGTTGTTGCTATTTGATCTGTTAGATCGGGTTGACTGTTACGAATGCTAGCGTATGATAATTATGTGCACATGTATGTTTGATTGGGGGTTGGGTTGAGGCGGTCCTGCTTTGTGCTGAAGGCTAACATACCCTATGAACGTTCCGTGGAGACTGTAGGCCCACGAGGCGGTCCAGTCATGCCGAAGGCTCGGTATAGATTCAGTTAGACTGTAGGCCCTGTAGGGCGGTCCAGTCGGGCCGATGGCCCAATTGATTATTACAGCTATGATATTATCAGTGTGGTGTTGGTATTTTGGGGGTAGCTCACTAAGCCCTTGGGCTTACAGTTTTCAGTTACTGTTTTAGGACCTTCAGGAGATCGTGGCAAGGCGAAGGCATGACCATACCGCTCCTCATCCTTACGATCTGTTTTTGGGACAGTCTGATGAATAACGATTTGAAAACAATTTGTAAACAAACATTTTTTGGATTACAATATGATTGGAAAATTTTAAATTTGGTGTAAACTTTATGGATGTTACATGGTTATTCACACCTTGTTTGTGATCCTCCGCATCCCGGTCACAAACTTGAGACGACACAATCGAGATTTAAACATACCATTGAATAGTTCAATGAATCTCAAAGGATCTAGGAGTTTCAATCCAATTAAAACTAAATGAATAATTTAGTTTTTCATGGTGGAAATTGTAAATCATCATTTACCTACCTTCAAATATTTTAAAGCTTGGATTACGACATCCCTCTTCCAAGTTTTAAAATATTGTGATGGGTCCTAGCCTTAATATTTCATATTGGGTGTTATATTAAGGACTTAAATCAACTAACTTGAATTTCTTCCATTGTAGATGTCTGGTTCAGACAACTATGGTCTTCCCGAATCCCTTGAAACAAGCTTTCCTAGTGAAGATGATGTCCTGTGGTTGGATCATGGAAATCATACTTCTCTTCCTCTACCTCTTCCAATTATTCTGCCTGACCCACAAGCTCGAAGACTTGAAAATTTCAAGGTCACGCAAGCCGTACTTGCAATGAAACATGAAGATGGAAGCCTGTGTGTACTCACGTCTTGGAGATGAAGTCACATATCGACAGGCTGAGAGTGTTGGGTGTCGAAGTCTCATGGAAGTTGGCTGTTGACTGGGTTCTTCAGTCACTTCCTGAGTCATATAGTGAGCTCATTAAAGACTACTATGTGACAGACCAAGAAATGAACCTTATTAATTTTATTTATTTGCTTGTTGTTGCTGAATCAGCAATGTTTTGGCGCATTGGAAAAGTAAATTTGGGTGAAAGATCTACATATCAAACTTCCATGGACATTGACAATGGTAACATTGGAAGTACATAAAAGTGTTCTCTTCCTAATGGAAAGGGATTGGCCATGGTAAACCTGGTTTACCAAATAGTAGAGAGAAATGCTAAGTCTGTGATAGTCCCGTGTACCATTCCCAAAGAGTCTGTATGTTTTTACTGTCATGAGAAGGGACATTGGAAGAAAAGCTACCCTGACTACTTGAATGATCTGAAAGAAAGTAGAGACAAAATGTTTGACTCTGCTTCAGGTAAGTACACTAGCTAACTCTGTTAAGTTTCTAATTGTTGATTCTTAATACATGATGTGACTAGGTTTCATTTTGATGTTTGGGAAGATCAAGAAAAGGGAAGGAAGCTTAAAAGAAGAGTATGTTGAATCTGATCGTGAAGATGGATTTCAATCGTATGGTTCGAAGATCGGATATATGAGCTACAGCTTGGGAGTTATAATAGATTGGTAGGAAATATGTAATAGCATAGTTTTTCACTTGTAATTGCATTGTAAGGAAGAGTTTTTTTTTCGCATTTTATAAATAAATAAAATTTTGTTTTTATTTTATATCTCCTTGCAATGGCATTTATGAAAAATTTATGCTTGTATGTTTCTAGCAATATTGGAAATATGAAGTTGATTCATTCATTTGTGGTCGTGTCTAAATTTACCAAATAAGGAAAGACACTAATCACCTAAGTTTCAATTGGACAAAAACTTGGAATCATGCAAGTTGTATTATATGATGAATGAGAATTTTTCATCATTAGAAAATTAATACTAACTCCTTGTTCACATGTACATGTGAGTCAAGTGAAGGACTAAGGGATCGAGTACACATTCTTGTGCACCGGTTAAGTCCACCACAAAGATCGATAAGACTATTTGTCATGATTTACTAAAGTTTAGTAAATATGGTTATACTTACTGAAACATTGTAAAAGCTTCAATGTATGGAAGAATGAATGAGAAGAATTCAATTAGGCAGAAAGATAAAAGTTTCTCAAATCTGAAAAGATGGAAGAGCACTTTAGTATCATCTTTTATGATCATATTAATGATTATGAAACCAGATCACAATTGATCCTCTAAGGACATCTTAGTGCATTCTTATGGCTAAGATGAGGATTCATGAATTATTGAAGTGGTTAAATTAAGAAGATGAGTCATACTTCGTTCCAAAACAATTCTTAGAGTCATAGTCCAAGATTTTAACTTGAGGGACATATCTTAAAGAAGGTTTCTAACACTTGTCAAATGTAAGAGTAAAATGTTCTCTACTCTTGTACATTTGAAATTGGTAAGTTGTGATGTTTTGGATAAAACAAAGACCAACTAAAGCCAATTGTGTGAAGTGTTTATCGTGATAAGAATCCATACTAACTTTGGAATATTTGTTGTCAAGTAATGGTATTTGACAAAGAGAATCTTATATATCAAGAGGTCAGTGCAAGTCTTAAAGATCCTGAAATAGTTTCAAGAAATAATCAAGAATAAAACCTGAAGTTTATCACTTGCACATGACTTGAGGTTTGTAACCTATCGTGCTGTCATAATTCTTGTTTTTGTGCCTATTCCGGTAAAATTGACTATGTATGCGAGTTCTATGAGTTCTCTAATGTGTGCATAACAACTTGGAAGCAAGAAATTAAGATTGAACAAGTTCAGCCCATATGAGTTTGAATTTGTCACTAACCATGTCTTGTGATTATGGTTTTGACAAATTCACATGGATAGGAACATATACACCATAAAATCTAAGTATCATAAGGTTACTCTTCGATTCATGAAATTGATGGTGAGGACATGCTTTCACTAAGAAGATTTTAAGGACACAACAATTGTGATGTTTGCATTATTTAATTAGATCATGATTACGACATTCCTTTTCATGGTTTGAATTGTGTGAATGGAAAAAGGTCTAAACATTATGATTACGACATCCCTATTCATAATTGTTTAGACACACATGTGAGCTATCTAAGGAAAGGTGTATGATTTTGAGAAGTATAGATAATATTTTATCTAAGCATCTTGTATTAGAAATCTGAACTTTGGTAATGAAAGTCAATGAAGCATCAATTTCTAAAAGTCCAGCTGATTTCTGAGTACGTGTCAGAGCTAGTGGGAGCATAAGTGTTATGCCGGTAAGATAATAACTATTATGCTAGTGGGAGCATAATTAATTATGGTAAATATTGCAAGTTAGCAATGTTAATTATATAAAACAAAAATTTCAATTCGTGAAGTTGCAGGGGTTGAAAAAGTTTTTTTGCTATAATTAAGGGAGAGGAAATTATACTTGATTTCAAATCTAAAAGCTTAGATTGTGAGATTTTAATCAAATTTAGTGTTGATTACATTATTTGTGTTCTAAAATTCAATTATGATTACGACATCCTTTTGCATAATTTGAATTATGAGAACATGGCAAATTCTAAGAAATATTGTAGCAAAAGACTGGTCAAGTATCATGTCTTTATGTGAGACATCATTAATCGTGTCACATATGCTTCACATATAGGATCGACTGCATGTGCTATAATACTTATGCATTCTAAATTTTCCAAATGCATAGGGCACTAAGAGGGAAAAAGGAAGAGAACCGGATATGACTGAAATGATTAAGCAATTGTTGAGGACAATTCGAGGTTTACCTAAGATTGGTTTCTCATGGACAGTTGGAAGTATGGTGTAAAATTTGGAGCGGGGCCATACTGACATATTCTGAAAAATGGCAACTCTTGTTCAGAAGTAAGAGTCAAAATGGGAATATGCAAATGGTTTGATAGTAGGAAGTTATTCTTCAAAGTTTGTGTAATATTAGAAAATTTTAATGTAAGAAGGAAGTTCAAAGGAATGTACTTTGAATGTGAGACTTCGTTTCCATGGAATTGATCTCCATTGGAATACTTTGTAATGTCTGTTGCCAAGTCTTTGTGACTTTTGTGCATATTCATTAGAAGAGGACCAATTCATATGAATTTAAAATCTAAAAGATTGCAGTAAATGACAAGAATTTGGTATTCTTACATTTACGGTAAGGATTTGGGATTGTGAAATAAGCGTCATTTGAATCAAGTTCAATTGGTATATTTCACAAACTAAGGATCATAAACAAACATACTGTGCATACTTGGAGTATGGAATA
Source organism: Lactuca sativa (assembly GCF_002870075.4). NCBI lineage: Eukaryota > Viridiplantae > Streptophyta > Magnoliopsida > Asterales > Asteraceae > Lactuca > Lactuca sativa. The sequence goes on from NC_056627.2 coordinate 195,177,715, forward strand.
ACTATTGTTTGGACAAACATAGTGTGCATGCTTGGAGCATGGCATGGCTATTTTTTTAATTCAAGTATTGAGTTGATTATTTGAAACATTATGCAATGAATAATGTGTAATCAATATTGTGATTATATAAAAGGTGTTTTATTTATATTCATAAGTTCTAAGACCATATTGGATTCGATTATTCATGTGTTTCACTTTGCATGTTTTGACTTTCCGAATAACTAAGTTATTCAAACCATCCATAGTCGATCATACTTTGGAAGTAGGTATTAAGGCAAGACTGTCATGAATGGGTCTGTAGTTTGTCTGGGACAAAGTGGCTGTAGTGTTCATGAGTGCTCCTGGAATGAGATTTGAGTATTGGATTCAACCCACGCTCATTTGAGTCAGTTCATGAATTTTATCACGAGTGATCATGAGATGATAATATCTTATATTATTCAAATAGAGATGTGTGGGTTCTAGTTGTGACTTGGTTGCACATTAACATATGTAAACGCAACCAGTAACTTGGTTGTTACAAAACATATTGTTGTGTGTGATTTTATGAGTAACTACAAGCAATCATTTGGGTCGAATTTTGTCCATTCCTTTTACCCTTGGAGGGATAAAAGCGATATATATGGGCCCCTCGATGATTTAGTGATGACACCCCTAAGTGCTTGGCCAAGCCTGGACTGATCTTATTTGTTCAACTAGTTAGTTTTCATAAATCAGAAATTAGGAAACAACAAATGGACAGATAGAATGATTATAATCCATGTCTCAGTCCATATGATATCCAGAATGGAGGAATATATGATCCCTTATCTAATGGACACGCCATTTGACTAGGTCAGAGTTTGAGACCGTCTTTAAGAGCTACGAATGCTATTTAGGATCTTGGAGTCATACTTGAATAATAGTTTTAGACTTATCCAAGTGGGAGACTATTGGATTAGATGTCTAAGCTCATAACTATTATTCGTATGTACTCGACCCGAGAGTAGCATAGTCCATTTGGGTTGCATGGCATTGGAACAATTGGATAGACAAGTGAGAAAAGGTTATTTATGATTTATATTAATATATTATAAGTTCTGATATATTAATATAAAATCATATTATTTAATTACTACTGATCAAGAATTAATTTGAATTAATTTTTTGATCAAAAGAGATTAATTAAATATATAGGGATTGATTATATAAATCATTCATTCATATATATGTGGGATTGTGATCCATTGTCCTTCATGTTGGGCTTAACCCATTAGGTAACCCATGGAGGTTAAAACCCATGGATCATGATGGAAATGGAAATTCATGCACATTAGGGTTTACATGGTGTAACCTTAATGAGCCACACTATATAATGGATCCCATGGTTCGTGAAAATGCACTAGTGGATACACATAGTGAGGGCAATGGACGATTTCATAGGGAGAACCAAAGTAACCTTCTTCTCAAGTTACTCCATTTGTTGGTGGTGTTGTCTGATTCCATTTGAGGCTTCCACACTATTAGGGCTAAGCTCTTAAAGGTTGAAGACTTCAAAGTCCATCAAAAGGTATTTCATCTAACTAGACTTTTGTAGTATAGTTGCTCCATAATATGCTAGTTAGGATGATGCTTGGAATTTTGTATTTTTGCATGTATAATAGTGAAAATATAGATCCAAGGCACATAGGGTTGCATGCAGACCATAGTAGTGTTAGAATGCTTAAAACCCATCAGAACCTGATTCACTTGGGAGCGAAGGATTAGTGCAAGTTTGTTGATTACACTCTTGCAGAGCGTTCTGAGGTGACGTGGGCAAAATTTACTGAGATGTTCATGGATGAGTTTGTACCAGTGGTTGAGAGGGAGAGATTGGCCCAAGAGTTGTTGTCTCTCCAGCAGAAGTTAGAGACGTTAACGGAGATCGACAAGATGTTTCATGTGAGGGATTTGCTTTGTCCTAAACACGTGTCTTCTGAGTAGGCACGTGTGAGTCGGTATCTCAGTATTCTAAGGAGGGATATTTGTGAGTTTGTGGCGAACAATTCATATCGGACATTATTTGAGTTGTAGACAATTGCCACAAGGAGAGAGATTGAGCTGGAGACCCAAGCTAGAGAGGTGAGGGAGACCTAGGTGAGAAAAAGGATGCCAATACAATCGTAGCTGGCGACTAAGTGGCCCAAGCCTGCTGCTCAAGAGCTAGAGGCCAGAACGGCCGTACTTACGGTAAGTGGGGCAAGGGGCACAACGGACCCTTTCGGTCAAGGATGGTTTGCTACCTATGTTGAAAAGGGCCCAAGGATTTCCCCTAGGGATTTCGGGTTTGCTTCAATTGCAATCAGACAAGACATTTGAGGGATGAGTATCCTCATCTTGTATCGAGGGCGGTTCAGAATCTGGCCGCTGCGACCCTGCGAATTACTGATGGCCGACACAGGAAGGCCGAGACACCAAATGCTAGAGGGAGAGCATTTAAGTTGATATCATAGGAGGCCCGATCAGCATCAGACATCGTGGATGGTATGTGTTCTTTTTTATTATGCTGATTTATTTTTGTTGCTTATATTATCGACTATCTAGGTACTTTTCTGGTGAATTTTATACTTACGCTTGTGTTGTTTGACTCGGGTGCGAGTCGGTCTTTTCTATCATCATCTTTTTTTTTTTTTGTGGTTTTAGTATTACACAGAAGGCTTTGAGCAGGCCCTTGAGAGTCACTATACCTGATGAGTGTCCAATTTCCGCTACTGATATTTATCGGGGTTGTGTGTTCGAGATTTTTGGTGTTGGTTATCCAATAGATCTTATCCCTATTTCATTGGGTGATGTATGCGTGATCGTAAGTATAGATTGGTTGAGTTGGTTTGTGTAACATACACGCTCAGTTATCGTGTTTAGTAAATTTTAAAAAGTAAATAATATTATCAAATATATTATGATTATGAGTGTTGTGTTCTAACAGATAGTTTTTACTAGAAATGAAGTAAAACTATGTTTAGAATCACTCGGAAAATATTGAAACTCTTATCAGATTCCAATCTAATGTCAAATATTGAAATTTGACGAAAATATAAAATTTGAAATAAGTAAAATTTTATTGAAGAATGTTGTAGAGTATAATTTCGCCTACGCGTGGATATAAAAAACGTCAAAAACGAAGCTCGTATGAAGAAGTTATCAATTTTTAACGGACTTTTCCTATCCCAGCCCGTTAAAAATATACTATTAAAAATGATAATCCGAAATTGTGTTTTCTGTGCCATTTGGGCTGAAGCTTTATTGATGTATATCAAGTTGAAATTGATTGTTGGTTGATATGGAAAGTCTGTCATTTGATACACATATGCCTTTCTTGTTCTTTGTCCCTCATTGCTTTTGTCATATTGACATGTGTATGGCATTGTGTTATATTGTAACTGTTATTGAATCCACTTAGCGTCACCCGCTTATCCCTCTCAATGTTTAAACAATTACAGGTGATAAGCATCCAATATAGTCATGTACTAGTAGAAGATATAGAATAGATAATATTATAGTTTTTATATTGTATTTCTGGGAAAGTATGTAATATATAAATCTTTGTAAAAATCTTAATAGTCGATTTGTGTCCATTCTATGTAATTAAACTATCAATATAAAATGTTATTTTATGCATATGCATGTAGCATGTTTTGGAGTAATTTGGAGTGATAATAATGACTTTAGTATGAAAGTTTGGGTCTTTCAAACATGGTATCAGAGCGGTAGTTTAAGTGAACTAAATACCACAGATTGGTATTTAGATTTAAACCGTCAGAAATTCGATATATGAACCTTATGGTCTTAGCCCATAGCCATGGGAACCCCCACATGGTTTTAGCCTGGAGTGCCATAGGAACCCCCACATGGTCTTATATCTAACTGCCTTGGGAACCTCCCGGGGTCTTCCATGCAAGTATCACAAAGACAACTAGCATACCAAATACTACATAATCAACTAGCATACCACATATAATAATTGCCAAGGGAACCCCCAGATGGTCTTAGCTAGCCCAGGAAATATCATACAAACTAAACGTATAACCATACTAGGATGCCATGGAAAACCCCTAAGGTCTTACACCAAATGCTACTTGAACCCCCACGTGGTCTCAACCAAATGCCTTGGGAATCCCCACATGGTCTTCACAAAAATACATAATGTATCGATAGCATATCCGCAATAATCATCACAACAAGATAAATGGGCCGGCCTTGGTGCCTTCGACCCATTAATATGGTGAGGAGACTCAGCTTGAATGTTGGAACTCCCTGCAAGAAATCCTTAATTGCTGCCATAACAACTCCTCAAGTTGTCAATACCAAAATATCACCCAATTAGCAATTGGGTCCCAAACTATGATCCATGATCGATACTTGGGGGTAAATTGACCATTTTACCCCTCACCCAACAAGATTCATAACTAAGTTCCAAGTCCAAAAACAATAAGGCCAAAAACTCTAAAATCTATAAAAGCCCACTAATGGCCCAATTTTCCAAATTGGTCCCAACTCCTCAAATGGGCCTTCCCTTTAAGCCGAAACACATTCTTAGCCCAAGTCTTTTCATAATGGCCCAAGAGTCTTCCCTTTGCTAATGGGCCCGAAATACATGTCCAAATCTATTAATGGGCCACATGGCAAAATAAGGCCCAACCAAAACAAATATGACCCAAAACATATAAATCGGACCACTAACCCAAATTATCACCAGGCCCAAAGGGCTTACCAGCCCATACGAAGCCCAAAACCGAACTAGAGTGCGTACACCCTGCGTAACACTCTAGTATGCTCAACGTAATACCCTTTCATGTAGTACGTGGTGCGTACTCGAATTTACGTAGGGTGTACAAGAAGGATGTGCACATATCACAATTAAGTGCTTAATACTTGGGATTTCAACGTCTAACTTTAGATCTGAGTGTATTAAGACGTCCTAAGGCATAAAGTGGACAAATTTATGCCATTTCATTCTCCATATGCTCCCAACAACCCTTTACAACCCATTAAAACTTTCCAAGGGTATTAACTCATGCGCGAGGTCAAAACACCCATCAAGACTACATTTTTATGGTACCAATGAACCAAGGGACCTCAGATTTAATCTTCGTAAGTCATGGAGTTTCTCAAACTCCCAAGAGTTGATTCATGAACACAAAAGGGGAAAATATAGAAAAACGTAGCTCATTCTAATGTATAAGATGGCAAGATTAAGACTTTATACCTCCAGAGCTCTTACAAATGATCTTGATGCAAGATCTTGAAGCTCAATGCCACACCAATATTGCTCACTATCTAATATTTCATGGATAATCTCTAAAATGGTCACGAATACACTTTCTAAGCTCAAGAAACACTCTTATAAGGAAATTTGAGGTTAAGGGACAAAATGGGGTTGTAGAGGCTTGCTAGGGTTTAGCCTTAATGACTTAAGGATGCTTATATATATGGTATATTCCTTGGATTTAGGGTTTTCAATCTGACATTCGTACACCTAGCCTACGTTCTGGTACGCCCCACATGTGAGGCTGCGCACCCCGACCCAGACCTCACACCTACGCTACACGTAATCAACACTACGCCTTGCATAACCAGTTTCGCATCAGTACGCCCTGCGTACCTCTCTGTTAGGCCCACATACTAGGGTTTTTCACCACTGTAATTCTTTTGAATGTGATAACTCAATCAATATAATTCTGATTTCGATGATACCTATACCCATATAATGGTACTGAGACACTCTATATCCTTATCAACTCATACCAGACATAAGATATTCCGTACATACATCCACTCTCCTTAAAAATCCAAGCAGGTAATTTACCAAAATACCCTATGATCCAAAAACTCCAACCAAATACCCGAGCAACCAAGATAGATTATCTAACTCCAACTGGGTCTAAAACCTAACCCCTAAAGGATCCATAGCTTGATAGTACTCAATCCTTTTATCACTAATTCAAAATAGGGAACAATACGAAATAGGGTGTTACAACTCTCCCCCAATTGAATTAGATTTCGTCCTCAGAATCCGTCCTTACCTTCCCCGACACATCCAACAATCTGGTCAATACCTCCATATCCTGCGAATAAAACAACCTTCCCAAGGCCACCAAAACCAACCTTAGAAGGTGTAATGCCCGTATATCAGGGCTAGTCAATTTTGAGGCAATAAGTGTCGAAAATGACTTTTTCGAAAAAATATTATTTAGAATAAATAATCTTAACCAAGTTTTAGAATATGTCTCAAGGTTTCCGTACATATAAAGAACACCGAAATCCGAGTTAAAACGAAGAAGTTATGACCCGTCGAAGTTTTACGGCAAAACCGGCACGACACCGGGAAGCGTAAAAAGTGAATTTACAATAGAGCAAGATTTAGCCTTAGTGATCTAAACGAAAGTCGTAGAATATGTTAAACTAAGAACATCGATAAAAAGAACGCCCAAATCTGACTTCGTATGAAGAAGTTATGATTTTTCTAAGATTCGGCTTAGCAGTGTACAACCCGAAACTCGAATTTTAGTTCAAGCGGTTTTTGGCTTACGTGAGCTAAATGAGAGTTGATGATCTCATTAATAGGAACTCAACCGTAAAAATATGGACAAAAACGGAGTCCTTATGAAGGAGTTACGAATTCTTCGTAGACATTTAACAGTCTAAACGCCTCCTACTGTTAAATTTGAGATCCGTCGAGAATTAGCCAACGGGGTCTAAACCAAAGTTGTAGATCTTGATTTTACCTACACGTGGATATAAAGAACATCGAAAACGGAGCTCGTATGCGAGAGTTATGAATTTTCTAAGTTTGAAGGCTGAGACGCGATAGGAGGTGACATGGCACCACCAGAATTGGACACGTGGCACCACCAGAAGGTTGCCACATGCACCAACTCGGCGAGTAGGTCCTCCTACTTGGTGAGTAGTTCAGTCAGCACCCCTATAAATAGAGGTGCCGGGCATTCACTTCTCTTCACACCTCAACCTTCTTCTTTCTCTCTCTAAACTCTCTCTCTAAGCCTCCCTAACCCCCTAAAGCCTAGGTAAACCCCCTAGCACCCGAAGGAAGCCCCGAGGTTCCCGGAGTCTCGAGAAAAAGGTTCTTTCGGCTCGGGAACGCTGCTCCAGCGAAGCCCAGTTTTTGAGAAAACCCGCTGTAAGTGAGCTACACCTACCCTATCTTTAGCATAGCTTATGTTTCGATATAGTAATGTTATTAGGAACTTATAATAAGTATTTGGGCTATTATTATGAGTTATATTGAGTGTTATTTAGCGCTTATATAATAATAATAATAGCTAGACTATTAATTACTCGCAGTTATCGTTAGACTAAACCCTAGTGGTGTTGATACTAGGTTTTATCGAAGGAAATTGTTTTGAGAGTATCGAAGCGCTGTCCGAGTGATAAGTCACCACCTTTCAAGTGAGTGCATATTCCCTTTCATCTTACACATAGATATGAAGTATTTTATATAAACTACGTGCTATGTGTGCATATTATCTGAATACTGGCTGTCTATGTTGGATGAACGTTTTATACATGTTTTAAAGGATTTAAACTGTATACGTATTTTATATATACGAATATGTTGGGTATGAGATGGGTAGATGAATCATGAGAGATAGAAGATGACATGAGTATAAATTGGCAGCTATAGACTTAGTGCCTATGGGACCAACACCGGTAGCTATGGACTTAGTACCTGTTAGACGTTGGTAGCTATGGATTTAGTAGCTATTAGGAATTGGTAGCTATGGACTTAGTACCTATTAGTTAGACGCTGGTAGCTATGGATTTAGTACCTATTAGGAATTGGTAGCTATGGACTTAGTACCTATTGAACACTGGTAGTTATGGATTTAGTACCCGATGAGTAGGATATAGCAGCTATGGATTTAGTTCTTTACGAACGAACGTCGACAACTATGGAATTAGTGCTAGTCATATAACCCTGGAAGTAAGGGACTTCGGAATAAATGAATGCAAGATAGATGACTCTTAGGTTAAATCCTTAAGAGTAAACAAGATAATGGGGATGGGTAATTGGGTTAATTGTTTGATGATTGAACATAATAATTATATTATTGTGGGTTGAAAACCCTATGTACTCACCAGGTTTCCCAACCTGACCCACTCAGTTTATGTATATCACAGGTGACGATATGAAGTGACATTACACTGAGAGATTTAAAGAGATGTAGATCACTAGTGTAAATAATTGTAAGTTCTGTTTATGCTTATGTTTCTGTATTAACAATGACATCCCAAACGTTTTAAAATGAAATAAATACGTTTCTTCGAAAATGTTTTAATAACGTAAGTACTCTGATTTTAATAAAGCATAAACAAAATCAGTCTTTTCTGGCCGTGAAAATTGGGGATGGCACAGTAGGACTTGTCGAATTTGAAATTGAGCAAACCTTAGAGCCTTGCAGAAAGTCACTTTACTTTTTCCGAAATCCGAAATCTCAAATTGCTCTGACTTTTTGATAGACCACCCACACTAAACCGCTATCGAACTGTATCCATAAGAACATCCTAAATAGAATACTTTTCACCCATAATACCTTGAGGCTTCCAAAGGAACAAAGTTACAAATCAAATGCAGTTGTAGAACGCTTTACTTGACAGGAGGCTCAAATAATCCTTTGAGTAGGAGATTCATCCTTGCAACGGTTAGACTCAAAAGAGAGCTACGCAACAGGGTCTAATCAGCCACTTTGAGAGTGTTTAATCCAACTGCAAACAACTTAGCGTATACCTTAAGTATAAGCAACTCAATACACAAATCCCTAGTTACTGAACCCACTTCGACTCTTCTTGATACCAGTTGCTGCTTTTCAGACGCAGCCGAGACCTCTCTGATCCCACCTTATATGTAAACTACTCGAAACACTGGACACCTAACCGATTGTTGGGCTACAAACACACACACAACAATGCCATGAGTTTCTGAAAAGAAAACTGTCTGCCAGGACTTGCTCAAAACACCATGCCATCAAAACTTCTGCTAACAGAATAAACGCTACATGAGCCACTGCAGTCTTATCTTCTACCCGATCTCCAACAACGTATCTTTCCTCACCTCAAACACGTTGTGGCTCATTCACAGATAAAACTAACCCAAGACACATCTGAATAACTCGAACTGCCATCAACTAAACCCATATGTTACCCTTGGACCTTGTGATTGATGCCCTCAGCGTATAATTATCTCAATCCTTATTCTACTGGAACTGAAAATCATGCAAAAACCTGCGCTATACCCGACTCGAGATACTACCTCAAAATCGATTCGATACACACTCATGACCCAACATCTATAAATCTGCACCTGTATCCTACACCATATCCTCCTGATTACCAACCCCTTTACCTAACCAGTGGATTGGTATACTTGATCTATCTTTGAGACCTCCAATCTCGTAATTGGTCCAAACACCAAGTTCGAAAAAGTCAACAACCAGGCTACCCAAACTGAACCCCTCTGTGTCACATATTGGTTACCTGCATGTAGTGCAATTCAGGATCCAACCCTTGAATCAACAATCTCTACCAGTTCCAACTTGAATTTCCATAATAACCCAAAATCGCCCACAAACTTCGAAGATCCTCAATCCCAAAACAGATAATAATTCCCTGACGACCCTAGTCGGTGTGCCCAAAGCACGAGCTGATCCCTCTTCCATGCTTGTGACCATCTCATAAATAGTCTACTTCGAATTGATGAATACCACGATCCTATCGCAACCTAACACTACTTCCATCCACCCATGCTTACCACCCATGGCCTCACCACACTCAAACTATCACAAGCCTGCACCTCTCGAGCTGAATTATATATCCCATCAGGAGTTCAGATCACTCCTACATATTCCCACTACTTACTATGCATGATCAAGGCGATACCGACCGGCAATTGGGAGTTTCCTGAACTCCCACTAACACAACCTAGGCCTAAGCAGCCACCTGTTTATCCCCACTTGGGCTCGACAATGATCTTACACCTCTTACATCTTATGGACCTCCGATCTATTTCCATCAATATGCTTGACCCGCCCAAATCCTACGTTAAACAACACAAGTGACCTATTGCTAGCCCAACACAATGATCACTCAGCTCTGGATATCCTGAAGAATACTCTTGTAATCTTAACAAATCGGAAGATCCTAATCACTTCCAAGCCTCCCTTTTACCAAAGAAATCCGAAGGCGAATAAAAATTTACTCCCATTTTACCGCTGTCTCGGGACTGGTACATGCTACGGGCTACCCCGCAATCTCACTACACTCTCACCTCACCACAACTGTTCAAAACCTTATCGTTGATCCATCAGATTGGACATGCACTAATTCAAGCACCCACTCACAATGTCACCTCATCACACCTCAATTCTGCTACGCTTGTAGCGACTTATAATCTTGGAGCGATAACTCCATTGTACGGTTTCTCACATGTTTCGTACTGACTCCGGCCCTACTGGCCTCTCAAACGCTGCTCAGAAGTCTTGGGTCTCTTCCTGAGACCCTCAACTACATGCACCTGACCTGATCCTCTCTCCCTGAGGTACTCCAAATTGATTTTCCCGCCCTCGGACTCTGGGTTTTATATCATTCAGGGTCTGGCACCCTGGAACTCTCATCAGCTCAATCGTCAACAGTTGAACATCAATAGTTGGAGAAAAATATTCCTTAACCTGGGCTACAACTACTCCAAATACATAGTCTCCAATCCCGAAAGTGCAATAGATCGCACAATCAATCTCCAACAACTCCTTGCCACCGATACAAGAGATCCAAGCCAAACTGAACCTTAGCTCCTAAGGAGAAGGTACTAGTGCATAAAACACTTTCCATCTCCTTATTCCAACACGAACTCAAATCCCCGTGTAACAGCCCGGATTTCCAGGTATCTTTTATGATTATGTTTTAGGTGTTTTGTGAGAGTACTCGTCGAGTTGGAGCTCAGACTCGCCGAGTAGGATCGTGGTTCTGGACGCGGGTTCGCACCTGGACTCGGCGAGTCCAAGGTATGGAATCGGCGAGTCTGTGCTGTTTAATGAAACCATAATTTCTCGGGTTTGGGACCTATTTAAAGGGCCTTTAGGCCGTCATTTGTGCTCACCAGTCCCTTGAGTGAAACCCTAGCAAGTGTGAGCATTTGGAGCAAAGTAGGAAGCCATTATTGACCTTGGAGGTATCATTTTGCAAGGGAAAGGAAGAATTAGCTAAGGGAAAGCAAGAGGAGCCACTTCCTGAAGGTTTGAGGTCGAAAACATCACATTTGAGGTATTATCTTCGAGCTATTTCTGTTATGTTGAGGTTTATTTTGATTTAGGGCTTATTGAGCCCTTTTGTGGTTAGATCTAGTGCTTCCTTGGTCCCTTAAGTGAGTTAAGTTATAGATCTGGACCTTTGGAGGTCCAGAGTGTCCCTTTGCCCAAGCTTTTTATGAATCTATGAGGGTTTTGGATTGGGGTCTTTGTGCTTAAGGTTAAAACACCATTTATGAGTCATGGGGTGTGTTGTGAGCACCAAGTTATGGACTTTACGTGATGAATTAGCTTAGGAGGGCCAGATCTATGAGTTGTTGGAGCGGACCTGACCTCAGAAGCAAGTTTGAGTTGATGCATGGCATGGACTCACCGAGTCTGAAGAACAGACTCGGGGAGTAGCATGAAGATTTTCCTTGACCACTCGGTGAGTGGTCCAGCCGAGTTATGAGTTGAGTCAATGAGTCAGGGCGAGTTGGAAGTTGATGGGTGGACTAAGTTGAACTGGAACTCGCCGAGTTGTTCTTGAGACTCGGCGAGTTGAGTCGGGGTGGCCCTGCAATTTTACCAGGTGGAACTCGTCGAGTTAGGGGGAATACTCGACGTGTCAAAAAAGGGAATCCTAGTGAGTTGGTGAAAACGCTTAGACTCGCCGAGTCGCCCTAGTGCACTCACCGAGTCCGATCAAAGTTGACCGTTGACCAAAGTTGACCAGTGTTGACTTAATAGGGGTAGTCAACCTTAGTGGTAAAAGTGTTAATTAGAGTCATATGATGTTATAGGAGGATTTTAGCTCGGAGGATCGAGCACGAGTGATTCCAGGAGTCGCAAGTTATCGAGATACGCGAGGTGAGTCTGCTCACTATACTTTACCTTTAGTAGGTAATCAGAGTTATGTGTCAGAGTATGTATGTTATGTGTATGCTAGGTGTTGTACTGCATGATGTCTATGTGATTTACGCTGTGCATGTTTATAGAGTTGGAACCGGAAGGTTCCCAGAGTTAGAACCTGAGGGTTCACAGAGCTTGGGTGCACGGACCCATAGAGTGATAGCCTCGAGTGGCTAATATATGTGCTATGTTTGTGGTATTTTGGGGAACTCACTAAGCTTTGTGCTTACAGTGTTAGTGTTGTTGTTTCAGGTACTAGCGATGACCGTGGGAAGGCGCCGGCTTGATTTGTACATACGCATGGGATTTTGATATACATATGATGTTGGGATTTTGTATAATGTGAATTGGGATTTAAACTTAATCTTTTTATGAAAAGTTAATGAGAAATGTTTTTATAAATTGTGAAAAATTATTTTGAAATTCACGGTGTTACACCCCGAGCATTCCTTCTACTAACTGGCTCATTACCGGAGTCAGGACCAAACCCTGGTCCTTCCCCATGTGTGCCCATGCTCATCCTGCAAAGCAGCTATTCCCACGATCAGATCATCACTAAGAATTCTCCTTCCCATATGCTTCTTATATTCTCCAAGACTCACACCGATTCAAGTATAGATCTTGTGCTTTCAATAGTACGGGCCCAATACTACCTTCCACACCTATCCATACTTTCCTAGGCAATCCTCCTGAGTCCTCTAAGTCACCTACTCCACTGATGGACGAAAGATCCGCTAAACAGGAACATAATACCCACCTAAGCAATTCCTACGCTCTCCCTAGGTTCCCAACCTTGCCCTTCCATAAGCTGCTGAAGAACTCCACATGATGTCAGCCATCCACCTCCTAAATATCATCATTTTCACTTAGTAGTTGACTCCTATCATTCAAGAGTTCCACAAAGCACAAAGCACAAAGCACAAAGCAAGCAACATTCATGCAGTAGCACTCCAATCCAAAGAACTATCATAGAACATTCAACCCGTATACCACAACTCATGCTATCCACATCCATCCATCCTCACTGTCGGCTACCTTATGCATGCAAATTATACACAGAATAGGATCCAATAGACTATCGAATAATACACTCCACCTTAGGACCACAACCAAACAAGGAACAAGAAATATGGCCAAATCAATTATTCTAAGGCTATAAGATCCTAACTGTATAGAATTTTTAAAGCATACACTTAGCAGTTACTAATACTAATAGTCATTCTCATTCCCGCATAGCATCCGATATCCCTAAGGCTACAAGAATCACATATCAGGACAATCTATCGCTGACCACTCAGCACTAGCATGGTAGTCTACCAACTCATACAACATATAAAGGCATCTCATAGCCCTAACTAGCATGCAATTCTTAGATTCATAAATCAAGTCATAGAAGATACATATATGGGTATTATGGGGAAATGTAACATCCCGAAATACCGAGAGTAGAGTTGAAGGGCCAAAAGTGTTAGTTGGGAAAGAGTGACTCGGCGAGTCCATGTATGGACTCGGCGAGTAGAGTCGCGGCTTGACCGTGTGTTAAGTAGCCGACTCGGCGAGTCGATGAGATGGACTCGGCGAGTGGGCGCTGGGTGGAGAAAACCCTAATTCTCGGGGTTGAGCCCTATATAAGGAACATTATGTTCCTTCCCCAGCCTCTTTACTTCCCTCTTGAGTTCTAGAAACCCTAAATCGCATAGGAGCTCCATTGTTGAGTGGATTGAAGCTTGGAGAAGTAATCTTTGAAGGAATTTGTGGGAATTGAAGGCTTGGGGCAAGGGGCTTTGCTTGGAATCAACTTCATTGCAGTTGGGGGCGTCCATTGGAGGTAATATCTCGTTCTTGGTCTGATTGTATGTTATTTCTTCAATTTGGGGTTGTGGGATCTTGTCTAAGGGTGTAAATGGAAGTCTAAAGGGGTAGATCTGAGGTTGCTACCTCAGATCTGGAAGGGAGGAGAATCAGAGAGCATGAAAGTCCCTGTGTTGGGGTGTTTAGTGAAGCTTGCAAGTCCCAAACCCTAGTTATAAGTGATTAAGGCCTAGATCTCTTGGGATTCACGTAAAGTTTGCCACTTTACGTGATGGATGAGTTGTATAAGGCTAGATCTATGTTTTGGATCATTTGCATGGCCTATAATGCTTCTGAAAGGATTCAGATCGGTGGTACTCGGCGAGTCACATGGGTGAACTCGGCGAGTTGCTTGAAGATGAGCTGGGACTCGACAAGTTGGAAGAACAACTCGGCGAGTCGGATGAAGATAGCCTTGAACTCGGCGAGTTGTATAAACAACTCGGCGAGTAGGTTGATGTTAGCCTTGGACTCGGCGAGTCTGTTCTTGGGCTCGGCGAGTCTTGTCGAAGAGTTCCGATAATCTCTGGTCGAGTCGAGAATCGGTGAGTCAAGGGATGACTCGGTGAGTCGTGTGCGAGTGGACCCTGAGTTGGTGGGCTCGGCGAGTCTCGGGGTGACTCGGCGAGTTAGGTCGCGGATGGAGTGAAGTCTGAGTATGGGAACTCGACGAGTCATAGGGTTGACTCGGCGAGTAGGGTCAGTCAGGAGTTGACTTTGACCTTGTCTTTGTCCAAGGATTGACCAATGGTGTCCGGGGGCATTTTGGTAATTATTGTTTGTTGTTTTGAGTTCAGCGCATTGGTGGTTGACCAGTGGTGGAGATCGTATCAGTGATCGGAGTAGCTTGGATTATCTGTTCAGTCGGCAGCTTCGAGGTGAGTTATCCTCACTATATCAAAGGGGTCCAAGGCACCAAGGCCGGCCCTTATCGGATTGAGATCCGGGTAGTTGTTTTTATGTTGCTGCTTTATCATGTTGCATCCTGTGAGTTAGGATGGTATATGCTAGAGACCTGATTGAGATCGTTATCCAGAGAGATAGGGAGATGCTATGTTAGTGACCTGTTAGGTCGGTATCCTGGTTAGGATAGTGGCATGTTATGTGATCTGTTGATCTGCTTGTTATCTGTGAATTGTTAGATGATTGTATGTATATGTGCACATGGAGGTTTGGACTGGAGTTGGGTTGAGGCGGGTCCTGCTGTGTGCAGTAGGCCAAGACACCCAGGGCGGACCGGTTGTCCCGTAGGCCCAGCGAGCGGTCCAGACAGACTGAAGGCCTGGTGCGGGCGGACCAGTCATACTGTAGGCTCAGAGAGTGGACCAGGTGGGTTGAAGGCCCGGGAACGGGCGGACCAATCACACTGCAGACTCGATGTATGCGGATTGACTCAGAGGGTGGACCAGGTGGACTGTTGGCCGGTGCGGCGGACCAGTCACACAGTAGACCCGGAGAGCATGGCTGTTCTATGATCGGTTATGTTATGGCATGTTATGCGTGTATGGTATTTGTGGTTGGTATTTTGGGGGTATCTCACTAAGCTTTCGGGCTTACAGTTGTGGTTTCATGTTTTTTTTCAGGTTCTTCAGGAGATCGTGGCAAGGCGAAGGCGTGATCGTACCGCTCCTCGTAATTTTATGGTGTTATGATTCTGGGAATACGATAAATATTTCGAATTGAAAACCTTTTTGTAAAGAATTATTGGAAATGAGATGTTTTTGAAAAATTTAAAATTTGTTGTGTTTTTCGGTCGTTACAAGTTGGTATCAGAGCCTTGGTTTGAGTGAATTGGAGGAACATTCGTGTGACTCCAGTCTCAAATCGAGAAGGGTTTTAAAAAGAGAAATTAAAATGGTTTTCAAATTAATTAAAAAGAGGACGCGGAGGTACGATCAGCCGGAGCCAGTAAGTAATCCCAAAATACCATGCATGTTATTTGTTTTTGAGCTTTGATAGAACAGCATGCTAGTGTTTGGCTAGGGATCTTCAGGATTTCATGATATGTTGCCTGATTTGTGATGCCTGTAGCCTAGGGTCCCTTATGGGAGATCCTCAGTGTTTCTCTAGTGGTGAGGGTTGATTATTGTTATGCTTGTTCTCTAGGGTATTGTGGTAGTACTTCATACAAATGTGGGTAGGTGTGGAAGGTAGTATGGGCCCGTACTACTGAAAGCACAGGACCCATACGCGTATCAGGGAAACCATGATCTCTAGGGTGGGTTGAGAGAGAGTTGGATCCCAGGGGGTAGGAAGAGTCTGAGATTTTGTGTGGTGTTTCTTTTCAGTATGGAGATTCCGAGGCACGATGAGAGTGGATCCGGGTCAGGATCGGGAGCTGGAGAGAGGGTTCCGGGCGAATCGGTGCCGCCCGAGGTTGTCGGTCAGATGAGCACGAGCGAGTTGGACGCGAGGATTCGTGAGATCCTGCGTGAGGAGATTGCGGAGTTGTTCCGGGCTGAGTTGCCAGAGCTGTTTGGGTCGATCAAGACCGCCATGGTTGAGTATTTTGATGAGCGTTATGCGGCTCTCACCGAGACGGCTACCGCGGCGGCTACAGCAGCTGTAGCAGCGGTAGGGGGAGGAGCTAGTCGGGGTTTTCAGTATCGGGACTTCGATAGGACGAAGCCTCCCACATTCGACGGAGTTCAGGACCCGATTGTTGCCATGAGGTGGTTGTCTGACGTGGAGGGATGTTTCTTCACGTGTTCATGCCCTGCTGATCATAGGGTGAGGTGTGCTCTGAACCTGTTGAGGCTCGGGGCGAAGGATTGGTGGAGATTGACCACGGGGTCATTTTCAGAGGCGCAGAGGGTTGCGGTTTCATGGGATCAGTTCAGAGAAATGTTCAGTACTCGTTATGTTCCGCAGGTTGAGAGGGAGAGATTGGCTCAGGAGTTCCTTGAGCTGAAGCAGGACTCGGAGTCGGTGACTGAGATCACCAGGATGTTCACTGAGAGGGCGATGTTTTGCCCAGAGTTCGCTTCAGAGCAGGCTCAGATGTCTCGATATCTGAGCATGCTCAAGAGGGACATCAGGCAGTTTGTGTCTGCGCAGAGATGCGAGACCTTGTTGGAGTTGCAGGAGGCCGCTAGGCGGCGTGAGTTAGAGATTGAGTTGCAGATGCGTGAGTTGAGGCAGGCTCCGGTGCAGTCGCAGCCGGCGCCGAAACGGTCCAAGACCGTTGATGTTAGAGTGGGGGATTTGAGCAGCCACACTTGTGGGAAGTGTGGGAAGGGTCACACCGGAGTTTGTAGGACCGGTGGTGCATGCCGCAAGTGCGGAAGGGATGGGCACTATGCGAGGGATTGTCGGCAGTCAGCGCCAGTTCGGGATTTGAGGATCTGCTATCATTGTCATCAGGTTGGACATTTGAGGGCCAATTGTCCACAGTTTGCTGCTGGATCGGTGCAGGCTCCAGCACCGGCCACTTTGAGGATCACAGGTGGAGGTCAGGGTGGAGCGGAGCCCCCAAGGGCTCAGGGTCGTGTTTTTCAGCTTGTTGCAGAGGAGGTCAGGGCAGTGCCAGAGACAGCTGCGGGTATGTTTCCTTCTTGATGTCTTGTTATCTTGTGATTATTGTGGTGTAATGTTCATGAGCCGATAATTGTTTAGTTTTCGTTGTGATATCCTTCGTTTTGCGGGTTGTGTTTTGGGTTATGGATTTGTGTTTCGGGTTTTCGTCTTGGTATCCGTTGTTCTTGAGGGTTTGATGTGATTATGGTTAGTGTTTCGGTGCTTTCGTTGGCTATCGTTCGTAAGGGTTGTTAGTGGAGATGCGGTATTGGGTTATATGTCAGGCAGCATCATCGTTCATGGAAGGGATAATTGGAGATCGGATTCTTCTTGAGCGGATTGATCAGTAAGGAGATGTGTTTTGCTAAGGGTTGTTTATGCTTGTGAAAGCGGCCCGTGTGTAAGTGGTCTCTTGGTGCAGGGTTGTTTTGGAAGGTCGTTGATGGCGGCTGGCGGTTGTTGGTCAGTGCTATAGTGGGGAAGAATTGGAGAATTCTCCGGGAGATCGATGAGTATTTGAGGGTGCTTAGCTGTTGGGATTCAGCAGTGTTCTGTCAGCCTAGAGTATAGGCTGATAGGAGCAAGTGTCGGGCATGTAGGGCAGGATACAGACCTAGGGCATTGGTTGTGGAGGCCTGGAAGCAGGCCGGGATCGAGTATGTCGACGGAGTTAGAGTTCGGAACCCCTAGAGGGCTAGAACGGTATGCATGGGAGGAATTCTGAGGGGGATAGCATGGGTTGTTGATTGATAGTGAGCGGTCCGGATAGACTGGAGGCCGGAAGGCGTACCAGTCAGACCGAAGGCTCGAAGAATGGTCCAGCCAAACTGAAGGCTCTGAGAGCGGTCCAGATTGGCTGAAGGTTCTGAGAGAGTGGTCTAGATGGACTGAAGGCCTGTTGAGGCGGTCCAGTCATGCTGAAGACTCTGCGGGTATTGTTGGATCAGTTTGAGATTGCTGATTGTGTATGTTGCAGTGTGATTGCATTGGAAGGTCTGGCCCCGGGTAGTGATTTTGATGAGTTGAGAGAATGCATGGGATTGAGAGCCCCTGCAATGAGAGCCAGAGTATGTGAATCGCGGTTACGCAAAAAGGGTGGTGTCGTAGTGGGCGAGCACCGTGGCACGTGTTGAAGTAGCAATGTGGCCAAGTGGATTCCTTGGAAGGGGAAGAGAGAAAGTTGTGTAACTCCGAAGGGGAGTGCAAGTTCGCGAAAGTGAAAGCTGCAGAGCAGAGTTATGATTAGAGTAATTCGAGTATGATTTTGGGCATCGTGCTCGCGGCAGTGAAGTAGGAGCTCATCCGGTTTGGGATGTCTGCTGAGGTTGCGGAAGGAATTCCACAGGTGTAGAGCCCAGAGGCTTGGAAAGGATGCGGGGGGAGAGTCCTGGACTCTCAGTATGATTCTGTTCAGGGTATTGGTTATGTATTAGTGGTTCATCCTGGGGGATGTTTGAGGGTGTCATCAGTGTGTCGGGTTTTCCAAACCTGAGGATGCTGGAGCTAGTCCAGCATGTGTATGGGTTTGTAAGGGGAGGACTCATGGGAGTGCTCTGTGATAGAGAATGGGTTTTCCGTCGTCATGGAATGGATAGAGTGGGATTCGGATCGGGGATCCGATGGTTCATGGTTTTCTAGTCTTTATGAGTCGAGTGATGGTTGTGATTTGGAGCAGTGTTGCATTATGGGTAATTCTCAGGGGTTAAGCGAAGATATTAGAGGGTGAATCCGGTCCCCTATTTGAGACGGTGGTCAGGACACCGTGAGGGAAGGAAAGTGTATTCGAGTTCGTTTGGGTATGCCTTGTGGGGCCTGGTCTAGTTGAGGCCAGGTGGAGCATTGTGGGAGTATCCTTGGAGTTGAGCCGCTATAGGCTTCGAGGGCGAAGCCTAATGTAAGTGGGGGAGAATTCTAACATCCCGAAATACCGAGAGTAGAGTTGAAGGGCCAAAAGTGTTAGTTGGGAAAGAGTGACTTGGCGAGTCCATGTATGGACTCGGCGAGTAGAGTCGCGGCTTGACCGCGTGTTAAGTAGCCGACTCGGCGAGTCGATGAGATGGACTCGGCGAGTGGGCGCTGGGTGGAGAAAACCCTAATTCTCGGGGTTGAGCCCTATATAAGGAACATTATGTTCCTTCCCCAGCCTCTTTACTTCCCTCTTGAGTTCTAGAAACCCTAAATCGCATAGGAGCTCCATTGTTGAGTGGATTGAAGCTTGGAGAAGTAATCTTTGAAGGAATTTGTGGGAATTGAAGGCTTGGGGCAAGGGGCTTTGCTTGGAATCAACTTCATTGCAGTTGGGGGCGTCCATTGGAGGTAATATCTCGTTCTTGGTCTGATTGTATGTTATTTCTTCAATTTGGGGTTGTGGGATCTTGTCTAAGGGTGTAAATGGAAGTCTAAAGGGGTAGATCTGAGGTTGCTACCTCAGATCTGGAAGGGAGGAGAATCAGAGAGCATGAAAGTCCCTGTGTTGGGGTGTTTAGTGAAGCTTGCAAGTCCCAAACCCTAGTTATAAGTGATTAAGGCCTAGATCTCTTGGGATTCACGTAAAGTTTGCCACTTTACGTGATGGATGAGTTGTATAAGGCTAGATCTATGTTTTGGATCATTTGCATGGCCTATAATGCTTCTGAAAGGATTCAGATCGGTGGTACTCGGCGAGTCACATGGGTGAACTCGGCGAGTTGCTTGAAGATGAGCTGGGACTCGACGAGTTGGAAGAACAACTCGGCGAGTCGGATGAAGATAGCCTTGAACTCGGCGAGTTGTATAAACAACTCGGCGAGTAGGTTGATGTTAGCCTTGGACTCGGCGAGTCTGTTCTTGGGCTCGGCGAGTCTTGTCGAAGAGTTCCGATAATCTCTGGTCGAGTCGAGAATCGGTGAGTCAAGGGATGACTCGGTGAGTCGTGTGCGAGTGGACCCTGAGTTGGTGGGCTCGGCGAGTCTCGGGGTGACTCGGCGAGTTAGGTCGCGGATGGAGTGAAGTCTGAGTATGGGAACTCGACGAGTCATAGGGTTGACTCGGCGTGTAGGGTCAGTCAGGAGTTGACTTTGACCTTGTCTTTGTCCAAGGATTGACCAATGGTGTCCGGGGGCATTTTGGTAATTATTGTTTGTTGTTTTGAGTTCAGCGCATTGGTGGTTGACCAGTGGTGGAGATCGTATCAGTGATCGGAGTAGCTTGGATTATCTGTTCAGTCGGCAGCTTCGAGGTGAGTTATCCTCACTATATCAAAGGGGTCCAAGGCACCAAGGCCGGCCCTTATCGGATTGAGATCCGGGTAGTTGTTTTTATGTTGCTGCTTTATCATGTTGCATCCTGTGAGTTAGGATGGTATATGCTAGAGACCTGATTGAGATCGTTATCCAGAGAGATAGGGAGATGCTATGTTAGTGACCTGTTAGGTCGGTATCCTGGTTAGGATAGTGGCATGTTATGTGATCTGTTGATCTGCTTGTTATCTGTGAATTGTTAGATGATTGTATGTATATGTGCACATGGAGGTTTGGACTGGAGTTGGGTTGAGGCGGGTCCTGCTGTGTGCAGTAGGCCAAGACACCCAGGGCGGACCGGTTGTCCCGTAGGCCCAACGAGCGGTCCAGACAGACTGAAGGCCCGGTGCGGGCGGACCAGTCATACTGTAGGCTCAGAGAGTGGACCAGGTGGGTTGAAGGCCCGGGAACGGGCGGACCAATCACACTGCAGACTCGATGTATGCGGATTGACTCAGAGGGTGGACCAGGTGGACTGTTGGCCGGTGCGGCGGACCAGTCACACAGTAGACCCGGAGAGCATGGCTGTTCTATGATCGGTTATGTTATGGCATGTTATGCGTGTATGGTATTTGTGGTTGGTATTTTGGGGGTATCTCACTAAGCTTTCGGGCTTACAGTTGTGGTTTCATGTTTTTTTTCAGGTTCTTCAGGAGATCGTGGCAAGGCGAAGGCGTGATCGTACCGCTCCTCGTAATTTTATGGTGTTATGATTCTGGGAATACGATAAATATTTCGAATTGAAAACCTTTTTGTAAAGAATTATTGGAAATGAGATGTTTTTGAAAAATTTAAAATTTGTTGTGTTTTTCGGTCGTTACAGGAAACTTACTTGAGATCGGTTAATTGCATGCCCCACACCCTTTTCTTATCTTAGAAAGTTATTTCCTTGAAAACGTTTTTTTCAAAGCTTTACAGATCCTCAGTTTGAGTTTAGACACACCCAAAGGTATGTCTAAATTCCTCAAACCAAGGCTCTGATACCAACTTGTAACCACCCAAAAATCAAAGGTAAAATTTTCATTTTTTTGATAGTCAAAACACAGCTATCTTCTAAATCCAAGCATTCCAAAAACATTGCTAATTAAAAATATTTATCAGAGTTCATCCCAAGACACATATTGTAGAAAACACGTGTGTGTGCTACAATCAAGTCGAACCCTTCCTTTCAAAATCAATGATACCTGAAACCATAAACAAAACTGTAAACACGAAGCTTAGTGAGTTCCCTAGAGTATACCCCACATAATCCACATAATCACATAAACCATAGCACTCACATAGCCATGCATATTTTGACAACCCAAAAATTTAGTTTTATCGGATAAGTCAATTCAATCAACCAAAAGTCAGACTAAATTCTATTGCCTTTTAGTCTTGTTCTGGTTCATTCTAATGAGTTCTAGGCCTAGTACCCTTATGGAATGGAACTTGAAATGAGTTTACTTAGTATTGGAGGAATGAAATCGATCTAGCAAACCCAAAACATGGGGTTTACAACTATAAACTCTATTTACAACCGTAAACACCCTCCTGGCCGTAAACTACCCCTATATATAATAGTTTGCTTCATTTTTCTTCATTTCTCCAAGTCTTGGCCGCAAACTACCATTCTCTCTCAAGTATTATAAATTCAAGAACACCATTTCCACTATTTTCACCCTCTTTGCTTTGTATCTCCATAGAATACAACTTAGGATCTTCAAACACTAGCCAAAACACAAAGATCTTCAAGTGTTCTTCAAGAGGGTCGTGAAGCACTCATACATTTTGGCCGTAAACTCCTCAAAGACCTTAAAAGTGTGAGTACCTCTTCTATCATTCAGTTAAGCATGTGTAACACTTGATTTCCTAGCCTTTAAACAACATCTAACTACATAAACTCCAAGAGTTTACGGCCGTAAAATCTTTATTATAGCCATAAACCCTTTTTTTGGACATATCTTGAGCCTCAAACACTTATAGATGCTTGTTAGCCATTAGAACCCTTGAACCCTTGAATCCCTATGAAACAAAAACCAAAAATGCATCCATTTTGGAGAGTTTACGGCTGTACACACTTGGTGTGGCCGTAAACTCAAGTGTGGTCGTGAAAAAACTTCCCTTGGCCGTACACTCCCCTTTGATCAATCACATGTGATTTCAACACTTCGTTTCAAGTGTTTCCTAGTCCCTAAGGGTGTTTCCTTGCATGTTAGTTGTTTAAAACACTAATTACATGCCTATATATGCCATTATATGTCAATTAAGACTCGTTTGTGTCCAGAGAATTTATTCATGGAACTTCTCATCCTTACACGAATCTACAATTAAATCACCCACATAAGGTGAGTTCATACCCTATAATAAATCTTTTAAACTGTTTTGAATGCTTTTAAGGGGGGGGGGGGAATAAAATTTAAACACAATGATAACTGTGTAAATGTTATTTGTAATAACCGTCACTTTAAATGATTTCTTATACTTTTGTAAGTAATCAAAATCATTTCAAAACTCTTTTAAGTTATGTAACTTTATTGTTTATATAAACACCGTTTTAAAAGTGCAATCATAACTCAGTAGATAAAATGATTCATTTATTCAAGTCAGTAACAGTTCAAGTAAACATACTAGTAAACTATAATAGGTATAGTTTAGGGGTTTAGTACATACTATAACGAGAAACAGAATGAACATACTATAAAGAGAAACACGGAGGAACATATTATACACTAGAACAGAAGGAACATACTATACAATAGAACAGAGAGAACATACTATAACAAGAACAAGATAATAATAATATGAAACCACTGCTTCGCGACTTAGAAATATACTTGCTAGGTTGCGTTTTGTAATCAGAGTCTCCTGGAGGGAGAGCATGAATTTGTGTATAGATCTATACGGGATTGATACCCCACACCTTGTTGCTAGCTATTGTGGGACTTGCAATTCTACGGGTGACAAATGTCACATCAGTTTCGGCACCATTAGATCGTTTGGTTAAACAAGTGTCGTATCAGTATGATTGCAATCATCTCACATTTTAACCTTAATTAACAATGTGGTTTTAAGGTAGTTAGTGATTCAGTAATTACTTATACAAAATTACTGAATACTTTCACTTTCCCATTACATTCATATGGTGATCTTCTCCCATATAAATTAATGCAAACTATTTTCTATTATAGATATTCATAAACTTGGGAAAACTTACAAAAGACAAAAATTACAGTCGACTCTCAGTACATTCATTTAGAAAGGGGCCTATAATGCTAACTTTATGATTCATTAGTGCATACATCAGGGATATAAATTAATCAGGTCCGATAGACAGTAGAGTGTGTGTTTTCCACTTCATTTCTTGCTCCTTGTTTGGTTGTAGGCTTAGAGCCGATGCACCCACTCTACTATCTATCCGATCTTAGTGATATATATATATATATATATATATATATATGTACTCCGTATACACCAAATAATCATAAGGAGTACCAGGTATAGGTCAGGTCATAGTATAAAAATTCAATACACTATTTTCTAGTACAAAAATCTACTTTTCAGATAGAACATGTAGTAGACCAAAGTAGAAACATACCAGTAAAGGGTTTAATCCATTTTATTAAACCAGTATAACTTAAAGGACCTTTGGTGGTTATTCTATAATACCTTAGTTTATACATCAGGGTTATATATATAATTAATATACGATAGGCAGCTAGATGTGTGCTTTCCTCCTTACTTCCTGTTCCTTGTTTGGTTGTGGAATTAGGACAGATTCACACAACTAACTATGCGTTCAATATTAGATTATATATAGCCAGAATAAACTAAGTGATTATAGAAGGCACTATTGTGGTTACCATTTTTACTAAAGGAAATAAAGGTATTTCTTAAAGAATGTTTTTATCAAATAAAGGAACTATTACAATTAACTCTGTAAGTAACAAATGAATATACCGGGGTCTATAAAATGAAGATCTAACAAACAATGGGATGTGTGACTTCCGCCTCATTTCCTGTTCCTTGTTTGGTTGTGGGCATAGGGCAGATAGACACAATTAATTGTCTGTTTACTCTAGGTTTTATATAACTTTTATCCATTTTGTACTCATAGAAAGGATTGTAGAGTCATTTTTACTTATCTTTTATCATATTAGAAGATATAGGATCTTCTGGAGGAACAACCAAACTTTTCTAAAAGAACTTACAACATACTTTACATCACTAAAATAGTTATGAACTCACCAGCTTAAATGTTGAACTAATCTTTCAAAATATCTAGTATTATCTAGGAACTAGTAGATAGGTACGCGCACTGGGATTTAGAAGATGAAGTATAGTAGCTTCATGTCTTGTTTTGTTATTTACTTTTGTATTGAATCTTTTGTGATTCACGGCTTTGTAAACACTTTAATATTAATACAATTGTTGTTTGTAACTATGATTGCTATGATACATGTGTTGTGATACTAAACATGACGTCCTCCGCCCCTGAACGTTTCCGCCATTCCACTTTGGGGGTGTGACACATATACATATATAAGGATGCCATGGAAACCTTGCAAGGTCTTATCCACATAATCACATAAATCATATCAACTACATATGCCATTCACATAAACATATAGGGAATCCATGAAAACCCTGCAAGGTGTTACTCTGGGTGCTACAGGAACCACCTCATGGTCTTAGCCCACTGTCATGTGAACCTCTACATGGTCTCAACCACCTGCCATATAAACCATACATACAAACATATAAAGATGCCCTGGAAACCTTCCAAGTTCTTACACTAGGTGCCATAGGAACCCCCACATGGTCTTAGCCTAGGGTGCCACAGGAACTCTCGCATGGTCTTAGCCTCGAGTGCCATAGGAACCCCTAGATGGTCATATATCGAACTGCCTCGGGAACTCCCCTAGGGTCTTCCATGCAAGTATCACAAAGACAACAGGCATACCATATACCACACAATCAACTAGCATACCACACATAACTAATATCCAAGGGAACCCCCACATGGTCTTAGCTAACCCAAGAAATATCATAAAACTAAACGCACAACCATACTTGGACGCCATGGAAATCCTCCAAGGTCTTACACCAAATACCACGAGAACCCCCACGATGTCTCAACCAAATGCCATGAGAACCCCACATGGTTTTCACATAAATACATAAAGTATTGATAGCATATTCGCAATAATCATCACAACTAGCTAAATGGGCTAGCCTTGGTGCCTTCGACCCATAAGTATAGTAAGGAGACTAAACTCGAATGTTGAAACTCCTTGCAAGGAATCATTAGCTGCTGCCCTGACAACTCCTCGATATGTCAATACCAAAATATCAAACAATTAGCAGTTGGGTCCCAAACCATGATCCATAATCCATACCTTGGGGTAAATTGATCATTTTACCCCTGGCCCAACAAGATTCACAACTAAGTCCCAAGTCCAAAACCGTCAAGGCCCAAAACTATTAAATCCATAAAAGCCCACTAATAGCCCACTAATGACCCAATTTTTCAATATTGGGCACAACTCCTCAAATGGGCCTTCCCTTTAAGCCCAAACACATTCTTAGACCAAGTCCTTTCGTAATGGCCCAAGAGTCTTCCCTTTGTTAATGGGCCCAAAATCCATGTCCAAATCTATTAATGGGCCACATGGTCTAATAAGGACCAACCAAAACAACTATGGCCCAAAACATATAAATTGGACCACTAAACCAAAATATGACTAGGCCCAAAACTGAATAAGGTCCAAAGGGCTTACAAGACCACACGAAGCCCAAAACCCAACTGGAGTGCGTACACCCTACATACAACACCAGTACGCTCATCGGACTACCTGTTCAAGTCGTACCCGATGCGTACAAGCACGATGCGCACATTTGACCATTAAGTGGTTAATACACGGTATTTCAACGTCCAACTTTAGATCTGAGTCCATTAAGACGTCCTAAGGCATAAAGTTGACAAATTTATGCATTTAAATGCTCCATAAGCTCGCAACAACCCTTTGAAACCCATTAAGACCTTTCCATGAGTCTTAACTCATGCATGAGGTCAAAACACCCATCTAGACTACATTTTTATGGTACTAATGACCCAAGGGACCTCAGATCTACTCTTCCTAAGCCCTGGAATTGCTCAAACTCCCAATAGATGATTCATGAACATAAAAGGGGACAATATAGAAAACCCTAGCTCAATCTAATATATAAGATGGAAAGATTAAGACTTTATACCTCTAAAAGGTCCTCAAGAAGATCTAGATGTAGGATCTTGAAGCTCAATGCCACACCAAGCTTTCTCACTATCTTCTCTTTCTTGGACAATATCTAAAATGGACACCAATGCAGTTTCTAAGCTCAAGAAACACTCTCACCAGGGAATCTAAGGTTAAGGGTCAAAATGGGGTTGTAGAGGCTTGCTAGGGTTTACCCTCAATGACTTAAGATGCTTATATAGGGTACAACCCTTGGATTTAGGGTTTTTAATCTGACACATGTACACCCAGCGTACCTTCTCGTATGCCCCGCGTACGAGGCCTCGCACCCCGACCCAGACCTCGCACCTACGTTGCGCATAATCAACACTACGCCTTGCGTAACCAGTTTTGCATCAGTATGCCATGTGCACGTCTCTAGTATGCCCCGTGTCCTAGGGTTTTTCACAACCCTAATTCTTCCAAAGGTCATAACTCACTAGATACAATTCTGATTCCAACGAACCTTGTTCTCATATAAAGGTACCGAGACGCTCTACACCATTATCAACTCATACTAGACATAAGATATTTCCCACAGACATCCACTTTTTGTAAAAGTTTGAGCTGACAATTTACCAAAATAACTTTTGGTCCAGAAACTCGAACTGAATACTCGAGCAACCAAGATATGTTATCAAACTCCAAATGGGTCCAAAACCCAACTCCTCAAGGATCTGTAGCTTGATAGTACTCAATCCTTTGATCACTAATTAAAAATGGGGAACAATTTGAAGCAGGGTGTTAGAACATTCTGGTCTATTCGAAGACCAGAGAGTACCAAGAGGAGAATTTACCCAAGATTCTTGGTGTTTTGAGGACGCAGAGGCTCTATGCGAAGTTATCTAAGTGCGACTTCTGGTTGTGCGAGGTTCAGTTTCTGGGACACATCGTCAACCAAAATAGTATGTTGGTCGATCCAACCAACATAGAGGTTATGATGTAGTGGGAAGTGTCGAGATCTCCTTCCGATATTCGGAGCTTCCTCGATTTTCTGGGATATTATCATAGATTTATTCGAGACTTCTCCAAGATTGTTGTTCCTCTCACTAAGTTGACGAGGCAGGATGTTGTGTTCAGTTGGGGGCCTGAGCAGCAGGCATCATTCAAGACCCTCTACCAGAGACTGTGTGAGGCACCAGTACTTGACCTTGCTGAGGGAGTTGAGTATTTTGTGATCAACTGCTATGCATCCATTGTAGGGTTGGATGCCATGTTGATTCAAATGCAGCATGTGATTGGATACGCTTTGAGGCAGCTGAAGCCTCAGTAAGAAAAGTATCCCACTCATAATTTAGAGTTGGGGGCAGTGGTTTTCACTCTCAAGATTTGGTGCCACTATCTTTATGGTGTTCGTTTTACCATCTACATGGACCATAAGAGAATGAGATATCTTATGCATCCGCTTAAACTAAAGATGAGGCATAGGAGGTGGTTGGATTTAGTGGAAGATTATGACTGTGAGATTATGTATCATCCAAGCAAGGCTAATGTGGTGGTTAATGTTGGATAAGGTGTCTAAGTCCATAACTTATTTGGTATATACTTGACCCGACCGGCATGGTCCATTTGGGTTGCATCTCATCCAAACTATTATGGATAATTTTATGAGAGTTATACACATATGTTTATTAATATATTATGAGTTATAATATATTAATATGAAGTTACGTTATTTAATTAGTTTTAGTCTTAAATTAATTATGGATTAATTTAGAGATTAAAAGGAATACTAATTAAATTATGGGCTATTTGTTTTATATAGTGTGGGCTAATACTCATTTGTTAATGGGCTAGGCTTATGTGGAAGTCCATGGATGATCCATGGAGCTTTTAACCCATGGATCCTTGGAATAGGAAAAGACATGGGTTATTAGGGTTTCACCCTAACCATGCATACTATATAAGCATGCTTATGGAGCATGAAAGAGAGCCTAAGATAGCCTAAGAGAAAGCTAGTGTTCTAGTGTGTGTGTGCATGTGTGTGGCCGAAAATACAAGAGTGTGTATACTCTCTCAAAGTTTTCCAAGAGTTTGTGGTGTTTGTGATTCCATTTGAGGCATTCACACTATTGGTGCTTGGCCCTCAAACTCCTAAGAACCCAACACAACAAAGGTATGTAATCTCTTCTAACTCTTTTATGTTGAAATGTTCCCCATGCCATGTTAGATAGGTTATAAACCTTGGAAAATTATTATTTTGCATGTATTTAGACAAACATAGATCCAAGGTTTATTAGGGTTGCATGCACACTTAGGAAGTGTTAGATTGCTCAAAACCCAACAGTGGTATCAGAGCCTAGGCTTGCTTGTTTGATACTTGATGCAAAATAGTGAAAAAAGTCGAAATCGTTGCTGTCTGCATGCTAGACTCGCCGAGTCCATTGGGGGGACTCGCCGAGTCCAAGGCAAACTTCAACCTACTCGACGAGTCCGTTCGTGCACTCGGCGAGTAGGATCGAAAGAATGCAGAATCTCGACTTTTGCTGCTGGAAATGGACTGGAAACATTACCCTAAATTGTTTTGGTGTTGTAAAACTTATTTTAGTTGGTGTAATGGTTGTTCTAATCCATTTACAATAGCATATATCAAAAATCCATGATTTTATGTGTTCATATAATTCTTGAATTTTTGATGATCATGTTCATGTTCTTATGATTTTAGAATATGATAGGAATTATTTGCTGAATTGTTTAGAATTAATTCTTAATCATTTATGTGTTTTAATGGAGTCCATAATTTGTCCTCAAGTTATGGATTACCAAAGGTCACTTTCATTTAACACACACTTAAAACACATAAGTTACATGAAAATGAAGAGTCTTCATTTTTATGAACCTTTAATTCATAAGTTATGAAATGAAGAGTTTTGCAAAGTTACAAAACTTGTCCTCAAGTTTTGGAATTTGTAAAGTTTCACACACTTTAATAAACTTTAATTCCAAACCTTAGAGTTTTAATAGTTAAAATTCAACCCTTATACTATTTATAACATTAATGGTTAATTATTATATATATGTATAAGAATAAGTCGTTTTACCGTTAGTAGGCCTCATTCACGAAGCCGGTCTATAAGGTGGGTATAAGGTTGTTGCCTATAAAATGGCGACTTAATGGGTGTATACTCTCACCCACCGCTTGCTTGATCGGTGGAGGGTCGTTAGCCGAACAGGTTAGAACAACGACTTTAAATCCTCATTAAAAGTATAATGAATATTATAAAATAACTAAACTCTTTTAATTCCCAATCTTAGTTATTTTAGGAAAATGTGAACATGGTGCTAATCCATGGAATTCACACTTTGTACCTTACCAAGTCGTTAGTGGAGCGTGTGTGGTTAACCGGCACACTAATTAGACTAGTAAGGATCACGAAGGGTAACTTAATGTTGTCATAGATCAATGGAGCGTGTGTGGTTAACCGGCACATTGAT
This sequence comes from Lactuca sativa, assembly GCF_002870075.4. Lineage (NCBI taxonomy): Eukaryota > Viridiplantae > Streptophyta > Magnoliopsida > Asterales > Asteraceae > Lactuca > Lactuca sativa. Next base: position 195,208,216 of record NC_056627.2, read on the forward strand.
TAGGTGATAATATTAGGAGTACCAAGTGAGTTAGCATGGTTATTCACACCTTGTTTTGTGATCCTCGGCATCCCAGTCACAAAACTTGAAGGGCACAATCGAGATTGAAACATGCCATTGAAAAGTTCAATGAATCTCAAAAGAATCTAGGAATTTCAAATCCAATTAAACCAAATTAATCATTTCGTTTTCATGGTGGAAATTGGTGAATCGTGATTCGCCTACCTTTCAAATATATTATTACTTAGATTACGACATCCCTCTTCTAAGTGTAATATATTGTGATTGGATCCTAGCCTTAATATTACATTTGGGTGTCTTATTAAGGATCCTAAATATCTAATCTAAACTTACTTTCTTCTTTCAGATGTCTTCCAACACTAATGCTTCAGGCTCTAACCCAACTGGTTCTTTCTCTCTCATGAATCTTTGTGGGAGGGTCATCTTTGATGGTTCCAACTTCATGGATTGGATTAGGAACATCAGGATGGTTACTCGTTACGAGGACAAGGAATATGTCCTCGATAAGGAGTTAAAAGAACTTGATGAGTCTACTGCTACTCCTGAGGAGATCGCTGAATTCAGGACTCATGAGAGAGATGCTACTAAGGTGGCATGTATCATGATGGCCACGATGACAGCCGAGCTCCAAAAGTCATATGAAGATTTCTACCCTTTTGAGATGCACCAAGACTTGATGGAAAGGTACCATCAGAGTGCTCGTCAGGAGCGGTATGAAATAATCTCCTCCATAATAACTACCCGCATGAAGGACGGTGAATCCGTCACGGGCCACATGCAAAAGATGCAAAGGTATGTGGACCGTTTGCTGAAGCTGAATGTTAACATCCCCGAGGAGTTAGCAATTGACATCATTTTGCACTCCTTGCCTTCTTGTTATGATCATTTTCGAATGACATATCATATGAACAAGGAGGAAGTTACCCTCAGCAAGCTTCAAGGACTCTTGAAGACCGCTGAAACCGGTCTTAAGGGTAAAGCGGTTGTTACCTCTACTACTCCTACTCCAACTTCTACCCCTGTTTTAGCTATTGGGCAAGGCAAAGGGAAAAAGAGGAAGCACCCTTCGAAGGGTACCAAGGGAAAGTCTCTTGAAGGCTCCTCATCCAAGACTAAGAACGGTTCTGTCACTCCTTCTGCCATTCCAAAGGATGCTGAATGCTTTTATTGCCATGAAAAGGCACACTGGAAGCGAAACTGCCCTAAGTACTTGCATGATCTAAAGGATGGGAAAGTGAAACCCACCTATGCAGGTATTTACACTATATTGTCTAATTACTCAACATATTCTAACTCTTGGGTGCTTGATATAGGATGTGGTATTCACATATGTTCTGATTTGCAGGGCCTAAGAAGAAGTGAGGATGTGGAGCACGGGAAGATAAACTTAATCATGGGGAATAGGAAGGCTTCACCTGTTTCCAAGATTGGAGTTTATACTTTGTTGCTTAATAGTGGGTTAAAATTAGATTTGAATAAATGTGTATACTCGTCTGAAATGGCGAGGAATATTATTTCTTTTCATGCTTTGTACAAACAAGGTTTTACCTTTTCGTTTGATAATGAATGTGGTGGTATTAATGCTTTCTTTAATAATGTGTTTTATTTTAAAGCATTACCTTGTGATGGCGTGTATGAAACTGTGTCGATTGTAGACAACTTAGGAAATAATGTGTTGTATATTGATTCTTCTACTAGCCTAGATAAAGCATCATTGTGGCATTGTCGTCTTGGACATGTAAACAAGAAACGCATAGACCAACTCCAAAAGAGTGGAGTCTTGGAATCATTTGACCTCAAATCAGATGATAGTTGTGAATCTTGTCTACTTGGAAAAATGACAAAATCACCCTTCACTGGAACTTGTGAGAGGGGTGAAGGTTTGTTGGACCTAATACATACTGATGTATGTGGGCCATTCAAAACCGCCACAAGGGACGCTAATCGGTATTATGTGACTTTTATTGATGATTATAGTAGATATGGGTATGTCTACTTGATCAAACACAAGTCCGAAACCTTTGAAAGGTTTAAGGAATTCAAACAGGAAGTAGAAAATCAATTGGGCAGGAACATTAAGATGCTTCGATCCGATCGAGGTGGTGAGTATCTTAGTACCGAGTTCCTTGACTATCTTAAGGAGTGTGGGATTGTCTCACAATTGACTCCTCCCAGGACACCACAGCTGAATGGTGTAGCTGAGAGGCGTAATCGTACCTTGTTGGACATGGTTCGCTCTATGATGAGTCGAGTTTCGTTACCAATCTCTTTTTGGGGGTATGCCTTAGAGACTGCCGCCCATATCCTTAATCTAGTCCCTACAAAGAAGGTTACCAAAACACCTCATGAGATGTGGACTGGGAAGGTTCCCAATTTGGACCACATCAAAATTTGGGGTTGCGAAGCCTTCGTGAGGCGTGAAACTCATGATAAGCTTGAACCCCGAAGTGAAAGGTGTATTTTCATTGGCTACCCACAGAAATCCTTCGGTTACCTTTTCTACAGACCCAGTGAGAATGTGGTCTTTGTAGCACGAAGAGGGATCTTTCGCGAGAAAGAATTTATAAGCCAAGGAGACAGTGGGAGGCAGATTGATCTTGAAGAAATTCAAGAATCAATTGGTGAAGGAACCTCAGACACTAGCAATCAACCTGAGGAAGAAACTCCTGTTGATCCAGCTGACGAGTCTGTACCTCCGAGACGTTCCACACGGGTTAGGAACACACCTTCGTTTTATTATGGTTTTCATATTACTACGGAAGGTGATACGTTTATTAGTGATAGTACACTAGTAAATTTGGATGAACCTAGCAGTGTTAAGGAAGCCATGGCAGGCCCGGAGTCTGCTAAATGGAAGGAGGCTATGGACAGCGAGATACAGTCCATGTATGACAATCAAGTTTGGAACTTGGTTGACAATGTACCAGGCCGTAAAACAGTCGGGTGCAAATGGATCTTCAAAAAGAAGACCGACATGGAAGGAAAAGTGCATACTTATAAGGCTCGACTGGTTGCGAAGGCTTTTACTCAAACTCAAGGTATTGATTATGATGAAACCTTCTCGCCGGTGGCCAAGATTAAGTCTATTAGGGTTATGTTAGCCATTGCAGCATTTCATGATTATGAAATATGGCAAATGGATGTCAAAACCGCTTTCCTTAATGGAAAGTTGGCTGAGGATGTGTACATGAATCAGCCAGAGGGTTTTGTCAATGCAGAGCACCCTAATAGAGTATGCAAGCTTAAGAAATCCATTTATGGATTAAAACAAGCATCTCGTAGCTGGAATCTTTGTTTTGATGAGAAGGTAAAAGAGTTTGGCTTCTTGAGAAGCGAAGATGAGTCTTGCGTGTATGTCAGAGCTAGTGGGAGTATAGTTAGCTTCTTGGTACTGTATGTGGATGACATACTACTCATAGGAAATGACATCCCAACCTTGCAGGAGGTTAAGTCCTGGCTTGGGAAGTGCTTTGCTATGAAGGACCTAGGGGAGGCTACCTATATCCTAGGGATAAGGATATTAAGAGAAAGGAGTAGAAGACTAATTGGACTTAGTCAGAGTATCTACTTGGATAAGGTGTTGAAAAGGTTCAACATGGAGAATTCCAAGAAAGGAGATTTACCGATCCAAAGCAATACCAAACTGAGTAAGACTCAGAGTCCGAGTACAGAGGCTGAGATAGCTGAGATGAGCCAATTACCATATGCTTCCGCAGTTGGCTCGATCATGTATGCTATGACTTGTACCCGTCCTGATGTGGCATTTGCTTTGAGCATGGTCAGCAGGTATCAGGGGAACCCTGGCAAGGCTCATTGGACCGCGGTAAAGAACATTCTCAAGTACCTGCGGAGGACTAAGGATTGGGTCCTTACCCTTGGTGGCAGTGATGACTTGAGAATATTAGGGTATAGTGATGCTGGTTTTCAGACTGATAGGGATAATTTCCGCTCTCAGTCGGGCTGGATCTTTACCTTAAATGGAGGGGCAATTTCTTGGAAGAGTTCCAAGCAGGAGACGGTGGCTGATTCGACTTGTGAATCAGAGTATATAGCAGCGAGTGAAGCAGCGAAGGAGGCGATATGGCTAAAGAACTTCATCGGAGACCTTGGAGTTGTACCAGCTATTAAGGAACCTATAGAGATTTTCTGTGACAACAATGCTGCGGTTATCTTAGCCAAGGAACCAAGAGATCATGGCAGATCCCGACACATTGACAGAAAATATCACTTCATAAGGCACAAGATTGAAGAAGGACTCCTTGTGACAAGGAGGATATCGTCAGATGAGAATCCTGCAGATCCCCTTACGAAGGGACTGACGAGGGTTAAGCATTTTCAGCATGCGAGACGCATCGGGCTGAGGGACGATATTAGTTTTACAGATTAGATAGTTTTCCTGAAACTTGTAAAATGTAATCGACGTTTGATGATGAATAAAATTTGTGATTTATTTATGAGTAAAGTGTTACTATCATTGTCAATTATTTACTATTGTTTCAGTTTTGCATGTTTTGACTTCCAGAATAATTAATTTGTTCAAACCTCCACAATCGATCATACGTCGGAAGTAGGTATGAATCAAGATTGTCATGAATTGGGTTTGTAGATGCCTTAAAGGTGTTTAGGCATGGCAATGGTTGCTGCAACATTCATGAGTACTCATAAGTTATGAGTATTGGTATAAACCCACGCTCACTTGTATCACTTCATGGAATTTATCTCGAGTGATCGTGAGACGATAACATCATATAAATCTTTAAACCTAGAGATATGAGTTGTTACCTATGAGTTGGTTGTGCATTGATTGCACGTAAACGCATCAGTAACTTGATGTTATAAAACGTGCCTTTGTGTACAATTCAATAAGTAGTAGAACAAGCATATCAGTCGAAGTTTATCTGTTCCTTCTAGAAATAGAAGCGATATCCGGGCCCCTCGATGATTTTGTGTTGACCCATATACCAGGCCTGGTCAGAACTAAACCGATGTGTTCAGTGAAGTTCTTCGTCAAACAAATCGGATAATCGAGAAACAACTGCTAGACAATAAGCAAGACATAGTTCCATGTGTTTGTCCGGCTGATATCATGAGAACAGAGGATTATGTGATCACTTATCTAAAATGGCGCTTCATAGTTCGACAGAGTCTTCATTGTTCGAGGGAGTTTTCGAGAGCTACGATTGTTGGTTGGTTCCTGAAGTTATAGGCAAATATAGTTATTAGACTTATCCAAGTGGGAGTCTGTTGGATAAGGTGTCTAAGTCCATAACTTATTTGGTATATACTTGACCCGACCGGCATGGTCCATTTGGGTTGCATCTCATCCAAACTATTATGGATAATTTTATGAGAGTTATATACATATGTTTATTAATATATTATGAGTTATAATATATTAATATGAAGTTACGTTATTTAATTAGTTTTAGTCTTAAATTAATTATGGATTAATTTAGAGATTAAAAGGAATACTAATTAAATTATGGGCTATTTGTTTTATATAGTGTGGGCTAATACTCATTTGTTAATGGGCTAGGCTTATGTGGAAGTCCATGGATGATCCATGGAGCTTTTAACCCATGGATCCTTGGAATAGGAAAAGACATGGGTTATTAGGGTTTCACCCTAACCATGCATACTATATAAGCATGCTTATGGAGCATGAAAGAGAGCCTAAGATAGCCTAAGAGAAAGCTAGTGTTCTAGTGTGTGTGTGCATGTGTGTGGCCGAAAATACAAGAGTGTGTATACTCTCTCAAAGTTTTCCAAGAGTTTGTGGTGTTTGTGATTCCATTTGAGGCATTCACACTATTGGTGCTTGGCCCTCAAACTCCTAAGAACCCAACACAACAAAGGTATGTAATCTCTTCTAACTCTTTTATGTTGAAATGTTCCCCATGCCATGTTAGATAGGTTATAAACCTTGGAAAATTATTATTTTGCATGTATTTAGACAAACATAGATCCAAGGTTTATTAGGGTTGCATGCACACTTAGGAAGTGTTAGATTGCTCAAAACCCAACAGTTAACACCTTGAGCCGCAGGGTGGTTAGTACACCGAATCGGGATATGTATATGCGGATGACTGTGATGACCCCAGTTTTGTAAATTATTAAAGAGGCATAGTTGGAAGCCATGAAGGAAGATAATCACAAAAGTGACAGGGTGGTTGGTCAGATTCCATCATTTGATATCGACAGTAGGGGTTTTTGACACTTCACAGGCGGGTTCGGGTACCTTATACAGGCGGGGCTCGATGGATATTAATGGAGGACGCCTAAAAGTCATGAATTTCCATTCATCCAGGGGCTACCAATATGTATCTTGACCTAAAGCATAGTTATCGTTGGCCGTGTATAAAGAGAGATGTGACCAAGAACCAACACCCTCGTGGGAAGTTGCAACCCTTAGAGGTTCCGCTACGGAAGTGCGAGCATATCACCATGGATTTTATTACAAAATTTCCGAACACTACGAGGGGTTTTGATGCTATCTTGGTGATATTGGACTGTTTGAAGAAGAGTGCTCGTTTTATAGCCATTATCGAGAGATCTTTTGAAGAGAAACTGGCTGAGATTTATGTCTGAGAGGTGGTGGCTCTGGTATGGGGTGCTGACATCTATTGTGTCAGACAGGGATGTTCGTTTCACTTCCTGGTTTTGGAAGAAGTTTCACAAGGAGTTGGACACCTAGTTAAATTTCTGAATTGCATATCAACCGTAGATAGACGGGCAGAGTGAGTAGACTGTTAATACACTCGAGGATATGTTGCGGGCCAGTATCATTGACTTTTGGTGGGAGTTGGAAATCCTACCTCCCGTTGGTTGAGTTTTCTTACAACAACCATCATGCCAGTAATGACATGCCTCCATTTGAGGTTTTGTATGGGAGGAGGTGTCAGACCCCTATTTTTTAGTGTGAGGTTGGACAGAGAGTGATGGGGAGCATGGAGATAATGCTTAAGATGACCGAGCGTATCTAGCAAGTTAGGTAGAGACTGATAACGGCCTAGACCTTCCAGAAGAGTTATGCAGATCGACAACACTCTGACCTAGAGTTCTACGCGGGGGAAGTAGGGAAAGCAGGGCCCTAGGTTTATTAGCCTTTTCTGAGTATTGTCCTGGTTGGGCAAAGTGCCATACCGGATGGAGCTTTTGGGGTAGTTGAGGCAGATTGAAGATACCTTCCATGCTTCCTAATTAAGAAAGTGTATAGCTGAAGAGACAATTGTGGTCCCTTTGGAGGACATTCAGGTTGATCATCGCCTGAATTACAACAAGAATCATATGTTAATTTTGGATCGGAGAGTGAAGTCCTTGAAGAACAAGGTATTAAACATTGTCAAAGTTCAGTGGCAACATCGGAATGGCTCAGAGTGGATGTGGGAGACCGATTCTGAGATTCATGCGTATTACCATAATCGGTTTCCCGGGGATAACTTTGAGGGAGATGTCTAGTTCTAGTGGGGGAGAATTGTAACATCTGATTATCAGGAATTTCCATTTTAGCCCTTAGACCTGATTGAAGTTTTCATATGTTGTCCTATGTGGTTGAGCTTCACGTTTTTACCGGTACGCTGGGCATACATGTGGGCAAGCGCATTGTACTCGTGAGAATGGATGGATGAAGACATGCTAGTATGATGGGCGTACATGTGGTATGTCGGGCGTACTAGCTCAACCTTAAAACCCTAACTTTAAGGGTTTGCTTCCTTATATAAACCACGTTATCCCTCCTTTGGATATTCTTTATCAGCCACCTTCCCTCATAAACCCTAATCTTGAACCAAAGCCTTGTTTGTGAGAATTTGGATGTTATTAGTGATTTTTTTTGTCGTTATTTGTTGAAGAAGAAGGCTACATAGGAAGAAGGTGTTTCTTGCAAGCTTATAGATTCAAAAACTACTCCTCCATGTGCATCTTTTGAATGTATAATGTCTATACCTTGATGTGTTTCCTTTTTTATCTCCATAGATTTGGTTGTATGAGCTTATTGTCCCAAATTTTGGACCTTTATGAGTCTGGGGCACTCCAGAGCATTTTAGTTGTCCTTTCATGCATGTTAGGTCTTGTAGATTCATAAAAATGGTTGCTTGATTGTCCCTTTCTATCCATGCAAGAGTTTGGTGGTGTTGAGTATGGATTAAGTTAGAGTTTTAAGGTTAAAGCTCTTTTTAGCCATGAAAGGCTTGGAGTTTTAGACTTTATGGATTAAGACATTGTAAGAAGTTTAGATCTCTCTCTAGATGCATGTCTTAATGATTAAGACCATTTTAGAGTGGTTTTAGGGTCAGACGACATACACCCATGTAGCCAGGTGAGACCATGATCCCGCCTAATTCTCACGTAAAAGAGTACACCTAATGTATATGCTGGGTAATTGAATTTTGTTTGATTTTGACCATTAGTCAACATTCAGAGTTTTAGACCATGGGAGGGGTAAAATGGTCTTTTTTCCCTTAAGGGAGTTTAGCTGTGGATTTTTGACTCTCAAGTTGATTAATGGATCTTAATCTTTAATTCGGGTTATTTATTGTGTTATTCGGAGGAGTTTGATTCTGGTAGTTCGGGTGCGCGATTTATTCGTCATTAGTATCTGGTGAGTCTCCTCACTTATTCTTACATTTGTGATACACTAGTTATATCTGTGAAGTCCAACGGGTCTAATTGTTATTTTTTATGATGCCTTTTTTGTGTGACTAAGAGTGCAGATATTCTCCAAGGTTGCTGATAACCCATAGGGCGTGTTGTTGCTCACTAGGATTGTTGATAGCAAGATTGTTGATAACCCACATTTATTTATTTATGTTGTGTTGTATGTGTTACTTTCGGGAAATCAATAAGCTTTATGCTTACAACTGTTGATTTATGGGTTTTAGTACTTCTGAGTATCGCGGGAAGGTGAAGGTCTGATTGTACACACTTGCTGGTTTGTTACTGGGACAGTTTGAGATACTATGATATTTTGTGATGATGTTTGTTTTTGACAATTATGTTTTTGATGACTTGGTTTTTGTACCTTATTTTGGTAATTTAAAAATGAAAATTTTGGTTTGAAATTTGTGGTGTTACATGCGTCCTGCTTAGTAAATAAATATTTGAGACCAGAATGGTCAGTAAAAATAATTGTTTTGGCCAAAATCAATTAGGGACGAAAGTTATCAAACACAAAAAAACACAACCAATAATTCTTTCTCAATAGTAGTATGATTTTCATGGGTCGGGTTAATTGTTTTGCTTGCATAATAAATTGGATGAAAATGTTTTTCAACGCTTTGACCTAAAACTGCTCCTAATGCAAAATCACTTGTGTCACACTTGAGCTCAAAAGGTAGGTTCCAATTCGGGGCAACCATTATTGGGGCATTTGTTAATTTCTTTTTTAAAGTTTCAATGGCTTTAAAACAATCACATGAAAAATTAACTCCCACATCTTTTAAAAGAAATTGGGTTAAAGGTATTTTTATTTTTGAGAAATCTTTAACGAATCAATGGTAAAATCCCACGTGACATAAAAAGCTATGCACCCTTTTCATGTTTGTTAGGGGTCGCAATTTGGAAATGGTGTTGATCTTTGCAAGACCCACCTCAATCTCCACCTTGGAAACCTTGTGACCTAACATAATTCCATCTTTGACCATAAAGTGGAACATCCCCCAATTCATGACTAAACTAGTCTTTTCACACCTGGGAAGCATAAACTGAAGGTTAGCCAGAAAATCGTCAAAAGAAGAACCAAAAAAAATCATTCATCCAAACATCCATGAAATTTTCCACCATACTGTGAAAAATGGTAGTCATGCATCTCTAATATGTATCTTGTATGTTGCACAATCCGAAAGGCATCCTTTTATAAGAAAAGGTTCTATTACTTCATGTGAGTTTCATCTTTTCTTGGTCTCTTGGATCTATTAGAATATGGAAATATCTTTAAAATCCATCTAAAAAACAATAATAAAGGTGACTAGATAAATGTTTGAGTTGGGATGACTAGATAAGTGGCATCGATTAAATTCCAAAAATCGATGCACACTCGCCAAATGGTCACCGTTTGAGTTGGGATGAGCTTGTCTTTCTCGTTCACCAACACTTTCATTCCTCCTTTCTTTTGCCCTAGACAAATTGGACTAAGCCATTTACTTTTCGAGATGGAATCTATGATTCTGGCGTCCATCAACTTCATTATCTCCTTTTTTACTACCTATTGTGTGTTGAGATTAAATCTTTTTTGAGGTCCCACCACTAGTTTTGTCGTCTTCTTCTAGATTCATCTTGTGCGAAACATATGAGGGACTAACTCCTTTGATGTCGGTAATCTTCCTTCCAATGGATTTTTTTTGTTTCATCAATATTTTGGCCAAACTTTTCTTCTCATTGGGCTCTTGATTAGCTACAATTATCATAGGCATCTACTCGTTTTCTTCTAAGAACGCGTATTCCAAATGATCGGGCAAGGGCTTTAATTCCATTTATGAGCTTCGTTTAGTTGGTATGGCGTGGGCATCTGATTGTCATGTCGTTGTGGTTCCAAATTGCTCGTCAGCCTGTTTTTTTTATTTCTTCAAATTCGATTTCCTACAAAAGCCTTTCTAGTTCCGCAAGGTCGTGTTCAATGTGAAAATCATTGTCTTTTAGATTCATGTATACCTCTGAGTCGTTATCCTTCCATCCTTTCATTTCTCTTTCCAATAATGCATTGAAAATGTCCACCGAGAAGACCAAAGTGTCACTAATCTTTGAATGTCTAATTGATCTATGAAATCGAAATGTGATGGCGTCTTCTCCAAGACAAAGAGTAAGCTTGGACTCTCTAATATCCCCCAAGTCCCGCATGGTGCTAAGGAAATACCTCCCAAGAATAATAGGGACTTGGTTGTCTTCTTCCATGTCTAACATGAAAAAAATTAGCTGGAAAAATCACTTGTCAATTTTAACTATTAAATCCTCATATATATACCACTTGGAAAAGTCACCATCTTGTTGTCTAGGTGAATTTCCATACGGATTGGTATTGGCTCCGGAAGATTCAATTTCTTGAAGAAGAAATAAGGAATGAGATTCACGCTAGATCCCGAATTGGAAAGGGTGTGACATGTGGCTAAATTCCCAGATTGGCAAGGAAGTGTCAAGTTTCCCCGATCCCTATCTTCTATGGTAGTTGGTTCATCATAGAGGTTGAGAAATTATCATTTAGAACAAAATTAGAGGCCGTATGCAACTTCTTTAGGTTTCTGAGAATATCCTTCAACGACTTAGCATATTTTGGTATTTTGGGAAACTGTTCAATAAATGGAATGTGGATGTAACTTCCCAAAAATAAGACCCAAAAAATTAATTTTTAAATTAGTAAAAGCCAGCATTCTAGAAACATCGTCATAAAAATCCAAATGAAATAAATGTATCAATCACCATATCAGATCAGAGCAAGTCAACAAAATGTGGAACGAGGTGGTGTGTACTCTGCAATCATACCGAGCTATACCATTTAAAACCGAAGTAACTGAAACCTAAACTAAAAACTATAAGCACAAGGCTTAGTGAGTTCCCCAAATACCACATACCATACATATGTTTTCCATGGGATGCCCCATGGTCTTTTACTTGAAATGCTTTGGGCTACCCCCATGGTCTGACATTCAAGAGCCATCGGCTACCCCTATGGTATTTCCTTGAAATGCCATCGGCTATCCCCAAGGTTTGACATCCAAGTGTCGTGGGCTACCCCCAATTCCTTTCCTTGAAATTCCATTGGCTACCACCATTGTCTGACATCCATGTGCCATGGGCTACCCAAGGTTCTTTCCTTGAAATGCCATGGGCTACCCCCATGGTGTTTCATACAAATGTCACGGGCTACCCTGGGTTCTTTCAAGAAAGTATAACAAAGATAACTAGCATTACACAAAACAAGTAATAGGCCAGCATTGGTGCCTTTGACCCAATGATATAATGATCACCTCAGACAACTGAAACCCATGGATACTCTCTGACTGCAGATCCGCTAACAATCCTGCGCTACCAATGGCAAACTAGGGTAAATTCCTTTTTACTGTTCCTTATGCTTTGCCCATGGCTCACACTATGAGTCCAAACTAGGTTAAAATTCCTTTTTACCCTTCCTTGTGTTTTGCCTATGGCCCAAACCCAAACCAATAATCCAAAGGCCCAACTTCCATATAAACACCCAAGGCCCAAATAAGGCCCAACTTTACAAATTGGGCCCCCAAAACCCTTTATGTGCCTAAAATCCAAAGGAGCCCAAAAGAAACAGCCTGCAAGCCCAAAATGAAGTTTAATGGCCAAAAAAGGCCCAACCTACAAAAACCTAAAAATGGCCGAAACCTCAAAAGCCCAAAACGACTATCTGGGGAGTACGCCTAACATACTAGAGACGTATGCCTTGCATACTCGACCATAAAGCACCACGTACGATAGCCTGATGCACAATCCTCGCATTACGTTGAGCGCACCTCTTCGTACGCCCAACATACTAGTCAGGAGTCCAAAACCCATATTTTGCTCTTAATGGGTTAAGTCATGATACCCAAAACATAGATCTAGTCCCTATCCAGGGTCTTAACCAATAAAGTTTCCAACTTTACTCACAAGCACGGATTAATGAGACCTAACACTTAAAGAAAGAACTAAATAAGAGCTCCATACATGAATGGACCAAAGTGTTTCGTAAAGTTTCCATTTTTCTAAACAAAGGACCTTATTGAAGCTTAGATCTAACATCCACTACTTCTAGAGTACATCAAAATCTCACCTTTACATCAAGGGACCTAACAATGACAAAGAACTCCATAAAATAGATCTAACCAAAAAGATCATCAAGCTCATTGCTTTTTACCATTGGAAGCTTGCAAATGGAAAGATACTCCAAGATGTAGAAGCTCAAGCTACACCTCTGAATGATTCTCTATCTCTTCTTCTTCCTAAGACACCCATCAAGCATATACCAACCTCAAAATCTCCAAATTTCACTTAGGGTTTTGTTCTAGGGTTAAAAATGGGTGGAGGATGAAGGTATTAAGGTTTGGTGAAGAGAAAATGAGCTTAAATAGGGTCCAAAGCCCTAAAATATGGTTTGCATGACTCTGGAGTACGCCTCGCTTACTCCCAATATGCTTAGCATACTGCTCTCAATGATCGTGTTCCATCTCCTTCATACGTCGATTGTACACCGACGTACGCCCATCGTACTTACCTTTACATTAGTACGCGCCACGTACTCCCTATGTACGCTCCGCATACTAGGGCTTTGTCTTAAACCTTGCAACCTTCCGAAGGCCATAACTCCTTCGTTATAAGCCTGATTCTGATGATCCTTATATCTACGAAGAGGTTACGAGATGCTCTACACTTCTATCAACTCATACTTGCTTTAACATTTCCTGAAAAAAATCCAATCTCCATAAAGGATTGAGCTGACACTTTACCAAAATGCCCTTACCTTCAAAACACAAACCATACACACGAATCATGTACGTTACGTCACCCACACCGAAATGAGAAATGATTCAGGACAAGGAATTACAACTCTCCCCAACTTAAATTAGATTTCGTCCTTGAAATTATTCCTTACCATCCCAGACGCCAGACAACTTGAGCAACACAACCACAACCCCGAGATACAACAGCCTTCCCAGAGGCATCCAAGTCCAATCCTAGTAGGGCTCTCCAAACCTGATAAAGAACGAATCATGTCATAGCCTAAAGCAATCCTATGTAGAAAGGCCACATCTACTCTACTGAACTTGAAGCTTTGATATGTTCCTGACTCGATGATATACCACCTGCACTGAACCATTTCTAATTCTATTCCACTTATCACTAAACTGACTGCTCAACTTCAGTTTACATGAGGTTCCCACAAGAAAATATAATAATAGACTCTAGGCTCCTACCGATACCCTTTTTCTTGAACACAAATATTAGATATTTCTTCGAGAGAGAAGGCTCATCCTAATGATAACAATTCCTTGAATATAAAGAACAACGCAAGACAAACTGAAAGATAAATCTTTTAGCATTGAATAAGGAACTACTTACCTTATCTGCCACACCAACATACTGCTGCTGAGATTCTGAAACCCCATACATGCCTGAACGCCACACAGATAGAATCCATCCATAACACATTCACAAGAGCCTGACCTACCATCAAACCTGAAACATCCTTTACTCTTGAACCGTTTAACTGATACCCTTGGCATACATATTCCTTAATTCATATCCTATTGAAATTAAAACCATGCACATACCCATGCGAGTTCACACCAAGAACCAACTTGGTACCAAACTCCTAACCTGAGATCCAGGGATCTACACTTTCATTTCCCCCGAAACCTTCCGATTCAAGTCAACCCCTCACTAAACCAAGATATAAAGGTTCCCAACTCAACACTTAAACTACCCATCTCAAACCTAGTCCAACCACCGGATTCTAAATGACAATGATGTCGTACCCTAAGCATCCATCTACGCCACCCATTGACCACACACTTAATCCTGCAAACCAAGATCCAATACTTCGACCCAATGGTCTCTATTAGCTTCCACCTGCATTGACGTAAACACTCGAGCCTCACCCTCGGATCCCACATATCTAGAGCTACACATGCCTGACTTTGCCTCAACCCCAATGGTCCTCATCGTAGCACAACCAAATGCTCTCCAAAAATCCCTACTGGCATGCCCAAGTCACGAACTGATCCCCCCTTATACTCATGACCACCGCAACATTAGTCTACCTCAAACCGGAAAATGTTATGATCCTATCGTAGTCTTTCATCAATTCTAACCAACCATGGTTTTACCATTCCAAAACCATCACAAACCTACTCATCATGAGTCGAAAACCGCATTGAACCGTATCCAATCAGATATTCGGGTCATGCTTCGAACCCCAAAGCCTTCAACAAACAAGAACATGCAGCAATACTCTAACATAACCCTTGACCTATATCCATCCACAAGCCTACCATTCATAACACAGAACACGCCAACCAGCTATTGGATGTTTCCTGAACTTTCAAATTACACAACTTCAATCTAGACGGCCACTTGGGTCGTCTCTCGTCCTGTGTGGACTGTGCAACTTACCCTAGTTCTACACTTGATTCATCTCCCGAAAATACTGATCGATTCTCCCCTACTTAGATTCGTCGAAGCTCTCTCATCGTAAAACATTTAATGGGTTCCTAACCCATCTTTTCTTCAAATAACATGAACCGACTATGATCTAAGTTCACCAACACTAGCGTTCCATTACTAGCCGATCTCGCTGATTTCCTAACTTCTGAAATTCTGATAGATGCTCCCCGAGACATCAACAACCTGACATCCCTAATGTTTCCCATTTTATCACACCAAATCCTTAAGTCCTTTATGTTGGTGACATAAGACCATCATCCTTGCTTTGAACTGGAAAATCTTCACCATAGTTCCCATCCTTAAATGAGTTTTTGAATTCTAACCATCTACGATCCTTGCGGTAATAAAATTCCCTTAACGCTTCCAATGACCATAGAACTCGAGTGATTGACACCATTTCCTTTCTACCGCTCCTTCCCTAGCAACGGTAGTGATTGGACCTTAATTTTCTTCCATGTACAACTGCCGGTCATACGAAACAACTGCTAGCCTAACTAAACTATAACTTTGCTGAAGAACTAATCCTCCTGCCTTGACTGGAGATCTCTCCATCAAAACCCCTAAACATAACCCAACAAAGATCTAGAACAACTCCCCGATCAATTAAATTCCCGCTCATCAAAATATGACCCACTAGCGACTTTTGGTATGCAAAATTACATATAACAACCCTTGATGATACTACCCAGACAATAACATAGAAACCAACTAGAGATAATGCTTACCCAAATCAAAGCAAAAGATGCCATTCCCGTAGATGCACCTGCCGCACTTACATGTTGTGCACATCCTCATGTGCCCCTTTATCCTTCATGGAACCACCACGACCTCTCGAGTCTCTAACCCTAGCTATGGCTACATCCAATTGTTCTAATCGTCGAGCGAGACTATGAGTATGCATCCTTTTCCCCAGCTACCTATCTAAACCAATATCCTGCTCTTAGGTTACCCCAACCATCCCATTAAACGCTTGAGTAGCCAAGGTCCTACTCCTGAACCTGGTAACCAATCAGTCAACGACATGCCCAAAGATGTTGGGAAACCCCTCGTGTAAGGCTAGCAAAACCTCAGTGACAATACACTAATGGAATCCAACCTCCTGAAAACATGTCTTATAACCCACCTCCGATCATAATTAACAAGAATTAACAATAGGATCTTCCTTCCTAAAGGATTTTAGGGATCCACAAGCCTTGGTCTCTAGATGATCGCCCAACAGCCCCGCTACAATCTCGGCGCAAAAGGACCCAAGGTAACCATCCAAGAGCTCCAAAATCTCTTCATTGACTGAAGCAAAGTTCATATGAGACCATTTCAAAATATCGTGAGTAATCATCAAGGAGATGAAATCCTGCACGTACTCATCAATCGGCTCAGCACCTACACTTAAGCCTAATTCCGAACCCAAACCTCCTCCCAGAGTGCTCAATACCATACAAAAAAATCTACTTGTGGAAGATCATAACATACCCAAGAATCCTCATCCCACATGCTTCCTAGATTCCCCAAGACTCTACCTAATTCGAGCATGTATCATGTGCTTTCAGTAGTACGAGCCCAATACTACCTTCCAAACCTACCCATATTTCCTCAAGAATAAACCCAGATCCTCTTAAGTCACCTTCTCAAATCTATAATCCAAGAAATTGCTAACGAGCCCAACAAAACCCACTGAAGCATCCCATATGCTTTCCTAGGTTCCCGACCTCACCCTGGCATCAGCTGCTAAAGAACTCCTTATAATTTTAGTTAACTATTTCGTGAACACAATCACATGAAACGAAGCTCATCTAATCCTTCGAATAAAAGACTCATACCTACAATGGTTAGACCCAAATGAGAGTTGTTCAATATGGTCAATTACATCACTCTGAGATTATTCAATATTTATTGCATTTGACTTAACATGTTCACTTAACATTTAACTCACATCACTTATGAGTCCCAAAAAGCATGGAGCAAGCAACATTCAAGCAGTAGCACTCCAATCCATAGAATGATCAAAGAACATTCAAACTCACACACCACAAATCATGATAGGAACTTCCACCCTCACTGCCAGTCGCCTTATGCATGCAAATTATACACAAAACATGATGAAATAGATTTTCGATATAAAGATTCTACCATAGGACCACAACCAAACAAGGAATAGGAAATGAGGCCAAATCAATTATTCTAGGGCTACAAGATCCTCACTGTATATAATTTCTAAAGCATACACTTAGCAATTACTGATACCAATAGCTATTCCCATCCCATCATAGCATCCAATGTTCCCAAGATTACAAGGCATCACATATTAGGCCAATCTATCATTGACTAATCATCACTAGCATGTAAGTCTACCAGCTCATACAATAGACATACAAAGACATCTTTCCCAACATTTTATTATGCAAAAACTGAGCAAATCCTTAGCCCTAACTAGCATTTGACTAATAGATCAAATCGTGTCAGATAACATGTATGGGTATTTTGGGAAAACTTACTTCAGCTCGGCTGATTGCACGCACCACACCCTTTCTTATCTTAGAATACTTTTTCTTAAAAAAATACTTTTCTTTATGAAAACTTTACCAAATCCTCAGTTCGAGTTCAGACACACCCGAGAGTATGTCTGAATCCCTCAAACCAAGGCTTTGATATGAACTTGTAATGTCCCAAAAATAAGACCCAAACATATTATTTTGAAATAGTAAAAACCAGTATTCAAGAAACATCATCATAAAAATCCAAATGAAAAAATTGTATCAATCATCATATCAGATCAAAGTAAGTCAACAAACTGCAGAATGTGGTAGTGTGTGCTCTACAAACATCCCGAGCTCTTTTATTTGAAAATCGAAGTGCCTGAAACATAAACTAAAAGTCGTAAGCACAAAGCTGAGTGAGTTTCCCAAATACTACATACCATACATATGTATGCCATGAGCTACTCCATTGTCTTTTACTTTAAATGCCATGGAAAACCCCTATGGCGTGACATCCAAGTGCCATGGGCTACCACATGGTCTTTCCTTGAAATGCTATGGGCTACCCCCGTGTTCTGACATCCAAGGAAGCTAGTTTTTGACTTGGTTCTTCTTTCACATCCCAAGTCATATAGTTAGTTTGTTAAAGACTACTATGTGACAGATCACGACATGACCCTTATCGATCTTATCTATTTGCTAATTGTTGTTGACTCAAAAATGATTTGGGGCAATGGTAAAGCAAATTTGAATGGAAGATCAATTTCCCAAGCTTAGATGGACATTGACAATGGAAACATTAGAAGTCTAGAAAAGATTTCTCTTTCCAAGGGAAAGGTAAAGGCTAAGTCTGAGATTGTCTCATGTGTCAATGATAAATAAACCATTTGTTTCTACTACCATTTAGAGGGGCATTGGAAGCGAAGTTGCCCTGACTACCGGAGAGATCTAAGAGATGATAAAGTCCAAATGTTTGACTCTACTTCAGGTAAGTCCACCGTCTAACACTATTAAGTTCCTATTTAATGATTATTAATAAATGATGTAATGTAATTACATTTTGATGTTTTGTAGAATTGAGGAATAAAAAGGAAGCTTAAAGGAAGAGTAAGTTGATTCTGATTGCAAAGAGATGGATTTTGATCGCATGGCTCGATGATTAGAATTTTGAGCTGTTGGTTAAGAGTTTTGATAAATTGCTTAGGAATAGATAACAACATAGTTTTCATTTGTATTTGCATTTTAAGGACAAGTTTTCCGTGCTTTTATAAATAAAGAAAAAATTTGAATTTTATCTTATTTTAAATTACCTTACAATGGCATTTGTGAAAAATTGTTGCTTATATGTTTCCATTGATACCAATATTGGAAAACAGATTTGATACTTTCATTTGTGGTAGTGTCAAAATATATCAAATAAGGAATGATTCTCATCACCCAAGTTTCAATTTTCCTGAAACTTGGGATCATGCAACTTGTATTATGTGATGGATGAGAACCTTCATCTTTGGGAAATTTAGATTGATTCCTTATTCATATGTTTATGTGAGTCAAGTAAAGGACTTGGGGATCGGGTACACTTGGTTGTGCACTGGTCAGGTCCACCACAAAGAACTATAAGGCTATAAGTCATGATTTACTAAAGTTTAGTAAATATGGTTATACTTACAAGATCAAGTGTAATTCTGAATCATTGGAAAAGTTTCAATGTATAGCAGAGTGAATAAGAAGAATCAAATTAGGAAAAAAGATAAAAGTTTCTCCAATCTGAAAAGATGTGAGAGTGCTTTAGTAACGTGTTTTATGATCATCTTAATGATTATGGAAAACCATATCACAATTGATCCTCTAAGAATATCTTAGGGCATTTGTATTGTAACATCCCGAAATATCAAGAGTAGAGTTGAAGGGCTAAAAGAGTAAATTGGGAAAGAGTGACTCGGCGAGTCCATGGATGGACTCGGCGAGTAGAGTCGCGATTTGGTCGCGTGTTAAGTAGCCAACTCGGCGAGTCAATGTGGTGGACTCGGCGAGTTGGCGCTGAGTGGAGAAAACCCTAATTCTCGGGGTTGAGCCGTATATAAAGAGCAATATGTTTCCTTCACAGCCCCTTTATTATCCCTTGAGTTCCAGAGGCATTGATTTTGTGAGGAAACACCATTGTTGAGTGGATTGGAGCTTGGAGAAGTAATTATTGAAGAAAGTTTGGGAGTTTGAAGGTGTGGAGTAAGGGGCTTTGCTTGGATTCGAGTTTCCTTGCAGTTGGGACGTTCTTTTGAGGTAATATCTCATTCTTCGGCTGTTATTATCTTGTTTCTTCATTTTGGGGTTTGAGGGAAGCTTATCTTGGGCTATATAGGAGTCTAGAGGTTAGATCTGAGGTTGCTACCTCAGATCTGAGATGGAGAAGAATCTGAGAGCATGAAAGTCCCTGTGTTGGAGTGTTTAGTGAAGCCTTCATGTTCCAAAACCTAACCCAAAGTGCATAAAGCCTATATCTCGTTGGATTCACGTAAACTTTGCCACTTTACGTGATGAATGGGTTGAAGGAAGCTAGATCTATGTTTTGGATCAATTGCATGGCCTGGAGTGCTTCTGTATGGATTCAGACCGGTGGTACTCGGCGAGTCACATGGGTGTACTCAACAAGTTGCTTGAAGATGAGCTGGGACTCGACGAGTTGGAAGAACGACTCGACAAGTTGGATGAAGATGGCCTGGAACTCGGCGAGTTGTATGAACAACTCGGCGAGTAGGTTGAAGATAGCCTTAGACTCGGCGAGTCTGTTCTTGGACTCGACGAGTCTTGTCGAAGAGTCCCAATATTTTCTGGTTGAGTCGAGAACCGGCGAGTCAAGGGATGACTCGGTGAGTTGTGGACGAGTGGACTCAGAGTTGTTGGACTCGACGAGTCTTGGGGTGACTCGGCGAGTTAGGCCGTGGGTTGAGGGAAGTTCTGAGTATGGGGACTCGGCGAGTCATCGGGTTGACTCCACGAGTAGAGTCAGTCAGGGGTTGACCTTGACCTTGTCCAAGGGTTGACTAGTTGTCTTTCAGGGGTATTTATAGAGTTGAGTGTTTTGGTGTTCAGTGGAGGAGTTCGTGTTGGAGATTGGAGCAGCGGGATCTTATCCTTTCAGCCGGCAAGGCCGACCCTTTATCAGATGGAAATCCTCACTATATCAATAGGGTTTAAGGCACCAAGGCCGACCCTTTATCGGATGGAAATCCGGGTAGTTGTCTGTTGTTATGATATTGTGGGATATGGGCCGGAAGGCATTACGTTATGGGCCGGAAGGCATTATATGTTGTGGGCGGGAAGGCATTACATGTTGTGGGGCGGAAGGCATTGCGATGTGGACCGGAAGTTCATGGCCTGGAAAGGCGTATGTGCGTAATTAGTATGTTGGCTGAGTCGTAGGGTGATATTACGCTAGTGATCGGCTAGGCTGGTATCTTGGTTAGGGTAAAGATATGTTATATGATATGTTGATTGATTTGCTGACTGTGAACTGTTATATGATTGTATGTTATGTGCACGGTTGTTTGGTCTGGAGTGTGACCCGGTATGCATGGTTGTTATATGTTCTGTTGTGTTATGTATGCTTTTTATGTTGTGGGCCGGAAGGCAATATGTTATGGGCCGGAAGGCAATATGTTATGGGCCGGAAGGTCGTAGCCTAGAAGGGCGTATATGTGGTTGGTATTTTGGGGGTATCTCACTAAGCTTTCAGGCTTACAGTTGTGGTTTTATGTTTTCAGGTTCTCTGGAGACTGTAGCAAGGCAAAGGCGTGATCGTACCGCTCCTCGCGTTGGTGTTTTATGAAATGGACCTGGGAAATACTCTGTTAAATAATGTATTGAAAACCTTTTTGTAACAACGTTATTAAAATGGGTTGTTTTTGAAAAGTTTTAATTGTTTTGAAATTTTGGTCGTTACAAGTTGGTATCAGAGCCTTGGTTTGAGTGAATTGGAGGAACACTCGTGTAACTCCAGTCTCAAATCGAGGAAGGTTTTAAAAGAGAAATTAAAATGGTTTTTAAATTAAGTAAAAGGAGGACGCGGAGATACGATCAGCCGGAGCCAGTAAGTAACCCCAAATTACCATTCATGACATTTGTTTTATTGAGCTTTGATAGAACAGCATACTAGAGTTAGGCTAGGGATCTTCAAGAATTCATGATATTGTTGCCTGATTTGTGATGCCTGTAGCCTAGGGTTCCTTATGGGAGATTCTCAGTGTTCCTCTAGTGGTGAGGGTTGAGCGTTGTTATGCATGTTTCTCTAGGGTGTTGTGGTAGTACTTCATACAAATATGGGTAGGTGTGGAAGGTAGTATGGGCCCGTACTGCTGAAAGCGCAGGACCCATACGCGTATCAGGGAAACCATGATCTCTAGGGTTGGGTTGAGAGAGTTGGATCCCAGGATTGTGGGAAGTGTCTGAGATTTTGTGGTGTTCTTCAGTTTGGAGATCCCGAGGCATGCTAGGAGTGGATCCGGGTCAGGATCGGGAGTAGGAGAGGGAGTTCTGGGCGGGTCTGTGCCGCCCGAGGTTACTGGTCAGATGAGCTCGTGCGAGTGAGATGCGAGGATTCGCGAGATCCTGCATGATGAGGTTGCTGCATTGTTCCGGGCTGAGTTGCCGGAACTTTTTGGGTCGATCAAGACCGTCATGGTGGAGTATTTTGATGAGCGCTATGCGGCTCTCGCGGAGATGGCTGTCGCGGTGGCTACAGTTGCTGTAGCAGCGGCAGGGGGAGGAGCTGGTAGGGATTTTCAATATCGGGACTTCGATAATACGGAGCCTCCCACCTTCGATGGAGTTCAGGACCCGATTATTGCTATGAGGTGGTTATCGGACGTGGAGGGGTGTTTCTTCACGTGTTCATGCCCTGCTGATCAGAGGGCGAGGTGTGCTCTGAACCTGTTGAGGCTCGGGGCGAAGAATTGGTGGAGATTGACTGCGGGGTCATATTCGGATGAGCAGAGGGCTGCGGTTTCATGGGATCAGTTCAGAGAGATGTTCAACACTCGCTATGTTCCGCAAGTGGAGAGGGAGAGATTGGCTCAGGAGTTCCTAGAACTGAAGCAGGATTCGGAGTCGGTGACTGAGATCACTAGGATGTCCACTGAGAGGGCAATGTTTTGCGCTGAGTTCGCTTCGGAGCAGGCTTAGATGTCCCGATATCTGAGTATGCTCAAGGGGGATATCAGACAGTTTGTGTCTGCGCAGAGGTGGGAGACCTTGTTGGAGTTGCAGGAGGCCACCAGGCGGCGTGAGTTAGAGATTGAGTTGTAGTTGCGTGAGCTGAGGCAGGCTCCGGAGCAGTCGCAGCCGGCGCCGAAACGGTCCAAGACCGTTGATGTTAGAGTGGGGGATTTGAGCACCCACACTTGTGGGAAGTGTGGGAGGGGTCACACCGGGGTTTGTAGGTCCGGTGGTGCATGCCGCAAGTGCGGAAAGGAAGGGCACTATGCGAGGGATTGTCGGCAGTCAGCGCCAGTTCGTGATTTGAGGATTTGCTATCATTGCCATCAGGTTGGGCATTTGAGGGTCAACTGTCCACAGCTTGCTGCAGGACCGGTGCAGGCTCCAGCACCGGCCACTTTGAGGATCACAGGTGGAGGTCAGGGTGGAGCGGAGTCCCCAAGGGCTCAGGTTCGTGCTTTTCAGCTTGCGGCAGAGGAGGTCAGGGCAGTGCCGAATGCAGCTGCGGGTATGTTCTTTCTTGATGTCTTGTTATCTTGTGATTATTGTGGTGTAATGTTTATGGGCTAGTATTTTTTTTGGTTTTCGATGTGGTATTCGTCGTTTTGCGGGTTATGGTTTTGATTATGGGTTATTGTTTTGGGGATTCCGTTGATTATCATTCATGAGGGTTATTAGTGGAAGCCCGGCTTTGGATTGCAGGCTGTGTAGCATCTGCTTTCTGAGAAGTGGTTGATGCAGATTGAGTTTCTTTCGAGCAGGTTGATCGGTGTTGATGTGAGATCACATTGAGGTTGTTTATGCTTGTGAGAAGCAGTCCGCGTGTAAGTGTTTTCTTTGTGCTACAGTTGTTCTGGGAGGTCGGTAATGGCGACCGAGGGTTGATAGTTAGTGCCCAAGTGGGGGAGAATTGGAGAATTCTCCGGGAGATCGATGAGTAGTTGAAAGTGTTTAGTTGTTGGGATTCAGCTAGTGTTCTGCCAGCCCAGAGTAAGTGTCGGGCATGCGGAGCGGGATACAGACCTAGGGCATTTGATCGAGGAGGGCTTGGGAGCAGGCCGGGATCGAGTATGTATGATGGAGTTAGAGTTTGGAACCCCTTGAGGGCTAGAACGGTATGCATGGGAGGACTTCCGGGGGGGATAGCTCGGAATGTGGAATGCTAGTTGGGCGGTCCGGATAGATTGAAGGCCAGAAGGCGTACCAGTCAGGCCAAAGGCTCGGAGTACGGTCCAGCCAAACTGAAGGCACTGAGAGTGGTCCAGATTGGCTGAAGGTTCTGAGAGTGGTCCAGATGGACTAAAGGCCTGGTGAGGCGGTCTAGTCATGCTGAGGACTCTGCAGGTATTGTTGGATCAGTTTGAGGTTATGGATTGTGTATGATGCAGTGTGATTGCATTAGAAGGTCTGGCCCCGGGTAGTGATCTTGTTTAGTAGAGATAGTGCAGAGGCTTGAGAGTCTCTGCGAAGAGAGTCAGGGTATGTGTGCTGGATGGATAGCGG
The DNA here is from genome assembly GCF_002870075.4 of Lactuca sativa. Classification (NCBI taxonomy): domain Eukaryota; kingdom Viridiplantae; phylum Streptophyta; class Magnoliopsida; order Asterales; family Asteraceae; genus Lactuca; species Lactuca sativa. The sequence goes on from NC_056627.2 coordinate 195,232,584, forward strand.
ATACGCTAAAAAAAAAGTGGTGTAGCGTTAGGCGAGCATCGTGGCACTTGTCCGAGTGACAGTGTACCTAAGTGGATTCCTTGGTAAAGGAAGAGAGAGAGGTAAGAGGTGTGTAACTCCGAGAGGGAGTGCAAGTTCATGGAAGTGAAAGCGGCAGAGCTGAGTTATGATTACAGTATTTCGAGTATGGTTCTTGAGCAGCGTGTTTGCGACACTGGGATAGAAGCTCATCCGGTTTGGGATGTCTGCTGAGGTCGCGGAGGGAATTCCGCAAGTGTAGAGCCAAGAGGCTCGGAAGGGATGCAGGGAGAGAGTCTTGGACTCTCAGTGTGATTCTGATCAGGGTATTGCGTATGTATTAGTGGTTCATCCTGGGGGATGTTTGAGGATATCATCAGCATAGCGGGTTTTCCCAACCTGAGGGTGCTAGAGCTAGTTCAGCATGTGTATGTGATTGCAAGAGGAGAACTCGTGGGAGTTGCTCTAAGATAGAGAATGGGTCTTTCCGTCGTCATGGAATGGATAGAGTGGGATTCGGATCGGGGTTCCGATGGTTCATAGTTTTAAACCCATATGAGTCGAGTGATGGTTGTGATTTGGAGCAGTGTTGCATCATGAGTAGTACTTAGATGTTAAGTGGAGTTATAAGAGGGTGAAACCGGTGCCCGGTTTGAGACGGTGGTCAGGACACCGTAAGGAAAGAGAAAGTGTGTTTGAGTTCCGATGGGTATGCGTTGAGGGACTTGGACCGGGTAAGGCCAGGTGGCGCGTGTGAGAGTATCTTTGGGATTGAATTGTTGTAGGCTTCGAGTACGAAGCCTAATTTTAGTGGGGGAGAATTGTAACATCGCGAAATATCAAGAGTAGAGTTGAAGGGCTAAAAGAGTAAATTGGGAAAGAGTGACTCGGCGAGTCCATGGATGGACTCGGCGAGTAGAGTCGCGATTTGGTCGCGTGTTAAGTTGCCGACTCGGTGAGTCAATGTGGTGGACTCGGCGAGTAGGCGCTGAGTGGAGAAAACCCTAATTCTCGGGGTTGAGCCGTATATAAAGAACAATATGTTTCCTTCACAGCCCCTTTATCATCCCTTGAGTTCCAGAGGCCTTGATTTCGTGAGGAAACACCATTGTTGAGTGGATTGGAGCTTGGAGTAGTAATTGTTAAAGAAAGTTTGGGAGTTTGAAGGTGTGGAGCAAGGGGCTTTGCTTGAATTCGAGTTTCCTTGCAGTTGGGACGTTCTTTTGAGGGAATATCTCGTTCTTAGGTTGTTGTTATCTTGTTTCTTCATTTTGGGGTTTGAGGGAAGCTTATCTTGGGCTATAATGGAGTCTAGAGGTTAGATCTGAGGTTGCTACCTCAGATCTGAGATGGAGAAGAATCTGAGAGCATGAAAGTCCCTGTGTTGGAGTGTTTAGTGAAGCCTTCATGTTCCAAACCCTAACCCAAAGTGCATAAAGCCTAGATCTCGTTGGATTCACGTAAAGTTTACCACTTTACGTCATGAATGGGTTGAAGGAAGCTAGATCTATGTTTTGGATCAATTGCATGGCCTGGAGTGCTTCTGTATGGATTCTGACCGGTGGTACTCGGCGAGTCACATGGGTGTACTCAACGAGTTGCTTGAAGATGAGCTGGGACTCGACGAGTTGGAAGAACGACTCGGCGAGTTGGATGAAGATGGCCTGGAACTCGGCGATTTGTATGAACAACTCGGCGAGTAGGTTGAAGATAGCCTTAGACTCGGCGAGTCTGTTCTTGGACTCGGCGAGTCTTGTCGAAGAGTCCCAATATTTTCTGGTTGAGTCGAGAACCGGCGAGTCAAGGGATGACTCGGTGAGTTGTGGACGAGTGGACTCAGAGTTGTTGGACTCGACGAGTCTTGGGGTGACTCGGCGAGTTAGGCCGCGGGTTGAGGGAAGTTCTGAGTATGGGGACTCGGCGAGTCATCGGGTTGACTCCACGAGTAGAGTCAGTCAGGGGTTGACCTTGACCTTGTCCAAGGGTTGACTAGTTGTCTTTCAGGGGTATTTTGGTAATTAAGGGTATTTATAGAGTTGAGTGTTTTGGTGTTCAGTGGAGGAGTTCGTGTCGGAGATTAGAGCAGCAGGATCTTATCCTTTCAGCCGACAGTTTAGAGGTGAGTTATCCTCAATATATCAATAGGGTTTAAGGCACCAAGGCTGACCCTTTATCGAATGGAAATCCGGGTAGTTTTCTGTTGTTATGATATTGCGAGATATCGGCCAGAAGGCATTATATGTTGTGGGCCGGAAGGCATTACATGTTGTGGGCCGGAAGGCATTGCGATGTGGACAGGAAGGTCATGGCCTGGAAAGGCGTATGTGCGTAATTAGTATGTTGGTCGAGTTGTAGGGTGATGTTACGCTAGTGATTGGCTAGGCTGGTATCTTGGTTAGGGTAAAGATATGTTATGTGATCTGTTGATCGATTTGCTGACTGTGAACTGTTATATGATTATATGTTATGTGCACGGTTTCTTGGTTTGGAGTGTGACCCGGTATGCATGGTTGTTCTATGTTCTGTTATGTTATGTATGCTTTTTATGTTGTGGGCCGGAAGGCAATATGTTATGGGCCGGAAGACAATATGTTATGGGCCGGAAGGTCGTGGCCTGGAAGGGCGTATATGTGGTTGGTATTTTGGGGGTATCTCACTAAGCTTTCGGGCTTACAGTTGTGGTTTTATGTTTTCAAGTTCTCTGGAGACTGTGGCAAGGCAAAGGCGTGATCGTACCGTTCCTCGCGTTGGTGTTTTTTGATATGGACCTGGGAAATACTCTTTTAAATAATGTATTGAAAACCTTTTTGTAACAACTTATTAAAATGGGTTGTTTTTGAAAAGTTTTAATTGTTTTGAATTTTTGGTCGTTACATGTATGGCTAAGAAGATGAATCGTGAATTGTTGAAATGGTTAAATCAAGAAGATGAGTCATACTTTGTTCCAAAACAAGTCTTAGAGTCATACTCCATGATTGTGCCTTGAGTGACATAATCTTAAGAAGGTTTAAAACACTCGTCATATGTTGAGTAAAATGTTTTTGCTCTTGTACATTTGAAATTGGTAAGTTGTGAGGTCTTGGTAAGGACAAAGACCAAGTAAGACCAATTGTGTGAAGTGTTTATCTTGATAAGAATCTGCACTAACTCTTGAATATTTGTTTTGTCAAGGAATGGTTCATGACAAGAGAATCTTATATGTCAAGAGGGTAGTGGGAGTCTTAAAGATTTTGAAAAGTTTCAAGGATTGATCAAGAATAAACCTGTTGTTAATCACTAGCACGTGACTTGAGGTCTATAACCTATCGTGCTGAAATATTGTTGTTTCTATGCCCAATCCAGTTAAAGTTGACTATGCATATGAGTTCTGAGAGTTCTCGATTTGTTGCATAACAACCTGGAAGTAATGGTAGGCTCTCATGCTGCAGGGTGGCAAGAAATTAAGATTGAACAAGTTCAGCCCCCGTATTAGTTTGGATTTGTCACTAACCTTGTCTTGTGGTTATTGTTTTGACAAATTCACATGGATAGGAACACATACACCATAAAATCTAAGTGTCATAAGGTTTCTCTCTAATTCATGAAAATGATTATGAGGAAACGCTTTCAGTAAGTAGATTTTAAGTAGATAGAAATTTTGGTATTTGCATTCTCAAATTCGATTATGATTACGGCATCCCTCTTCATAGTTCGAATTGTGAGAAATGGAAAAAGTTCTAAACATTTAAGACTTATTGTTGTATGTTCTAAAATTTTTTAGACACACAAGTGAGTTATCTTAGGAAAGGTGTATGAGTTGGAGAGGCCTAGATAAAGTCTTATCGAAGCAACTCGTATCAGAAATCTGAACATTGGTAAGAAAGTCAACAAGTATTGATTTCCTGAAGTCCAGCTTATTTCTTGGTACATGCAAAAGCTAGTGGGAGCATATGTGTTACGTTAAGTGTTGTAGGGTTTGAAAAGTTGTTTTTCTATAATTAAGGGAGAGGAATTCTTACTACATTTCAAATCTAATAGCTTAGATTGATATTTTTAATCAAATTTAGTCAAGAAAATATATGGATGTTATGTTGAAATGGTTCAACATAAGGAAATTCTATTTGTGGGAATATTGTAGCAAGAGACTGGTAAAGTATCACGTCTTTATGTGAGATATTATGAATCGCATCCCATATGCTTTGGGTATAGGATCGATTGCATATGCTATAATATTTATGTTATCCATTTTTCCAAATGCCTAGGGCATTAGGAGGGAAAAGCACTAGAACTAGATATGACTAAAATGATCAAGTAATTTTCAAGGACAATCTGAGGTTTACCAAAGATTGATTCCTCATGGACAGTTGGAAGTATATTGTAAATTTTGGAAAGACCATATTGATATATATTTTAAAAAGAGGAAACCCTTGTTCGGAAATATGGAAATGTTTCCATAGGTGAAAGTTATTCATTAAATCTATGTAAGATTAGAAAGCTTAATGCAAGAAGGATGTTCAAAGGAATGTAATTTAATGTGAGACTTCGTTTCCATGGAATTGCTCTCCATTGGAATACTTTGTGACATCTGTTGCCAAGTCTTTATGAATTTTGTGCATCATCGTTACAAAAGGATCATCACATATATGTTTTGAATCTAACAAATTATAGTAAATTGCAAGAATTTGGTATTCTTACATTTACGGTAAGGATTTGGAATTATGAAATGAGTTTCATTGAAGCTGTTTTCAATTGATTTATTTCAAAAAGAAGGGACCATAGACAAACATAGTGTGCATGCCTGGAGCATGGCATAACTATTTTTTAATTCAAGTATTAAGTTGATTAATTGAAACATTATACAATGCATAATGTGTAATCAACATGGTGATTAGAAAAAAGTTGTTTTGTTTATATTCATACGTTCTGAGACCACATTGGATTCAATTATTCTTGTGTTTCACTTTGCATGTTTGGACTTCCAGAATAACTAGGTTATTCAAACTATCCACAGTCGGTCATACTTTGGAAGTAGGTATTGAAGATAGACTGTCATGAATGGGTTTGTAGATTGTCTAAAACCATTTAGACATAGCACAGGTTTGTTGTAGTATTCATGAGTACTTCTGGAATAAGATTCGAGTATTCGATTAAACCCACACTCATCTGATCACTTCATGGATTTTATCACGAGTGATTGTGAGACTATAATATCTTATATTCTTGAAACCAAGACATGTGAGTTGTAATATACAAGTCGGTTTCACATTGACATATGTAAACGCACAAGTAACTTGATGTTATAAAACATATTGTTGTTTGTGATTTGATGAGTAAGTACAAGCAAGCATTTGAGTTGAAGATTATCCATTCCTTTTACCGAAAGTGGGATAAAAGGGTGTGACAACCTGAAATTTCCATTCTGAACAAACCATATCAAGCCAATAGAAGTTAGAACAGTTTCAGTAAAATTCCAAACTTTGGGTATAAGTTTGAGTATTTCAGCATTGGCACTTAAGGAGATATCAGGAGAGTGGATGCACTAGGGTTTTGTGCAACACTGTTATTCCAATACTCTATGATATTAGAGTTCATTCCAGGAATAAAATATTTTCTGCCAAAAAAAAAATCTCAGGACTATATATAGATATCTGAACCATATTTATTCATTACTTACATTTCCAACTAGAGAAAAGCCGAATTCTCTCTCTCGGATCTTTGGGTTTTTGTCCCAAATCATGAGTACTTCTATCTAGTTATATTATATATCTTAGATTGTATTTTCTAACATAAAAATCAGATCAAAACCCCAAGATTTGGGAGTTTACTGCCCAAGAACAGTTGGAGAGTAAACTCCTTTATAAGGGCCAAAAGTGTGCCCAATGTCCCTCAAAGCCTTGGAAACGAACCTAGAAGTTATTATTACATGTTTAGACCACAAAATCAATTAGAAACCAAGGCTGGAAGTGAGTTCACGGCCAAGGAAGTTCTTGGGCTGTGAACTCAATTGTTAAGTGTCTAAATGCCCTAAAAACCTTCCTTAGGCCAAGAGACTACTTTAGACATGTACCCTAAAGTGTTTATAGCCTAGAAAACATAAGGAATAACAAGGATAAAGGAGTTTACAACCAAGACAAGTTCCTAGGCCGTAAACCCCTATAAATGGGAGAAATGACACCCTAACTCCTTCCTTATGCCTAGAACCTAACTTAGATCATATATTTGAAGTGTTAGGAACCTCAAAACATCAAATGGTACTCCTTACCATGATTTTATGGCCGTAAACTCATGGGGGAGAGGTCCCAAGGCTGTGAACTCCTAAATGGAGTTAAAAAGAAGCCCAAACACTTGTTTAAGCCTAGAAGCACTTCACCACTTAAGTTGTAATAATTATAAGCTTCATTTAGGGACCCTATTGAGAGTTTACGGCCAGGAGTTTACTCCCCTGGGCCGTAAACTCCAACACACTTGGTCTATTGACCATAAACTTCCATATAAGGTCTTGCACTCCTTTGTTGCAACCCATTAGCCTCCTAGCACTTGACCAAAGTGTTTTCCTCATATTAGGATGTTTATACATGTTTAATTAGTGTTATAATCACTAATTGTTTATATACATATGTCTTCATATGTAATTAGGACCATTGTGTGTGTCTAAAGTCTTCACTTAACACCTAGCAGTCCTAACTCTTCAGTTCATCCGTATCACCCACAACAGGTGGGTTCATACCCCTTAATCAATGTTTTAACTGTTTTTAAATGTTTTATGGGGGGGATACAAGTTGAATCATGCTAGTTACTATATCAATCACATGTGATTAGTAAGCAGCATACAAATGAGTGGTTACTCATTAGCCGTTTTACCAAACAGTTTACTCCAAATGTTTTTCATAAAGACTTTACGTGTTTAAAACTCCTTATTACACTATACATTTTACTCTGTATGTTTCATTTCAAAATCATTTACAATTGTGTTTCAAACAAATGTTCTTTATACTAAACTATTTTATGAAACCCATGCCTTCAAACCGTTTTCTAGATTGACAACAAGTCAATCTTTTCTTACATAATAATTATGTTCAAAGGTTTTACAAAACTTATTTTATTCTTTTATATTATCAATTGCATGCCTATATATGTATAGATATATACGAAATGTTTAAAAGACTTACGAAGTCTATCCACCCTATTTCCTTTTCCTCAATTTGGATGTGGTCTGGTGGGATATCGGGTATCCGTCCGAAGGTCGTTTAAATATTAGTTATATATCATATGTACATATATAGTCATAAAGGCCCTTCCAGTTCAACCAATGCCCTTGGGTAGCAAGGGTATACATCCATGTCTATACGTACTAGTTAGATTACTAGTAAACTACCATGGGGGTAGTTTAGGAAGATACTAGAACTACAACTAGAACGCGATATCATACAATGAGTCAGTTCATTCATGAGTCAATACTTGCTAGATAGAGAGCACATACATTACAGCTAGCACATTATAGTACATTACTATACCTGCTAGAGAGAGAGAGAACACACATTTCAGCTAGCACACGTGGAACATTCCAATACATTACTATACTATTACATAGTTGTGTTTACATGATTACACTTACATGAGTACGCTTACATATACATAGGACAGACATCACTAAGTGCTATAGCATGGAGCTAGTGCAGGATCTATCTATACCAATGAATCACAACGCATTGTGATAGTTATATCGAGTATACATGATCATAGTAATGTGGATGCTCACGGCTTGCATACATGCAAGGGTCGTGGGTAGGTCCCAAAATCCCTTTCACAGGGGAGCATTTAGCCTGGGATCTCGACATCACATTATACCTTATCCCTCAAATAAGGCAGTTAAGTACCTATGTAGTTATTTATTACAAATGCTACAGTACATAGAAGAATTACCCTAGACTTAAGGTAATTGGTACGGTTGTAGTTCAACACTACACTATAGTACTATTTCATTTTCCCATTACATTCACTTTGTGAACATTCACACGACGCACGATAATGTAGAAACTATATTTTTGGTTAATGATAGTCAGACTTGGGAAAATACACACTCTTACAAGAGACACACTTAGACACTAGATGCCTTGGTAGAAGGCTACATATAGATCAGTTAAGTCTTGGTAGAAAACTCCTTGTTATAATAGTAGGAATCATAGGGATTTCTAGAGTTTGTCAAACGTTTACAGTTGTTTTACAAACATTTTCATACTTATAATTCATATACATTTTCGATACTACAATTCATATACATTTTCAATACTACAGTTGTTATACATACAAATACTTACATACAAATTAAGACACTAAAATACTTATGATCTCACCAGCTTTAAAACTGATACTCTCTTTCAAAATAAATTGTATCCTCAGGTCATCCATAGACAGGTACCAATGCAAGGTTTAGAGAAGATGGAGCTCGTTCAAGACTCATCTTTCATTTTGTTTAAACTTTAGTGTGCATTATAATTTGATAGAACACACTTGTATAATAATTATATTATTAATGCAATGGATGATGTAGTTGCTTGTTTACTACTTTTCATTGTTGTGATACTGTACATGACATCCTCCACCCCAGAACATTTCTGCCGTTCTTGGTTTTGGGGTGTGACAAAGGGATATCTGTGAGCCTCTCGATGATTTGGTGATGACAACCCTAAGCGCTTGGCCAAGCCTGGACTGATTTGATTTTTTCAATTACTCAGTCGTCATAAATCGGAAATCGGTAAACAAAAGATGGACAAATTGAATGATTATAATCCATGTCTCATGTCCATATGATATCTAGAATGCAGGAATATATGATCCCTTATCTAATGGACGCGTCATTGACTAGGTCAAAGTTTGTCAACGAGTTTTAAGAGCTACGATTGTTGGTCGGTATTTTGGAGTCGTACTTGCAATAATGGTTATTAGGCTTATCCAAGTGGGAGACTATTCGATTAGGTGTCTAAGCCCATAACTATAATTGGTATGTACTTGACCCGAGAGTAGCATGGTCCATTTCGGGTGCATATCATCAGGACAATTTGATAGGATGGATACTTGAGTAAGAGGTTACTTATGATTTATTATTATTATAAGTTCTAATATATTAATCTAAAATCATATTTTTTAATTAGTATTGATCAAGAATTAATTTGGAATTAATTATGTGATCAAAAGAGACTAATTAAATATATGGGGATTGATTTGGGAAATCAATGATTCTTATAGTGTGGGCCAATTGTTATTTAGGATGGGATAACCCAATATGGTAGTCCATGGATAGTCCATGGAGGTTGCACCTATGGAGCCTATGTAATATGAAAGGTCATGGGAATTAGGGTTTGCATGGATGTAACCCTATACTTTGCCACACTATAAATGGACTCCCTTAGCACCCAAAATCGATCACTAGAGTTCTTGGAGTTTATTTGATCTGATTTTGGAGCTAGCAACATCTCTCTCAAGTTCTCCTTTGTCCTATGTGTGCTGTGAAGTGTTTGAGGCATCACACTTGGGGTGCTAAGTTCTTAAAGGCCAAATACAACAAGTTGTACAAGCTACATAAAAAGGTAAACTCCTAACAAGTATTCAATATTGTTTATGTCAATTGTATGCTAGTTGTTGGCTTAATGCTTTGGAAACAACATTGCATTTATTCTTAAAGAAAACATAGATCCAAAGCATTTAGGGTTGTATGTGCACCATAGGATGTTTTAGTATACTAAAACCCAACAATACACAAGATTCATCTTCACTTCTTAAGAAAGTAAACTCTTTAATTTTCTCATCAAAGCAAGGATTCCATCTGCGAGAAGCTTGTTTCAATGCATAGATTGGTTTTTCACGCTTACACACCCTATTGGGGTACTTAGCATCCATAAAACCCTCTGGCTGACTCATGTAAACAACCTCAACCAACTTTCCATTAAGGAAAGCAGTTTTGACATCTATCTACCAAATTTCATAATCAAGAAATGCAGCTACGGCTAGCATATCCCTAATTGATTTAATCTTAGCCACTAGTGAAAAGGTCTCATCATAGTCAACCCTTGGGGTTTAAGTAAAGCCATTCTCAACCAGTCGAGCCTTGAAAGTGTGTACCTTTCCCTCCATGTCGGTCTTCTCCTTGAAGATCCAATTGAATCCATCCGTCTTACAACCTGGTACATCAACCAAATTCCAAACTTGGTTGCCATATATGGACTTGATCTCGCTATCCATTGCCTCTTTCTACTTGGAAAACTCAGGGGCCACCATTACTTCGTTATAGTTAGGAGGTTCATCCAAAATTACCGGTGTGCTATCACTAATAAACGTATCACCTTCTATAGTTATATGGAAACAATACAACACAGGCGGAATGCTAACTCTACTAGAAAGACGAAGAGGTAATGACTTGCCAGTTAGTTCAACAAGAATTTGTTCCTCAGGTTGAGTGCTAGTGTTAGAGGTTCCTTCATCGTTTGACTCTTGAATTTCTTCAAGATCAACTGTACTCCCACTGTCCTCATTGCATATGAGCTATCTCTCGCAAAAGACTCCCCTTCGTGCTACAAAGACCACGTTTTCGCTAGGTCTGTAGAACAAGTATCCAAAGGACTTTTGTGGGTAGCCGATGAAAATACATCTCTCACTTTGAGGTTCAAGCTTGTCGTGAGTCTCTCGTCTAACGAAAGCTTCACAACCCCAAACCTTGATATGTGCCAACTAGGGACCCATCCATGTTATGACATCCATCAAAATTCGAGTCGGTTCCAGGTTTGAATAAACTTAGTTGCACGTATAGGCACGGCATATGCTAGACATAGTAGCTAGAAGCTATATTAAAACCTACTAGAAACATGGAAACAACTAGAATGAAGGATAGTGTACTTAGATTGCACAGTTTTTTAACTTTAAATTTTTGTTTTTATTATTGTTCTATAATCTATTATATAAAACATAAGAAGAAAGTTTTACGTGGATGTAGCGGGTAAACAAGCAACAAACTGTGTGGCAACCCCTTTTTGTATGGAAAAACTAATTCTTTTAAAAACAACATCTATAGATCATGGAGTAATAACATTACTATGCATGACCCGTTGGACTCCATTGTGTCGCTCCACAGTTTCTGGCTCAAGGAAACGAAAAGTATCAAATGCAAAGGGTATTAATGTTTGTTGATTTTCCATGCACGCTTTCGCATGTTTTGCCACTTTGCTTGATGCAGCTTTTAAAGCAGCTTACCCTACAGTGAAAACCCTACTCCCCAGGCCCACAATAGGGGAAACCGTTGTTAGATCCATGCATGCATGTTTTCCTCCAGCCCATCCAAATACTAAAACATCTGCTGGTCTAAGCGTTAATCTTCCATTGAATGGGTCAGTCTAAAAATTCACATGTGCCTATTTCTTGGCGGAAACCCCAGCGCGCCTAAATATGTCGAAAAGAACATCCCTAACCAGATCGTGTCGGTACTTGAGACACAGGAGCTCTTTACATTGAATTGTATGCTCCCCAAAGCGGTCCAAGCATGCCTTACAACAAACAAGGCAAGTATCGTTAGCCGGAAATAAAGGGATCATAAGGTGATACTTGAGGATGGAACGAAACTCCACTAGCGATATATGTTGGCCAAGACCGTCAACAGGAATAGTCATAAGGAAATTTTGAGCATGTGGGGCCCTTAGACATTCAAAAATTGCTTTCTGCCTAATCGTCATGTCGAAGTGAACTTTGATGTCTTGGACAATTTTACTAAAAAGGGCACTCGCCAATGAATGTTAGCTTTTGGAGGGATGTTGCCCTTATTAGTGAAATCGTTGAAATAAAAGCCCAGAATTGTATCATGAAGACATGCCAAAACACAAACATAATCTTAATCCATACCATATATGCTGCTATTTCATAATATGTGGTCTTGTAACGCCCACGATTGAGCTCATGAGGCCACAAAAGCATAGGAGCAAGCCTCTACTACTGAGTACAACCCCAAACCACCAAGCCTAATTGATAACGACGTCTCGTAGGAACTTAAGTCAAATTTGAAACTATTATTAGTACTTGGTTTCTTCAATTTCATGTGAATCTCAGGACCACTATATAGAAATGCCAATAAACCGAGAAAAAGAAATTAAAACATTATTTCAAACTTGAATAAGAGTTAGGAAACCCAAAAAGTATTTGAAGTCTAAAAAATTCAATTTGTTTTGATATCCAAAGATTAACAAATTTCTTAAAACCCTAAAAGTCCTAAAAACCTAAATTTTTATAAATCTAACATCAAAATTTTTAAAAATGGTTATGAACCTTATAATAACATCTTAGAATAATTAATATTTGGAAATATAATCAAGTAAAATATAATTTAAGGTATCAACATATATCCCTAATTATTAGTTTAAAAATCAAGAGTTTTAAGAATTAAAACTAAAGCAAAAACACATTTTATATAATTGGATAATTTTATAAAAGCTAAGGATTTAAAATTTAAAATATTGGAAATGAGAGGGAGTCCCTCTCATCCACAAAAGTTTGCCCTACATCACCCAAGACCACTCACTTCCCAAGTTTCAATCATTTTGATCACTTCCACACTCGTTTCCTTCCTCACTTCTCTTTCTAAAAATTTTCTCTCCTTTCTCTCTAGACAAATACGAACTTAGAAGTAGAATAACCAGGAGATATTGTTATATTCGATTCTTCATGAGCTCAGATACATCTCTGTATTTTGGTGGCCAATTTTGGTGGAGAGAAACCCCAAACAGATGACGAGATAGATTGGGTATCCAGAGAGACAAAATCTCTTTTCTCTCTTTTCTTCTCTCTAAAACCTCCATTCTTTCCCTCAATGAATTAGCTTAAAGTCCAACCAATTTTCAGCAAATATCCCTCATTTTACTCAATAATATTCATCATTTGAAGTTGATCTTCAAGGTAAAATCAATTTCCTTACATTTTGTTCACTTTTCTTAAAAAAATATCTTGTTTTCTTGCATTTTTCTCCATTTTCTACACCATTCTTTATGAACGTTTATATGTATGTTCATGAATGTCGAATTTGATGGTGTTGGTGGTGGGATTTCATCCAAAAACAACATGCATGTTGTTAGAAGGTGAAATCTAATGATCAAAACCTAAATCAAATCCATCAACTTGAGTTTTACAAGTTTTAAAAATCCAAAACCACATGCATTGAAGTTTTTTATTTGGAGAAATCATTTTGAACAAAATAAGTTCATTCATGGTCTTCAAATCATAATGGATGTGATGAACATCAAAATTAAAGGTTTGGTAATCAAAGTACATTGTTAAGAATTCTTATAAAGGATTTATTCACAAATAAATATCTAAATATCATCTTCTACTCGAATCTGATTTTTTCTAGAATCCAACCTACTAATTAAAATCATCTGGAAATTTTGGGGAAATAAATCATTTTTCTCGATTTATTGTAATTTTTTCAAAAAGATAGAGAAATAATTCTCATAAAATGCTTTTTATGGTCAATAAATTCTTGTAAATTTCTGATATGACATATGCATTGATTAAAGATGTTTGATAAAGTTGCATGTATTTATATGATTGTTTTCTATTTAAGTTTGATCTTATTTTTGTTGAAGAAAAACAATTTGTAAAATCCATGTCTTTATTTCAAAAACCATGTTTGATAATTTTTGCACCTTATATACATCATAAAAACTCCATGTAAAAATTTATGGACTTTTCCATGAATGTTTCTTATTTTTACCGATTTAATAATGATTTAAGGGATTTAATTGATAATAAATAACTACACTTGTTCAAAAATTATAACAAAATATCATAATATGTTAAAATATATATTAAGTGTAAAGAAAAAGTTGGGTGAATTTTTCTTACTTTTAAGTAATTGTTCATGAATTAATGCTTATTTATGAGAAGAAATAAAGGAAAAATAGTTAAACTATTCTAAAAATCACATAAATCATTATAACTTCTTGTATTACATTTTAAACACAAATAAGAATTTTGGTAAACTTTCTAAATTGATTGATATTTGTTTGCATTTTTAATAAACTAAATACACAACGTTCATAAAAGCAGGTTAAATTGTCAAAAAACCAATTTTGATATTTTTCTTAGATTATATACATTGTATATAAGCTTTTCAAAAATATTGTAAATTTTTATTAACTAGTTTCTGTTTTTGTTGTGTTTGTGAGGATTCAAGTGGTTAAATAATAGAAAAATATCTATACATATCTAAAATCCATGGAAACTTTTCTGGATGTCCTTGACTTCAGCTGAAACACACATAAAAAGTATGGTGATTTTTAATTATTGTTTGATATTTAATTAAAATTTATTGGTGCAAAAGATATTTAAATTAGAAAACCAAGTTTTATTGATCAAAATTGGCATTTGTTAATTTTCCCAATTTAGGGACACTATGAAGAAGTAACACGAAAATTTTAAGAATTTTCCATGATAATTTACTATTCTCCTCAATTTTATGATACTTTCAAGAAATTAAATTGGTGAAAAATAGTTTCACAAATTCAAAATTCAAGAAGATTTATTTTAATGCCTTTGACTTCGGTTAAAACTGAAATACTAAGTTTGGGAAACTTTACAACTTATTCGATTTAGTTTTGAATATTTAACCATTTGAAACGTTTTCCAAATATAGGATTTAGTTTTGAATAGTTACACTTCAATTGACACTACCAAAAATAGGATTTTTAACTTAAATTTGTTATTTAACAAATTGATCCTTGGAAATCTGAAATTATATAAAAAGGTTTGTAACTTATACAAAAACAAATTTTGACACAATATTTATTGGATTTGGTGTCTAAGCCCATAACTATAACCGGGCTGTACTTGACCCGATTGTAGCATGGTCCTTCTTAGGTTGCCTTCACCAGTGCGACTTGATAGGATGAATTTTAAGAATAAGTTTGTTATGGTTTATTAATATATTACAAGTATAATATATTAGTATGAAACCATATTATTTAATTAGTATTGATCAAGAATTAATTTGGAATTAATTTTGTGATCAAAAGAGACTAATTATATATAGGTGATTGATTATGTAAATCGATCATTCTTGTAGTGTAGACCAAGGATCCATGATCATGTAGGTGGGCTAAACTAATCCATGGATAGTCCATGGAGGTTAAACCCATGGAGCATCAGAATGTGGAAAGTCATAGGTTATTAGGGTTTGCAAAGTTTAACCCTATCATGTGCAACACTATAAATAGAACCCCCTGGAGCCAAAATTGGCTACACCATATCTTAAAGATAATCAACTTATTCTTTCAAGCCCCCTTTTGCATTTTGGTGTTTGTGAACCAATAGAGGCATCACACCTAAGGTGCTAAAGCTTTCAAAGGTCAAGAACTCTACCCTACTCAAGAGGTAAGCATCCAAACTAAAGTCTTATATTATATAGCTTCAAATGTTTGCTAGATAGGTTGAATGCTTTGGAAAAACAAAATTCACATATAATTAGAGAAAACATAGATCGAAATCATTTAGGATTGTATATGCACCATGGGAGTGTTATAGTGCTCAAAACTCAATAGTGGTATCAGAGCCTGGGATAATTTTCTATTATATTTGATGATTACTATTATTTGAAAGCTCAAAAAAGTGAAATTTTTTCCTTTGACTGGTGAACTCCCCGAGTACATGAACAAAATTCGACTAGTCCACTCAATAAACAGGGCAACTCAGCAAGTCAGAGTTCATGCACTCGACGAGTTGAAGGCATTGTTTGTAGAATTTCGAGTTTCTTGGCCTGGTGTGGATTAGGAACACTACCACAAACTTCTTTAGTTCATTGGAATTTTTTTTTTTATGATGTAGTAGTGCTTGTACTCATCTAACCACAAGATAATTGGCAAAGTTTTAAAATAATTGTTGTTTTATATGATAGTTGGCAAAGTTTTTCAAATTGTTGACTTAGAATTGTCTTAATTATGAGTTTAGTTAGATCATGCATTATGTGATAATTTAGTTGTTAGAAAAAATGATCTAATTGATTTTTAATGACCTCCATAACTTGTCCTCAAGTTATGGAAAATGAAAGGTCTCTTCATTAAAATCAAATTAAACTCATAGGTTATGAATGTGAAGATTTTTAACAAGTTTCAAAACTTGCCCTCAGTAAATGAAACTTTAATTCCAACGCTAGAGTTTTAAAAGTTAAAATTCAACCCTTATACTTTATAATATTATAAGTTTAATATATATATATATATATATATATATATATATATATATATATATATATATATATATATATATATATATATATATATATATATAAACAAGTCAGTCTTACTGTTGGTAGGCCTCATTCATGAAGCCGATCTATAAGTTGGGTAAAAGTTTGCCGCCTATAAAATGGTGGTTTAATAGTTGTCCATTCTCTCTCATTAAATGTATAATGATAAATATAAAGTAACTAAACTTTTATTAAATTCCCAGCATTAGTTACTTTAGGAAAAATGTGAAAATGGTGCTAATCCTTGAAAATACACTTTGCACCTTTGTTATGTTGTTAGTGGAGCGTGTGTGGTTAACAGGCACACTAATATGGAACTGAAAATGTGTGGCAAAGGGTAATCTTGTGTTAATCATCGATCAATGAAGCGTGTGTGGTTAACCGGAACATTGATTTGGTGAACTGTAACATTTGGTGTACCAAGCTAATTTGCATGGTTATTCACACCATGTTTGTGATCCTCGGCATCCCAGTTACAAACTTAGAGGGCACACCGAGATTTAAACATGCCATTGAAAAGTTGAATGAATCTCAAAGATCTAGGAATTTCAAACCAATTAAAACTTAATAATGTATTTCGTTTTCCTTGGAGGAAATTTGTAAATTGTCATTTACCTACCTTCAAATATTTTAGAATTGGATTACGACATCCCTCTTCGTAATTGTAGAATATTGTGTTGGGTCCTGGCCTTAATATTTCATATTGGGTGTAATATTAAGGATTATTATCTAATCAAAACTTTTTTCTTATTCTTTTCAGATGTCTATGTCAAACATTGCTTCTACACCAATTGCTTTAGGCTCTTTCTCCCTCATGAACCGATGTGGGAGGGTCATTTTCGATGGCTCGAATTTCAATGACTAGATTCATAACCTCAGAATGGCTATTCGTTATGAGGAAAAATACTATGTCCTTGATAAAGAGCTAAAGGAGATTTATGTAACCACTGCTAATCCTCAACAAATCACTGAACATACTACTCATGAAAGGGATGCGACAAAGGTGTCGTGTCTTTTGATTGCAACCATGACTAAAAAGCTATAGAAGTCCTATGCGGACTACTATCCCTATAAAATGTATCATGATTTGATGGAAATATACCATCAAAGTGCTCGGTAGGAGAGGTATGAGATCATTGCCTCCATGATCACAACCAAAATGAAGGATGGTGAACCCATCACGGCCCACTTGCAAAAGATGCAGAGATTCGTGGACCACTTGCTTAAATTGAATGTCAATTTTGATGAAGAGTTTGTAACGTCCCAAATTTCAAGCCCGAAAATTTCATTTTTAAATTAACAATTCCATAAACATTTTTACCAAGATATTTTCGAATAAACAACACGTCACAAAATCATATTGTTGTGTCACAAACCATAACGTCAAAAGTAATAAAATTAGAGTATAGTCCCAAAAACTCCTTGCGGAAATCCATGTGTGTGTGTGTGATGCGCTGCTACACCACTGACTCCTTTCCCTTCGACGAAGAGGTACCTGAAACCAAAACCAAAACTGTAAGCACGAAGCTTAGTGAGTTCCCCCATGATACCACATACCATATAATATCGTCGGTATCTTTCAACCGGTAACCTTAATCGGTATCTTTCAACCAACAACCAACATCGGTATCTTTTAACCGGCAACCAACATCGGTATCTTTTAACTGGTAACCAACATCGGTATCTTTCAACCTGTATCTGTCATCGGTATCTTTCAACCGGTAACCAACATCGGTATTTTTCAACCGGTATCCATCACCGGTATCTATCAACCGGTATCTGGGGACTATTTCACCCCTACTACTAGCATACAATCTACAGATATAAACATACAGTCAGGCAAATCCGGGTACTGACCTACCCTGGGGTCCTAAGGACCACTGTTAGGGAAACTAATCCCTACTGTACACATAACATATCATCAAGATAAATCTCATAACCAACACATAACCAGACCAAGATATTTATCACAAAGATCATTATCTTCCAAATACTCCTTTTTTGTGGGCCGACATTGTGGCCTTAGACCCGCCCCCACTGGAAGGTAACTCACTCGTAGTAGCTGCTGATCTCTGCGGGAATCCTCTGACTGCTTCCGCTGCTGCTTCGGAAATCCTCCGACTATAATTCCCACAAAACACTTAGTCATACACCACTAACTGTTCTTAGGGTAAAATGACCATTTTACCCATGACCAAGTCAAAGTCAAAGTCAATTTCCAGTTGACTTGACTCGCCGAGTTGGCTCGCCAACTCGCCGAGTCCCTATCCTTCCATTTGACCTGATACCCGTCTCTACCCGTCGAGTTAGGCGATAACTCAAAGAATTTTCCTTCCAATTGAACATAGACTATATCTTCATCTAAATCGCCAAGTCGTATGAACAACTCATCGAGTTCAACTTCAACTGATACTCAGGTCCTGTCCTTGACTCGCCGAGTTGTATGAACAACTCGTCGAGTTCATCTTCATCCTTAAGAAAACTGCCTTGGACTCGCCGAGTCTGCTCATGCGCTCGCCGAGTCCCATGAATTTCAGAATAATGACTTAGTCCGGAATGTTGGGTCACTCCCCGGGACCCTCTAAAACCTTTCCACACTGAACTAGGTCCTTTCGTACCTAAACTGATATGGGACAGAAACCTTGGACTCGCCGAGTCCAAGAATGAACTCGTCGAGTCGGTCACATCCTCTCACTAAATCTTCGATTTCCGATGTACAACCCTTGATCAAAAGATAGACATATGCTTCCACAATCGACCTAGCACATCAAGTTACAACCTTTACGTGCTTGCATGACACTTTGATCTCAAAAGATCCTAAGACAAGCTCCAACAATGCATGGGGCCTTCTCTGAGTGCAAGAGCCACTCCTTTCTGCCTTGCAACCCCTCTAATGACCTAGATCTTAAACATCAACCCCCAACTATACTTGCAATCATGGTTGGTGACCAAAATGGTTTAGAAAAGCCCTAGAACTCCACAAAATGGGATCTATCAAAAGAACAAACAAGGTATAGACTTTACACTTTCTTTAGACTGCAAACGATTCTCAAAATCGGATCCTTCTAGCATCCTCTTGATCCTTCGAGCTTTTCCTTCCTTCCTTGGATCACAAAAGCACCAAAATCACACCAAATGCCTTAAATTACTTCAATAACGGCTAGGGTTTGCTATGGGGGTCTTCTAGGAGAAAATGGGACAAAGGAGGCCGAGTTAAGTTGTTTAAATATGGTTCAAACCCCCAGGTTAGGGTTTTTGTCCAGACAGGGCCTACTCGCCGAGTCGGGGACCCGACTCGTCGAGTCCATTGCTTAAACCTCGCGTCTCATCCCCCTTCTACTCGACGAGTCGGTCCTTCAACTCGCCGAGTCCAAGGCCAAAATGCAAAACATTTTAAAGAATTAATCAAAGAATATGTACCAAAAACCAGGTGCTACAAATCTCCCCCTCTTATTTTAGACTTTGTCCTCAATGTTTGCTGCTCGATCCTGGAACAGCTCGGGTTAATGCTCCATCATCTCGTCCGCCAGCTCCCAAGTCCACTCTGAACCCTTTCGATGTTGCCATTGAACCTTCATGACTTCCACTCTTTTTTTCCTCAAATCCCTCGACTTCCGGTCGAGGATTGCCATAGGTCGCTCAATATAGTTCAGGTTGTCGTCGACCTGAATGTCCTCCAAGGGCACCACTGCTGAGTCATCCACCAGGCACTTTTGCAGCTGGGAAACGTGGAAAGTGTTGTGGATCTGACTGAGTTTGGCTGGCAGATCCAGCCTATACGCCACCTTGCCCACTCGGTTTATAACCCTAAATAGTCCAATGTACCTGGGTCCCAACTTGCCCTGTTTCCTGAATCGGATAACGCCCTTCCATGGCGATACTTTTAGGAGAACCATATCCCCGACCTGGAATTCCAGGTCACGGCGCTTATCGGTATAACTTTTCTGCCGACTCTGAGCAGTCTGAGGCCTGCTCCGAACCTGGATCCTCTTTGTCGTCTTGAGCACTACTTCGATGCTCCACATTACCCTCTGGCCAACCTCGCCCCAACATATTGGGGTCCTGCACTTCCTCTCGTACAAAAACTCGAAGGGAGGACGATCGATACTTGCGTGATAACTATTGTTATAGGAGAACTCCGCCAAAGGGAGGTAGGTATCCCAACTACCTTCGAAGTCTAAGACGCATGCTCGCAGCATATCCTCCAGAGCCTAGATGGTCCGCTCGCTCTGATCATCCGTCTGAGGGTGAAAGGCGGTGCTAAAATGCAGACGAGTACCCAGCTCGTCGTGAAACTTCTTCCAAAACCTAGAAGTGAACCGCACATCTCTGTCTGAAATCACCAACACAGACACCCCGTGTCGTGCCACCATCTCCCTGATATAGATGTTGGCCAGCTTCTCAGCCGAGATGTTCTCCTGAATCGGAATAAAATGAGCGCTCTTGGTCAATCGATCGACGATGACCCAAATCGAATCCACCCCTCGCACGGTCCTGGGAAGCTTTGTGATAAAATCCATCGTAATGTCCAATGGTTGTGTCTTGCCATGTGGCCTCTGGTGCTTGGCCTTGACCTTCCTGCAGGTCAAGCACCACTCCACGTACCATGCTACATGCCGTTTCATGAAGGGCCAACAATAGTCCAGGCGAAGATCCCTATACATCTTCGTTGCCCTGGGATGAACGCAAAATCAAGATTTGAGCGCCTCCTCCATCAGAACCTGACGCACACCCCCATGGTAAGACACCCACACCCTACGGTGTAGTGCCAATAACCCTCGGCTGTCATAGTCGAAGGAGGAAACATGCCCCACAATCTGCTCGCTCTTCCGATGTTCCTCCTTCATAGCCTCCTGCTGGGCCTCCCGAATCCGCTCCAAAAGCGGAGTCACCACTGTCATCCTCAGACAGATATCCCTGATCGGTGCTGCCTTGCGGCTAAGCGCGTCGGCCACCACATTGGCCTTTCCCGGATGGTAAAGGATCTCACAATCGTAATCTTTTACCTCATCAAGCCACCGACGCTGCCTCATATTCAGATTTGGTTGGTCCATCGGATACCTCAGGCTCTTGTGGTCCGTGTAAATCGTACAACGAACCCCATAGAGGTAATGTTGCGAAATCTTAAGGGTGAACACAACAGCCCTAGCTCCAAATCATGCATCGAGTAATTCGCCTCGTGAGGCTTCAGCTGCCTCGAAGCGTAAGCAATGACATGCCCTCTCTGCATCAATACTGCGCCAAAACCCGAGATGGACGCATCACAGTACATGACGAAATCCTCCATGTCCTCTGGCAGGGCCAAGATTGGCGCCTTGCACAACCTTTGCCTTAATGTCTCGAATGCAGCCTGCTACTCAGGCCCCCAACGAAATACCACGACCTTCCTCGTTAGCCTGGCCAGGGATACGACTATCTTGGAGAAATCCTGGATAAATCTACGATAGTAGCCGGCTAACCCTAGGAAACTTCTAATCTCATATGGAGACCTCGGAACCACCCATCTCATCATGGCCTCCACCTTGGCCGGATCCACTAAAATCCCGTTCTGGTTGACAAGGTGCCTAAGAAACTGCACCTCATGCAACCCAAACTCACACTTGGAGAACTTAGCATACAAGTTCCCCCTCCTCAAGTTCTCCAGAACCTCTCGCAGATGCTCCTCGTGCTCCCTCTACGTCTTGGAATAAACCAAGATATCATCAATAAACACTATCACCGACCGGTCTAAGATTGGTCTACACACGCAGTTTCATTAGGTCCATGAATGCGGCAGGAGCATTGGGGAGCCCGAAGGGCATCACCACAAACTCGTAGTGGCCATAGCGCGTACGGAACATCGTCTTCTGTACATCCTCATCTTTGAACCTCATCTAATGATATCCTAAGCACAGATCAATCATGGAAAACCAAGATGCTCCCTGTAACTGGTCGAAGAGGTCATCAATCCTCGGGAGCGGGTAATGGTTCTTCATCGTTACCATATTCAATTTCCGATAATGTATACACATCCAGTGCGACCTGTCTTTCTTCTTCACAAACAAAATCAAGGCTCGCCAGGGTGAACTGCTCGGTCTAATGAATACCTTGTCTAACAGCTCCTGCAGCTGTGTAGACAACTCCTGCATCTCAGGAGGAGCCAACCGATACAGTGCCTTGGTTATCGGAGCCGCACCAGGGACCAAGTCGATTCTGAATTCCACTTGCCTCTTTGGAGGTACCCCGTGCAACTCCTCAGGGAATACATCCTCAAACTCCGATACTACGGGCACATCGCCCACCGTCACCCTACCCGCCTCCCGGGTATCCATAATATAGGTGACATAACCTGCGCAACCCTGCCAAAGGTAGCTCCTATGCCTCGCTGTAGAACATAATGCTGGTCCTCGCTGTAGCCTTTGGCCCTCAACCACCAGCTCTCCCCCACTGGGGGTCCTAATCCGCACTGACTGCTGCATGTAGTCGATCATTTCCCCATTGGGGCTCAGCAGTCCCTACCAATAATGACGTTGTTACCCCACAAATGTATGGGAACCAAGTCCACCAGATAACGTTCCTCGAACAGCCTCAAAACACAATGCCGGTAGACCTTCGACGGTCGTACCGACCGGTCATCCGCAATCTCGACCTCTAGAGGGCAATCCAACATGCCTGAAGACTCTGGAAACTTTTTGCTAAGCGCAAGAGAGACAAATGATCGAGTGGCACCCGAATCAAACAAAACCTAAACTGGGATACTGTTCACATGGAACGATCCTAAACAAGGCATATGATATATCAAAATCACAGCGACAAACTATAAAAGCATAAGGATAAGAAATCATACCCGTCAACACATCAGGGCAGCGCGTGCCTCCTCGGCTGTCAGCTGAAATGCTTGTCTCCGAAAAACTGGAGCCTCCATCTTGACCTTCCGGCCATCCACAACCCGTCCTGTCACTAGAGTCAGCGCCACTACTGGCACCGCTGTTGCGGCCAATCTAGGGCAATTGGCCTTTTATGGCCCTACTGATTGCAATGAAAGCAAATCAGGTCTGACATCTGTATCGCCGGAGTAGAGGCAGTACAATCTTTGCGAAAATTCCCAACCTTGCCGCACTTATAGAAGCCTGAACCCGGCCCAGTGTGTCACACCCCAAAACCAAGAACGGCGGAAACGTTCTGGGGCGGAGGACGTCATGTAAAGTATCACAACACAGTAAAAGTAAATAAGCAAACAACATCATCCATTGCATTAAATATATAATTTTAATACAAGCGTTTTTTGTACAGTTATCGACACCAAAAATAATGTAAATCAAAATAATAAGATGAGTCTTGGATGCGCTCCATCTTCTCAAAAGCTGGCCTCGGTACCTGTCTACTGATGACCTGAGAATACAAGTTATTTTGAAAGAGTTTATCAGCATTAAGCTGGTGAGTTCATAAGTATTTTAGTGTTGATGTTTGATATCAAAAACGTTTGAACCTGTCTCAAGCGTAAGTTTGTAAAATGTAAGTAAATGTTTGTAAGTGTTTGTAAAAGTTTGAATTTATCAGAAAAACCTATATTTTCTATTAAAGTAGCCTTCTACCAAGGCTTAACTGTTTTGTATGCTCGTTTGTTGTAAAAGTGTGTAATTTCCCAAGTGTAACTATCATTTAACGAAATATAGTTTGTACATTTATGTTTAAGTGAAATAATCACTAAAAATATGTAATGGGTAAATCATTGTAGTACTGTAGTGTTGTATTACAAGAACTACTGCTGTACTAACTACCTTAAACCGGATTTATATTAAGGTATTATGTGATAAATTGCACCATACTATCGACTGGTAACAACGGCATACGAATGGTCGTAATAATGGAATGACGTTTGGCACCCGCAGACCTGCAGGTCCGGCTGTAGCTAGCAGCAAAGTGTAGGATAGTCAATCCAGTATAGATCTATACGCAAACTCACGCTCTCCCTCCAACAGAATTCTGGCTACAACTCGGGCCATGACATTTAAGGCATGCTCCGATACAGTGGATCACAATTGTTAACGTATTCATGTATATGTAATGTAATGTTACTTGTTCTAGTATTGTTGTATATGTTCTCTTCCTAGTATAGTTGTATATGCTCTCTTTCTAGTATAGTTGTATATGTTCTCATAGTAATGTAATGTATATGTTCTCATAGTAATGTAATGTATAAACTCATGAATGAACTGACTCATTGATCTAGAAAATGTAGTAGTATGATCCTGTGTTACCCCGATGGTAACTTACTAATGATGTGACTAATACGCATGAATATGGAAGTACTTTTATCTCTATATATGTACATTTGATATATAATTAATATTGAAACGACCTTCGGACGGTCACCTGAAATCCCACCAGACCACATCCAAATCGAGAAAAAGGAAATAGGGCGGATGGCCTTCCTAAGCCCTTTAAACATTGCTTATATATCTATACATATATGGGCATGCAATTTATAAGAAGTAAAACAAAGTTTAATAAAAGTTTTTAATAAGTAAAAGAGTTTGTAAAACATTTTGAAGTAAAACCGTTTGATAAACAGTTTGAACAGTGATAAAATCATTGTTTTTCTAGTTATTAATCACATGTTATTGTTGTAATAACTATAAATATTTAAATTGTATTCCCCCCATAAAAGTATTTTAAAACATTAAAAGTATTTCAAAGGTTAATTAAAGGGGTATGAACTCACTTGCGGTGAGTGGATTGGATTGAAGTGTCGGATACCGTGCTAGGTGGCAAACGGAGACTTGTTCACATGCACGAGCCTAGTTATCATATAATGAGCATATATATAACTAATTAGCCAAATAATAACTTAATGAAATAAGTTGGGACACTCAGGAACATGTAAACACTTTGTATAAGTGTTATTGGTCCTAAGGGTTGCTTCTAGGTTGTTATGGGACAAGGCTAAAGGGGTTTAATGTACCAAAGGGCCTTATATAAGTGTTTACTACTCAATAAACCCCACACAAGGAGTTTACGGTCGTAAATCCTTGAGTTTACGGCCGTGAACTCCAATCTTGGTGGTAATAGGTGTTTTGAAGTGTTATTTGATTTCTAGAATAAGCCTAACTTGGTGGTTTAATCCTTTGGGTCGTTTAGGGCATAGAAAATACTCCTTTGAGGAGTTTACGGCCAAAAGAGCATATCCCTTAGAGTTTACGGCCATAAACTCTCATGGGATGGGTGTTTTAATTCTTTCAAGTCCCAAACACAATTAGGATAATTTCTAGGCATTTGTTTAAGGCTATGGAGGACCCTAGGCACACTTTGGTGCCCTTATTTGGTGTTTACGGCCTATGAATATTCTCTTAGCCGTAAACTCCCTTTAAGGGGGTGCTTTTGATGTTTTGAAGTCCATAAATTAGCTAGGATTAAATGGGTATTAAAGTCTAAAGCCTTAGGAGTGATTAGGGCACCTTTAAGCCCATGAATTTGGTGTTCACGCTCCGAGAAACTCTTGGGCCGTAAACACCTAAAGCTTGGTGTTTTTGATTGTTTTCTAGTCTTAAATGTACATACATATCATCCTAAGCTAGTTACCTAACAAGGAAATGGGACTAGATAGCTCTTTAAGCTTCATTTTGGAGTTTACTCCCCAAGAACGTTCTTGGGTGGTAAACTCCTGGATCTCACATATTTGACATGTAATCTATGTTATTAAGCATATAACAAGCATTATAAAACAGCTAGATAAGTGTACTCACGATTTGGGATGATAACCCGAAGATCCGTGAGAGAGAAAATGGCTTTTCTCTAGTTGGAAATGTGAATAATGAATGATTTTAGTTCAGAAATCTATTTACAGTCCTGAAATATTTTTGGTAGAAAATATTTTTACTCCGGAATTGAACTCTAACATTAAGAAGTCTTGAGATACTCAAGTTTCACAAACCCATGAGCATCCACTTTCCTGATATCTCCTTAAACATAAACCCTAATGTACACAAACTTATTTGGAAAAGTCTGAAATTCATTGAAACTGGTCTAGCTTCTATTGAATAGATAATGTTCGTACAAAATGGAAATTTCGGGTTGTCACACAGTGTGACAAGCTCCCTCGTGTGACCGACAACATTTCCCATAGCGGTCCCGCCCTGACTGGCCTTTCAGCCTACCATCGGATCCCTTGGGCTTCTTCCCTGAAGCCCCCGCCGTCTGTCCCTCCTCTGCATTCCTCTTCCGGATGTGCTCCACATCAATCTCCCTCTCCCTAGCCCTGGCAATCATGGAATCCAGGGTAGGGCAAGCTGAAAAACTGACATGCTCCCGGATGTCAGCTCGTAGCATGTCATGTTAGCGGGTCCTCTTCATGTCTTCATCACCCGCATACTGGGGCACCATCAATTCCCTCTCTTGGAACATGGCGGTGATCTCCGCCACAGTCTTTGTAGTCTGTCTCATATCCAAGAACTCCCTGGCCAGCTGCTGAATCTCCACAGTTGGCGCAAACTCCGCCTTGAATCTGGTCACAAAGTCTGCCCAGGTCATAGCCTCAACAGCCGAGGCTCCCAGAGAGTCACCAAACGACTCCCACCAATCTCTGGCCATGTCTCTCAAACACCCTGCAACGAAATGGACCTTCGACCCTTCCGGGAAGAAGCTCATCGGCTGCGCAGACTCGATATATGCGGGCCATCTCCTAGCAGCAATGGGGTCCTTCACCCAATGGAAATCAGGCACACCACTCCCTCTAAAGTCCTTAAAGGACAATGTGCATGGCCCTGACTGGCTGGACGCCATGTCACTCCTGAACGCCCAGAGGTGTTCCTCCATCAACTTGATGATCCCTTCCTTGATTAACCTGAAGATTACTAGCGTCGCATTAAGGATACCCCTCGTGATCTCGGACGCGATGAACTCGTGTAACCCATCATCCACATGCTCGGATCCTACGTCCGAGCCCGATCCTGACCCGGATCCTGAACCTCCTGCTCCATGTCGCGTGACCACCATTCTGAAAATAAACGTACGACTGTCAGGGTCACATATACCTATTAGAGGTCTCACACACTTCCCAAGTTTGCAGGTTCCATCTAGGCCCTCCTTGATTCGAGTACGGGTCCTCTGCTTTCAGTAGTACGGGCCCATACTACGTTGCACATCTACCCGTACTTTCCTCAAGGATTGCTTCGACTTCGCCAAGTCCCTTTTACCAATACCCTTTCAACTGTTCTCATCCTAGGCTTCCCTAGGGCACTCTCCGACCTACTCTCCGCCATCAGCTGCACTAGGAGTCCCCACCACCTCCCCCTAACTAGCTTGCGGATACTGTTACATATCCGTTCCTTAGTTAGTTGAAGTTAGCCAGAACCCCCATAGCACAAAGCAAGCAGCATTCGTGCATTGAGTAACCAAACCATGCGTAACCTACACAGGCCATCCTATTACTGACTAATAAGTCCTAGCATACGGCTCATACAACAGGCACATATGGCATCCTTCCTAGATCCTTAGCCCTAACTAGCATGCAATTCTCAGAATCATATATCAGGCACACAAGGCATCTTCCTAGATCCTTTGTCCTATTCAAGCATGCAGTTCTATCAATAAAACTATATAACATAACATAATAAGTATGGGTATCTTGCGAAAAACTTACTTGAGCTTGGCCGGTCGCATGCATCACACACTTCGTATTTAAAATTTCTCAATTTAGACTTTAGAAAGCATTTTCCTTGAAAAAATCTTTTAGTCCATCGGTTTGAGTCCAGACATCCCCGAGGGTGTGTCCGAATCCCTCAAACCAGGGCTCTGATACCAACTTGTAACGTCCCAAATTTCAAGCCCGAAAATTTCATTTTTAAATTAACAATTCCATAAACATTTTTACCAAGATACTGTTGAATAAACAACACGTCACAAAATCATATTGTTGTGTCCCAAACCATAACGTCAAAAGTACTAAAATAAGAGAGTCCCAAAAAATCCTTGCGGAAATCCATGTGTGTGTATGTGACGCGCTGCTACACCGCCGGCTCCTTCCCGTTCGACGAAGAGGTAACTAAAACCTAAACAAAAACTGTAAGCACGAAGCTTAGTGAGTTCCCCCATCATACCACATACCATTCAATATCATTGGTATCTTTCAACCGGTAACCAACATTGGTATCTTTCAACTGGTATCCATCATTGGTATCTTTCAACCGGTAACCAACATCGGTATCTTTCAACCGGTATCCGTCATCGGTATCTTTCAACCGGTATCTAGGGACTATTTCACCCCCTACCACTAGCATACAGTCTACAGAGATAAACATACAGTCAGGCATATCCGGGTACTGACCTGCCTTGGTGTCCTACAGACCACTGTTAAGGAAACTAATCCCTACTATACACATAACATATCATCCAGATATCTCATAACCAACACATAAGCAAACCAAGATAATTATCACAAAGATCATTATCTTCTAAATACCCCTTTTTGGTGGGCCGACATTGTGGCCTTAGACGCACCCCTACTGGAAGGTAACTCACCTCGTAGTAGCAAGTGATCTATGCAGGAATCCTCTGACTGCTGCCGCTGTTGCTCCGGGAATCCTCTGACGATAATTCCCACAAAACACTTAGTCATACACTACTAACTGGTCATAGGGTAAAATAACCATTTTACCCCTGATCAAGTCAAAGTCAATGTCAACTTCCAGTTGACCTGACTCGCCGAATTGGCTCGCCAACTCGTCGAGTCCCTATCCTTCCATTTGTCCTTATACCCGTCTCTACTCATCGAGTTAGGCGATAACTCGACGAGTTTTCCTTCTAATTGAACATCGACTGAATCT
Organism: Lactuca sativa; assembly: GCF_002870075.4. Lineage (NCBI taxonomy): Eukaryota > Viridiplantae > Streptophyta > Magnoliopsida > Asterales > Asteraceae > Lactuca > Lactuca sativa. The sequence goes on from NC_056627.2 coordinate 195,261,660, forward strand.
TCATCTAACTCGTCGAGTTGTATGAACAACTCGTCGAGCTCAACTTCAACAGATACTTAGGTCTTGTCCTTGACTCGCCAAGGTTTATGAATAACTCGTCGAGTTCATCTTCATCCTTAAGAAGAATGCCTTGGACTCGCCGAGTCTGCTCATGCACTCTCCGAGTCCCATGAATTCCAGAACAATGGCTTAGTCCGGATCATTGGGTCACTCCCCGGGACCCTCTAAAACCATTCCACACTCAACTGGGTCCTTTTGACCCTCAACTGATATGGGACAGAAACCTTCGACTTGCCGAGTTCAAGAATGGACTCGTCGAGTCGGTCACATCCTCTCACTAAATCTTCGATTTCCGATGTACAACCCTTGATTAAAAGATAGATCTATTCTTCCACAATCGATATAGCATGTAAAGTTACAACCTTTACATGCTCGCATTGGACTTTGAGCTCAAAAGGTCATAAAACAAGCTCTTATAATGCATGGGGCCTTCTTTGAGTGCAAGAGCCACTCCTTTCAGCCTTGCAACCCCTCTAAGGACTTAGATCTGAAACATCAACCCCCAACCATGCTTGCAATCATGGTTGGTGACCAAAATGGCTTAGAAAAGCCCTAGAACTCCACAAAATGGGATCTATCAAAAGAACAAACAAGGTATAGACTTTATACCTTTTGTAGACTGCAAATGATGCTCAAAACCGGATCCTTCTAGCCTCCTCTTGATCCATCGAGATTTTCCTTCCTTCCTTGGATGACAAAAGCACTAAAATCACTCCAATGCCTTATATTGCTTCAATAACGACTAGGGTATGCTATGGGGGTCTTCTGGGAGAAAATGGGACGAAGGAGGCCGAGTTAAGGTGTTTAAATAGTGTGCAAACCCTTGTGTTAGGATTTTTGTTCAGACAGGGCCTACTCGCCGAGTCCGGGACCCGACTCATCGAGTCCACTGCTTAAACCCCGCGTCTCATCCCCCTTCTACTCGGCGAGTCGGTCCTTCAACTCATCGAGTCCAAGGCGAAAATGCAAAACATTTTAAAGAATTAATAAAAGAATACATACCAAGAACAACGTCCTATAGAGTTGGCTATAGATATTATTCTACACTGTTTACCTCCTTGTTATGATCAGTTTCGTATGACTTATCATATGAACAAGGAGGAGGTTACTCTTAGCAAGCTTTAAGGATTGTTGAAAGCAACCTGAAAGGCAAATCGGTTTTGTCTACTACTACTACTAATTCTTCCCCTGATCTGGCAATCAAACATGGAAAGGGAAAGAATAGGAAGGCTCCCTCCAAGATCCGCAAGGGAAAGTCTCTTGATGGATCCTCTTCTAGTGGGACCAAAGTTGGTTTTGCTAATTCCTCTAATATGAAGGATGCATAGTGCTTCAACTACCATGAAAAAGGGCACTGGAAATGAACTGCCCAAAGTACTTAAGACATAAAGGATGGGAGTATCAAACCCTAATTTGCAGGTATTTACACTATTCAATCTAAAAAGCCATCACATGCTAATTGTTGGGTCCTTGATACAGGTTGTGGATTTCACATTTGTTATGATTTGCAGGGACTAAAAAGAAGTAGGGAGGTGGAGCACGGGAAGATAAACTTAATCTCGGGAAATAGGAAAATTTCTCCTATGACCAAGATCGGAGTTTATTCTTTATTTCTTAGTAATGCTTTAGATTTAGGTTTGAATAACTGTTGTTACTCCGCCGATATGGCAGGAAATATTATTTCCTTTCACAATTTGTGCAAACAAGGCTTTACCTTTTCTTTTTAATAATGAAATTGGTGGTATTAATGCTTACTACAATGGTGTATTTTATTTTGAAGCATTACCTTGCAATGGTGTATATGAAACTGTGAATGTGATATATAACCTAGGAAATAATGGGTTACACGTTGATTCTTCCATGCTTGTGGCATTGTCGTCTTGGACATGTCAACAAGAAGCGCATATCCCAACTCCAAAAGGATAGAGTTTTTGATGGGTTTTCAGCATTCTAACACTTCCTAAGTGTACATGCAACCCTAATAAACCTTGGATCTATGTTTGACTAAGATACATACAAATAATTATTTTCCAAGGTTCTTATCCTATCTAACATGGCATGGGGAACTTGAATCAAATAAAGCTAGTAGAATTACTTACCTTGTAATTGTAGTTGATTGCTTGGAGTTCTAGAGCCTAGCACCAATAGTGTGGATGCCTCAAATGGAAATCACAAATCACCACAAACTTTGGAACCTTGAGAGAATACTCACCACTATCTTGAAATCGGCCATGAACTTTTCTCACCACAACCAGTGTGATTTCAAGAACCAAAGCCTCCTTTCTATAGTGTGGTGGATTAGGGTTACATCCATGTAAACCCTAGTACCCATGTCTCTTCATTTCCATGAGATCCATGGGTTAAATCTCCATGGAGTATCCATGGACTTTCCAAGCAAGCCTAGCCCATTTCAAATAAGCATTAGCCCACACTATATAAATATAAGAGCCGATATTTAATTAGTAATACTTTTGATCTCTAAATTAATCCTAGATTAATTATAGATCAATACTAATTAAATAATATGATCTTATATTAATATATTAGAACTTATAATATATTAATAAATCATAACTTATACTATTCTCAAAAGATTATCCATAAATTGTTCGGGTGAAGTGTAACCCAAATGGGCCATGCCGGGTCGGGTCAACTACATACCAAATAGAGTTATGGACTTAGACACTATATCCAACAGTCTCCCACTTGGATAGTTCTAATAACTATAGTTGCAAGTATGACTTCAGGAACCGATCAGCAATCGTAGCTCTTTAAACTTTGTTGAACTAGAACGCGCCATTTTAGATAAGTGATCATATAATCCTCTGTTCTAGATATCAGCCGGACAAATACATGGAACATGGCCTTGCTAATTGTCCAACATTTGTTTCCTGATTTTCGATTTGTTTGACATAGAACTTAACTGAACACATCAATTTAGTTCTGACCGGGCCCGGTACATAGGTCAAAACAAAATCATCGAGGGGCCCAGATATCGCTTCTAATCCTAGAAGGAACAGATAAACTTCGTACAATTAATGCATAACCAACTCGTAAGTAACAAATCATATCTCTAGGTTTGAAGACTTATATGATATTACCGTCTCACAATCAATCGAGATAAATTCCATGAAGCGATTCCAGTGAGCGTGGGTTGAGTCCAATGCTCAGAACTTATGAGCACTCATGATTGTTGTAGCCATGTCCAACACCTTAGACCTCTGCAACCGATCATGACAGTCTTGATTCATACCTACTTCCGACATATGACTGACTGTGGAGGTTCGAATATGTGATATAGCAAACATAATTATTCTGGAAGTCAAAACATGCAAAAGAAATATAGTAAACGATCGACAAGAGATAGAAACACTTTACTCATAAATAAAACACCTTTTATTCATCATCTGATGTCAATTACACTTTACAAATTTCGAGGTTATCTAACTACTAAATCTAATATCATCCTTTAGCCCTATGCTCTGAGCATGCTGGTGATGCTTAACCCGAGTCACTCCATTCGTGATGGGATCTGTTGGATTCTCGTCTGATGATACCCTCTTTGCCACGAGGATTCCTTATTCTATTCAATGTCTAATGAAGTGATATTTTCTATCAATGTGTCTGGATCTCCCATGATCTCTTGGTTGCTTGGCTAAGGCAACCGCACTATTGCTGTCATAGAAAATCTTAATTGGCTCCTTTATAGCTGGTACAAATCCAAGGTCTCCGATGAAGTTCTTTAGCCATATAGCCTCCTTTGCTGCCTCGCTTGCTGCTATATACTCTGATTCACAAGTGAAATCAGCCACTTTCTCCTGCTTGGAACTTTTCCAAGTAATTGCCCCTTCTTTTAGGGTAAAGACCCAGCCCGAATGAGAGCGGAAATTATCACTTTCAGTCTAAAAGCTAGCATCATTGTACCCTACAACTCTCAATTCATCACTCCCACCAAGGGTAAGGACCCAGTCCTTAGTCCTTCGTTGGTACTTGAGGATATTCTTTACCGCAGTCCAGTGTGCCTAGCTAGGGTTCCCCTGATACCTGCTAACCATGCTCAAAGCAAAGGCTACATCAGGTCAAGCACACGTCATAGCATACACGATCGATCCTACAGCTGAAGCAAAAGGTATCGACTCATTTCTGCTATCTCAACCTCAGTACTAGGGCTTTGTGTCATACTCAATCTAGCCTTACTCTTGATAGGTAACTCACCCTTCTTAGAGTTATGCGTGTTGAATCTTTTCAACACATTGTCCACATAGGTTCTTTGACAAAGTCCAATTAGTCTTTTACTCTTGTTTCTCAAAATCCTTATCCCTAGAATATAGGCAACTTCACCAAAGTCCTTCATAGCGAAACACTTCCCAAGCCAGGACTTTACTTCCTGCAGGGTTGGGATGTGATTTACTATGAGTAGTATGTCATCCACATACAATACCAAAAAGCTGACTATGCTCCCACTAGCCTTGATATAGACACAAGATTCATCTTCACTCCCTGAAAAGCCAAATTCTTTGACTTTCTCATCAAAGCAAAGATTCCATCTGCGAGGTGCCTGTTTCAATCCATAAATGGATTTCTCGAGTTTACACACTCTATTGGGGTACTCTGTACTGACAAAACCCTTTGGCTGAACCATGTAAACATCTTCAGCCAACTTTCCATTATGGAAATTAGTTTTGACATCCATTTGCCATATTTCATAGTCATGAAATGCAGCAATGGCTAATAGAACCCTAATAAACTTAATCCTGGCCACTGGTGAAAAGGTCTCATCATAATCAACTCCCAGAGTTTGAGAATAACCCTTTGCAACCAGTCGTGCCTTATAAATGTGTACATTACCGTCTATGTCGGTCTTCTTCTTGAAGATCTATTTGCACCCAACTATCTTAGATCAGGTACATTGTCAACCAAGTTCCAAACTTAATTGTCACACATGGATTTATGCATAAAAAACTTTCTCTTCAGGGTTTAAGCTTATCGTGAGTCTCGCTTCTCACGAAAGGCTCGTAACCCCAAATCTTGATGTGGTCTAGATTGGGAACTTTTCCAGTCCACATCTCGTAAGGTCTTTTGGCAACCTTCTTTGTAGGGACTAGATTAAGGATACGGGCGGCAGTCTCTAAGGCATACCCCCAAAATGATATTGGTAGCGAAGCTGAACTCATCATGGAACGAACCATGTCCAATAAGGTCCGATTGCGCCTCTCAGCTACACCATTCAATTGTGGTGTCCTAGGAGGTGTCAATTGTGAGATAATCCTACATTCCTTATGATACTCAAGGAACTCAGTACTATGATACTCACTACCACGATTGGATCGAAGCATCTTAATGTTCCTGCCCAACTGATTCTCCACTTCTTGCATAAACTCTTTGAATTTCTCAAGGGTTTCTGACTTATGCTTGATTAAGTAGACATATACATATCTACTAAAATCGTCAGTAAAAGTCACATAGAACCGATTAGCATCTCTTGTGGTGGTTCTGAAGGGTCCACACACATCCGTGTGTATGAGGTCCAACAAACCTTCACCCCTAGCACAAGTGCTAGTAAAAGGTGACTTTGTCAATTTACCAAGCAAACAAGATTCACAACTATCATCTGAATTTAGGTCAAATGATTCCAAGACTCCATCCTTTTGGAGTTAGCCTATGCGTTTCTTGCTTACATGTCTAAGACGACAATGCCATAAAGATGCTTTATATAAGCTAGTGGAAGAGTCAATACACAATACATTATTTCCTTGATTATCTACAACAGATACAGTTTCATACACACCATCACAAGGTTATGCTTTAAAATAATGAACATTATTAAAGAAAGCATCAATACTACCTTTATTATTATTAAAATAAAAGGTATAACCTTGTTTATATAATGCATGAAAGGAAATAACATTTCTTGCCATTTCTGGCGAATAATAAAACTTATTCAAATCTAATGTTAACCCACTATTTAGCATTAAGGAACAAACTCCTATCTTGGTGACAGGTGAAGCTTTCCTATTTCTCATGATCAAGTTTATCTTTCCTTGCTCCACATTCTCACTTCTTCTTAGTCCCTGCAAATCACAACATATGTGAATACCACAACCTGTGTCAAGGACCCAAGACTTAGAATGAGGTGAGTTATTAGACAATATAGTGTATATACCTGCATGGTTGGGTTTTAGTTTCCTATCCTTCGCATGTTGCTGGTACTTTGGGCAGTTTCGCTTCCAGTGCGACTTTTCATGGCAATAGAAGCTTTCAGCCTCATTAGGGTTAGCAGAAGGAGTGACAAAACCTTTCTTGGTTTTGCTTGAAGAGGAGCCTTCAAGGGTCTTACCATTGGTCCCCTTAGAAGGGTTCTTTCTCTTCTTCCCTTTTCCATGCCCGATTTCCAAGACATTGGCCGCAGTTGGAGTAGGAGTAGGAGTAGTAACAACCGACTTACCCTTTAGACCACTTTCGGCGGTCTTCAAGAGTCCCTGAAGTTTGCTGAGGATGACTTCTTCCTTGTTCATGTGATATGTCATGCGGAATTGATCATAACACGATGGTAAGGAGTGCAAAATGATGTCTATTGCTAACTCCTCGGGGAAGTTCGCATTCAGCTTCAGTAAACAGTCCACATACCTTTGCATTTTTTGCATGTGGCCCGTGATGGGTTCACCATCCTTCATTCGAGTTGTTATCATGGAGGAGATTATTTCATATCGCTCTTGACGAGCACTTTGATGGTAGCGGTCCATCAAGTTCTGGTGCATTTCAAAAGGATAATAGTCCTCATAGGCCTTTTGGAGCTCGGTTGTCATGGTGGCGATCGTGATGCGTGCTACTTTTGTAGCATCTCTTTCATGTACCTCATATTCAGCAAGCTCTTCAGGAGTAGCAGTTAGCTCGGGTACCCTTAACTCCTTGTCAAGAACATATTCTTTTTTCTCATATCGAGTCAACATCCTGATGTTTCTGACTCTCCCACAATGATTCATGAGAGAGAAGGAGCTAGTAGGGTTAGAGCCAGAACCATTGTTATTGGAAGACATCTGAAAAGAAGAGGGAATAGATTAGATTATATTTAGGGATAGTCCTTAATAAAACACCCAAATATAGTATTAAGGCTAGGATCCAACACAATATTTTATATCATAGAAGAGGGATGCCGTAATCTAAGTTATAAGATATTTGAACGTAGGTGAATGACAATTCACCAATTTCCACCATGAAAAACGAAATTTTTAATTAGGTTTTAATTGGTTTAGAAACTCCTAGATTCTTTGAGATTCATTGAACTTTATTCAATGGCATGTTTCAATCTCGAGTGTGCCCTTCAATCACAAAACAAGGTGTGAAGTAACCATCCAAATTACTTGGTACCCTTAATGTATTACCCCTCAATCGATGTGCCGGTTAACCACACACGCTCCATCAATACTATGATAAAAATTAAGTCACCCTTTATCTACCTTGTTAAGTTCAATTTAGTGTACCGGTTAACCACACATGCTCCACTAATGACTTAAACAAAGTGTAAAGTGTAATTTCATGGATTAGCACCTTATTCACATTTTCCTAAAATAACTAAGATTGGGAGTTCTATAAAGTTTAGTTACTTTAGTATTATCATTATATTTTTAATGAGAATTTATAAGTCCTTGTCGTACCTGTTCAGCTAACGACCCTCCACCGATCAAGGAAGCGGTGGGTGAGATTTGACACCCATTAAGTTGTCATTTTATAGGCAACAACCTTATACCCCCCTTATAGACCGGCTTCGTGAATGAGGCGTACTAGCGGTAAGACGACTTGATCTTATACATATATATATATATATATATATATATATATATATATATATATATATATTATTAACTTATAATATTATAAAGTATACGTGTTGAATTTTAACATTTAAGCTTCTAAGGGTTGGAACTAAAGTTTTAATCTTGACTTTACTTGTTCCAAAACTTGAGGGCAAGTTTTGTAAACTTTCAAAACTTTTCATTTCTTATAACTTATGAAGTTAATTGAGTATTAAAATGAAGACTCTTCAGTTTTCTAACTCTTGTGTTCTTTTAATGGTTTTAATTCAAGTGTGAATCTTGGTTTTCCATAACTTGAGGATAAGTTATGGACTCTGTTAAAACACATTATGATTAAGAATTAAACTACCAAGTAGGTTACAAACAATTCCTATGATCATCTAATCATCAAAAATTCAAGAACATGAATATGAAAATTTCAAGAATCATGAATTACTCATAAATCTTGTAATTTTTTATTATAGCCATTGTAAATGGATTAGCATAAACATTACACCATCTAAAACAGGTTTTATAAAAGCAAAACAGTTTAGGGTAATGTTTCTAGTCCTTTTCCAGCAGCAAAAGTCGAAAAATCTGCATTCTAAGGCTCCTACTAGTCGAGTGCACGAACCTACTCGACGAGTAGGATGAAGATACACATGAACTCGGTAAGTCCCCCCATGGACTCGGCGAGTTCAGCAGGCCGACAGCAAGATTTCGACTTTTTTGCAACATATTTTGCATCAAGTTTCAAACAAACAAGCCTAGGCTCTGATACCACTGATGGGTTTTCAACATTCTAACACTTCCTTAGTATACATGCAACCCTAATAAAACTTGGATCTATGTTTTACTAAGATACATGCAAATAATTATTTTCCAAGGTTCTTATCCTATCTAGCATGGCATGGGGAACTTGAGTCCAATAAAGCTAGTAGAATTACTTACCTTGTAGTTGTAGTTGATTGCTTGGAGCTCTTGAGCCTCGCACCAATAGTGTGGATGCCTCAAATGGAAATCACAAATCACCACAAACTTTGGAACCTTGAGATAATAGTCACCACTATCTTGAAATCGGCCTTCTACTTTTCTCACGACAACTAGTGTGATTTCAAGAACCAAAGGCTCCTTTATATATTGTGGTGGATTAGGGTTACATCCATGTAAACCCTAATACCCTGTAACGCCCCGGGTTTTCTCGGTACGTTTGGTTATTTTAATTTAATTATCCTTGTAACCTTGGGTTAATTTATTTAACCAATGTCTGATTTCTTATGTTATTGGACTCTTTTGATCATCTTGTAAACTCCTTTTTGAAGTCCATGGGCTATGGGCCTATTTGCAATGTCCATCTAGTTAATAGTACTTAATGTGTAAATTGAATCATTTGGAACACACACAAGGAAAACACTCTAAACCCTCCCTCTCTCTCAAAAATCGTCCCTCTCTCTCTCTTTGGGATCAAGAGCAGCCAAGGGGCTGTTTGGAGCTTAATTCTTGTTCATTTCCAGCCTTGATTCGTATTGGTATGAACCTCCTTATCCTTTCTTACAACTTGATTCATAACCTTGTTCTAGTTTTATGATTTCATCTTCACCTCTTCTCCTTCTTATTTTATTTGTAATTGTATGTTATACATCATCTCAAGATCCTATCTTCACCCCATATATGGTGGATGATGGATCTAGGGGATTACATGTGGCAAAAGATCATGGAAACCTTAAAAGGGAGAATGATGATTTTATGTGCTTATGTTTATTTTCATGTTGATTATTATTACATCCTTGAGGCTAAATGAAATCCTAATGATCCCTAACCCTTTTTAGTACCACCATTATCATGGGGACTGAATTGGGATGATGAACACATCTTAAAATGTGTTTCAAAAGGAGAAGGATGGATAAGCCAAAAAGGAATCACGGGTGGCTACGATTCTGTTTTCCATCAGATCTGTAGTCATTTTGTAAAAATCATATCTGGAGCTCTAGAACTCAAACGGACCCCAAACCAGTTCCAAAAGTTCACAAATTGAGTTGGCTAACTTTCTTAAGAAGGCCAACCTCACTGATAAGGGCTTTATCTATGTGAAAGAATGGCATCTTTGCTGTTAGGTCTGATCCGGGTCTGTTCTGATATGTCATTTTGTTTTCATCATTTCTAAGGCTTGGAAAAGGATCCAGAGTGATTCCAAGTTTCTATATGTTCCTTATATTATGAATTTAAGATCTGGAGAATATGGGGTGTTATTTCCAATTATAAATTGGTTAGAATGGATCCACACTCCAGGTCAGTGGGCAGTCACCAGCTTTTGCTAGTGCTGTGATTGTCCACAATGTGAATTTTATATCTGGAGTTTGAGAGATGATTTTCATTCAATTCCAACTCTGAGACTTTCACTTGTATGTCCTTTACTTCTCTTAATTTTCTTTTGGACGAATTCTACTCACAAGTTGGGTAGAATTGGCCAACATCACTTGACTATATTGTTGGAGACAGAAGTGATACACCATTTTGTAAAATTCATATTTAATTAATCTTTTGGAGTTAGAATGAGTTCTTTATAGTTATGGAATCCTGAGCAATCATAGTTTCCTATAAAATTTAGTTAAAACTATGTTTCTGTTTTAGATTTTGGAGTACATCCGTTTTGAACAGCAGGTCTGTTTTAGAGACCTTGCTGTGATTACTCTTTTCTCAACTCATAGCTTCATTACTTCTCGTTTCTAACCTTTAGTCCTTCTTAGGCGAGGTTTTGAAGTTTGCTCAAGCTTGGTAGCATTATTTGATTGTTAGCCATCCTTAATACTCATTCAAGGTGAGTTCTCTCACACCGTTGTATTAATGATTGTGTTTGCTAGTTAGCTCGTGTGTGATTATTTGAATTTATTATAAAAGCATGCTATATAAGTATTGTTTTAATTCGTACATGTGCACTGTATGTAACTAATTATGGATATGGGGACACCACCAAAGGATACGGATTTACCGGTGCGGTGGGTAGGTAAGATCACCAACGTAATACTCTTCGTGAGGTGCGGTGATTAGGGCCAAATGATACGGGATCTTCCCGGTGCGGTTCAAACCTACAAGTCCTTCTCGTAATATAGACATTGATTCGTTCTTTGTCTTTATCATTATAATTGGAAAATGGATTAGGGCTAGTAAACATGAATATTAGTACAATGTCTGTGTTTGAATTCACTAAGCTTCGTGCTTACGTTTTTCCCTTATAACTTTTCAGGTGTTAAGATTAAAGAGGCTAAGGCTTGACATGGAGCATCGGGACATCGCTACTAGTTATTTTGTTGGGACCTTATTATTATTATTACTTCCGCACTTATTTTATATGGTTATTAAGTTGATGGATTATGTTATGACTATTTCAGTTGTTTTAATTTAATTTAAGATGGGTTTTAAAAGTTTAAAATTTTTGCAAAAAAAAAAAAAAAAAAAAAAATTGGGTGTCACATACCCATGTCACTTCATTTCCATGAGATCCATGGGTTAAAGCTCCATGGAGTATCCATGGACTTTCCAAGCAAGCCAAGCCCATTTCAAATAAGCATTAGCCCACACTATATAAATATAAGAGCCTATATTTAATTAGTAATACTTTTGATCTCTAAATTAATCCTAGATTAATTATAGATCAATACTAATTAAATAATATGATCTTATATTAATATATTAGAACTTGTAATATATTAATAAATAATAACTTATCCTATTCTCAAGAGATTATCCATAAATTGTTCGGGTGAAGTGCAACCCAAATGGACCATGCCGGGTCGGGTCAAGTACATACCAAATATAGTTATGGACTTAGACACTATATCCAATACTTTTGGAGTCATTCAACTTAAATTCGGATGACACTTGTGAATCATGTTTACTAGGAAAGATGACCAAGTCACCCTTCACTGGTACTTGTGAAGTGGGTGAAGGTCTGTTGGATCTCATAAACACTGAGGTTTGTGGACCATTCAAAACCGCCACAAGGGATGCTAATCGCTTCCATGTGAGTTTCACTGATGATTACAGTAGATACGGCTATATCTACATAATCAAGCATAAGTCGGAAACCTTTGAAAAGTTCAAAGAGTTTAAGCAAGAAGTGGAGAATCAATTGGTCAGGAAGATAAAGATGTTGCGATCCGATCGAGGAGGAGAGTATCTTAGTATCGAGTTCCTTGACTATCTTAAGGAATGTGGAATTATTTCACAACTGATGCCAGCTTGGACACCACAGCTTAATGGTGTGGCTGAGAGGCGCAATAGAACCTTGCTAGACATGGTTCGTTCCATGATGAGTCGAGCTTCGTTATCTATCTCATTTTGGGGGTATGCCTTGGAGACTGCCACCCATATCCTTAATCTAGTCCCTTCCAAAAAGGTTTCCAAAACACCTCACGAGATGTGGACTGGGAAGGTTCCCACATTAGACCACATCAAAGGTTTGGGGTTGAGAGGCTTTCGTAAGACGAGAGACTCATGACGAGCTCGAACCTCGAAGTGAGCGATATATTTCCATCGGCTACCCGCAAAATTCCTTTAGATATCTCTTCTACAGACCGAGTGACAATGTTGTCTTCGTCGTGAGGAGAGGATTCTTTCATGAGAGAGAGATCATATGCCAAGGGAACAGTGGGAGGCAAATTGAACTTGAAGAGCTTCAAGAGTCAACCGGTGAAGGAACCTCAAACACTAGCACTCAACCCAAGGAGGAAATTCCGGTTCAGCCGATTGACGAGTCCGTACCTCTGAGGCATTCCAGTAGAGTTAGAGTTCAGCCTGAGTTTTATGGTTTCCAGATTACTGCAGAAGGTGATACATTTATCAGTGATAGTACACTGGTAAATTTGGATGAACCTAACAATTACAAGGAAGCCATGGCAGGCTGTGAGTCTACTAAATGGAAAGAGGCTATGGACATCGAGATTCAATCCATGTATGACAATCAAGTTTGGAACATGGTTGAGAATTTACCGGTTCATAAGACAGGGTGCAAATAGATCTTCAGGAAGAAGACCGACATGGATGGGAAAGTACATACATGTAAGGCACAACTGGTTGCGAAGGGCTTTACTTAAACTGAGAGTGTTGTCTATGATGTGACCTTCTCACCAATAGCAAAGATCAAATCTATAAGGGTTATGTTGTCCATTGATGCATTTCATGACAATGAAATATGGCAAATGGATGTCAAAACTACTTTCCTTAATGGAAAGTTGGTTGAAGATGTTTACTTGAGTCAGCCAGAAGTTTTGTTAATGCAAAGTACCCTAATAGAGTGTGTAAGCTTGAGAAATCTATTTATGGATTAAAACAAGCATCTCGTAGGTGGAATCTTTGTTTTAATGAGAAAGTCAAAGAGTTTGGATTTTCGAGAAGCAGGGATGATTCTTGTGTATATGTCAAAGCTAGTAGGAGTATAGTGAGCTTTCTAGTATTGTATGTAGATGACATACTGCTCATAGGAAATGAAATCCCAACATTACAGGAGGTTAATTCCTGGCTTGGGAAGTGTTTTGCTATGAAAGACCTCGGAGAAGCTGCATATATCCTAGGGATAAGGATATTGAGAAATAGAATTAGAAGACTAATAGGACTTAGCCACAGTACCTACTTGGACAAGGTGTTGAAACGTTTCTGCATGGAGAACTCCAAAAACGGTAACCTACCTATCCTAAGCAATACCAAACTGAGTAAGACTCAGAGTCCGAGTACAGGGGCTGAGATAGCATAAACGAGTCATATACTATATGCTTTCGCAGTTGGTTCGATCATGTATGCTATGACTTGTACTCGCCCTGATGTGGCCTTTGCTTTGAGCATGGTTAGCAGATATCAAGGGAACCCTAGTAAAGCTCATTGGATTGTGGTTAAGAACATTCTTAAGTACCGGTGGAGGACTAAGGCTGGGTCCTTACCCTTGGTGGGAGTGACGACTTGACAGTTACATGGTATAGTGACGCCAGCTTTCAAACCGGCAAAGATAATTTCCGCTCTCAGTCGGGCTGGGTGTTTACCCTGAATGGAGGAGCAGTGACATGGAAAAGTTCCAAGCTGGAGACTATAGCTGATTCAACGTGTGAATTAGAGTACATATCAGCAAGAGGAGCAATGAAGGAGGCAATATGGTTGAAAAACTTCATCGAAGACCTTGGAGTTATGCCTTCCATAAAGGATCCTGTGGAAATTTTCTGCGACAATGAAGGGGCGGTTGGCTTAACCAAGGATCCAAGAGATCATGGAATATCCATGCATAATGACAGAAAGTAACACTTCATAAGTCATCAAGTAGAGGAAGGACACCCCGTGGTGAAGAGGATATCATCAGAGGACAACCCAACAGATCCTCTTACAAAGGGACTGACTTTGGTTAAGCACTTTCAATATGCGAGAGGCATTGGGCTAAAGGACGATATTAGCTTTAGTGATTAGATAAAATGAAACTTGTAATAGCTAAATTGTCATTGACATTTGATGATGAATAAAAGGAGTTTCATTTGTACGTAAACTTACCGTCTTGTGTCAGTCATTTACTATTGTTTCACTATGCATGTTTTGACTTCCAAAATAATAAGATTTATTTAAACTATTCACAGTCGATCATACTTTGGAAGTAGGTATGAAATTAGACTGTCATGAGTTGGCGTGTAGATTGGTCTAAGGAGTTAGGCATAGCAACAGGTTTGCTGCATCATTCATGAGTACTTCTGAAATAAGATTTGGAGTATTGGATCAACCCACGCTCACTTGAATCACTCATGGAATTTATCTCGAGTGATTGTGAGACGATAATATCATATAAGTCTTCAAAGCTAGATATATGAGTTGTTGACGATGATTTAGTTGTGCATTGATGATATGAAAACGTACCAGTAACTTGATGTTATAAAAAGTATCGTTGTGCATGATTTAATGAAGACTTAGTACAAGCATATAATGTCGAAGTTTATCTATTACCTTTTATCCTAAGAGGATTAAAAGCGATATCTTGGGCCACTCGATGATTCTGTTTTGACTTATGTGTCGGGACTGGTCAAAACTAAATTGGTGTGCTCAATTATGTTCAATGTCAGATGAATCGGAAATTGGAAATAAACTGCTGGAAACTGCTCAGTTATGTTCAATGTCAGAGTTGATAGCGGCTTTTGAAAGCTTACGATTGCTATGTCGGATCCTGCACATTGGTAGATACAGTTACTAGAGTTATCCAAGTGGGAGACTATTGGATTTGGTGTCTAAGCCCATAACTATAACTGGGATGTACTTGACCCGATTGTAGCATGGTCCTTTTTGGGTTGCCTTCACTAGTGTCACTTGATAGGATGGATTCTAAGAATAATGTTGTTTATGGTTAATTAATATATTACAAGTATAATATATTAATATGAAACCGTATTATTTAATTTGTATTGATCAAAAATAAATTTGGAATTAGTTTTGTGATCAAAAGAGACTAATTAAATATAGGGGGATTGCTTTAGAAAAACAAAATGCATGTATAATTAGAGAAAAGATAGATAGGGAGAATGCTTTAGAAAAACAAAATGCATGTATAATTAGAGAAAACATAGATCCAAAGAATTTAGGGT
Organism: Lactuca sativa; assembly: GCF_002870075.4. Classification (NCBI taxonomy): domain Eukaryota; kingdom Viridiplantae; phylum Streptophyta; class Magnoliopsida; order Asterales; family Asteraceae; genus Lactuca; species Lactuca sativa. The sequence goes on from NC_056627.2 coordinate 195,277,117, forward strand.
TGCATGTGCGCCATAGGAGTGTTAAAGTGCTCAATCCTAACATACAATTCTTGAAGATCGTTAGCATACATAGTATCATGCATCTCTAACATCACACATATGACACACAGAATGACATCTCTCCTAAGCATGAACTCTAACATGCAACCCTTAGTAGATCCTTAGTCTAACTTATAGCATGCACATCATTCTATAACACATATAACTGCAACTCAAATACAACATATAAAGCAAGTATAGAGATTTTGGGGGATCACTTTCTCGAGCTCTAGCTGACTGTACATATCACATCTTCTCCTTTCTTCTCTTGAAATCAATATTTTTCAAAAAGGTTTATAAAAACTCTCATATCCATAGTTTGAATTTGGCATCCCACAAGTGTTCATACAAATCCATCAAATCATGGCTTTGATAGCAACTTGTAATGTCCCAAATTCCAGAATAAATTTTTCATTTTTCTAAAATAGAATAAACACCCATTTTATGAAAGCTACATCTATGTCAAACCAATTGTTCATAATCCATAATTAAAAATCAGAGTTATAAGGAAAACAATTTGAATCTCGAATCATAAAATGTTAATGCATGTGTACATTCATTCCTTTGCAATCTGATAAGTACCTGAAAAACATTTAATCCACAACTATAAGTACGAAGCTTAGTGAGTTCCCCAAATATCACATACAACACAACATAAATGAATAGCTATGAGTTTTTGGTAACCCTGGGGACTGTCAGCAATCCCAAGGGGCAAACAATACACCCTGTGGGTTATCAGCAACCTTAGCCACTATCAAGAATCCCAATGGGCTAAAAGCATACCTGAAGCTATCACCAGCTTAGTAACACATAGCAGTAATCGGTAAATAAGACCTAGTTGGTCCGCATGCACACTATGGCATATGTATTATAGTGAGAAGACTCACCTTGCTAATAGCAGCTAAATACAATAGCTCTCACATAGTACAAACCGGTACTATGAGACACCTAACATCAATACGGAAGTACCCAATCAATCTACACCTTAAAACCCTTAAATTAACAAAAAGTCCACCATGGTGAAATTCAAAATCAGTTGATCGTCACGTCGTGGCTGCCTATTGGTCACATCGTGATAGCGTTAAGACATAACATTCGAGCAGTTGTCTGTCGTCATATCATTACACTCAACTTGTCACATTGTGGGAACCGCTCTGGACAACTTAATGCTTCAATCTCTTAATCCTTGAGACCAAGGACTCAAACTTTTTAGAAGGCTTTATCCATCCCAAAGCACCATAAAAATCATTGCTTTTTATACATGCATGTCTTGAACACAAGCTAGGTCAAAATGACCAAAATAAGATCTTAACTTTAAGCATGGTGCCCAAAAGATCATGAAAGATCAGGTCCATGGACCAAAATACTCTTGTGACAAGGTAGAATGATAAACTTGCAAACTTTATCACATCAAACAACAAAATTTTCATTTAATGGAACAAAACAAGCTTAGAACCTAGATCTAAGAACTTATAAGCATAAAGATTCAAACTCGAATCATACCAAAGGTCCAAAAGATAAATGGAAGCGAAGATCTTGTTATGCAACACTCCAAAACTCCATCATGAATGAAACTTCCTACCAAAATCCATGAAAGTAATCCAAAAATGGATAAGAGAGGAGATGTGAGGTTCAAAGTGGTGAAAGGGAGGCTAGGGTTTCTCTCAAAAGGCCTTAGATGTGATGGAGGCTGGAAAAATACCCCAAAATCACAGAACCACCTTTAAATACATAGAAAACTATCAAATTTTATGGGGTTGGGCTGCCCAGTGCTCACCTTGTAACAGTCTAATAGTCACCTCTTGATGACTCGTCATATAACGAGGATCTGCTCCTTACCTCGTGACGACGCGTTTTCACCCAAATACACTCCAACTTCAAATATTCGTAACTTCTTCATGTCAACTCCATTTTTTACGATATTTATATACACGAAAAGGTATTGACGAGCCCCACAAAATTAGCTAATTACTTTTGGCTGAATACATGTTAAATTAAAACCTTAATCCATGCAAGAAGGAGGGTACATTACTTTTCCCATTTTACCCTTTTTCTTCGAAGCAGAATTTGAGGGCTTTAATCACCTGACCCTACATTATCATCATCCGATAAGGTCTAAACTCCATTCCCTTGAAGCCTAAGAGCTTTACTCGATCCATTAACGGCCTGATATCCTGAAAATTGAAACATACGAAAACTACGTGTTACAATACTCATACTTTGCCATCAAATCCACCACTTTACTTTGCTTGGTACTCCTCCAAGTCACTGCTCCTACATTCATCATGTACACGAATTCTAAATATGAATGAGAATCACCTATATCATTTTGAAAACTTGCTTTAGTGTAACACTTTACACTAAGATCTTTAATATCACCATAGACCAAGAACAAATCTTTTGTCCAAATAATGTACTTAAGAATGATCTTGACAACAATCCAATGATTTTTCCTAGGGTTGACCAGAAAACAAATCGTCGTGGTCAAGGCACATGACACATAAGACCTAGTACATATTATGGTGTACATGATCAAACCTATAGAACAGTAATGTGTGTTTTTACTAATACTAGTTTTATATTTATAAAAACTTATTCTCAACTAGGGAATGCTACACAACTAGGCAAGTGCACCTATTTGTTTGTCAGTACATAGATGGTAAGAACGGGTTGTAGAACACTTGAGGAACGGGTATGATTCTAGTAAAATGTATACTACTAATTTAACTAGAAAATATTATTAAAAGGGTGGGGTTTCTTATTTTAAAGTTCAAAAACTTTTAACATCAATTGTAAAACAACTAATTAGCAAACAATTACTTAATCTATGGAGAACAACACATAAAACAATTGAAATCAAGATACAAAAAGTGTTGGATTAGGTGTCTAAGCCCATAACTATATTGGGTATGTACTTGAATTGATTGTATCATAGTCCTTTTGGGTTGCCCTCAAGACTAGCAACCCGAAAGAATGATTTTGGAGAAAGAGGTTGATTAATTAATTTCATTAATAATTTGTATTAAGTAATTTATTAATATATTATGAGAATAATATATTAATTAGAAATAGTAATATTTAATTAATATTTAATCAAAAATTAATTAAAACTAATTGTGGGATTAAATGAATTAATTAACAGTGCAAGGACTAAATTGCAATTGTTCAATAGTTATGAAAAAGGCATTCTAGAACCCTCGAAAGGCATGGATGATTTTTACATGGTCTATGGTTTCTAGAACGGTCCTTATTGGATAATTAGGAAAGTGGATAATTACATGGTTTAAGATTATCTTGGACTTGGGCTTATATAGCGTTTCTGACTGCAACATATAAAGGGGTTTACCCTAAGGATTCCGGCCACTTATTCTTAGAGAACCCTAGCCAAAAAAAATTCTCCTCTCTCCTTCTCCTTAATCTCCTTCAATTCTAATGTTGGGTGTGAGCCATTAGAGGTGTGACAATTATGACACTTTTTCTCAAAGCTTCAACATCAACAAGGAATTAGATTCTTATTGCTTAATAACGATGAAGGAATGTTTTTGTAACCCTTTATAATGTAATTTTCGATTATATGCTAGTATCCTAGGGTTTACACATTGTTTTTCACATGGTATGTTCAAATAAAGAAAACGTAGAACAATTTTTAGGGTTACACGCACACATAGCATTGTTGGTATGCTTAAAACCCATCAGTGGTATCAGAGCGTAGGTTAGTTTTCTATTAAATTGATATTAATGTGAACTTGAACAAGGAGGGTTTGTCACACCACAAAACCGGAAAGGCGAAAACGTTCTGGGGTGGAGGACGTCATGTCAAGTATCACAACATATGCAGTGTAGTAATCAAAGGACAACAACCATTGCATTAATAGTAATAATTTTTACATAGGTTACATTTCATAGCAACATCAAGGTAATACAGAGAATAATATAGATGTAGGTTGGTACTAGGCTGACTTCACAAAAGCTCCTGGGTTGTACCTGTCTATCGATGACCTGAGAATACAAATTAGTTTTCAAGCGAGTATCAGCATTTTTATAATGCTGGTGAGTTCATAAGTATTTAATGACGTTAGTATAAATACAAATTGATATTCAAAAGAACCTCATGAAAATGGTAGTTTAGAATCTACAGAGTATTAGAATTCTTTCTAGAAAATCCTATATTTTCTAAATAAAAGAAGTCTTCTACCAAGACCCGACAAATTTATGTTTTAAGGAGTAATTTTCCTCAAAATACTATCATTACCAAAATACAATTTTGACTTTGAAGGAACTATGAGGAAATCACAAGTAAAAATACTAGGGGAAAATAACATAAACCTCAGCAGTAATACTGCTGACTAAAGCAAATGAAAACATAGACTCCAAGAGAGTATCAAATGAATGATGCGCCTGTCTCAGTCTAACGCAAGGAAGAACAGACTCCAAACAGTATCGAATGAACGATACAACTAGCAAAGTCTAAAATATTCGGTAATCCTAAGTGGGTTGGTTTAAAGGTTCATAACCTGACATAGTATATAACTAGGAAAATAGGTTAAGATGGTTTCAAAAATACCGTGATAATTCTTGTTACCTTAAAGCCATGAATTATAAGGTAAACATAAAGATACTCATAACCATACTGATTGACAATGGAATACTTGACGACCTGCTGGCGTCGTAATGAATGTGACATTTTTCACCCCTTGGCTTGGTCGGCCGGGACTGTAGCTAGCAGTCAGGGTGTGGGAGTGTCTATCACATATAGATCTATACACACAATGTCCGCTCTCCCTCCAGGAGACTCTGGTTACCAACTTGACAACGGTGGAATCCGTGTCCTGAGGATGTATCTCGTATTTCGAATTCTATTATAATTATTGGAATAATGATATAGACTCACGAATGAACTGACTCCTTTGGAATTCTCCGTACTAGATAGAGTAAATAGAATCTCCTAACTATTCCTATAATAGTTACTAATGTTTCAGGTATACGACTGATGAATGGAAGGATGCCCTTGCTAACCAAGGGAAACGAACTGGTCGATGGAAACCTTTATGCCTATACATGTGTCCACGATATATAACTAATATTTAGACGACCTTCGGACAGATAACGGATACCCACCAGACCACATCCCAATGAGGAAAAGGAAATATGGCGAACTGGCCGTTCTAAGTCCTTTAAACATTATTTATATAAATATACAAATATAGGCATGCATTTAAAGAAATAAAAGCATAGAAGAAAACTTTGGTAAAACCATTGGAAAATCCTTACAAATAAGAATTTATGACTCGATATCAGTTTATAAAACAAGCTTTTGAAAACGATTCAATAAAATAGTTTAAGTGAAAATACTAGGGAGTATAACATAAACCTTAGCAGTAATACTGCTGACTAAAGTAAATGAAAATGTAGACTCCAGGAGAGTATCAAATGAATGATACGCCTGGCTCAGTCTAACACAAGGAAGCACAGAATCCAGACAGTATCGAATGAACGATACAGCTAGAAAAGTCTAAAATATCTGGTAATCCTAAGTGGGTTGGTTTAAAGGTTTATAACGTGAGCTAGTATATAACTAGGAAAATAGGTTAAGATGGTTTCAAAAATACCGTGATAATTCTTGTTACCTTAAAGCCATGAATTATAAGGTAAACATAAAGATACTCGTAACCATACTGATTGACGAATTGAATAATTGACGAGCTGCTGGCGTCGGAATGAATGTGACATTTGTCACCCCTTGGCTTGGTTGGCCGGGACTGTAGCTAGTAGTTAGAGTGTGGGAGTGTATATCCCGTATAGATCTATACACATAATGGAAACCTTTATGTCTGCACATGTATCCATGATATATAACTAATATGTAAACGACCTTCGGACAGATAACCGATACCCACCAGACCACATCCCAATGAGGAAAAGGAAATATGGCGAACTAGCCATTCTAATTCCTTTAAACATTATTTATATAACTATACAAATATAGGCATGCATTTAACGAAATAAAAGCATAGAAGAAAACTCTGTTAAACCCTTTGGAAAATCCTTACAAAGAAGAATTTATGACTCGATATCAGTTTATAAAACAAGCTTTTGAAAACGATTTGATAAAATAGTTTAAGTGAAGAAAACCTTTAACAATAAATTACGACTTGATGTCTCTTTAGTAAAAAAGCTTTGAAACACTTAGGATAACCTTTTAATAATCTATAAAGGGATATTCATACTTTAACAAGATTCGAAAACATGATTTGGAAATCTTAAGCTGGATAAAGCAGTTTAATATGCAAAAATCTATTTTGCTATATAGTTATTAATCACATGTGATTTATCTAATAAATGTACAGTTCAACTTGTATTCCCCCCCCCCTATAAAAGCAATTAAAATCATTTAAAAGGTTGTTTCAGGGGAATAAACTCACATGTAGCAAGTGGATCGGATGGAAGTGTCGTTTGAGTGTTTGGTGTCAAGTGAAGACTTGAACACACTTAATGACCCTAGTAACATATGAAGACAGATGTTTAAATATAATTAGTGTTTATATCACTAATTAAACACGTATAAACATCCTAATGCGAAGAAAAATACTTTGGTCAAGTTCTAGGAGGCTATTGGGTTGCAATAAAGGGGTGTATGGGTTTATACGGAAATGTAAGATCAAATGGTCATGTTTGTTGGAGTTTGCGGCCCAGTGGAGTTTACTCATGGCCGTAAAATCTCAATTGGGTCTCCAAACAAGTCTTAAAACTACTATAACTTAAGTGGTTAAGTGCTCCAAGGCCTAAACAAGAGATTGGGTGAGTTTACGGTCCATAAATGGTCTTGTGTGGAGTTTACGGCCTGGGGACCACTTCTCCATGAGTTTATGGCTGTAAACTCATGGCATGAAGTGCCAAATTGTTGATTCAAGTCCCTAACTCATCGAGGTATAATTCTAGGTTAATGTCTAACGCTAGGTGAGGTGATTAGGGCACATTTTGCACCATTTGAGGGAGTTTACGGCCTAAGAAGATCCTGGGTCGTAGACTCTCATTCAACCTTCCAAAAGTTAATGTTTAAGGTCCATAACACTTCAAGGGTATGATCTAAGCTAGTCTGTAAACATAAGGAAGGAGTTAGGGGCATTTTGGCACCCTTTTTAAGGGTTTACGGCCTAAGAAGTTCTTGGGGCGTAAACACCTTGTTCATGTCATTTTTGGGTGATTTCAATGATATATGGACATGTAATAAGCTTTAATACACTCTAGGGTAAAAGAACCTACAGTTCGGGGACAGAAACTTGAAGGTTTCTAGGAGAAATCGTGTCTTCAAGAGAGAGAGGGTAGACATATAGTGGAAAGAGTGTAAAAGAGGTTCACTCACCCTTATATAGTGTGAGTTTACTACCCCGGAGTTTACCGCCCGTAGTTTACCACCCAAGTTTACCGCCCGTAGTTTACCGCCTGAGGTTACCGCCCGAGTTTACCGCCCAGAGTTTACCGCCCGGAGACTCCATCTTATGAGGTTTATGGCATGATTTTTGGTGTTAGGGCTTTAGTGGTTACTTTCTAAGACTTGATCGTTAAACATGAAAAGCTCGGAATACTAAAACGGATTTTAAATTTGTTAGAAGATGGCGGAAATGAATTTGACTTCCAAATGAAGTGTTTAACTGTAGAAATTATATATATGAAATATTCGGGTTGTCACATCATCCCCCCGTTAGAGGGAATTTCGTCCTGAAATTAGGGTTTAGGCAAGGATGTAGGCATAAACAATCGGGTAGAGAGATGAGGGTTCTTCCTATTCGGTTGGTCCTCGCGCTCCCAAGTGAACTCCGACCTTCGCTTGGCGTTCCAGAAACCTTCACTTAACGGGATGCAGATTTTGTTTCGTTCACTTGACCGCTCAGTTCGCGATTCCTACAGGTTCCTTTATGAAGTTAGGGTTCCCAATGATTTCTATCAAGACAAGTGGGATTTAGAGAGTTACGTCGGGCAAGCACTTTTTCAAGTCTAGGGCGTGGATTGATTTGGGGTGAAACTTATGGAATTCCGAAAGTAGTCATGGTCTGATGAGGGTTGGACCAATTTTTATAAAGACTCTCGGATGGTCCTAAGCTCTCGGAAAAATAGTGCTTTTCAGTACTTAGCACATAATGTACTTCTATGGTGAGATCATCACTGGCATGATCGCCATTTTGAAGTTCCAAACGTTCTCTCATACTGGGGTTTTAGTTCTCCGGGTTGGATCTTAAAAGGCTCGAGTTATCCTCAAATTCATATTTCCTACTGACTGGATTTTGGAGGTTTTTTGGATCATCAGATGTATTGACTACACACTAGCATCTATTGGTTTCGTGACATCTACCTCGACCTAGTGCAAACATGGACCTACACTTCTGATTCTCGAGGTGTTTCTAACAGAAACTCTCAGGGTCGGTGAGATAGAGTTTTACCAGACGATTGTTTAGAAAGTTTTTAAACTTTTCATCATCGTCTAGTTGACGCTTTCACAATATGATTCCTAATGGGAAAGAATCATGCTCTTACTCGCTTTGCTGTTTCATGAATAACAATCTCTGTTCAGGGCTAACTCAGCCCTTAGAGATATTCGGAAGTGTTGGACTACCTAGGGAGGTGGTCTTACTATTTATGTGTGAGATAGTATCCTTGGAACACCTAGTAGTCCAATGAATCTCTATAACATGCCCTACTCTCAAAGGTGTCGGTTCATTCCAGTTGCAGAAAGCGCGTGGTCTTGTATAACCCATCGACTAACACCTAGACTGGTGTCAAGTCTATAATCTCTTTGGGATCTGGGTTATAAGGCTTAACGCAACCTACTTTCGTACTTTATTCAATTATTCTTGGCTACGGTGATTATTCTGTGGTTCTTGGCATTCTAGCATTCACTTCGGAGAATGCAGTCCATCGTCTACAAGGCGATGGTGACTTGTTCCACGTGAGGAGGCGGGGTGTCCTAGGCACTGCTTGTCAGTAACGGGGTGGACGAAGTGCCTGAGTAGTGCATGTATCCCTTGCAACTACTCTTCCGGTGTTTCTGGGTATCCTCACTCTAATCAAATTTAGAGGGTATAGGGTTTCGTCACTCGGAACTTTTTATTCATCATCCATTCTTCTTAGAGTTTCGACCCATTGTAGCTTCCGGGTTTCCGGGATCTCTACTGAGCTGCTTAATTCGTGGGATTAAGCGTGGACGGATGGTCGCAGTCACGATTTTGACTCTTACGTCTTGGGTTATTTTTATAACTGAGGGTGTTAGCTACTAGGCTGGCTTAACCGGGATGACAACAAATTTCGAATTTGTGGTCATTTTAGTAGCTCAACCCATAGTGGGTCTCTTGACCCCAACTCCTATTCTATGGGATAGGATGAAGGATTTTATTACAAGATTCGTGGTAGAGCTCATACTCGGCTTAATCACTAATACTTGGTGTTCGTAAGCCGTATATAATTGAGATCGATAGGACGTTCAGTTGTGTGGCCCCACCCCAGACCCACAACCCAACGAGGAACAGGGAGTAGGGAGAAAGCACACATCTTAAATCGTATTGATCTAAATTATATACCACTCTAATGCATGTACTCAGTAGTATCAAGTTAATCCCATGAGATTCTTTTCTTGATTCTCGAATCTGATTGTGAGGTGCTAAGGGTCTTTCTGGGGGATCTACGAAGTAGGTTTCAGATGGTTATCGTCATCTGGAATACCTGCAGTGTCTTTCGCTTAGGGTTCTATTTTTCCTAAGGAGAGGTTGGTTCACAACACGCGATACCCTTCTCCTCTGTATTTCGGAAGGTTTTAGATAAGAGAGATGACTGACGAATCGCACTAGGTTTTATTATTAAGTTAGGAAGAACTTTTGTTTGCTAAAATGGCTATGGCGAAAGTTCTTTTTACACAATACTAGGAATTTACACATGGTTGCACTAAGTCGAACCATGATTGATAGAGGCGTTGAAGTTGGCATACATCGACATGATATAGAATGAGGGTCGATAGGGCCATGTGTTGAATGGACTCACAAGTTCTTGGCATCTCGGGCTTCGTCCATGGTATCACTATCGCGGATACTTGGACCGATAGAGTCAACGCGAAACTATAGAGGGTCCTGAGGTTTCGGAGTAATGTACTTTTGATGAATGGATTTCTCACGAGGCCTTTTTATAATCACCTAGTATACACTAGTCATGTATAATTAAGGTGGAAAGGACTGTTGACTGAGCGACTCCACCCTAAATCCACAACCAAACGAGGAACAGGAAATAAGGCAGCATCGCTCACTCGAGGTCTATTATCACACCCCAAAACTAAGAACGCCAGAAACATTCTGGGGCGAAGGACGTCATGTACACTATCACAACAATGAAAACTAGTAAACAAGCAACAACATCATCCATTGCATTAATAATATAATTTTTATACAAGTGTGTTATGTCAAATTATAATAGACACTAAAGTATAAACAAAATGAAAGATGAGTCTTGAACGAGCTCCATCTTCTCTAACCTTGCATCGGTACCTTTCTATGGATGACCTGAGGATACAAGTTATTTTGAAAGAGAGTATCAGCTTTAAAGCTGGTGAGATCATAAGTATTTTAGTGTCTTAATTTGTATGTAAGTATTTGTATGAATACGAATTGTAAGTATTAAAAGTGTATATGAATTGTAAGTATGAAAATGTTTGTAAAACAACTGTAAATGTTTGAAAAACCCTAGAAATCCCTTTGATTCCTACTATTATAAAAGAGAGTCTTCTACCAAGACCTAACGGCTATGAATGTAGCCTTCTACCAAGACGTAACTGCTCTGAATGTAGCCTTCTACCAAGACCTAACTGCGCTGAATATAGTCTTCTACTAAGACCTGACTGTTCTGAATGTAGCCTTCTACCAAGGCATCTTGTGTTTATGTGTGTCTCTTGTAAGAATGTGTATTTTTCCAAGTCTGACTATCATTAACCAAAATATAACTTCTACACTACCGTGTGTTGTGTGAATGTTCACGAGGTGAATGTAAAGGGGAAAATGAAATAGTACTATGGCGTAGTGTCGAACTACAACCGTACTAATTACCTTAAGTCTAGGGTAATTCTTCTGAGTACTGTAGCATTTGTAATAAATAACTACATCGGTACTCAACTGCCTTATTTGAGGGATAAGGTATAATGTGATGTCTAGATTCCAGGCTATACGCTCCCCTGTCAAAGGGATTTTGGGACCTTCCCACGACCTCTGCATGTATGCAAGCCGTGAGCATCTACATTACTATGATCATGTATACTCGATATAACTATCACAATTGCGTTGTGATTCATCGGTATAGTTAGATCCTAAACTGGTTCCATGCTATAGCACCTAGTGACGTCTGTCCTATGTATATGTATGTGTGATCATGTAAGTGATCATGTAGTTGTACTCATGTAAGTGTGATCATGTAAACATATCTAGTTAATAGTATAGTAATGTACTGTAATGTTCCACGTGTGCTAGCTGTAATGTGTGTTCTCTCTCAATCTAGCATGTATAGTAATGTATTGTAATGTTCTAGCTGTAATGTATGCTCTCTCTATCTAGCAAGTATATTAATGTACGGTAATGTTCTAGAAAGTATTGACTCATGAATGAACTGAGTCATTGTATGATATCGTGTTCTAGTAATAGTTCTAGTATCTTCCTAAACTACCTATATGGTAGTTTACTAGTAATCTAACTGGTACGTATGGACATGGATGTATACCCTTGCTACCCAAGGGCATTGGATGTACTGGAAGGACCTTTATGACTATATATGTACACATGATATATAAGTAATATTTAAACGACCTTCGGACGGGTACCCGATATCACACCAGACCACATCCAAATCGAGGAAAAGGAAATAGGGTGGATAGCCTTCCTAAGTCTTTTAATCATTTCTTATATATCTATACATATATGGGCATGCAATTGATAATATAAAAGCATAAAATAAGTTTTGTAAAACCTTTGAACATAATTATTATCTAAGAAAAGATCGACTTGATGTCAATCTATAAAACGGTTTGAAGGCATGGGTTTGAATAAACAGTTTAAGTATAAGGAAACATTTGTTTGAAACACAATTGTAAATGAGTTAGAATGGAAAACATACAGAGTAAAATGTACAATTTAATAAGGAGTTTTAAACATATAAAATGTTTATGAAGAAGGCATGGGTTTGAATAAACAGTTTAAGTATAAGGAAACATTTGTTTGAAACACAATTGTAAATGAGTTAGAATGGAAAACATACATAGTAAAATGTACAATTTAATAAGGAGTTTTAAACATATAAAATGTTTATGAAAAACATTTGAAGGAAACTGTTTGGTAAAACGGCTAATTAGTAGCCAATCATTTGAATGTTGCTTATTAATGACATGTGATTGATATAATAATTAGTTTGAATGGAAAACAGACTTGTATCCCCCCCATATAACATTTAAAAACAGTTAAAACATTGATTAAGGTGTATGAACTCACCTGTTGTGGGTCATACGGATGAACTGGAGAGGTAGGACTGCTAGGTGTCAAGTGAAGACTTTAGACACATACAATGGTTCTAATTACATATGAAGAAATATATATATAAACAATTAGTGATTATAACACTAATTAAACATGTATCAACATCCTAATGCGAGGAAAACACTTTTGGTCAAGTGCTAGGAGGCTAATGGGTTGCAACAAAGGAGTGGAAGACCTCTTATGGGAGTTTATTGTCAAAAGACCATATGTGTTGGAGTTTACGGCCCAGGGGAGTAAACTCATGCCCGTAAACTCTCTATAGGGTCACTAAATGAAGCTTAACATTATTACAACTGAAGTGGTGAAGTGCTTCTAGGCTTAAACAAGTGTTTTGGTGGGTTTAAGGCCTTAAAATGGCCTTGCGTAACGTTCACGGCCCTGGGACCACTCCCCCATGAGTTTACGGCCGTAAACTCATGGTAAGGAGTACCATTTGATGTTTTGAGGTTCCTAAAACATCAAGGATATGATCTATGTTTTGGTCCTAAGCATAAGGAAGGAGTTAGGGTGTCATTTGTCCCATTTATAGGGGTTTATAGCCCCAGAACTTGTCTTGGCCGTAAACTCCTTTATCCTTGTGATTCCTTATGTTTTCTAGGCTATAAACACTTTAGGGTAATGTCTAAATTAGTCTCTTGGCTTAAGGATGGTTTTTGGGGCATTTTGACACTTAAAAATGGAGTTCACGGCCCAAGAACATCCTTGGCCGTGAACTCACTTCTAGACTTTGTTTCTAATTGATTTTGTGGTCTAAACATGTAATGGTGTCTTCTAGTGTGAGTTCCAAGGCTTTGAGGGACATTGGTCACTCTTTTGGCCCTTAAAACGGAGTTTACTCCCCAAGCTGTTCTTGGTCAGTAAACTCTCAAATCTTGGGGTTTTGATCCGATTTTGATGTTATAAAACACAATCTATGCTATATAATATAACTAGATAGAAGTACTCATGAATTAGTATAAAAACCCGAAGATCCGTGAGAGAAAATTAGTCTTTTCTCTAGTTGGAAATATAACTAATGAATAAATATGGTTCAGATTCCTATATATAGTCCTGAGATTTTTGGCAGAAAATATTTTATTCCCGGAATGAACTCTAATATCGCAGAGTATTGGAATAACAGTGTTGCACAAAACCCTAGTGCATCCACTCTCCTGATATCTCCTTAAGTGCTAATCCTGAAATACTCGAACTTATACCCAAAGTCTGGAATTTCACTATAACTGTTCTAACTTCTATTGGCTTGATATGGTTTGTTCAGAATGGAAATTTCGGGTTGTCACATCATCCCCTGTGAAAGGGAATGTCATCCCGAAATTAGAATTTAGGCAAGGAAGTAGGTACGAATGATCGAGTCATGAGGTGGAAACTTCCTAATCGATTGGTTATCGCTCTCCTAAGTGAAATCGGGTTCTCGGTTGGTATCCCAATGAACCTTCACTAATGGGCGACGGCGTTGCTTCGTCCGCTTGACCTCTCGGTCGAGGGTCACTACGGTTCTAATACAAAGGCGAGGATCTCGACGAGTGGACTTACAAGAGTCCTAACGGAAATGTACGGTTTCACTATCGAGACGCTAAGATTAAATGTACGTTACTGAGTTCGCGGACTAGGTCTAATTTGCGAGGTATAGGACCAATTCTGGTAAGAATCTCGGAGGTCCTATCTATCTTGGATTTAGCTTTCCATGCTTTACGAAGCGTATTAAGCCGTTCCCAGAGTGAGACTTCCTAAAGAACTTGGTCTCTCACTAGAAATCTCCAAGGTTTCCGTTTCTTGTTTAACTTCCCAGTCAAGAGCCACTCCTTGCTGGGTCAAGGTAGTACGGTTTCCTATGATTTGCGAGGGGTTCTGGATGAACTATGGCAGTAGGTCTATAAGACCTAGAATTTGGCGAATGACTGTCGGCGTCTCTGGTGTCGACAAATTCTCAACGGTTTTGACAAATTGTAAGAGTACTCAAAATTTCCCACATCACTAATTGTGTGCCATAGAAATTTGACTCTTAAATTTCAAAACTCGTGCCTAGAAAACTTCACGAAAGGTACCTCTGAAGGTAATGTCTCCATTGGTTTCTTCTTACTACGAGGGTAGGTAAGTAAGTCATTACATGGAGAAATGATAAACTGATCCAAGTAAGAAAGACGTACCCTACTCATTTAACTCATGAAAACTATGGGCGTATTGGTCCTATCCGAAGGGTATCACTACAGACTCGAAGTGTCCGCATCGAGTTCAGATGATAGTCTTCCGGACATCCTTCCCTAACACTCGAACTGGTGATATTCGGATCTCGGATCCATTTCTGAAAGTAATTCTTTCCTTGCTTTTGCTCAACCAAATCATTTATGCGAGGCAGAGATAACGATTTCTACTGGAAAATGTTGACGGATTCCTCGATAGCCGAGGTACATATGATGCAATCTGTCGATCTCTAGAAGAATATGACCGGGGTTCTCCAGGGTGAGAAGCCTAGTTTTCTAATTCTATTTATGTGTAGTTTTCTAAGTTTTCCGGGCTGTTCTTGTGTCTCTATAGGTGTTTAGGCTGTAGGGCGATCAGTTTACGGGAGTCATACCGGGTTATAAGTTTGTTTCACATGACGATGCGATTACTCGTAGTCTTGGGCAGTTTTCCGTCCTGAAATTCATTTTAGAATTCATACATGGTTCAATGATCACAACCTCGTGTATACGAGTCGTATATTACTAAGATTGAAAAAATAGTTGAATAACTGATTCTTCTTTAAGCTCACATCCCATCGAGGAAAAAGAAGTTAAAGTGGAATCATCAATTCTAAATCTGTAGAACCTTGATTATATATTACCCTTACGTATACATTCCTCAGTGATATATCAACCGCATGAATCCCTGGATTGAACTTGACGTACTGCACGAGTGGTACTTCGGGGATTTCTTCAGAAGAGAGAAGAACTAAGAGGTACTCCACGCATGAGTACTTCGGTGTTTTGATATGATGGCTTCGCTAAAACAACGTTTACTGGTAAAGAGATGTACTTAAGAAGCCGGTATGGTGTGGATCAAATTGAATCTACTTGTATGATAATGTCGGAATCATACAGAGACTTAAAGACATTAGATTTGAACATAAGGCGTTTACAAAAAAAACACCACCATGCAAACATGAACAGAGTTACAGTACTTTAGATCTACTACAAGACTATGGCTACGAATAAGGTATACTACAAAAGACAAGTATACGCAGCACGAGCATCCTTATACAGACAGGATCTCGCAAAAGGTAAGACTCTAGTTGCACTAGTTTTGGATAGTTTATAAGTCTGTTACAACAAAACGCCTAAGTTACATTAACGTGGTTCTGGAGTAGGTTCTCCTGCAGCTGTGATCCTGAGAATCTTCTCATCTGCACCCGAGTTCTTCACTATCAGGCAATCCTTCTTCAGGTGTCCAATTTCACTACACTGGTGACATATATGGATAGCACCAACATTGGTGGTGGAAGTGAAGTATCGAGTGGGAGTCATGCGGACGCGGGTTCTTTCCTTGATTTCCTTTTTCGGGCAATCTCTTTTATAGTGCCCAAACTCACCACAATTATAGCAAACTAGGCTTGCTCCAGTGGTGGAGGTAGTTCTACAAAAACGAGCAATGTGCCCCATCTTGTTGCAATTATTGCATTGCCAGGCTCGGCAAATTCCCTCGTGGTGGTAGTTGCACCGGTCGTACTTCGGGAGTGTTCCTTTATATGGTCTGCTCGGTACGAGGATGGTAGGGGTTTCCACTTGCTGTTGTTGCATGGCAAGTTTTTGGGATTTCTTTCATTCTTTCTGGACTTGACACCTTCGTTTCTTGTTCTCTGTCTTTCAGCTTTGCGAGCTTGTGACTATTACTGTTTGGCAACTTCTGGGATGGATACCACGATTGGAAACTTCAATCCCATCATCAGCATTGATTGTGCTGATAGCGCTACCGTGCACAAGGACAACTGTCACGGTAGCCATCACGACAGCTGTAACTGTGGTTTGAAGGGTAGCGGCGTCCATAGGAAAGGCGGAGGTTTCGTTGTTCGACTGATTGCTTCCTGATGACGACATGATTTTGTGATACGAAAGATAAGGATTTTGTGAGCGATTTTGGTTGACCCTTGATGTACTTAGATTGTTCATGTAAAAAGTAAGACTATGTTTTCGACACTTTGACCTACATCCCTATGATGCAGTCCTAGTACTGAGTGGAAGTGTGTTTATGAAGGGTTGACCTACATCCCTATGATGCAGTCCTAGTAATGGAATGGAAGTGAGTTTGTAGAATGGTCTCAAGACGTTTTTCGTTCAAGCTGAGGTATCGTTGGTTGGTGACTAACATGATTCAACCGCTGAAAGAGACATGGAAATGTCTCCGGAGCTAAATTACTATAGTCCAATGACTTGACTAAAGCATGATTCAGATAGACTCCAATGAAAGTACGATGAGAGTACTTGAATAAGGAAGGCCACAGAAGTTAGCCGACTATCAAAATCTTTGATATTCATGACGTAAAAGTTCCGAAAAATGACCTTGCAAAAGGTCTGACATCATATCTAGAGAAGATAGTTCTTGACAGCATAAAGACCTAACCAAAAGTACTTACAGTACAAGATAGTTTCATAGAAAATGCCACATCGGGCATAGACAGAAAAACGATTCCTTTTGATAAGGAAATAAAGTAAAGCGTCTACTACTGGTGACGGTCATCCCTCTGGTGAACTCTCAGTTCAGCCAGTTGACGTTACATGTCAAGTAAGTGTCTTTCGTACACCCTCTCGCGTACATGGAGCTCTATGACTTCGGCTCGTGATTCAGCCAGTGCTTGAAGCAGGGTTTCATGGTTTCTCTCATATCTCTCGCGAGCATCTCCTAGACGAATGGTGCGGTGGGTATGCATTCTCGCATCGGCGACAACTTCGGTAATCTGATGTAGGGCTATCCTGTCTTTTATCTCATTTCGGGCTACTCTGCGGACCAAGACTGGTAGGGTTATGTATGCTGAGCCCCCATTGCTTAGGTCATAAAAGCTTCAATCACCATTAAATGGCATGGGATGATCTTGTCCTTGGCTCCATGTCTCCAAGCATTCCATCCACTCAGGCGTCGGGCCATGAAGAGCCGGAAGAGGGTTAGGAATCGGACAGGGAGCTGTTTGGGGTAGGTTCTCAACCTCTGGTTCGGAGTTAGCATCGTTCGAAAGGTTTTCATCATTGTGATCATTCACGGGGATAGGATGATCATTCTCTGGTTCTTCTTCAAACCATCCAGCAATGACCTAATTCGGAAGGTACTGGTTGCCGTGGGGATGGAGTCCAGCCATGTTATCTACGCGAGAATTAGGGTAAGAAAATAATTAGTAGACGAACTATCTAGATAATTATTTAGAAAAACTTCACTAGTTACACCGCTATTTGTGAAGTGCATACCAGTTATATGTAATCGAAACAGGATAGGCCTTTGAATAAGTGATCTTAACTCCAAATTCACATAGAATAGGGGTAAAGTAAAATTTTCATAGATTCTAAGTCTATAACATCCTAATTACATATAGCCTTTGTGTATCCACTTAGCAACTATCAACTTAGAAATGAAGATCCCATTTTAGTTCTCAAGTATAACGTACTTATAGTAACACCAAATAATCCTATAGTATTTCAAGTTTAATGTTATGTTATACTCTTCTCATTGTGGTCGGGTTGGTAAGATTTTAGACTTGTTGGAACCACACTATTAAACTTAGGCACATGCTAGTCAACCCTCAGATAATATAGGTGATCAGGCTATATCTTCCCAGTTTTGACCATATGTCTCTAAGCCCACCTGTGTTGCCCAACAATCGTAATTCTTTTGTACTGTCCTAGTGACACTGGTTTTAGTATGAATGCAGGCACGTATACTTAATTAAATACTTTATTATTTAAATTATAAACTCTTGGTCAGAGTAATTTTAATCCCATTGTATTTATAGTTAGTATATCTTTTATGGGTTGATATACTTAATTAACTATAAACAATGCTCTGATACCAATCTGTCACACCCCAAAACCAAGAACGGCGGAAACGTTCTAGGCGGAGGATGTCATGTACAGTATCACAACAATGAAAACTAGTAAACAAGCAACAACATCATCCATTGCATTAATAATATAATTTTTATACAAGTGTGTTCTATCAAATTATAATAGACATTAAAGTATAAACAAAATGAAAGATGAGTCTTGAACGAGCTCTATCTTCTCTAACCTTGCATCGGTACCTGTCTATGGATGACATGAGGATACAAGTTATTTTGAAAGAGAGTATCAGCTTTAAAGCTGGTGAGATCATAAGTATTTTAGTGTCTTAATTTGTATGTAAGTATTTGTATGAATACGAATTGTAAGTATTAAAAATATATATGAATTGTCAGTATGAAAATGTTTGTAAAACAACTGTAATGTTTCAAAAATCCTAGAAATCCCTATGTTTCCTACTATTATAAAAGATAGTCTTCTACCAAGACCTAATTGCTCTGAATGTAGCCTTCTACCAAGACCTAACTGCTCTGAATGTAGTCTTGTACTAAAACCCCACTGTTCTGAATGTAGCCTTCTACCAAGGCATCTAGTGTCTAAGTGTGTCTCTTGTAAGAGTGTTTATTTTCCCAAGTCTGACTATCATTAACCAAAATATAGCTTCTACATTACCGTGCGTCGTGTGAATGTTCACGAAGTGAATGTAAAGGGGACAATGAAATAGTACTATGGTGTAGTGTCGAACTACAACCGTAGTAATTACTTTAAGTCTAGGGTAATTCTTCTAAGTATTGTAGCATTTGTAATAAATAACTACATCGGTACTCAACTGCCTTATTTGAGGGATAAGGTATAATGTGATGTCTAGATCCCAAGCTATACGCTCCCCTGTCAAAGGGATTTTGGGACCCTCCCACGACCTCTGCATGTATGCAAGCCGTGAGCATCTACATTACTATGATCATGTATACTCAATATAACTATCACAATTGCGTTGTGATTCATCGGTATAGTTAGATCCTGAACTGGTTCCATGCTATAGCACCTAGTGACGTTTGTCCTATGTATATGTATGTGTGATCATGTAGTTGTACTCATGTAAGTGTGATCATGTAAGCATATCTAGTTAATAGTATAGTAATGTACTGTAATGTTCCACGTGTGCTAGCTGTAATGTGTGTTCTCTCTCAATCTAGCATGTATAGTAATGTACTGTAGTGTTCTAGATGTAATGTATGCTCTCTCTATCTAGCAAGTATAGTA
Organism: Lactuca sativa; assembly: GCF_002870075.4. Lineage (NCBI taxonomy): Eukaryota > Viridiplantae > Streptophyta > Magnoliopsida > Asterales > Asteraceae > Lactuca > Lactuca sativa. Next base: position 195,296,993 of record NC_056627.2, read on the forward strand.
ATGTACGGTAATGTTCTAGAAAGTATTGACTTATGAATGAACTGAGTCATTGTATGATATCGTGTTCTAGTAATAGTTCTAGTATCTTCCTAAACTACCTATATGGTAGTTTACTAGTAATCTAACTGGTACGTATGGACATGGATGTATACCCTTGCTACCTAAGGGCATTGGATGTACTGGAAGGACCTTTATGACTATATATGTACACATGATATATAAGTAATATTTAAACGACCTTCGGACGGGTACCTGATATCCCACCAGATCGCATCCAAATCGAGGAAAAGGAATAGGGTGGATAGCCTTCCTAAGTCTTTTAAAAATTTCTTATATATCTATATATATAAGCATGCAATTGATAATATAAAAGCATAAAATAAGTTTTGTAAAACCTTTGAACATAATTATTATCTAAGAAAACATCGACTTGATGTCAATCTATAAAACGGTTTGAAGGCATGGGTTTGAATAAACAGTTTAAGTATAAGGAAACATTTGTTTGAAACACAATTGTAAATGAGTTTGAATGGAAAACATACCGAGTAAAATGTACAGTTTAATAAGGAGTTTTAAACATATAAAATGTTTATGAAAAACATTTGAAGGAAACTGTTTGGTAAAACGGCATATGAGTAGCCAATCATTTGAATGCTGCTTATTATCACATGTGGTTGATATAATAATTAGCATAATTTGACTTGATTCCCCCCCCCCCCTCGCCCATAAAACATTTAAAAACTGTTAAAACATTCATTAAGGGGTATGAACTCACTTGCTGTGGGTGATACGGATGAACTGAAGAGGTAGGACTGCTAGGTGTCAAGTGAAGACTTTAGACACACACAATGGTCCTAATTACATATGAAGAAATATGTATATAAACAATTAGTGATTATAACACTAATTAAACATGTATCAACATCCTAATGCGAGGAAAACACTTTTGGTCAAGTGCTAGGAGGCTAATGGCTTGCAACAAAGGAGTGCAAGACCTCTTATGGGAGTTTATGGTCAAAAGACCATGTGTGTTGGAGTTTACGGCCCAGGGGAGTAAACTCCTGCCCGTAAACTCTCTATAGGGTCACTAAATGAAGCTTAACAGTATTACAACTTAAGTGGTGAAGTGCTTCTAGGCTTAAACAAGTGTTTGGGTGGGTTTAAGGCCTTAAAATGGCCTTGCTTAATGTTCACGGCCTTGGGACCACTAACCCATTAGTTTACGGCCGTAAACTCATGGTAAGGAGTACCATTTGATGTTTTGAGGTTCCTAACACATCAAGGATATGATCTATGTTTTGGTCCTAGGCATAAGGAAGGAGGTAGGGTGTCATTTGTCCCATTTATAGGGGTTTACAGCCCCAGAACTTTTCTTGGCCGTAAACTACTTTATCCTTGTGGTTCCTTATGTTTTCTAGGCTATAAACACTTTAGGGTACATGTCTAAATTAGTCTCTTGGCTTAAGGATGGTTTTTGGGGCATTTTGACACTTAAAAATGGAGTTCACGGCCCAAGAACATCCTTGGCCGTGAACTCACTTCTAGCCTTTGTTTCTAATTGATTTTGTGGTCTAAACATGTAATGGTGTCTTCTAGTTTGAGTTCCAAGGCTTTGAGGGACATTGTGATGGTTTTAGCCATAAGAACTTTCCTATGTGCGCATGCAAAACCCTATTGCTTGGATCTAGGCTTTCTAATAAACATTCTTTGAATCCAAGACTTTTATTGACTAATTAGGTTAAATAACAACATTGAAACTGATCTAGAATCATACCTTTGAGTTCCTTGTTGATATTGAGGTCTTGGAGCTTCTAGAGTCACAAATGTCACTCCTCTAATGGCTTACAAACACCAATAGCAAGAAAGATGATTTAGGAGAGAGGAGAGGGGAGGAATTCGGCCAGGGTTCTCTTACTTTAGGAGAGGTGTTGAATTCCCTATGCCATGGGGTCTATTTATACTTGTAGACTCCTTAAGGGTTATAACCTAAACCATAATTTGATAATCTTCTCTTAAGGCTATCCAAATCCATTCCTTAGATATCTATATGGACGATTTTGGCTATCCTAAAACTCTTAGAATTTGTCCATACCATATCCTAATGGATTTACAGTCTAAAGCTTAACTATCAAAAAATTGACAGTTTATACCCCTTTATTTAATTAATCTCTTTAAGTCACCAAATTAATTCTAATTAATTCTATGACTTATATTAATCAAATAACAAATATATTATTCATTATATTATTCTCATAATATATTAATAATATTTACTCTCTCTTAATAAATCATCCTATCAAGTTGCTATGGTGAAAGCAACCCAAAAGGACCATGCACAACCGGGTCTCAAAGACGCTGTCAAAAGGACTATTCCAGCAGTCTCCCACTTGGATAAGTCTAGTAACTATATTCACAAGTACAATTTGGTTTGCAATCGTAGCTCTCAAAGACGCTGTCAAACTCTGATCTAATCAATCTTGTCCTTTGGATAAGGGAACGTACAGTCCTCTGTTAGATATCATGCTGACAATCCTATGGAATGGTTAGTCAAGCATTTAGGTTTCTCGATCTCTGATTTATTCGACATAGAACTTAATCGAACACATCAATTCAGTTCTGACCGGGCCCGACACATAAGTCAAATCAAATCATTGAGCGGCCGAGATATCGCTTTTACCTTCTTAGATAAAAGTTACAGATAAACTTCGACTTATATGCATTTACTTATTCATTAACCAACTATACACAACAATACGTTTTATAACACCAAGTTACTGATGCGTTTTCGTATTATCAATGTACAATCAATTAACAAATAACAAATCATATATCTAGGTTTTAAGACCATATGATATTATCGTCTTGTGATCACCATTTATATCGTATTCCATAAGGTGATTCCAGCAAACACGGGTTTATTCCAATGCTCAAAACTAGTTCATAAGCACTCATCAACGTTGCAACAATCCTTTGCTATGTCCAACACCATTTAGACATTCTACACACCAATTCATGACAATCTTCATTCATATCTACTCCCAACATATGAACGATTGTGGACCATTTGAACAATTCGATTATTCCTAATAAACTCAATTATTCTGGAAGTCAAAACATGCAAAGTGAAACAATAGTTAAACAATTAACATAAGATAGTAACAGTACTCATAAATAAAACTCCTTTATTTAATAATCAAATGTCAATTACATTTATCTATTACACGTTTCTATGTCACAACTGGAAATTTTGTGTCATGTAATATATACATTCAAGCTAATGTGAATCAAAAACTTAAGAACATGATTGACACCTATGATTATGACTTCAAAAACTTCAATCAAATACATTATACAAGTACTACAAATAGTCATCAAACAATTGGAGACCCTAAAAGTCCTTGTTTAAGTCCATTTTGGACTAGGACTCCCTTATTGGATCCAAATGGACCAATAAGCTTCCAATTAGACTATCATGGGCTTAGAACCCTAATTGGGCTCTAATTGGACCCACACTAATTTATTTCAACATTTTGGGCCATGTTGGGCCTAGAATGAAATGAATTGAAAGCTTTGATCCATGATTAACCTAATCTAGCTTATTAAAGCATAAAAAAATCACAATTTTATTTTATAAGGCCAATAAACACCCAAACTAACTCTAATATTGGGCTTAGGGGCAAAAAGCCCAAAAATCCTTTCTTCTCTCCCCATTCTCGGCCCAAGCCCAAGGAAAAAGGGAGAGTTGACCTTGGGTTGCCACCTCACTTTTATTTGTTGGGTTTCCATGCACATAACTCATGTTTCCAAGCAAGCATCATTTCAAAATCACTTCTATCCTCTCCTCTCTCTCACTCTCGGCCACATCTCAAACACACACACACATTTCACAAATTCTCTCAAAAAACATTCAAGAAAACTCTCTCATTTCCTCCCCATAATTTCGAGATTTTAAGAAGCTTTCAAGAGGATCTTTCAAGCTAATCACCATCTAAAGTAAGTATTTACTTATATATATGATCTAGCTATTTCATTCCATCAAAAACCTCTTCTAAATCTATTCCAACTTGTGATCATACACCTTAGAAGTCACCAAACTCGAGATCTACTAAGGAAGGGTGCTAAGGCTGAAAATCACTCCATTTTCTTCCTTTTTCTTAGCAAAACCGAACCCACACCCAAGGTGAGCTTCATACCCCCTATTTTCTGTTTTTATGAGTTTTGTGGGGGGGGGGGGGGGAATACAAGTGAAAGTGTAGATCTATATGTGTTTTGTATGCCTTGTATGATTTCCATGCTTACATGTATGCTTTTGTGTGCTATAATGTTGGATCTAGCCATAAAACCCCTCAAAACCGAGATATATCTTATGTTAAATGGTTTTAGCATCAAATATATTTCTACATACAAAGTGTTTCAAGAAAAATGGCTAAGTGGTTTAGTAACAATTTTCTTTGGGCTAAAAACACAATTTTTGGGCCTAAAATGTGAAAAATACAAAATTAAGGGTCCAAATTGACATATCACGAATTCTGATGGATGAGGTGTGCCAAAACAGTTTCAATAAAACAATTTCTGGAAATTTACTCATTTAGAGGATTAAAAACATAAATTTCAAGCTTAATGGGCTAACAATGACATTTTCGGCCCAATGAGGCCCATTATGCGGGATTTTCTGTTTTGAAGGGCCAAAACTGTATTTTTCTGTAAAATAGTGGACTATAAGTGTTCCAAGTCCTTTTCAAAGGTTTAAAATGCTTTTTAAATTTAAAAAGGACCAAAGTTGCAAAAATTTTACAATTTCGGCCAAAATTGTCAAAGTTGCGAAAAAGAAGGGTTATAACCGAGAAAACTGAAATTTCAGGGACTTAAACTGTTTTCATTGATAAATATGCTGAAAAATATCAATTTCAATAATTTTTGGTGTTAAAATGTCAAGAAAATTGATTTAAGGACCAAACCGGAAAGTATTTAACTAAAGGGTTGAAAAAGTAAATTTTACAAACAATGAGGGGCTGAAAACAGAAAACTTTCAAGGCTAATTCAATACATGCAATTGATCAAACAATTGTACCGCGACTATCGACGAAATACAATACACTACAATACCAAAATCGTTGTGAAACGAATTGGTTCGGTCTCGAACCAATGAAAATCCGAAACTACTAACACGACGACACTACGATTCATACAAATAACGTTTGGGAATTCAATATACATGCGAGTGTGCACAGACGTCTACACACCATTTTTGGGCCCCAAAAGTGTAAAATCTTGCTTGTTGGGCCTAGCTAGCCCAATGACCTGATCTTAAGGCCCGAAGACCTTTTTTTTCTACGAAGTGTTGGGTTTCACCGACTTGGCACAACGTAGAAGGACTTTCAATGGCTTGTATACTACTGGTCCCCAAGGGTCCTTTGGTATTGGTAGTAAAGTCTACATTTTTTTGCGAGGCGGGTCGGGGACCCGTCGTACACATTTTATCCCCAACCGGTTAATAGAGTCTTCGAGGTCTTCGTGTCCTCTTTCTCTTCGGATGTGGGACGACACGTAGTCAGGGCGATTGGATAACGTGATTAGTACGGACGACGCCTTCGGGATCGTTAGTATAGCTATAAACTGGTCGTTTGTGTAATGCGTGTTTGTCGCAATTAATCATGCTCAAAAATAATCCAACGTCGCCTGGGAATGAGACTACTCTTTTTGCAATGGTTTCAACGCAACTTCATGGAACTCAACGGATTAGGAAAACATCGGGTTTTCCTAGGGTTTCTCAATACATAACGGACTCGAAATGTATACAACTTTAATGAAAAATTTTTACAAGTATAGAAACAAACAAGCATACCTATGGATCTTCAAAAACATTTTCGAAAGCTTTTCATTTCAGAAAATATCGGATTTTCTGGTGGTTTTCAAACGATACGAACATTGTTTTCTTCAAATACCGCTTATGAACTCACCAACATTTCATATGTTGACGTTTTTCAAAATACTTGTATTCTCAGGGAACCAGTGATACAAAGGAAATAATATTCAGTGGTGGCCTGCAGTTTATTTATGTACGAGTCGAACAATTTATTTTTGGGAATGTAATGTTTAAACAATGTATTTCATGTAAACGCTACTGGTTGTACTATATTAATGCATGGTGACGAATGTTGTTATGTTTCATATATATTCAATGTTATGGTATTCAATTGAGTCACAACAGCCCCCTGACGTTTCCGCCGTCTGGTTCGGGGGTGTGACAGGTTGGTATCAGAGCTTTGTTTATAGTGAACTAGCATGTCGAGCCACACATTGATATACAACTATAAACCAAAAGAGGGACTAACATAACTCTGAACAAAACAAGTAAATAAAACACACTTGCTTGCATTAGAAATAAGGACCTAACGTCGAATCAAACACAATAATGCTGGCATCTCGGTTAATTCGGGACTGTTCTTAGTGATACCAAGGAGTGAATGTAGCCTGATCAACTACATTCCCTCCAAAGTAAAACTAACACACGTCTTGATGAGATCGGGACAGCTAGGGAACCTAAAACTATACCTTTATCACCAGAAAGAGAACGTTCGCTTAGTCTGTACAATAGTCATAGCACCTAGGAATAATGTTAGCATATTTACGTACTCGCGCAGATAGCATGGCTGGTTTTCATCACCCTGGAGACCCCTACTTCCCTAATCAGGGAAACAACGGGTGGCTAGAGGAGGAGGAGCAGCAGGGTATCCAGTTTCATCAGGTCCTAGTAGCTCACGGGATGCTTGTGGATGAGCCGGGAGAGAATCCAGGAGAAGCACACGACGTCGGACCCAACGAATACGTAGACACTGACTACGAATTTGGAGAGCTCGACGATGACGACGAAGACGGCCAGGTCGGGGACCAGGACCCCGTCCCGCCATGCGAGAACGAGGCACAACCAGATCACCCCGCTCCACTAGCGAACCCCCCAAGAGAGAACCGTTCCCTCGAAGCTGAGATCGCCGCACTGCGACAACAGCTGTATGCTATGGAGGCTCGGGCAGTGCAAGCAGAGCATGAGAGGGATGAGGTTATTGGAGACATGGCAGAGATGGTGCAGCTACTGGCGCAACATTTCGTCATATGACCTCGGCACCACCTCCTGACGCAGCTCATCACGGTTAGGGATAGACTTATCATAGTAGGTCATTAGGAACTATGTTATGTACTCCGACTTTATGTTTAAATGATTACACTACTCATGGAGCCGTTATGCTGTCGGATTAGTGTCACTTATGTATGCTCTTACGAGCAAATTTTCTTGTATTACATGCGGATAATATTAATGAACTTTTGTGTGTTTTGCTATGATATTATCAGTTGTTATGTGTTGAGACGTTATGATTGTATGCCCGATAGTAGTAAAGTTTAGGTTCGTACCATACACCTAGTTAGTAGGATCACAACCTCACAGAAACCACGTACACTCAACATCTTTCCGTTTCATGACAGAAAGATGCCTCGCCGAGCTACTCGCGTAAATCCCGAACCAACCCCGCCCGAAGTTGACACCACTGCTTCCCAGGCAGCCGTGTCTGCTGCGGTCACAGCAGCTATGGCACAACTTCACCGAGGGAACAACGGAGGAGGTAACGGGCAAGGATCCGGAAGTTCGAAAAACGGGACGAACCAAGGACCCACTAAAACGTGCACCTACAAGGACTTCACCAACGCTAAACCACGAGCTTTCAACGGCACTGGAGGAGTGATCACTCTGAAGCGATGGATCGAGAAGGTAGAGTCGGTATTCGAGATATGCGAGTGCCCCGAGCAGATGAAGGTGAAGTTCGCAGCCTGTACTTTTGTGGACCAAGCACTCACTTGGTGGAACGGACACGTGGAAGCTATGACGCTCCCTATCGCCAACTCTATCCCCTAGGCAGAAATGAAAGAAATGTTAATGGCTGAGTACTGCCCCCGAGGCGAAATACAAAAGATGGAGCAGGAACTATGGAACCTCACTGTGCAGAAAGCGAACATCGATGCCTAAATATCGAGATTTAGCGAACTATCTCTGTTGTGCCCGGGTATGATCACATCAGAAGGAAAGAAGATCGAACGATTCATCTGGGGACTGACACCTCCCATTCAGGGGAATGTGATAGCTGCGAACCCTGAAACATTTGACAGTGCGAAGAGATTGGCAAAGAGGGTATATGATCATAACAACAAGAAGGGCGAGAAGCCAATGGAGACTGAGAAGAAAAAGGAGGGTGATGGTAAGAAAGGGTGGAACAACAAGAGAAAGGGGCGTCAGGGCCCCGAGACCTCTAAAAAGCAGCAGACAGTGGCAGTTAACGCTGTCACCGCACCGGTTCCAGCCACACCACATGCTCCAGCCTTAGCTGCTTCAAATGCTTCAAGACCCTATTCCGGTAATTTTCCCAAGTGCAACAAGTGCGGTTTCCATCACCATGGAGAATGTAGGGAGTTCCATTGCACCAGTTGCAACCGAAGGGAACACACTGCAAGGTTCTGCAGGACTTATCCTCCCCAGAATCAGAGTCATGGAAACAATCAGAACAACAACAACAACAACCACCGCAATACCAACAACACCAATGCCGGCGGCAACAATGCAGGGCCTAGCCACACCTGTTTCGGGTGCGGAAGGACGGGGCATTTCCGCCGAGATTGCCCTAACAACAACTCAGTAAACAGGGGAGCAGGAAGAATGCTGACTATGGGTCAGAGTGATGCAGTTCAGGACCCCGCAGTTGTGACCGGTACGTTTCTCCTAAACCACACTTATGCATGCATCTTATTTGATACCGGAGCGGAGCGAAGTTTCGTAAGCGAGAAGTTTAAACATTTATTAAGACAACAACCCCAGAAGCTAAATGAAACCTATACGGTGGAAATGGCCAATGGGAAAACCGAATCCACTAGGGAAATCTACATCGGATGTACCCTAACCCTCAACCAACACGTTTTTCGAATAAACCTAATGCCAGTATCAATTAGGAGTTTCGATGTGATTATCGGCATGGATTGGTTAAGCCCCCACCATGCTGAGATTATGTGCCACGAGAAGGCCGTTCGCCTTCGTCTCCCGAATCACGAAACCCTAGTAATTTACGGAGACAACCTAGCACGAATCTTCGTCTTATCTCGTGCATCAAAGCACAAAAACATCTGCAAAAGAACAATTTGGCGTTCTTGGCTCACATAGTGGACAAGACCAAAGAAGAAACTAACATCCAAGATATTCCGGTAGCGTGTGAATTTCCGGACGTGTTTCCTGAAGATCTTCCAGGAGTACCCCCAGAGAGACAGGTTGAGTTCCGAATCAACCTCGTTCCAGGAGCAACTCCTCTCGCTAAATCACCATATCGGTTGGCTCCTGCTGAAATGCAGGAATTATCCAGCCAACTCAGTGAGCTTCTGGACAAAGGATTTATCCGACCTAGCTACTCGCCATGGGGAGCTCCGGTGCTCTTTGTCAAAAAGAAGGACGGATCTTTCAGAATGTGCATCGATTACAGAGAGTTAAATAAACTCAATGTTAAAAACCGCTACCCACTCCCACGAATCGATGATCTATTCGACCAGCTCCAAGGAGCTAGTTATTTTTCTAAAATAGATTTACGGTCCAGATACCACCAACTCAAAGTCCGAGAAGAGGATATTCCTAAAACCGCTTTCCGAACCCGCTACGGACATTATGAATTCGTCGTAATGCCCTTCAGTCTAACAAATGCACCTGCCGCATTCATGGACCTAATGAATCGAATCTGTCGACCGTTCCTTGACAACTTCGTCATTGTGTTTATCGATGACATCCTCGTCTATTCTCGAAGCAAAGAGGAGCATGGCCAACATCTCCGACAAGTCCTAGAGACCCTGCGATCGGAAAAGCTTTACGCCAAACTCTCCAAGTGTGAGTTCTGGCTCCGGAGCGTGAATTTTCTAGGCCACGTAGTTAGCCAAGACGGAATTCATGTGGATCCCTCTAAGGTCAAAGTTGTGGAAGGATGGGCAACTCCGACTACGCCCACAGAAATTCGTCAGTTCTTAGGCCTAGCAGGCTACTATAGGAGATTCATCCAAAATTTCTCTAAGATCGCCAAGCCGCTTACCTTGCTTACGCAAAAGGGCGTGCCATTCAAGTGGACAGACTGACAAGAGATTGCGTTTCGAACCTTGAAGCAAGCTCTCTGCAGCGCTCCTGTACTATCTCTACCTGAAGGAACGGAAGATTTTGTAGTCTACTGTGACGCGTCGAATCAGGGTTTAGGTTGCGTTCTCATGCAACGTGGAAGGGTGATAGCATATGCGTCCCGCCAACTAAAGACGCACGAAGTAAATTACACGACCCATGACCTAGAACTGGGAGCCGTGGTCTTCGCTCTGAAAATTTGGAGGCACTACCTGTACGGTACAAAGTGCACCATCTTCACGGACCACAAGAGCCTTCAGCACATCTTGAATCAGAAAGAGCTGAACATGAGACAACGAAGATGGGTGGAATTGCTAAACGACTATAAATGCGAGATCAAGTACCATCCAGGCAAGGCCAACGTGGTAGCTGATGCATTAAGTCGGAAGGAGTACTCTAATCGCCGTACGAAAACACACTCGATAACCATTCAATCTCATCTGGCCACTCAAATTGCATCAGTCCAGTCAGAGGCTATGAAAGCGGAAAATAGAACTAGCGAGGCATTGCGCGGGATGGAGAAGAACCTAGAAGCAAAATAGAATGGGGTATACTACTTCATGAACCGTATTTGGGTCCCAAAAATCGGAGGATTTAGGGAGACCGTTATGAAGGAAGCCCACAAGACACGATACTCCATTCATCCCGGTTCGGACAAGATGTATTTGGACATTAAACAACACTATTGGTGGCCTAACATGAAGGCGGAAATCGCAACCTATGTTAGTAAGTGCCTTACGTGCGCCAAAGTAAAGGTGGAATACCAGAAACCTTCTGGATTGTTACAGCAACCGGCAATCCCTGAGTGGAAATGGGAAGGGATTTCTATGGATTTCGTGACCAAGCTGCCCAAGACGTCGGACGGACTGGACACCATATGGGTAATAATCGACCGACTGACGAAATCTGCCCATTTCCTGCCAATCAAAGAATCCTACAAGATGGAGAGACTGACGCGGTTGTACCTACGAGAAATCGTAAGACTCCATGGAGTGCCAAAATCAATCATCTCGGATAGGGACAGTAGGTTCACATCGCGCTTTTGGCAATCACTCCACAAGGCAATGGGAACTCATCTCGATATGAGTACCGCATATCACCCACAAACAGACGGTCAAAGTGAACAAACCATTCAAACAGTTGAAGACATGCTTCGTGCTTGTGTGATAAACTTTGGAAAGTCTTGGGATACCCACCTACCGTTGATCGAATTCTTATATAACAATAGTTACCATTCGAGCATCAAGGTGGCTCCTTTCTAAGCACTGTACGGGCGTAAATGTAGATCACCGTTATGTTGGGCTGAAGTAGGTGACACCCAACTAGCAAGAACGCATACGTCAGACAGGGCACTAACAGGACCGGAGATCATTCGCGAAACCACAGAAAAGATCGTTCAGATCAGAGCTCGATTACAAGCATCGCGTGACAGACAAAAGAGCTACGCCAATAAACGGCGAAAGCCCTTAGAATACCAGGTCGGTGATCGAGTACTGTTGAAAGTCTCACCCTGGAAAGGGGTTATACGTTTCGGAAAACGGGGAAAGTTGAACCCACGATACATTGGACCTTTTGAAATCGTCGCCCGTATAGGTCCAGTAGCATACAAACTACAACTACCCGCGGAGCTAAACGGTGTACACCCCGTGTTTCATGTCTCTAATCTGAAAAAGTGCTTATCAGATGAAACCCTTGTCATTCCTCTTGACGAAATCGAAATCAATGAGAATCTTCTGTTCGTCGAAGAACCAATCGAAATCATGGACAGGGAGGTGAAGCGTATTAAGCAAAGTCGCATCCCAATCGTGAAGGTACGGTGGAACGCAAAGCGTGGGCCAGAATTCACGTGGGAACGCAAAGATCAAATGAAGCAAAAGTACCCGCACCTATTCTAGCATTCTCAAATCTAGCTTTCAAACAGAATTTCGGGACGAAATTCCCTCTAACGGGGGGATGATGTCACAACTAGAAATTTTGTGTCATGTAATATATACATTCAAGCTAATGTGAATCAAAAACTTAAGAACATGATTGACACCTATGATTATGACTTCAAAAACTTCAATCAAATACATTATACAAGTACTACAAATAGTCATCAAACAATTGGAGACCCTAAAAGTCCTTGTTTAAGTCCATTTTGGACTAGGACTCCCTTATTGGATCCAAATGGACCAATAAGCTTCCAATTAGACTATCATGGGCTTAGAACCCTAATTGGGCTCTAATTGGACCCACACTAATTTATTTCAACATTTTGGGCCATGTTGGGCCTAGAATGAAATGAATTGAAAGCTTTGATCCATGATTAACCTAATCTAGCTTATTAAAGCATAAAAAAAATCACAATTTTATTTTATAAGGCCAATAAACACCCAAACTAACTCTAATATTGGGCTTAGGGGCAAAAAGCCCAAAAGTCCTTTCTTCTCTCCCCATTCTCGGCCCAAGCCCAAGGAAAAAGGGAGAGTTGACCTTGGGTTGCCACCTCACTTTTATTTGTTGGGTTTCCATGCACATAACTCATGTTTCCAAGCAAGCATCATTTCAAAATCACTTCTATCCTCTCCTCTCTCTCACTCTCGGCCACATCTCAAACACACACACACATTTCACAAATTCTCTCAAAGAACATTCAAGAAAACTCTCTCATTTCCTCCCCATAATTTCGAGATTTTAAGAAGCTTTCAAGAGGATCTTTCAAGCTAATCACCATCTAAAGTAAGTATTTACTTATATATATGATCTAGCTATTTCATTCCATCAAAAACCTCTTCTAAATCTATTCCAACTTGTTATCATACACCTTAGAAGTCACCAAACTCGAGATCTACCAAGGAAGGGTGCTAAGGCCAAAAATCACTCCATTTTCTTCCATTTTCTTAGCAAAACCGAACCCACACCCAAGGTGAGCTTCATACCCCCTATTTTCTGTTTTTATGAGTTTTGTGGGGGGGGGGGGGAATACAAGTGAAAGTGTAGATCTATATGTGTTTTGTATGCCTTGTATGATTTCCATGCTTACATGTATGCTTTTGTGTGCTATAATGTTGGATCTAGCCATAAAACCCCTCAAAACCGAGATATATCTTATGTTAAATGGTTTTAGCATCAAATATATTTCTACATACAAAGTGTTTCAAGAAAAATGGCTAAGTGGTTTAGTAACAATTTTCTTTGGGCTAAAAACACAATTTTTGGGCCTAAAATGTGAAAAATACAAAATTTAGGGTCCAAATTGACATATCATGAATTCTGATGGGTGAGGTGTGCCAAAACAGTTTCAATAAAACAATTTCTTGAAATTTACTCATTTAGAGGATTAAAAACATAAATTTCAAGCTTAATGTGCTAAAAATGACATTTTCGGCCCAATGAGGCCCATTATGCGGGATTTTCTGTTTTGAAGGGCCAAAACTATATTTTTCTGTAAAACAGTGGACTATAAGTGTTCCAAGTCCTTTTCAAAGGTTTAAAATGCTTTTTAAATTGAAAAAGGACCAAAGTTGCAAAAATTTTACAATTTGGGCCAAAATTGTCAAAGTTGCGAAAAAGAAGGGTTATAACCGAGAAAACTGAAATTTCAGGGACTTAAACTGTTTTCATTGATAAATATGCTGAAAAATATCAATTTCAATAATTTTTGGTGTTAAAATGTCAAGAAAATTGATTTAAGGACCAAACCGGAAAGTATTTAACTAAAGGGTTGAAAAAGTAAATTTTACAAACAATGAGGGGCTGAAAATAGAAAACTTTCAAGGCTAATTCAATACATGCAATTGATCAAACAATGGTACCGCGACTATCGACGAAATACAATACACTACAATACCAAAATCGTTGTGAAACGAATTGGTTCGGTCTCCAACCAATGAAAATCCGAAACTACTAACACGACGACACTACGATTCATACAAATAACGTTTGGGAATTCAATATACATGCGAGTGTGCACAGACGTCTACGCACCATCTTTGGGCCCCAAAAATGTAAAATCTTGCTTGTTGGGCCTAGCTAGCCCAATGACCTGATCTTAAGGCCCGAAGACCTTTTTTTTCTACGAAGTGTTGGGTTTCACCGACTTGGCACAACGTAGAGGGACTTTCAATGGCTTGTATACTACTGGTCTCCAAGGGTCCTTTGGTATTGGTAGTAAAGTCTACATTTTTTTTGCGAGGCGGGTCGGGGACCCCTCGTACACATTTTATCCCCAACCGTACACATCGATGCCTACATATCGAGATTTAGCGAACTATCTCTGTTGTGCCCGGGTATGATCACATCAGAAGGAAAGAAGATCGAACGATTCATCTGGGGACTGACACCTCCTATTCAGGGGAATGTGATAGCTGCGAACCCTGAAACATTTGACAGTGCGAAGAGATTGGCAAAGAGGCTATATGATCATAACAACAAGAAGGGCGAGAAGCCAGTGGAGACTGAGAAGAAAAAGGAGGGTGATGGTAAGAAAGGGTGGAACAACAAGAGAAAGGGGCGTCAGGGCCCCGAGACCTCTAAAAAGCAGCAGACAGTGGCAGTTAACGCTGTCACCGCACCGGTTCCAGCCACACCACATGCTCCAGCCTCAGCTGCTTCAAATGCTTCAAGACCCTATTCCGGTAATTTTCCCAAGTGCAACAAGTGCGGTTTCCATCACCATGGAGAATGTAGGGAGTTCCATTGCACCAGTTGCAACCGAAGGGGACACACTGCAAGGTTCTGCAGGACTTATCCTCCCCAGAATCAGAGTCAGGGAAACAATCAGAACAACAACAACAACAACCACCGCAATACCAACAACACCAATGCCAGCGGCAACAATGCAGGGCCTAGCCACACCTATTTCGGGTGCGGAAGGACGGGGCATTTCCGCCGAGATTGCCCTAACAACAACTCAGGAAACAGGGGAGCAGGAAGAATGCTGACTATGGGTCAGAGTGATGCAGTTCAGGACCCCGCAGTTGTGACCGGTACGTTTCTCCTAAACCACACTTATGCATGCATCTTATTTGATACCGGAGCGGAGCGAAGTTTCGTAAGCGAGAAGTTTAAACATTTATTAAGACAACAACCCCAGAAGCTAAATGAAACCTATACACTGGAAATGGCCAATGGGAAAACCGAATCCACTAGGGAAATCTACATCGGATGTACCCTAACCCTCAACCAACACGTTTTTCGAATAAACCTAATGCCAGTATCAATTAGGAGTTTCGATGTGATTATCGGCATGGATTGGTTAAGCCCCCACCATGCTGAGATTATGTGCCACGAGAAGGCCGTTCGCCTTCGTCTCTCGAATCACGAAACCCTAGTAATTTACGGAGACAACCTAGCACGAATCTTCGTCTTATCTCGTGCATCAAAGCACAAAAACATCTGCGAAAGAACAATTTGGCGTTCTTGGCTCACATAGTGGACAAGACCAAAGAAGAAACTAACATCCAAGATATTCCGGTAGCGTGTGAATTTCCGGACGTGTTTCCTGAAGATCTTCCAGGAGTACCCCCAGAGAGACAGGTTGAGTTCCGAATCGACCTCGTTCCAGGAGCAACTCCTCTCGCTAAATCACCATATCGGTTGGCTCCTGCTGAAATGCAGGAATTGTCCAGCCAACTCAGTGAGCTTCTGGACAAAAGATTTATCCGACCTAGCTACTCGCCATGGGGAGCTCCGGTGCTCTTTGTCAAAAAGAAGGACGGATCTTTCAGAATGTGCATCGATTACAGAGAGTTAAATAAACTCACTGTTAAAAACCGCTACCCACTCCCACGAATCGATGATCTATTCGACCAGCTCCAAGGAGCTAGTTATTTTTCTAAAATAGATTTACGGTCCGGATACCACCAACTCAAAGTCCGAGAAGAGGATATTCCTAAAACCGCTTTCCGAACCCGCTACGGACATTATGAATTCGTCGTAATGCCCTTCAGTCTAACAAATGCACCTGCCGCATTCATGGACCTAATGAATCGAATCTGTCGACCGTTCCTTGACAACTTCGTCATTGTGTTTATCGATGACATCCTCGTCTATTCTCGAAGCAAAGAGGAGCATGGCCAACATCTCCGACAAGTCCTAGAGACCCTGCGATCGGAAAAGCTTTACGCCAAACTCTCCAAGTGTGAGTTCTGGCTCCGGAGCGTGAATTTTCTAGGCCACGTAGTTAGCCAAGACGGAATTCATGTGGATCCCTCTAAGGTCAAAGATGTGGAAGGATGGGCAACTCCGACTACGCCCACAGAAATTCGTCAGTTCTTAGGCCTAGCAGGCTACTATAGGAGATTCATCCAAAATTTCTCTAAGATCGCCAAGCCGCTTACCTTGCTTACGCAAAAGGGCGTGCCATTCAAGTGGACAGACCGACAAGAGATTGCGTTTCGAACCTTGAAGCAAGCTCTCTGCAGCGCTCCTGTACTATCTCTACCTGAAGGAACGGAAGATTTTGTAGTCTACTGTGACGCGTTGAATCAGGGTTTAGGTTGCGTTCTCATGCAACGTGGAAGGGTGATAGCATATGCGTCCCGCCAACTAAAGACGCACGAAGTAAATTACACGACCCATGACCTAGAACTGGGAGCCGTGGTCTTCGCTCTGAAAATTTGGAGGCACTACCTGTACGGTACAAAGTGCACCATCTTCACGGACCACAAGAGCCTTCAGCACATCTTGAATCAGAAAGAGCTAAACATGAGACAACGAAGATGGGTGGAATTGCTAAACGACTATAAATGCGAGATCAAGTACCATCCAGGCAAGGCCAACGTGGTAGCTAATGCATTAAGTCGGAAGGAGTACTCTAATCGCCGTACGAAAACACACTCGATAACCATTCAATCTCATCTGGCCACTCAAATTGCATCAGTCCAGTCAGAGGCTATGAAAGCGGAAAATAGAACTAGCGAGGCATTGCGCGGGATGGAGAAGAACCTAGAAGCAAAAGAGAATGGGGTATACTACTTCATGAACCGTATTTGGGTCCCAAAAATCGGAGGATTTAGGGAGACCGTTATGAAGGAAGCCCACAAGACACGATACTCCATTCATCCCGGTTCGGACAAGATGTATTTGGACATTAAACAATACTATTGGTGGCCTAACATGAAGGCGGAAATCGCAACCTATGTTAGTAAGTGCCTTACGTGCGCCAAAGTAAAGGTGGAATACCAGAAACCTTCTGGATTGTTACAGCAACCGGCAATCCCTGAGTGGAAATGGGAAGGGATTTCTATGGATTTCGTGACCAAGCTGCCCAAGACGTCGGACGGACTGGACACCATATGGGTAATAATCGACCGACTGACGAAATCTGCCCATTTCCTGCCAATCAAAGAATCCTACAAGATGGAGAGACTGACACGGTTGTACCTACGAGAAATCGTAAGACTCCATGGAGTGCCAAAATCAATCATCTCGGATAGGGACAGTAGGTTCACATCGCGCTTTTGGCAATCACTCCACAAGGCAATGGGAACTCATCTCGATATGAGTACCGCATATCACCCACAAACAGACGGTCAAAGTGAACAAACCATTCAAACAGTTGAAGACATGCTTCGTGCTTGTGTGATAGACTTTGGAAAGTCTTGGGATACCCACCTACCGTTGATCGAATTCTTATATAACAATAGTTACCATTCGAGCATCAAGGTGGCTCCTTTCTAAGCACTGTACAGGCGTAAATGTAGATCACCGTTATGTTGGGCTGAAGTAGGTGACACCCAACTAGCAAGAACGCATACGTCAGACAGGGCACTAACAGGACCGGAGATCATTCGCGAAACCACAGAAAAGATCGTTCAGATCAGAGCTCGATTACAAGCATCGCGTGACAGACAAAAGAGCTACGCCAATAAACGGCGAAAGCCCTTAGAATACCAGGTCGGTGATCGAGTACTGTTGAAAGTCTCACCCTGGAAAGGGGTTATACGTTTCGGAAAACGGGGAAAGTTGAACCCACGATACATTGGACCTTTCGAAATCGTCGCCCGTATAGGTCCAGTAGCATACAGACTACAACTACCCGCGGAGCTAAACGGTGTACACCCCGTGTTTCATGTCTCTTATCTGAAAAAGTGCTTATCAGATGAAACCCTTGTCATTCCTCTTGACGAAATCGAAATCAATGAGAATCTTCTGTTCGTCGAAGAACCAATCGAAATCATGGACAGGGAGGTGAAGCGTATTAAGCAAAGTCGCATCCCAATCGTGAAGGTACGGTGGAACGCAAAGCGTGGGCCAGAATTCATGTGGGAACGCAAAGATCAAATGAAGCAAAAGTACCCGCACCTATTCTAGCATTCTCAAATCTAGCTTTCAAACAGAATTTCGGGACGAAATTCCCTCTAACGGGGGGATGATGTCACAACTAGAAATTTTGTGTCATGTAATATATACATTCAAGCTAATGTGAATCAAAAACTTAAGAACATGATTGACACCTATGATTATGACTTCAAAAACTTCAATCAAATACATTATACAAGTACTACAAATAGTCATCAAACAATTGGAGACCCTAAAAGTCCTTGTTTAAGTCCATTTTGGACTAGGACTCCCTTATTGGATCCAAATGGACCAATAAGCTTCCAATTAGACTATCATGGGCTTAGAACCCTAATTGGGCTCTAATTGGACCCACACTAATTTATTTCAACATTTTGGGCCATGTTGGGCCTAGAATGAAATGAATTGAAAGCTTTGATCCATGATTAACCTAATCTAGCTTATTAAAGCATAAAAAAAATCACAATTTTATTTTATAAGGCCAATAAACACCCAAACTAACTCTAATATTGGGCTTAGGGGCAAAAAGCCCAAAAGTCCTTTCTTCTCTCCCCATTCTCGGCCCAAGCCCAAGGAAAAAGGGAGAGTTGACCTTGGGTTGCCACCTCACTTTTATTTGTTGGGTTTCCATGCACATAACTCATGTTTCCAAGCAAGCATCATTTCAAAATCACTTCTATCCTCTCCTCTCTCTCACTCTCGGCCACATCTCAAACAAACACACACATTTCACAAATTCTCTCAAAGAACATTCAAGAAAACTCTCTCATTTCCTCCCCATAATTTCGAGATTTTAAGAAGCTTTCAAGAGGATCTTTCAAGCTAATCACCATCTAAATTAAGTATTTACTTATATATATGATCTAGCTATTTCATTCCATCAAAAACCTCTTCTAAATCTATTCCAACTTGTTATCATACACCTTAGAAGTCACCAAACTCGAGATCTACCAAGGAAGGGTGCTAAGGCCAAAAATCACTCCATTTTCTTCCATTTTCTTAGCAAAACCGAACCCACACCCAAGGTGAGCTTCATACCCCCTATTTTCTGTTTTTATGAGTTTTGTGGGGGGGGGGGGGGGGAATACAAGTGAAAGTGTAGATCTATATGTGTTTTGTATGCCTTGTATGATTTCCATGCTTACATGTATGCTTTTGTGTGCTATAATGTTGGATCTAGCCATAAAACCCCTCAAAACCGAGATATATCTTATGTTAAATGGTTTTAGCATCAAATATATTTCTACATACAAAGTGTTTCAAGAAAAATGGCTAAGTGGTTTAGTAACAATTTTCTTTGGGCTAAAAACACAATTTTTGGGCCTAAAATGTGAAAAATACAAAATTTAGGGTCCAAATTGACATATCATGAATTCTGATGGGTGAGGTGTGCCAAAACAGTTTCAATAAAACAATTTCTGGAAATTTACTCATTTAGAGGATTAAAAACATAAATTTCAAGCTTAATGTGCTAAAAATGACATTTTCAGCCCAATGAGGCCCATTATGCGGGATTTTCTGTTTTGAAGGGCCAAAACTGTATTTTTCTGTAAAACAGTGGACTATAAGTGTTCCAAGTCCTTTTCAAAGGTTTAAAATGCTTTTTAAATTGAAAAAGGACCAAAGTTGCAAAAATTTTACAATTTGGGCCAAAATTGTCAAAGTTGCGAAAAAGAAGGGTTATAACCGAGAAAACTGAAATTTCAGGGACTTAAACTGTTTTCATTGATAAATATGCTGAAAAATATCAATTTCAATAATTTTTGGTGTTAAAATGTCAAGAAAATTGATTTAAGGACCAAACCGGAAAGTATTTAACTAAAGGGTTGAAAAAGTAAATTTTACAAACAATGAGGGGCTGAAAATAGAAAACTTTCAAGGCTAATTCAATACATGCAATTGATCAAACAATGGTACCGCGACTATCGACGAAATACAATACACTACAATACCAAAATCGTTGTGAAACGAATTGGTTCGGTCTCCAACCAATGAAAATCCGAAACTACTAACACGACGACACTACGATTCATACAAATAACGTTTGGGAATTCAATATACATGCGAGTGTGCACAGACGTCTACGCACCATCTTTGGGCCCCAAAAATGTAAAATCTTGCTTGTTGGGCCTAGCTAGCCCAATGACCTGATCTTAAGGCCCGAAGACCTTTTTTTTCTACGAAGTGTTGGGTTTCACCGACTTGGCACAACGTAGAGGGACTTTCAATGGCTTGTATACTACTGGTCTCCAAGGGTCCTTTGGTATTGGTAGTAAAGTCTACATTTTTTTTGCGAGGCGGGTCGGGGACCCCTCGTACACATTTTATCCCCAACCGTACACATCGATGCCTACATATCGAGATTTAGCGAACTATCTCTGTTGTGCCCGGGTATGATCACATCAGAAGGAAAGAAGATCGAACGATTCATCTGGGGACTGACACCTCCTATTCAGGGGAATGTGATAGCTGCGAACCCTGAAACATTTGACAGTGCGAAGAGATTGGCAAAGAGGCTATATGATCATAACAACAAGAAGGGCGAGAAGCCAGTGGAGACTGAGAAGAAAAAGGAGGGTGATGGTAAGAAAGGGTGGAACAACAAGAGAAAGGGGCGTTAGGGCCCCGAGACCTCTAAAAAGCAGCAGACAGTGGCAGTTAACGCTGTCACCGCACCGGTTCCAGCCACACCACATGCTCCAGCCTCAGCTGCTTCAAATGCTTCAAGACCCTATTCCGGTAATTTTCCCAAGTGCAACAAGTGCGGTTTCCATCACCATGGAGAATGTAGGGAGTTCCATTGCACCAGTTGCAACCGAAGGGGACACACTGCAAGGTTCTGCAGGACTTATCCTCCCCAGAATCAGAGTCAGGGAAACAATCAGAACAACAACAACAACAACCACCGCAATACCAACAACACCAATGCCAGCGGCAACAATGCAGGGCCTAGCCACACCTGTTTCGGGTGCGGAAGGACGGGGCATTTCCGCCGAGATTGCCCTAACAACAACTCAGGAAACAGGGGAGCAGGAAGAATGCTGACTATGGGTCAGAGTGATGCAGTTCAGGACCCCGCAGTTGTGACCGGTACGTTTCTCCTAAACCACACTTATGCATGCATCTTATTTGATACCGGAGCGGAGCGAAGTTTCGTAAGCGAGAAGTTTAAACATTTATTAAGACAACAACCCCAGAAGCTAAATGAAACCTATACGCTGGAAATGGCCAATGGGAAAACCGAATCCACTAGGGAAATCTACATCGGATGTACCCTAACCCTCAACCAACACGTTTTTCGAATAAACCTAATGCCAGTATCAATTAGGAGTTTCGATGTGATTATCGGCATGGATTGGTTAAGCCCCCACCATGCTGAGATTATGTGCCACGAGAAGGCCGTTCGCCTTTGTCTCTCGAATCACGAAACCCTAGTAATTTACGGAGACAACCTAGCACGAATCTTCGTCTTATCTCGTGCATCAAAGCACAAAAACATCTGCGAAAGAACAATTTGGCGTTCTTGGCTCACATAGTGGACAAGACCAAAGAAGAAACTAACATCCAAGATATTCCGGTAGCGTGTGAATTTCCGGACGTGTTTCCTGAAGATCTTCCAGGAGTACCCCCAGAGAGACAGGTTGAGTTCCGAATCGACCTCGTTCCAGGAGCAACTCCTCTCGCTAAATCACCATATCGGTTGGCTCCTGCTGAAATGCAGGAATTGTCCAGCCAACTCAGTGAGCTTCTGGACAAAAGATTTATCCGACCTAACTACTCGCCATGGGGAGCTCCGGTGCTCTTTGTCAAAAAGAAGGACGGATCTTTCAGAATGTGCATCGATTACAGAGAGTTAAATAAACTCACTGTTAAAAACCGCTACCCACTCCCACGAATCGATGATCTATTCGACCAGCTCCAAGGAGCTAGTTATTTTTCTAAAATAGATTTACGGTCCGGATACCACCAACTCAAAGTCCGAGAAGAGGATATTCCTAAAACCGCTTTCCGAACCCGCTACGGACATTATGAATTCGTCGTAATGCCCTTCAGTCTAACAAATGCACCTGCCGCATTCATGGACCTAATGAATCGAATCTGTCGACCGTTCCTTGACAACTTCGTCATTGTGTTTATCGATGACATCCTCGTCTATTCTCGAAGCAAAGAGGAGCATGGCCAACATCTCCGACAAGTCCTAGAGACCCTGCGATCGGAAAAGCTTTACGCCAAACTCTCCAAGTGTTAGTTCTGGCTCCGGAGCGTGAATTTTCTAGGCCACGTAGTTAGCCAAGACGGAATTCATGTGGATCCCTCTAAGGTCAAAGATGTGGAAGGATGGGCAACTCCGACTACGCCCACAGAAATTCGTCAGTTCTTAGGCCTAGCAGGCTACTATAGGAGATTCATCCAAAATTTCTCTAAGATCGCCAAGCCGCTTACCTTGCTTACGCAAAAGGGCGTGCCATTCAAGTGGGCAGACCGACAAGAGATTGCGTTTCGAACCTTGAAGCAAGCTCTCTGCAGCGCTCCTGTACTATCTCTACCTGAAGGAACGGAAGATTTTGTAGTCTACTGTGACGCGTTGAATCAGGGTTTAGGTTGCGTTCTCATGCAACGTGGAAGGGTGATAGCATATGCGTCCCGCCAACTAAAGACGCACGAAGTAAATTACACGACCCATGACCTAGAACTAGGAGCCGTGGTCTTCGCTCTGAAAATTTGGAGGCACTACCTGTACGGTACAAAGTGCACCATCTTCACGGACCACAAGAGCCTTCAGCACATCTTGAATCAGAAAGAGCTAAACATGAGACAACGAAGATGGGTGGAATTGCTAAACGACTATAAATGCGAGATCAAGTACCATCCAGGCAAGGCCAACGTGGTAGCTGATGCATTAAGTCGGAAGGAGTACTCTAATCGCCGTACGAAAACACACTCGATAACCATTCAATCTCATCTGGCCACTCAAATTGCATCAGTCCAGTCAGAGGCTATGAAAGCGGAAAATAGAACTAGCGAGGCATTGCGCGGGATGGAGAAGAACCTAGAAGCAAAAGAGAATGGGGTATACTACTTCATGAACCGTATTTGGGTCCCAAAAATCGGAGGATTTAGGGAGACCGTTATGAAGGAAGCCCACAAGACACGATACTCCATTCATCCCGGTTCGGACAAGATGTATTTGGACATTAAACAACACTATTGGTGGCCTAACATGAAGGCGGAAATCGCAACCTATGTTAGTAAGTGCCTTACGTGCGCCAAAGTAAAGGTGGAATACCAGAAACCTTCTGGATTGTTACAGCAACCGGCAATCCCTGAGTGGAAATGGGAAGGGATTTCTATGGATTTCGTGACCAAGCTGCCCAAGACGTCGGACGGACTGGACACCATATGGGTAATAATCGACCGACTGACGAAATCTGCCCATTTCCTGCCAATCAAAGAATCCTACAAGATGGAGAGACTGACGCGGTTGTACCTACGAGAAATCGTAAGACTCCATGGAGTGCCAAAATCAATCATCTCGGATAGGGACAGTAGGTTCACATCGCGCTTTTGGCAATCACTCCACAAGGCAATGGGAACTCATCTCGATATGAGTACCGCATATCACCCACAAACAGACGGTCAAAGTGAACAAACCATTCAAACAGTTGAAGACATGCTTCGTGCTTGTGTGATAGACTTTGGAAAGTCTTGGGATACCCACCTACCGTTGATCGAATTCTTATATAACAATAGTTACCATTCGAGCATCAAGGTGGCTCCTTTCTAAGCACTGTACGGGCGTAAATGTAGATCACCGTTATGTTGGGCTGAAGTAGGTGACACCCAACTAGCAAGAACGCATACGTCAGACAGGGCACTAACAGGACCGGAGATCATTCGCGAAACCACAGAAAAGATCGTTCAGATCAGAGCTCGATTACAAGCATCGCGTGACAGACAAAAGAGCTACGCCAATAAACGGCGAAAGCCCTTAGAATACCAGGTCGGTGATCGAGTACTGTTGAAAGTCTCACCCTGGAAAGGGGTTATACGTTTCGGAAAATGGGGAAAGTTGAACCCACGATACATTGGACCTTTCGAAATCGTCGCCCGTATAGGTCCAGTAGCATACAGACTACAACTACCCGCGGAGCTAAACGGTGTACACCCCGTGTTTCATGTCTCTAATCTGAAAAAGTGCTTATCAGATGAAACCCTTGTCATTCCTCTTGACGAAATCGAAATCAATGAGAATCTTCTGTTCGTCGAAGAACCAATCGAAATCATGGACAGGGAGGTGAAGCGTATTAAGCAAAGTCGCATCCCAATCGTGAAGGTACGGTGGAACGCAAAGCGTGGGCCAGAATTCACGTGGGAACGCAAAGATCAAATGAAGCAAAAGTACCCGCACCTATTCTAGCATTCTCAAATCTAGCTTTCAAACAGAATTTCGGGACGAAATTCCCTCTAACGGGGGGATGATGTCACAACTAGAAATTTTGTGTCATGTAATATATACATTCAAGCTAATGTGAATCAAAAACTTAAGAACATGATTGACACCTATGATTATGACTTCAAAAACTTCAATCAAATACATTATACAAGTACTACAAATAGTCATCAAACAATTGGAGACCCTAAAAGTCCTTGTTTAAGTCCATTTTGGACTAGGACTCCCTTATTGGATCCAAATGGACCAATAAGCTTCCAATTAGACTATCATGGGCTTAGAACCCTAATTGGGCTCTAATTGGACCCACACTAATTTATTTCAACATTTTGGGCCATGTTGGGCCTAGAATGAAATGAATTGAAAGCTTTGATCCATGATTAACCTAATCTAGCTTATTAAAGCATAAAAAAAATCACAATTTTATTTTATAAGGCCAATAAACACCCAAACTAACTCTAATATTGGGCTTAGGGGCAAAAAGCCCAAAAGTCCTTTCTTCTCTCCCTATTCTCGGCCCAAGCCCAAGGAAAAAGGGAGAGTTGACCTTGGGTTGCCACCTCACTTTTATTTGTTGGGTTTCCATGCACATAACTCATGTTTCCAAGCAAGCATCATTTCAAAATCACTTCTATCCTCTCCTCTCTCTCACTCTCGGCCACATCTCAAACACACACACACATTTCACAAATTCTCTAAAAGAACATTCAAGAAAACTCTCTCATTTCCTCCCCATAATTTCGAGATTTTAAGAAGCTTTCAAGAGGATCTTTCAAGCTAATCACCATCTAAAGTAAGTATTTACTTATATATATGATCTAGCTATTTCATTCCATCAAAAACCTCTTCTAAATCTATTCCAACTTGTTATCATACACCTTAGAAGTCACCAAACTCGAGATCTACCAAGGAAGGGTGCTAAGGCCAAAAATCACTCCATTTTCTTCCATTTTCTTAGCAAAACCGAACCCACACCCAAGGTGAGCTTCATACCCCCTATTTTCTGTTTTTATGAGTTTTGTGGGGGGGGGGGGGAATACAAGTGAAAGTGTAGATCTATATGTGTTTTGTATGCCTTGTATGATTTCCATGCTTACATGTATGCTTTTGTGTGCTATAATGTTGGATCTAGCCATAAAACCCCTCAAAACCGAGATATATCTTATGTTAAATGGTTTTAGCATCAAATATATTTCTACATACAAAGTGTTTCAAGAAAAATGGCTAAGTGGTTTAGTAACAATTTTCTTTGGGCTAAAAACACAATTTTTGGGCCTAAAATGTGAAAAATACAAAATTTAGGGTCCAAATTGACATATCATGAATTCTGATGGATGAGGTGTGCCAAAACAGTTTCAATAAAACAATTTCTGGAAATTTACTCATTTAGAGGATTAAAAACATAAATTTCAAGCTTAATGTGCTAAAAATGACATTTTCGGCCCAATGAGGCCCATTATGCGGGATTTTCTGTTTTGAAGGGCCAAAACTGTATTTTTCTGTAAAACAGTGGACTATAAGTGTTCCAAGTCCTTTTCAAAGGTTTAAAATGCTTTTTAAATTGAAAAAGGACCAAAGTTGCAAAAATTTTACAATTTGGGCCAAAATTGTCAAAGTTGCGAAAAAGAAGGGTTATAACCGAGAAAACTGAAATTTCAGGGACTTAAACTGTTTTCATTGATAAATATGCTGAAAAATATCAATTTCAATAATTTTTGGTGTTAAAATGTCAAGAAAATTGATTTAAGGACCAAACCGGAAAGTATTTAACTAAAGGGTTGAAAAAGTAAATTTTACAAACAATGAGGGGCTGAAAATAGAAAACTTTCAAGGCTAATTCAATACATGCAATTGATCAAACAATGGTACCGCGACTATCGACGAAATACAATACACTACAATACCAAAATCGTTGTGAAACGAATTGGTTCGGTCTCCAACCAATGAAAATCCGAAACTACTAACACGACGACACTACGATTCATACAAATAACGTTTGGGAATTCAATATACATGCGAGTGTGCACAGACGTCTACGCAACATCTTTGGGCCCCAAAAGTGTAAAATCTTGCTTGTTGGGCCTAGCTAGCCCAATGACCTGATCTTAAGGCCCGAAGACCTTTTTTTTCTACGAAGTGTTGGGTTTCACCGACTTGGCACAACGTAGAGGGACTTTCAATGGCTTGTATACTACTAGTCCCCAAGGGTCCTTTGGTATTGGTAGTAAAGTCTACATTTTTTTTGCGAGGCGGGTCGGGGACCCCTCGTACACATTTTATCCCCAACCGGTTAATAGAGTCATCGAGGTCTTCGTGTCCTCTTTCTCTTCGGATGTGGGACGACACGTAGTCAGGGCGGTTGGATAACGTGATTAGTACGGACGACGCCTTCGGGATCGTTAGTATAGCTATAAACTGGTCGTTTGTGTAATGCGTGTTTGTAGCAATTAGTCATGCTCAAAAATAATCCAACGTCGCCTGGGAATGAGACTACTCTTTTTGCAATGGTTTCAACGCAACTTCATGGAATTCAAAGGATTAGGAAAACATCGGGTTTTCCTAGGGTTTCTCAATACATAACGGACTCGAAATGTATACAACTTTAATGAAAAATTTTTACAAGTATAGAAACAAACAAGCATACCTATGGATCTTCACAAACATTTTCGAAAGCTTTTCATTTCAGAAAATATCGGATTTTCTGGTGGTTTTCAAACGATACGAACATTGTTTTCTTCAAATACTGCTTATGAACTCACCAACATTTCATATGTTGACGTTTTTCAAAATACTTGTATTCTCAGGGAACCAGTGATACAAAGGAAATAATATTCAGTGGTGGCCTGCAGTTTATTTATGTACGAGTCGAACAATTTATTTTTGGGAATGTAATGTTTAAACAATGTATTTAATGTAAACGCTACTGGTTGTACTATATTAATGCATGGTGACGAATGTTGTTATGTTTCATATATATTCAATGTTATGGTATTCAATTGAGTCACAACAGCCCCCGGACGTTTCCGCCGTCTGGTTCGGGGGTGTGACATTCTAATACTATCTAATCTATGCTAATATCATCCTTCAGCCCAATACTCCTAGCATGCTGCAAGTGCTTCACCCTACTCAGTCCCTTCGTAAGCGGATCTGCTGGGTTATCTTCTAATGATATCCTCTTTACTACGAGTTGTCCTTCTTCTACACGATGTCTAATGAAGTGATACTTTCTGTCAATATGTCTTGATCTACCATGATCCCTCGGTTCCTTGGTCAAGGCAACCGCGCCTTCGTTATCACAGAAAATCTCCATTGGCTCCTTTATGGCAGGTACAACTCGAAAATCACCGATGAAGTTCTTTAGCCATATTGCCTCCTTCGACGCTTCGCTCGCTGCAATGTACTCTGATTCGCACGTTGAATCAGCTACGGTTTCCTGCTTGGAACTCTTCCATGTCACTTCTCGTCCATTTAGGGTAAAGACCCAGCCCGACTGCGAACGGTAGTTGTCCCTGTCGATCTGAAAACTGGCGTCACTATACCCTCGCACCTTCAAGTCATCACTCCCTCCGAGGACTAAGAACCATTCCTTCGTCCTCCGAAGGTACTTAACGATGTTTTTCACCGCAATCCAATGTTCCTTGCCAGGATTCCCCTGATGTCTGCTAACCATGCTCAAAGCGAAGGCTACATCAGGGCGAGTACAAGTCATAGCGTACATGATTGAGCCAACTGCGGAAGCGTATGGTACTCGGCTCATTTCTGCTATCTCAGCTTCGGTACTCGGACTTTGAGTCTTACTCAATTTGGCATTACTTTGTATCGGTAGTTCTCCCTTCTTTGAGTTTTCCATACTAAAACGTTTTAGTACCTTCTCTAAGTAAGTATTCTGACTAAGTCCAATTAGTCTCTTACTTCTTTCTCTTACTATCCATATTCCCAAAATGTAAGAAGCCTCTTCGAGGTCCTTCATAGCGAAGCACATCCCGAGCCAGGACTTAACCTCCTGCAGAGTCAGGATGTCGTTTCCTATGAGTAATATGTCATCGACATATAGAACGAGGAAGCTTACTATACTCCCACTGGCTTTGACATATACACAAGATTCGTCTTCGCTTCGTACAAATCATAGTCAACTCCGGGAGTTTGAGTAAAGCCCTTCGCGACCAATTGCGCTTTATATGTGTGTACATTTCCATCCACGTTGGTCTTATTCTTGAAGATCCATTTGCACCCAACGGTCTTACGTCTGGACACGTAATCAACCAAATTCCAAACTTGGTTATCATACATGGATTGGATCTCGCTATCCATTGCCTCTTTCCACTTTACAAACTCCAGGCCTGCCATGGCTTCCTTATAGCTATTAGGTTCATCAAGGTTTACTAGTGTACCATCACTAATATACATGTCCCCTTCAGTAGTAATATGAAAGCCATAAAACTGGGGATGAACTCTAACTCTATCGGAACGTCTAAGAGGTAAGGATTCGTCAATCGGTTCAACCCGAGTTTCTTCCTCGGGTTGAATGCCAGCGGTAGAGGTTCCTTCATCTATCGATTCTTGAATCTCTTCAAGTTCGATTTGCCTCCCACTGTCTCCTTGGCTCATGAGTTCTCGCTCTCAGAAAACTCCTCTCCTCGCAACGAAGATAACATTGTCCTTCGGTCTATAGAAAAGATATCCAAAGGATGTCTGCGGGTAGCCGATGAAAATACATCGCTCACTTCGAGGTTCAAGCTTGTCGTGAGTATCTCGTCTTACGAAAGCCTCGCAACCCCAAACCTTGATATGTGCCAATGAGGGAGCTTTCCCTGTCCACATCTCGTGAGGTGTTTTGGCAAACTTCTTAGTAGGGACTCGGTTAAGGATATGTGCGGCAGTCTCTAAGGCATACCCCCAAAAAGAGATAGGTAGTGAAGCACGACTCATCATAGAGCGAACCATATGCAATAAGGTTCGATTATGCCTTTTTGCCACACCATTTAACTACGGTGTCCTAGGAGGCGTCAATTGTGAAACTATTCCACACTCCTTGAGATAATCGTGGAATTTAAGACTTAGGTACTCTCCTCCTCGATCAGATCGAAGCATCTTGATTTTCCTGCCCAATTGATTCTCCACTTCATTCTTGAACTCTTTGAACTTTTCAAAGGTTTCTGACTTTTGCTTGATTAAGTAGATATACCCATATCTACTATAGTCATCGGTAAAAGTCACATAGAAGCGGTTCCCATCCTTCGTGGTTGATCTAAACGGTCCACATACATCGGTATGTATTAGGTCCAATAGACCCTCGCCCCTTTCACATGTACTCGTGAAGGGTGACTTAGTCATCTTTCCAAGCAAACAAGACTCGCATGTGTCATCTTCCCTAAGGTCGAATGACTCCAACACTCCATCCTTTTGGAGTTGGGCTATGCGTTTCTTGTTGACATTTCCAAGACGACAATGCCACAAGGATGCTTTATCCACACTAGTGGAAGAATCTATATTTAAAACATCATTTCCTAAGTTATCAACAATCATAACGGTTTCATATATTCCATTACATGGTATAGCTTCAAAGTAAAAGACACCATTTAGATAAGCCAAAATAGAACCATTCTCATTATTAAAAGAAAATCTAAATCCTTGTCTATATAAACCATGAAATGAAATGATGTTTCTAGCCATTTCTGGCGAATAGCAACAATTGTTCAAATCTAAAACCAAACTATTCCTAAGCACCAAAGAATACATTCCAATCTTGGTCACAGGCGACGATCTTCTGTTCCCCATGATTAGATTGATCCTTCCTTGCTCCACATCCCTACTTCTTCTTAGTCCCTGCACATTAGAACAAATGTGATAACCACAACCGGTATCAAGAACCCAAGAAATAGCATGATTAGAATCGTTACATTTGATTGTGTATATACCTGCAAAAGATGGCTTGATCTTTCCCTCTTTGATTGCTTGCAGGTAATCTGGGCAGCTTCTCTTCCAATGTCCTATCTTGTGGCAGTGGTGGCACTCTGCCTCCTTTGGGTTAGAGCAGGGCTTAGCGGGATCAAATTTGGTTCCACTAGAAGAGGCACCATCTTGGGCTTTCACCTTGCGATAGTTCTTCGATGAAGCTTTCCTCTTCTTTCCCTTTCCTTGTCCAATAGCCAAGACAGGAGCAGCGGGCGGATTGGGAGTAGGTGCAACAGACTTGTCCTTGAAGTTGCTCTCAGCGACCCTCAAGAGACCTTGGAGTTTGCTTAGGGTGACCTCTTCTTTGTTCATGTGGTAGGTCATCCTAAATTGGTTGTACATCGGAGGCAAAGAGTGAAGCACCATGTCGATCGCCAAGTCCTCACCGAAGTCAACATTTAACTTGCGAAGGCGGTCGACATACCTTCGCATCTTTTGCAGGTGCACGGTAAGAGATTCTCCATGACCCATCTTAGCGGAAATCATGTTGGTGAAAATCTCATAACGCTCTTGTCTCGTGTTTTGGTGGTATCTCTCCAATAAGTCTTGGTGCATCTCGTACGGGTACATGTCCTCGTAGGACTTTTGGAATTCGGAGTTCATGGTAGCGATCATGATGCAATGTACCTTCGTTGCATCTCGCTCATGAGTTTCAAAGGCGGTGATTTCGGCGGGAGTAGCAACTTCGGGGTTGATTTTCTCGAGCTTCTCATCGAGGACATACTCATTATCCTCATAGCGAGCAATGGTGCGAATGTATCTTATCCATTCGCTAAAGTTCGTTCCATCGAAGGTGACCTTTTGGCAAAGGCTCATCAACGTGAAAGAACTAGCAGCAGCGTTGTTTGCGTTCAACATCTACAATTAGAAAGGACAAAGATAGATTTGAATAAGAATCCCTAATTATCACCCAATAAGAAAAACTAGGGCTAGGATCTAACAATAACATTTACATACTAGAAAAGGGATGCCGTAATCTAACATGCAAATAAATTGAAGGTAAGTGAGTGACGATTCACTAATTCTCCATTACAAAACTTAAACTATTAGTCCTAAGTGTTTCTGAGAATTCCTAGGTTCGGATGAGATTCATTGAAACTATTCAATGGCATGTTTAAATCTCGATATGCCCCTCTTGTTTGTGACTGGGATGCCGAGGATCACAAAGCGGGTGTGAATTACCATGCAAATTCACATGGTGCTTTCATTGTAACGATCACCTATTCGATGTGCTGGTAAACCACACACGCTCCATCGAACTATGATAAACAATGAATCACCCTTTGCCACCTTCGCTTAGAACCAATTAGTGTGCCGGTAAACCACACACGCTCCACTAACTTCTTAGCAAGGTGCAAAGTGTAATTTCATGGGATTGCATCAATTCACTTTTCCTAAAGTAACTAGGATTGGGAAATTTTAAAAAATATGTGTAGTTACTTTATATTTCTTATTATACTTTTAATGAGAGGATGAGGTTGCCCTATCCTACCCGTTCGGCTAACGACCCTCCACCAATCAAGCAAGTGGTGGGTGTGAGTGTACACCCATTAAGCGCCATTTTATAGGCCGCAACCTTATACCCACCTTATAGATCGGCTTCGTGAATGAGGCCTACTAACGGTAAGACTAGCATTTAGTTATACATATATATATTATTCTAGTAATATCATATTAGTATAGGGCTATATTTTAAAACTTTTAAAATCTAGGGTTTGAAATTTAAGTTGTCTAAATTAAAACTTTTAATCACAAATATAAATTTCAAAACTTATGGGTAAGTTTTAAACATTTAAAACATGGAGGATCAAATAACAAATAATTGCAATTAACAATTAATATCCTAATTATCTATATTTGATTTTATTCAAGATTTCTTTGAAAGATAATTACCAAAATAATTAAAATAATTAATTAATTATCATATAAGGAAACTAAATATTTTATTAGTTCTTAAATACCTTTAACTAGATCAAGATAATAGTCATATATATCAAAAAATCGGATTTAGATTGATCTATTATGATTAAGGTAAGTTTCCATAAGATAATTATGAAAAAATCCCGAATCTGGCCATTCCTGACGCCTGGACTCGCCGAGTGCACAAGGGGACTCGCCGAGTCAGGCCTACTCGCCGAGTCCACCTTGGGACTCGCCGAGTCAGTGACTCAGAAACCTAAAAATCGAATTTTGCAGGTTTGTTTCAGTTAATCAAACAACAATTTAAAGAAAACCAAGCTAGGCTCTGATACCACTGATGGGTTTTAGCCATAAGAACTTTCCTATGTGCGCATGCAAAACCCTATTGCTTGGATCTAGGCTTTCTAACAAACATGCTTTGAATCCAAGACTTCTAATGACTAATTAGGTTAAATAACAACATTGAAACAGATCTAGAATCATACCTTTGAGTTCCTTGTTGATCTTGAGGTCTTGGAGCTTCTAGAGTCACAAATGTCACTCCTCTAATGGCTTACAAACACCAATAGCAAGAAAGATGATTTAGTAGAGAGGAGAGGGGAGGAATTCGGCCAGGGTTCTCTTACTTTAGGAGAGGTGTCGAATTCCCTATGCCATGGGGTCTATTTATACTTGTAGACTCCTTAAGGGTTACAACCTAAACCCTAATTTGATAATCTTCTCTTAAGGCTATCCAAATCCATTCCTTAGATATCTATATGGACGATTTTGGCTATCCTAAAACTCTTAGAATTTGTCCATACCATATCCTAATGGATTTACAGTCTAAAGCTTAACTATCAAACAATTGACAGTTTATACCCCTTTATTTAATTAATCTCTTTAAGTCACCAAATTAATTCTAATTAATTCTATGACTTATATTAATCAAATAACAAATATATTATTCATTATATTATTCTCATAATATATTAATAATATTTACTCTCTCTTAATAAATCATCCTATCAAGTTGCTATGGTGAAGGCAACCCAAAAGGACCATGCCCAATCGGGTCAAATACTTGCCTAATATAGTTGCAGCCTTAGACACTATTCCAACACATTGGGCACTCTTTTGGCCCTTAAAAAGGAGTTTACTCCCCAAGGTGTTCTTGGGCGGTAAACTCTCAAATCTTGGGGTTTTGATCCGTTTTTGATGTTAAAAAACACAATCTAAGCTATGTAATATAACTAGATAGAAGTACTCACGATTTGGGATAAAAACCCGAAGATCTGTGAGAGAGAATTAGACTTTTCTCTAGTTGGAAATGTAACTAATGAATAAATATGGTTCAGATTTATATATATAGTCCTGAGATTTATGGCAGAAAATATTTTATTCCCAGAATGAACTCTAATATCCTAGAGTATTGTAATAACAGTGTTGCACAAAACCCTAGTGCATCCACTCTCCTGATATCTCCTTAAGTGCTAATCCTGAAATACTCAAACCTATACCCAAAGTCTGGAATTTCACTATAACTGTTCTAACTTCTATCGGCTTGATATGGTTTGTTCAGAATGGAAATTTCGGGTTGTCACATCTATTCATCTTAATTATATATGGCTTTAACGTATATATCGAGCCATTATAGCTTTACCTGATGAAATTTTGAATTTTAAAACAGTGCTGTGACTTTCGCCTTAATGGGAGAGTAATTGCATTTAGAATTAGCCTTTTAATGCTTTAAGTTAGTTATCTAGGATTGAGAGATGCACCAATATTTCTACTGGCTTCCTTGATGCTTCTCCTTAGGTATTAGAGCTAGAGTCCTCCTGCGCCTTTCTCGTTTCTTTCAGTTGGGCAGTCCCGCTTGAAGTGCCCAATCTCACTACATAGATGGCATACTGGACTGGTCGCCACATTGGTGGTTGATGTAATGAACTCAACCGGGGTTATGAAGGTGCGAGCGGTATGCCCCTTCTTGTTGCACCTAGTGCAAAAAATTCTCGACAAATACCATGATGATGGTAGCTACACTTGCTGCAGCGGGGAAGGCTTCCTTGGTATGGCCTTCTAGGTGTCAGGATGGAAGGGTTGGCAGGGGTATTGACTGCCTCAGCTCGTTGTCCTTCGGAAGGTCCTTGAGCCGAGGTACTTTCCTCCTCGTTCTTGAACTTTATCTTCAGTTGAGTTGGTTGAGGTTCTTGGGTGGCTGGGTACGCAGGTGTTGGTTTCTGTTGTCCATTGCTAGGATCGGGAATCTCGATAGGGCTCCTGCTAACATTGGCATTGTTAGCATTCAGATGAGCCATGACGGCTGCTACAGCTGCCAAGACTGCAGCTTGGAATGTAGCTTCATCGAATAGGAGAGTCGGTTTCTTGCCAGCGGATTGGTTACGTTTCTTCAGAGGCATGGTTTTTCCTACACGAAAAGGAACACAAGCTGATGAGAGATGATGGTTAACCCTGGACGTATCTATCCTTACTATAATAGGCAATAATTTTTCCCGTGCCTTGGATATTTGTTATCTGAGTGTCGACCTACATCCTTATGATGTAGTCCCGGTATCAAGGTAGGAGTAAGAGTATCGGAAAGCCATAAGATGGGGATCGTTCCTACTAATTTATCTTTATATCGGAGAGATTCACTATCCGGCTTTGGAAAGATCTGGGGACAGTTCAGAACGAAGATCATGGGAGAAAAGGCTCATGAAGACTTATGGCTAAACACTCTCAATCGAGGTTTTGGGATCTGATCTAATCGTATTACTTGTGACGGAGAAAGGCGATTTGCCTAGCACATAGTGTTAGTAGTGTAATCACTAACTCACTAAATTGTATTATTCTATGGGTGTATTAGTGCGATGATAACGAGGAAAAGACACTTCTCGGGTTCCATGTATTGGCTCCCTCTGTCTACCTCTTATCCTTGACTGGGACGGGCGTTGGTTTTCTTCGGGTAGTTACCTAAGGTTCTCTTCTCGTGTAGACATATTGAATTTCTACTCCATGATGGATGACTGGAAATCTCGGAAGTTCAGGCGAATTTCCCACTGATATCCCTAAAAGGTATAGGCACTTGGTGGTTTCAGTTGTCTCGTCCTAGTTCATTTATTTCCGATCTGGAAATCTTCTCAATGAACTTCTTCTGGGTCTGAATCAACTTTTCTGTCGACGAGGGTTCAGGCAAGAATGGAGATGTCTAAAGAATCCTAAGAGATTATTAAAACATTTCACTGGGTGATCCATATTGAGTCCTGCTACAATTACATAGCGTACACAAATCATATATAACTTAGATCCCATAGGCCTTCGAATATGTGATACTACTCTATATCCACATCCCAACGAGGAAAAGGATGTAGACCGAAACCACACATTCTTAGTTTATGGGATCCATATTATATATAACCTTGGAAGTATACCCTCTGTAATCATAGGTATATCAATAAGGATCTTTTTAGTTTTTCACACAATGTTATCTACGGATCCTAAAATACCCCTATGGTATTTTAATTACTTGCTTGATTCTTAACTTCTGAATATGATTCTGGGATTAATGTGAGTCTTTTAGTATTCCAAAATACTCCATATTATTTTAAACTTTATGTTTGGCTCTAGCATTCCTATTTGGTAAGTTTCAGATTTGTTACAACACCACCATCACTCCAAAGCACACGTTGGTCGCGTCTCGAATAAATGTAGTTGATCAGGTTACATTTATTCCAGCTTACGATTACATAACTGCCCATGTTTGCTGTAATGCTCAACATCCACAGACTTTTATTTTGTTCTTCTTGTGATACTTTTGTTCGAGTGTTTGGATTCTGGATGTTCTTATACTTTGGTAAAATATGGTTATGTTTTAAAGTATAAGTCTTGGTCAGAGTGTTTTATCCCAATATATTTATAGGCTGTATATCTTTTATGAATTGATATACTGAGCTCACTATACACAATGCTCTGATACCAATCTATCACACCCCAAAACCCGAAAGGCGACGTCACGTCAAGTATCACAACATATGCAGTATAGTAATCAAAGTACAACAACCATTGCATTAATAGTAATAATTTTTACATAGGTTACATTTCATAGCAACATCAAGGTAATACAGAGAATAATATAGATGCAACATGGTACTAGGCTGACTTCACAAAAGCTCCCGGGATGTACCTGTCTATCGATGACCTGAGAATACAAGTTATTTTGAAAGCGAGTATCAGCATTTTTTAATGCTGGTGAGTTCATAAGTATTTAATGACGTTAGTATAAATACACATTGATATTCAAAAGAACCTCATGAAAATGGTAGTTAAGAATCTATAGAGTATTAGAATTCTTTCCAGAAAATCCTATATTTTCTAAATAAAAGCAGTCTTCTACCAAGACCCGACAGATTTATGTTTTAAGGAGTAATTTTCCCCAAAATACTATCATTACCAAAATACAGTTTTTACTTTGAAGGAACTATGAGGAAATCACAAGTAAAAATACTAGGGGAAAATAACATAAACCTCAGCAGTAATACTGCTGACTAAAGCAAATGAAAACATAAACTCCAAGAGAGTATCAAATGAATGATGTGCCTGGCTCAGTCTAACGCAAGGAAGAACAGACTCCAGACAGTATCGAATGAACGATACAACTAGCAAAGTCTAAAATATTCGGTAATCCTAAGTGGGTTGGTTAAAAGTTTTATAACCTGACATAGTATATAACTAGGAAAATAGGTTAAGATGGTTTCAAAAATACCGTGATAATTCTTCTTACCTTAAAGCCATGAATTATAAGGTAAACATAAAGATACTCGAAACCATACTGATTGACAATCGAATACTTGACGACCTGATGGCGTCGTAATGAATGTGACATTTTCACCCCTTGGCTTGGTCGGCCGGGACTGTAGCTAGCAGTCAGGGTGTGGGAGTGTCTATCACGTATAGATCTATACACACAATGTCCGCTATCCCTCCAGGAGACTCTGGTTACCAACTTGACAACGGTGGAATCTGTGTCCTGAGGATGTATCTCGTATTTCGAATTCTATTATAATTATTGGAATAATGATATAGACTCACGAATGAACTGACTCCTTTGGAATTCTCCGTACTGGATAGAGTAAATAGAATCTCCTAACTATTCCTATAATAGTTACTAATGTTTCAGGTATATGACTGATGAATGGAAGGATGCCCTTGCTACCAAAGGGAAACAAACTGGTCGATGGAAACCTTTATGTCTATACATGTATCCATTATATATAACTAATATTTAAACGACCTTCGGACAGATAACCGATACCCACCAGACCACATCCCAACAAGGAAAAGGAAATATGGCAAACTGGTCGTTCTAAGTCCTTTAAACATTATTTATATAAATATACAAATATAGGCATGCATTTAAAGAAATAAAAGCATAGAAGAAAACTTTGGTAAAACCTTTGGAAAATCCTTAAAAATAAGAATTTATGACTCGATATCAGTTTATAAAACAAGCTTTTGAAAACGATTCGATAAAATAGTTTAGGTGAAGAAAACCTTTGGAAAACCTTTAACAAGAAATTACGACTTGATGTCTCTTTAGTATACAAGCTTTGAAAAACTTTGGATAACCTTATAATAATCTTAAAAGGGATATTCATACTTTAAAAAGATTCAAAACATGATTTGGAAATCATAAGCTGGATAAAGCAGTTTAATATGCAAAAATCTATTTTGCTATACAGTTATTAATCACATGTGAATTATCTAATAACTATACAGTTCAACTTGTATCCCCCCTATAAAAGAAATTAAAATCATTTAAAAGGTTGTTTTAGGGGTATGAACTCACATGTAGCAAGTGGATCGGATGGAAGTGTCGGTCGAGTGCTTGGTGTCAAGTGAAGACTTGAGCACACTTAATGACCCTAGTAACAAATGAAGACATATGTTTACATATAATTAGTGATTATAACACTAATTAAACACGTATAAACATCCTAATGCAAATAAAAACACTTTGGTCAAGTGCTAGGAGGCTATTGGGTTGCAATAAAGGGGTGTATGGGTTTATACGGGAATGTAAGATCAAATGGCCATGTTTGTTGGAGTTTGCGGCTCAAGGGAGTTTACTCCTGGCCGTAAACTCTCAATTGGTCTCCAAACAAGTCTTAAAACTACTATAACTTAAGTGGTTAAGTGCTCCAAGGCCTAAACAAGAGATTGGGTGAGTTTAAGGTCCATAAATGGTCTTGTGTGGAGTTTACGGCCTGGGGACCACTTCCCTATGATTTTAGGGCCGTAAACTCATGGCATGAAGTGACAAATCATTGATTCAAGTCCCTAACTCATCGAGGTATAATTCTAGGTTAATGTCCAAGGCTAGGTGAGGTGATTACGGCACATTTTGCACCATTTGAGGGAGTTTACGGCCTAAGAAGATCATGGGCCGTAAACTCTCATTCAACCTTCCAAAACTTAATGTTTAAGGTCCATACACTTCAAGGGTATGATCTAAGCTAGTCTCGAAGCATAAGGAAGGAGTTAAGGGCATTTTGGCACTCTTTTTAAGGGTTTACGGCCTAAGAAGTTCTTGGGCCGTAAACACCTTGTTCATGTCCTTTTTGGGTGATTTCAATGATATATGGACATGTAATAAGCTTTAATACACTATAGGGTAGAACAACTTGCAGTTTGGGGATGGAAACTTGAAGGTTTCTAGGAGAATCGGGTCTTGAAGAGAGAGAGGGTAGAGAGAGTGGAAAGAGCGTAAATGAGGTTCACTCACCCTTATATAGGGTGAGTTTACTGCCCCGAAGTTTACCGCCTGGAGTTTACTGCCCGAGTTTACCGCCCGGAGTTTACCGCCCGAGTTTACCGCCCGGAGACTCCATCTTATGAGGTTTATGGCATGATTTTTAGTGTTAGGGCTTTAGTGGTTACTTTCTAAGACTTAATCATTAAGCATGAAAAGCTCGGAATACTAAGATGGATTTTAAATTTTTTAGAAGATGGCGGAAATGAATTTGACTTCCAAATGAAGTGTTTGACTGTAGAAATTATATATATGAAATATTTGGGTTGTCACAGTGTTTAACAGAATCGTTATTATGTTCTTGCAAGATGCCATGGAGCTCCTCTAACACAGCGTATTGATCTGCGCTTTCTGACCCGGCATGGCATCGTGATTGCTCACCCTGGCGTGTTGTCCTGTTATATCCTAAAAATTCGATTTTTCAAATATCTTATGGATTGATAAAGATAATTACCTTAATATTTTGTTTTAATTGGATAAACATGAATATTTTGAAATGTAATTTGATATGGATATCTTGAATTCATGATTGGTTATATTTTCTATTTAATTAATTGAACATTAATTTTGAAATTTAGAAATATAACCTACTACTTTTGAAAAGTTTTAAAAATACACCCTTATATTATATGTAAAATTAAAAGTGTAATATTACTATATATATATATATATATATAAATATATATATATATATATATATATATATATATATATATATATATATATATATATATATATATATATATGACAAGTTAGTCGAACCACTATTACGCCTCATTCACGAAGCCGTTCTATAAGGGGGTATAAGGAAATTGTCTATAAATTGGCGATTGAATGTGTGTCCACTCTCACCCACCGCTTCTTTCATTGGTGGAGGGTCGGTAGCTGACCGGGTTCAATATGATACTTAATCCTCATTAGTAAGTATAATGAACTATAAAGTAACTAAATACATTTTTTACAAGAATTCTTAATCATACTTACTTTAGGAAAAATGTGAAATTCTATGCTAACCCTTGAAATTACACGTTGCACCTTATTGGTCGTTAGTGGAGCATGTGTGGTTAACCGGCACACTAGTATGGACTAATAATGGAGCACGTGTGGCTAACCGGCACTTTAAAATGAGATGATAAATGACATCGAGAGTACCAAGTTAATTTGAACAGTAATTCACATCTTGTTTGTGATCCTCAGTATCCCAATTACAAATAGAAGAGCATAATCAGATTAAACATGCCATTGAAATGTTCAATGATTCTCAAAAGATGTAGGAGTTTCATTCAAAACTTAATTCGTTAAAATTTCGTTTTTGAATGTGAAATTGGTAAATCGTCATTTACCTATCTTTATGTTATTTGCAATTTATTTTCAACATCCCTTTTTTAAGTTGTAAATTATTTAGTTGGATCCTAGCCTTGATATTTCATTTGGGTGTTATATTAAGGAATTTTCTCGTCCATCTAAAACTTTCCTTTCTTTTCTTTCAGATTTATACTCCTACCGATGCTTCTGGTTCCTCCCCCTCCAACAACATTAACTTCTCTTTTTTGAACGTTTGCGCAAATGTGTAATTGGACGGAACCAACTAGAATGATTGCATGTGCCGTACAAATATGGCACTTCACTTTGAGGATAAGGAATACGTCCTCAAAAAGCCATTCGATGAGATCGATGAAACGAATGCCACTCCTAACGAGACAGTTGCCTATGAAAAACACTACAAGGATGCAACAAAATTTCTTGCATCATGGTGGCTACTATGACCCCAGAATTACAGAGACATTATGAGGATTATTGGCCATACAAGATGAATAAGGACCTTATGGAAAAGTTCCATAAATGAGCTCATCAAGAAAAGTGCGAGGTGGTAAAGTCCCTCATTGCGTGCAAGATGAAGGATGGTGAATCTGTAAGTAACCACGTTTCAATAATGCAAAGATATGTGGATAGACTCATAAAACTAAAAGTGAACTTTGATGAAGAGTTAACAATCTACATTGTGTTTAACTCCTTGCCAAGTTATTATGGTCAGTTTATTTTGACCTATCATTTGAACAACAATGAAACTACTATGTCACAATTACACAACCTCCTGTGAACATCTGAGGCAGGAATAAAGGCAAAAGTGTTGCCTCCTCACCTGCTGCTGCTCTTGGTTTTGGCCATTAGTTAAAGGAAGGGTATTAGGAGGAAAGGCCATCCTAAGCAGAACTGGAAGGGAAATTCCCAAGTTGGGTCATCTAGTAATGGACCCAACAGAAAGTCCAGTTTCGCTACTCCCTCTATTTCCAACCCAAAGGAGGCCACATGATTTTACTACAATGACAAGGGGAATTGGAAAAGAAGTTGCCTGAAGTACTTGCAAGATATCAAGGATGCCAATGTGAAGCCAATCCCGATAGGTAATTACAGTATCCTATCGAAAAACTCATCATATTCTCATTCCTGGGTCCTTTATACAGGATGTGGTTGTCACATCTGTTCTGATTCATAGCGGATAAGAAGAAGTCAGGACGTGGAGCATGGGAGAATGAACATGATCATGAGCAATAGGGGATCGTCACATGTTACCAATATTGGAGTTTATAACTTAGTGCTTAGTAGTGGGTTATGTTTAGATTTAAATATTTGTTGTTAGTCATTAGAAATGATACAAAACATCATTTCATTTCATGATTTATATAGAAAAGGTTTTAGATATTCTATTGATAATGAGAATGGATCTATTTATTGTAACGACGTGAAAATTTAAAACAAATTTTTCATTTTTAAAATGCATACTTTTATAACACTTTGTAAAACAATCTTATTTGTTCAATTTTGAAAACATAACTCCATATTTGAATAATTAATAATTCAGGATCCTCAAAACATAGCTCTTCCTTTGGTGTGTACAATCAAGTCGGTGCCGTCCCGCTAACCTGAAAAACCTGAAACACATAACACATAACACTGTAAGCACGAAGCTTAGTGAGTTCCCCAAAATACCACATACAACACATATTAGCCGTTCGAGGCTATAACTCTGTTTGATCCTCTAGTTAATGTGTCTCATTGGGACCCTTCAGTCCCATAACTCTGTGGACCCTCTAGTCCTAACTCTGTGGACCTTCCGATCCTAACACTGTAAACTCTGTAACACACATAGCATAAATCACATAGAAATAATGCAGTGTATCACATCATATAAATGGCATACAAAATACTATGTCACATAACTCTAATTACCACTCTAGGTAAAGTATAATGGGAGACTCACCTCGGGTGAAGAACAACTCCTACAAACACTGTTGCTACGCACCGACCTCTAACCCTATGCCAAACCCAAAATTATCTCTATTAGGAGCTATGTCCAACCTCTCACTTATTGGGTCTAAAGAAAGACCACCTACCAGCCCATTAAATCCCTAAGCCCATTGGGCCCACCAAGGCCCAATAATAAATGCGCCCTCACACGGCCCAAATCCCAAACTAAGAGGCAAGCCCAAACCAAGGGCCCAAAGCACATATATCCACTTCTCTAGTCCAAGACTCTATTGCATGAAGTCCAAACTCCAGGCCCAACACCCAAGTCCCAACATAATGCTTAGCCTAAAAACTGTTGGATTAATGTCTAAGTCTATAACTATAATTGGTAAGACTTGACCCGACACAGCATGGTCCATTTGGGTTGCATGGCATCATGCACTTGGATAGACTAAATGAGAGGAATAAGACACTTATGGTTATTAATATATTATAAGTTCTAGTATATTAATAATAAGTATAATAAGATTATTTAATTAGTATTGAACAAGGATTAATCTAGGATTAATTAAGTGATCAAAAGAAGACTAATTAAATATATGGGTTGATTGTGCAAATCATCCATACTTATATAGTGGGCGAATGCTCCATGGATTATCTAGTTGCGCTAAAACCCATATGATGCTCCATGGATGCTCCATGGTGTATTTTTACCCATGGATCATGGAAATGAAAGGCCATGTCAATTAGGGTTTACATGGTGTAACCCTAACTATATAAGCATCTTATTCTTGACCAAAATCGGTCACTAGAGAGAGTAAGAAAGGGCTAGCCGATTTTCATGAAGTGTAGAATTCTCTCAAGTTATTCCAAGTATATTTGGTGTTGTGTGAACCATTTGAGGTGTCACACTTAGGGCACTAGGCACTCAAGCTTCATGAAGACTTTCTACATCAAAAAGGTATGTATTCTATCTTGTTACATTCATTGTTTTGTATGCTAGATTAGGATAATACCTTGGAAGTTCTTATTTGCATGTATAATAGAGAAAACATAGATCCAAGGTATTTAGGGTTGCATGTACACTTAGGAGTGTTAGAATGCTCGTAACCCAACAGTGGTATCAGAGCCTAGGCTTGTTTTCAATTATACTTGATGCAAATTGCTGAAAAATGCTGAAAAAGTCGAATTTCGGGCATTCTGGGCACTGGACTCGCCGAGTCCACTGATGAATTCGCCGATTCTATGAGTAAAATCATCCTACTCGCCGAGTAGGTTCATGCACTCGACGAGTAGGAGCCTCAGACAGCATATATTCGACTTTTTTGGCTAGAAATGGACTAGGAACATTACCCTAAGATGTTTTTGAACTTGTAAACTTTTTTTTGATGTGGTAATGTGACGGGTTTTGGTCATAAGACATCCTATGTGCTCATACAAACCCTAAAGCTTGGATCTAGGTTTCTCTATTGTACATACTTTGAATCCAAGACTATAAACCCTAATTCTAGCATATGGAAATCAGAGTTCACATGTAATTAGGTTTAAGAACATACCTTGATTGTTATATAGCAATAACAATCCAATTCCTCTTTGAATTAACCTTCGAAAGCTGAGAGTCACAAGTGTCACTCCTCTAATGGCTTACAAACACCAAGAGCAAATGGAGAAGGTATAAAGAGAGAGAAGAGAGGTAGGAATTTGTCCTTAGGACTTCTTGGGAAGGCATGGATGAATTACTAAGCCCAAGGGGGTTTATATAGGTGTAAAGATTAAGGTTTTAGTCCTTATCTTTATCTAGTTGCTTGTCCACCA
The DNA here is from genome assembly GCF_002870075.4 of Lactuca sativa. Lineage (NCBI taxonomy): Eukaryota > Viridiplantae > Streptophyta > Magnoliopsida > Asterales > Asteraceae > Lactuca > Lactuca sativa. Next base: position 195,341,645 of record NC_056627.2, read on the forward strand.
AGCAACCATAAGATAAGTCCTAGAAACCCTTATCCTAGTCGAATTCTAAGGGATTTACACCTCAAATTCGTTCACCATATATATATAAGATAATCCTTACCTTATTTTGTAACTATCACATAATTACAATTCAGCCCCTCTCGTTTAATTAATTACACTTGATCACAAAATTAATTCTTAATTAATTATTTACCAATATTAATTAAACAAATATGATTTCTCCTTTAATATATTATTCTTATAACATATTAACAAATCCTAATAACTTCTCTCTCTTTATTTATTTCTCCAATCAAGTTGCTTTGGTGAAGGCAACCCAAAAGGACCATGCACCATCGGGTCAAGTACATACCAAAATAGTTATGGACTTAGACACTAATCCAACAGTCTCCCACTTGGATAAGTCTAACAACCATTATGCGTATGACTTCAGATCCCGATCTGCAATCGTAGCTTTCCAATGCCACTGTCAACTCTGATCATATCAAATACGCGTGTCCTTAGATAAGGGATCACATATTCCTCCATTCTAGATATCATATGAGATATGATTTCAAATCATTCTCTTTGTACTACATCTCGATTTCTGATTTATGACGACTGACCAATTGAACAAATCAAATTAGCCCTAGCCCGGCCGAGCATTTACGTTTATCATCACTAAACCATCGAGGGGCCCAAAGATATCGCTTTCATCCTACTTTGGATAAAAGGAATGGATAAACTTTGATACAATGCTCGCTTGCACTCACTAACCAAATCACACAAAACAATATGTTTTATAACACCAAGTTACTAGTGCGTTTACATATTATCAATGTGCAACCGGTTCGCAAGATACAACTCACACATCTCGGTTTCAAGAATATAAGATGTTATCGTCTCACCAATCACTCGTGATACAATTCATGGAGTGATCCAAGTGAGCGTGGGTTTAATCCAATGCTCAAATCATATTCATAAGCACTCATGAACGTTGCAGCAAACATTTGCTTATGTCTAATGCTCTTTAGACAATCCACACACCAATTCACGACAGTCTTCATTCATATCTACTTCCAACATATGAACAACTGTGGCCCGTTCGAATAATTCGATTATTCTTAATAAACTCAATTATTCTGGAAGTCAAAACATGCAAGTGAAACACAAGAATAATACTAATCCCATATGGCCTCAAACCTTTGAGCATAAATAAAACGTCTTTTATTTATCACCATATTGATTACTCATTATTTGTCGTTTCGGGTAATCAACTTCTTACTTGAATTACAACACTTGTCCCATGCTCCTATCATGCACACAATGTTTTCCTATGGTTCTTACTTTGTGAAATAGATCAAATTGAACACATTTCTAATCATTCTCATTTCACAAATCCAAATCCTTTTTCATAAGTGTCAGAATATCAAATTCTTGCTACTTATAGAATATGCTAGATTCTAACATTCTATGCAACTATCCTTTCGTAATGTCATTGTACCAAAGTCACAAAGACTATTGCCAATGATATTACAAAGTCCTCTATCAGAGATTGTTACAAGACAACTCCTTAGATATGATGTCTCTCACTCAAAGTACATTCCTTTGAACATCCTTTTGCATAAAAGTTTCTAATCTAGACATAGATTTTCAATATTCAATTCCCAATATGAACACACTTCCATATTTTCCATATGACAACTCATTCTTAATAGAATCTTATCTATTTGTAATGATGTCAATATGGTCCATCCGGTATGGAAACATTTCCATAACTTCCATATGACAACTCATTCTTAATAGAATCTTTTCTATTCATAATAATGTCGATATGGTCCATCCAATACCATGCTTCCAACTACTCACAAGCGACCAATCCTCGTCGAACTTTGGATTGTCCTCTGATAGTGGTTTAATTATTTTAGTCAAAACCGATTCTAGTCCTTTTTCCCTCTAAATGTGCTAGACATTTGGAAAATTTTAGAATGGTCAAACATTAAAGCATTTGCAATTGATCCTATACCCGAAGCGTATGGGACACGACACATAATGTTTTATTTGCTATATTCTCAAAATTCGAATTGTGAAGAGGAATGTTGTAATCATAATCGAAATTTTAAGAACGCTCTATGTACCTATGAGTAAGTTTATTAACATTTCTCAACCTAATCCTTTAGATTTGAAATGAAGCATAATATTCTCTCCCTTAATTATAGCAAAACAACCTTTCAACTCTTACAACTTTGCAAAGTATGACTCTTGTTTTCTATAATTAATATTGCTAACCTTGCAATACTTTCCTTAATAATCATACAATCATAACTTTTATCCTCCGACTATCATGATGATTACTATAAAACATAACACTTATGCTCCCACTAGCATCGACATGTATTTATGAACATCTTAACTTTCAGAAAAGCAATATTTATTGAATTTCTTAAGTCCATGTTTCTAATACTTAATGTTTTGATAATATTTAATCAAGGCCTATTAAACTTATACACCTTTGCCTTAGATAGTTCATATGTGTGTCTAAACAATTAAGACTAATTGCCAAACCTCACAATTCAAATTATGGAAAGGGATACCGTAACCATAATCGAATTCGAGAATGCAATTTTACAATCACTATCTTCTTAAAATCTCTCTTAGTGAAAGCATTTCCTCACAATCATTTTCATGAAGGAGGAAATCTTATGACACTTAGATTTAAACGGTGTATGTGTTCCTATCCATGTGAATTTGTTAAAACTAAAGTTTACGACAAATTCAAACTCATATGGACTGAACTTTCTTAATCTTGATTTCTTGCTTTATGGTAGCACAGCTGCCTACCATGTCTTCCAAGTAGTTAAGCAACTCACCCTTTCCTATCAATGTACCTTTCATTGATTAAGGTGCTTTGCCTTTTATGCGTTCAAAATGAGAACTCATAGAGCTCACATGCATAATTAACTCGATTGGATTGGCACAGAAACAAAATAATGTCAACACGATAGGTTGTAAACCTCAACTCGTGTGTTAGTGATGATTCATAAGGTTTATTTGATTTGTTCTTGAAACCTTTCAAGACCATTAAGACTCCCACTGACTCTTTGACATATAAGATTCTCTTGTCAAAACCATTTCTTGACAAACAAATATTCAAGAGTTAGTGTAGCTTTTATCAAAACTCTTCATAAATTGGTCCTAGTTGGTCTTTGTCTTATCTAAGACATCACAACTTACCACATTTAATGAATGTTTGAAACCTTCTTAATACTTTTCACTCATTGTCACAATCTTAACTCTAAGACTTGTTTTGGAACGAAGTATGATTGACTTCTTGATTTGACCATTTCTTCAATCTTTGATTCCTCTTCTTGGACATACAGTTGTACCAAGACTCACTTAGAGGATCAATTGAGATATGGTTCTTAATCATTAAGACCTATCATAAAGCATGAAAGGTACTCTCCCTTCTTCTTAGAATGGAGAAGCTTTTATCTTTCTGCCTACTTGATTCTTGTTGTTCGTTCTACTATTGATTTAAACCCTATTTAATCAATTTAGAATTACACTTAATCTTATAAGTATAATCATATTTACTAAACCTTTAGTAAATCATGACGAATATCTCGTTACGCTTGTGGTGGACTTTGATCAATACAAAACTTTGTGTACTCGATCTCCTAGTCCTTCACTTGACACTTTGTCAATGAATTAGTCTAATTTCCAAATACGAAATTTCTCATTCATCGTGCATCCACGTTGCATGATTCCAAGTTTCTTTTCAATTGAAACTTGGGCAATGAGAAACTCTCCCTATTTGGTAAATTCTCGACTTTCACATAACATAATAAGAACCAAATCCATTATTGCTAATAACAGAAATATTTTAACATCAATTTTCATACACGCCATTGTAAGGATAAATAAATAAAATTTAAAATCAAAATTTATTTTATTGCGGAAAAATTTGTCCTTACAATGCAACTCATTGAAAAACGTATACATCTTTCTTAGCAATCTATTTCTAACTCTAAGTAGTAGCTCAAGAATCTAATCTTCGAGAATTGCGATCGAAATCCATTCCTTCACGGTTAGATTCTGCTCACTTCTTCCCTTAAGCTTCCTTTCTTTTCTTCGATCCTACAAAACATCAATTGTAATCTTATCACATTATGTATTAAGAATCTAGAATAGAAGCTTAAAAGAGTAAGTTAATGGATTTTACCTATCTTAGAGCCATATGTTTCGACTCTCCCATCTCTTAGATCTCTTAGGTAAATAGGGCAGCTTCGTCTCCAATGCCCCTTCTCTTGGCAATAAAAGCAAATCGACTCTTTTGGAACAGGACATGGAACTACTTCAGACATCGCCTTTCTCTTATGATCAAACTTTTTGATCATAGCATGTCTTCCGTTGCCATTGTCTATATCCATAGAGGTCTCAAAGGCAGATTCACCAATCAACTTTGCTTTTTCTATTGCACCAAATCATTGCTGATTCAGCAGCAAAAAGCATATAGGTGAGATCTATAAGGGTCACGTCGTAGTTCATCATATAGTACTCTCTTACGAACTCACTATATGAGTTGGGAAGTGACTGAAGAACCCAATCAACAGCCATTTCCTCACAGACAACGGATCCCAACATTCTTAACCTATCAATGTGTGACTTCATCCCTAGGACGTGTACACACACGGACTTTCCTTCTTTATGTTTACTTGCCAAAAGGGCTTGAGTGAGCTTGAACTTTTCAAGCCTTCGAACTTGTGGGTTAGGGAGAATAATAGGAGGAGGTGGAGGAAGTGAAGCATGATTTCTTGTTCCTCGATCGAATCGTGGAATATCATCTTCATGTGGAATGCTTGTTCCACGGGATTTGGGAAGACCATAGTTGTCGAACTTTGACATCTACAAAACGGGAGAAAAACGAATTCAAGTTAGTTGATAGATCGAGTCCTTAGTAAATCACCCAAATGAAATACTAAGGCTAGGACCCAACACAATATTCTACAACTCGGGAGAGAGATGCCGTAACCGTAATTGCAGAATATTTGAAGGTAAGTGAATGACGATTCACTAATTTCCACCATGAAAAACGAAAAAGAAATTTAGGTTTTAAATCTATGAAAAATCCTAGATCCTTTGAGATTCATTGAACTTTCAATGGCATGTTTAAATCTCGATATGCCCCTCTAGTTTGTGACTGGGATTTCGAGGATCACAAAGCGGGTGTGAATAACCATGAAAACTTACATGGTGCCCTCACATGTTACAGTCACCTATTCGATGTGCCAGTAAACCACACACGCTCCACCGAACTATGACAAACATTGAGTCACCCTTTGCTACCTTTGCTTAGAACCATTTAGTGTGCCGGTAAACCACACACGCTCCACTAACGTCTTCGCAAGGGCACAAAGTGTAATTTCATGGAATTGCATCAATTCACTTTTGCCTAAGTAACTAAGATTGGGAATTTTATGAAAACATTTAGTTACTTTTATACTTCATTATACTTATAATGGAAGGTTTTGTCCTATCCTACCCATTCGGCTAACGACCCTCCACTAGTCAAGAGTGCGGTGGGTAAGAGTGGATACCCATTCAATCGCCATTTTATACGCAATTTCCTTAAACACCCCTTATAGACCAGCTTCGTGAATGAGGCCTACTAACGGTAAGACTGACTTTTACTCATACATATATATAATGTTATACCTTTAATGTTATATATATAGTATAGGGTGTATTTTATACTTTTAAAATACTAGGTGGTCTAATTTAACAATTATACCTTTAATTCAATTAAATTGTAAACCTAAAATTTTATGGGTTTATTAAACTTCTTTTAATTATACACCTTAATTAATTAATAAAACCATAAGGGTGTGATTTGAAGTTTTTCAAAACTATACTAGAGTTTTAGAATTTAACATTCCTAATTAAACTTTTAATCAACTTTTAAATTCCAAAACTTGAGGGCAAGTTTTGAAACATTTCAACACATTAGGGTTTAGAATTTAAATATAAATCAAAATTAAACCATTTAATAAAAATTTAAATTCCAAAACTTGAGGGCAAGTGTTGAAACCTTTTTTCAAAACATTAGGGTTTCAACTATTTAAATTTCAAAACAACAAAACTTTTGGGTTCAAATTTAAACTATAAAACCTAAAGGGGAAAATATGAAACATTTCATAACATAAGGATCAAATAACAAATAATCTAAATCACATAATTATCCATATTTGATTTAGTTAATGATTTCTTGCAAAACAATTTATCAATTTACTCAAAATAATTAATCAATTATCTTATAAGGAAACAATTATCTTATTAATTGATAAATATCTTCAATTAGATGAAAAATATTGTCAAATATATCATATAATCGGATTAATATTGATCTAACATGATAAGGTAACTATCCCAATGCAAAAACAGCAAGAAATCCCGAGATAAGCTCTATCTGACGAGTTGACTCGTCGAGTCAAGCCTGGACTCGTCGAGTCACCTTGGACTCGGCGAGTTCAGCTATGGACTCGGCGAGTCCAGCCTCCAAAACACCAAAAATCAAATTTTTTAGATATACAATGCATCAATACAATTGAAACCAAGCTAGGCTCTGATACCACTGATGGGTTTTGGTCATAAGACATCCTATGTGCTCATACAAACCATAAAGCTTGGATCTAGGTTTCTCTATTGTACATACTTTGAATCCAAGACTATAAACCCTAATTCTAGCATATGGAAATCAGAGTTCACATGTAATTAGGTTTAAGAACATACCTTGATAGTTATATAGCAATAACAATCCAATTCCTCCTTGAATTAACCTTGGAAAGCTGAGAGTCACAAGTGTCACTCCTCTAATGGCTTACAAACACCAAGAGCAAATGGAGAAGGTATAAAGAGAGAGAAGAGAGGTAGGAATTCGTCCTTAGGACTTCTTGGGAAGGCTTGGACGAATTACTAAGCCCAAGGGGGTTTATATAGGTGTAAAGATTAAGGTTTTAGTCCTTATCCTTATCTAGTTGCTTGTCCACTAAGCAACCATAAGATAAGTCCTAGAAACCCTTATCCTAGTCGAATTCTATGGGATTTACACCTCAAATTCATTCACCATATATATATATATAAGATAATCCTTACCTTATTTTGTAACTATCACATAATTACAATTCAGCCCCTCTAGTTTAATTAATTACACTTGATCACAAAATTAATTCTTAATTAATTATTGACCAATATTAATTAAACAAATATGATTTCTCCTTTAATATATTATTCTTATAACATATTAATAAATCATAATAACCTCTCTCTCTTTATTTATTTCTCCAATCAAGTTGCTTTGGTGAAGGCAACCCAAAAGGACCATGCACCATCGGGTCAAGTACATACCAAAATAGTTATGGACTTAGACACTAATCCAACATAATGTTCATGCTAATCCTATTTCAAAGATAATTGTCAATAGATTCATGTTTTGTATTAGTTTAAGGTTTAGACTAATTACATGAAAAAGATTGATTTGAATTATCTTGTTCTTATGAGTTGCTTAGACTAATAGAAAGTTGAGTGAAATAGGTGTTTTCTATCCAAATTAATCTAAGAGTTGATTCTAAAATGTGTTTTTGTAACTTGTCCTCAAGTTATATGAAAAGTCACATTTAAGTTTCATAAAACTCATAATAGTTGGCAAAGGTTACAAAATGAAGAGTCTAGTTCTAATTAAATGGTTTTATGACTCCATAACTTGTCCTCAAGTTATGGAGGACCAAGAGTCTCTTCATTAGATAATAAATAAATAAAAAAGTGTAACCTTAATTAATTCCATAAGTTATAAAATAAAGAAAAGTTAATTCTTTTATTAGTTTAAAGTCTTCCATAACTTATCCTCAAGTTATGGAACTTGAAGAGTTTTTGGATTAAAACTACTTTAAACACATAAGTTATGGAATTAATTAGTTTTGAATAGTTTCAAAACTTGCCCTCAAGTTTTGGAATTTGTAAAGTTTTCTCTTATGAATACTTTAATTCCAAGTTAGCCCTTAGAATTTTAAAAATTAAAATTCAACCCTTATACTTTATAATATTATAAGTTAATAGTATATATATATATATATATATATATATATATATATATATATATATATATATATATATGTATGTATAAGAGTAAAGTCAGTCTTACCGTTAGTAGGCCTCATTCATGAAGCCGATCTATAAGGGGGGTATAAGGTTACGGCCTATAAAATGGCAGTTTAATGGGTGTCCACTCTCACCCACCGCTTCCTTGACCGGTGGAGGGTCGTTAGCCGAACGGGTTTGACAGGGCTAGAATTCTCTCGTCATTAAAAGTATTAATGATAAATACTAAGTAACTAAACTCTTAATAAATACCCAATCTTATTTACTTAGGAAAATGTGAATAAGGTGCTAATCCATTAAATTACACTTTGCACTTTGTTTAAGTCGGTTAGTGGAGCGTGTGTGGTTAACCGGCACACTAACTTGTATTTAACAAGGTAGGCAAAGGGTAACTTAATGTTTATCATAGTATCGATGGAGCGTGTGTGTTTAACCGGCACATCGATTGAGGGGTAAACACTTAAGGGTGCCAAGTAATTTGCATGGTTACTTCACACCTTGTTTTGTGATCCTCGGCATCCCAGTCACAAAACCTGAAGGGCACACTCGAGATTGAAACATGCCATTGAACAGTTCAATGAATCTCAAAGATCTAGGAGTTTCAAAAACCAATTAAAACCTAATAATACATTTTGTTTATCTTGGTGGAAATTGGTGAATCGTCATTCACCTACCTTCAAATATTTTATAGCTTGGATTACGGCATCCCTCTTCTAAGTTATAAAATAGTTTGTTGGGTCCTAGCCTTAATATTTCATATTGGGTGTCATATTAAGGACTTTAGATCAACTATCTTGAATATCTCCCAAAAGATGTCTGGTTTAGGCACCTATGATCTTCCCAAATCTCTTGAAACAAGGTTTCCTAATGAAGATGATGTCCCATGGATATCATACTTCTTTATTTTATAACTTATGAAATTAATTAAGGTTACACTTAATTTATTAATTTATTCATGAAGTGACTCTTGAACCTCTATAACTTAAGGACAAGACTCTTCATCTTTTGTATCCATTGCCAACTTTTATGAGTTTTATGAGTCTTTAATGTGACTCTTCATGTAACTTGAGGACAAGTTACACAAACACATTTTATACTCAACTCTTAGATTAAAATGGATTGAAAAACAACTATTTCAATTAACTTTTCTATTAATCTAAACAACTCATAAGAACAAGATAATTGAAATCAAAATTTTTCATGTAATTAGTCTAAACCTTAAACTAATACAAAACACGAATCTATTGACAATTATCTTTGAAAATTGATTAGCATGAACATTACCACATCAAAAAACAAGTTTATAAGTTCAAAAACAACTTAGGGTAATGTTCCTAGTCCACTTCTAGCCAAAAAACTCGTAAATATGGCGTCTGGGGGTCCAACTCGTCGAGTGCATGAACCAACTCGGCGAGTTGGATCGAATTGATCACATTTCAGGCATGGACTCGCCGAGTCTGATGATCAGACAGCACCAAATTCGTTTTTTCAGCTTCTTTTGCAGGTATAACAAGAAAACAAGCCTAGGCTCTGATACCACTGTTGGGTTTTGAGCATTCTAATACTCCTAAGTGTACATGCAACCCTAAATACCTTGGATATATATTTTCTCTATTATACATGCAAATAAGAAATTCCAAGGTATTATCCTAATCTAGCATACAAAACAATAACTATAGCAAGATAGAATACATACCTCTTTGGTGTAGAAAGTCTTCATGAAGCTTGAGTGCCTAGCCCCAATAGTGTGGACGCCTCAAATGGAATCACAATCACTAAAACACTTAGAATAACTTGAGAGAATTCTACAACTCATGAAATCGGCTAGCCCTTTCACTTCACAGTCTAGTGGCCGATATTGGTCAAGAATAAGATGCTTATATAGTTAGGGTTACACCATGTAAACCCTAATTGACATGGCCTTTCATTTCCATGATCCATGGGTACAAATACACCATGGAGCATCCATGGACCATCCTATGGGTTTTAGCCCAACTTGATTATCCATGGAGCATTAGCCCACTATACAAGTATGGATGATTTACACAATCAACCCATATATTTAATTAGTCTTCTTTTGATCACTTAATTAATCCTAGATTAATTATTGATCAATACTAATTAAATAATCTTATTATTCTTATTATTAATATACTAGAACTTATAATATATTAATAACCATAAGTGTCTTATTGCTCTCATTATAGTCTATCCAAGTGCATGATGGTCTGCAATCCAAATGGACCATGCCGGGTCGGGTCAAGTCTTACCAATTATAGTTATGGACTTAGACATTAATCCAACACAAACCTCGAGATATGAGTTGTTACTATGAGTTGATAGTACATTGATTGCACGAAAACACATTGGTAACTCGATGTTATAAAACGTGCCTTTGTGTACGATTCAACAAGTAGTAGAACAAGCCATATGAGTCGAAGTTTATCCATTCCTTTTACCTTCGGGATAAAAGCGATATCTGTGGGCCCCTTGATGATTTGATGATGACAAATGGAAGTGCTCGGCCGGGCCAGGACTGATTTGATTTGTTCAATTAGTCAGTCTTCATAAATCGGAAATCGGGAAACAACAAATGGACAGAGAGAATGATTATAATCCATGTCTCAGTCCATATGATATCTAGAATGGAGGAATATATGATCCCTTATCTAATGGACAAGTCACTGACAATGGTCAGAGTTCATCTACAAGGTCAGAGTTCGAAGGAAGCTTTTGAGAGCTACGATTGCCGGTCGGTTCTTGAAGTTATACGCAACAATAGTTTTAGACTTATCCAAGTGTGAGACTGTTGGATTAATGTCTAAGTCCATAACTATAATTGGTAAGACTTGACCCGACCCAGCATGGTCCATTTGGGTTGCATGGCATCATGCACTTGGATAGACTAAATGAGAGGAATAAGACACTTATGGTTATTAATATATTATAAGTTCTAGTATATTAATAATAAGTATAATAAGATTATTTAATTAGTATTGATCAAGGATTAATCTAGGATTAATTAAGTGATCAAAAGAAGACTAATTAAATATATGGGTTGATTGTGCAAATCATCCATACTTATATAGTGGGCGAATGCTCCATGGATTATCTAGTTGGGCTAAAACCCATATGATGCTCCATGGATGCTCCATGGTGTATTTGTACCCATGGATCATGGAAATGAAAGGCCATGTCAATTAGGGTTTACATGGTGTAACCCTAACTATATAAGCATCTTATTCTTGACCAAAATCGGTCACTAGAGAGAGTAAGAAAGGGCTAGCCGATTTTCATGAAGTGTAGAATTCTCTCAAGTTATTCCAAGTGTATTTGGTGTTGTGTGAACCATTTGAGGTGTCACACTTGGGGAACTAGGCACTCAAGCTTCATGAAGACTTTCTACATCAAAGAGGTATGTATTCTATCTTGTTACATTCATTGTTTTGTATGCTAGATTAGGATAATACCTTGGAAGTTCTTATTTGCATGTATAATAAAGAAAACATAGATCCAAGGTATTTAGGGTTGCATGTACACTAAGGAGTGTTAGAATGCTCATAACCCAACAAAAACCCCCAGAAGGAGTTACACGGGGCGTACCCCCTTGGTACGCTCAGCGTACCCAAACGCGCATGGAACTGATCGGGGACCCCAACCCACTATGCTGCGCGTTCTGAGACTTACGCCCTAGACTCATCCTTTCAATAATTTTGATCTGAATAAGTTAAGACACAGGATCATATCACAGATCTAGGCTCTCTACTGCCTCTTAAGCCATAAATTCGAAACCTTTAAGCCTTTGCATGGCTATAAAGACCACCAACCTCTCCAAACTCTTAAGCTCTTTCCTCATTAAGTCCATAAATCGAGCTTGACTTAATATTAACGACACAGACTAGATTTTTTATGAACTTACAACTCATAATACACTGAAATAAGGCAGATTCTAGCTTATGGAGGACATTTTCATAAAGCCTCCATCTTGGGACCAAAAACCCTAAAAGTTCGTCCATCAAGCACAACAAAAACATGATAAAGAAAGCTCTGGTGTTTTTACCTCTAGAAGAAGCTCCACCCTCTGAAGAACTCAGATCCAAACTTATACTCCATCTTCTAGCATCCACAAAGACCTCCTCTTCTTCTTCTCCATCACACAAAGGCTCTTTCTAGCTCAAAATACTCACACATCAATTTAGAACGATGATGATGCTCTCTTAGGGTTTCTCTCTGTGAAATGGTGGCTGAGGGTAAGGCCATAACATTCCTTATATAGTGCACAAGTCTCATTTAGGGTTTTGCATCTGGGCCGACTACGCCTAGAGTAATCTTTGGTACGCCCAGTGTACCTAACAACGTCCGCATCCCAAAACCATCCCACGAGTATTCGCAGCGTGCTCTTCTATACGCCCAGCGTACTCGCCTGCCACACTATTCTTTTATGGACTAAACTTGACAACTTGGAGAAGAAGAAGGCTTAAATAGATACATCCAAACTTTGGGATGTTACATTTATGCTTATAAAAATGGTGTATTTTATTTTGAAGGTTTACCTTGTGATTGTGTGTATGAAATTGTGATAGTTGTAGATAATTTAGGAAGTATTGTTTTACAAATTGATTCGTCTAATGGTTTAGACAAAGCATGCTTGTGGCATTGTCCTCTTAGACATGTCAAAGAGAAACATATTTCCCAATTCGAAAAGGATGGAGTGTTGGAATCATTTGTCTTAATGTCGGATGGTATGTGCGAGCCTTGTTTGATAGGTTAGATGAAAAAATCATCTTTCACTGGTTCTTGTGAAAGAGGTGAAGGATTTTTGGATCTCATACACACAGATGTGTGTAGGATCTTCAGATCCACCACATGGGATGGAAATCGATTCTATGTGGTTTTTACTGATGATTATAGCAGATATGGTTATATCTACTTAATCAAGCATAAGTTAGAAACTCTTGAAAAGTTCAAAGAATTCAAACAAGAAGTTGAGAATCAATTGTACAGGAAGATAAAGATGCTTACATCCGATAGTGGTGGTGAGTATCTTAGTATTAAGTTCCATGACTACCACAAGGAATGTTGAATAGTTTCACAATTGACTCTTCCTAGAACACCACAACTTAATGGTATGGCTAAGAGGGGTAATCAAACCTTGTTGGACATGCTTCGTTCCATGATGAGTCGAGCTTCACTTCTGATCTCTTTTTGGGGGTATGCCTTAGAGACTTCTACCCACATTCTTAATCTTGTCCCAGCAAAGAAGGTTGCCAAAACACGTCACGAAATGTGGACGAAAAAAGTTTCCAGGTTAGGACACATCAAGGTTTGGGGCTGTGAAGCTTTTGTTAGACAAGAAACTCACGAAAACTTGAACCTAGACGTAAGAGATATAATTTCATCGGCTATCCATAGAAGTCCTTTAGATATTTGTTCTATAGACCTAGTGAGAACACGGTCTTCATAACACTAAGGGGAGTCTTTCAAGAGAGAGAGAGAGAGAGAGAGAGAGAGAAAGAGAGAAAGAGAGAGAAAGAGAGAGAGTTCATATGCAAAGAGGACAGTGGGAGTACAAATGATCTTGAAGAAATTGAAGAGGAAAATGATGAAGAAACCTCTGAAAAGATTAGCACTCAACCTAAGGAAGAAATTCCAATTGAACCTGTTGACGATTCATTACCTCTTATGTGTTTTGGTTGGGTTAGTGTGACGGGTTTTGAGCATTATAACACTCCTAAGGTGTACATGCAACCCTAGAAACCTTGGATCTATGTTTTACTAAGATACATGCAAAATTTGATTTTTCCAAGGTTCTTAACGTAACTAGCATGTCATGGTGAACTTGAAAAATAAAAGCTAGTAGAAGAACATACCTTTTTCTTGTTGCTTGGATTCCTTGAGAACTTTGTAAGCCTAGTACCCCAAATGTGATGCCTCAAGTGTTTCACACAACACCACAACTCTTGGAATAACTTTAAGAGAAGTTCACACACACTCTAAATCGGATAGCCCTCTACTTCTTCACTTAGTCCTGATTTTGGTAGCCCATGGGGTCCTTTTATAGTTGTGTCATAAGTAGGGTTAAACCATGAAAACCGTAATTGACATGGCTTTTCATTTCCTCCATGATCCATGGTTTTAACCTCCATGGACCATCCATGGAGCACCATATGGGTTTTAGTCCAATTCAATAAACCATGGATCATTAGCCCACTATAAAAGAATGGATGATTTACACAATCAAGTCGATATATTTAATTAGTCTCTTTTTAATCACCAAATTAATTCTTGATCAATAGTAATTAAATAATATAATTAATATATTAGAACTTATAATATAGTAATAAACCATAAGTGTTATGTTTCTCATTTTTTCTATCCAAGTGTCATGATGCCATGCAACCCAAATGGACCATGCCAACCAGGTCAATTACATACCAGAAATAGTTTTGGACTTAGACACCTTATCCAACAGTCTCCCACTTGGATAAGTCTAATAACTATATAACTGTAAGTATGACTTCAGGAACCGATCAGCAATCGTAGCTCTATCAAAGTCTCGTGGAATTAAGATAACGTGCCATTTAAGATAAGTGATCATACAATCCTCTGCTCTCAAGATATCAGTCGGACAAATACATGGAACAATGTCGTACTTATTGTCAAGCAGTCTGTTTCCCGATTTCCGATTTGTTTGACATAGAACTTAACTAAACACATCAATTTGGTTCTGACCAGGCCCGGTACATTGGTCAAAAGAAATCATTGAGGGGCCTAGATATCACTTTTAATCCTCTAAGGACTAAAAGGAACAGATAAAATTCGACTCATATGCTTGTTCTACTACTTGTTGAATCATACACAAATGAACGTTTTATAGCATCCAGTTACCAATGCGTTTTCGTACAATCAATGTATAACCAACTCATAGTCAACAACTCATATCTCTAGGTTTGAAGATTTATATGATATTACCATCTCATGATCACTCAAGATAAATTCCACGAAGTGATACAAGTGAGCGTGGGTTGAATCCAATACTCGAATCGGTATTCCAGGAGTACTCATGAACATTGCAGCCTCTTTGTCCCAAAAAAACTACAGACCCTTCATGACAGTCTCACCTCATTACCTACATCCAAAGTATGATTGACTGTGGATGGTATGGATAATATGATATACCATAACATAATTATTCTGTAAGTCAAAACATGCAAAAATGAAATGATAGTAAACGATTGACAAAAGATAGCAACACTTTACTTATAAAAAAACAACAACTTTTATTTATCATCAAATGTCAATTACACTTTAAATATTTCAAAAGCTATCTAATTTCTAAAACTAATATCATCCCCTAGCCCAATGTGCCTCGCATGCTGAAGATGCTTAACCTACCCAGTCCCTTCGTGAGGGGATCTGCTGGGTTCTTTGCCACGAGGAGTCTTTCTTCTATTCGATGTCTAATGAAATGGTATTTTCTCTCCATGTGTCTGGATCTTTCGTAATCCCTTGGTTCCTTGGCTAAGGCACCTGCACTTTCACTATCATAGAAAATTTCCATAGTCTCCTTTATAGCTGGTACTACTCCAAAGTCTCCAATAAAGTTCTTTAGCCAGTATTGCCTCCTTTTCTACCTCACTTGCTGCTATATACTCTGATTCGCAAGTTGAATCAGTCACTGTCTCCTTCTTGGAACTTTTCCAAGTAATTGCTCCTCCGTTTAAGGTAAAGAACCAGCCTGACTGAGAGCGGAAATTATCCTATCATTCTGGAAGCTAGCATCGCTATACCCTACTAATCTCAAGTCATCACTCCCACCGAGGGTAAGGACCCAGTTCTTAGTCCTCCGCATGTACTTGAGAATGTGCTTTACCGTACTCCAGTGAGCCTTGACATGGTTCCCCTAATATCTGCTGACCATGCTCAAAGCAAAGGCCACATCTGGACGAGTACAAGTCATAGCATACATGATCGAGCCTA
The DNA here is from genome assembly GCF_002870075.4 of Lactuca sativa. Taxonomy (NCBI): domain Eukaryota; kingdom Viridiplantae; phylum Streptophyta; class Magnoliopsida; order Asterales; family Asteraceae; genus Lactuca; species Lactuca sativa. The sequence goes on from NC_056627.2 coordinate 195,357,758, forward strand.
CACCGGAAGCATACGGTACTCAATTTATCTAAGCTATCTCATCCTCTGTACTTGGGCTCTAAGTCTTAGGGGCTGTTTATTTAGCCTCTTAATGGTCTCATAATGAGCTGGATCTGAATCGTTCAGATTCAGAGCGTTTGGTTGACACTATTTCAGCCTCTTAATCGGCCAGACATTAAAAAATATTCTCTTATTTGGTCAGATGAGATATGGAGTATGGATGGTAATTATTCCTTTGATACCCTTGCCCTAAAACCAGATACAAGACGTCCGCCTCTTTTTTTCTGCGCCCTTCTTATTCTTCGAGCGTCTTCTTCCCTGCGTCGATTTCAATCAACCACCGTCGCACCTCCAACGCCGGACAACCTCTGCCTTTGTCGCTTCCTTCCTCCTCATCTCCCCCTTCACCGGTACATTTTTCTATTTTGTGTAAAATACCTCGCTTCTTTCTTCTTCCATGCATTGATGTGATATTGCTGCTATTTCATTGTTGTTTTCTTGCTGTTTTGTTGTTCTTTTCATTTTGATTTGCTGTTTTATTGCTGTTATATGTGATTATAAGTATGAAAATATGTGTTCTTACTGTTTTGTTGACGTTTTGTTGCTGTTTTGTTGCTATTATCATGTTGATTTATTGTTTTCTTGTTGTTATATGTGATTATAAGTCTGAAAATATGTGTTTCTGCTGTTTTGTTATTGTTATCATGTTGATTTGGTGTTTTCTTGCAGTTATATGTGCTTATAAGTCTGAAAATATGTGTTCTTGCTGTTTTGTTGATGTTTTGTTGCTGTTTCTTGCTAATTTGCTATTTATCTGTGATTGAAAGTTCAAAAAATATGTGTTCTTGGTGATTTGCTGCTATGATTTTTTTGTCCTTGTTGGATTTTCTTGCTGAAAAATGTTGTTGGTGAATTTTGAATACTAGACATGGCACAAATGCCACAAAAGGGCCAAGAATTAATTGGAAACAAATAGAAGGTGTGGAAAAAGCATTTCTTGAAGCTTGTATTCATGAAATTACTACTTATGGACGTGAAGGGAGTAGTTTGAAAGCGAACTCATGGAAGAATGTAGCTGAAGGATTGAAAACAGAATACAATTTTTTAGTTGATCAAAAGCAGATGAAAAACCGATACGACTACTTGAAATCAAAGTATTGTGCTTGGTTGAAATTAAAAAACAAAACAGGCAACGTCTATAACCCCATAACTAACACGTTTAACATGGAGGAAGACGAATGGCAACTAGATGTCAAGGTATTGTGACTTTTGATAGGAAGTAATATATAATAATATTTTATAATATTTAATAACATTTATAGTATTTTCAAGCAGTCGAACAGAATGATAGAAACTTTGAGGACTTCTCCACTAGTGTACCCTGATCTTTGTGTTAAGTTGTTTGATGGGTCGGCTGTGACTGGAATTCATGGTTGGGGACAATCTGCTACACTTCCTCAACCTTCTCAGGACTCGCCCGACATTAATTTAAGTGACGTCGATGGTATTAATGTAACTCACATGGAAAATATGACTTCACCTGAAAGTGCAAATGAAGGAACCTCTAGTGTTTCCAAAAACAAAGGAGGTAAAGGAAAAGGAAAAGCAACAATCAACGCAAAGATCATTGAAGTTGGTGATGAAATTAGCGAAGTTGTAAGAATGTTAGTGGAGAAACATAAAGAACACGATATGGCATCATGTACGGAAAAGTTTGTGAAAATAGAATGGGGAATATCTGATCCAAGATACCAAACGGATGTTTTGCTTTTTGGTGAAAGTGCTGATCTTAGAAAAGTTTGGTTATTTCTTCAGACGGAAGCTTGTGAGATGTGGTTAAAGAATGTTGGATCAAAGTATGGCTTGATGTGATGGTTTTTTTTAGGATTTTATGTGATGTGGATTTAAAATGTTAAACTTTTTAGTATTTTGTTTCATGTGTGTTATGGATTTAAAATGTTAAACCTTTTAATGATTTTATTTGATGTGTGTTATGGATCTAAAATTTTAAACTTTTTTAGGATTTTATTTGACATTATTGTGTTTAAAATGTTGAATGTTATATGTTGTTTGACATTATGTTTTTAAAATGTTGATTTTTATATGTTGGTTAACAGGTGACTTATGGATATCGATGATGATATTATGTATTTCATGTTGCTTTCTTGGTATTGGATGTTTTTAACTTCGACAAGAATAGAAAGGATAAGCGATTTGAATTCGACATTGACCGGTCATGAATTTACTTATGAATTATTGCATGGATCTTCTTTATAATGTCATGAGTTGATGCGTCTTTCACGGGAAGCATATGTACTACTATGCAACCATTTTAAACAAAAAAATTGGTTGCAAAGTAGTCGGTCTATAACCGCTGAAGAAAAGCTAGCTATGTTTTTGACCGTCATCGGACACAATGAGCGGTTTAGAATGGTTAAACGCAAATTTCAACATTCAACGGAAACAATTCATAGGTGCTTTCATGAGGTTCGAAATGCGATGATGAATCTTGCAAGAGAAATTATTGTGCCAACATCTTCTAGTGCAACCGCAAACACATCAGGACGACATAGAAGGTTGAAAGAAATATTTTCGGGAGCGATAGGTGCGTTAGATGGAACTCTTGTACATGCAGTCGTGCCCGCTGATCAACAAACTCGTTATAGGGGAAGAGGAAAAGGGGAATGCTATCAAAATGTTATTGGAATTTGTAATTTTGATATGATATTTACGTTTGTATGGGCCGATTGGGAGGACATAGCACATGATTCACGAGTTCTCAAAGAAGTTGTATTTCACCCAACTTCCAATTTTCCATTTCCTCCATCAGGTTTGTAATCTTTTTTTCTTAACTTTGAATATTAAATGCATTATTTATTTTTCATATAACAATTGCAAAATTAACATTTATAGACAAATATTACCTTTGTGATGCCACATACACCAACACTCGTGGATTTCTGGCTCCCTACCACAATACGAGGTATTGGTTATCCGATTTCCGAAGACGACGTGCATTAACCAAGGAGGAAAACTTCAACCATGCTCACGCACAACTCAGAAATGTTATTGAGCATACTTATGGAGTTTTGAAGGCGAGATTCCCAATCCTAAAGCAAATGGCTCCTTATCCGTTTCCAATACAAAGAGACATAGTGCTTGCTTGTTTTGCAGTCCATAATTTTATTAGGAAATGTAATATTCGTGATCAATTATTTATGGACTTCGAAGAGGAAACTATGTTTACTGCTGAAGAAGGTGGAGGAAGTGAAGACCAAAGTGTACATGACATGCAATGGAGTAACCAAGACAATGAATATATGGCTAATTTGCGTAACCAAATTGCTAATCAATTACTTTAAAGTTGTATGCTCACGATTATGTTGAATTTGGATGTTGTATGATGTTTAATTTGGATGTTGTATGAATTTTAATTTCTATTTTGTTTTATGTTTAATCACGATTTTATATGAAGCTTTGTATTTTATTTATAATTATTTACAAATTCAGTATCATTCAGCACAATCATTCAATCCAACCAATCAATAACGAATAGTTCAGAAGGATAAAATGGACATTTTAACCATTCAGAGACAGACATCCAGATGTCTGACCAAACATTAAATTATCATTCAGATACAGATTCATACAGAGCCTTTACATCATCCAAACATTTGGATCATCCAGATATTAATAATCTAGATGCTACTAAACAGCCCTTACTCAGTCTGGTGTTACTCTGGATCGGTAAATCTCCTTTATTGGAATCTTGCATGCTGAACCTACTGATCACCTTATCCAAGTAGGTAATCAGACTAAGTCCAATTAGTCTCTTACTCTTGTCTCTCAAAATCCTTATCCCTAGGATATAGATAGCTTCTCCATGGTCCTTCATAGAGAAACACTTTCCAAGCCAGGACTTCAATTCCTGCAGAGTTGGGATGTCATTTCCTATGAGTAGTATGTCATCCACATACAGTACCACAAAGCTAACTATACTCCCACTAGCCTTGACATATACACAAGATTCATCTTTGCTCCTCGAAAAGCCAAACTCTTTGACTTTCTCATCGAAACAAAGATTCCATCTACAAGGTGCTTGTTTAAATCCATAGATCGATTTCTCAAGCTTACACACTCTATTAGGGTACTCTATACTGAGAAAACCCTCTGGATGATAGATTTAAACATCCTCAGCCCACTTTCCTTTAAGGAAAGTGGGTTTGAAATCCATTTTCCATGTTTCATAATCATGAAATGCAGCAATGGCTAACATAACCCTAATAAACTTAATCTCTACTACTGGTGAAAAGGTCTCATCATAATCAACTTCTAGAGTTTGAGAAACTCCATTTGCAACCAGTCGCACTTTATAAGTGTGTACATTTCCATCCATCTCGGTCTTCTTCTTGAAGATCCATTTGCACTCAACTGTCTTACGACGTGGTACATTGTCAACCAAGTTCCAAAGTTGAATGTCATACACGGACTGTATCTCGCTGTCTGTAGCCTCTTTCGATTTAGCAACCTCGGGGCTTGCCATGGCTTCCGTGTAGCTGTTAGGTTCATCCAGACTTGCTAGTGTACTATCACTAATAAGTGTATCACCGTCCACAGTAATATGGAACCATAGTAATGCACAGGTGCATTCGTAACTCTCGTGGAACACCTCAGAGGTACAGACTTGTCAGTTGGATCAACAGGAGTTTCCTTCTAAGGTTGACTGCATGGGTTTGAGGTTCCTTCACCACTTGACTCTTGAATTTCTTCAAGGTCAACTTGCCTCCCACTGTTTCCTTGGCTTATGAACTCTCTCTCTCTCTCTCTCATGACTCATCTCCTTTCTACAAGGACCACATTATCATCGGGTCTATAGAAGTGGTAACCAAAGGATTTCTGTGGGTAGCTGATGAAAATACTCCTCTGACTTCGAGGTTTGAGCTTACCATGAGTCTCGTGCCTCAGGAAAGCCTCGCAACCCAAAATCTTGATGTTTTCCAAATTGGGAACTTTCCTAGTCCACATCTCGTGAGGAACCTTTTTGGTAGGGACTAGATTAAGAATATGGGCGGCAGTTTCTAAGGCATACCCTCAAAATGAGATTGGTAGCGAAGCTCGACTCATCATGGAACGAACCATGTCCAACAAGGTTCGATTATGCCTCTCAGCCACACCATTAAGCTGTGGTGTTCTGGGAGGTGTCAATTGTGAGACAATCCCACAATCCTTAAGATAGTCAGGAAATTCTATACTAAGATACTCACCACCTCGATCAGATTGAATAATCTTAATGTTCCTGCCCAGTTGATTCTCCATTTTCTTTTTAAACTCCTTGAACTTTTCAAAGGTTTATGACTTATGCTTGATTAAGTAGACATGTCCATATCTACTATAATCATCATTAAAAGTCACATAGAAGCGGTTAGCATCCCTTGTGGCGGTTATGGAGGGTCCACACACATCTGTGTGTATAAGATCCAAGACACCTTCACCCCAAGCACAGGAACAAGTGAAGGGTGACTTTGTCATTTTTCCAAGTAAACAAGATTCACATCTATCATCCTACTTCGATTCAAATGACTCCAATACTCCATTCTTTTGGAGTTGGCCTATGTATTTCTTGCTCACATGTATCAAGGACCCAAGAATTAGAAAAGGGTGAGTTATTAGACAATATAGTGTAAATACCTGCATGGTTGGGTTTTACTTTCCCACACATAACATCTTGCAAGTACTTTGGGCAGTTTCACTTCCATTGCGTCTTTTCATGGCAATAGAAGCATTCAACATCTTTAGGGTTGGCAGTATAAGTGACAGAACCAACTTTGGTTCTACTTGAAGAGGATCCATCAAAAGACTTTCCCTTGGTACCCTTTGAAGGGCTCTTCCTCCTTTTTCCTTTGCCTTGCCCGATGGCCAGAACACGGGCGGCAGTAGGAGTAGGAGTTGTAACAACTGATTTACCTTTAAGACCGGTTTCGGCGGTCTTCAAAAGTCCTTGAAGCTTGCTAAGTGTGACCTCCTCCTTGTTCATGTGATAGGTCATTCGGAATTGATCATAACAAGAAGGTAAGAAGTGCAAAATGATGTCAATTGCCAACTCCTCCGGAAAGTTCACATTCAACTTCAGCAGACGGTCCAAAAACCTTTGCATTTTCTGCATGTGGCCCATGATGGGTTCACCATCCTTCCTTCGGGTTGATATCATGGAGGAGATTATTTCATATCCCTCTTGTCCATCAAATCCTGGTGCATCTCAAACGGATAAAAGTCCCCATTGAACTTTTGGAGCTCGGCTATCATTGTTGCCAACATGATGCATGCCACTTTGGTAGCATCTCTCTCATGTACCCTAAAGTCAACGATCTCCTCGAGAGTAGCAGTAGATTCATTAAGATCCTTCAGCTCCTTTACGAGGACATATTCCTTGTCCTTATAGCGAGTGACTATCCTTATGTTCCTAATCCAATCATTGAAATTAGTCCCATCAAAGATGACTCTCCCACAAAGGTTCATAAGAGAGAAGGAGCCGGTAGGGTTTGAGCTAGAAGCAACATTGTTGGAAGACATCTGAAAAAGAAGAAAGACAAGTTTAGATTAGATATAAAGATAGTCCTTAATAAGACACCCAAATGTAATATTAAGGCTAGGACCCAACACAATATTTTATAACTTAGAAGAGGGATGCCATAATCTAAGCTATAAAATATTTGAAGGTAGGTGAATGACGATTCACCAATTTCCACCATGAAAAACGAAATGTGTTATTAGGTTTTAATTGGTTTTAAAACTCAAAGACTCTTTTGAGATTCATTGAACTTTTCAACGACATGTTTCAATCTTGATTGTGCCCTTCAAGTTTTGTGACTGGGATACCGAGGATCACAAACTAAGGTGTGAATATGAATGCAAATTACTTGGTACTCTTAATGTTTAACACCTAATCGATGTGCTGGTTAACCACACGCGCTCCACTGATCTATGGTAAACCTTAAGCCACCCTTTTCTAACCTTGTTAAATCCAAGTTAGTGTGCCGGTTAACTACACACGCTCCACTAACGACTTAAGCAAGGTTCAAAGTGTAATTTCATGGGTTAGCACCAAATTAACATTTTCCCAAAGTGACTAAGATTGGGAATTAATAAAACATTTTGTTACTATATAATCATTATACTTTTAATCAGGATTAAAGTCATTGTCCTACCCGTTTGGCTAACGACCCTCCACTAGTCAAGGAAGCGGTGGGTGAGAGTGGACACCCATTAATAGGCAATAACCTCATACCCCCTTATAGACCGGCTTCGTGAATGAGGCCTACTAATGGTAAAATGACTTATTCTTATATATATATATATATATATATATATATATATATATATATATATATATGTATATATATTATTAACTTATAATATATATATATGTATATATATTATTAACTTATAATATTATAAAGTATAAGGGTTGAATTTTAACTTTTAAAATTCTAGGGGTTGGAACTAAAGTTTTCTAAATTGACTTTACATGTTCCAAAACTTGAGGGAAAGATTTGTATCTATTCAAAACTTTTCAACTTCATAACTTATGAGTTAATGATATATTAAAATGAAGATTCTTCATTTTATGTAACTTATGTGTTCTTTAACAGAATTTAAAAGAAAGACTTTCGGTAATCTATAACTTCAGGACAAAATATGGATTCCATTCAAAACATCAAGATCAAGAATTAATCTAACAACCAATTTGCAAATAATTCCTTTGATCTACCAAACTCATAAATGTATGAACATTCATAGCAAAATTTCAAGAACATAAAAAGATATATATATATATATATATATATATATATATATATATATGTATATAAGTTGAAATTTTGATAATTACCATTGTAAATGGATTAGCAGAATAATTACCACATCAAAAATAAGTTTTATAAGTCCAAATCAGTTTTGGATAATGATTCTAGTCCATTTCTAACAGCAAAACTAGAAAAATTACACTCTAGGCCTCCTACTCGTCGAGTGCACGAACCTACTCGACGTGTAGGATGAATATACACATGGACTCGTCGAGTCCCCTCATGGACTCGGCGAATTCACTTAGCATAATGCAGAAAAATTGAGTTTCTTCAACAATTTGCATCAACTATCAAGAAAACATGCCTATGATCTGATACCACTGAAGGGTTTTGAGCATTCTAACACTCTTAAGGTGTTCATGCAACCCTAGAAACCTTGGATCTATGTTTTACTAAGATACATTCAAAATTTCATTTTTCCAACGTTTTTAACCTAACTAGCATGGCATGGGGAACTTGAAATATAAAAGCTAGCAGGAGAACATACCTTTTTCTTGTTGCTTGCCTTCCTTGAGAACTTAGTGAGCCTAGCACCCCACATTTGATGCCTCAAGTGTTTCACACAAAAACACAACTCTTGGAATAACTTTGAGAGAAGTTCACACACACTCAAAATCGGCTAGCCCTCTACTTCTTCACTTAGTCCCGATTTTTGTACCCATGGGGTCCTTTTATAGTTGTGTCATAAGTAGGGTTACACCATGTAAACCCTAATTGATATGGATTTTCATTTCCTCTATGATCCATGGGTTTTAACTTCCATGGACCATCCATGGAGCACCCTATGGTTTTAGCCCAATTCAATAAACCATGGATCATTAGTCTACTATAAAAGAACGGATGATTTACACAATCAACCCCATATATTTAATTAGTCTCTTTTTGATCACCAAATTAATTCCAAATTAATTCTTGATCACTAGTATTTAAATAATATTCTTAATATATTAGAACATATAATATATTAATAAACCATAAGTGTTCTTTTTCTCACTCTGTCTATCCAAGTGTCATGATGCCATGCAACCCAAATGGACAATGCCAACCGGGTCAAGTACATACCATAAATAGTTATGGACTTAGACACTTTATCCAACATAGCGTTCCACTTGTGTTGTATGATTTCCATATAAAAACAGAAGGTGATATGTTTATCAATGATAGTACACCGGTAAATTTGGATGAGCCTGCTAACTACAGGGAAGTAATGACGGGCGCTTAGTCTTCTAAGTAGAAAGAGGAAATAGACAACGAGATCAAGTCCATGTATGAAAACCAAGTTTGGAATTTGGTTGACAATGTACCAGTTCGTAAGACAGTTAGTTGAAAATGGATCTTTAAGAAGAAGATCGACATGGATGGAAAGGTACAGACTTTCAAAGCTTCACTAGTGGCGAAGGGCTTTATACAAACCGCAACGGTTGACTATGATGAGACAATCTCACCAGTAGCAAATATAAAGTCTATCAGGGTAGTGCTTTCCATAGCTGCATTTCATGACTATGAAATATGGCAAATGGATGTCAAAACCACTTTCCTTAATGAAAAGTTGGTTGAAGATGTTTACATGAGTTAGCCAAAGGGTTTTCTGGATGCAAAGTACCTCAATAAAGTGTGTAAGCTTGAGAAATCAATCTATGGATTGAAACAAGCTTCGCACAGATCGAATCTTTCCTTTGACAAGAAAGTAAAAGAGTTTGGTTTCTCTAGAAGCGAAGATGAACCTTGTGTGTATGTCAAAGCTAGTGGGAGTATAGTAACCTTCCTGGTATTGTATGTTGATGAAATACTTCTTATAGGAAATGACGTTCCAACCTTAAAAGAGGCTAAGTCTTGGCTTGGAAAGTTTTTCGCTATGATGGATCTAGGAGAGGCTGCTTATATTCTAGAAATAAGGATTTTTAGAGACATGATAAAAAGGATAATTGGACTTAGTCAATGTACATACTTGGATAAAGTACTAAAATGTTTTAGTATGGAAAATTCCAGGAAGGGAGAATTGCCAATACAGAGTAATACCAAACTGAGTAAGACTCAAAGTCCGAGTACCGATGCCAAGATAGCATAAATGAGTAGAGTTCCATATGCTTCCATTGTTGGATCTCTCATGTATGATATGACATGTACTTGTCTTAATGTGGCTTTCACTTTGAGCATGATTAGTCGTTATTAGGGTAATTTATGTAGAGCTCATTGGATAGCGGTCAAGAACATTCTTAAGTATCTGTGAAGAACTAAGGACTGGGTGCTTGTGCTTGGTAGCAGTCATGACTTGAGAATAACTGTGTATAGTGACGCCTATTTTCAGACACACAGACAAAAAATTTGCTCTCAATTTTGTTGGGTGTTTATCCGAAATGGAGGAGCTGTAACTTTGAAAAGTTCCAAATAGGAAACAATAGTTGATCCTACTTGTGAATCAAAGTACATTGTAGTAAGCTAAGCATCGAAGGAGGCCATATGGTTGAATAACTTCATTGGAGACCTTGGACTTATGCCAAATATAAAGGAACCAATGGAGATTTTCTGTGATAATGAAGGAGCGGTTGCCTTAATCAAGGAACCAAGAGATCATGGCATATCAACAGAAAATACCATTTCATTAGACATAGAGTGGAAGAAGGCCACCACGTCATGAAGAGAGTATCGTCCGTGGAGAATCCAGCAGATCCCCTCACAAAGGGTCTGAGTGGGATTAAGCATATTCAGCATGCAAGGAACATTGGTATTAAGGATGATAAATGTAAATGACATTTGATGATTGAATAATGGAGAATTATTTATGAGTATTGTTTACTATCCTTTGTTGGTTATTTATTATTTTGTTTCATTTTGCATGTTTTACTTCTAGAATAATTAAATCATTGAAAACATCCACAGTCGATCATACTTTTGGAAGTAAGTAGAAAAACAAGACTATCATAAATTGGATTGTAGATTGTCTAAATGGTTTAGACATAGCAATAGTTTTTTGCAATATTCATGAGTGCTTTGAAATAGAGATTTAAGTATTGGATTACCCAATGCTCAGAGAATTACATGATGGAGTCTTAACATGAGTAATTTTGACATGATAATATCTTATAATCTTTAAACGGAGATAAATAAGTTGTTGTTTATGAGTTGGTTGTGCATTGATAATGTGTAAACGCATTAGTAACTTGTTGTTATAAAACGTATTGTTGTGCATGATTTGATAAGTAAAAATTACAAGCATATAAGTTAAAGTTTATATGTTCCTTTTTTCCTTTAGGGGGAAAAAGCGATATCTTAGGTCCCTCGATGATTTGGTGTTGAGTTTTAGTGTGGTCAAACACCCATAAAATTCAAGTCAATTTAAAACTTTTAAAATCATTCAAAAACCAATAAATATTACAAATTTGTTTTCAAAATGGTTTCGTGTCAAAGTATCCCAGAATCAAATCATAATAATGAAAGGAGGTGCATGATCATGCCTTCGCCTCCCCACGATCAATAGAAGTACCTAAAACAAAATCAACAACTGTAAGTGCGAAGCTTAATAAGTTCCCCTAAAATACCAATGCCATACAAACCATATCAGTATCATATAAACAAGGCCATTTGTCTATCTGGACTACTCTCCGAGTCATCGGCATGTCTGGACCGCCGCTCAGGGCCTTTAGCCTATTCGGACTGCTCATCGGGACTTCGGCATGACTAGTATGCCATCCCGAGTCTACAGTCTATCCGGTCCGCCCTGGGTATGTTGGCCTTCAGCACAAAGCTGGTACGCCTCAACCAAACCCCCAAATCAAACTATCATGTGCACATAAATATCATATGCTAGCATATATACCAGGATAGCGACCTAACCCGTCAGTAACATAGCATTATCCTATATGCGAGGATACTGACCTACCAGTTCACTAAGGATACCACCATCCTAACTACCAGGATGCAAATCAATAAGTATATCATGCAATCCACCCATATAGAAATCCGAAAAGCGCTGGCATTGCCTTCGACCCTGTGAGTATAGTGGGGACAACTCACCTTACAGGTAGCTCAGGATGATAAATGTTAAACTCCCAAATATAGCTCCAAACTCAATCAACTACATCCACCAATGATCCACATTCATAAATTCCCAAATTACTAAAATACACGCAGAAGTCAAACTGGTCAACCCATGGTTAAAGTCACAGTTAACAATGCATGTTGACCCAACTCGTCGAGTGTAGCCCACTGACTCGTCGAGTTCTTAAAAAACTCGAGAAATCATGAAAACCCTAGTTGACTCGCCGAGTTCCAAGACAACTCGTCTAGTCCATGCGGTTTCCAAATGTCAGGAAAAACCCTAACTAACTCGTCGACTCATCTCACTAACTCGCCTAGTCCATGCAGAACCAATACATGCAATCTTCATCCGACATGTCAAGTTGACCATCGAACTCGTCAAGTCCCTTCAGTCCATTTCTCATTTAAATATTTTTAAGCTATCTCAAACCTCAAAATTGTAGATCTAGCTTCCTAAGGCATAGTTACCATGTAAAGTTGAAAACTTTACGTGCATGCAAGGTCTTAAATGCCAAAACCAAGCTAAAGAAGGAGTTTTAGGTAAAGAGAAGGTTATAACTTGCTAAGGACTAGAGCTTTATGACTATAAGGGGCTAGAGGAGTCCATATGTGAAGTAACAACTTCAGATCATGCCCAAAATGAAAAATAACTCCACAACAAACTAGAAATAGCCCTAAACCTTTGCATGAAGAGATCTAACTAGAGAGAAGCCAATGTAACGACTTGTTACCTTCAAGATGATGCTAAGATGAAGCAGAAATCAGATCACAAGCTTTTCCTTGCTCTAAGATCCTTAGACTTCAAGCTATCTTTGCAAAATCCACCTTCCAACCTTCTTAACACACCAAAATGGAGAGTAGACGCGATTAGGGTTTTCTGAGCTCAAGGGAGGAAGAGGGAAGCTAATTACCCTTTAAATAGGGGGTAAAACCCTGAAAATTAGGGTTTCATTTTCTAGCTCTTACTCGTCGAGTTGGGGCCCTCTAACTCATCGAGTAGACCTCCTAAATCAGACGGCCTGATCCACTTCTATACGACGAGTTGGGTCATCCAACTCATTGAGTAGGTCTAAGAATGTGTCTATAAGCTTTAAATTTTATACCTGGGAGTCAGGGTGTTACAATTCTCCCCTAATAGAACTAGACTTCATACTCGAAGTCTGTTGTGGTAAATAACTCGGGGTAATGCTACCGCATCTCTGCCTGTGGCTCCCAAGTCCACTCAGATCCCCTCCGGTGCTGCCACTGTACCTCTACCAAATGTACTTCCTTGTTTCATAGAACCTTCACTTCCCTCTCAAGAATGGCCACTGGCCTCTCCACGTAATTCAGGCGCTCTTCGACCTGTATATTGTCCAATGATACCACTGCCTCCTCATCTAATATGCACTTTTGTAACTGCAACACATGGAAAGTGTTGTGGATCTGACTAAGCTCCTCCGGGAGATCCAGTCTATATGCCACCTTGCCAACCCTGGCAATGATCCTAAATGGCCTAATGTATCGAGGACCCAAGTTCCCCCTCTTCCTGAAGTGAATCACACCCTTCCAGGGTGAGACCTTCAGTAATACCATGTATCCCACATAGAACTCTAGCTCGGATTGGTGTCTGTCGGCGTAACTCTTATGCTGACTTTGAGCGGTCTGCAGCCGCCATCTAATCAGCTAAATTCTATCGGTAGTATGCAGAACTAACTATGTTCATCCTATCACCCTGTGACCGATCTCACCCCAACAGACTGGCGTGCGACATCTCCGTCGATACAACAACTAATATGGTTGAGCACCAATACTGGAATGAAAGTTGTTGTTGTAGGAGAACTCTGCATGGGTTAGGTAGGAGTCCCAGCTCCAACAGAAGTCAATAACACAAGCTCTTAGCATATCCTCGAGAGTCTGTATGGTCCGCTCACTCTGGTCATTTGTTTGCGGATGATAAGTCGTACTGGAGTGCAGCCGCGTGCTCAGTTCCTAGTGGAACTTCTGCTAGAAACGGGAGGTGAAACGACCATTGCGGTCTGAGACAATAGAGACCAACACTCCATGGCGAGCAACGTGCTCGCGGATATACAAGTCAGCCAGATTTTCGGCCGATGAACTCTCTCGTATTGCTAAAAATTGGGCACTCTTGGTCAATCGATCCCCGATGACCCATATAGCATCATATCCCTTCTCCATCCTCGACAGCTCGGTGATGAAATCTATCGTGATCTGCTCCCATTTCCACATGGGAATCTCCAGAGGCTGCAGCTGACCATGCAGCCTCTGATGCTCGGCCTTGACCATCTGGCAGGTTAAACACCTCTCAACATACCAGGCAATCTCCTTCTTCATTCATGGCCACCAGCAACTCAATCGCAAATCTCGGTACATCTTGGTGGCCTCCGGATGAACAGAGAAGCGAGATTGAAGAGCCTCATCCAGAACAATCTGTCTGACCCCACCAGACATCAAAACCCAGACCCTACCACAACGGGTCAACAATCCCCGACTATCCGCCACAAACCGAGTGTTCTCACCCCTAATCGTCTCAAGCTTCCAACTCTCCTGTCGTATACCCCCAACCTGAGCTTCCCTGATAAACTCACCAGTGGAGAATCCACTGATATCCTCATACATGTCGCTGGAGTAGAAGATCCAACTAACTTGCAGCTCAGAGCGTCTGCAACCACGTTCGCTTTACCCAGATGGTAAAGGATATTGCAGTCATAATCATTGACCACGTCAAGCCACCTGTGTTGTCTCATGTTCAAGTTCGGGTGATCCATGATGTGTCTCAGACTCTTGTTATCTTTGTATATGGTACATCGAACCCCATAGAGGTAATGTCTCCAAATCTTGAGAGCGAATACCATGACTCCTAACTCCAGATCATGAGTAGGGTATCATGTCTCGTGCGGCTTTAACTGTGGCGACGCATAGGCTCTCGCTCATCCTCTCTGCATGAGGACCGCTCCTAGTCCTGTCATGGATGCATCACAGAACACTACAAAGTCCTCAACTCCCTCCAGGAGAGTCAAGCGGAGCCTCACAAAGTCGTTGTCTGAGGGTCTTAAATGCCCTCTGCTACTCGAAGCCCCACCGGAAATTCACCCTCTTCATCGTCAGACGAATTTGGGGTACTGCAATCTTGGAGAAATCTTGTATGAATCTCCGGTAGTATCCTACCAATCCCAAGAAGCTCCTGATATCTGAAGGAGATTTCGGAACCTACCACTGCATAACTGCCTCGATTTTGGCCGGATTGACCAAAATGCCCTCCTGGTTAACGAGATGTCCAAGGAACTGAACCTCTTGTAACTAAAACCCGCACTTCAAGAACTTGGAAGAAAGCCGCTCTTGCCTCAAGACTCACAATACCTCCCGAAGATGCTCCTTATGTTGCTCTTGGGTCATGGAGTACACCAAGATATCGTCTATGAACACCATGACCGAGCGGTCAAGCATCAGTCTGCAAACCCAATTCATCAGGTCCATAAATACTGTAACGCCCGTAGATGCTCCTTATGTTGCTTATGTTGCTCTTAACTAGGTTATAGTATATGTTACAAGGATTCCATACATATAAAGAACGTCGAAATCCGAATTATAACGAAGAAGTTATGACCTGTCGAAGTTTCGCGACAAAACCAGCACGACGCTGAATGACGTAAAAAGTGAATTTATGTTAGAGCGATATTTAGCCTTAGCGATCTAAACGAAAGTTGTAGATTTTGTTAAACCGAGAGCGTGCATAAAAGGAACGCCCAAATCTGACTTCGTATGAGGAAGTTATGATTTTTCTAAGTTTTGACTTAGCGGTATGCAACCCGAATACTTGATTTGAGATCGAGCGGTTTTTAGCCGAAACAATCTAAATGAGAATCGAAGATCTCGTTGTTAGTAGCGAAACGATGAAAAGTTAGGCGAGAACGGACGTCAGACGAAGAAGTTATGAATTTATAACGAAGTTTTTCTATCCCGGCCTTCTACAAATAAATAATAAAAATAAAAGTCAAAATTAGTCGACGGAGTCTAAATGAAAGTTATAGAGTACGGTCTGACCTTCGCGTGGATATAAAGAACGTCGAAAACGGAGCTCGTATGCGAAAGTTACACAATTTAGAAGTTCGACGAGTCAATTACGCCCCGCATAATTTGAGTACGCCCCGCGTACTCAGGCGGATGCAAGTTGCCTGACCGATAATCGAGTGCCACAGATCGACGCATGCAGTGACGTCAAAGTACGCCCCGCGTAACCGAGTACGCCCCGCGTACTGAGTACGCCCTGCGTAATTTGAGATTACGCCCCGCGTAATCCCAGACCCTCAGCATATATATAGAACTCGAAATCAGCCATTTTCCCTTGTTCAAACTCTTCCCTCTCTCTAAGTTTTGCCTTGATTTGCGTGCCAATCATATCCCGAAGCCCCGGTATCATTCCCGAGCCGAAGCCCTGCCCGCGAGGAGCCGGTTTTTGTGAAGATCTTCCAGATCTACGAAGAGACACTACTTCTGCAAGACGTAGTGCTGTCAGATCATCTTCTGATCAAGTGAGTGTGTAGTCACTTTCATCTTACACATAAATATGAAGTATTTTATAAAATACGTGTTATGTGTATATTTATATATATTGTTGTTTATATGCGTGAGTGCATAGTTACTTTCTTCTAATACATAAATATAAAGTATTAGCTATGAAATACGTGCTATGTGTTAGATATTAATTATCTATTTGAGATGGATTGGAATTGATGTTTTTGTACGGGTGGTAAGTGATTTAAATTGTGTTGTATTTATATCTACAAAAATGTTGGGTAGAACATGGGTAGATGGAATAGTTGGTGACGATGCGACTTCGTGCCTATTTGATAAACCTTGGTGACGATGTGACTTCGTGCCTTTTGTGTAAACCTAGGTGACTATGAGACGTAGTGCCAATTGTATGAACCCAGGTGACTATGAGAAGTAGTGCCTATTGTGTAAGCCCTGGTGACTATGAGACGTAGTGCCAATTGTATGAACCCAGGTGACTATGAGACGTAGTGCCTATTGTGTAAGCCCTGGTGACTATGAGACGTAGTGCCAATTGTATGAACCCAGGTGACTATGCGATGTAGTGCCTATTGTATGAACTGTGGTAGCAAATGGACTGTGTGCCAGTTCCTTAGGTAAACCCTTAGGAATGAATGAAGAAAGTATAATCGATTCTTAGGGTAAAACCTTAAAGAATATAATGGGGATGGGTATTTGGGTTGATTGTTGATAATTGAATATAATAAATGTATTATTGTGGGTTGAAAACCCTATATGCTCACTAGGCTCCCAAGCCTGACCCACTCAGTTTTCTTTGTATCACAGGTATCAATACGAAGACATAATTCACTGAGAGAATAAAGGAGATGTAAATCATTAGTGTAAATAAATGTAAGTTCTGTTTATGCTTATGTTCCTGTATTGACGATGACATCCCAAACGTTTTAAAATGAATAAAATACGTTTCTTCGAACATGTTTTAATAACGTATTTATCATGTTTTTCTGGGGACAAATTCCGCAACACTTTTATTAAAGAAGTACTCTGATTTTTATAAAGCATAAACAAAGTCGGTCTTTTCTGGCCGTAAAATTTGGGGATGTCACAGTTGGTATCAGAGCATTAGTTTAAGCGAACTAGGAATTTGTGGGATTTCTAGACTTAAACTTAAGATGCTAAGTGGAGATTGTGAGATGTGTGTCTGATAAATTTTAGACACGAGCACTAGTTTATTTTAGGAAAATTGCCTAAAATGCTTTTATGTGCTAAATGTTATATGTTGCCATATATGATATTGTTGTTCGGATCAACGGTTTGCTGCCAACCGGATCTAAAGGTTTATGTGTTTAGGATTCTAAGCGTATGTATACGATATTAGAACTAGCATGTAATCGTTTGGAGTAATAAGGTGAAATTATTCGGTGTGTAGATCAAAAATGGTGAGAACATGAAGCGGAGTTGGAAATGCTGATGAAAACAGGAATCAACCGCCTGTAATTCAACAAGTACCTGTCGTAGCTGATGCACCTAAGCCGATAACAATGGCTGGTGTACAAATGATGATTCAAATGATGTTGGATTGTCAGATGGAAGAAACAAGACGCCTGCTTAGGCAGAATCGTGAAGAACCGTCAATTCAAGCAGAAGAGCCCGAGGAGAATGGAGGGCAGTATGGAGGAGAAAATTTTAGTGGGATCATTGGTCAAGTCGAACAACCAGTGGTTAGACGCAATAACTAGTATGGAGGAAATGATGGTCGTGGGTGCAAGTATAAGGATTTCATGGCATCCAAACCACCATGTCTATCCGGAAGCCCGACGCCGGTACAAGTTATGGATTGGGTCTTCGAAATGGAGACTATGTTTGAAAGTTGCGAATGCAGCAACAGGCAGAAGACCGCTCTTGCAATTCCTCTATTAAAATTTGGAGTACTGAGCTGGTGGAAGTTACTGGCCGGTTCGATGCCCAAGGGGGAAGCTAGCAAGATGTCTTGGGAGGAGTTCGTGATACAATTGAAAATGCAATACTGCTCTGAGCAGGATCTCCTGGAAATCAACAATGAGTTCCAGAATCTGAAGAAGGGAAAATTGAACATCGCTGAATATGCCACAAGCTTTACGGAAAAGATGAAGCTTCTTCCATACCTAGTTCCAACTGAACTTTCCAAGGTCAACAAGTTTGCCAATGGATTACCAGCGGACTTTGGTCCGATAGTCAAGCAAGCAACCACTTTGAAAGCCGCCATCTGGGCAGCCAAAAATGTTGAAACCCAAATAAAAGAAAAGGGCCTGGAGAGAGCTGAAGTTGGAGAGAAAAGGAAACATGAAGGATCTTCAATAATCAACAAAGAAACCAAATTCTCGAATTCTGGAGGAAGAGATGAAGCTAAGTGGTGCGAGAAGTGTAAAAAGAAACACTTCGGGAAGTGTAGCGAGGATAGCACTTGCTACAAATGTGGGAAGACGGGGCATTACGCCAACAAGTGCGCATCCAACAAAAAGGTGTGCTACGGATGTAACGAGGAAGGGCATATTTCTAGAGACTGCCCAAAGAAAAACGCACCACCACAGCCAAGGGCATTCCACATGATCCTCGACGAAGCGAATCAAGAATGAGGAATTTATATCCAAGGATCAACTTATGATGTAGCCAATTAAAGGCATAGTATAGGGTGAACTTGAACTTTTGTGTAATCATTTCAAATTATATTGTAAACCCTGGTTTTGATATTTATGTGATATTTATGGTTTTAGTACCTGATGTGTTAAATGATTGTGTGATTTTTGTGTAGTGACTTGGTTCGACTGAGAGACAATACTTGGGACGAGTATGAGTAGGTGTGAAAGGTAGTAGATGCATATACTACCGGAAGCACAGGACTCGCACTTGGATCAGGGAAAGTCACAAGGTTACCAAGAAGCTAGTGATTGATTCCACTTTATTCTGGTATGTCATTACCATTGTTTCGGTAATGACTAGTAAGATGGTTCTTGTTCCGACCCTAGTGGTCATGTTTAAATTTGAGTTCGACTACGAGAAGTATGTTACGTGGTCTAGAGGACCAAGTTAGATGTAACATTTGACTTAAGTCAGAAGGTTGAAGTTAATGCGATTGATAGTGTCGCGCTCGTTGTTAAAAGAAGTTTGTAGGCAGAAATGCTACGTGCTGAAATGTGATTATATCACATTAGAATATGAAGGAAGGTATATTCCATTTTGGAATTTAACTCTAAGAGACCAAAGTCTAAGCATTACATCATGCGATGAGAGGTCAGTAGAGCACGACCCATCGGTCTGTTACAACAGATAAAGGAAAGTATTTATCCTGAGAAGAAAAAGGAGTCCTCAATAAGGACCTATTGTGTAACTCAAAGGTTACGATTGAAAGCCAACATAGTACGAAGAGCAGGTGCAAGATTGAGCATCACGGTGATTACTTAGGATGGAAGGATGACATATGGAATCATTATACAAGCCCTATTTCGTTGATGATTCCGGGACGTAATCATCCTAAGGGGGAGATAATTGTAACGCCCGTAGATCAGGGCTAGTCAATTTAAAGACGATAAGCGTCAAAAATGAGTTTCTGATAGAAGATTATTTAGAATGAATAATCTTAACTAGGTTATAGTATATGTTACAAGGATTCTGTACATATAAAGAACGTCGAAATCCGAATTATAACGAAGAAGTTATGACCTATCGAAGTTTCGCGACAAAACCGGCACGACGCTGAATGACGTAAAAGGTGAATTTATGTTAGAGCGATATTTAGCCTTAGTGAACTAAACGAAAGTCGTAGATTTTGTTAAACCGAGAGCGTGCATCAAAGGAACGCCCAAATCTGACTTTGTATGAGGAAGTTATGATTTTTCTAAGTTTTGACTTAGCGGTATGCAGCCCGAAAACTTGATTTGAGATCGAGCGGTTTTTAGCCGAAACAATCTAAATGAGAATCGAAGATCTCGTTGTTAGTAGCGAAACGATGAAAAGTTAGGCGAGAACGGACGTCAGACGAAGAAGTTATGAATTTATAACGAAGTTTTCTGTCCCGGCATTCTACAAATAAATAATAAAAATAAAAGTCAAAATTAGTCGACGGAGTCTAAATGAAAGTTATAGAGTATGGTCTGACCTTCGCGTGGATATAAAGAACGTCGAAAACGGAGCTCGTATGCGAAAGTTACGCAATTTAGAAGTTCGACGAGTCAATTACGCCCCGCATAATTTGAGTACGCCCCGCGTACTCAGGCGGATGCAAGTTGCCTGACCGATAATCGAGTGCCACAGATCGACGCATGCAGTGACGTCAAAGTACGCCCCGCGTAACCGAGTACACCCCGCGTACTGAGTACACCCTGCGTAATTTGAGATTACGCCCCGCGTAATCCCAGACCCTCAGCATATAAATAGAACTCGAAATCAGCCATTTTCTCTTGTTCAAACTCTTCCCTCTCTCTAAGTTTTGCCTCGATTTGCGTGCCAATCATATCCCGAAGCCCCGGTATCATTCCCGAGCTGAAGCCTTGCCCGCGAGGAGCCGGTTTTTGTGAAGATCTTCCAGATCTACGAAGAGACACTACTTCTGCAAGACGTAGTGCTGTCAGATCATCTTCTGATCAAGTGAGTGTGTAGTCACTTTCATCTTACACATAAATATGAAGTATTTTATAAAATACGTGTTATGTGTATATTTATATATATTGTTGTTTATATGCATGAGTGCATAGTTACTTTCTTCTAATACATAAATATAAAGTATTAGCTATGAAATACGTGCTATGTGTTAGATATTAATTATCTATTTGAGATGGATTGGAATTGATGTTTTTGTACGGGTGGTAAATGATTTTAATTGTGTTGTATTTATATCTACAAAAATGTTGGGTAGAACATGGGTAGATGGAATAGTTGGTGACGATGCGACTTCGTGCCTATTTGATAAACCTTGGTGACGATGTGATTTCGTGCCTTTTGTGTAAACCTAGGTGACTATGAGACGTAGTGCCAATTGTATGAACTCAGGTGACTATGAGACGTAGTGCCTATTGTGTAAGCCCTGGTGACTATGAGACGTAGTGCCAATTGTATGAACCCAGGTGACTATGAGATGTAGTGCCTATTGTGTAAGCCCTGGTGACTATGAGACGTAGTGCCAATTGTATGAACCCAGGTGACTATGCGACGTAGTGCCTATTGTATGAACTGTGGTAGAAAATGGACTGTGTGCCAGTTCCTTAGGTAAACCCTTAGGAATGAATGAAGAAAGTATAATCGATTCTTAGGGTAAAACCTTAAAGAAGATAATGGGGATGGGTATTTGGGTTGATTGTTGATAATTGAATATAATAAATGTATTATTGTGGGTTGAAAACCCTATATGCTCACCAGGCTCCCAAGCCTGACCTACTCAGTTTTCTTTGTATCACAGGTTTCAATACGAAGACATAATTCACTGAGAGAATAAAGGAGATGTAAATCATTAGTGTAAATAAATGTAAGTTCTGTTTATGCTTATGTTCCTGTATTGACGATGACATCCCAAACGTTTTAAAATGAATAAAATACGTTTCTTCGAAAATGTTTTAATAACGTATTTATCATGTTTTTTTGGGGACAAATTCCGCAACACTTTTATTAAAGAAGTACTCTGATTTTTATAAAGCATAAACAAAGTCGGTCTTTTCTGGCCGTAAAATTTGGGGATGTCACAAATACTATGGGCCGTTGGTGAGCCCAAAAGGCATCACCACGAACTCGTAATGTCATTACAAGTCCGAAACGCGGTCTTCTCCACGTCCTCCTCCCTAACCCTGACTTGATGGTACCCAGACCTCAGGTCTATCTTGGAGAACCAAGATGCCCCCTGCAACTGATCGAAAAGATCATATATCCTCGGGAGTAGAGAACGGTTCTTCACCGTTAAATTGTTCATCTCCCGGTAGTCAATGCACATCCGGTGCAAACCATCAATCTTCCTAACTAAGAGAATCGGCGCTCCCTATTGGGAACTTCTCAGACGAATGAATTGCTTGACCAGCAGTTCCTGCAACTATGATGACAGCTCTTGCATCTCTGGTGGTGCCAACTGGTATGATGCCTTGGTGATAGCGATCGCACCTAGCACGAGGTCAATCCTAAACTCAACCTGCCTCTCTGGAGGCATTCCGGGTAACTCCTCCGGAAACACGTCAATGAACTCCCTGACTACTAGAACCTTTGAAAACGTGGTCTGATCCCTAACCTGCATATCCACCACATAGAATAGATAACCTGCACACTCGTGCTAAGTATACTGTCGAGCCCTGGTGGTTGAGCAGAACCTTGAACCCAACTAAGTGCCCACGCCGTAGACAACCAGTTCTTCCCCACATGGGGTTCACACTACCACTCGCTAACCCTCGCAGTCGATCATGGCACTGAAGCGACTAAGCCAATCCATACCTACAATCACACATACATCCCCCATAGGAATCGGAATCAAGTATATCGGTAAAGATACCCCGAAGATCTCCAACACGCAACCCCGATAGACTGGAGAAGTGAAAAACCCATGTTTGTTGGCATAGAGACACGCAACGGACACTCTAGATCTCCTACTGGCAAACCAAACTCCCTACTGAATGACTGAGAGACAAACAACTAACTTGCCCTCAAGTCGAATAATACCAAAGCATGTAAGGAGCTCACTAAGAATGTACCTAACATGGTACATCACATATAAGCATAAAACAAATATAATCAGTAAGATAATTTATAGAAACATACCAGAAACCACATCTGGTGTTGCCCTGGCCTCCTCTTTCCGTAAGCTGGAAGGCATGTCCTTAAGCCCTCGGGGCGCTGCTCTACCCTGACTCCCATCAGTAATCCTTAATGTAGCCGAAGTTGGAGCCTACGTCAGCCTAGCAGCAAGCTAAGGACAATTGGTCTTCACGTGAACAACCTGATGGTAGTGGTAGTAGATCCTCATATCTTGAACCGAGACTGGTTGGTGACAATCCATCGCAAAATGACCCTCCTTTTCTCATTCGTGGCACGCACTACTCGATCTACGAACCTCCTTGTCGCTGGATAATTTTATGAGATTTATACACATATGTTTATTAATATATTATAAGTTATAATATATTAATATGAAGTCATGTTATTTAATTGATTTTAGTCTTAAATTAATTATGAATTAATTTAGAGACTGAAAGGAAGACTAATTAGATTCTGGGCTATTGGTTTTATATAGTGTGGGCTAACACTCATTTGTTAATGGGTTAGGCTTGTATGGAAGTCCATGGATGATCCATGGAGCTTTTAACCCATGGATACTTGGGAAAGGAAAGGTCATGGGTTATTAGGGTTTCACCCTAATCATGTACACTATATAAGCATGCTTATGTTGCATGAAATAGCCACTAGTGGCACTAGTTGTGTGAGACTTTGTGTGTGGCCGATTACTATGTGTGTATACGCTCTCTCAAAGTTTTCCAAGAGTTTGTGGTGATTTGTGATTCCATTTGAGGCATTCACACTATTGGTGCTTGGCCCTCAAACTCCTTAGGAATCAAACTCATCATCAAAAGGTATGTAATCTCTTCTAATTCTGTTATGTTTAAAAGTACCCCATGCCATGTTAGATAGGTTATGAACCTCGAAAAATTATTATTTTGCATGTATTTAGACAAACATAGATCCAAGGTTTATTAGGGTTGCATGCACACTTAGGAAGTGTTAGATTGCTCAAAACCAACAGTGGTATCAGAGCCTAGGCTTGTTTTCTTGAATACTTGATGTAAATTGCTGAAAATCGAAGTTTATGTGCTCTCTGCATAGCAGACTCGCCGAGTCCATGAAGGGACTCGACGAGTCCAAGACAAAATTCATCCAACTCGGCGAGTTGGTTCATGCACTCGACGAGTTGGACCCCCAGACAGCATATCTTCGGGTTTTGGTGCTGGAATTGGTCTAGAATCATTACCTTAAACTGTTTTGGACTCATAAAACCTATTTTTGATGTGGTAATGATGATGGTGGACCAATTTCAAAGTTATAATCAAAATTTCAAGTTTATATGTGTTCATATGATTCTTGAAATTGTTGATGTGGATGTTCATGTTCATATGAGTTTTGTTAGATCATAGGAATTATTTGCAAATTGTTTGTTAGTTAATTCTTGATCTTAATGTGTTTTAATGGAATTCTTAAATTGTCCTCAAGTTATGGAATTCCAAGAGTTTTTCTTTTAAATGGTTTTAAGAAGTTGTAGGTTACATTTTCTTGAAGAGTTTTTCCCATAAATGTTTTATGGACTCCATAACTTGTCCTCAAGTTATGGATTTCCAAGAGACTCTTCATTAAAAGCTTTAAAACACTTAATTAAAACTCATAAGTTATAAATATCCAAAAGTTTATGAATTGTTCAAAACTTGCCCTCAAGTTTTGGAATTTGTAAAGTCTCACACAAACTTTAATTCCACATCCTAGAGTTTTAAAAGTTAAAATTCTACCCTATACTATTTATAACATTAATGGTTAATTATTATATATATGTATAAGAACAAGTCGTTTTACCGTTAGTAGGCCTCATTCACGAAGCCGGTCTATAAGGTGGGTATAAGGTTGTTGCCTATAAAATGGCAACTTAATGGGTGTCCACTCTCACCCACCGCTTGCTTGATCGGTGGAGGGTCGTTAGCCGAACGGGTAGGACAATGACTTTAAATTCTCATTAAAAGTATAATGATTATTATAAAGTAACTAAATATTTTTTTATTTAACTCCCAATCTTAGTTACTTTAGGAAAAAATGTGAATTTGGTGCTAGCCCATGGAATTCACACTTTGTACCTTACCAAGTCGTTGGTGGAGCATGTGTGGTTAACCGGCACACTAACTTCGACTAGTAAGGATCATGAAGGGTAACTTAATGTTTGTCATAGATCAATGGAGCGTGTGTTGTTAACCAGCACATTGATTGGGTGATAATATTAAGGGTACCAAGTGAATTGGTATGGTTATTCACACCTTGTTATGTGATCCTCGGCATCCCAGTCACAAAATTTGATAGGGCACACTCGAGATTGAAACATGCCATTGAAAAGTTCAATGAATCTCAAAAGATCTAGGAATTTCAAATCCAATTAAAACCTAATAAATTATTTCGTTTTTCATGGTGGAAATTGGTGAATCATCATTCGCCTACCTTCAAATATTTTATAGCTTGGATTACGGCATCCCTCTTCCAAATTATAAAATATTGTGTTGGGTCCTAGCCTTAATATTTCATATTGGGTGTTATATTAAGGAATTTGAATCAAGTAACTTGATATTCTCCCATTATAGATGTCTGGTTCAGACAACTATGATGTTCCCAAATCTCTTGAAGACGGTGTCCCTCAACATCATGCTTCACTTCCTCCACCTCCTCCAATTATTCTCCCTCACCCACTAGTTCTTGAAAAGTTTAAAGTCACTCAATCCCTATTGGCAAGCATAGTTTATGTGTGCTCACATCTTTGAGATAAAGTCACATATTGACAAGCCGGGAGAGTTGGGTGTCGAAGTCTCGTGAAAATTGGATGTTCAATCACTTTCTTTGTAACATAGTGAGTCTCTTTGGGACTACTATGAGACAGACTATGACATGACCCTTAATGATGTTATCTATTTGCTTGGTGTTGTGGAATCAGCAATGATTTGGAACACTAGTAAAGCAAATTTGTTTAAAAGAACAACTTCCTAAGTCTTAAATGGACATTGACAATGGTAGCATTGGATATCTAGAAAAGCATTTCTCTTCCCAATGGAAAGGGATCGGCCATAGTCAACTCGGTTGACCAAATGGTAAAGAGAAAGGCTAAGTCTGAGATAGTCTCATGTGCCATTACCAAAGGGTCCATGAGTTTTGTTGCCAAAGGAAGGGGCATTGGTTGCGAAGCTGCCCTATTCACCCGAAAGGTCATAAGGTTGATCAAGTCAAAAAGTTTCACTCTACTTCAGTTAAAGTCCACTGACTAACTCTATTAAGTTTCTATTTGGAGATTCTTATTACATAATGTGAATGGGTCACATGTTGATGTTTTTAAGAATCAAAGAAAAGATAGGTAGCTTAAAGTAAGTATATGTTGATTCTGATTGCGAAGGTGGGTTTCGATCGCATGGTTCAGTAATCAGAATTTTGAGTTGTTGCTTAAGAGTTATAATATATTGCTTATGAATAGATAACAACAAGGTTTTCATGTGGATTGTAAGGATAAGTTTTTCTGCAAAGTTTTAAAATAAAAGGAAAAAAAGGTTTTAATTTTATTTATTTTAAATATCCTTACAATGGAATCTGTGGAAAATTGTTGCTTATATGTTTCTAGTAATAGCAATATTGGAAAGTGGATTTGATTCCTTCATTTGTGGTAGTGTCTGAATTTACCAAATGAAGAAAGTTTTTCATCACCCAAGTTTCAATTGGACAGAAACTTGGAATCATACAAGTTGTATTGTATGATGAATGAGAATTTTCATCTTTGAAAATTAAGACTATTTCTTTGATCACATGTATATGTGAGTCAATTGAAGGACTAAGGAATTAGGTACACTGGGTGTGCGTTGGTCAAGGTCCACCACAAAGATTGATTTGTCATGATTTACTAAAGATTAGTAAATATGATTATACTTATAAGGTTAAGTATAATTCTGTAACATTGGAAAGGATACAATGTATGACAAAACAGATGAGAAGAATCAAATTAGGCAGAAAGATAATAATTTCTCAAATCTGAAAGGATAGGAGAGTACTTTAGTATCGTATTTCATGATCATCTTAATGATTATGAAACCATATCACAAATTCATACTCTAAGGACGTTTTAGTGCATTGTTATGGATAAGAAGAGAGGTCATGAATTGTTGGATTGGTTAAGATCAAGAAGATGAGTCATACTTCGTTCCAAAACAATTCTTCGAGTCATACTCCAAGATTGTAACTTTGAGTGACATAAAGGAAGATTTATTAACACTAGTCAAATGTAAGAGTAAAATGTTTTCTACTCTTGTACATTTGAGATTGGTAAGTTGTGATGTCTTGTATGAGACAAAGACCAATTGTGTGAAGTGTTAGTCTTGATAAGAATCCGCACTATCCCTTGAATATTTCTTTTGTCAAGGAATGGTTCTTGACTGGGGAAACTTATATGTCAAGGGGACAGTGGGAGCCTTAAAGATCCTGAAAGAGTTTCAAGATTTAATCATGAGTAAAACCTGTAATTTATCACTAGCGCACGACTTAAGGTTTGCAACCTATCGTGTTGACGTAATTCTTATTTCTGTACCTACTTCAAATAAGTTGAATTTGCATTTGAGCTATCAGAGTTCAACTTGGAAGCATTGGTGGGCCTTGTGCTACCAAGGTGACAAGAAAGTAAGAATGAACAAGTTTAATCGATGTAAGGCTGAATTTGTCACTAATCTTATCTTATGATTATGGTTTTAACAAATTCACATGGATAGGAACTCATACATTATAAAATCTAAGTGTCATAAGGTTTCTCTCCGATTCATGAAAATGATGGTGAGGAAACGCTTTCACTAAGTAGATTTTACGTAGATATCAATTATGTTATTTGCATTTTCAAAAGTCGTTAGTGGAGCGCATGTGGTTAACCGGCACACTAACATGGACTTATGAGAAATGGCAAATGCCTAAGAAATTGAGACTATGATTACGACATCCCTTTTCATAGTTCTGAAAATTGTTTAGACACACATGTGAGCTATCTAAGAAAGGGTGTATGAATCTAAATTTCAGAAGTCCAGTAGATTTCTGGAAATATGTCAGAGCTAGTGGGAGCATAAGTGTTATGCTGATAATCATCATGTTAGTGGGAGCATGATTATTACGTTTAGTGTTGCAAGTTAGTAATGTTAATTATAGAAAACAAAGTTTCAATTCGTGAAGTTGCGGGGGTTGAAAAGTTGTTTTGCTATAATTAAGGGAGAGGAAATTATACTTCATTTCAATTCTAGAAGCTTAGATTGAGATTTTAATCATCTTTAGTCAAGAATATATACATGAATTTTATGACTGAATGGTTCGACTTAAGGAAATTCATATATGTATTGCGTTCTCAAAATTCAATTATGACTATGGCATCCCTCTTCATAGTTAAATTTTGAAAAACATGGCAAATAAAAAAAAATATTGTAGCAAAAGACTTGTCTAGTATCATGTCTTTATGTCAAACATCATGAATCGTGTCCCATATGCTTCGGATATAGGATCGATTGCAAGTGCTATAATATTCATCTTTTCTAAATTTTCCAAATGCTTAAGGCATTGAGAAGGGAAAAGTCTAGAACTGGATATGACTAAAGTGATTAAGCAATTATCGAGGAGAATCTGAGGTTCGCCAAAGATTGGTTGCTTAGGGAAAGTTGGAAGTATGATGTAAAGGACCGTATTGACATGTTTTGAAAAGAAGTAACTCTTGTTCGGAAGTGATAGTCAAAATGGGACTATGGAAATGTCTCCATAGGTAGAAGTTATTCAATCTATGTAAGATTAGAAAACCTTAATGCAAGAAGGATGTTCAAAGCAATGTACTTTGAATATGAGACTTCCGTTCCATAGAAGTTGACCTTCTTTGGAATACTCTGTAATGACTGGTGACAAGGTTTTGGTGACTTTGTGCATAATCATCACAAGAGGAACATTGCATAAAAATTTAAAATCTAACAGATTTTTGGTAAATGATAGGAATCGGGGATTCTCACATTTACAATAAGGATTTGGGATAGTGAAATGAGTATCATTGGAATCATGTTCAATTGATCTACATCACAATGTAAGGATCATAGACAAACATAGTGTGCATACTTGGAGTATGGCATAACTATTGTTTAGAAAAACAAAGTGTACATGCTAGGAGCATGGGACGAGTGTTGTTTTTATTCAAGTCTTAAGTTGATTGTTTGAAACATTATACAATGAATAATGTGTAATCAATATGGTGATGAATAAAAGGTGGTTCTATTTATATTCAAAAGGGTTCTGAGACCATATTGGATTCGATTATTATTGTGTTTCACTTTGCATATTTTGACTTCCAAAATAGCTAGGTTATTCTTTCCGAATGACTAAGTTATTTAAACACTCCACAGTCGTTCATATGTTGGAAGTAGGTATGAATCAAGACTGTCATGAATTGAGTTTGTAGATGGCTAAATGGGTTTAGTCATAGCAATGGTTGCTACAACATTCATGAGTGCTCATAAGTTATGAGTATTGGAATAAACCCACGCTCACTTGTATCACTTCATGGAATTTATATCGCGTGATCGTGAGACGGTAATATCATATAAATCTTCAAACCTAGATATATGAGTTGTTACCTATGAGTTGGTTGTGCATTGATTGCACGTAAATGCATCAATAACTTGATGTTATAAAACGTGCCTTTGTGTACAATTCAACAAGTAGTAGAACAAGCATACGAGTCAAAGTTTATCTGTTCCTTCTAGAAATAGAGGCGATATTTGGGCCCCTCGATGATTTTGTTGTGACCTATGTACCGGCCGGTCAGAACTAAATTGATGTGTTCGATTAAGTTCTTTGTCAAACAAATCGGAAATTGGAAATCGGGAAACAAACTGCTGGACAATAAGTACGACGTTGTTCCATGTATTTGTCTGGCTGATATCATTAGAACAGAGGATTATTTGATCACTTATCTAAAATGGCGCTTCATAGTTCAACAGAGTTTTTGAGAGCTACGATTGTTGGTTGGTTCCTGAAGTAACATACGCAAATATAGTTATTAGACTTATCCAAGTGGGAGTCTGTTGGATAAGGTGTCTAAGTCCATAACTTATTTGGTATATACTTGACCCGACCCGGCATGGTCCATTTGGGTTGCATTTCATCCAAACTATTTATGGATAATTTTATGAGATTTATACACATATGTTTATTAATATATTATAAGTTATAATATATTAATATGAAGTCATGTTATTTAATTAGTTTTAGTCTTAAATTAATTATGAATTAATTTAGAGATTAAAAGGAAGACTAATTAGACTGTGGGCTATTGGTTTTATATAGTGTGGGCTAACACTCATTTGTTAATGGGTTAGGCTTTTATGGAAGTCCATGGATGATCCATGGAGCTTTTAACCCATGGATCCTTGGGAAAGGAAAGGTCATGGGTTATTAGGGTTTCACCCTAATCATGTACACTATATAAGCATGCTTATGTTGCATGAAATAGCCACTTGTGGCACTAGTTGTGTGAGACTTTGTGTGTGGCCGATTTCTATGTGTGTATACACTCTATCAAAGTTTTCCAAGAGTTTGTGGTGATTTGTGATTCCATTTGAGGCATTCACACTATTGGTGCTTGGCCCTCAAACTCCTTAGGAATCAAACTCATCATCAAAAGGTATGTAATCTCTTCTAATTCTTTTATGTTTAAAAGTACCCCATGCCATGTTAGATAGGTTATGAACCTTGGAAAATTATTATTTTGCGTGTATTTAGACAAACATAGATCCAAGGTTTATTAGGGTTGCATGCACACTTAGGAAGTGTTAGATTGCTCAAAACCCAACACTAATCAGCAGGACATATGAAGAAACACCCCTCCATGTCAGACAGCCACCTCATGGCTATAATCGGGTCGTGAATCCCCTCAAAAGTCAGGGGCTTTCTGTTATCAAAGTCCGAGTACTGAAAAGCCCGACTGGCTCCTCCCCTGCCGCCGTTATAGCTGATGTGGTTGTCGTCTCAGCAATGGTTGCATTGCGCTCGTCAAAGTACTCAACTATGGCAGTCTTAATAGACCCAAACATATCCGGCAGCTGTGCTCAAATTAGAGTAGCAACCTCATCATGTAGGATCTCTCGAATCCTAGCTTCCAGCTCATCCGACCTCATCTGGCCAATGACCTCGGGCACTGCCGGTGCTTCCTGACCGCCATCTCCTAATCCTGATTCGGATCCAGTCACAAATCGTCTTGTAACCACCATGTTGAAAAATATACCAGGAAGATATCATATAGTCCATATAATAATCTGGGAATCAACTCCCAACAAAGTCCTAGGGATGGTGACTTCCTTGCTACACATATGGGTCCTATGCTTTTAGTAGTACGGTCCCATACTACCTTCCACACCTACCCATATTTGTCTCAAGTATCATCACAACGCCCTAACAACATACGTAAGCATGGTGCACACTAAATCCTCACTCTTATAGGAAGGCTAAATATCTCTTAACTGGCCTACTGACCCCGCACAACCCACCCATGAAACTATTGGATTTGGTTTCTAAGCCCATAACTATAACCGAGATGTACTTGATCCGATTATAGCATGGTCCTTTTTGGATTGCCTTCACCAGTGCAAGTTATCAAGAATTAATTTGGAATTAATTTTGTGATCAAAAGTGAGAAATTAAATATATGGGGATTGATTATGTAAATCAATCATTCTTGTAGTGTGGGCCAATGACCCATGATCATGTAGGCGGTCTAAACTAATCCATGGATAGTCCATGGTGGTTAAACCCATGGAGCATGAGAATATGGAAAGGCATGGGTTATTAGAGTTTGTAAAGTGTAACCCTAGCTAGTACAACACTATAAATAGAACCCCCTTAGACCCAAAATCGGCTACACCATCTCTTGGAGATAACCAACTTCTTCTCTCAAGCCTCCTTTTGCATTTTTCATGTTTGTGAACCAATAGAGGCATCACACATGAGGCGCTAAAGCTTTCAAAGGTCGAGAACTCTACCCTACACAATAGGTCAGCATCCAAACTAAAGTTTTAAATTATATAGCTTTAATTGTATGCTAGATAGGGAGAATGATTTGGAAAAACAAAATGCATGTATAATTAGAGAAAACAAAGATCCAAAGCATTTAGGGTTGCATGTGCACCATAGGAGTGTTATAGTGCTAAAAACCCAATAGAAACTTCCACCAACCCTACAGCACTCGTGTATGCTAGCCATACATAACGCTGGACTCTATAGACTTTTGAATACCTGATCCTACCCTAAGGCATTCATCAAACAAGAATAGGAAATAAGGCCAAATCAAACAGTCACAAGCTATAAGATCATAATTATATATAGTCGTGATGTATACACTAAGCAACTACAATAACGATGTCTATTTCATATGTGTGTCTAAACTATTTAGAGCTTACAACAATAAGTTTTGAATGTTCAAACTATTTACCTTTTCTCACAATTTGAATTATGAAGAGGGTTGCATTAATCATAATCGAATTTGAGAACACAATTAACACAACTGCCATCTCCTTAAAATCTACTTAGTGAAAGCGTTAACTCAAAATCATTTTCATGAATTCGAGAGAGACCTTATGTCACTTAGATTTTATGGTCTATGTGTTCCTATCCATGTGAAACTGTCATTTCCAACCATTATCATTAGATAAGGTCTATGGCAGATTCAAACTCATATGGACTGAACTTGTTCAATCTTAATTTCTTGCCACTTGGCAGTATAAGCGCCTACCATGTCTTCCATGTTGTTGAGCAGATCACCCTTACTGATCAACGAACTTTCACTGATCAAGGTGCTTTGCCTTATGCAAACAATTGAGAACTCATAGAACTCAAATGCATAGACAACTTTAACAGGATGAGCACATAAACAAGAATGTGTGAGCACGATAGGTTACAAACCTCAAGTCATGTGCTAGTGATAAACGATAGGTTTATTCTTGATTAGTTCTTGAAGCTTTTCAAGGTCTTTAAGACTCCCACTGACCTCTTGACATATACGATTCTCTTGTCAAGAAACATTCCTTGACAAACAAATATTCAAGAGTTAGTGTAGTTTCTTATCAAGATTGACACTTCACTCAATTGGTCTTAGTTGGTCTTTGTCTTATCTAAACATCACAACTACTAATTTAAAATGTACAAGAGTAAGAAAACTTTTCTTCTCCACATTTCATGATGTGTTACAAACCTTATTAGGACATGTCACTCAAGATACAATCTAAGAGTATGACTCTAAGACTTGATTTTGGAGCGAAATATCATTCACCTTAATTGATTTAATCATTTCAACAATTCCCGATTCCTCTTCATGGCCATACAATGCACTAAGATGTCCTTAGAGGATTAATTGTGATATGGTTTTCATAATCATTAAGATGATCATAAAACATGATAGTAAAGTATTCTCCTTTCTTTTAAGATTGGAGAAACTTTCATCTTTCTGCCTATTTGATTCTTCTTATTTGTCCTGCTATACATTGAAACTTTTTCAATGATTCAGAATTCTACTTAATCTTGTAAGCATAAACATATTCACTAAGATATTAGTAACTCATGACGAATAGTCTTACCGTTCTTTGTGGTGGACCTAACCAGTGCACGATAATGTGTACTTGATCCCATAGTCCTACACTGGACTCACATCAATATATGAACAAGGAATTAGTCTTACCTTCCTAAATATGAAGGTGCTCATTCATCATACAATACAAGTTGCATGACTCCAAGTTTCTGTTCAATTGAAACTTGGGTGATGAGAATCTTTCCTTATTTGGTAAATTTAGACACTACCACAAACGAAAGAATCAAATCCATCTCTTCGTGATCAGACTCGGCCTCCTCTTTCTGTAAACTTCCTTTCTCTTCTTTGATCCTATAAAACATCAAAATGCAATCTTATCAAGTCATGTATTGAGAATCTAGAAATAGGAACTTAATAGAGTTAGATAGTGGACTTACCTGTAGCGGAGTCAAATATTTAGACTTTTCAATCCTTATGATCCTTCAGGTAGATACGACAGCTTCGCATCCAATGCCTCATCTCTTGGCAATAGAAACAAATAGCACACGGGACAATATCTGACTTAGACTTTCTCTTTACCATTTGGTCAAATGGTTTTGTTGGATTACTGTCTAAGTCCATAACTATAATTGGTAAGATTTGACCCGACCTGGCATGGTCCATTTGGGTTGCATACCATCATGCACTTGGATAGACTATAATGAGAGAAATAAGACACTTATGGTTATTAATATATTATAAGTTCTAGTATATTAATAATAAGAATAATAAGATTATTTAATTAGTATTGATCAAGAATTAATCTAGGATTAATTAAGTGATCAAAAGAAAACTAATTAAATATATGGGTTGATTGTGTAAATCATCCATACTTGTATAGTGGGGTAATGCTCCATGGATAATCAAGTTGGGCTAAAACCCATAGGATGGTCCATGGATGCTCCATGGTGTATTTGTACCCATGGATCATGGAAATGAAAGGCCATGTCAATTAGGGCTTACATGGTGTAACCCTAACTATATAAGTATCTTATTCATGACCAAAATCGGCCACTAGAGTGTGAAGTAAAAGGGCTTGCCGATTTCATGAGTTGTAGAATTCTCTCAACTTATTCTAAGTGTTTTGGTGATTGTGATTCCATTTGAGGCTTCCACACTATTGGGGCTAGGCACTCAAGCTTCATGAAGACTTTCTACATTAAAAAGGTATGTATTCTATCTTGTTACACTCATTGTTTTGTATGCTAGATTAGGATTTTACCTTGGATGTTCTTATTTGCATGTATAATAGAGAAAACATAGATCCAAGGTATTTAGGGTTGCATGTACACTTAGGAGTGTTAGAATGCTCAAAACCCAACAGTGGTATCAGAGCCTAGGCTTGTTTTCTATTATACTTGATGCAAATTGCTGAAAAATGCTGAAAAACTCGATTTTCTGGCTTTCTGGGCACTGGACTCGCCGATTCCACTGATGAACTCGCCGATTCCATGAGTAAAATCATCCTACTCGCCGAGTAGGTTCATGCACTCGACGAGTAGGAGCCCCAGACAGCATATATTCGACGTTTTTGGCTAGAAATGGACTAGGAACATTACCCTAAGTTGTTTTTGAACTTATAAACTTGTTTTTGATGTGGTAATGTTCATGATAATCCAATTTCAAAGATAATTATCAATAGATTCATGCTTTGAATTAGGTTAGTGATTAGGCTAATTACATGAAAAAGTTTGATTTGGATTATCTTGTTCTTATGAGTTGCTTAGATTAATAGAAAAGTTAATTGATTATGTGTTTTCAATCCAAATTAATCTAAGAGTTGATTCTAAAATGTGTTTTTGTAACTTGTTCTCAAGTTATATGAAAAGTCACATTTAAGTTTCATAAAACTCATAAAAGTTGGCAAAGGTTACAAAAGATGAAGAGTCTTGTCCTTAAGTTATGGAGGTTCAAGAGTCACTTCATTAATAAATAAATAAATAAATAAATAAAGTGTAACCTTAATTAATTTCTTTAGTTATAAAATAAAGAAAAGTTAGTTCTTTTATTAGTTTAAAGTCTTCCATAACTTGTCCTCAAGTTATGGAACTTGAAGAGTTTTTGGATTAAAACTACTTTAAACACATAAGTTATGGAATTAATCAAGTTTTGAATAGTTTCAAAACTTGCCCTCAAGTTTTGGAATTTGTAAAGTTTTCTCTTATGAATACTTTAATTCCAAGTTAGCCCTTAGAATTTTAAAGAGTTAAAATTCAACCCTTATACTTTATAATATTATAAGTTAATAATATATATATATATATATATATATATATATATATATATATATATATATATATATGTATAAGAGTAAAGTCAGTCTTACCGCTAGTACGCCTCATTCACGAAGCCGGTCTATAAGGTGGGTATAAGGTTGTTGCCTATAAAATGGCAACTTAATGGATGTCCACTCTCACCCACCGCTTGCTTGACTGGTGGAGGGTCGTTAGCCGAACAGGTTTGACAGGACTATAATTCTCCCTTCATTAAAAGTATTAATGATAATACTAAGTAACTAAACTCTTAAATTTACCCAATCTTAGTTACTTAGGAAAAATGTGAATAAGGTGCTAATCCATGAAATTACACTTTGCACTTTGTTTAAGTCGGTTAGTGGAGTGTGTGTGGTTAACCGGCACACTAACGCGTATTTAACAAGGTAGGCAAAGGGTAACTTAATGTTTATCATAGTATCGATGGAGCGTGTGTGGTTAACCGGCACATCGATTAAGGGGTAAACACTTAAGGGTACCAAGTAATTTGCATGGTTACTTCACACCTTGTTTTGTGATCCTCGGCATCCTAGTCACAAAACCTGAAGGGCACACTCGAGATTGAAACATGCCTTTGAACAGTTCAATGAATCTCAAAGATCTAGGAGTTTCAAAACCAATTAAAACCTAATAATACATTTCGTTTATCTTGGTGGAAATTGGTGAATCGTCATTCACCTACCTTCAAATATTTTATAGCTTGGATTACGGCATACCTCTTCTAAGTTATAAAATAGTTTGTTGGGTCCTAGCCTTAATATTTCATATTGGGTGTCATATTAAGGACTTTAAATCAACTATCTTGAATATCTCCCAAAAGATGTCTGGTTTAGGCACCTATGATCTTCCCAAATCTCTTGAAACAAGGTTTCCTAATGAAGATGATGTCCCATGGATATCATACTTCTTTCTCCTCCTCCAATTATTCTCCCTAACCCACAAGTTCTTGAAAAGCTTAAGGTCACTCAAGCCCTATTGGCAAGGCAAGGTCTAGGTGTGATCACATCTTGGAGATGTAGTCACATATTCACAAGCCGAGAGAGTTGGGTGTCAAAGTCTTGAGAAAGTTGGTGGTTCAATCACTTTCTAAATCACATAGTGAGTTCTTTTGGAACACCTATGAAACAGACTATGACAAGATCCTTAATGATCTTATCTATTTGTTAAGATCAACTTCTTAAAACTTGATGGACATTGACAATAGTGACACAGGAAATCCAGAAAAGCATTCTCTTCCCAATGGAAAGGGATCGGCCATAGTCAACTCGGTTGACCAAATGGTAAAGAGAAAGCTAAGTCTGTGATAGTCCTGTGTACCATTATCAAAGGGTCCATATGTTTATATTGCCAAAGGAAGGGGCATTGGTTGCGAAGCTGCCAAATTTATCTAAGGATGTTGAAGTCAATAAGTTTGAATCTACTTCAGGTAAAGTCCACTATCTAACTCTGCTAAGTTTCTATTCTGAGATTCTTGATACATGATGTGACTGGGTCACATGGTGATGTTTAAGAATCAAAGAAAAGTGAAGAAACTTAAAGTAAGAATATGTTGAATCTGATCGCATAGATGGATTTCTATCGCATAGTTTGAAGATCGGATTCTTGAGCTACTTCTCAGGAGTTATGAGATATTGCTTAGGAATAGATAACAACAAGTTTTCATATGAATTGTAAGGACAAGTTTTTTCCGCAAAATTTTAAAATAAAGGAGAATTTTTGATTTTAAAATATCCTTACAATGGCATTTGAGGAAAAATTGTTGCTTATATGATTCCATTAGTAGCTAGAGTGGAAATATGAAGTTGATTCTTTCATTTGTGGTAATGTCTATATTTACCAAATAAGGAAAGATTCTCATCACCCAAGTTTCAATTGGACCGGGACTTGGAATTATGCAAGTTGTATGGCATGATGAATGAGAACCTTCAAGTATTGGAAAAATTAAGACTAATCACTTATTCACATGGATGTGTGAGTCAAGTAATGGACTAAGGGATCGAGTACATAGCCTTGTGCACTGATTAAGTCCACCACAAAAGATTGATAAGACTATTCATCATAGTTTACTAAAGATTAGTAAATATGATTATACTTACAAGCTTAAGTGTAACTCTGAGACATTGGAAAATGGTTTCAATGTATGACAGAGCGAATAAGAAGAATCAAATTAGGCAGAAGGATAAAAGTTTCTCAAATCTAAAAAGATGGGAGAGTACTTTAGTATCAGTTTTTGTGATCATCTTAATGATTAAGAAACCATAGCACAATTAGTTCTCTGAGGAAGTCTTAGTGCATTGTTGAAATGGTTAAATCAAGAAGATGAGTCATACTTCGTTCCAATACAAGTCTTAGAGTCATACTCCAAAATTGTATTTTGAGTGACATGTCTTAAAGAAGGTTTAAAACACTTGTCAAATGTAAGAGTAAAAGTTTTCTACTCTTGTACATTTGAAATTGGTAAGTTGTGATGTTTTGGATAAAACAAAGACCAACTAAGGTCAATTGTGTGAAGTGTTTGTCTTGACTAGAATCCGCACTATCTCTTGGATGTTTGACAAGGGAGTCTTATAGGTCAAGAGGACAGTGGGAGTCTTAAAGGTCTTGAAAGTCTCAAGAACTAATCAAGAATAAAACCTGAAGTTCTTCTCTAGCACACGACTTGAGGTTTATAACCTATCGTGTTGACATATCTGTGGCCATTCTAGTTAAAGTTGGCTTTGCATATGAGTTCTTAGAGTTCTCAATTTGTTGCACAACAACTTGGAAGCAATGGCAGGCCCTTGAGCTGCCAGGTGGCAAGAAATTAAGATTGAGTTCAGTCCATATGAGTTTGGATTTGTCATTATCCCTGTCTAGTGACTAAGGTTTTGACAATTCACATGGATAAGAACACATACACCATTAAATCTAAGTGTCATAAGGTTTCTCTCTGATTCATGAAAGTGATGGTGAGGAAACACTTTCACTAAGTAGATTTTAGCTAGATAGCAATTGTGATATTTGCATTCTCAAAGTCGTTAGTGGAGCGTGTATGGTTTACCGGCACACTAACCTGGACTTGTGAGAAATGGCAAAAAGGTCTAACAATTATGATTACGGCATACCTCTTCATAATTGTTTAGACACACAAGTGTGCTATCTAAGGGAAGGTGTATGACTTTGATAAAGTCTTATCAAAATAATCTAGTATCAGAAATCTGAACTTTGGTAAGAAATTCAATGAAGTATTGATTTCTAGAAGTCCAGCTGATTTCTGGGTACATGTCAAAGCTAGTGGGAGCATCAGCGTTATGCTAATAATCATCATGTTAGTGGGAGCATGATAATTATGATAAATATTGCAAGTTAGCAATGTTAATTATAGAAAACAAAAGTTTCAATTGGGAAAGAGTTGTTTTGCTATAATTAAGGGAGAGGAAATTATACTTCATCTCAAATCTATAAGCTTAGATCGTGAGGTTTTAATCATTTAGTCAAGGATATATATGAATTTCATGTTGGAATGGCTCAACATAAGGAAATTTTGTATATGAGTCCATTATTTGCGTTCTTAAATTCGATTATGATTACGGCATCCCTTTTCATAATCTGAAATATGAGAACTTGGCAAATTGAAATGGAAATATTATAGCAAAAGACTGGATTAGTCTTTATGTGAGACATCATGAATCGTGTCCCATATGCTTCTAATATAGGATCGATTACATGTGCTATATTCATCCTTTCTAAAAATTTTCCAAATGCCTAGGGCATTAAGAAGGGAAAAGGTTTAGAACTGGATATGACTAAAAGGATTAAACAATTTTCGAGGATAATCTAAGGTTTACCAAAGATTGGTTGCTCAAGGACAGCTGGAAGTATAGTGATAATTTTGGAAGGACCATATTGACATAGTCTGTAAGGAGGCAACTCTTGTTCAGAAGAGATAGTCAAAAATGGAATCTGGAAATGTTTCAAAGTTAGAATTTTCAATCTGTGTAAGATTAAGGAAACTTAATGCAAGAAGGATGTTTCCAAGGAACTAATCTCCTTTGGAATGCTCTGTAATGTTTGTTGTCAAGTCTTTATGACTTTGTGCATAATCATTACAAGAGGATCAATGCATATAAGTTTAGAATCTAACAGATTTTAGTAAATGGCATGAATTTGGAATTTTTTGCATTTGTAGTAAGGATTTGGGAGTGTGAAAAGAGAATCATTGAAGTTATGTTCAATTGATCTAGTTCACAAAGTAAAGATCATAGACAAACATAGTATGCATACTTGGTGGGTGGCATGACTAGTGTTTAAGAAAACATAGTGTACATGCTTGGGGCATGGGACAACTATTGTTTTAAATTCAAGAATAAAGTTGATAGCTGAAACAGTATACAATGAATAATGTGTAATCATATGGTGATAAATAAAAGGTGTTTTATTTATGTTCAAAGGGTTGATACCATATTGGATTCAATTATTATTGTGTTTCATTTTGCATGTTTTGACTTCCCGAATAAACTGCGTTATTCTTCCGGAATGACTAAGTTATTCAAACCATCCACAGTCAGTCATATGTTGGAAGTAGATATGAATTAAGACTGTCATGGGTTGGCTTGTAGAGGTCTAAGGTGTTGGACAAAGGGCTACAACACTCATGAGTGCTCATCAGTTCTGAGTATTGGATTCAACCCGCGCTCATTGGAATCACTTCATGGATTTTATCACGAGTGATCATGAGACGATAATATCTTATATTCTTCAAACCTAGAGATATGAGTTGTTACTATGAGTTGATAGTACATTGATTGCACGAAAACGCATTTGGTAACTCGGTGCTATAAAATGTGCCTTTGTGTATGATTCGACAAGTAGTAGAACAAGCCATATGAGCCGAAGTTTATCCGTTCCTTTTACCTTCGGGATAAAACCGATATCTGTGGGCCCCTCGATCATTTTATGATGACAAATGGAAGTGCTCGGCCGGGCCAGGACTGATTTGATTTGTTTAATTAGTCAGTCGTCATAAATCGCAAATCGAGAAACAACAAATGGACAGAGAGAATGATTATAATCCATGTCTCAGTCCATATGATATCTAGAATGGAGGAATATATGATCCCTTATCTAATGGACAAGTCATTGACAAAGGTCAGAGTTCATCTACAAGGTCAGAGTTCGACAGAAGCTTTTGAGAGCTACGATTGCCAGTTGGTTCCTGAAGTCATACGCAATAATAGTTTTAGACTTATCCAAGTGGGAGACTGTTGGATTAATGTCTAAGTCCATAACTATAATTGGTAAGATTTGACCCGACCCGGCATGGTCCATTTGGGTTGCATACCATCATGCACTTGGATAGACTATAATGAGAGAAATAAGACACTTATGGTTATTAATATATTATAAGTTCTAGTATATTAACAATAAGAATAATAAGATTATTTAATTAGTATTGATCAAGAATTAATCTAGGATTAATTAAGTGATCAAAAGTAAACTAATTAAATATATGGGTTGATTGTGTAAATCATCCATACTTGTATAGTGGGCTAATGCTCCATGGATAATCAAGTTGGGCTAAAACCCATAGGATGGTCCATGGATGCTCCATGGTGTATTTGTACCCATGGATCATGGAAATGAAAGGCCATGTCAATTAGGGCTTACATGGTGTAACCCTAACTATATAAGCATCTTATTCATGACCAAAATTGGCCACTAGAGTGTGAAGTAAAAGGGCTTGCCGATTTCATGAGTTGTAGAATTCTCTCAAATTATTCTAAGTGTTTTGGTGATTGTGATTCCATTTGAGGCTTCCACACTATTGGGGCTAGGCACTCAAGCTTCGTGAAGACTTTCTACATTAAAAAGGTATGTATTCTATCTTGTTACACTCATTGTTTTGTATGCTAGATTAGGATTTTACCTTGGATGTTCTTATTTGCATGTATAATAGAGAAAACATAGATCCAATGTATTTAGGGTTGCATGTACACTTAGGAGTGTTAGAATGCTCAAAACCCAACAAGTTTAACCATGGCCGATCCCATTCCATTGGGAAGAGAAGACTTTTATGGACTTCCACTGTTGCCATTGTCAATGTCCATGGAAGTTTGGGAAGTAGATCTTCCAATCAAATTTGTTTTACCAATATGCAAAATCATTTCTAATTCAGCAGTAATTAGCAAATAGGTAAGATCAATAAGGGTCACGTCGTGCTCTATCATATAATAATCTTTAATGAACTCACTATATGACTCCGGAATTAATTGAAGAACCAAGTCAACAGCCAACTTCCTCAGGAAAGCGGCACACAACATTCCCAGCCTGTCAATATGCAACTTCATCCCCAAGATGTGAGTACATACATACTTTCCATCTTCGTGTTTTCCTGACAATAGGGTTTGAGTGACCTTGAACTTTTCAAGTCAACAAACACATGGGTCAGGGAGAATAATTGGAGGGGGTAGATGAAGTGAAGTATGATTTCCAGTTCCACTAATGCACGACAAAGAGATTGATCTTTCACCTTGATCGCCATGTGGAATATCATCTTCATGAGGAAAGCTTTTTGCAAAGGATTTGGGAAGACCATAGTTTTCAAAACTAGACATCTACAAGGGAAAAATTCAAGTTTAGTTGATTTAAGTCCTTAATATAACACCCAAATGAAATATTAAGGCTAGGACCCAACACAATAATTTATAATTCGGAAGAGGGATGTTTTAATCCAATTGTAAACTATTTGTCGGTAGTTAATGACGATTTATCAATTCCACGATGAAAACAAAATTTTTTAAACAAATTAAGTTTTAAATGAAACTCCTAGATCTTTTGAGATTCATTGAACTTTTGAATGGCATGTTTAATCCCGATTATGCCCTTCAAGTTTGTGACTGGGATACCGAGGATCACAAACAAGGTGTGAGTAACCATGCAAATTAGCTTGGTACTCTCGAAGTCATTTATCACTTAATTAATGTGTTGGTTAACCACACATGCTCCTTTGATCTATGACAAAATACGAGCTACCCATTGCCATCCTTTATTAGTCCATATTAGTGTGCTGGTTTACTACATACGCTCCATTAATTGACTAATAAGGTGCAATGTGCAATTCCATGGATTAGCATCAAATTCACATTTTTCCTAAACTAACTAAGATTGGGAATTTATAAAAGGTGTAGTTACTTGATATTTCATTATACTTTTAATGAGGATTTAAATGTCCTATCAAACCCGTTCGGATAACGACCCTCCACTAGTCAAGAGTACAGTGGGTAACAATGGATCCTAATGGTGGTTATTTTATAGGCCGCTTTCTTAAACACCCCTTATAGATCAGTTTCGTGAATGAGGCCTACTAATGGTAAGACTAAATTTTTACGTATACATATATAATATATTAAACTTTTAATTTTATATAATATAAGGGTGTATTTTCACATTTAAAATACTAGATGGTTTAAACTATTAATAAATTAGACTTTTAATTTAATTAAACTTAAACCATATCATTATGGACTTATTAACTCTCTTTTAATTAAACACTTTAATTAATTTAATAAATTCCATAAGGTGTAATTTGAACTATTCAAAACATCAAGGTTCAAAATATAAAAATTTAAAATTAAAACTATTTAATTAATTTTTTAAGTTATGAAACCAAGAGTTGCACCTTTTGAAATATTTTCAAATTACTAGATGTTTTAGAATTCAATGTTACATAAAAGAGACTTTTCAAATTTCAAAACTTGAGGATAAGTTTTGTAACTCTTCAAGCATTTTGACTCCAAAACTTGATGGCAAGTTTTGTAACTCCTTTTAAAAATATTGAATTCTAAAACTGGATGAGTTTAATGTTTCATGAATGAGACTTTTCATATCTCATAACTTCAGGAGAAGTTATGAAACTCTTGAAGAAACATTTAGATCAAATTTAACTAATAAAATCATCTTATAAATTTATCCTTTACTAATTTGACCTAATTCAACCCATATAGAAAGATAATTCCAAATTCTACAAATAATTAGTATTTCACAAAATCAAGTAATTATATTAAAATTTGACAATCATCATGTTAGTGGATAGGGAAAATCATTACCGAATCAGTAAAATCGAATTTTATGAACCAAAACAGTTTTTGGAAACGATCCTAATCAAAAACAGGCCAATAACTTGAAAACTCTACCAACTGATGATCCAAATCGTCAAGCCAGGCTATGGACTCATCGAGTTCATGGTCATATGAGACAACTCATAGAGTCCAGTAGTCAAACAGAAAAAAAACATAATTTTTTCAACTTTGAAAACAATACAATTGCATCTATATAACAGAAAACACCCATGGCTCTCATACCACTGTTGGGTTTTATGTACTCTAACATCCACATGGTTCACATACAACCCTAATGCTTTGGATCCAAGTTTTCTCTAGTTAAACATGCACTACTATTTTCCAAAGCATGAAGCCTAACTAGCATACAAAATTTGATACATGAATCATAAAAACTAGTTAGAAGATTACATCTTTGTTGTAGCTTGTAGAACTTAGCCTTTCAAGAGCTTAACACCTAAAGTGTGATGCCTCAAACAAGTCACAAGCACCAAGAGCAATGGAAGGATAATGATAGAGAGGCTAGGAGCACCAAAAATGGCTAGGTTTACAACTTGGAGTACTAGCGGCCGATTTTGCATGCTTAGGGGTTCAATTGATAGTTTGGAATTCCTAGGGATTCAACTTGTAAGCCCTAACTCACTTGGGATTTTAATCCAATAACTCATTAGCCTTTTGGACTAACTCTTCATTGACTCTCACAAAGCTTTATTCCAATCATAATCAATATAGATCATTAGCCCAAACTATAAATATCACTGATTTACCTA
This sequence comes from Lactuca sativa, assembly GCF_002870075.4. Taxonomy (NCBI): domain Eukaryota; kingdom Viridiplantae; phylum Streptophyta; class Magnoliopsida; order Asterales; family Asteraceae; genus Lactuca; species Lactuca sativa. The sequence goes on from NC_056627.2 coordinate 195,402,668, forward strand.
ATCAGTCCCTGCAATTTTAATTAGTCCCTTTTGATCATTAAATTAGTTCCAAATTAATTCTTGACCAATAGTAATTTAATATAATGATTTCTTAATTAATATATTATTCTTATAATATATTAATAAATCACAAATAACCTCTATCTCAAATATCCATCCTGTCAAATTGCTTTGAAGAAGGCAACCCGAAATGGACCATGCTATTCTCGGGTCAAGTACATACTAATTATAGTTATGGGCTTAGACACCTAATCCAAACAAACAAACCCTAGGTATTCTATCCCGATGGCTGAGTGGACCCCATGCATGTTTATACGTTTATTATATGAGGTATTCTGAGGAAAACTCACTATGTTTTGTGCTTGCCCAATTGTTTATTGTTTCAGGTATCATCAGTCGTCATAGGAAGGTGAAGGCGTGACTGTACACATTCATCCGCAACAATGAAGATTATGCGCTTTAATATTACTATGATTTTAAATAAAATGAAAAATTTTGGTTGTGAAAATGGAACGTTACATCAAGGATCCTAACAGTTCATTATATTCTTGAAAGTACAATATAACTAAGAAAAACATATCACTTTGTTGGCCAATGATCTTCTAGCTTGAGATCTTGTTCTTGCAACCTTTCTTGGATATCAAGGATCCAAAGGAGAATCTGTCACAACTGGGAAATTTTAGACCCAGCATGGTCTAAACCCTAACCAAGTACAAGTGAAACAACATTTCAACCCTTGTTGCATTGTATCATCTATAGCCTTAGGTACATGTTTATAAGCTAGTAACTAAGCATAGATTTAAACCTACATTAATTTATGTTAGTATAAATCAATATAAGTCAAAAGTAAAAACTTAAAACCATGAAATATCCCACCATAATTGAGTTTTCGGTCCAAGATTTCTAGAACACTTAGATTTCGGTCCAAGGAATCTAATCCAAAAGGAGATTTTAGTTTGGAATCAATTCAAAAGGGCGTTCACGGTTTGGAGCATGACAGAAATCTCAAAGTAATCACTTTATTACCGAAAACCCAAAGTATAAGGTCCATTAAGGACCGAAAACTCAAAAGCCAAGGTCCATTAAGGCCGTAAACTCAATCCTATATATATATATATATATATATATATATATATATATATATATATATATATATATATATATATATATATATATATATGTTCAACCACAAGCCATCCTCATTTCACACCGCAAACACTTCACTTTTTGCTCCCAATTATCATCGGTAAACCCCCTATCTTCAAGAGATTTCTACCCAGATCTTCTTATTTTCACAAAGAACACAAAGAACACTCATCAATATCTTCAAATCTTCAAGCCTCCAACTAAAAACCCCAAAGCACACTATAAATGCCTAGAACTATTCCAAATAATTCCTAACGCTTTTTGTAGGTATTTCTTACATAATTTAGTGTTTTCTAACACTTTAAATTATTATTTAAATTATTTTATGAATTTAAATACGATATCGTCTATAAATATTATTAGGATATGGCTACTTTCACACATTCTAACTCAGGGATCCTTCGCAATCACTTCACGTCCGAACTAGCACACACATTCGAGGTGAGTTCATACTTCCATATTTTTCCAAGATTTTTAATTGTTTTAGGAGGGAGAATACAAGTAAAACACAAAAAAAATTGTGTTTAAAAATATAATTTACTTATTATGTTTTCTTACCTTTAATATGTATTTAAATGTGAAATTTATTAAAAACTCCAAACATCGTACTGTTGAATTTACAAATAATCATAGAACAGATTAAGACACAATGGTTTTTACATAAACGGAAACAAGCTTATAACCAATAATAGGTATAGTTTATGGAATAAACAGGCTATTTCTACAAGTTACATGTTATTGACTAAAAGTTTTTTCACTTTATTACTCGTAAACTCGTTAAAGCAATATGTGAGACGCCTTCACGTACTTATCCAAGTACTGTGACAACCGGAAATCTCTATCTGTAAGTAAATCCAATCAATCAAAAGTCATACTTGTTTCTGCTATCGCTTTACTATGTTTAGGGTCAGTTTGAGAGTATCTAAGCCTAGTACACTTAAGGATTGGATGGTAAGAAGTGTTAGCTTGAGATCAGAGGAATGCAATCGAACCAGAAAACTCATCAAGGGATGTTCACCGCCGCAAACTAGGTTCACAGCCGTGAACCCATGTTTCGCCGTGAACCTCACTCCATATATATATATATATATATATATATATATATATATATATATATATATATATATATATATATATATATATATATATATATATATATATATATATATATATATATATATATATTTCCTTCATTTATTCCTCATTTCTTCCATCCTTGGCCGAAAACCTCTCAAGTTCTCTCTAGTATCATCCAACAAAGGCTCTCATTTTACCCCAAAAACAATCCATTGGTGCTTCAGGACTTTATTTGTGAACTTAAGCATCCTATATTTGTCTATCATAGCAATCACTCACTAACAGGTGAGTTCATACCCGTACAATAAACCTTTTACATGTTTTAAATGCTTTTTAGGGGGGTATACAAGTTGAAAGACAATGAAATTGTGTTTGTTTATACATTTTGATTACTTACAAACAAAAGGACATTACTTCTTTCAAACATTGTTAAACTTCATTTCAAAACTCTTTTCAAACTACTTATAAACTCTTTTATTTTCAAAACCATATTCACATAGATATTTCTATATAAATATGACTTAATGGACTTAGGACTAATGTTAATGACCTTGACTCCTGTTCCTTGTTTGGTTGTAGGCTTAGGGTAGGATTCACAAGTCCAAATGTTGACTAACTTATAATTATACGCACTAAATAATTATATGGATATTAAATTTCATTCTCAAGGTTATACTTAACATAATTGTGTATGCATAAAATTTTGTCTTTCCAACAAGTTAGTTATACATCAAACATACTAGTAAACTATAATAGGTATAGTTTAGAGATCATACATATACATATACAAGAACAAGAAGTAATATTATACATATACATTTACAAAGGGAACATATACACTTACAAAAGGAACACACACATACATATACCAGAAACAGAAGGAACATACTCTATGCATGTTCATGATAACTAAAATGTGAGATACTACTTCATGGCACAATAATACACTCTTCGTGTCATGTTTTGTAACCAGAGTCTCCTGGAGGGAGAGCATATGTTTCTGTATAGATCTATAGGGGATTGTCCATCCCACACCTCGCTGCTGGCTACAGTGGGACCTGCAAGTCCACGGGTGAACAAATGTCATACTTGTTCGGCGTCTGAAGAGCGTTGTGTGTTTATACTAGGTTGATCAAGTATGGTTATAACTTCAATCACATTTTAATCCTAAATTAACCAAATTGGTTATAAGGCAGTAAAACTATCAGTAGAATATTTTAACTAATACAAGCACTTCTTTTTCATTATTTTAAGAGAACAAATATACAAGTAGTCGGGTCTTAGTAGAAGACTACATTTCATTATAAGCAGAAAGTATAGGATTTTCTGGGTAAGCGAACAAACATTTTCATGATACAAATATAATCATTTCTATCAAACAAATGCAACATAATGACATTAAATACTAATGATCTCACCAACATTTATATGTTGACGCTCCCTTTCAAAATAACTTATATTCTCACGGAACCAGTAAGACAAGTGCACTTATTCAGCTTTCAAAATAACTTATATTCTTTTGTCATACATTCATTTTTGGTGTCATTTAAACTTTATAAAGAACACACTTGTATTAACAATACTATTTAATGCAATGGATGTGGTTGCTTGATTTACTATTATGCATTATTATGATACTATACATGACATCCTCCACCCCCGAATGTTTCCGCTATCTCAGTTTGGGGGTGTGACATATTGGTATCAGAGCATTTTTTATAGTGAATGAAGTATGTCAACCCATAAAAGATATAAAACTGTAAACACAATGGGATTAAAACACTATGACCAAGAGTTATACTTTTAAAACATAAGAAGTATTTTACTAAAAGTATACACACATGGATTCACACTAAGAACAGTATCATACAAGAATAGAACAAAAGTATTGTGATTGTTGAACAGCACAAATAGGCTTGGTGATATTTGGTCAGGTCTGGGAATGACATAGCCTGATCAACTATGTCAATCCGATAAGTGACTAGCAGATGCCCAGGAATGTTTGTGGCATTGCAGCAAGTCTAAAACTTACCAACTCTATCAACAAAGAAACATCAAGAACACGAAACAACTTAAAAAATACTATAGGAGTATTTTATGGTACTATAATTGAATTATGTGAAAACTAAAGACCTTTGTTAGTAGATCTATAATTACTGAGTAGATACGCTAAGGTTAAATATAATAAGGATTATACAGGCTTAGAATCTGTGGTTTTCGCTTTACTTCATGTTCCTTGTTTGGTTGTGGACTTAGAGTTGGATCACTTATTCGATGACCTATCCTATCTAAACTTATATATAACTGGTATGAACTACGTAATTATAGAAGTATCTGAAGGGTTTTGAGCATTCTAACACTTCCTAAGTGTACATGCAACCCTAATAAACCTTGGATCTATGTTTGTCTAGAATACATGCAAAATATGATATCCAAGGTTCATAATCCTATCTAGCATACATGAGAACTTTTAATCTAAAAGATGGCTAGAATTACATACCTTGTAGTTGATTTGATTCCTTGAAAACCTTGAGAGCCTAGTACCCTAAGTGTGATGCCTCAAATGCTTCACACAACACCAAATGCCTTTGGAATGAATTTTGAGAGAATGTACACACTTGTAAAATCGGCCTAGCCATCTTATGTTCTTGTGTAGCCGATTTTTATGGAGAAAGTGTTAGTTATATAGTGTGGCACATCTAGGGTTACACCATGTAAACCCTAATGTGTCATGACTCTTCATGGCCCATGGGTTTGTAACTCCCATGGAGCGTCCATGGAGCATCCTAAGGGTTTAACCCAACTTGATAATCCATGGAGCCTTTTAGCCCACTATACAAGTTATGGATGATTTACATAATCAACCCATATATTTAATTAGTTATCATTTGATCACTTAATTAATTCCAAATTAATTTTTGATCAATACTAATTAAATAATACTTTTAATATTTTAGAACTTATAATATATCAATAAACCGCAAGTGTTATTTCTCTCATTTAGTCTATCCAAATGCATGATGCCATCCAACCCAAATGGACCATGTCGGGTCAGTTCAAGTACATACCAGAAATAGTTATGGACTTAGACACCTTATCTAACAGTCTCCCACTTGGATAAGTCTAATAACTATAACTGCAAGTACGACTTCCGGAACCGATCAACAATCCTAGCTCTTTCAAATGATGATACTCCATTTAAGATAAGTGATCATATAATCCTTTGTTCTAGATATCAGCCAGAAAAATACATGGAAAAATGTCTTACTTATTGTCTAGCAGTTTGTTTCCTGATTTCTGGTTTCTTTGACATAGAACTTAATTGAACACATCAACTTAGTTCTGACCGACTTGGTACATAGGTCAAAACCAAATCATCGAGGGGCCCAGATATCAGCTTCTAATCCAAGAATGAACAGATGAACTTCGACAAATATGTTTACTCTACTACTAATTGAATTATACACAAAAGCACGTTTTACAACATCGAGATACCAATGTGTTTTCGTACAGTCAATGCATAACCAACTCATAGGCAACAAATCATATCTCCAGGTTTGAAGACTTATATGATATTATCGTCTCACGATCACTCGAGATAAATTCCATGAAGTGATACCAGTGAGCGTGGGTTGAGTCCAATGTTCAGAACTTATGAATAAACATGAGTATTGTAGCGATGTCCAACAACTTAGACCTCTGCAACCACCTCATGACAGTCTTGATTCATATCTACTTCCAACATATGACTGACTGTTGAGATTCGAATTATATGACATACCAAACATAATTATTCTGGAAGTCAAAACTTGTAAAAGAAATATAATAAACGATTGACAAGAGATAGAAACACCTTACTCAAAAATAAAGACAACTTTTATTCATCATCAAATGTCAATTACACTTTATAAATTTCAAAATTATCTAACTACTACAACTAATATTATCCTTCAGCCCTATGCTCCGAGCATGCTGGAGGTGCTTAACCTGAGTCAGTCCCTTCGTGAGGGGATCTTCTGGATTCTCATCCGTTGATACCCTCTTTGCCATGAGGAGTCCGTCTTCTATTCGATGTCTGATGAAGTGATATTTTCTGTCGATGTGCCTAGATCTCCCGTGATCCCTTGGTTCCTTGGCTAAGGCAACTGCACTTTCACTATCACAGAAATTTTCCATTGGCTCCTTTATATCTGGCACAAATCCAAGGTCTCCAATGAAGTTCTTCAGCCATATCGCCTCCTTTGCTGCCTCGCTTGCTGCTATATACTCTGATTCGCAAGTTGAATCATCCATTGTTTCTTGCTTGGAACTCTTCCAAGAAATTGCTCCTCCGTTTAAGGTAAAGACCCAGCCTGACTGAGAGCGGAAATTATCCCTATCAATCTGAAATCTAGCATCACTATACCCTACAACTCTCAAGTCATCACTCCCACCGAGGGTAAGAACCCAATCCTCAGTCCTCCGTATGTACTTGAGGATATTCTTTACCACAGTCCAGTGTGCCTTGCCAGGGTTCCCCTGATACCTGCTAACCATGCTTAAAGCAAAGGCTACATGAGGTCGAGTACACATCATAGCATACATGATCGATCCTACAGCCGAAGCATAAGGTACTCGACATATCTCTGCTATCTCAGCCTCAGTACTCGGGCTTTGCGTCTTACTCAATCTAGCGTTACTTTGGATGGGTAACTCTCCTTTCTTGGAGTCCTGCATGCTGAACCTTTTCAGCAACTTATCCAAGTAGGTACTCTGACTAAGTCCATTTAGTCTTTTACTCCGGTTTATGAAGATCCTTATCCCTAGAATATACGCAGCTTCTCCTAGGTCCTTCATAGAGAAACACTTCCTAAGCCAGGACTTAACTTCCTGCAAAGTTGGGATGTCATTTCCTATAAGTAGTATGTCATCAACATACAGTACAAAAAAGCTAACTATACTCCCACTAGCCTTGACATATACACAAGATTCATCTTCACTCCTAGAAAAGCCAGGCACTTTCACTTTCTCCTCAAAGCAAAGATTCCATCTATGAGGTGCTTCCTTTAATCCATAAATGGATTTCTCAAGCTTACACACTCAATTAGGGTACTCTGTATTGACAAAACCCTCTGGCTAACTCATGTAAACATCCTCAGCCAACTTTCCATTAAGGAAAGCGATTTTAACATCCATTTGCCATACTCCATAGGCATGAAATGCAGCTATGGCTAACATAACCCTAATAGACTTAATCTTGGCTACTGGAGAAAAGGTCTCATCATAATCAACTGCCGGAGTTTGAGAGAAACCCTTTGCAACCAGTCGTGCCTTATAAGCGTGTATAATACCATCCATGTCAGTCTTCTTCTTGAAGATCCATTTGCACCCTAAAGTCTTACCACCTGGTACATTCTCAACCAAGTTCCACACTTGATTGTCATACATGCACTCTATCTCGCTGTCCATTGCCTCTTTCCATTTGGCAGACTCGGGGCTTGCCATAGCTTCTGCATAATTGTTAGGTTCATGTCGACCTATCAGTGTCTCATCACTGATAAGTGTATCACCTTCCGTAGTAATATGGAATCCATAGTAATGCTCAGGTGCATTCCTAACTCTCATGGAATGCCTCAAAGGTACAAACTTTTCAATTGGCTCAACAGGAGTCCTCAGGTTGAGTGCTAGGGTTTGAAGTTCCATCACCACTTGACTCTTGAATTTCTTCAAGGCCAACTTGCCTCCCACTGTTTCCTTGGCTTATGAACTCTCTCTTTCTCAAAAGACAGCCCTCCTAGATACAATGACCACATTTTCACTAGGTCTATAGAAGAGGTAACCAAAGGATTTCTATGGGTAGCCGATGAAAATACACCTCTCACTTCGAGGTTCGAGCATATCATCAGTCTCGCATCTCACGAAAGCCTTGCAGCCCCAAATCTTGATGTGGTCTAGTTTGGGTACTTTACCAGTCCACACCTCATGAGGCGTTTTGGCATCTTCCTTTGTAGGGACCAAATTAAGGATATGGACGACTGTCTCTAAGGCATACCCCCGAAATGAGATTGGTAGAGAAGCTCGACTCATCATGGAACAAACCATATCCAACAAGGTTCGATTACGCCTCTCAGCTACACCATTCAACTGCGGTGTGCTGGGAGGTGTCAATCGTGAGACAATCCCACATTCCCTAAGATAGTCGAGGAACTTTGAACTAAGATACTCACAACCTAGATCGGATCGAAGCATCTTAATGTTCCAGCACAATTGATTCTCGACTTCCTGTTTCAATTCTTTAAACCTTTCAAAAGTCTCTGACTTATGCTTGATTAAGTAGACAAATCCATATCTACTTTAATCATCAGTAAAAGTCAAATAATAACGATTAGCATCCCTTGTGGCATGTTTGAAGGGTCCACACACATCCGTGTGTACGACATCCAACAAACCTTTACCCCTTTCACAAGAACCTGTGAAGGGTGACTTTGTCATTTTTCCAAGTAAGCATGATTTGCAACTATCATCTGACTTTAGGTGAAATGATACTAAGACTCCGTCCTTTTAGAGTTGGCCTATGCGTTTCTTGCTTATATGTCCAAGACGACAATGCCATAATGACGTTTTATCCAAGCTATTATCATTAACAAAATCAATACACAATACATTCTTGATGGGTTTTGAGCATTCTAACCCTTCCTAAGTGTACATGCAACCCTAATAACCTTGGATCTATGTTTTTCTAATAATGATGCAAAATTGTTTTCCAAGGTTATGAACCTATCTAGCATACATGGGGTACAATTGTCTCTGTATAAAAGATAGAACTACATACCTTGTTGTTGAAAGTGTTCCTTGTAACCTTGTGAGCCTAGCACCTCAAGTGTGATGCCTCAAATGCTTCACACAACACCAAATGCAAAGAATAAACTTGAGAGAATACTCTAACACATTTAGTTTATCCAATTGCATGGTGCCATGCTACCCAAATGGACCATGTCGGGTCGGGTCAAGTACTTACCAGAAATAGTTATGTACTTAGACACCTTATCCAACAGTCTCCTACTTGGATAAGTCTAACAACTATAACTGCAATACTTTGCGAACCGATCGGCAATCGTAGCTCTCTCAAGGTCTCTCGGAACTGAGAAGATGTTGATACACCATTTAAGATAAGTGATCATATAATCCTCTGTTCTAGATATCAGCCGGACAATTACGTGGAACAATGTCTTACTTATTGTCCAGCAGTTTGTTTCCCGATTTCCGATTTGTTTGACAAAGAACTTAATTGAACAAAACAACTTAGTTCTGACCGGGCCCGACACATAGGTCAAAACAAAATCATCGAGGGGCCAAAATATCAGCTTCTAATCCAAGAAGGAACAAATAAACTTCGAATCATATGTTTGTTCTACTACTAGTTGAATTATACAAAAAAGCATGTTTTATCACATTGAGTTACCGATGTGTTTTCTTACAATCAATGCATAATCAATTCATAGGCAACAAATCATATCTCTAGGTTTGAAGACTTTTGCCGTCTCACGATCACTCGAGATAAAATTCCATGAAGTGATTCCAGTAAGCGTGGGTTGATTCCAATACTCAGAACTTATGAGCACTCATGATTGTTGTAGCCATGTCCAACACCTTAGACCTCTGCAACCAATCATGACAGTCTTGATTCATAACTACTTCCGACATATGACCGACTGTGGAGGTTCGAATAATATGATATACCAAACATAATTATTCTGGAAGTCAAAACATGCGAAAGAAATATAGTAAACGATTGACAAAAGATAGTAACACCCTACTCATAAATAAACACAACTTTTATTCACCATCAAATGTCAATTACACTTTACAAATTTCGTAATTTATCTAACTACTAAAACTTATATCATCCTTCAGCCCTATGCTCCGAGCATGCTGGTGATGCTTAACCCTACTCAGTCCCTTCGTGAGGGGATCTGCTGGGTTCTCATCCGATGATACCCTCTTTGCCACGAGGATTCCTTCTTCTATGCGATGTCTGATAAAATGATATTTTCTGTCGATGTGTCTGGATCTCCCGTGATCCCTTGGTTCCTTGGCTAAGGCAACATCACTTTCACTATGATAGAAAATTTCCATGGGCTCCTTTATAGTTGGTACTACTCCAAGGTCTCCTATGAAGTTCTTAAGCCATATAGCCTCCTTTGCTGCCCCGCTCGCTTCTATATACTATGATTCACAAGTGGAATAAGCCATTGTATGCTGCTTGGAACTCTTCCAAGTGATTGCTCCTCCGTTTAGGGTGAAGACCCAGCCCGACTGAGAGCAAAAATTATCCCTATCAGTCTGGAAGCCAGCATCACAATACCCTACAACTCTCAAGTCATCACTCCCACCGAGGGTAAGGAACCAGTCCTTAGTCCTCCGTAGGTACTTGAGGATATTCCTTACCGTAGTCCAGTGAGCCTTGCGAGGGTTCCCCTGATACCTGCTAACCATGCTCAAGGCAAAGGCTTCATCAGGTCAAGTACAAGTCATAGCATACATGATCGAGGCTACTGTCGAAGCATAAGGCACTCGACTCATTTCTGCTAGCTCAGCCTCAGTACTAGGGCTTTGTGTCTTACTCAATCTAGCGTTACTCTGGTTGGGTAACTCTCCTCTCTTGGAGTTGTGCATGTTGAATCTCTTCATCACCTTGTCCAAATAGGTACTTTGACTAAATCCAATTAGTCTTTTACTCCGGTCTCTCAAAATCCTTATCCATAGAATATTGGCAGCTTCTCCTAGGTCCTTCATAGAGAAACACTTCCCAAGCCAGGACTTAACTTCCTGCAGAGTTGGGATGTCATTTCCTATGATTAGTATGTCATCCACATACAATACCAAATAGCTAACTATACTCCCACTAGCCTTGACATACACACAACATTCCATCTGTGAGGTGCTTGCTTTAATCCATAAATGGATTCCTTAAGCTTACACACTCTATTAGGGCACTCGTTACTGACAAAACCTTATGGCTGACTCATGTAAACATCTTCAGTCAACTTTCCATTAAGGAAAGCGGTTTTGACATCCATTTGCCATATTTCATACTCATGAAATGCAGCTATGGCTAACATAACCCTAATATACTTAATCTTGGCTACTGGAGAAAAATTCTCATCATAATCCACCCAGGAGTTTGAGAGAAGCCCTTTGCAACCAGTCGTGCCTTATAAGTGTGTACATTACCATCCATGTTGGTCTTCTTTTTGAAGATCCGTTTGCACCCTACAGTCTTACGACCTGGTACATTCTCAACCAAGTTCCACACTTGATTGTCATACATGGATTGTATCTCGTTATCCATAGCCTCTTTCCATTTAACAGACTCAGGGCTTGCCATGGCTTCCGCATAGCTGTTAGGTTCATGAAGTCCTACTAGTGTCTCATCACTAATAAGTGTCTCACCTTCCGTAGTAATATACAAACCATAGTAATGCTCAGGTGCATTCCTAACTCTCGTGGAACGCCTCAGAGGTATAGACTCGTCAATTGGCTCAACAGGAGTTTCCTCCTCAAGTTGAGGGCTAGGGTTTGAAGTTCCTTCACCACTTGACTCTTGAAGTTCTTCAAGGTCAATTTGCCTCCCACTGTCTCCTTGGCTTATAAACTCTCTCTCTCTCTCTCTCGCTCTCTCTCTCTCTCTCGAAATACTCCTCTTCTTGCTACAAAGACGACATTATCACTAGGTCTGTAGAAGAGGTAACCAAAGGATCTTTGTGGGTAGCCAATGAAAATACACCTCTCGCTTCGGGGTTCTAGCTTATCATGAGACTTGTGCCTCACAAAAGCCTCGCAACCCCAAATCTTGATGTGGTCTAGTTTGGGTACTTTACCAGTCCACATCTCGTGAGGAGTTTTGGCAATTTTCTTTGTAGGGACTAGATTAAGGATATGGGCGGCAGTCTCTAAGGCATACCCGCAGAATGAGATTGGTAGTGAAGCTCGACTCATCATGGAACGAACCATATCCAACAAGGTTCGATTTCGTCTCTCAGCCACACCATTCAACTGCGGTGTCCTGGGAGGTGTCAATTTTGAGACAATCCCACATTCCCTAAGATAGTCAAGGAACTCTGAACTAAGATACTCACCACCTTGATCGGATCGAAGCATCTTAATGTTCCTGCCCAATTGATTCTCGACTTCCTGTTTAACTTCCTTAAACCTTTCGAAAGTCTATGACTTATGCTTGATTAAGTAGACATATCCATATCTACTGTAATCATCAGTAAAAGTCAAATAATAACGATTAGCATCCCTTGTGGCATGTTTGAATTGTCCACACACATCCGTGTGTACAAGATCCAACAAACCTTCACCCCTCTCACAAGAACCTGTGAAGGGTGAGTTTGTCATTTTTCCAAGTAAGCATGATTCGCAACTATCATCCTTTTGGAGTTTGCCTATGCATTTCTTGCTTATATGTCAAAGACGACAATGCCATAATGATGCTTTATCCAAGTTATTATTATTATGAGAATCAATACACAAAACATTATTTCCTAAGTTATCAACCACAAATACAGTTTCATACACACCATCACAAGGTAATGCTTTAAAATAAAGAATATTATTAAAGAAAGCATGAATCGAACACAACTTCATTATCAAATGAAAAGGTAAAACCATGTTAATACAATGCATGAAAGGAAACAATATTTCTTGCCATTTCTGGGGAATAACAACATTTATTCAAATCTAAACTAAACCTACTACTTAGCGATAAAGTATACACTCCAATCTTGGTGACAGATGAAGCTTTCCTATTATGACATCCCCATATTTCTCGGCCAGAAAAGACTGATTTAATTTATGTTTTTTAAAATAAAATCAGAGAAATCTTTTTATAAGATATTGCGGAATTGGTCCCCAAACAATATATGATAAAAGTTTATCAAAATCCTTCATTAAGAAGGTATACATTTTCCATATATATATCAAAACCTCAGGATGTCATGTTCCGATACAGATCAAAAGCATAAACAAGACATTATAAGCCTTTCAACAGTTATTTACAACTACTGGCCTATAATCCAAAAATCTCTCGTCATCCTCCAACTATGCTCGGGGTCCACTACCTGTAATCATAAAACTGAGTGTGTCAGGCTTGGGAGCCTGGTGAGCATATAGTGTTTTCAACCCACAATAATAATATACTTATTAGGTTCACCAATCAACAATAACCCTGATTACCCATTCCCGTTGTCCTCACTTTACGTCCCTAAACACCTATCACAAGAACCTAGCCTAAGGATTATCATCGGGATGGACACTACTGCTAAGGGGTTTCCACAACCATACATGTCCTTAAGGCAACCATGAGGGGGATGAAGTACGCCAATGAACATTTAATTCATCAACACCTACAAGTTGCGAACCTGCTAGTGTTCCACTGGACTATCTAGAAAGTCCGTGGTCGTCCTCTACACTTCGCTAGATGACTACAACAACAACAACAACAACAACAACAACATCAACATCGAGGCCTCTCACCATTTTAACACACATCAACTATTTCATCTACCCATGTTCTACCCAACATATTTAGTAGATAAAAAGCATATACAGTTTAAAACTTGTATAAAACATCAATTCAACAGTCACCTCGAACAAACAATTAGCATATTTACACATAAAACGTATTTCAAGGTAAATACTTCATATCTATGTGTAAATTGAAAGTAACTACACACTCACGTATTTTGGTGAAAATCGGGCAACAATTCGTTTCCTAAAACGATCGTTTCTAATAAAACCGGGAGTTTTATTGAGAAACCGGGCTCTGCGAAAGGTCGGGCTTGAAAACCGAAAAGATAAATTTTACAGGCTTCTCGGGCACTTCGTGGGGTATTCCGGGCTTTACAATTGATACCAGGGCTTTGCGGGATGTTAAGATGAAGAAAATATGGAGAGAGGGGCTAAAAATGGCAAAATTCCAAAAGTAATCGGGAACCCTCGCAGGTACCCTTCTATTTATAGGGTCCGAAGTTCTGATCCAATGGCATAGAAGTCTCCTGATCCGACGGCTAAGAATGCTCGCAGAAGGGGTCGCTCGCACATGCCAGGGCTCGCTGGCGGCTTCTAAGTGGACCGCGGCTTGCTGGCGCACCTGCGAGGCTCGGAGCTGGGTGCGAGGTTCGGACAGAAGGCTGGCAGCTTCGGATTGGGCCTCCTCCTCGGTTGAATCAGAAGATGACACGTGGCTTCACATGACTCAGCAGCCTCGGTGACTCAGCAGCTTGATGACTCAGCAGCCAGGTGACTCAGCAGGACACGTGTCACATTCTAAGCGAGGGTGACGTGGCAATTGTGACTATGCGAAATTTCTCGGTTTTCGTGCCAAAACTTCTAAAATCCATAACTTTCGCATACAAGCTCTGTTTTTGACGTTCTTTATATGCACGCGTAGCTAAAATTATGATCTACAACGTCCGTTTAGACTTCGTCGGCTAATTTTGAATTTAAATTTTATATTATTATTTTTAACAGACCAGGACAGGAAATCCGTTAAAAATTCAAAACTTCTTCATCCGACGTCCGTTTTCATTAGACATTTTACCGTTATGCTCCTAATGACGAGATCTTCAATTCTCATTTAGGTTGTGTCGGCTAAAAATCGCTCGATCTAAAATTCGAGTTTTTAGCTGTCTACTGCTACGCTGAAACATCGAAAAATCATAACTTCCTCATACGAAGTCAGATTTGGGCGTTCTTTTTATCGAACTTCTCGGTTTAACGAATACTACGACTTTCGTTTAGATTACTAAGGCTAAAAAGTAGTTTATCAAAAACTCACTTTTTACGACATTCAGCACGGTGCCGGTTTTGTCGCGAAACTTCGACAGGTCATAACTTCTTCGTTATAACTGGGATTTTGGTATTCTTTATATCCCCGAAATCCTTGTTTCAACCACTACAACTTTATGTTAAGATATCGGGCTTATCTCACACTTTAACTTTGATGCTTATTTTTATTCTTAATTAATTAAGCCCTACTAATTAAGCATAAAACACATAATTCACATAATATTCACATAATTCCTTTTCATTTCTTCAAAATGAGTTACAAAGGCTAACCTAGACTATCAACTCAATATAAATGCCTAGGATAGAAACACGAGTGTTACGATTCTCTCCCCCTTAGGATGATTCCGTCCCCGGAATCACATATCACCAAACAACTGCGGGTAGCGACTCATCATGTCACTCTCCGTTTCCCAGGTGAGATTTGGTCCATTCGTATGTTTCCAATGCATAAGAAATAAAACGACCATCTTGCGTCGTAACTTCATAGTGTTACGGTCAACGATTGCCTCAGGTTCTTCGATCAACCTTTTGTTTTCATCCAACTTTCTCAAGTAACACACATGAAAGGTGTTATGAATACCTTCCAGTTCTTCCGGTAACTCTAGCTTGTAAGCTTGATTCCCGATCCTCTGAAGAACTTTAAATGGTCCAATAAACCTTGGACTCAACTTCCGTCGTTTCTCAAATCTTATAAGTCCCTTCCACGACGAGACTTTAAGTAAAACCAAATCTCCAACATCGAACGATATCGGTTGTCTTTTCTTGTCAGCATAACTCTTTTGTCGATCTTGAGTAGCTAACATCCTTTCCCTTATCACTTTCAACTTTTCAGCAGTCTCATGGACTATTTCAGGTCCCATAAACTGCTTTTCCCCAGCTTCCAGCCAACATGATGGCGTTCGACACTTCTCCCCATACAAAGCATGATAAGGTGCCATCTTAATGCTTGAGTTGAAACTATTATTATAGGAGAATTCTACTAAAGCTAAGTGTTCATCCCAGTTACCTTGGAATTCTAGGGTACATGCTCTCAGCATATCCTCCAATGTTTTAATCGTTCGCTCGCTCTGACCACCGGTTTGCGGATGGTAAGCTGTACTCAAACACAACTTGGTACCCAATTCCTCTTGTAGACTCCTCCAAAACCATCAGGTAAAATGTCTGTCACGATTGGACACAATCGTTAACGGAACACCGTGAAGCCTCACAATTTCCTTCACGTAAGAATTCACAAGTTTATCCATAGACCATTTCTCTTTGGCCGCTATGAAATGCGCACTCTTAGTGAAGCGATCAACGACCACCCAAATCATGTCGTGACCGTTCCTTGTTCTGGGTAGTTTACTCACAAAATCCATGGTGACGTCTTCCCATTTACCCATGGGTACGAGTAAAGGTTCTAAACTCCCATACGGTTTCTGATGTTGTGCCTTAACCCTAGCACAAGTTACACACTCGGCCACATACTTAGCAACATCGAGCTTCATCGTTGGCCACCAATAATAAGGTTTTAGATCCCTATACATTTTCGTATTGCCGGGATGAATTGAGTACATGGTCTTGTGAGCTTCTTCCATCAGAAGATCTCTTATTCCGCCCGTCTTAGGTACCCAAATTCTATCTTGAAATACCTTCAACCCTTGGTTGTTTGTACCGAACACTAACGTTTTGCCCAAACGTTCTTCCTTTCGGTCATTTTTCTCTAAAGCTTCCTTTCGAGCTTTCTTTATACTTTCCACAATTGTCGAGACAACTTCAATTCTCAACGCTCTTGGCCTTTTCTTTTCAAGGTTTACCTTCCGACTGAGAGCATCGGCAACAACATTTGCTTTACCAGGGTGGTAAAGTATCTCACAGTCGTAGTCCTTGAGTAACTCTAGCCAGCGTCGTTGCCTCATGTTCAATTGCTTCTGATTAAAGTGATATTGGAGACTCTTATGATCAGTGAAAAGTTTACACTTGGTGCCATAAAGGTAATGCCTCCATATCTTTAAGGCAAATACTACCACTGCCAACTCCATATCATGAGTGGGGTAGTTCTTTTCATGCTCCTTCAATTGCCTCGATGCATACGCGATCACTTTATCCCTTTGGGTCAGAACACAACCTAACCCAACTCTGGATGCATCGCTATAAACTGCAAAGTCATCAACTCCTTCAGGCAATGAAAGAATCGGTGCTTCACACAATCTCTTCTTCAACTTCTCAAAGGCTTCCTTATGCTTCTCATTCCAAGCATAAGTGGCTCCTTTATGGGTCAAAGCTGTTAATGCAGTAGCAATCGAAGAAAAGCCTTGGATAAACCTTCGGTAATATCCAGCTAATCCTAAAAAGCTTCGAATCTCCGTAGGACTTTTTGGTTGTTCCCACTTCATTACAGCTTCAATCTTTGTTGGGTCAACCATTATTCCTTCTTGGTTAACCACATGACCTAAAAATTGGACTTCTTGAATCCAAAATTCACACTTGGAGAACTTTGCATACAACTTCTCCTTTTTCAGGACTTCTAGCACTTCACGCAGATGCTTTTCATGCTCCTGCTTGCTTTTCGAATAAATCAAGATATCATCTATGAATACTATCACGGATTTATCTAAGAATGGTTTACAAACCCTATTCATCAAATCCATGAAAGCTGCTAGGGCATTGGTTAGTCCGAACGACATAACCAAAAATTCATAGTGTCGATATCTCGTTCTAAAAGCAGTCTTTTCGATGTCCTGCTCTCTCACCTTTAGTTGATGGTATCCCGACCTAAGATCGATCTTCGAGAACTAGCTCGAACCCTGCAACTGGTCGAACAAGTCATCGATCCATGGAAATGGGTACTTGTTCTTTATCGTCACTTTGTTCAGCTCTCTGTAATCGATGCACATTCTCATGCTTCCATCTTTCTTCTTTACAAATAACACAGGGGCTCCCCAGGGTGATGAACTAGGTCGAATAAAACCTTTGTCCAATAACTCCTGAAGTTGTGTCATAAGTTCCTTCATTTTGGTTAGCGCTAATCGATAAGGTGCTTTCGCTATCAGCGCCGTTCCTGGTAACAAGTCGATACAAAATTCTACTTGTCGATCAGGGGGAATCCGGGAAGATCTTCGGGAAAGACTTCCGGATAATCACACACCACCGGAATATTCTGCACCTCCTTCTTTTCCATCTTGGCATCGATCACGAACGCTAGATATGATGTACATCCTTTGGCTAAACACATTCTGGCTTTCATTAGGGAAATTATTCCAGAGTTTACTCTGCGTTTGTCTCCGTACACCATGAACGACTCTTTCCCTGGCGGGTTTACTTTTACTATCTTCTTTCTACATAGTATTTCTGCGTCGTTGGCGCTAAGCCAATCCATTCCGAAAACTATGTCGAATCCATTTAACTCGATAGGCAATAATTCCTCTTGGAACTTATTCCCATCCAAGTCAATGAGGATGTTTTTCATACGATGGCTAACAGGTACAAACTTGCCACTAGCAATCTCGACTAATAAGGCATTAACTAGCATATCTACAGTCAAAGCTAGCTTTCTACCAAATTCATGCGATATAAAGGAGTAATTGGCTCCTGAATCAAACAAAATTTGGGCAGGAAATTCATTTACGAGAAAGGTACCTAAAGCAACATCAGCTTCTTTTTTCGCAGCTTCGAGTGTCATCTGAAAGGCTCTCGCCTTCGGCTTTGGTGGTAGATTGGGTTTTGCTGCGTCCTTCTTCTTCGGACAGTCCCTCAAAATATGCCCTTCTTCATTGCACCCAAAACATATGTTCTTATTGAAGGTGAATTCATTGGCATAATGCCCTGGCTTTCCACATTTGTAACAAGTGACTTCTATGCTGCACTTCCCAGTAGGTTTCTTCCTACACTTGTCACACCACTTGGCTTCGCTTTGTGCTCCAAACTTTCTCGAACCAGTCTTCGAGAATTTGTTCTTTTTATTGGAACCTGAAGTTCCTTCAAACTTTCTCTTTTCACCAACTTCAACCTTGCTGGCGGCTCTCCCTTTTATCATATCTTCAACAAACTTGGCAGCCCAGATAGCTGCCTCCAAAGTAAGTGCCTGACGTACTGCCACCACATACTCCCATGGAAGTCCCTTTGCGTACCTGTCTATTTTTGCCAACTCATCTGGGACAGTACGCAAAGCAAACTCCATTTTGTCAGTGAAGCTATTCGTATATTCGTCAACGGTCATACTCCCCTTCTGCAACGTTAGAAATTGGTTTTCTAACTCAGGTACGTTTTGGGCCGAGCAGTGCTTGCGCTTGAAGTGCACTAAGAACTCTGCCCAAGTTAATTGCAGTGGCTCATTAGGGCTTAGGGTTTTCCCCAAAGTGCTCCACCAACGGGCAGCACTACCCCTGAACTGACGTACTCCAAACGTAGTTTGTAACTTGCCTTGCCAATCACAAGTCGTGAAAGCCAACTCCATTTCCGATATCCAGTCCATTACTCCGACAGGATCTTCTTTTCCATTGAAGGTTGATGGCTTGCAAGTCATAAAGTCCTTATACTTGCACCCATTTCTCTCCACTCTACCCTCATGGTTATTCCTCCCAACCACAAGCGGTTCACTATGACCAACCGATCTGCTATTGTTCCCTTCTTCAGATCGATCGTCATTTAGTTCACGTTGTTCAACAGGAACTGAAGGTTCATCCCTGTCGTTCATCAACATTTGCCTCAATTCCTCCCTCTGTTTAGCCAACATGGCCTGAATCATAGTTCGTACTCCAGCCATGGTGATGGGTTCGGGTGCAGCTCCTACTATAGGCACCTGTTCCACCACTGGAGGTTGAGGTTGTTGGTTTCTGTTTGCATTTCCAGCTCCACTCTGAGTTCTTGCCATTACAATCTATATATCGAATAAGGCGAAATTTAGGTCTTTATCCTTGTTAGACATGTCAATTCCCTTATCACTCCGAAACATTTACATGCTAGTTCTAATCTCGTATTCATACGCTTAGAATCCTACACACATAAGGTTTCCAGATCCGGTCGGCAACAGACCATAAATCCGAACAAATAATGGCACACATGGCAAACACATAGCATTTAGCACATAAGGGCATTTTAGGCATCTTCCCTAAAATAAACTAGTGCTCGTGTCTAAAATATGGTAGACACTCATCTCACAATCATCACTTAGCATTCTAAGTTCAAGTCTAGAAATTCTACAATTTCTTAGTTCGCTTAAACTAATGCTCTGATACCAACTGTGACATCCCCATATTTCTTGGCCAGAAAAGACCGATTTAATTTATGCTTTTTAAAATAAAATCAGAGAAATCTTTTTATAAGATATTGCGGAATTGGTCCCCAAACAATATATGATAAAAGTTTATCAAAATCCTTCATTAAGAAGGTATATATTTTCCATATATATATATATATCAAAACCTCGGGATGTCATGTTCCGATGCAGATCAAAAGCATAAACAAGACATTATAAGCCTTTCAACAATTATTTACAACTACTGGCCTATAATCCAAAAATCTCTCGTCAACCTCCGACTATGCTCGGGGTCCACTACTTGTAATCATAAAACTGAGTGGGTCAGGCTTGGGAGCCTGTTGAGCATATAGGGTTTTCAACCCACAATAATAATATACTTATTAAGTTCACCAATCAACAATAACCCTGATTACCCGTTCCTGTTGTCCTCACTTTACGTCCCTAAACACCTATCACAAGGGACCTAGCCTAAGGATTATCATCGGGATGGACACTACTGCTAAGGGTTTTCCACAGCCATACATGTCCTTAAGGCAACCAAGAGGGGGATGAAGTACCCCAATGAACATTTAATTCATCAACACCTACAAGTTGCGAACCTGCTAGTGTTCCACTGGACTATCTAGAAAGTCCGTGGTCGTCGTCTATACTTCGCTAGATGACTACAACAACAACAACAACAACAACAACAACATCAACATCGAGGCCTCTCACCATTTTAACACACATCAACTATTTCATCTACCCATGTTCTACCCAACATATTTAGTAGATAAAAAGCATATACAATTTAAAACTTTTATAAAACATCAATTCAACAGTCACCTCGAACAAACAATTAGCATATTTACACATAAAACGTATTTCAAGGTAAATACTTCATATCTATGTGTAAATTGAAAGTAACTACACACTCACGTATTTTGGTGAAAATCGGGCAACAATTCGTTTCCTAAAACGATCGTTTCTAATAAAACCGGGAGTTTTATTGAGAAACCGGGCTCTGCGAAAGGTCGGGCTTGAAAACCGAAAAGATAAATTTTACAGGCTTCTCGGGCACTTCGTGGGGTATTCCGGGCTTTACAATTGATACCAGGGCTTTGCGGGATGTTAAGATGAAGAAAATATGGAGAGAGTTGCTAAAAATGGCAAAATTCCAAAAGTAATCGGGAACCCTCGCAGGTACCCTTCTATTTATAGGGTCCGAAGTTCTGATCCAATGGCTGAGAAGTCTCCTGATCCGACGGCTAAGAATGCTCGCAGAAGGGGTCGCTCGCACATGCCAGGGCTCGCTGGCGGCTTCTAAGTGGACCGCGGCTTGCTGGCGCACCTGCGAGGCTCGGAGCTGGGTGCGAGGTTCGGACAGAAGGCTGGCAGCTTCGGATTGGGCCTCCTCCTCGGTTGAATCAGAAGATGACACGTGGCTTCACATGACTCAGCAGCCTCGGTGACTCAGCAGCCTGATGACTCAGCAGCCAGGTGACTCAGCAGGACACGTGTCACATTCTAAAATCCATAACTTTCGCATACAAGCTCTGTTTTTGACGTTCTTTATATGCACGCGTAGCTAAAATTATGATCTACAACGTCCGTTTAGACTTCGTCGGCTAATTTTGAATTTAAATTTTATATTATTATTTTTAACAGACCGGGACAGGAAATCCGTTAAAAATTCAAAACTTCTTCATCCGACGTCCGTTTTCATTAGACATTTTACCGTTATGCTCCTAATGACGAGATCTTCAATTCTCGTTTAGGTTGTGTCAGCTAAAAATCGCTCGATCTAAAATTCAAGTTTTTAGCTGTCTACTGCTATGCTGAAACTTCGAAAAATCATAACTTCGTCATACGAAGTCAGATTTGGGCGTTCTTTTTATCGAACTTCTCGGTTTAACGAATACTACGACTTTCGTTTAGATTACTAAGGCTAAAAAGTAGTTTATCAAAAACTCACTTTTTACGACATTCAGCACGGTGCCGGTTTTGTCGCGGAACTTCGACAGGTCATAACTTCTTCGTTATAACTGGGATTTTGGTATTCTTTATATCCCCGAAATCCTTGTTTCAACCACTACAACTTTATGTTAAGATATCGGGCTTATCTCACACTTTAATTTTGATGCTTATTTTTATTCTTAATTAATTAATCCCTACTAATTAAGCATAAAACACATAATTCACATAATATTCACATAATTCCTTTTCATTTCTTCAAAATGAGTTACAAAGGTTAACCTAGACTATCAACTCAATATAAATGCCTAGGCTAGAAACAAGAGTGTTACGATTCTCTCCCCCTTAGGATGATTCCGTCCCCGGAATCACATATCACCAAACAACTGCGGGTAGCGACTCATCATGTCACTCTCCGTTTCCCAGGTGAGATTTGGTCCATTCGTATGTTTCCAACGCATAAGAAATAAAACGACCATCTTGCGTCGTAACTTCATAGTGTTACGGTCAACGATTGCCTCAGGTTCTTCGATCAACCTTTTGTTTTCATCCAACTTTCTCAAGTAACACACATCAAAGGTGTTATGAATACCTTCCAGTTCTTCCGGTAACTCTAGCTTGTAAGCTTGATTCCCGATCCTCTGAAGAACTTTAAATGGTCCAATAAACCTTGGACTCAACTTCCGTCGTTTCTCAAATCTTATAAGTCCCTTCCACGGCGAGACTTTAAGTAAAACCAAATCTCCAACATCGAACGATATCGGTTGTCTTTTCTTGTCAGCATAACTCTGTTGTCGATCTTGAGTAGCTAACATCCTTTCCCTTATCACTTTCAACTTTTCAGCAGTCTCATGGACTATTTCAGGACCCATAAACTGCTTTTCGCCAGCTTCCAACCAACATGATGGCGTTCGACACTTCTCCCCATACAAAGCATGATAAGGTGCCCTTCTATTTATAGGGTCCGAAGTTCTGATCCAATGGCTGAGAAGTCTCCTGATCCGACGGCTAAGAAGGCTCGTAGAGGGGGTGGCTCGCACATGGCTCGCATGGCTCGCACATGGCTCGCACATGCGAGCGCTCGCTGGCGGCTTCTAAGTGGACCGCGGCTTGCTGGCGCACCTGCGAGGCTCGGAGCTAGGCTATGCGAGGCTCGGAGCTGGGTGCGAGGTTCGGACAGAAGGCTGGCAGCTTCGGATTGGGCCTCCTCCTCGGTTGAATCAGAAGATGACACGTGGCTTCGCATGACTCAGCAGCCTCGGTGACTCAGCAGCCTGATGACTCAGCAGCCAGGTGACTCAGCAGGACACGTGTCACATTCTAAGCGAGGGTGACGTGCCAATTGTGACTATGCAAAATTTCTCGGTTTTCGTGCCAAAACTTCTAAATTCCATGACTTTTGCATACGAGCTCCGTTTTTGACGTTCTTTATATGCACGCGTAGCTAAAATTATGATCTACAACTTCCGTTTAGACTTTGTCGGCTAATTTTGAGTTTAAATTTTATATTATTATTTTTAACAGACCGGGACAGGAAATCCGTTAAAAATTCATAACTTCTTCATCCGACGTCCGTTTTCGTCAGACTTTTTACTGTTGTGCTCCTAATGACGAGACCTTCAATTCTTGTTTAGGTTGTGTCGGCTAAAAATTGCTCGATCTAAAATTCGAGTTTTTAGCTGTCTACTGCTATGTTGAAACTTCGAAAAATCATAACTTCCTCATACGAAGTCAGATTGGGGTGTTCTTTTTATCGAACTTCTCAGTTTAACGAATACTACGACTTTCGTTTAGATTACTAAGGCTAAAAAGTAGTTTATCAAAAACTCAAATTTTACGACCTTTAGCACCGTGCCGGTTTTGTCGCGAAACTTCGACAGGTCATAACTTCTTCGTTATAACTCGGATTTTGGTATTCTTTATGTCCACGAAATCCTTGTTTGAACCACTACAACTTTATGTAAAGATATCGAGCTTATCTCACACTTTAATTTTGATGCTTATTTTTATTCTTAATTAATTAAGCCTTAATAATTAAGCATAAAACACATAATTCATATAATATTCACATAATTCCTTTTCATTTCTTCAAAATGAGTTACAAAGGTTAACCTAGACTATCAACTCAATATAAATGCCTAGGTTAGAAACACGAGTGTTACACCTGTTTCCCATGATCAAGTTTATTCTTCCTTGCTCCACATTCTCACTTCTTCTTAGTCCCTGCAAATCAGAACAGACATGAATACCACAACCGGTATCAAGGAACCATGAGTTAGAATGGGGTGAGTTATTAGATAAGATAGTGTAAATACCTACATGGTTGAGTTTGACTTTCCCATCCTTCACATCTTGCTGGTACTTTAGGCAGTTCCGCTTCCAATGTGCCTTTTGATGGCAAGAAAAGCATTCAGCCTCTTTTGGGTCAGAAGAAGGAGCGATGAAACCTTTCTTGGTTCCACTTGAAGAAGAGCCATCAAGGGTCCTAGCCTTGGTACCCTTCGAATAACTTTTTCTCTTCTTCCCTCGTCCTTTCCCGATTGCCAAGACAGGGGCGGAGTTGGTAGGAGTAGGAGTAGTAACAACCGCCCTACCCTTAATACCACTTTCTGCAGTCTTTAAGAGTCCTTGAAGTTTGCTGAGAGTGACCTATTCCTTGTTCATGTGGTATGCCATGTGGAATTGATCATAACATGAAGGTAAGGAGTGCAAAATGATATCTATTGCAAGCTCCTCGGGGAAGTTCATATTAAGCTTCAGCAAACAGTCCACAAATCTTTGCATTTTCTACATGTCGCCCGTGATGGGTTAAACATCCCTCATTCAGGTTGTTATCATGGAGGAGATGATTTCATACCTCTCTTGTCTTACACTTTGATGGCATCTTTCCATCAAATTTTGGTGCATTTCAAAAGGGTAGAAGTCCTCGTAGGACTTTTGGAGGTTGGCTGTCATAGTGGCCATCATGATGCATGACACCTTGGTGGCATCCCTTTCATGTGCCCTAAAGTCAGCGATCTCTTGAGGAGTAGCAACTGTCTCATGAATCTCCTTAAGCTCCTTATCGAGGACATATTCTTTGTCCTCGTAGTGGGTAATCATTCGGATGTTTCTGATCCATTCATTAAAGTTGGATCCATCAAAAGTGACTTTCCCATACCAGTTCATTAGAGAAAAGGAGCCATTAGGATTAGAGCCAGAAGCAGCAGTGTTTGTAGACATCTGAAAAGAATAAAAGTTTAGTTTAGAAATAGAGATAGTCCTTCATAAAACACCCAAATGGAGTATTAAGGCTAGGACCCAATCACAATATATTATACTTAGAAGAGGTATGTCGTAATCTAAGTAATAACATATTTGAAAGGTAGGTGAATTTCGATTCACCAATTTCCACCAAAGACGAAATATTAAAAAATATTTAATTTCGTTCTTAGAAACTCCTAGATTCTTTTGAGATTCAATGAACTTTTCAAAGGCATGTTTCAATCTCAAGTGTGCCCTCCATCTTTTGTGACTGGGATGCTGAGGATCACAAAATGAGGTGTGAAGTAACCATGCAAATTACTTGGTACCCTTAATGTATTACCCCTCAATCGATGTGTCGGTTAACCACACATGCTCCATCTATACTATGATAAACATTAAGTCACCCTTTACCTACCTTGTTAAGTTCAAGTTAGTGTGCCGGTTAACCACACACGCTCCACTAACGACTTAGAAAAAGTGTATAGTGTAATTTCATGGATTAGCACCTTACTCACATTTTTCTTAAAGTAACTAAGATTGGGAATTTAATAAAACATTTAGTTACTTTATAATTATCATTATACTTTTAATGAGAATTTAGAAGTCCTTGTCCTACCCGTTCGGCTAACAACCCTTCACCAATCAAGCAAGCGGTAGGTGAGAGTGGACACCCATTAAGTTGCCATTTTATAGGCAACAACCTTATACCCACCTTATAGACTGGCTTCGTGAATGAGGTGAACTAGAGACAAGACGACTTTTATCTTATACATATATATATATATATATATATATATATATATATGTATGTATATATATATATATATATATATTATTAACTTATAATATTATAAGTATAAGGGTTGAATTTTAACTTTTAAAATTCCAAGGGTTGCAACTAAAGTTTTAATATGACTTTACTTGTTCCAAAACTTGAGGGCAATTTTTGTAAACTTTCAAAACTTTTCATTTCTTGTAACTTATGAGTTAATAGAGTATTAAAAATGAAGACTCTTCATTTTTATAACCTATGTGTTATTTTAATGGTTTTAAAAACAAAGTGACTTTTGGTTTTCCATAAATTGTGGACAAGTTATGGACTCCATTAAAACACATAATGATCATGAATTAATCTACGACATAGGTTACAAATAATTCCTATGATCATCTAAACATCATAAGATCAAGAACATGAATATGAACACTTTTATGAATCAAAAATTACACTTAAAAACTTGTAATTTTGATAATTTGTCATTGCAAATGGATTAGCATGAACATTACACCAACTAAAACAAGTTTTAAAACACCAAAATAGTTAGGGTAATGTTCCTAGTCCATTTCCAGCAACAAAAATCAAAATTCTGAAAACTGCAGCATCTACTCGTCGAGTGCAAGAACAGACTCGATGAGTAGCTTGCATTTGGTCATGGACTCGTCGAGTTCCCCGATGGACTAGGCGAGTTCATACGGGCAGAAAGTAGAAAACTCGATTTTTCAACCAGTTTGCACAAAAATCAAACAAGCAAGCCTAGGCTCTTACACCACTGATGGGTTTTGAGCATTCTAACACTTCCTAAGTGTACATGCAACCCTAATAACCTTGAATCTATGTTTGTCTAACAATCATGCAAAGTTGTTCTCCAAGGTTATGAACCTATCTAGCATACATGGGGTAAAATTTTCTTTGTATAAAAGATAGAACTCCATACCTTGTTGTTGAAAGTGTTCCTTGAAACCTTGTGTGCCTAGCACCTCAAGTGTGATGCGTCAAATGCTTCACACAACACCAAATGCAAAGAGTAAACTTGAGAGAATACTCTAACACATGCAAAATCGGCCAAGCCCTCTTGTTTCTTAGTGTAGCAGATTTTGGGGAGAGTTACATTGCTTATATAATGTGTTGCATTAGGTAAACCCTAATGTAACATGACTCTTCATTTCTTGATCCATGGGTTAACTCAATGGAGCATCCATGGAGCATCCTATCAGTGGAACCCAAATTGATAATCCATGGAGCCTCTTAGCCCACTATATAAGATATAGAAGATTTACATAATATACCCATATATTTAATTAGTTATCTTTTGATCACTTAATTAAGTCTAAATTAATTCTTGATCAAAACTAATTAAATAATATTATTAATAAATTAGAACTTATAATATATTAATAAACCATATGTGTTATTTCTATCATTTAGTTTATCCAATTGCATGGTGCCATGCAACCCAAATGGACCATAATGGGTCGGGTCAAGTACTTACCAGAAATAGTTATGGACTTAGACACCTTATTCAACAATTATTTCCTAAGTTATCTACAACAGATACAGTTTCATACACACCATCACAAGGTAATGCTTTAAAATAAAGAACATTATTAAAGAAAGCATTAATCGAGCCAACTTCATTATCAAATGAAAAGGTAAAACCTTGTTTATACAATGCATGAAAGGAAATAATGTTTCTTGCTATTTTTGGTGAGTAACAACATTTATTCAAATCTAAACTAAACCCACTACTTAGCGATAAAATATAAACTCCAAACTTGGAGATAGGTGAAGCTTTCCTATTCCCCATGATCAAGTTTATTCTTCCATGCTCCACATTCTCACTTCTTCTTAGTCCTTGCAAATCAGAACATATATGAATACCACAACCGGTATTAAGGACCCAAGAGTTAGAATATGGTGATTTATTAGATAAGATAGTGTAAATACCTGCATGGTTGGGTTTAACTTTCCCATCCTTCACATCTTGCTGGTACTTTGGGCAGTTCCGCTTCCAGTGCGACTTTTCATGACAATAGAAACATTCAGCTTCTTTTGGGTCAGAAGAAGGAGCGACAAAACCTTTCTTGGTTCCACTTGAAGAAGAGCGATTAAGGGTCCTAAACTTGGTACCCTTCGAAGACCTCTTCCTCTTCCTCCCTCTATCTTTCACGATTTCCAAACCAAGGGCGGAGTTTGTAGTACGAGTGTTAACAATCGACTTACCCTTAAGACATTTTTCTGCGGTCTTTAGGAGTCCCTGAAGTTTGTTGAGTGTGACTTATTCCTTATTCATGATGGGTTTTGAGCATTATAACACTTCCTAAGTGTACATGCAACCCTAATAAACCTTGGATATATGTTTGACTAAGATACACACAAATAATTATTTTCCAAGGTTCTTATCCTATCTAGCATGGCATGGGGAACTTCAATCAAATAAAGCTAGTAGAATTACTTGCCTTGTAGTTGTAGTTGATTGCTTGCAGTTCTAGAGCCTAGCACCAATAGTGTGGATGCCTCAAACGGATATCACAAATCACCACAAACTTTGGAACCTTGAGAGAATAGTCACCACTATCTTGAAATCGGCCCTCTACTTTTCTCACCACAACTAGTGTGATTTCAAGAACCAAAGCCTCCTTTGTATAGTGTAGTGGCTTAGGGTTACATCCATGTAAACCCTAATACCCATGTCTCTTCATTTCCATGAGATCCATGGGTTAAAGCTCCATGGGGTATCCATGGACTTTCCAAGCAAGCTTAGCCCATTTCAAATAAGCGTTAGCCCACACTATATCAATATAAGAGCCCATATTTAATTAGTAATACTTTTAATCTCTAAAG
The DNA here is from genome assembly GCF_002870075.4 of Lactuca sativa. Taxonomy (NCBI): domain Eukaryota; kingdom Viridiplantae; phylum Streptophyta; class Magnoliopsida; order Asterales; family Asteraceae; genus Lactuca; species Lactuca sativa. The sequence continues at coordinate 195,431,782 of NC_056627.2, forward strand.
TAATCCTAGATTAATTATAGATCAATACTAATTAAATAATATGATCTTATATTAATATATTAGAAGTTATAATATATTAATAAATCATAACTTATAGTATTCTCAAAAGATTATCCATAAATTTTTCGGGTGAAGTGCAACCCAAATGGACCATGCCGGGTCGGGTCAAGTACATACCAAATATAGTTATGGACTTAGACATTATATCCAACATTCTCCCACTTGGATAAGTCTAATAACTATAGTTGTAAGTATGACTTCAGGAACCGATCAACAATCATAGCTCTTTAAACTCTGTTGAACTAGAACGTGCCATTTTAGATAAGTGGTCATATAATCCTCTGTTCTAGATATCAGCTGAACAAATAAATGGAACATGGTCTTGCTTATTGTCCATCATTTGTTTCCCAATTTCCGATTTGTTTGACATAGAACTTAACTGAACACATCAACTTAGTTCTGATCGGGCCAGGTACATAGGCCAAAACAAAATCATCGAGGGGACAAGACATCCTTTCTATTCCAAGAAGGAACAGATAAACATTGACTCATATGTTTGTTCTACCAGTCATTGAATTTTACACAAAAGCATGTTTTATAACATCGAGTTACCAACGCATTTTCATACAATCAATACATAACCAACTCGTAAGTAAAAAATCATATCTCTAGGTTTGAAGACTTATATGATATTACCGTCTCACGGTCACTCGAGATAAATTCCATGAAGTGATACCAGTATATTTAATTAGTTATCTTTTGATCACTTAATTAAGTCTAAATTAATTCTTGATCAAAACTAATTAAATAATATTATTAATAAATTAGAACTTATAATATATTAATAAACCATATGTGTTATTTCTATCATTTAGTTTATCCAATTGCATGGTGCCATGCAACCCAAATGGACCATACTGGGTCGGGTCAAGTACTTACCAGAAATAGTTATGGACTTAGACACCTTATTCAACAATTATTTCCTAAGTTATCTACAACAGATACAGTTTCATACACACCATCACAAGGTAATGCTTTAAAATAAAGAACATTATTAAAGAAAGCATTAATCGAGCCAACTTCATTATCAAATGAAAAGGTAAAACCTTGTTTATACAATGCATGAAAGGAAATAATGTTTCTTGCTATTTTTGGTGAGTAACAACATTTATTCAAATCTAAACTAAACCCACTACTTAGCGATAAAATATAAACTCCAAACTTGGAGATAGGTGAAGCTTTCCTATTCCCCATGATCAAGTTTATTCTTCCATGCTCCACATTCTCACTTCTTCTTAGTCCTTGCAAATCAGAACATATATGAATACCACAACCGGTATTAAGGACCCAAGAGTTAGAATATGGTGATTTATTAGATAAGATAGTGTAAATACCTGCATGGTTGGGTTTAACTTTCCCATCCTTCACATCTTGCTGGTACTTTGGGCAGTTCCGCTTCCAGTGCGACTTTTCATGACAATAGAAACATTCAGCTTCTTTTGGGTCAGAAGAAGGAGCGACGAAACCTTTCTTGGTTCCACTTGAAGAAGAGCGATTAAGGGTCCTAAACTTGGTACCCTTCGAAGACCTCTTCCTCTTCCTCCCTCTATCTTTCACGATTTCCAAACCAAGGGCGGAGTTTGTAGTACGAGTGTTAACAATCGACATACCCTTAAGACATGTTTCTGTGGTCTTTAAGAGTCCCTGAAGTTTGTTGAGTGTGACTTATTCCTTATTCATGATGGGTTTTGAGCATTACAACACTTCCTAAGTGTACATGCAACCCTAATAAACCTTGGATATATGTTTGACTAAGATACACACAAATAATTATTTTCCAAGGTTCTTATCCTATCTAGCATGGCATGGGGAACTTCAATCAAATAAAGCTAGTAGAATTACTTGCCTTGTAGTTGTAGTTGATTGCTTGCAGTTCTAGAGCCTAGCACCAATAGTGTGGATGCCTCAAACGGATATCACAAATCACCACAAACTTTGGAACCTTGAGAGAATAGTCACCACTATCTTGAAATCGGCCCTCTACTTTTCTCACCACAACTAGTGTGATTTCAAGAACCAAAGCCTCCTTTGTATAGTGTAGTGGCTTAGGGTTACATCCATGTAAACCCTAATACCCATGTCTCTTCATTTCCATGAGATCCATGGGTTAAAGATCCATGGGGTATCCATGGACTTTCCAAGCAAGCTTAGCCCATTTCAAATAAGCGTTAGCCCACACTATATCAATATAAGAGCCCATATTTAATTAGTAATACTTTTAATCTCTAAAGTAATCCTAGATTAATTATAGATCAATACTAATTAAATAATATGATCTTATATTAATATATTAGAAGTTATAATATATTAATAAATCATAACTTATAGTATTCTCAAAAGATTATCCATAAATTTTTCGGGTGAAGTGCAACCCAAATGGACCATGCCGGGTCGGGTCAAGTACATACCAAATATAGTTATGGACTTAGACATTATATCCAACATTCTCCCACTTGGATAAGTCTAATAACTATAGTTGTAAGTATGACTTCAGGAACCGATCAACAATCATAGCTCTTTAAACTCTGTTGAACTAGAACGTGCCATTTTAGATAAGTGGTCATATAATCCTCTGTTCTAGATATCAGCTGAACAAATAAATGGAACATGGTCTTGCTTATTGTCCATCATTTGTTTCCCAATTTCCGATTTGTTTGACATAGAACTTAACTGAACACATCAACTTAGTTCTGATCGGGCCAGGTACATAGGCCAAAACAAAATCATCGAGGGGACAAGACATCCTTTCTATTCCAAGAAGGAACAGATAAACATTGACTCATATGTTTGTTCTACCAGTCATTGAATTTTACACAAAAGCATGTTTTATAACATCGAGTTACCAACGCATTTTCATACAATCAATACATAACCAACTCGTAAGTAAAAAATCATATCTCTAGGTTTGAAGACTTATATGATATTACCGTCTCACGGTCACTCGAGATAAATTCCATGAAGTGATACCAGTAAGCGTGGGTTGAGTCAAATGCTTAGAACTTATGAGCATTCATGATTGTTGTAGCCATGTCCAACAGCTTAGACATCTGCAAACCAATCATGACAGTCTTGATTCATACCTACTTCCGATATATGACCGACTGTGGAGGTTCGAATAATATGATATACGAAACATAATTATTCTAGAAGTCAAAACATGCAAAAGAAATATAGTAAACGATCGACAAGAGATAGAAACACTTTACTCATAAATAAAACACCTTTTATTCATCATCTGGTGTCAATTACACTTTACAAATTTCGAGGTTATCTAACTACTAAATCTAATATCATCCTTCAGCCCTATGCTCCGAGCATGCTGGTGATGCTTAACTCGAGTTAGTCCCTTCGTAAGGGGATATGCTGGATTCTCATCCGAGGATACCCTCTTTGCCATGAAGATGCCTTCTTCTATTTGATGTCTAATGAAGTGATATTTTCTGTCAATGTATATGGATCTCCCATGATCTATTGGTTCCTTGGCTAAGGCAACCGCACTATTGTTGTTACAGAAAGTCTCCATTGCCTCCTTTATAGCTGGTACAACTCCAAGGTCTCTGATGAAGTTCTTTAGCCATATAGCATCCTTTGCTTCCTCGCTTGCTGCTATATACTCTAATTCACAAGTGGAATCAACCACTGTCTCCTGCTTGGAACTTTTCCAAGTAATTGCCCCTCCGTTTAGGGTAAAGACCCAGCCTTGACTGAGATCGAAAATTATCCCTGTCAGTCTGAAAGCTAGCATCACTTTACCCTACAACTCTCAAGTCATCACTCCCACAAAGGGTAAGGACCCAGTCCTTAGTCCTTTGTAGGTACTTGAGGATATTCTTTACTGCAGTCCAGTGTGCCTGGCCAGGGTTCCCCTGATACCTGTTAACCATGCTCAAAGAAAAGGCTACATCAGGTCGACTACACGTCATAGCATACATGATCGATCCTACAGCTGAAGCATAAGGTATTCGACTGATTTATGCTATCTCAGCCTTAGTACTAGGGCATTGTGTCTTACTCAATCTGGCGTTACTCTGGATGAGTAACTCACCCTTCTTGGAGTTATGCATGTTAAATCTTTTCAATACTTTGTCCACATAGGTGATTTGACTAAGTCCAATTAGTCTTTTACTCCTGCTTCTCAATATCCTTATCCCTAGAATATAGGCAGCTTCACCAAGGTCCTTCATAGCGTAACACTTCCCAAGCCAGGACTTTACTTCCTGCAGGGTTGGGATGTCATTTCCTATGAGTAGTATGTCATCCACATACAGTACCAAAAAGCTGACTATGATCCCGCTAGCCTTGATATAGACACAAGATTCATCTTCACTCCTTGAAAAGCCAAATTCTTTGACTTTCTCATCAAATCAAAGATTCCATCTGCGAGGTGCTTGTTTCCATCCATAAATGGATTTCTCAAGTCTACACACTCTATTGGGGTACTCTGTACTGACAAAAGCCTCTGGCTGAACCATGTAAACATCTTCAACCAACTTTCCATTAAGGAAAGCGGTTTTGACATCCATTTGCCATATTTCATTGTAATGAAATGCAGCAATGGCTAACATAACCCTAATAGACTTAATCTTGGCCACTGGTGAAAAGGTCTCATCATAATCAACTCCCGGAGTTTAAGAATAACCCTTTGAAACCAGTTGCTTCGAGGTTCGAGCTTATCGCGATTCTTGCGTCTCACGAAAGCCTCGTAGCCCCAAATCTTGATGTGGTCTAGATTGGGAACTTTTCCAGTCGACATCTCGTGAGGGGTTTTGGCAACCTTCTTTGTAGGGTCTAGATTAAGGATATGGGCAGCAGTCTCTAAGGCATACCCCCAAAATGAGATTGGTAGCAAAGCTCAACTCATCATGGAACAAACCATGTTGAACAAGGTCTAATTGCGCCTCTAGGTCAAACACTTCATTTGGAAGTCAAATTCATTTCCACCATCTTTTAGCAAAATAAAAAACCGTTTTAATATTCCGAGTTTTCACACTTAACGATCAAGGCTTAGAAAGCAACCACTAAAGCCCTAACACCAAACATGATGCCATAAACCTCATAAGATGGAGTTTTTGGGCGGTAAACTCACCCTATATAAGGGTTGAGTGAACCTCACTTACACTCTTTCCACTCTCTGTCCACCCACTCTCTTCAAGACTGGATTTCTCCTAAGAATCTTCAAGTTTTCGTCCCCAAACTGTAAGTTCTCTTACCCTAGGTTGTGTTAAAGCTTATTACATGTCTATATACCATTAAAATCATCCAAAAATAGCATGAACAATGTGGTTACGGCCCAAGAACTTCTTAGGCTGTAAACCCTTAAAAAGGGTGCCAAAATGCAGCTAACTCCTTCCTTGTGCTTAGAGACTAGCTTAGATCATACCCTTAAATTGTTATGGACCTTAAACATTAGGTTTTGGAGGGTTGAATGAGAGTTTACGACCCAGGATCTTCTTAGGCCGTAAACTCCCTCAAATGGTGCAAAATGTGCCCTAATCACCTCACCTAGCCTTGGACATTAACCTAGAATTATACCTCAACGAGTTAGGGACTTGAATCAAGGATTTGGCACTTCATGCCATGAGATTACGGCCGTAAACTCATGGGGAAGTGGTCGCCAAGCCGTAAACTCCACACAAGACCATTTTTGGACCTTAAACTCACCCAATCTCTTGTTTAGGCCTTGGAGCACTTAACCACTTAAGTTATAGTAGTTTTAAGACTTGTTTGGAGACCCAATTGAGAGTTTACGGCCACGAGTAAAATCCCCTGGGCCGTAAACTCCAACAAGCATGGTCATTTGACCATACACTTCCATATAAAGCCATACACTCCTTTATTGCAACCCAATAGCCTCCTAACACTTGACCAAAGTGTTTTTCCACGGAGTAGGATGTTCATACGTGTTTAATTAGTGTTATGATCACTAACTCTATGTAAACATATGTCTTCATATGATACTAGGGTCATTAAGTGTGTACAAGTCTTCACTTGACACCTAGCACTCAACCGACACTTCCATCCGATCCACCCGCTACAGGTGAGTTCATACCCCTAAAACAACCTTTTAAATGATTTTAACTATTTTTATGGGGGGAGTACAAGTTCAACTATACAGTTATTAGACAAATCACATGTGATTAATAACTATAGAGCAAATGGATTATTACATGTTAAACTACTTCATTCAACAAAAGGTTTTCCAGTCTCGTTTTCAAATGTTGTTAAAGTATGAATTTCTCCTTTAGATTATCAAAAGTATCTCCAAAGATTTTCCAAAGGTTTTTCAAAGGTTTTCCAAAGGTTTTCAAAGCATGTTTTATGAAATAACATCAAGTCGAAAATTCTTATTTGTAAAGATTTTCCGAAGGTTTTTACCAAAGTTTTCTTCTATGCTTTTATTTCGTTAAATGCATGCCTATATTTGTATAGTTATATAAATTATTTTTAAAGGACTTAGAACGACTAGTGCACCCTATTTCCTTTTCCGCGTTGGGATGTGGTCTGGTGGGTATCGGTTATCTGTCCGAAGGTCATTTAAATATTAGTTATTTATCATGTATATATGTATAGACATAAAGGTTTCCATCAACCAGTTAATTTCCCTTGGGCAGCAAGGGAATCCTGTCATTTATCATTCATATACCTGAAACATTAGTAACTACTATAGGAATAGTTAGGAGATTCTATCTCTCTCCCTATCTCTCTCTCTCTATCTCTCTTTACCTCTCTAGTACGAAGATCTACTCAGGCGTCAGTTCACTTGCGAGTCTATACTATTACTATAATACTTTAGAATGTGACACCCAATTCCCTCTATGACGCTTCATCACGCCATCGCCATGTAACTAGAGTCTCCTTGAGGGAGACCGAACATCAAGTGTATAGGTCTATACAGGACTGACACTCCCACATCCTGACTGCTAGCTACAATCTACATCGATAAGGCCCATGGGTCACATAATGCCACTAACTCTACACGTGATCTGGAGGGTCATCGGATACTCTATCGTGGATTAACATGGTTACATACGAGTTCACATTCGCCCCTTGTTTTAGACTTTGCTAGCTGTATCGTTCATTCGATACTATCTGGAGTTTGTATTTCCTTGTTTTAGACTTTGCTAGCTGTATCGTTCATTCGATACTGTCTAGAGTCTGTATTTCCTTGTTTTAGACTTTGCTAGTTGTATCATTCATTCGATACTGTCTGGAGTCTGTATTTCCTTGTTTTAGACTTAGCTAGCTGTATCATCCATTCGATACTGTCTGGAGTCTGTATGTCCTTGTTTTAGACTTTGCTAGCTGTATCGTTCATTCGATACTGACTGGAGTCTGTGCTTCCTGGTGTTAGACTGAGCCAGACATATCATTCATTCAATACTCTCCTGGAGGCTATGTTTTCATTTGCTTTAGTCAGCAATATTACTGCTGAGGTATATCTTATTTTCCCTTAGTATTTATACTTGTGATTTTCTCACAATTACTTTAAAGTCATAACTGTATTTTGGTAATGATAGTATTTCGGGGAAATTACTCCTTAAAACATAAATCAGTCGAGTCTCGGTAGAAGACTGCTTTTATTTAGAAAATATAGGATTTTCTGGAAAGAACGCTAATACACCGTAGATTTTAGACTACTATCTTTCATAAATTTATTTTGAATAAAAATGTGTATTTATACAAATGACACTAAATACTTATGAACTCACCAGAATTATAAAAATGTTGATACTCGCTTTCAAAATAACTTGTATTCTCAGGTCATCGATAGACAGGTACATCCCGGGAGCTTTTGCGAAGCCAGCCTAGAACCGAGCTGCATCTATGTTATGTTCAGTATTTACTTTGATATTGCTATGAAATGTAACCTATGTAAAATTAATACTATTAATGCAATGGTTGTTGTACTTTGATTACTATACTACATATGTTGTGATACTTGACATGACGTCCTCCACCAACGTTTCCGCCTTTCCGGTTATGGGTGTGACAGATTCGTATCAGAGCATTGTTTATAGTGAGCTCAGTATATCAATTCGTAAAAGATATACAGCCTTTAAATGCATTGGGATAAAACACTCTGACCAAGAATTATACTATAAAACGTAACCATATTTTACCAAAGTATAAGAACATCTAGAATCTAAACACTCGAACAAAGTATCGCAAGAAGAACAAAGTAAAAGTATTTGGATGTTGACCATTACCGTCAAACCTGGGCAGTTATGTAATAGTAAGCTGGAATAAATGTAACCTGATCAACTACATTTATTCGAGATGCGACCAACATGTGCTTGGGAGTGATAGTGGTGTTGCAACGAATCTGAAACTTACCAAATAGGAATGCTAGAGCCAAACATAAAGTTTAAAATACTATGGGAGTATTTTGTAATACTAAAAGACTCAAATTAATCCCAGAATCATATTCATCACTTAAGAATCAAGCAAGTAATTAAAAATACCATAGGTGTATTTTAGGATCCGTAGATAACCTTCTGTGAATAATTAAAAAGATCCTTATTGATATACCTATGATTACAGAGGGTATGCTTCCAAGGTTATATATATAATAAGGATCCCATAGACTAAGAATGTGTCGTTTCCCTCTACTTCCTTTTCCTCGTTGGGATGTGGATATAGAGTAGTATCACATATTCGTAGGCCTATCGGATCTAAATTATATATGATTTGTGTACGCTATGTAATTGTAGTAGGAATCAATATGGATCACCTAGTGAAATGTTTCAATAATCTCTTAGGATTCTTTAGACATTTCCATTCTCGCACGAACCTTGTAGAAAACCTTATCCACTTCAGTGTTCGATTGAAAAGTTGATTCAGACCCAGAAGAAGTTCATTGAGAAGATTTCCAGTTCGGAAAAATTAAACTAGGACGAGACTACCGAAACCACCAAGTGCTTATACCTTTTAGGGACATCGGTAGGAAATTCGCCTAAACTTCTGAGATTTCCAGTCATCCATCATGAAGCAATGACACTCATAGTCGGAATCGGAAGTAAGACGGAGTTGAAATTCAATATGTCTACACGAGAAGAGAACCCTAGGTAACTACCCGATGAAAACCAACGCCTGTCCCAATCAGGGATAAGAGGTAGACAAAGGGAGCCAACACATGGAACCCGAGAATTGTATTTTCCTCGTTATCGTCGTGCTAATACAACCATAAAATAATACAATTTAGTGAGTCGGTGATTACACTGCTCACACTATGTGTTAGGAAGACTGCCTTTTCCCGTCACAAGTAATACGATTAGATCGAATCCCAAAACCTCGATTTAGAGTGTTTAGCCATAAGTCTTCATGAGCTTTTCTTCTATGACCTTCGTTCCGAACAGTCCTCAAATCTTTCCAAAATCGGAGAGCGAATCTCTCCAGTATAAAGATAAATTAATAGGAACGACCCCCATCTTATGGATTTCCGATACTCTTACCCTTACCTCGATACCCGGACTGCATCATAGGGATGTAGGTCAAACCTTTGAGAACATACTTCTACTTCATAGGTGAACGATTGAAATACATCTAGGTCCAAAGATAGCCTTTACTAGGAATTCTAGTTCAATTATGAAGGGTTAGTAAGAAGGTTATTAGTATGATTTCCTCGCTCATACATTCCCAAGTTATATATAATGAAGACCTGGTAGACAGTAGAATGTGAGGTTGCCGACTTAGTTTCTTTTCCTCGTCGGGGTGTGAAACTAAAGTAGAATCACACATTTTACTATCCGTTCAGTCTTGATTATATCGTAACGAGTATAAGCTAAGTTCTCATGTATAATAACTCGTCTCTTAGTCAGAATCATATAATCTAGGGCCAACCTTGGTCACTCACGAACCCCTTGTCTTTCGTGTTACAGAATCATGTCGTCATCCGGAAATAGTCAGCCAAACAATGAAGCGCCTATCCTTCATATCAATGTTGCCACCTTCCAAGTCGGGTTAACAGCTGCCGTGGCAGCTGTCCTTGCAAACCTCAACGCTAGCAATGCAATCACGACTGGCAAAGGAATTGAAAATTGCGATCGTTGTATCGATCCAGGAAGCCAACGAATGGCAACGGTCACGGACATGCAAAGTTGTAAAACCGAGAGGAGGAAACAAAAACGCCGAGCTCGAAAGGAGCGCCAACGACTCCAAAGACTTGCCGCGCAACAGCAGGAAGCGGCAACCCCTGCCCCTTCAGCACTGGCACGACCCATTTCACAAGTCCCTGGCATCGGGACCAACCCTACACACAAAGGTGGTGATAAAGTCGGACACTTTAAAAGGAAGTTTTCAAAGTGGAGGAACGAGGAAGGCACCCGTGTCCACATAACTCTGACTAAACACCTATCTCCCACCACCAATACTAGTACGAACCAGACATGTCACCAATACGGCGAGATGGGACACCTCAAAAAGGACTGTCCAATAATAAAGAACTCCGAGGCAGACAGGAAGATACTAAGGATTACTGTTGCAGGAGAAACTACTCCAGACCCTTGTTAAAGTATTTAAAGCGTTTGTTGTATCAGACTCGTAAACTGTTTAAAACAAGTGCAACTAGAGTGTTATCTCTTGTGATATCCCGTCAGTAAAGGGACCCTCGTACTGCATATACTTGCCTTTGTAGTATACCTAGTTCACAGCATTAATCTTGTAGTAAATCAAGTATTGTAACTCTATTAAAAGTTGCACTGTTGTGGATTTAGGGTAGAGTCGCTTAGTCAACAGTCCATTCCACCTTAATTAAACATGACTAGTGTACACTAGGCGATTATAGAGATGCCTCATGGGGAAATCCATTCATGAAAAGTACATTATTCCGAAACCTCAGGATCCTCTATAGTTCTGCATCGACTCTATAGGTCCAAGTATCCACGAAAGTGATACACTGGACGACACCCGAGACGGAAAGAACTTGTGTGCCCGTTCAGCACATGGCCCTATCGACCCTCATTCTATATCATATCGATGTATGCCAACTTCGACGCCTCTATCAATCATGGTTCGATGTAGTACAACCATGTGTAAATTCCTAGTGTTGTGTAAAAAGAACTTTCACCATAACCATTTCAGCAAACATAAGTTCTTCCTAACTTAATAACGAAACCTATTGCAATTCTTCGGTCGTCTCTCTTATCTAAAACCTTCCGAAATACCCAGGACAAGGGTATCGCGCGTTGTTAACTAACCTCTCCTTAGGAAAAATAGAACTCGAAGCGAAAGACACTACAGGTATTCCAGAAGATGATAACCACCCGAAACCTACTCCGAAGATCCCCCAGAAAGACCCTTAGCACCTCACAATCAGATTCGAGAATCAAGAAAAGAAACTCAGGGGATTAACTTACTACTACTAAGTACATGCATTATAGTGGTATATAATTTAGATCAATACGATATAAGATTTGTGCTTCCACCCTATTACCTGTTCCTCCTTGGGTTGTGGGTCCGGGGTGGGGCCACACAACTGAACGTCCTGTCGATCACAATTATATACGGCTTGCATACACCAAGTATTAGTGATTAAGCTAACTATGAGCTCTACCACGAACCTTGTAATAAAATCCTTCATCCTATCACATAGAATAGGAGTTGGATTCAAGAGAACCACTACAGGTTGAGTTACTGAAATGACCACAAATTCGAAATTTTTCGTCATCCCGGTTAAGCCATCCTAGTAGCTAACACCCTCAGTTAGAAAAATAACTCAAGACGTAAGAGTCAAAATCATTGACTACGACCATCCATTCATGCTTAACCCCACGAATTAAGCATCTTAGTCGTAAGCCCAGAAACCTGAAAGCTATGACAGGTTAAACTCCGAGAAGAGTGGATGAGGAAATAGAAGTCCGAGTGACGAAACTCTATACTCTCTAGATTCGATTTAGAACGAAGAAACTCACAAACATAGGGAGAGTAATTGCAAGGGATACACGTGCTACTCAGGCACTTCGTCCACCCCGTTACTAACGAGTAGTGCCTAGGACACTCCGCCTCCTCACATGATAGAAGTGACCGTCGCCCTGTAGACGATAGACTGCAATCTCCAAAGTGAATACTAGAATGCCAAGAACCACATGATAACCCTCGCAAGCAAGAATAATTGAATAAAGTAAAAAAAAAAGGGTATGTTTTGTTAAGCCTTATAACCCCAATCATGGAGAGATTATAGACTCGACACCAGTCTAGGTGTTAGTCGATGGATTATACAAGAACACGCGCTTTCTTCAACTGGAATGAACCGACACATTAGAGAATAAGGCATGTCTTAGAGATTCATTGGACTACTAGGTGTTCCAAGAATACTATCTCACATAGAAATAGTAAGACCACCTCCCGAGGTAGTCAAACACTTCCGAAAATCTCTAAGGGCTGAGTTAGCCCTGATCACAGATTGCTATTCATGAAACAGCAAAGCGAGTAAGAGCATGATTCTTTCCCGTTAGGAATCATATTGTGAAAGCGTCAACTAGACGATGATGAAAACTTTAAAAACTTTCGAATCAATCGTCTGGTAAAACCCTATCTCACCGACCCTGAGAGTTTCCGTTAGAAACATCTCAAGAATCAGAAGTGCAGGTTCATTTTGCACTAGGTTGAGATAGACGCCCTACAGCGAATACATATCCAATTCATCCGATGAATAGGAAAACCTCCGAAAGCCAATCAGTAGGAAATGCGAATTCTAGGATAACCCGAGCCTTCTAAGAACCAACCTGGAGAACTGCACCCACGGTATGAGAGAAATTTTGGAACTTAAAAAAGGCGATCATGCCAGTGATAATCTCACCATAGAAGTACATTATGTTCTAAGTACTGAAAAGCTCTATCTTCCCGAGAGCTTAGGATCATACGAAATTCTTTATAAGAATTGGTCCAACCTTTATCAGACCACGACTACTTTTGGAATTCCATCAATTCCACCGTGGTCTATTCGCATCTCCAACATGGATAAAATGGTTGTCCGACGTAACTCTCGAAATCCCACTCGTCAAGATCGAAATTATTGCGAACCCTAACTTCGTAGAGGAACCCGTAGGAATCGCGAACCGAGCGATCAAGCGAACGAAACGAAATCCGCATCCTGTTAAGTGAAGGTTGTTGGAACACCAAGCAAAGGCCCGAGCTCACTTGGTAACATGAGGACCAACCAAATAGGAAGTACCCTCATCTCTCTACTCGATTGTTCATGCCTACTTCCTTGCCTAAACCCTAATTTCAGGAAAAAATTCCCTCTAACGGGGGGATGACGTGACAACCCAAATATTTCATATATATAATTTCTACAGTCAAACACTTCATTTGGAAGTCAAATTCATTTCCACTATCTTTTAGCAAAATTAAAATCCGTTTTAGTATTCCGAGCTTTTCACACTTAACGATCAAGTCTTAGAAAGTAACCACTAATGCCCTAACACCAAAAATCATGCCATAAACCTCATAAGAATTAGTTTTCGGGTGGTAAACTCGGGCAGTAAACTTACCCCATATAAGGGTTGAGTGAACCTCATTTACACTCTTTCCACTCTCTCTCTACCCTCTCTCTTCAAGACCCGATTTCTCTCAAGAATCTTCAAGTTTTCATCCCCAAATGGTAAGTTCTCTTACCCTAGGTTGTGTTAAAGCTTATTACATCTCTATATACCATTGAAATCATTCAAATATAGCATGAACAAGGTGTTTACGGCCCAAGAACTTCTTAGGCCGTAAACCCTTAAAAAGGGTGCCAAAATGCCCCTAACTCCTTCCTTGTGCTTAGAGACTAGCTTAGATCATACCCTTGAATTTTTATGGATCTTAAACATTAGGTTTTAGAGGGTTGAATGAGAGTTTACGGCCCAGGATCTTCTTAGGCCGTAAACTCCCTCAAATGGTGCAAAATGTGCCCTAATCACCTCACCTAGCCTTGGACATTAACCTAGAATTATACCTCAATGACTTAGGGACTTGAATCAACTATTTGGCACTTCATACCTTGAGTTTACGGCTATAAAATCATGGGGAAGTGGTCCCCAGGCCGTAAACTCCACACAAGACCATTTTTGGACCTTAAACTCACCCAATCTCATGTTTAGGCCTTGGAGCACTTAACCACTTAAGTTATAGTAGTTTTAAGACTTGTTTGGAGACCCAATTGAGAGTTTACCGCCAAGAGTAAACTCCCTTGGGTCGTAAACTCCAACAAACATGGTCATTTGACCATACACTTCTGAATAAAGCAATACACTCCTTTATTGCAACCCAATAGCCTCCTAGCACTTGACCAAAGTGTATTTCCACGGAGTAGGATGTTCATAAATGTTTAATTAGTGTTATGATCACTAACTATAAGTAAACATATGTCTTCATATGATACTAGGGTCATTAAGTGTGTAAAAGTCTTCACTTGACACCAAGTACTCAACCGACACTTCCATCTGATCCACTCGCTACATGTGAGTTCATACCCTAAATCAACCTTTTAAATGATTTTAACTGTTTTTATGAGGGGAATACAAGTTGAACTATACAGTCATTAGACAAATCACATGTTATTAATAACTGTATAGCAAATGAATTATTACATGTTAAACTGCTTCATTCAACAAAAGGTTTTCCAATCTCGTTTTCAAATCTTGTTAAAGTATGAATTTCTCTTTTATATTATCAAAACTATTTTCAAAGATTTTCCGAAGGTTTTTCAAAGGTTTTCCAAAGCTTTTCAACGCTTGTTTTATGAAATGACATCAAGTCGAAAATTCTTATTTGTAAAGATTTTCCAAAGGTTTTGACCAAAGTTTTCTTCTATGCTTTTATTTCGTCAAATGCATGCCTATATTTGTAAAGTTATATAAATACTGTTTAAAGGACTTAGAACAGCTAGTTAGCCCTATTTCCTTTTCCTCGTTTGGCTGTAGTCTGGTGGGTATCGGTTATATGTCCGAAGGTCGTTTAAATATTAGTTATATATCATGTATACATGTATAGACATAAAGGTTTCCATCAACCAGTTCATTTCCCTTGGATAGCAAGGGCATCCTTCCATTTATCATTCATATACTTGAAACATTAGTAACTATTATAGGAATAGTTAGGAGATTCTATCTCTCTCCCTATCTCTCTCTATCTCTCTCTCTATCTCTCTATCTCTCTAGTACGAAGATCTACCCAGGCGTCAGTTCACTTGCGAGGCTATAATATTACTATAATACTTTAGAATGAGACACCCTATTTCCCTCTACGACGCTTCATCGCGCCATCGCCGTGTAACCAAAGTCTCTTGGAGGGAGAGCGAACAACAAGTGTATAGATCTATACGGGACTGACACTCCCGCATCCTGACTGCTAGCTACAGTCCGTACCAGTAAGGCCCATGGGTGACATAATGCCACTAACTCTATGTGTGACCTGGAGGGTTATCGGATACTCTATCATCGATCAACATGGTTACATACGAGTTCACATTCGCCCCTTGTTTTAGACTTTGCTAGCTGTATCGTTCATTCGATACTGTCTGGAGTCTTTATTTCCTTGTTTTAGACTTTGCTAGCTATATTGTTCATTCGATACTGTCTGGAGTCTGTATTTCCTTGTTTTAGACTTTGCTAGGTTTCTCATTCATTCGATACTGTCTGGAGTCTGTATTTCCTTGTTTTAGACTTAGCTAGCTGTATCATTCATTCGATACTGTCTGGAGTATGTATTTCCTTGTTTTAGACTTTGCTAGCTATATCGTTCATTCGATACTGACTGGAGTCTGTGCTTCCTGGTGTTAGACTGAGCCAGGCATATCATTCATTCGATACTCTCCTGGAGTCTACGTTTTCATTTTCTTTTGTCATCAGTATTACTGTTGAGGTGCATGTTATGTTCCCCTAGTATTTACACTTGTGATTTTCTCACAATTCCTTTAAAGTCATAACTGTATTTTAGTAATGATAGTATTTTGGGGGAAATTACTCCTTAAAACATAAGTCGGTCGAGTCTTGGTAGAAGACTGCTTTTGTTTAGAAAATATAGGATTTTCTGGAAAGAAGACTAATACACCGTGGATTCTAGACTACTATCTTTCATAAAGTTATTTTGAATAAAAATGTGTATTTATACAAATGACACTAAATACTTATGAACTCACCATCATTATAAAAATGTTGATACTCGCTTTCAAAATAACTGGTATTCTGAGGTCATCGATAGACAGGTACATCCCGGGAGCTTTTGCGAAGTCAGCCTAGAACCGCGCTGCATCTATGTTATGTTCGGTATTTACTTTGATGTTGCTATGAAATGCAACCCATGCAAGATTAATACTATTAATGCAGTGGGTGTTGTACTTTGATTACTATACTTCATATGTTGTGATACTTGACATGACGTCCTCCACCCCAGAACGTTTCCGCCTTTCCGGTTTTGGGGTGTGACAGATTGGTATCAGAGCATTGTTTATAGTAAGCTCAGTATATCAATTCATAAAAGATATACAGCCTATAAATATATTGGGATAAAACACTCTAACCAAGAATTATACTTTAAAATATAACCATATTTTACCAAAGTATAAGAACATCCAGAATCTAAACAGTCGAACAAAGTATCGCAAGAAGAACAAAATAAAAGTCTTTGGATGTTGATCATTACCATCAAACCTGGGCAGTTATGTAATCGTAAGATGGAATAAATGTAACCTGATCAACTACATTTATTCGAGATGCGACCAACGTGTGCTTGGGAGTGATGGTGTTGTTGCAACGAATCTGAA
Organism: Lactuca sativa; assembly: GCF_002870075.4. Lineage (NCBI taxonomy): Eukaryota > Viridiplantae > Streptophyta > Magnoliopsida > Asterales > Asteraceae > Lactuca > Lactuca sativa. The sequence goes on from NC_056627.2 coordinate 195,448,586, forward strand.
ACTTACCAAATAGGAATGCTAGAGCCAAACATAAAGTTTAAAATACTATGGGGGTATTTTGGAATACTAAAAGACTCACATTAATCCTAGAATCATATTCAGAAGTTAAGAATCAAGCAAGAAATTAAAAATACCACAGGGGTATTTTAGGATCCGTGGATAACCTTGTGTGAAAAATTAAAAAGATCCTTATCGATATACCTATGATTACAGAGGGTATGCTTCCAAGGTTATATATAATAAGGATCCCATAGACTAAGAATGTGTAGTTTCGCTCTACTTCCTTTTCCTCGTTGGGATGTGGATATAGAGTAGTATCACATATTCGAAGGCCTATCGGATCTAAATTATATATGATTTGTGTACGATATGTAATTGTAGCAGGACTCAATATGGATCACCCAGTGAAATGTTTTAATAATCTCTTAGGATTCTTTAGACATTTCCATTCTCGCACGAACCCTGTAGAAAACCTTATCCACATCAGTGTTCGATTGAAAAGTTGATTCAGACCCAGAAGAAGTTCATTGAGAAGATTTCCAGTTCGGAAATAAATGAACTAGGACGAGACTACTGAAACCACCAAGTGCCTATACCTTTTAGGGACATCGATAGGAAATTCGCCTGAACTTCCGAAATTTCCAGTTATCCATCATGAAGCGATGACACTCAGAGTCAGAATCGGAAGTAAGACGGAGTAGAAATTCAATATGTCTACACGAGAAGAGAACCCTAGGTAACTACCCAAAGAAAACCAATGTCTGTCCCAGTCAGGGATAAAAGGTAGACAGAGGAAGCCAATACATGGAACCCGAGAAGTGTCTTTTCCTCTCTATCATCGTGCTAATACAACCATAAAATAATACAAGTTATTGATTTAGTGATTACACTACTCACACTATGTGTTAGGAAAAACGCCTTTTCCCGTCGCAAGTAATACGATTAGATCGAATCCCAAAACCTCGATTTAGAGTGTTTAGCCATAAGTCTTCATGAGCATTTCTTCTATGACCTTCGTTCCGAACAGTCCTCAAATCTTTCCAAAATCGGAGAGCGAATCTCTCCAGTATAAAGATAAATTAATAGGAACGAACCCCATCTTATGGATTTCCGATACTCTTACCCTTACCTCGATACCCGGACTGCATCATAGGGATGTAGGTCAAACCTTTGAGAACATACTTCTACTTCATAGGTGAACGATTGAAATACATAGGTCCAAAGATAGCCTTTACTAGGAATTCTAGTTCAATTATGAAGGGTTAGTAAGAAGGTTATTAGTATGATTTCCTCGCTCATACATTCCCAAGTTATATATAATGAAGACCTGGTAGATAGTACAATGTGAGGTTGCCGACTTAGTTTCTTTTCCTCGTCGGGGTGTGAAACTAAAGTAGAATCACACATTTTACTATCCGCTCAGTCTTGATTATTTCATAACGTGTATAAGCTAAGTTCTCATGTATAATAACTCGTCTCTTAGTCAGAATCATATAATCTAGGGCCAACCTTGGTCACTCACGAACCCCTTGTCTTTCGTGTTACAGAATCATGTCGTCATCCGGAAATAGTCAGCCAAACAATGAAGCGCCTATCCTTCATATCAATGCTGCCACCTTCCAAGTCGGGTTAACAGCTGCCGTGGCAGCTGTCCTTGCAAACCTCAACGCTAGCAATGCAATCACGACTGGCAAAGGAATTGAAAATTTCGATCGTTGTATCGATCCAGGAAGCCAACGAATGGCAACGGTCATGGACATGCAAAGTTGTAAAACCGAGAGGAGGAAACAAAAACGCCGAGCTCGAAAGGAGCGCCAACGACTCCAAAGACTTGCCGCACAACAGCAGGAAGCGGCAACCCCTGCCCCTTCAGCACTGGCACGACCCATTTCACAAGTCCCTGGCATCGGGACCAACCCTACACACAAAGGTGGTGATAAAGTCGGACACTTTAAAAGGAAGTTTTCAAAGTGGAGGAACGAGGAGGGCACCCGTGTCCACATAACTCTGACTAAACACCTCTCTCCCACCACCAATACTAGTACGAACCAGACATGTCACCAATACGGCGAGATGGGACACCTCAAAAAGGATTGTCCAATAATAAAGAACTCCAAGGCAGACAGGAAGATACTAAGGATTACTGTTGCAGGAGAAACTACTCCAGACCCTTGTTAAAGTATTTAAAGCGTTTGTTGTATCAGACTCGTAAACTGTTTAAAACAAGTGCAACTAGAGTGTTATCTCTTGTGATATCCCGTCAGTAAAGGGACCCACGTACTGCATATACTTGCCTTTGTAGTATACCTAGTTCACAGCATTAATCTTGTATTAAATCAAGTACTGTAACTCTATTAAAAGTTGCACTGTTGTGGATTTAGGGTAGAGTCGCTTAGTCAACAGTCCATTCCACCTTAATTAAACATGACTAGTGTACACTAGGCGATTATAGAGATGCCTCATGGGGAAATCCATTCATGAAAAGTACATTATTCCGAAACCTCAGGATCCTCTATAGTTCTGCGTCGACTCTATAGGTCCAAGTATCCACGAAAGTGATACACTGGACGACACCCGAGACGGAAAGAACTTGTGTGCCCGTTCAGCACATGGCCCTATCGACCCTCATTCTATATCATATCGATGTATTCCAACTTCGACACCTCTATCAATCATGGTTCGATGTAGTACAACCATGTGTAAATTCCTAGTGTTGTGTAAAAAGAACTTTCACCATAACCATTTCAGCAAACATAAGTTCTTCCTAACTTAATAACGAAACCTATTGCAATTTGTCGGTCGTCTCTCTTATCTAAAACCTTCCGAAATACCCAGGAGAAGGGTATCGCGCGTTGTTAACTAACCTCTCCTTAGGAAAAATAGAACCCGATGCGAAAGACACTACAGGTATACCAGAAGACGATAACCACCCGAAACCTACTCCAAATATCCCCCAGAAAGACCCTTAGCACCTCACAATCAGATTCGAGAATCAAGAAAAGAAACTCAGGGGATTAACTTGCTACTACTGAGTACATGCATTAGAGTGGTATATAATTTAGATCAATACGATATAAGATTTGTGCTTCCTCCCTACTCCCTGTTCCTCGTTGGGTTGTGGGTCTGGGGTGGGGCCACACAACTGAACGTCCTGTCGATCTCAATTATATACGGCTTGCGTACACCAAGTATTAGTGATTAAGCTAACTATGAGCTCTACCACGAACCTTGTAATAAAATCCTTCATCCTATCACATAGAATAGGAGTTGGATTCAAGAGAACCACTGCAGGTTGAGCTACCGAAATGACCACAAATTCGAAATTTGTCGTCATCCCTGTTAAGCCAGCCTAGTAGCTAACACCCTCAGTTAGAAAAATAACTCAAGACGTAAGAGTCAAAATCACTGACTACGACCATCCATTCATGCTTAACCCCATGAATTAAGCATCTCAGTGGTAAGCCCAGAAACCTGAAAGCTATGACAGGTTAAACTCTGAGAAGAGTGGATGAGGAAATAGAGGTCCGAGTGACAGAACTCTATACTCTCTAGATTCGATTTAGAACGAAGAAACTCAAAAACACCGGGAGAGTAGTTGCAAGGGATACACGTGCTACTCAGGCACTTCGTCCACCCCGTTACTGACGAGTAGTGCCTAGGACACTCCGCCTCCTCACATGAAAGAAGTCACCGTCGCCCTGTAGACGATAGACTGCAATCTCCGAAGTGAATACTAGAATGCCGAGAACCACATGATAACCCTTGCAAGCAAGAATACTTAAATAAAATAAAAAATAGGGTATGCTGCGTTAAGCCTTATAACCCCAATCATGAAGAGATTATAGACTCGACAACAGTCTAGGTGTTAGTCGATGGATTATACATGAACACGCGCTTTCTGCAACTGGAATGAACTGATACCTTAGAGAATAGGGCATGTATTAGAGATTCATTGGACTACTAGGTGTTCAAAGAATACTATCTCACACAGAAATAGTAACACCACCTCCCGAGGTAGTCCAACACTTCCGAAAATCTCAAAGGGCTAAGTTAGCCTTGATCAGAGATTGTTATTCATGAAACACCAAAGTGAGTAAGAGCATGATTATTTCCCATTAGGAATCATATTTTGAAAGCGTCAACTAGACGATGATAAAAAGTTTAAAAACTTTCTAAACAATCGTCTGGTAAAACCCAATCTCACCGATCTTGAGAGTTTCCATTAGAAACATCTCAAGAATCAGAAGTGCAGGTTCATTTTGCACTAGGTTGAGATGGACGCCCTGCAGCAAATACATACCAGTACATATCCAATTCATCCGATGATCCAGAAAACCTCCGAAAGCCAATCAGTAGGAAATGCAAATTCTAGGATAACCCGAGCCTTCTAAGAACCAACCCGGAGAACTGCACCCCCGGTATGAGAGAACTTTTGGAACTTCAAAATGGCGATCAGCCAGTGATTATCTCACTATAGAAGTACATTATGTTCTAAGTACTGAAAAGCTCTATCTTCCCGAGAGCTTTGGATCATACGAAATTCTTTATAAGAATTGGTCCAACCTTAGTCAGACCACGATTACTTTTGGAATTCCATCAATTCCACCATGGTCTATTTGCATTTCCAACATGGATAAAATGGTTTTCCAACGTAAGTCTCGAAATCCCACTTGTCAAGATTGAAATCATTGCGAACCCTAACTTCTTTGAGGAACCTGTAGCAATCACGAACCGAGCGATCAAGCGAACGAAACAAAATCCACATCCCATTAAGTGAAAGTTGCTGGAACAAAAAGCAAAGGCCAGAGTTCACTTGGGAGCACGAGGACCAACCAAATAGGAAGTACCCTTATCTCTCTACTCAATTGTTCATGCCTACTTCCTTGCCTAAACCCTAATTTCGGGACGAAATTGCCTCTAACGGGGGGAAGATGTGACAACCCGAATATTTCATATATATAATTTCTTCAGTAAAACACTTCATTTGGAAGTAAAATTCATTTCCGCCATCTTTTAGCAAAATTAAAATCCGTTTTAGTATTCTGAGCTTTTCACACTTAACGATCAAGTCTTAGAAAGTAACCACTAAAGCCCTAACACCAAAAATCATGCCATAAACCTCATAAGATGGAGTTTTCGGGCGGTAAACTCGGGCAGTAAACTCACCCTATATAACGGTTGAGTGAACCTCATTTACACTCTTTCCACTCTCTCTCTACCCTCTCTCTTCAAGACCCGATTTCTCCCAAGAATCTTCAAGTTTTCGTTCCCAAACTATAAGTTCTCTTACCCTAGGTTGTGTTAAAGCTTATTAGATGTCTATATACCATTGAAATCATCCAAATATAGCATGAAGAAGGTGTTTATGGCCCAAGAACTTCTTAGACCGTAAACCCTTAAAAAGGGTGCCAAAATGCCCCTAACTCCTTCCTTGTGCTTAGAGACTAGCTTAGATCATACCCTTGAATTGTTATGGGCCTTAAACATTAGGTTTTGGAGGGTTGAATGAGAGTTTACGGCCCAGGATCTTCTTAGGCCGTAAACTCCCTCAAATGGTGCAAAATGTGACCCAATCACCTCACCTAGTCTTGGACATTAACCTAGAATTATACCTCAATGAGATATTAGCACTTCATGCCATGAGTTTACAGCCGTAAACTCATGGGGAAGTGGTCCCCAGGCCATAAACTCCACACAAGACCATTTTTGGACCTTAAACTCACCCAATCTCTTGTTTAGGCCTTGGAGCACTTAACCACTTATGTTATAGTAGTTTTAAGACTTGTTTGGAGACCCAATTGAGAGTTTACCGCCAGGAATAAACTCCCTTGGGCCGTAAACTCCAACAAACATGGTCATTTGACCATACACTTCTGTATAAAGCCATATACTCCTTTAGTGCAACCCAATAGCCTCCTAGCACTTGACCAAAGTGGTTTTCCATAGATTAGGATGTTCATACGTGTATAATTAGTGATATGATCACTAATTATATGTAAACATATGTATTCATATGATACTAGGGTCATTAAGTGTGTACAAGTCTTCACTTGACACCAAGCACTCAACCGACACTTACATCCGATCCACTCGCTACAGGTGAGTTCATACCCCTAAATCAACCTTTTAAATGATTTTAACTGTTTTTATGGGGAGGAATACAAGTTGAACTATACAGTTATTAGACAAATCTCATGTGATTAATAACTGTATAGCAAATGGATTATTACATGTTAAACTGCTTCAATCAACAAAAGGTTTTCCAATCTCGTTTTCAAATCTTGTTAAAGTATGAATTTCTGTTTTAGATTACCAAAAGTATTTCGAAATATTTTCCAAAGGTTTTCCAAAGGTTTTCAAAGCTTGTTTTAGGAAATGACATCAAGTCAAAAATTCTTATTTGTAAAGATTTTCCAAAGGTTTTTACCAAAGTTTTCTTCTATGCTTTTATTTCGTTAAATGCATGCCTATATTTGTATAGTTATATAAATAATGTTTAAAGGACTTATTGATGACTTCAAACAAACTCAGATCGATTAGATCTTTCACACGTATGATAAAAGTAATCAAACAGTTTAAGAACAATACGAGAAAGAACACAAAACATAATCAAACTTATGCTTATGATTGAAAACTGAGTCACGCCTCAGAAGAGCTCGATGAAGAACTTCCGCTGTAGAGGCGAGCTAGGATTTTACAGAGAATATGAAATAAAGACGATAAAGGCTCTATCTTCTAAGTCTGCATGCATGCAGCTTTAAATACTAAACCCTAATACAAAAACTATGCACGGCTGGACAGGCCCAATACCGACATTCAAACTAGGGTATGGACCGAGCCCATGACGCAATACAATAGACTCAACAATGTCCCCTTTTGCGTCAAATGAGGCGAGAGATTATTTCTTCTGAGCAGGCCTCACCGTCTTTATAACTTTAAACAGTTTAGGAATAATGGCAAGAAGAGTCTATCGGAATAGAATGTACCACCTCAGCATGTCAACGAACAACTTCTTATCAGCAGCACTGTTCTGGTCGCACCTCTGTATGATCTCCAAGATATGCTCAAGACAAGTCATCGAGAAAAGATGTTTGTCAACAAGAGCGAACATACACTTTTGACCTTCGCCCCTGAGAAACATGACCGTGTGATACTTGGAATCTATATTCCCTTTGATCATGGAATTGACATTGCCAGCTCTGCCCATGGGTTTCATTGTTGGTCTCTTGTGTATGGCAGAGGCAATTTCCTGGTCCATCTTCGCTACCTCATGTATGTAGCAAACACGCATACGCTTCACATGATCGATTATTGGCTGATACTCCTGAGGATTTGACAAAAGAATGTTGTTGAGGAGTATCCAGTCATGGGGGTTGATATTCGGTAGATCAGCAAGGGAAAACTGGTGAACTGAGCCTTCGGTTCCTCTAGTCACCTTGAATTTGACATTGATAAATTTCCCTGCTGAATAGGGCTTCATCACCTTGACGGTGGTTATCTTCTTTGAGCTCCAAGTCAGGTATTGGGGTTGAGCGAACTCTGTCACACCCCCAAACCTGAACGGCGGAAACATTCGGGGGCGGATGACTTCATGTGGTAACGTAACAAATGAATACATAGTAAAGAAAGCAATACAACCATCATATATATAATTGAAAGTTTACATTTGTCAAAAGTTACATGCTCAAAACTCAATTACAATATGATGTCAAAATACGAGATTAAACTGGCGCTGCAGCATCCCTTCATCAAAAGCAAAATGAATAACTGAAATTACTGATTTCCTGGGACATACAAGAAATTTTGAAAGAGTAGATCAGCATTTAAGCTGGTGAATTTCATATGTATTTAAGTGACAATGTTTGAATGAAATGAAATGTTTTATCTTTGTTTGTTTGTGTTTAGAAAATCCTATATTTTCTACTAGTATAAAAGTAGCCTTCACTCAAGACCAATGTTTGTTTCCAAAATGTATGTAAATGTAAAATAACCAATGAGTTTGAAAACCTTGTAAATCAATGCATTTTTAATACCCCTTGTGAGTTTTATAACCATACTATTGACTCGGAATGCCTATACACAACGTTCTTCAGGCGTTGGAATGTTATGACGTTTGTCACCCCAAACGGTGGACTGCAGCTAACAGTCAGGGCGCGGGTTGTCAAGCCCGTATAGATCTATACACAAACACCATGCTCCCCCTCCAAGGGATTCTGGTATATAATACAGGACTTGAAATGTGTACTCGAACGTACATGAAGTTAGTGTCTCACAAAACCGTGGTATAAAAACAGATCTACTTGTTAAAATGTTACGTTTGTTCTTGTATACGAAAGTAAACTTCTTAAAATTCATGTTTCTAGTACATAAGAGTTAGAAATTTGTTCGTAAAACTATACCTATTATAGTTTTCTAAAAGTGTGCCTTGTTTGTTTAGAAATACCTAGAAAAGAAATCACTTGTTTAAGAAAGCATAGATTTTTGGTGTAGAGTCTAAGATAGACAAGAATAATTTAAGAAAAGTTTAGTTTATGCATGCATTACAACAATGTATATTTCAATAGATAGAATGCTATTTTAACATATTATATATATATATATATATATATATATATATATATATATATATATATATATATGAAAGTTCCTTATAAAGTTTGTAAATCGCATGTGATTTGGATATATAAAAGCATATAAAAGAGTTTCTTTATGTAGCACACGATAATACTCATGTGTTTTACTTGTAATCCCCCCCTTGAAAGCATATAAAAGCATTTAGAATATTTAAAAAGGTTGATTAAGGGGTATGAAACTCACTTGAAAGTTTGAAGATAGCGAGATGGAAAACCGGGCAGAGTTTCGTCTCGGGAAACAGATTTTCCTTGGGATTCTCGGGAATCTCGGGAGTAAAATCGACCTTCGGGACTTGAGCCAAAAAGACCAGAGCTTCGGGTTTGAACGGACACGGAAAACGAGGCAAGGTTGTGAGAGAGAGGAGAGAAATGAGCCCTTTTCTTGGAAGCCCTCGCATCCTATTTATAGTAAGGCTGGTCTGCCTCGGTACGCGGTGCGTATGCTTGTACGCAGCGCGTACGCGTACGTCATGCATGACCGAAGCCTCGACTGCCTCGGCTTCGGATGGGACGGGTTGCTGGGTACGCGGGTCGGATGGGACGGCGGGTCGGACGGGTCGGAGCTTCGGACGGGTCGGATTCCTCGGATAGTGCGACGTGGACGATCAGAGGCCAATCCTCTCAGTTACGCAGGGCGTACAGGGGTACGCAGCGCGTACCTCGGATGAGGACGCTGACTCTCCTTCGGATAATATCCGAATTTTGATTAAAATAAATAATTAATTTATTTAATAAACTTCAAAAATTCATATCTTCTTCATACGAACTCCGTTTTCGATGGTCTTTATATCCTCGCGTAGGTGAGACTACGCTCTACAACTTTCGTTTAGACTCCGTCGGCAAATTCCGAAATTATGTTTTTATTATTTATTAAAAACCCATCGTGTTTAAGGAATTTCTTTGAAAATTCATAACTTCTTTATCTGATGTCGGTTTTTGCCAGACTTTTTACCGCTGGAATACTAATGTCGAGACCTTCGATTCTCGTTTAGGTCATTCCGGCCAAAAGTCGCTCGATTTCCGATTCGGGTTTTTAGCTGGCTGTTGCTAAGCCGAACTTGGAAAAATCATAACTTCGCTATATGAAGTCGGATTTGGGCGTTCTTTTCACGTATGATCATGGTTCAAAGACATTTAATCATAGAAGGAAATTAAATAGAACTTATTTGTACATTTTATTATGAAAGTAAATTTTATTACTCAGAAGAGGTTACAATACTTGACCCATTTTCGTCGTTACAAAGAGTTGAAATATCGGGTTGTCACAAACTCTAAGTAAAACTCCAGAAGATCCCTGTCTACCTTCGGGTCAGGAGATGGAATGGCAACAATCGAGATGAAGCAGTGGAAGATGAATGCCTTTCAGGTGATTGGCATGTCGAACTGTGCATCCTTGGAGTTATCAAGGCCAAAGGACATAATAGGCTCGAGCCAGAGAACATTTGGCTTGTCGATTGCACACCTCTGAAGCGAATCTTTTGTCCATACAGGGAACATAGCCTTTTTCTTCTCTAGGAGCTCCGCCTCCTTTCGCTTCTGTTCTAGCTCAGCTCGCTGCTTCATGGAGATTTCTTCAGTTTGTTTTTCAGAAGTGTTAACCTTTGGGACAGGCCTCTTTGGAATCTCGACATAGACATCATCTTCGTTGTCTGTATCGTCTTCACTAATCTTCTTCTTTTTCTTACCCTTGTTACTTCCCGAAGCTTCATTACCCTTCGGTTCAGCAGCTGGTTTGGAGCTAGATGGAGGAGGTTGCGTCGACTCTTTCTCTCCCCCTTGTTGCGGTTGGACCCCAGTCACCGGAACACCCTCGATACAGCTGTGAATTGCCAGTGCCGGTCTTAGCTTGTCTACCAAATGCCTTCTGATGGTGATAGTGATAAATGGGTCATGACCTTCAATAAGATGAAGAAGGATGGAGTGAACATCTGTAGCAGAACTCCGTATAACCTCCTTTTCTGACTTGAGGTCATCAATCTCAGCATTAGCAGTTTGTAGCTTGTGTGTTTGTAGTTTAAGCTGAGTTGTGCGTCTGGCAAGCTCATCCATAATTCCATTTTGCATAGCTAAGTCCGCTTTCAGTTGAGTTAAGCATTCGTTGACATTAGCATGGAACGTGTCATTTTCGTGTTCAATAGCAAGGTGTGCCGCTTCTACCTTCGAGCACTCAGACTGAAGAGTTTGTTGAAGATTCTCTATGGAAGAATTGACAGTGTCAACATTCTTGGCAGCTGCAGCCTGTAAGGAATCTAATATAAGGTGAGCCTAGCAAACTAGTTTATCGACTTTTGCGGTCGCTTCCTTGCACTCCTTAGTGGAGGCATCAACAGCACAAGAGGCCTGTTGACATTGGGAAGTGGAGGCTTCAATAGCCTTGGCTGCAGCAGATAATGAGGCAGAATGTTCAGCAACAACTGAAGAGAACAAGGCCTTTAAAGCAGTGTCTGAATAAGCTCCTGAGGAATAGGAGGAAAGCAGTTGATCAAGCTAGTCGTTTACTGCTTTGAGATGACGTTTGGTGAGAGGCTCATCATGATCATCCTCACTTTGTACTCGATAAGGACTGAAATATGTGGAGTCGAATTCCAAGTCCTCACCGCCCAGTATAAGGGTTGTTTCTGTAGAAGGTGTTGGAGATAAGGGTTTTGAAGAAGTTGCAGGTTCGGTTGTTACTGGAGGTTCGTTTGTTAGACGACGTTCGGCTGTAAAAGTAGGTTCAGTTACAGGTGGTTTGGGAACAGTGAATGTAGGTCTTGTAGTGGTGGTAGAGGTTATATCTGTGAAAATGGGAGTGGGAATAGGTATTGAAGTGAAGGGTTGAGATGTGGTTATTGGAGAGATAGGAGTGGTAGAAACTGGAATGGTAACAGGTGTAGGTGAAGGAGGCAAAGAACGAACCGGAATTTATAGAGTAGGGGAGCGAGGTGGAGTATCCCCTCGGCCCGAAGCCTCTTCATCAGAACTTTCATTCTCAGAATCTGAAGATGGAGCGTTCTTCTGCTTGGGAGGAACATATTTTGAATCCGAATCACTTGAGGATTGAAGAATAAGTCTCCTAGTAGGCTTCTTCTGCTTTTTGGGTTGAGGTTGAGAAGGAGCAGCTTTATCAATTTTCCTCTTCTTGGGGGTCCGCCCCTTGGTTGGTTTTGTTACCGGTCCCTCCTTCTGCAATTTAGGCTTCTTGCCCCTCTTGGCTGGTTTGTCAGCTTCCTCAATGGAACGAAGCATTGTCGGCGTAAGCTCTCTTGGAGGAATAGAAGGACGCTTCTGGTACTGTTGAAGAATAGTACTCGCCGCTGAAATATGACCTAGCATAGTTTTAGGAATAGGTCCAATGTAGGAAAACTTCGTTCGGTCAGTGACGATGATTTTTGTCGTGTGAAAAGTGGCAATAGAAGAAAATAGGGAATCCGCCATTATTGGAACACGATGACGATCCATTGCCCATTTGGTGATGAGAGACCAAAAACGCCCACATGAAATCTCAGAATGCCTGGATGAAGAAACCAGACTTTGAACCAACTGCTGCCAAATTATTGACCTATAGTCGAGGTTAAGCCCGTTGTACAACCCATACAGCGCCGTTATGAAGGACTTGCTTGCACCGTCCGAACCAGCGCTCCTCTCAGACAATCCCTTGAATAGTAGCGTGAAAAGTCCATTCCATTGAGGAGGAAGGCAAGACTTCTTGGACTTGGTGACAGTCGTTAGGGTTTCGGTATAGCCCACTTGATAGAACATAGTGAACAGTTGTCCAGTGGTAATAGATTCAGGGTTTACCAGAGAGGGATCTTGTGAAAGACCAATAAGAGCACAGAATCGACTCTTGGAGATGGAGATCTTCTCGTCGTGAAGTTCAAAGTGAATTCTTTCATTAGCCTTTTCATAGAATGCAATAGAGTAGACATGAGACAGGAACGACATAGGAACGACTTCAACTTTTGTCAGTGCTTCGAACAGTGGTGAGTATTTGAGACACTCAACCACATACAACATATAGGGCTCATATACGAGTGGAGTGAGCTCAATGATCAGGTTCTGTTGGGCTTTGATAGTGAGAAGGGGTTGACGAACGGATGTATCGTGAACGGATGAGGAATCTACCATTGTAGTAGCTCGGAGAAGATGATGAACAGTAGCAGAGAATCACCGGATTTCTTTGAGAGAATTTTGGAAGTGGTAAAGAATGAGAGTGTACTGTTCCATTTCCTTTTATATGTACCATAAGGAGAGAGAAAAATCTGGCTGTAATCTTGGATTATCTCAAAAATAGCGCCTGAGTTGATGGGTTGACAGTTTGCAGGAGAGAGAAAAGACGTTTCCCTTTTTACACGCCCTTTCATAAAATTCACTTTTTCTAATCGCCAAGTCGTTTGGATAGCTGCTGAGTCAGCGTCCACTTTATCCCAATCATTTCTCCTTATGACGCTTGAATATCTGTGCCTTTAGCGCTTGAAAGATTATTCTGAATTAGAACTAGAATTTTGGAAAATATTAAAAATTTTCGTGCAAAGGGTGTAAAAGATAAAGAAATAAAACAAGTATTTTGGGATTATCTGTGATGTCGTATTTAGACATAAAACAATTGATTATGGGCAAAAATCACTTCCTTCGAAGTCAAGAGAGACATTGAAGTGCTTTCTTGGTTTCCCATGAAATAACGATCAATAACTTGTTGAGAAGTTTTGAAAGGCACCTTTTAAAGGTTAAAGTGGGTGGCTATCGCTTCAATTCATAATTTCGATACTTAACATAAGACCAAAACTGAATGAAGTACTTGTGAGATCATTGTGATCTGTTGAACAAGTAGGTATGATAATCTTTATAGTGACGAGGGAAAAAGGAAATCTCAAAAAAAATAAAGTTTGATCTTTTAGGGTTAGAGAAGCCTTAGTGAAAGGCCAACTTATAAAGATCACTCAAAAGAAAAAAAAAATTCATAGGGTAACAAGTAAGATCTTGAATTGTTAAATTCACCGTCAATTCATTGGTGGTGTTGAATTTTGGGTTTCACTTAGTACTTAGTAGCAAGAAACTAAGATCATGAACACAGATTTGGTATAACCATAAACCTCATTGGTTAAGACTGATAGTCTCAGGGGTTATATTGATGAAACGAATTATAGCGGAGAAGATGATAGAGATGGTATAAGAAGCGAAAGTACCTCTACATTAAAGAAAAGAAGGACCAAGCAGAAAACTCTAAACTCAATGTGAGTAGAGTAAGGTACCTCATGACTAGAGTGAATCAAATAGCCTGGATTGGGAAAACATGATTGGTATATATCATGTTATTAAGGCTTCACTCAAAATTTGTCGAGGCTTTAGTCAACATACAGCAGCATGCTTCTAGGGACACTTAACTAGGAATACCATGTACTTGAGATGACCAATTGAACGAAAGATCAAAATATTTTTTGATTTCTTAAGAGTTTTTATATAAAAAAAATATTTTTGGAATTTTATAAGTGAAAAAGAAGTAAAGAAAAGATGTACATAAGTGGACAATTGAAACGCGTTAAAAAATTGAACATGTTCAGAGGGACCGAACCCGAAATAGACCGAACGCTCGGTTCATGGACCAACTTCTCCCGAAATAGACCGAACCCGAAATAGACCGAACTCGAAATAGACCGAGCGTTTGGTTCATTTCGGTTCGCTCTATTTTGCTTGTTACCTTTATGAGCGAGAAGGCAATTTTGGTATAGACTCGGCTTATGTCATTCCTAGGCCTTGTAGAATCTTATTAAAGCTTGCTTCAGGTAAGGCCTTCGTGAATATGTCTGCCAATTGATCAGTCGTTCTAACGAAGTGAATTTCTACATTACCATCTTCGACGTGATCCTCGATGAAGTGATATCTCAGAGCTATATGCTTCGTCTTGGAGTGTTGTACTGGGTTGTGACAAATTGTAATTGTGCTTTCAGAGTCATAATATAGTGGGATTTTCTTCATGTTTAACCCATAATCCCGGAGTTGACTTTGTATCCATACGACTTGAGATGTACAGAATGCTGCAACAATGTACTCAGCTTCTGCAGTGGATAACGAAACACAAGTCTGTTTCTTGGATTGCCAACTGACTAATTTACCATCAAGAAATTGACATCATCTTGTGGTTCTTTTATGATCCAATCCACAACCACCCAGATCTGCATCTGAAAATGCTTGAATGAAGAATCCTGAGTTGGCTGGATACCATAGGCCGAGAGAGGAGGTTGGCTTCAGATAGCGAAAGATGTTCTTCATTGCTTGAAGATGAGGTTCTCGTGGGTTGGCTTGAAATCATGCACAGTAACAGACAGAGAACATGATGTCAGGTCTACTGGCTATGAGATACATTAGAGATCCAATCATCTGTCGATAAAGTGTTACATCAGCTGTTGGTTTCTCCAATGATGGTGTGAGTTTAGTACCAAAAGCCATAGGCACTTTCACTTTGGAGTCTCCCGTCATTCCAAACATGGTTAGCAAAGTCTTCGTATATGCTTCCTGACTAATAAAAATGCCTTCGGGTCCCTGTCTAATGTTTAAGCCAAGGAAAAAGTTAATTGGACCCATTGAGCTCATCTAAAATTTAGTTTCCATCAACTTTCTGAATTCAACTGTTAAGCTAGGATTCGTGGAGCCAAAGATGATGTCATCAACGTAAATTTGGACTATCAGAAGGCGGTTACCTTCTCGCTTATGGAAGAAGGTTGGGTCAACCGAACCTTGTTTGAATTTAGACATTTTTAAGAAACGAGTGAGAGTTTCATACCATGCTCTGGGAGCTTGTTTGAGACCATATACAGCTTCGTCAAGAATATAACAGTGATCGGGATACTTCTCGTTCACGAAGCCCGGCGGTTGTTCAACATATACAGTTTCTGCAAGTTCACCGTTGAGGAAAGCACATTTGACGTCCATTTGATAGACTTCAAAGTTTTTGTGAGCAACGTACACAAGAAAGATACGAACAGATTCCAATCTAGCCACTGGATCGAATGTTTCTTCATAATCAATTCCCTCTTCCTGACAATATCCTTTGACCACCAGCCTTACTTTATTACGAATGACATTTCCTTCTTTTTCCATCTTGTTTCTGAATACCCATTTGAGACCGACAACCGAAGCATCCTTAGGAGTTGGAATAAGACGCCATACCTTGTTTCGCTCAAATTCATTTAACTCATCCTGCATGGCTTGAACCCAGTATGAATGATCAAGAGCTGAGTTGACAGTATTTGGTTCAATTTTGGAAACGAATGAATTGAACATGCAGAATTCTACTTTTGAAAAAAGTGCAGTCTGTTTCGCTTTCATTTGAGAGCGAGTTAACACTTTTTCTAATGATTCCCCAATAATTTGAGTTTGAGGATGATATTTGGTCCATTTGACAAGTGGATGAAACTTTGGATCATAACTAGGATCCAGTTCAGCATTAACTTCTTCCTCTAGTTCAGACATGGTGTCATCATCACCAACAATGATGTTCTCCCCCTCGAAGAATGATCCCTGTTCAGGACTAGCATTTGGATCTCCTTCATTGACTAGAATTTCAGTAGAGCTTGATGTATTCGGCGATGAGTTCTCCCTCTGGAATGAAGGACCTTGATCATGAGGAGTAGAGAAACCCTCCCCCTGGACAATAGGATGGTTATCAGAAGGTTCGGTTCCTTTTTCACTTTTGGTTCCTTTGGATTGATCATCAGCCATTTTTCTAGCAGCATCATCTATAACTTGTTTCATATTGTCAACTTTGTTGTCTTTCGCAGTTGATTCTGAGTCAATTGCTTTCTGAGGTTCATCAAACAAGAGGATGAATTGGTCGAAAAGATTCGAGATGGAGATAGTAACTTGATCATTCTTTGGAAATATGTCTTGTGATGCCTCTTCTGTTGGTTTCAACTTCTTAACATAACTATCCTCAAAAGTGACATAGTATGTTTCTTTAATTTTCTTCGATCGTTTATTGAGAACTCTATATGCCTTGGAGTTCAGGGAGTAGCCTAAGAAAATTCCTTCATCTGCCTTGACATCGAACTTATTTCGATTCTCTTTGGAGTTGAAAATGAATCATCTAGAACCGAACACATGAAAGAATTTCACGTTTGGTTTTCGATTGTTCAGGATTTCGTAAGTAGTAATTGAGAATCGTTTATCCAAGAATGATCGATTCTGAGTATAACATGCAGCCGCGATTGCATCAGCCCAGAAATACAACGGCAAGGACGCGAAGCATAACATGGTGCGAGCAGCTTCACACAGGGATCGATTTCTCCTTTAACAATGTCGTTTTGTTGTGGAGTATAGGGGGCTGAGAAATTGTGAGTCGTCCCCTTTTCAGCAAGAAAACATTCAAAATCTTTGTTTTTGAATTCCAGGCCATTAGAGCTCCTTATATTACGAACAATCTTTCTGAGTTGCGTTTCTATCTGTTTAATGAAGAGCTTGAGCTTTGGCGCAGCTTCAGACTTTTGGTTGAGAAAGAAGGTCCATGTGAACCTTGAGAAATCGTCTACTATAACCAGAATATATTTGTTTCCTCCAATGCTTTCGATGGACGATGGACCACATAGATCAATATGCAGTAACTCCAATGGTTCTACTACGTTAGTGTTGATTATTGAAGGATGGCTCTGCCGACTCTCCTTTCCCATTTCACACGTTGCATAGAGATGTTCTTTATCAAATTTCAGAACTGGCAGCCCTCGAACATGATCACCTAAAATTAATTTGTTGATGTTCTTGAAGTTCAGGTAAGAGAGTCTTCTGTGACATAACCAGCTTTCATCGGAGTGAGCCTTTGTGAGTAAACAGACTACTGGTTTACCTCTTATCGGATTGAGGTTCAATGGATACATTTCTCCTTTTCGCTTGGATTTTAATAGAACGTGGCTTGATTTCTTTTCGACAATTTCTGAGCCTTCATCGTCGAATGAAACTTTTAATCTGGTACCAACCACCAGCTGTGATACACTGATGAGATATTGTTGGAGCCCTTCAACATATGCAACCTTCCTTATGGAGAACTCGCCATTAGTGATCATTCCATAGCCTTTGATAGTTCCAAAAGAGTTGTTGCCATATTTTACAATACCACCATCCTTAAGAGAACGAAACTCTCTTAGTTTCTCCTTCCTTCCTGTCATGTGACGCGAGCAGCCACTATCGATGTACCACTCATCGTCAAACTGCTCGTCACGAATAACCTGCAAAATATTAAGCAGATTTAGGAACCCAAAGTTTCTTGGGTCCTTGTGAGCCTTTTGTTGGACAGGGAATAGTAAGAGAAATATGAACCGTATAGGTACGTTTAATTAAAGTTGTTTTATCTTTTCTTTTAATTGTGAAAACTTTAATTTTAGTTGATTTAGGAGGACTGGGGTTTTTGGCTGAGGAACTGGAATCTAAAGAATTGGTTTTAGAAGAGACATTAGATTCCCGGTTTTGTTGATCAGACTTGCAAACAGGAGGACGGAAATTGCTATTTCGTTTGCCATTGGATGAGGGACCGAAACTCTCCTTTCGGTTGTTGTAGGATGAGGGACCAAGACCGCCCTTTCGGTTGTAGTAGGATGTGGGACCGAAACTCTCCTTTCGGTTGTTGATGGATGATGGACCGAAACTACCCATTCGGTTGATTTCACTCGTTGGACTGAAACCACTCTTTCGGATGATTTCACTCGTTTGACCGAAACCACTCTTTCGGTTCCTATTAGTTAAAGGACCAAAACTGTTCTTTCAGTTCCTGAAAGTTGAAGGACCAAAACCTTCCTTTCGGTTCCTGTAAGTTGAAGGACCGAAACCTTCTTGTCAGTTCCTAGACTCTTCTTGTGATTTTTGCTTCTTTTCAATCCTTACAAAATCTGGATTTTGAGAATTCCAAAACTGTTTTCATTCTGAGAGATTCTTCTTGTATCTCAGATTTCTTTGATGCTTACGATCAGCCACCTGTTTTTGATTTCGGTGAATGTTGGCCTTTCGTTTTGAAGCATAGGCACAGCATGCAC
The DNA here is from genome assembly GCF_002870075.4 of Lactuca sativa. Taxonomy (NCBI): domain Eukaryota; kingdom Viridiplantae; phylum Streptophyta; class Magnoliopsida; order Asterales; family Asteraceae; genus Lactuca; species Lactuca sativa. Next base: position 195,467,214 of record NC_056627.2, read on the forward strand.
TTTTTGCTGAAGAAGTATCACTAGTGGTTTCCATAGGTTCATCCAGAGGAGTTTTAGTTCCGCTTGTGCTCGGCACATCATACTTTGTAGGCTCATTTAGCGGTTCAGGTATGTATCTACCTTTTACTCTCCATGAGGTTTTCTGAGAAAGACCCTTCGTCTGGTCTGCGTTGTCTATTGGGGCCGTCCAGAAGAATTCATCACATCTACCAGAATTATCTTCTTCTACCGTAGCAGTTAGCTCTACAGTTTGTTGTGGAGTGATTCACGGCACTGTGTAGACTTGGTTTGGAGTGGTTTGAACCTTTTGGTATACAACGGATTTAGCTTTGAGAACTTTGGACTTGTCAGTAGAGGAACGAGCAAACTCAACAGAGTTTTCAGAGATTAGGTTCTTATTGGACTTGGGTTCGCTTTTGGCTAATTCAGAACAGTCTACCAAATCTTCTACAGAAATTTCACTCATGTCATCATCCTCATTAAGTTCAGATGTATTTTCAACATCAATTTTGTTTTCTGAACTCAAATTGGCATTCAAGGAGTCAAATTTTTGTATAGTTTCGGCTCTCAATTTCAATCTATCATATTCATCCAACAGATTTTTGAGCATGTCCTTGTGGTCCTTGGACTTTATGTAGGATTCAATTTTGTCCAGACCTATTTTGTATGCTGGGGACACTTCGTCAGAAGATATAACACTTTCGCAGTTGTAGGCTTCAGCATCAATTCCATCTTCCTTTAATTCAAGGAAAGGTAAAATCATACTATGTATCTTCTTTCCTATTTCACAATCAAGATGCAACTGAGTGATGTTAAAATAAAGTCTCTTAGCAATTAAACAAAAAACATTTCTCTTTTTAAGAAGTTTAATATTGTCTCTCTGCACATAAATAGAATCATCTTTAGATCTAATTAACTCCTTTTCCTTTTGCTCGATCCACATTCTTCGTTCCTCGCTCGTTGAAGAAATCCTGCTAATTTGATCAGTTAGGTTAGAATTCGTGACACGGTTTTGGGTGAGACTGCTACTTATGCTAGAAAATTTTGACTTTAATTTATTTAATTCCTTTTCATAATTATTAGCAGGTATATTTAGAGAAGCAATAATATTTTGTACCTTTTTGATCAACTCATCACATTCGTTGATCTGAGTACTAATAGGCTTGGCAGCAAAACATTTGTCATCTCGCTCTCTTTTTTCTTCAACTCCCCTGTCAGTTGTGTATCCTCTCATTTGGGACACACCCTCGGTCACTGCAAAGTATCTCCCTGTTGCCTGATCTGCTTTTTCCTACATAGCTTTTCCGTGAGTAGGCTTCCTTACTTCATCATCCTCAGAGTCTGTGGACCAGACCTCCACACCACCAAACTCATCACTGTTATTTGTACCCTACACAATCAAAGAATTCATGGTAGAGTTATTAACAACAGACTTTCTTTTCTTTATTCTTCCAATCTTTTTAGGAGGCTCGCTTCTTCATCTTCTTCGTTCGTCTTTTCTTCTTTCTTCCTCAGCATACAATCTTTAGCAAAATGATTTTTGCCTCCGTAGTAATGACAGTCGAATCCTGAGTATCCTCCAACTTTAGCTTCCTTCTTTGACTCTTCGGACTTTGACCCCATCTTCGGTTCCTCCTTGACCCTTTTGGCGCTATAACTTCCGTGCCAGTTTCGGTTCTTCTTGGCTGGGAATTTCTTCTTGATGAATTTTCTGGGGTTTGACACCATCATTGCATATTCTTCGCCGGTTAGATCAAAATCTGCAAGGTCTAATTCCTCTTCTTTTTCAACCGAACACCTTCCTTTGGAGACAAGAGCTAAGGAACCCAGACCCGAAACTACATTCGTTTCCTTCGATAAGGCATTCTCATGGGATTTTAAAATACTCACCAGTTTTGCCAGAGAGTATGACTTGAACTGTTCATGAGCTTTGACAGTTGACACAACGGCCATCCATTCAGGTCTGAGACCATTCATGAAAGTGACCTTTTGTTCAATCACCTATCTTTCAATCCCATGCTTTATCATCTTACTCAAAAGATGATTGAAATGATCGAAAGTTTGGATGAGTTTTTCTTCAGGCTTTTGTTTAAAATCACCAAACTATGATAACAGGAGGGTTTGAATAGAGTGTTACAGATCTTCATCTGTGGAATATAATTCCTTCAATCTATCCCAGATCTCTTTAGCTGTAGCACAGGAACTTACCAAATGAAACGTATCTGATTGCAGCGCAAACCTTATCATCCTTAAAGCTTTGATGTTGCACTGAAACTTCTCTTTTTCATCCTGAGGAATGTCTTTGACGTGATTGACATGGTGATTGTATTCTTTCTGCGTTTTAACAATCTTTGATGTGCTAGAATGAGCGAATGGGCCTGAAGTGATTGCTTCCCATATTAGATACCCATTGTCCTCCGATCCAATCATGTAATCTTCAAAGTGATGCGTCCAGACTTCATAGTCTTGCGTATACAAGATCGTTATTCTTGTTGTAGACCCTATGTTGTTGGAAATATTGATCGGATTGGTTTGTGAATCATCCATGGACATTGTAACTACTTTTGATCGATAACCTGTAAAAGATCATACTTGTAATATTTCGTTAGGGTTAGATTAACAATTAATGAGATACGTCAATAAAGAGTGACGGCTCAATAAATATCAATCAATGCGGAATTAAAATCCTATGAACTTCTTCGACAAAAGAGGTGTGTATTGATTACACAGTCTCCTGCTCTGATACCAATTGATGAGTTCAAAAAAACTCAGATCGATTAGATCTTTCACAAGTACGATAAAATTAATCAAACAGTTTAAGAACAATACGAGAAAGAACACAAAACAGAATCAAACATATGCTTATGATTCAAAACTGAGTCACGCCTCAGCAGAGCTCGATGAAGAACTTCCGCTGTAGAGGCGAGCTAGGGTTTTACAGAGAATATGAAATAAAGACGATAAACGCTCAATCTTCTAAGTCTACATGCATGCAGCTTTAAATACTAAACCCTAAAACAAAAACTATGCACGGCTGGACAGGCCCAATACCGGCATTCAAACTAGGCTATGGACCGAGCCCATGACGCAATCGAATAGACTCAACACTTAGAATGGCTAGTTCGCCCTATTTCCTTTTCCTCGTTGGGATGTGGTCTAATGGGTATCGGTTATCCGTCCGAAGGTGGTTTAAATATTAGTTATATATCATGTATACATGTATAGACGTAAAGGTTTCCATCAACCAGTTCATTTCCCTTGGGTAGCAAGGGCATCCTTCCATTTATCATTCATATACCTAAAACATTAGTAACTATTATAGGAATAGTTAGGAGATTCTATCTCTCTCCGTATCTCTCTCTCTCTCTCTATCTCTCTCTCTATCTCTCTAGTACGAAGATCTACTCAGGCGTCAGTTCACTTGCGAGTCTATACTATTACCATAATACTTTAGAATGTGACACCCTATTTCCCTCTACGACGATTCATCGTGCCATCGCCGTGTAACTAGAGTCTCCTGGAAGGAGAGCGAACATCAAGTGTATAGATCTATACGGTACTGACACTCTTGCATCCTGACTGTTAGCTACAGTCTGTGCCGATAAGGCCCATGGGTGACATAATGCCACAAACTCTATGCATGACAGGAGGCTCATCGGATAATCTATCTTCGATCAACATGGTTACATATGAGTTCACATTCGCCCCTTGTTTTAGACTTTGCTAGCTGTATCGTTCATTCGATACTTTCTGGAGTCTTTATTTCCTTGTTTTAGACTTTGCTAGCTGTATCGTTCATTCGATACTGACTGGAGTCTGTATTTCCTTGTTTTAGACTTTCCTAGTTGTATCATTCATTCAATACTGTTTGGAGTCCATATTTCCTTGTTTTAGACTTAGCTAGCTCTATCATTCATTCGATACTATCTGGAGTCTGTATTTCCTTGTTTTAGACTTTGCTGGATATATCGTTCATTCGATACTGACTGGAGTCTGTGCTTCCTTGTGTTAGACTGAGCCAGGCATATCATTCATTCGATACTCTCCTGGAGTCTATGTTTTCATTTGCTTTTGTCATCAATATTACTACTGAGGTGTATGTTATTTTCCCCTAGTATTTACACTTGTGATTTTCTCACAATTCCTTTAAAGTCATAACTGTATTTTGGTAATGATAGTATTTTGGGGAAATTACTCCTTAAAACATAAATCGGTCGAGTCTCGGTAGAAGACTGCTTTTATTTAGAAAATATAGGATTTTCTGGAAAGAATGCTAATACACCGTAGATTCTAGACTATTATCTTTCATAAAGTTATATTGAATAAGAATGTGTACTTATACAAATGACACTAAATACTTATGAACTCACCAGCATTATAAAAATCCTGATACTCGCTTTCAAAATAACTAGTATTCTCAGGTCATCAATAGACAGGTACATCCCGGGAGCTTTTGCGAGGTCATCCTAGAACCGAGCTGCATCTATATTATGTTCGGTATTTGTGACAACCCGAAATTTCCATTTTGTACGAACATTATCTATTCAATAGAAGCTAGTCCAGTTTCAATGAATTTCAGACTTTTCCGAATAAGTTTGTGTACTTTAGGGTCTATATTTAAGGAGTTATCAGGAGAGTGGATGCTCATGGGTTTGTGAAACTTGAGCCTTTCAAAACTTCATAATGTTAGGATCAAATTCCGAAATAAAAATATTTTCTGCCAAAATATTTCAAGACTATAAATAGATTTCTGAACTAAATTCATTCATTATTCACATTTCCAACTAGAGAAAAGCCATTTTCTCTCTCACGGATCTTCGGGTTTTTATCCCAAATCGTGAGTCTACTTTCCTAGATGGAGCTTTAAAGTTATCTAGTCCCAATTCCTTGTTAGACAACGAGTTAGGGATAATATGTAGGATCATTTGAGGCTAGAAAACAATCAAGATCACCAAGTATTAGGAGTTTACGGCCCAAGAATTTCTTGGATCGTAAACACCTTTTTCAAGGGCTTAAAGTGCCCTAAACACCCCCCCTAAGGCTTTAAGACATTAACCCCATTCAGTCCTAGCTAATTATTGGACTTTTAAACGTCAAAATCACCCCTTAAAGGGAGTTTACGGCCAAGGAATATCTCTTGGGCCATAAACTCCAAGTAAAGGCACCAAAGTGTGCCTAAAGTCCCCTTTAGCCTAAATCAAAAGTCTAGAAATCATCCTTTGTGTGCAAGAGGCTTAAAATAATTAAAACACCCACCCCATAGGAGTTTACAGCCGTAAACTCTAGGGGATATCGTCTTTTAGCCGTAAACCCCTCAAAGGAGCATTCTAAGGCCCTAAACTACCTAAAGGATTAAACCACAAATGCTAGGCCTATTCTAGAAATCTTTTAGCACCCTAAAACACCAAAAACCACCAAGAGTGGAGTTCACGGCCGTAAACTCAAGGGTTTACGACCGTAAACTCCAAGGGTGGGGTTTGATGGGTAGTAAACTCTTATTCTAGGTTCTTGGAAGCTTTAAACCCCTTTAGCTTGTCCCATAACAACTTAGATGCAACCCTTAGGACCTATAACACTTATACAAAGTGTTTACATGTTCCTAATTGTCCCAACTTATTTCTTTAAGTTATTATTTGGCTAATCAGTTATATATATACTCATTATATGATAACTAGGCTCGTGCGTGTGAACAAGTCTCCGTTTGCCACCTAGCACGGTATCCGATACTACAATCCAATCCACTCACCACAGGTGAGTTCATACCCCTTTAATTAACCTTTGAAATGCTTTTAAATGTTTTAAATACTTTATGGGGGGGGGGGGAATACAAGTTAAATACTTATAGTTATTGCATCAATCACATGTGATTGCATTAATCACATGTGATTAATAACTAGAAAACCAACGATTTATTCACTGTTCCAACTGTGTATCAAACTGTTTTACTTCAAAATATTTTACAAACTCTTTTACTTATCAAATGCTTTTATTAAACTTTAGTTTATTCCTTATAAATTGCATGCCCATATATGTATAGATATATAAGAAATGTTTAAAGGGCTTAGGAAGGCCATCCGCCCTATTTCCTTTTTCTCGATTTGGATGTGGTCTGGTGGGATTTCGGGTAACCGTCCGAAGGTCGTTTCAATATTACTTATATATCAAATATGCATATATAGACATAAAAGTACTTCCATATTCATACTTATCAGTACATCATTAGTAATTTACCATCGGGGTAACACAGGATCATATACAACTATACTAGAAAGAGAACATATACAACTATACTAGAAAGAGAACATATACAACTATACTAGGAAGAGAACATATACAACGATACTAGAACAAGTAACATTACATTACATATACATGTACACGTTAACAATTGTGATCCACTGTGTCGGAGCATGCATTAAATGTCATCGCCCGAATTGTAGCCAGAATTCTCTTGAAGGGAGAGCATGAGTTTGCGTATAGATCTATACTGGATTGACTATCCTACATCTTGCTGCTAGCTACAGCCGGACCTGTAGGTCTGCGGTTGCCAAACGTCATTCCGTTATTACAACCATTCATTATGTCGTTGTTACCAGTCGATAGCATGGTGCAATTTATCACATTATACCTTAATATAAATCCGGTTTAAGGTAATTAGTACAGCAGTAGTTCCTATATTACAAAACTACAGTACTACACTGATTTACCCATTACATATTTTTAGTGATAACCTCACTTAAACATTAATGTACAAACTATATTGGTTAAATGATAGTTAGACTTAGGAAATTACACACTTTTACAACAAACGAGTATACAAAACAGTTAAGCCTTGGTAGAAGGCTTCTTTAATAGAAAATATAGGTTTTTCTGAGAAATTCAAACTTTTACAAACACTTACTTACATTTTACAAACTTATACTTGAGACAGGTTCAAACGTTTTTGATAACAAACATTGACACTAAAATACTTATGAACTCACCAGCTTAATGCTGATAAACTCTTTCAAAATAACTTGTATTCTCAGGTCATCAGTAGACAGGTACCGTGGCCAGCTTTTGAGAAGATGGAGCGCTTCCAAGACTCATCTTATTATTTTGATATACATTATTTTGGTGTCTATAACTGTACAGAACACGCTTGTATTAAAATTATATATTTAATGCAATGGATGATGTTGTTTGCTTATTTACATTTACTGTGTTGTGATACTTTACATGACGTCCTCCGCCCCAGAATGTTTCCGCCGTTCTTGGTTTTGGGGTGTGACAGATTGGTATCAGAGCATTGTTTATAGTGAATCAAGTATATCAACCCATAAAAGATATATTAAACTATAAACCCAATAGGGATTAAAGCACTCTGACCAAGAGTCTATACTTTAAATATTAAAATATTTAATTAAGTATACTAGTCTGTATTCATACTAAAATCAGTGTCACAATGACAAGAACAAAAGTATTAAGATTGTTAAATATCACAAGTGAGCTCGGGGATGTATGGTCAGTCCTGGGAATGGCATAGCCTGATCAACTATGCTGGTCCTAGGAGTGATTAGCATATGCCCTAGAATGTTTGTGATGTGTTAACAAGTCTAAAAACTTACCAACAATACCATAAGAAGATCAGTAGAACTTAAATTTAAAATACTATAGGTGTATTTTGTACTACTAGTTACATGTATACTATATTCTTATACCTTTCTTCTCGCGTAGATTCATATGGCTGGATTCCATCACGGCGACCCGTACTTTCCAAATGAAGGCAATGCCGAGTGGATCGAAGAAGAGCCCGAAGATGACCATCCAATCCTTTTGGATGATCACCTCGCAGAAGGCTTTTCTGATGGATCTGACTCCGAGCCTGAAGTCAACAACCTACCGCTAGTTGGTCAAGCCTCGAAAAACAATCCCCGACCAGCTTTTCTAGGTCCTACTCCCTTGTGGGCAACCAAGTTGAATCGCTGGAGTGATGAACAGGGTCAACCTTTACCATACTTTGGGGACCGAACCTTTTACAACGTCAGCGATGGTGGCTCTGCTGACCGAGTTATGCCCGTCATTATCCGCATAATAGCTCGTAATGTGGAACAAAGTCGAGCAACCATCGACCGGGTCATGGAGATTGATGCCAACTCTGGTGTCAATACAGTCTGCATCCTCCGTCTTGAAGAAGACATGGAACGGACCCGGATAACCAATGAAACCCTACAGCAACAGCTAGCTGCCTCCCGAGCTGAAGTCGTGGAACTTCGAGCCCATCAGAGAGCTCAGGATCGACACCTTCAAGAGGTGTTTCATCAAGTGTCAGACCTCAGGGCTCGCCCGAGGAATCCCCATCGCCGTTAGATGATGTCTAGTACATCTCTGTCTTTTGGTTAAGGAATAGCCTTTAACATCTGTGCTCTAAGTAGCATTTGTCTGTAAAATATTCCTAACTTTCAGTACTCTAATTATCCAAGGACTGTCAAACTTTCTGTATGGTATGATGTAAGACCTACTGTTAGGTCGATTTTCCCTGAACTTATTACATCAGTAATACCAGTACTACTGGAATCTATCTAATCTGTAGGAAAAATCTATACACTTGTGTTTTCCTACTAATATTCCTTGTTATGATCTCGAACACTCATTCAACTGTTGGGCTATGGTTAGTTAGTCCATGTGTCACTCTCACGATTGCTTACAAATTGATTCTTACCATTTTCTTATCTTTATAAACTTATAGTTGAAAGATGCCTCCTCGCAAATCTCCCAGGAATAACCCTGCACCTCCACCACCTCCTCCGCCTCTGGTCATCGATACTGCCGCCCTGAATGTTGTCGTAGCTGCAGCAGTGGCAACTGCCAAGGCTCAGTATCACTCATCTGATGCCAGCAGAGGTGGAACCCCTATCGAATCAACTCCGGTTGAAACCCCTGTGCGCTCGAGAGAGTGCTCCTACAAGGATTTCACCAACTGCAAGCTAAAGTCCTTTCATGGGACCGGTGGAGTCATTGCCCTCTCGCAATGGTTCGAGAAGACTAAATCAGTCTTCGAAATCTGTTCATGCCCTGCTGCGAGCAAAGTCAAATATGTCGCATGCACCCTTGAGGGAAAGGCCCTAACGTGGTGGAACGGCCACGTTAAAGCTCTAACTCTCGTCGTGGCCAACGACATGGGCTGGGAAATGATGAAGGACCTCATGACTAAGGAATACGGCCCGAGGGGCGAAGTCCAGAAATTGGAGCAGGAACTTTGGAACCTGACCATGAAGGGCACCAACGTGATCGCTTATACTGCCCGATTCAGCGAGCTGGTGGCCCTCTGCCCCAATATGGTTCCCACTGAGGGGAAAAAGATCGAACGGTACATATGGGGGCTAGTGCCTCCATACCAGGGGAATGTCCTAGCATCAAACCCCGCTACCTTCGACAGTGCCAAGCGATTGGCACAACGACTCATTGACCATGGAGTCAAAACCCCTGCAACAACAACCACCCTAGCCATCTCGGAACCCTCCAAACACGCTGACACTAAGCGGAAGTTCTAGGATGACAAGAAGAAGCAGCGAGCTACCAAGAAGCAGCAAATCGTGCCAGTACATCCCGCGGTAATTCCTGCTGCTGTCACTACTCCGATGAAGCAGTATGCTGGAAGTTTGCCTAAGTGCAACAAATGCAACTTCCACCACAACGGCCCCTGCCATGAAATGCAGTGTTCTAACTGCAACAGGGAAGGACACACCGTCTGTTTCTGTAAGTTCCTGGCACAACCGATCACCGAAGTCCCCGGCTCTGGCGCGAGCCCGACTTGTTATGGATGTGGTGAAGCAGGCCACTTCAAGAGGGACTGCCCCAAATCGAAGAATGCTGGAGGAGCAGGGAGGGTACTAGCTATAGGCCACGGGGAAGCAGTTGCTGACCCGACAGTGGTGACTGGTACGTTCCTCCTTGATAACTCCTATGCATGCATTATGTTCAATAGTGAAGCGGAGCGAAGCTTCGTAAACCATAAATTTGCTCGCATGCTTAAGCAACAACCACACGCACTTAAGGAACAATTCACAGTAGAAATGGCTAATGGAAAAACTAAAAGTACGAATAGCATATACTTAGGTTGTATCCTAACTCTAGATAACCATTCATTCCCAATCGACCTCATACCGGTCTCAATAAAAAGCTTCGACGTTATTATCGGCATGGATTGGTTAAGTCTTCATCGCGCCGACATCATGTGCTACGAGAAGGCAGTCCGTCTAAACCTCCCGTCTAAAGAAACTCTTATATTCTACGGCGACAAACCTGGTGCGAGTCTTCGCATTATATCAAGTATTCAAGCACAAAAATATTTGCGCAAAGAATACCACGCATTCCTTGCTCACGTCGTCGACACGAGCCTCGAAACGAAAGAACTAAAGTACATCCCAGTAGTGAGCGACATCCCCGACATTTTCCCAGAAGAGCTACCTGGATTACCTCCGCAACGACAGGTCGAGTTCAGAATCGACTTAGTCCCAGGAGCTACCCCAGTAGCCAAGTCGCCCTACCGCTTAGCACCAGCTGAGATGCAGGAACTCTCTGGTCAACTTAACGAACTGCTCAGCAAGGGCTTTATAAGAACAAGTTTCTCACCTTGGGGAGCACCGGTCTTGTTCGTTAAGAAGAAAGACGGATCATTCCATATGTGTATCGACTACAGAGAACACAACAAACTAACGGTCAAGAATCGTTACCCTCTGCCTCACATAGATGTTCTATTCGACCAACTGCAAGGGGCGAACTATTTTTCTAAGATTGATCTGAGATCCGGATATCACCAGTTACGAGTGCTAGAGGAAGATGTGCCGAAGACAGCCTTCTGAACTCGTTACGGACACTACGAGTTCGTGGTGATGACATTCGGATTAACCAATGCGCCCGCAGTCTTCATGGATCTGATGAATAGAGTATGCCGACCTTACTTGGATCCGTTCGTCATCGTTTTCATTGACGACATCCTGATCTACTCCCAAAGTAAGGAAGAGCATGGCGATCGGTTACGACAAGTTCTAGGGACATTATGAAAGGAGAAAATTTATGCGAAGTTCTCGAAATGTGAATTTTGGATCCGAAGAGTCGAATTCTTAGGGCACGTGGTAAGTGAAGAGGGAATCCACGTCGACCCATCCAAAATTAAAGCCATTGAGAACTGGTCAACACCTAAGACGCCTACTGAAATTTGTCAATTTCTAGGTCTCGCTAGCTACTACCGCAGATTCATTCAGAACTTCTCCCGAATAGCGAAACCTCTTACAACCCTAACCCAGAAAGGCGTTGCCTTTGACTGGGAAGAGAAACAAGAGAGAGCGTTCCAAACGCTCAAGAGAGCCTTGTGCACCGCGCCAATACTATCCCTTCCCGAAGGAATAGAAGACTTCGTAGTCTATTGCGATGCATCGAATCAAGGGCTCGGGCGTGTTCTGATGCAGCGAGGTAAGGTCATCGCCTACGCCTCGAGACAGTTGAAGACACAAGAGGTTAACTACATGACGCACGATCTTGAACTGGGAGCAGTAGTGTTTGCTCTGAAGATCTGGAGACATTACTTGTATGGAACAAAAAGCACTATCTTTACTGACCACAAGAGTTTACAACACATTTTCGATCAGAAGGAGCTCAACATGAGACAACGACGGTGGGTCGAGCTACTCAGTGATTACGAATGCGATATTCGTTATCATCCGGGTAAAGCCAACGTAGTAGCAGAAGCCCTAAGTCGGAAGGAATATTCAGGTCGCAAAGTCAAGTCATTATCAATAACCATCCATTCACACTTGTCTAAGAAAATTCAGGTGGCTCAACTTGAAGCCATGAAACCTGAAAAGGTGACGAGTGAATCCCTTAGAGGAATGGACAAGAATTTAGAAGCCAAGGGAGACGGAGCCTTATATTTCATGAACCGGATCTGGACACCGAAACACGGTGGTTTCTGAGACTTGGTCATGACCGAGGCGCACAACACTCGGTATTCCGTCCACCCAGGTTCAGATAAGATGTATATGGATCTTAAAAAGCTATACTGGTGGCCTAATATGAAAGCAAAGATTGCTACCTTCGTAAGTAAATGCCTTACTTGCGCAAAGGTTAAGGTCGAGTACCAGAAGCCCTCTGGTTTACTGCAACAACTAGAGATTCCAGAATGGAAGTGGGAGCGGATCACTATGGATTTCATAACCAAGTTGCCCAAAACAACGGGTGGACTTGACACCATATGGGTCATCGTCGATAGATTGACCAAGTCTGCACACTTCCTGCCTATCAAAGAAACCGACAAGATGGAGAAACTTACGAGAACATACATTAGGGAAATCGTACGGCTACATGGTGTACCTATGTCCATTATCTCCGATAGAGATAGTAGGTTCACCTCAAGATTCTGGCAATCACTACAACATTCCCTAGGAACAAGACTGGACATGAGCACAACCTACCATCCACAGACCGACGGACAGAGTGAGAGGACCATCCAAACACTGGAAGATATGTTGCGAGCCTGTGTGATTGACTTTGGAAAGGCATGGGATACTCATTTACCCCTTGTCGAATTTTCCTATAATAACAGTTATCACACGAGCATCAAGGCTGCTCCATTCGAAGCTCTCTACGGCCGAAAGTGCAGATCCCCTCTGTGCTGGGCTGAGGTGGGTGATACCCAATTAGCTAGGGGGCAAGCTTCCGATAGTACTCTCACCGGTCCGGAAATCATTCGGGAAATGACAGAGAAAATCGTTCAGATCCGTGAACGATTGAAAGCTTCTAGAGACCGCCAGAAGAGCTACGCTGATAAACGAAGAAAACCTTTGGAATTTCAGGTGGGAGACCGAGTCCTTCTCAAAGTCTCACCCTGGAAAGGCTTGATACGCTTCGGCAAGCGTGGGAAGATTAATCCGAGGTACATAGGGCCTTTCGAGATTCTTGCAAGAATCGGCCCCGTAGCATACAAACTCGACCTACCCGACACACTTCGTAACGTACATTCTACATTCCACGTATCTAACTTGAAAAAGTGTCTGTCCGACGAGACTCTTGTAATCCCACTCGACGAGATCGAGATCAATGAGAGCCTCAACTTCGTGGAAGAACCGGTAGAGATCATGGACTGTGAGGTCAAGCCGACGAAGCAAAGCCGTATCCCTATAGTGAAGGTTCGCTGGAACGCCAAGCGAGGACCGGAATTCACTTGGGAATGCGAGGATCAGATTAAACTGAAATACCCTCATCTTTTCGCTTAATTGTTGTAACTTCATATTTGCTTAAATTCTAATTTCGGGACGAAATTCCTTCTAACGGGGGGATGATGTGACAACCCGAAATTTCCATTTTGTACGAACATTATCTATTCAATAGAAGCTAGTCCAGTTTCAATGAATTTCAAACTTTTCCGAATAAGTTTGTGTACTTTAGGGTCTATATTTAAGGAGTTATCAGGAGAGTGGATGCTCATGGGTTTGTGAAACTTGATCCTTTCAAAACTTCATAATGTTAGGATCAAATTCCGGAATAAAAATATTTTCTGCCAAAATATTTCAGGACTATAAATAGATTTCTGAACTAAATTCATTCATTATTCACATTTCCAACTAGAGAAAAGCCATTTTCTCTCTCACGTATCTTCGGGTTTTTATCCCAAATCGTGAGTCTACTTTCCTAGATGTGTTTAAATACCTTTTATATGCTTAATAACATTGTTTACATGTCTAAATTGTGTGATACGGGAGTTTACCGCCCAAGAACGTTCTTGGGGAGTAAACTACAAAATGGAGCTTTAAGGCTATCTAGTCCCAATTCCTTGTTAGACAACTAGTTAGGGATAATATGTAGGATCATTTGAGGCTAGAAAACAATCAAGATCACCAAGTATTAGGAGTTTACGGCCCAAGAATTTCTTGGACCGTAAACACCTTTTTCAAGGGCTTAAAGTGCCCTAAACACCCCCCTAAGGCTTTAAGACATTAACCCGATTTAATCCTAGCTAATTATTGGACTTTTAAACATCAAAATCACCCCTTAAAGGGAGTTTACAGCCAAGGAATATCTCCTGGGCCATAAACTCCAAGTAAAGGCACCAAAGTGTGCCTAAAGTCCCCTTTAGCCTAAATCAAAAGTCTAGAAATTATCCTTTGTGTGCAAGAGGCTTAAAAGAATTAAAACACCCACCCCATAAGAGTTTACGGCTGTAAACTCTAGGGGATATGGTCTTTTGTCCATAAACTCCTCAAAGGAGCATTCTAAGGCCCTAAACTACCTAAAGGATTAAACCACAAATGCTAGGCCTATTCTAGAAATCTTTTAGCACCTTAAAACACCAAAAACCACCAAGAGTAGAGTTCACGGCCGTAAACTCAAGGGTTTACGACCGTAAACTCCAAGGGTGGGGTTTGATGGGTAGTAAACTCTTATTCTAGGTTCTTGGAAGCTTTAAACCCCTTTAGCTTGTCCCATAACAACTTAGATGCAACCCTTAGGACCTATAACACTTACAAAAAGTGTTTACATGTTCCTAATTGTCCCAACTTATTTCATTAAGTGATTATTTGGCTAATTAGTTATATATATATACTCATTATATGATAACTAGGCTCGTGCGTGTGAACAAGTCTCCGTTTGCCACCTAGCACAGTATCTGATACTACAATCCAATCCACTCACCACAGGTGAGTTCATACCCCTTTAATTAACCTTTGAAATGCTTTTAAAGGTTTTAAATACTTTATGGGGGGGGAATACAAGTTAAATACTTATAGTTATTGCATCAATCACATGTGATTGCATTAATCACAGGTGATTAATAACTAGAAAACCAATGATTTATTCACTGTTCCAACTATTTATCAAACTGTTTTACTTCAAAATGTTTTACAAACTCTTTTACTTATTAAATGTTTTTATTAAACTTTAGTTTATTCCTTTTAAATTGCATGCCCATATATGTATAGATATATAAGAAATGTTTAAAGGGCTTAGGAAGGCCATCCGCCCTATTTCCTTTTTCTCGATTTGGATGTGATCTGGTGGGATTTCGGGTAACCGTCCGAAGGTCGTTTCAATATTAGTTATATATCAAATATACATATATAGACATAAAAGTACTTCCATATTCATACTTATCAGTACATCATTAGTAAGTTACCATCGGGGTAACACAGGATCATATACAACTATACTAGAAAGAGAACATATACAACTATACTAGAAAGAGAACATATACAACTATACTAGAAAGAGAACATATACAACTATACTAGAAAGAGAACATATACAACTATACTAGGAAGAGAACATATACAACGATACTAGAACAAGTAACATTACATTACATATACATGAACACGTTAACAATTATGATCCACTGTGTCGGAGCATGCCTTAAATGTCATGGCCTGAGTTGTAGCCAGAATTCTCTTGAAGTGAGAGCGTGAGTTTGCGTATAGATCTATACTGGATTGACTATCCTACACCTTGCTGCTAGCTACAGCCGGACCTGCAGGTCTGCGGGTGCCAAACGTCATTCCGTTATTACGACCATTCATTATGTCGTTGTTACCAGTCGATAGCATGGTGAAATTTATCACTTTATACCTTAATATAAATCCGGTTTAAGGTAGTTAGTATAGCAGTAGTTCCTATATTACAAAACTATAGTACTACAATGATTTACCCATTACATATTTTTAGTGATAACCTCACTTAAACATTAATATACAAACTATATTGGTTAAATGATAGTTACACTTGGGAAATTACACACTTTTACAAAAAACGAGTATACAAAACAGTTAAGCCTTGGTAGAAGGCTTCTTTAATAGAAAATATAGGTTTTTCTGAGAAATTCAAACTTTTACAAACACTTACTTACATTTTACAAACTTATACTTGAGACAAGTTCAAACGTTTTTGATAACAAACATTGACACTAAAATACTTATGAACTCACCAGCTTAATGCTGATAAACTCTTTCAAAATAACTTGTATTCTCAGGTCATCAGTAGACAGGTACCGAGGCCAGCTTTTGAGAAGATGGAGCGCTTCCATGACTCATCTTATTATTTTGATTTACATTATTTTTGTGTCTATAACTGTACAGAACACGCTTGTATTAAAATTATATATTTAATGCAATGGATGATGTTGTTTGCTTATTTACATTTACTGTGTTGTGACACTTTACATGACGTCCTCCGCCCAGAACGTTTCTGTCGTTCTTGGTTTTGGGGTGTGACAGTATTTACTTTGATGTTGCTATGAAATGTAACATATGTAAAATTAATACTATTAATGGAATGGTTGTTGTACGTTGATTACTATATTGCATATGTTGTGATACTTGACATGATGTCCTCCACCCTAGAACGTTTCCGCCTTTCCGGTTTTGGGGTGTGACATAGGAGGTGTCAGTTGTGAGATAATCCCTCATTCCTTAAGATAGTCAAGGAACTCCGTACTAAGATACTCACCACCACGATCGGATCGAAGCATCATAATGTTCCTGCCCAACTGATTCTCCACTTCTTGCTTAAACTCTTTGAATTTCTCAAAGGTTTCTAACTTATGATTGATTAAGTAGACATATCCATATCTACTAAAATCATCAGTGAAAGTCACATAGAACCGATTAGCATCTCTTGTGGCGGTTCTGAAGGGTCCACAACCTTCACCCTAGCACAAGTGCCAGTAAAAGGTGACTTTGTCATTTTACCAAGCAAACAAGATTCACAACTATCATCTAACTTTCGGTCAAATGACTCCAAGACTACATCCTTTTAGCGTTGGCCTATGCATTTCTTGCTTACATGTCCAAGACGACAATGCCATAAAGATGCTTTATCTAAGCTAATGGAAGAGTCAATACACGATAGATTATTTCCTAGATTATCTACAATAGATACAATTTCATACACGCCATCACAAGTTAATGCTTTAAAATAATGAACATTATTAAAGAAAGCATCAATACAACCATTATTATTATCAAAATAAAAGGTAAAACCTTGTTTATACAATGCATGAAAGGAAATAACATTTCTTGTCATTTCTGGCGAATAATAACACTTATTCAAATCTAATGTGAACCCAGTATTTAGCACTAAGGAATAAACTCCTATCTTGGTGACAGGTGAAGCTTTCCTATTTCCCATGATCAAGTTTATCTTTCCCAGCTCCACATTCTCACTTCTTCTTAGTCCCTACAAAATCACAACATATGTGAATACCACAACCTATGTCAAGGACCCAAGACTTAGAATGAAGTGAGTTATTAGACAATATAGTGTATATACATGCATGGTTGGGTTTTACTTTCCCATCCTTCACATCTTGCTGGTACTTTGGGCAGTTTTGCTTCCAGTGCGACTTTTCATTGCAATAGAAGCATTCAGCCTCATTAGGGTTAGCAGAAGGAGTGACAAAACCTTTCTTGGTTTTTCTTGAAGAGGAGCCTTCAAGGGTCTTACCCTTGGTACCCTTAGAAGGGTTCTTTCTCTTCTTCCCTTTTCCATGCCCGATTGCCAAGACATTAGCCGCAGTTGGAGTAGGAGTAAGAGTAGTAACAACCGACTTATCTTTTAGACCACTTTCCGCGGTCTTCAAGAGTACCTGAAGTTTGCTGAGGGTGACTTCTTCCTTATTCATGTGATATGTCATGCGGAATTGATCATAACACGATGGTAAGGAGTGCAAAATGATGTCTATTTCTAACTCCTCGGGGAAGTTCACATTCAGCTTCAGTAAACGGTCCACATACCTTTTCATTTTTTGCATGTGGCCCGTGATGGGTTCACCATCCTTCATTTGGGTTGTTATCATGGAGGAGATTATTTCATATCGCTCTTGATGAGCACTTTGATGGTAGCGGTCCATCAAGTCCTGGTGCATCTCAAAAGGATAATAGTCCTCATAGGAATTTTGGAGCTCGGCTGTCATGGTGGCCATTATGATGCATGCTACTTTTGTAGCATCTCTTTCATGTACCTCATATTTAGCAAGCTCTTCAGGAGTAGCAGTTACCTTGGCTACCCTTAACTCCTTGTCGAGAACATATTCTTTGTTCTCATATTGAGTGACCATCCTGATGTTTCTGATCCAATTAGAAAAGTTGGATCCATCAAAGATGACTCTCCCACAAAGATTCATAAGAGAGAAGGATCTAGTAGGCTTAGAGCCAGAAGCATTGTTATTGGAAGACGTCTGAAAAGAAGAGGGAATAGATTAGATTAGATTTTGGGATAGTCCTTAATAAAACACCCAAATGTAGTATTAAGGTAGGATCCAACAAAATATTTTATAACTTAGAAGAGGGATGTCGTAATCTAAGCTATAAGATATTTGAAGGTAGGTGAATGACGATTCACCAATTTCCACCATGAAAATGAAATTTTTAATTAGGTTTTAATTGGTGAAGAAACACCTAGATTCTTTGAGATTCATTGAAGTTTCTTCAATGGCATGTTTCAATCTCGAGTGTGCCCTTCAAGTTTTGTGACTGGGATGCCAAGGATCTCAAAACAAGGTGTGAAGTAACCATGCAAATTACTTGGTACCCTTAATGTATTAACGCTCAATCGATGTGTCGGTTAACCACACACGCTCCATCGATACTATGATAAACATTAAGTCACCCTTTACCTACCTTGTTAAGTTCAATTTAGTGTGCCGGTTAACCACACATGCTCCACTAACGACTTAAACAAAGTGTAAAGTGTAATTTCATGGATTAGCACCTTATTCACATTTTCCTAAAATAACTAAAATTGGGAATTCTATAAAGTTTAGTTACTTTAGTATTATCATTATATTTTTAATGAGAATTTATAATTCCTTGTCCTACCCGTTCGGCTAACGACCCTCCAGTAATCAAGGAAGCGGTGGGTGAGAGTGGACACCCATTAAGTTGCTATTTTATAGGCAACAACCTTATACCCCCCTTATAGACCGGCTTCGTGAATGAGGCGTACTAGCAGTAAGACGACATGATCTTATATATATATATATATATATATATATATATATATATATATATATATATATATATATACATATATATATATATATATATATATATATATATATATATATATATATATATATATATATTATTAACTTATAATATTATAAAGTATAAGGGTTGAATTTTAACTTTTAAAATTCTAAGGGTTGGAACTAAAGTTTTAATCTTGACTTTACTTGTTCCAAAACTTAAGGGCAAGTTTTGTAAACTTTCAAAACTTTTCATTTCTTATAACTTATGAAGTTAATTGAGTAATAAAATGAAGACTCTTCATTTTTCTAACTCTTGTGTTCTTTTAATGGTTTTAATTCAAGTGTGACTCTTGGTTTTCCATAACTTGAGGACAAGTTATGCACTCCCTTAAAACACATTATGATCAAGAATTAAACTACCAAGTAGGTTACAAACAATTCCTTTGATCATCTAATCTTCATAAGTTCAAGAACATGAATATGAACATTTCAAGAATCATAAATTACTCATAAATCTTGTAATTTTTTATTATAGCCATTGTAAATGGATTAGCATAAACATTACACCATCTAAAACAATTTTTATAACACCAAAACAATTTAAGGTAATGTTTCTAGTCCATTTCCAGTTGCAAAAGTTGAAAATCTGCATTCTGAGGCTCCTACTCGTCGAGTGCACGAACCTAATCGGCGAGTAGGATGAAGATACACATGAACTCGGTGAGTCCCCCCATGGACTCGGCGAGTTCAGTAGGCAGATAGCAAGATTTCAACTTTTTTCCAATATTTTGCATCAAGTATCAAACAAATAAACCTGGGCTCTGATACCACTGATGGGTTTTGAGCATTCTAACACTTCCTAAGTGTACATGCAACCCTAATAAACCTTGGATCTATGTTTGACTAAGATACATGCAAATAATTATTTTCCAAGGTTCTTATCCTATCTAGCATGGCATGGGGAACTTGAATCAAATAAAGCTAGTAGAATTACTTACCTTGTAGTTGTAGTTGATTGCTTGGAGTTCTAGAGCCTAGCACCGATAGTGTGGATGCCTCAAATGGAAATCACAAATCACCACAAACTTTGGAACCTTGAGAGAATAGTCACCACTATCTTGAAATCGGCCCTCTACTTTTCTCACCACAACTAGTGTGATTTCAAGCACCAAAGCCTCCTTTATATAGTGTGGTGGATTAGGGTTACATCCATGTAAACCCTAATACCAATGTCTCTTCATTTCCATGATATCCATGGGTTAAAGCTCCATGAAGTATCCATGGACTTTCCAAGCAAGCCTAGCCCATTTCAAATAAGCATTAGCCCACACTATATCAATATAAGAGCCCATATTTAATTAGTAATACTTTTGATCTCTAAATTAATCCTAGATTAATTATAGATCAATATTAATTAAATAATATGATCTTATATTAATATATTAGAACTTATAATATATTAATAAATCATAACTTATACTATTCTCAAAAGATTATCCATAAATTGTTGGGGTGAAGTGCAACCCAAATGGACCATGTCGGGTCCGGTCAAGTACATACCAAATATAGTTATGGACTTAGACACTATATCCAACAATTCATGTGGTATGTCATGTGGAATTGATCATAGCACGAGGGTAAGGAGTGCAAAATGATATCTATTGCAAGCTCCTCAGGGAAGTTCACATTAACCTTCAGCAAACGATCCACATACCTTTGCAATTTTTGCATGTGGCTCGTGAAGGAGTCTCCGTCCTTCATCTTGGTTGTTATCATGGAGCAGATTATTTCATACCACTCTTCACGAGCACTTTGATGGTATCTTTCCATCATATATTGGTGCATTTCAAAAAGGTAGAAGTCCTCATAGGACTTTTGGAGTTCTGCTGTCATGGTGGCCATCATGATGCATGCCACTTTGGTGGCATCTCTTTCATGAGTCCGGAAGTCAGCGATCTCCTGTGGAGTAGCAGTGGTCTCATCGATCTCCTTCAGCTCCTTATCGAGGACATATTCCTTGTCCTCGTAACGAGTCACCATCCTGATGTTCTGGATCCAATCCATAAAGTTGGAACCATCGAAGATGACCCTTCCACACAGGTTCGTGAGGGAAAAGGAGCCGGTAGGGTTTGAGCCAGAAGCAGTGTTGTTGGAAGACATCTGAAAAGAAGAGAACAAGACTAGTTTAGATATTAAGAGAGTCCTTAATAAAACACCCAAATGTAATATTAAGGCTAGGATCCAATAATAATATATCATAACTTAGAAGAGGTATGCCGTAATCCAATCTATAACATATTTTAAAGGTGGGTGAATGACGATTCACCAATTTCCACCATGAAAAACTAAATATAAATACTAGGTTTTTAATTGGTTCTTACAAATTCCTAGATTCTTTTGAGATTCAATGAACTTTTCAAAAGCATGTTTCAATCTCGAGTGTGCCCTCCAAGTTTTGTGACTGGGATATCGAGGATCACAAAACAAGGTGTGAAGTAACCATGCAAATCACTTGGTAACCTTAAAGTTCATCACTCAATCGATGTGCCGGATAACCACACACGCTCCACCAATACTATGATAAACCTTAAGTCACCCTTTACCTCCCTTGTTAAGTGCAAGTTAGTGTGCCGGTTAACCACACACGCTCCACTAACGACTTAAACGAAGTGTAAAGTGTAATTTCATGGATTAGCACCTTATTCACATTTTCCTAAAGTAACTAAGATTGGGAATTTAATTAAAACATTTAGTTACTTCATCATTATCATTATACTTTTAATGAGAACTTATAAGTCCTTGTCCTACCCATTCGGCTAATGACCCTCCGACGATTAAGGAAGCGGTGGGTGAAAGTGGACACCCATTAAGTTGCCATTTTATAGGCAACAACCTTATCCACCCCTTATAGACCGGCTTCGTGAATGAGGCATACTAGCGGTAAGATGACTTGATCTTATACATATATATATATATATATATATATATATATATATATATATATTATTAACTTATAATATTATAAAGTATGAGGGTTGATTTTTAACATTTAAAAATCTAAGGGTTGGAACTAAAGTGTATTAATTGAATTTACATGCTCCAAAACTTGAGGGAAAGTTTTGTAAATTTACAAAACCTTTCACATTCATAACTTATGAGTTATTAAAATGAAGACTCTTCATTTTATACCTTATATGTTCTTTTAATTGTTTTTAACACAAAGAGACTTTTGGTTATCCATAACTTGAGGACAAGTTATGGACTCCATTAAAACACATAAAGATCATGAATTAACATTTAAACAAGTAATTCCTATGATCTATTAAAAAACTCATAAGAACATGAATATTCATATCAAAGTTTCAAGAACATATGAACACATATAATCATGAAAAATCGGTATTAGCCATTGTGAATGGATTAGAACAACCATTGCACCATCTAAAACAAGTTTTACAACACCAAAACAGTTTAGGGTAATGTTTCTAGTCCATTTACATCAGCGAAACTCCAAAAACTGCTCACTGGATGATAAACTCATCGATTTCATGCTATAACACATAAACTTGGCGAGCTTTTGGTCAGAGCTCGTCGAGTTTTCTTGTCGGGACAGTTTTTGGCTTTTGAAAAACAAGTTTGCATCAAGTATTAATAAACAAACCTAGGCTCTGATATCAATGAAGGGTTTTGAGCATTCTAACACTTCCTAAGTGTACATGTAACCCAAATAAACCTTGGATTTATGTTTGTCTAGAATACATGCAAAATATGATTTCCAAGGTTCATAATCCTATCTAGCATACATGAGAAGTTTTAATCTAAAAGATGGCTAGAATTACATACCTTGTAGTTGATTTGATTCCTTGAAAACCTTTAGAGCCTAGCACCCCAAGTGTGATTCCTCAAATCCTTCACACAACACCAAATGCCTTTAGAATGACTTTTGAGAGAATGCACACACTTGTAAAATCAGCCTAGCACTTTTATGTTCTTGTATAGCCGGTTTTGGTGAAGAAGGTGTTACTTATATAGTGTGACACATCTAGGGTTAGACGATGTAAACCCTAATATGTCATGACTCTTCATTTCCATGACCTATGGGTTTGTAACTCCCATGGAGCATCCTATGGGTTTAACCCAACTTGATAATCCATGGAGCCTTTTAGCCCACTATACAACTTATGGATGATTTACATAATCAACCCATATATTTAATTAGTTATCTTTTGACCACTTAATTAATTCCAAATTAATTCTTGATCAATACTAATTAAATAATACTATTAATATATTAGAACTTATAATATATTAATAAACCACAAGTGTTATTTCTCTCATTTAGTCTATCCAAATGCATGATGCCATGCAACCCAAATGGACCATGCTGGGTCGGGTCAAGAACATACCAGAAATAGTTATGGACTTAGACACCTTATCCAATAGTATCTAATAAGGATCACTCCCCTATAAGTATTGATAGTTTATATGTCTATTAATTACCTCTTTTACCCCTATTCTCGCGTAGACATCATGGCAGGATTTCATCCTCCTGGAGATCCGTACTTCCTTAACCAAGGGGATGGAGGTTGGCTAGAGGCCGAACCGGAAGAAGAATTCAAGGAAGAAATGTACGAAGATTCTGACTCAGAGCTGAAGTCAATGATCAACCTCTAGTGGATCCGACGCCAAATCCTAACCCTCAGCCTGAATTTCAAGGACCAACGCCTTTGTAGGCAGAGAGTTTGGGTAAGTGGAGCCATGAACAGGGCCAACCCCTTCCGTACAATGGAGAACGTAGCTTTTATAACCTAAGCGAGGGAGGCTCACTAGACAGGATCCTTCCAATATTGGTTCGCTGAGTTGCTCAATGATGAGCAGGGTAGGGCATCTATCCACCGAACGAGGGAACTAGATGCGAACACTGGAGTCAATACGGTTCGTATTCGCCAACTTAAAGCAGATCAAAAGAAAACCCTAAATCCCAATGAGGGTCTACTGCAGGAGTTAACTGCAACTCAAGCTGAGTTCAGAGAGTTGCAGTCTCATCAGACAATATTTGAGAGGCGCATGTTAGAAATGGAGAGTTAGTTGGAAGAATCAAGGGCTCGTTCGAGTGGTTCCTGTCGCTATTAGAGGATGCTCTACTCGCCTTTCTTTTCGTTTAAGGAATAGCCTTCGTAGATGCTCTAAGTAGCACTCTTTTCTGTAAATATTCCTGTCTAGCAAGTACTATTGCACTACATCTTTATGCTGTCAAGTTTTTCCTCTGTTGGTATATTGTGAGACCTACTCAAGGTCAAATTTTCCGAACTCTACGCAACTACTATACCAACTATGATAAAAGATATCTTATTTCTTTTAACAATCATCTCTATTGAACTCTATTCTAGTTCTATATTCTTCCTCTTGGTGACTCTATTGAAGTCTTATCACTATTTCATCTTTTATAGCTAAAGGAAGCCGCCTCGCAAACGTCCCAACAAAAATCCCCTAATAACTCCACCACCTCCACCACAGCTTGAAGCAGCGACGTTCTAAGCTGCTGTGACTGCGGTTGTGACAGTAGCCATGACGTAGATGAATTCTGATGGCGCTAGTGGAGCTGTAACGGGTACCCACTCCAACCAAGGTGATAGCTAAATGCGTACAAGGGATTATACCTACAAGGACTTCACCAATTGCGAACCCATGGTCTTTAATGGAACTGTGGGAGTTATTGCCCTATCGGAATGGATTGAGAAGACGAAATCGATCTTTGAGATCTGTTCCTACCCGAAAGGAAGCAAAGTAAAACTTGTTACCCGTACCTTCTCTGATAGAGCCCTAACGTGGTGGAATGGTCATGTCAAGTCACTCACCCTTGCAGTGGTTAACGGGATGGGCTGGGATACGGTGAAGGACCTCATGACAGCAGAGTACTGCCTGAGGGGCGAAATTCAGAAGCTCGAGCAAGAGCTTTGGGGCCTTAAGATGAAAGGGTCCGACATAGTGGCCTATACGGCGAGGTTCAATGATTTGGCCCTATTCCTAGGTATGGTCCCCACGGAAAGCAAGAAGATCGAGATATATATTTAGGGAGTGGTACCTCCATTTTAGAGGAATGTGTTGTCTTCAAACCCCACTAGATTCGACAGTGCCAAGAGGTTGGCACAAAGACTTGTAGACCATGGAGTCCAACCACAAGCAACAACGACT
Organism: Lactuca sativa; assembly: GCF_002870075.4. Classification (NCBI taxonomy): domain Eukaryota; kingdom Viridiplantae; phylum Streptophyta; class Magnoliopsida; order Asterales; family Asteraceae; genus Lactuca; species Lactuca sativa. The sequence continues at coordinate 195,492,406 of NC_056627.2, forward strand.
ACCCCTACTGTCCTGAAACCAGTCAAAACAAGTGATAACAAGAGGAAGTTTTGGGATAGGATGAAATCCAAGCAGCACAACCCTTTGCAATGAAACAACAGGTTGTGGCTATTCAGGTTGCGACAACCCCTACAGCCCCTGCACCAGTGAAGCAATATGCCACGAGCTTGCCAAGTGCAACAAGTGCAATTTCCATCATAACGGCCCCTGCCGTGAAATGCATTTTGTTAACTGTAACAGGAAGGGGCACACGACCCATTTCTGCAAGGCACCAGCTAGGCCAATCACCCAGGTTCTTGGCACAGGAGCAAGGAAGGTCTGCTATGGGTGTGGCGCAATGGGGCACTTCATAAGGAATTTCCCTAAGGCTAGGAATGGGGGCGGAGCAGGAAGACTTCTTTCTACTAGTCATGAGGAAGCAATGGCGGACCCCACCATAGTCATGGGTACGTTTCTCCTCGATAACTCATATGCATACATATTATTCGATAGTGGAGCGGAGAGGAGTTTTTTGAACCAAGAATTTAAACACATACTTAATCAAGCACCGCAAGCAATAAAAGAAATGTTCATCATAGAAATGGCTAATGTCAAGACTGAGACTTCTATCAAAATTCTCGTAGGATGTACCCTCTCTCTAGATAACCACTCATTTCCAATTGACCTCATGCATGTTTTAATTAAAAGTTTTGACATCATCGTTGGCATGGACTGGTTAAGTCTCCATCGTCAAACCAGGTGCAAACCATCGAATCATTTCAATCATTCAAGCCCAAAAGTACTTACAAAAGGAGTACCATGCATTCTTAGCTCACGTTGTCGATGCGAACAAAGAGGTAAAAGACTTGAAGAGCATCCTGGACGTCTGCGATTTCCCCGACATCTTTCTTGAAGATCTCCCAGGGGTACCCCCGCAACGGCAAGTCGAGTTCAGGATCGACTTAATATCTAGCACTTGCGGAGATGCAAGAGCTATCCAGTCAACTGAACGAAGTCCTCAACAAAGGATTTATAAGGCCAAGCTTCTCGCCCTGGGGATCACCGGTCTTATTCGTGAAGAAAAATGACGGATCGTTCCGTATGTGCATCGACTACCACGAGCTTAACAAGTTAACCATTAAGAACCTCTATCCTCTTCTGCGCATCGACGACTTCTTCAACCAACTCCAAGGAGTGAGTTACTTTTCAAAATTTGACTTAAGATCCGGGTACCATTAGCTACGAGTTCTAGAGGAAGATATTCCCAAAACAGCCTTCCGAACTCGCTATGGTCACTACGAGTTCGTAGTGATGCCGTTCGGATTATTGAACACACCTGCAGTGTTCATGGATTTAATGAATAGGGTGTGTCGTCCTTACTCGGATAAGTTCATGATTGTATTCATCGATGGTATACTTATCTATTCACGCAGTAAGGAGGAACATAGTCAACATCTACGCCAAATCTTGGAAACACTACGTCCAGAGAGGCTGTATGCGAAGTTCCCTAAATGCGAATTATGGATTTGAAGATTCGAATTCCTGGGTCACGTGGTGAGCAAACAAGGTATTCACGTTGATCCTGCCAAGATTAAGGCAATTGAGAATTGGTCAGCACCAAGAATGCCTATAGAAATTCATCAATTTCTAGGTCTCGTTGGCTACTATCGCAGGTTTATCGAGAACTTTTCAAGAACTGCAAAGCCACTTACTGTCTTGACCTAGAAATGTGCAACCTTTAACAGGGAAGAGAAACAAGAAAAGGCATTCCAAACGCTGGTGCGAGCCTTATGTAGCGCATCGATACTATCCTCCCAGAAAGGATAGAAGACTTTGTGGTTTACTGTGATGCATCCAACCAAGGGCTTGGATGTGTTCTTATGCAACGAGTAAAGGTCATTGCCTATGACAGCTAAAGACGCAAGAAGTCAACTACACTACACATGATCTTGAGTTAGGAGCAGTGGTATTTTCTCTAAAGATCTGGAGACACTACATGTATGGTACAAAAAGCAATATCTATACAGACCACAAAACCCTTCAACATATATTTGACCAGAAGGTGCTCAACATGAGACAACGACGGTGGTTCGAGCTACTTAATGACTACGAATGCGAAATTCGTTATCATCCCGGTAAAGCCAACGTAGTAGCTGACGCCCTAAGTCAGAAAGAATACTCAGTTCATAGAGTCAAAGCATTGACTATGACAATCCATTCACATCTGTCCACACAAATTAAAGAGGCTCAACAGGAAGCCTTGAAACCTAAGAATGTGGCGGGTGAAGCCTTAAGAGGAATGGATGAAAATATAGAAGTCAAGTGTATGAAACTCTATATCTCATGGACCGGATCTGGACACCAAGGCATGCTTGTTTCAGAGACGTGGTCATGAAGGAAGCGCACAACACTCGATACTCCGTTCACCCAGTTTCAGATAAGATGTGTCTGGATCTCAACAAATTATAATGTTGGCCTAACATGAAAGCAGAAATTGCTACCTTTGTGGGCAAGTGACTTACTTGTGCCAAGGCTAAGGTCGAATACCAGAAACCCTCAGGTCTACTATAGCAACCTATAATACCTGAGTGGAAGTGGGAGCGGATCACAATGGACATCATAACCAAATTGCTCAAGACAACGGGTAGTCTCGATACCATTTGGTGATCATAGACAGGTTAACCAAGTCCGCACACTTCCTACCAATCAAATAGACAGACAAGATGGAGAAACTAACAAGAACTTACATTAGGGAGATTGTATGACTGCATGGTGTTCCCATATCTATTATCTCTGACAGAGACAGTAGATTCACTTCAAGATTCTGGTAGTCGCTACAAAGTTCCCTAGGAACTAGGCTGGATATGAGCACAGCCTACCATCCGCAAATCGACGGACAAAGTGAGAGGACTATTCAAACTTTAGAAGATATGTTGCGAGCTTGTGTGATTGACTCTGGAAAGGCATGGAATACTCCTTTACCCCTTTTCTAGTTCTCCTACTATAACAATTATCACACAAGCATAAAGGCAGCTCCATTTGAAGCACTCTATGGCCAGAAGTGCAGATTCCCTCTGTGTTGAGCTGAAGTGGGTGACAAGCAGTTAGCTAAAGGACGAGTTCCTGACAGCACTCTCACCAGTCCGGAAATCATTCGAGAGACGACAGAAAAGATTATACAAATTCGCGAGATACTTAAGGCCTCGCGAGATCAACAGAAAAGCTAAGCTGATAAACGACGAAAACCCTTGGAATTCCAGGTCGGTGACTTTTTTCTATTGAAAGTCTCACCCTAGAAGGGCATAATACGCTTTGGAAAGCATGGTAAACTTAATCCAAGGTACATTGGGCCTTTTGAGATTCTCGCAAGAATCGGCCCAGTAGCTTACAAACATCGCCTTCCATAAGAACTTAGCAATTTACACTCTACCTTCCATGTATCGAACCTAAAGAAGTGTTTTTCTGATGAGACAGTTGTTATACCTAGCGACGATATTGAACAAAATGATAACTTACACTTCGTGGAGGAACCCTTAGAAATCATGGATAATGAAGTCAAGCAAACAGAGCTGTATCCCAATAGTAAAGGTTCGCTGGAATACAAAGCGAGGACCCGAATTCACATTGGGGAGAGAGGATCAAATGAAACACAAGTATCCTCATCTTTTCCCTTGGCTATGTGTATTTCTTAATCTTAATTTCGGGACGAAATTTCCATTGACAGGGGGATGATATGACAACCCGAAATCTCTATCTGTAAGTCAATCCAATCAATCAAAAGTCAGACTTGTTTCTACTTTCGCTTTAGTGTGTTTAGGGTCAGTTTGAGAGTATCTAAGCCTAGTACACTTAAGGATTTGGATGTTAAGAAATGTTAGCTTGAGATCATAGGAATCCAATCGAACCAGAAAACTCATCAAGGGTTGTTCAGTGCCGCAAACTAGGTTCATGGCCGTGAACCCATGTTTGGCCATAAACCCCTCTCCATATAAATACATTTCCTTCATTTATTCCTCACTTCTTCCATCCTTGGCCGAAAACCTCTCAAGTATCATCCAGGAATGACTCTCATTTCACCCCCAAAAAGATCCATTGGTGCTTCGAGACTTCATTTGTGAACTCAAGCATCCTATATCTATCGATCATAGCAATCATTCACTAGAAGGTGAGTTCACACCCCTACAATCAACCTTTTACATGGTTTAAATGCTTTGGGGGGGGGGGGGGGGAATACAAGTCGAAACACAATGAAATTATGTTTGTTTATACATTTTAATTACTTACAAACAAAAGGACTTTACTGCTTTCAAACATTGTTAAACTTCTTTTCAAAACTCTTTTCAAACTACTTATCAACTCTTTTATTTTCAAAACCATATTCACATGGATATTTGTGTATAAATACGCCTTAATGGACTTAGGACTAATGTTAATGACCTTGACTCCTTTTCCTTGTTTCGTTGTGGGCTTAGGGTAGGATTCACTAGTCCGAATCTTGATTAACTTATAATTATACATACTAAATACGTATATGGATATTAAATCTCATTCTCAAGGTTATACTTAAATTAATTGTTTATGCTTAAAATGGAGTCATTCCAACAAGTCAGTTATACAGCAAACATACTAGTAAACTATAATAGGTATAGTTTAGAGATCATACATATACATATACAAGAACAAGAAGTAGTACTATACATATACATTTACAAATGGAACATATACACTTACAAAAGGAGCACACACACATACATATACCAGAAAAATAAGGAACATACTCTATACATTTGCATGATAACTAATATGTGAGATACTACTTCATGGCATAGCAATACACTTGATGTGTCACGTTTTGTAACCAGAGTCTCATGGAAGGAGAGTGTGAGTACGTGTATAGATCTATATGGAATTGACCATCCCACACCTCGTTGCTCGTTATAGTGGCACTTGCAAGTCAACGAGTGAGCAAATGTCATACCTATTCGGCGTCTAAAGAGCGTCGTGTGTTTATACTAGGTCGATCAAGTATGGTTATAACTTCAATCACATTTTAATCCTAAATTAACCAACTCGGTTATAAGGCAGTAAAACTATTAGTAGAATATTTTAACTAATACAAATATTTTAAGAAAACAAATGTACAAGCAGTCGGGTCTTGGTAGAAGACTACATTTCATTTTAAGCAGAAAATATAGGATTTTCTGGGTAAGCAAACAAACATTTTCATGATACAAATACAATTATTTCTGTAAAACAAATGCAACATAATGACATTAAATACTTATGATCTCACCAACATTTATATGTTGACGATCCCCTTCAAAAAAACTTGTATTCTCAAGGAATCAGTAAGACAGGTGCACTCATTCAGCTTTTAAGGAGACAGAGCGGAAATCAAGACTCATCTTATTATTTTGTTGTACATTCATTTTTAGTGTCATTTAAACATTATAACGAACACACTTGTATTAACTATATTATTTAATACAATGGATGTGGTTGCTTGATTTACTATTATGCATTGTTATGATATTGTACATGACGTACTCCACCCCCGAATGTTTCCGCCATCTCGGTTTGGGGGTGTGACAAGTATTAACCAAGTCCTGACTTATAACCAAAATATATTGTAGGTAGAGCGAGATATTTGTGTATCGATCTATACGGGACTGACAATCCCACACCTTAACTGTTAGCTACAGTTAGGCCGGAAGGTCTAGGGTGACAAATGTCGTTAACATTCTGATGCCTAAAGAACGTCCCGATCAGGCCATCTTAGGTTACAGTAAGGTTATAAGAACTGACATGGAGAAAATAATGACACATTTACATAATAATATACTTTTAAAACAGTCTTGGAGGATATTAACATCTCATCTAGTTTACAGGACAAACACATCCTCAGCTAGTTTACAGGACAAACACATCCTCAGCTAGTTTTACTTATAAATAAAACTAGGTATCATCAAACTAAGTATGGAATTTATACTTGTACTTTTCTGTCTTGGAACGTTTAAGACTACAAATTAGTTTTATGGAGAATATAGGATTTTCTAGGATAAACATCATTATTTTACATGCAAACAGTTTGCAAATTAACTTTCTGAAATAAATAAGATTAATTACAGAAAACAATACTTTACAATAGAGCGGGGGGGGGGGGGGGGGGGGGGGGGGGGGGGGGGACTAGGAACTTATTTACAAACTAGTATAATATAAAGGACCCTTAATTATAAATTCTATGGTTCCATAGTTTATACACCATATTTATATATAAATAATATCCGATAGGCAGTGGAATGTGTGTTTTCCGCCTTACTTCTTGTTCCTTGTTTGGTTGCGGGCTTAGGGCAGATCCACACATTCAACTGTCTGTTCGATATTAGTTTATATATAGCTTGTATAAACCAAGTGAGCATATAAGGAACTTGTATGGTCACATTTCTTACTAAGAAAATATAGAATTTTCTGGAGGAACACACGAACATTTTCAACGAACAAAGAATATACTTTCTATAACAAAAATGCTTATGAACTCACCAAATTTAATGTTGACATTTTTTTAAACCACTTGTATTCTTAGGAAAGTTAGTAGAAAGGTACCCTCTCAGGCATTGCGAAAACGGAGCATAGTAGCATTACGTCTTATCTTTTGCTATAGTTTTAATGTTAAACAAAAAATGTTTTGAATACAATGTAAAAACTATGATATCAATACAATGGTTGTTATTGCTTTGATTACTATTATACAATTGTTGTCATACTGTACATGACGTCCTCCGTCCCCGAACGTTTCTGCCGTCTCGGTTTGGGGGTGTGACAGAATCCCTCTAATGGAATCTGTAACACCCGTTTATTTATTAGTCAAATAAAAAAATTAATGAACGAATGGTAGCCTAAAGTAAATAATTATATATGCAGGGTGTTGGGTTCGAGGAGTTAAATGCCACATTTTTAGAAGTCGGGGGTTAAAAGCGTGAGTTTGGGACTCATTTTATAAATATTTATGAAGACAGGGGCTCCGTGGGAGTTATCGAGAATTATTTTAAAAAGAAATGAGGTGGAGGGGCTGAATATTTATAATTAAGACTTTGGGGGAGTGTTTGGTAAATTGTGTACCTAAGCTGTATGGGATTTTAATGGTGAGGGTTCAAAGGGTAATTATTGGATTTATTTTGAAAAGAAATTGGATGGGAGGGACCTATCTCGCCGTTACAAAATATGTTTGCGTGTGTCGGATATATATATATATATATATATATATATATATATATATATATATATATATATATATATATATATATATATATATATATATATATATATATATATATATATATATGCGCTATGAAACCCAAGACCTACCCTATAGTGCAGTTGCCACTTTTCCTCCACCCTTATTCCACCCTCGTCGGCGCCGCAACCGCTCTCACCCTTCTTCAACTTACAGCGGTGCACCACCACCTCTTTTGAGGTCTTCAACCACCGGACACCACCACATTACTACTGTCGTTGCTATAGAAGAAGAGTCTTCAACCTTATGTCTCCTCACCGCCACAATCCTTTCCCCACCCCATGCTCATAGTGTCGCAACTACGACCACCGTTGCCACCGGTGAAAAACGTGATGCGATTAAAGGGATGCTGAGGACATCAGAAGAAGCCGGAAAGAGCTGGAACGTGCCTGTGACATCGCGAAAGTTTCCTCATCTCCGGTTAGTTGTTGCAACGCCGCCTTAAACCCTCGTTGTGGCTTCTGTCTTATTTTGCCACCATCAGCCACTATGGGAGCTAGTTGTGGGTCTATTCATGGATGTATGTTGTGTTGCTACGTGAAGGAAGCCAAAGAGACTACGGCCACAACCGAGAAGTGGTGGCTGCCATCGAGAACCGCCATTTGCCACCACCGGCCGCCACTAGGTTTCTATGTATATATGTTTGTATTAGTGTGGGGGTGTGTGTGTGATTATTTGAGGTTTAAGCATTATACCATGTAACTAAAAGAAGAGTAATGAAAAGAAATTGGAAACTACCACCTTAGGGTGGTGGCTGCCGCCACCAGCCGCCTTGTCGGGTGGCGGTGTGCTTGTCTTGTGAGTTGACTCGATTGGGGATGCTTGAAACCCTAATGGGCCCAATGAAGCCAAATGGGCTTAGTGAAAACCCTAATGAGTCTAATGGACTCTAATTGACCCAATAAGACCCTAATGGGCTTGATGACATTCTAGTGGGCTTGATAGGCCCAATAAAGCCCTAAATAACATAAAAGTCCAACAAATTAATAAATGGGCTAGTACTTGGGTTGGAAACCCTAATGCAATCAAAACCCTAATTTTACGAAATTAATCGGGACACACGGGAATTATTTAGTAACAGTGGATATTAAATAATAATCATTGGCAAGATTAATCTAAGTGACAGTCGACTTAATGGATTAAGTCCTTAGAGTAATAAGTCCTTAATGGGTTATGTAGGAAACTTAACCCTAATCCTCATTTTATGTGAAACCCTAATTTCACTTGGGTTTATTATTGCGCCTTTCTATTGGGCCTGATGATTGGGTTGATAAATGGGCCATCCAAGAACAAGAAAATGGACTAGAATAATTCATGGGCTTTGAGGTAAGGCTTATATGAGGAGTTGGGCCCAATTTTTAAAATTGGGCCATAAATGGTCCATGGTTTGGGCCTTAATGATTACATGACATTGGGCCATTGGAAGGTCAAATGTTGGACTGGACTTTTGGTTGGGCTTTATGGTAAGACCTTATAAAGGTTTAGGCCCAATTTGGAAAATTGGGCCATGTATTGGGCTTTGATTCTTAGTTGACTTTGGGCCTATGGATTGGGCCTTGGGCTTGAATAAGCCAAGCTTGGGTTAATATAGTAATTATCCATGTATGTATTATGGTTATGTGTTGCAACCCAATTATTAATTGGGTGTTATTTTGGTATTGACAGTTCGGGAACCCGTCATCCAGCATCTAGGGTTGAGTCTGCGGGACTACAGCAGTGTGGGAATGTGTCTACGGGACTTCAGCAGTGTGAGGTGAGTTACCTTCCATTAGGGGTGGGTCTAAGTCCACAGTGTTGGCCCACCAACATGGGTAGTTGGTAGATAATTGTCTTTGTGATAATTATCTTGGTATGTGTATGTGCTATGCTCATGAGATATGCTTATGTGATATGCTTATGAGATATGCTTATGAGATATGCTTATGTGATATGCTCATGAGATATACTTATGTGATATGCTTATGAGATATGCTTATGTGATATGCTTATGTGATAGGATATGTGCGATAGTGGTAGTAGCAGGGAATAGCTTTTCCGTGACTCGGTTGTTAAGACCAAAGAGTAGGTCAGTACCCCAGATATGGCTAAGTATGATTATATCTTATCATTGTATGATAGTGGTAGGGGTGAAATAGTCCCCAGTTACCGGTTGAAAGATACCGATGACGGATACCGGTTGAAAGATACCGATGGTAGTTACCGGTTGAAAGATACCGAGGGGGTATACAGAACCCATGCAACGCTTATCTGTCTGTTTAGGATATGTTAGTATGTAATCAGCATGTTTATGATGTTAGTAGGTGATCAGTATGTTTATGATATATTATTATGTGATAGTGGTAGGGGTCAAATAGTGCTCGGATACCGGTTGAAAGATACCGATGGTATTATGTGGTATGTGGTATGATGGGAGAACTTACTAAGCTTCGTGCTTACGGTTTACAGGTTCCAGGAGCTTTTTTTTCAAAGGAAAGGAGTCGACTTGATCGCAGAGCATCACACTATGATTTCCGCACATAAGATCCTTGGGGTTACACTCTGACATGGTTTTATGTTATTATGTTTTATTATTGACACTTTGGTTTTGACATGAGACATTATTATTGACGGTTTTATTACATATGCTTTTATATTAACTAATTTCAAAACGAGATCTTTGGTCTTGAATTTTGGGATGTTACAAGTTGGTATCAGAGCCTTGGCCTGAGAGATTCGGGCACACTCTTAGGTGTGTCTGAACTCAAACTAAGGACTTGGTATGAAAATCTTCAAACTTAAAACCATTTTTATAAAAATAAGTTTGAAAAAAGAACATAACTTTGAAAAGAACAAAGTTTGTGATATGTGGAATCAGCCGAGCTCAAGTAAGTTTTCTCCAAGATGCCCATACATGTTATGTTATGTTATGATATGATATGATGATGAGAACTGCATGCTAGATTAGGGCTAAGGATCTAGGAAGATGCCTTATATGTCTGGTGTATGTGCTTGTTGAGCTTCATGATAGTAATGATCAGTTAGTGATAAGATAGCCTGTTTAGGTTATGCCTGATTGTGTAAGCCTTAGAATCGCATGCTAGTATAGATCCCTGGAAAGAGGATAGACTGATCTGATTGGAATATGTTGGTTAGATTTTCTATTTTCTGAATGTTGCTTGCTTTGTGCTTTGAGGGACTCTTAGTAATGTGAGCAAGCTAATAAGTTAATATGCTAAGTCGCGAGTGGCTATATTCATGAGGTAGCAAGTTGACATTAGTGGAAAGTCCTTTAGCAGCTGAGGACTTGGTGAGTACAGGAACCTAGGAAAGCCTAGGAAGTGCTTTAGTGGGTTTGGTTGCGCTGTTAGCGAGCATTCAGGGTACCAGTTTGAGGAAGTCACTTGGAGGATTCTGGTGGATTACTGAGGAAAGTATGGATAGGTGTGGAAGGTAGTATTGGGCCCGTACTATTGAAAGCTCAGGATCCATACTCAAATCGGCGAGAGTCTTGGAGAATCTGAGAAGCTTCGGGGAGAATTTTGTGACCCGGTTTAGGGACAGAGGATGTTCCAGTTGTTACAGCTTACCATTGGCAAGCGAGCTAGTGAGCGTGACAGGGTCTTAGGCCCTGAAGGATATGATTTCCAAGAGGGTGAAAATGCAAGATCGATTTGGAGCACTTTGAGAATAGAGGTTCATGCCAGGTGTGTATGGAAGAAGGTCCCGAGGAGAGATCCATGACCTCCGATCATCGGGTGAAAGGCCAGTAGGGTTGGGGTCAGTGCAACACGTACGAGAAAGTACACAAGGGAGTTGTCACTCCAGGGGTTTAGGCTGCTACAGGTATGGCCGGGATGATCATGTCAGTTGGAGGTGATCGGTATTCCTCCAAATGTTGTGGGTATGTCATCTTCTACTGCTAATAAATGGATTATGGGATAACATATCACTTTGGGATTGTGAGCGAGTTTGGGTAAGTCAGATCTCGGGTCGGTTTTCTGCTTGTTTTTGGGTTATCAAGGATCATATATGCCATCCAGCATGCCAAAAGGTCCTTGATGAACCCACAGAGGGAAGTACCATGTGGAGTGGGTTTTGTGTGTACCGTTATCATTTCGGATCTTTGTCGAGATCTGTGCAGGAGTATTGTTTGGAAGATCCTCGGTCAGGGTTAGAGTGATAACTCTCTAGTGAAGTCAGTGTTCAGTGGTACTGTGAGATTGGAAGTGGGAACGAGGACTCATCAGCCAGATTAAAGATTAAGGCCTCTCGTGTCAACATGGGAGGTGGATTGAGGTGTCAGATTGGACCAAATTTCAAGAGTCCTCATCGAGATTTCTGAGTATGGGCGATCTTAAGGTTTAACTGATGATTAATTGCTAGCATTAGTAAGCACAGTTTGTCATCAGTGGGATACTAGAAAGCGAGAAGGATTGGGAATCCTTCAATTATTGGGTGTCGTGAAGAATTATTTGAATCTAAGTGTCGGAGGTACTTTTTATAAAGTTCTCCAAATGTGAGTTCTGGTTGCGCGGGGTGCAATCTCTTAGGCACCTTGTCAACCAGAAGGGTATACTAGTCTATCCGGCCAAGATAGAGGTCATGATGCAGTGGCAGGTTCCGAGGCCTCCATCTGAGATTCGGAGTTTCCTAGGTCTAATAGGTTATTACCGGAGATTTATGCGGGATTTCTCCGAGATTGTGCTTCCTTTGACCCAACTGACGAAGAAGTCGGTGGCCTTTTGCTGAGGGAGGGGGGGGGGGGTGAGCAATAGGCAGCCTTCGAGACTCTCAGATAGTGGTTGTGCGGGGCACCGATTCTCACCCTGTCAGAGGGTGTAGATGATTTTGTGGGTTACTGTGACGCTTTGATCACGGGTATAGGTGCGGTACTGATATAGTGTGGTCACGTGATAGCAGGTTTCGGGAACCATGTTAGAGTTTCGGTTAGGACTCAAGTTCAATGGTGTGTTAGGTCGAGTGCGTGTTCGACCCGTTTTGGAAAGTGTTGTAAGACTACGGGGGTAGTTGTAGCATTCACTAGTGGTCAGTTAGTATGGAAAGTGTTTTAAGAGTACGGAGGTAGTCGTAGCATTCACTAGTGGTCAGTTAGCATGGGGAGTGTTGTAAGTCTATGAGTGTAGTTGTAGCATTCACTAGCAACCAGATAGTGATAGAGTGTTGTAAGTCTGTGGGTGTAGCCGTAGCATTCACTAGGTTGGTAGATAGCATGAGTGTGTTGTTAGGACGCGGAAGGAAGAGTAGTACGCACAAGTTCGGGTTCAACATTGAGGATACTGAAATCCAAGGATTGGATTTCGGATTTACCCTAAAGGATTAGATCTGATTGAGCCAGTGATACGATTGTAGGAGTGCCATTATAGTTATGGGATCAGGGAGGCAATGGACTGCTTAAGGTCGTTTGTGATATAAGGATACCATTAGTCAGGTAGCCATCACTTTGAGTCCTGGATTTGAGTATGTCAAGATTTGACACATGGACCCAATCAGGTAGATCATAAGGTTATTAGAGCCATAGTGACATGATAACTAGTGGCAACTAGTTCCAGAGAAGGTTTCGTTCAGAAGTCGTGTGAGGCGACTAAGTGGGAGTCCATTGGCTCTGCAGCCGGGCAGGAACTCGACATTGCAGATGATTGGCAAACAAATAGAGACCATGAAGGTCTCGTTAGATTTTGAAAAGCAACTATGTAGCTGCATAATGCTTCAGGCAGTTCAGTGTTTGGGCAGTTTCAGTGTTAGGACAGTATTAGCATTTGTGTTTTAGGTTGGAGGTACGTACGGAATAGTTGTTTGATCTGGGAAGTGACAAGTCACTTACAGCGGGATCAGCTAAGCCTTGGCCAAGTATAAGTGATTTGCAGGGATAATTGGGTATGTGAACCTATTTTATAGTGAGAACCTAAAGCTATCAGAACTTGAGTAGCATGTTGAGGGATGAACGGACTGGATTCAATGATAATGATTCAATATGAGTGGACTGACGGCGAATCAGACCATCTCGAGATAGTAGATTCAGATGAAGTAGATGTGCTTCTGTTGAGAGGAATTCGTTCATATGAGGATATTAGGGCTTTGCGAAGATTGGTCACAGCTACCCTAGCAAGGCTAGGGTGTGCCCAAGACGGTGATCATGTAACTAGAACTTGTTTGGGATATAAGAAATAGTAAGGAGTGATTTCGAAGGCAAAATATAATTTAAGTGCGGGAGAGTTGTAACACCCGTTTATTTATTAGTCAAATAAATAAATAAATGAACGAATGGTAGCCTAAAATAAATAATTATATATGTTGGGTGTTCGGTTCGAGGTGTTAAATGCCACATTTTTAGAAGTCGGGGTTAAAAGCGTGAGTTTGGGACTCATTTTATAAATATTTATGAAGACAGGGGCTCTGTGGTAATTATCGAGAATTATTTTAAAAATAAATGAGGTGGAGGGGTTGAATATGTTATAATTAAGACTTTGGGGGACTGTTTGGTAAATTATGTACCTAAGTTTTAAGAGATTTTAATGGTGAGGGTTCAAAGGGTAATTATTGGATTTATTTTGAAAAGAAATCGGATGGGATGGACCTATCCCACCATTATGAAAATATGTTTGCTTGTTTCGGATATATATATATATATATATATATATATATATATATATATATATATATATATATATATATATATATATATGCGCTATGAAACCCTAGACCTAACCCATAGCGCAGCCACCACTTTTCCTCCACCCTTATTCCACCCTCTCCAGCGCCGCAACCACTCTCACCATTCTTCGACTTACAGCGTTGCACCACCACCTCTATTGAGGTCTTAAACCACCGGACACCACCAAGATAGTGTTGTCGTTGCTGTAGAAGAAGAGCCGTCAACCTTATGTCTCCCAACCGCCACAATCCTTTCTCCACCCCATGCTCAGAGTGTCGCAACTACGACAACCGTTGCCACCGGTGAAGAACATGAAGCGACAGAAGGGACGCGGAGGACATCGAGAGAAGCCGGAAAGACCTGGAACGTGCCTCTGACTTCGCGAAAGCTTCCTCTTCTTCGGTCCGTTGCTGCAACGCCGCCTTAAACCACCGTTGTGGCTTCTATCTTATTTCGTCGCCACCAGCCACCATGGGAGGTGGTTGTGGGTGTATTTGTGGATGTATGTTGTGTTTCTACGTGACGGAAGCCAAAGAGACCACTGCCACAACCGAGAAGTGGTGGCTGCCATCGAGAACCGCCATTTTCCACCGTCGGCCGCCACTAGGTTTCTATGTATATGTGTGTGTATTAGTGTGGGGGGGTGTTTGTGTGTGATTATTTGGGGTTTAAGCATTGTACCATGTAACTAAAAGAAGAGTAATGAAAAGAAATTGGAAACCACCACCTTAGGGTGGTGGCTGCCGCCTCCTACCGCCACCAGCCGCCGTGTCGGGTGGCGGTGTGCTTGTCTTGTGAATTGACTCAATTGGGGATGCTTGAAACCCTAATGGGCCTCCTTAGCCTGATGGGCCTAGTGAATCCAAATGGGCTTAGTGAAAACCCTAATGAGTCTAATGGACTCTAATTGACCCAATAAGACCCTAATAGGCTTGATGACATTCTAGTGGGCTTGATAGGCCCAATAATGCCCTAAATAACCTAAAAGTCCAACAAATTAATAAATGGGCTAGTACTTGGGTTGGAAACCATAAATAGGGTTTGGAAAACCCTAATGCAACCAAAACCCTAATTTTGGGAAATTAATCGGGACACACGGGAATTATTTAATAACTGTGGATATTAAATAATAATCACTGGCAAGATTAATCTAAGTGACAGTGGACTTAATGGATTAAGTCCTTAGAGGATTAAGTCGTTAATGGGTTAAGTAGGAAACTTAACCCAAATCATCATTTTATAGGAAACCCTAATTTCACTTGGGTTTATTATTGGGCCTTTCTAGTGGGCCTGATGATTGGGTGGTTAAATGGGCCATCCAAGATCAAGCAAATGGACTAGAATAATTAATGGGCTTTGAGGTAAGGCTTATACGAGGAATTGTGCCCAATTTGGGAAATTGTGCCATAAATGGGCCATGGTTTGGGCCTTAATGATTACATGACATTGGGCCATTGGAAGGTCAAATGTTGGACTGGACTTTTGGTTGGGCCTTATGGTAAGACCTTATAAAGGTTTGGGCCCAATTTGGAAAATTAGGCCATGTGTTGGGCTTTGATTCTTAATTGACTTTGGGCCTATGGATTGGGCCTTGGGCTTGAATAAACCAAGCTTGGGGTAATGTAGTAATTTTCTAAGTATATATTATGGTTATGTGTTGGGACCCAATTATTAATTGGGTGTTATTTTAGTATTGACAGTTCGGGAACCTGTCATCCAGCAGTTAGGGTTGAGTCTGTAAGACTACAGTAGTGTGGGATTGTGTCTACGGGACTTCAGCAGTGTCAGGTGAGTTACCTTCCAATAGGCGTGGTTCTAAGGCCACAATGTCGGCCCACCAACAGGGGTAGTTTGTAGATAATTGTCTTTGTGATAATTATCTTGGAATGTTTATGTGCTATTCTCATGAGATATGCTTATGTGATATGCTTATGAGATATGCTTATGTGATATGCTCATGAGATATGCTTATGTGATATGCTTATGAGATATGTTTATGTGATATGCTTATGTGATATTATATGCGCGTTAGTGGTAGTAGCAGGGAATAGTTTTTCCCTGACTTGGTTGTTAGGACCGAAGGGTGGGTCAGTACCCCAGATATGGCTAAGTATGATTATATCCTGTCATTGTATGATAGTGGTAGGGGTGAAATAGTCCGCAGTTACCGGCTGAAAGATACCGATGGCGGATATCGGTTGAAAGATACTGATGGCAGTTACCGGTTGAAAGATACTGATAGCAGTTACCGGTTGAAAGATACCGAGGGGGTATACAGAACCCATGCAACGCTTATCTGTGTGTTTATGATATGTTAGTATGTAATCAACATGTCTATGATGTTAGTAGGTGATCAGTATTTTTATGATATATTATTATGTGATAGTGGTAGGGGTGAAACAGTCCCCGGATACCGGTAAAAAGATACCAATGGTATTATGTGGTATGTGGTATGATGGGGGAACTCACTAAGCTTCGTGCTTACGGTTTACAATTTTGGTTTCAGGTGCTTTGTTTTCAAAGGAAAGGAGTCGGCTTGATCGCAGCGCATCACACTATGATTTCTGCACATAAGATCCTTGGGGTTACACTCTGACATGGTTTTATGTTATTATGTTTTATTATTGACACTCTGGTTTTGACAAGAGACATTATTATTGATGGTTTTATTACATATGGTTTTATATTAACTAATTTAAAAATGAAATTTTTGGTCTTGAATTTTGGGATGTAACAAGTTGGTATCAGAGCCTTAGTTTGAGAGATTCGGGCACATTCTCAGGTGTGTCTGAACTCAAACTAAGGGCTTGGTATGAAAATCTTCAAAATTAAAACCATTTTTATAAAAAGAAGTTTGAATAGAGAACAAAACTTTGATAAGAACAAAGTGTGTGATGTGTGCAATCTGCCGAGCTCAAGTAAGTTTTCCCCAAGATGCCCATACATGTTATGTTATGTTATGATATGATATGATGATGAGAACTGCATGCTAGATTAGGGCTAAGGATCTAGCAAGATGCCTTATATTCCTGCTGTATGTCCTTGTTGAGCTACATGATAGTAATGATCAGTTAGTGATAAGATAGCCTGTTTAGGTTATGCCTGACTGTGTGACCCATAGAATCGCATCCTAGTATAGATCCCTGGCAATAGGATAGACTGATCTGATTGGAATATGTTTGTTAGATTTTCCATTGTTTGAATGCTGCTTACTTTGTGCTTTGAGGGACTCTTAGTAATGTGAGCTAGCTACTAAGTCAATATGCTAAGTCGCTAGTGGCTATATTCATGAGGTAGCAAGTTGACATTAGTGGGAAGTCCGTTAGCGGCTGAGGACTAGGTGAGTACGGGAACCTAGGAAAGCCTAGGAAGTGCTTTAGTGGGTTTGGTTGCGCTGTTAGCGAGCATTCAAGGTACCAGTTTGAGGAAGTGACTTGGAGGATTAAGGAGGATTACTTAGGAAAGTATGGATAGATGTGGAAGAGAGTATTGGGCCTGTACTACTGAAAGCACAGGATCCATACTCGAATCGGCGAGAGTCTTGGAGAATCTGAGAAGCTTCGGGAAGAAGTTTGTGAGCCGGTTTGGGGACAGAGGATGTTCCAGTTGTTACAGCTTAGCCATTGGCAAGCGAGCTAGTGAGCGTGACAGGGTGTCAAGCCCTGAATGTCACAACCGGCAAAATTAGGTCAAGATGTGAATTCCTAAAACAATATAATCTCCTTGTATAAGCACAAAACTCGATCCAATAAGCCCTCAACTTAGTTCTTTTGGTCCATAAGACATTCTTATTGGGCCTTTTGGGCCGAAAACATATACTAGGACCTTAGTTGGGCCGATAATTATTATTTTTGGGCCCTTTGAACCAAAAACCCTTTCCTAAGCTTTAATGAGCCAAGAATCCTTCATAGAATTATAAGTGGACCGAAAAACCATTTGTTTTACTCTTTTGGGCCAAAGATCCCTATTGGGCCGGTTAGCCCATTTAAAAAAGAATAAAAAAAAAAAGAAAATATAAATTAATCTATGCTTGCCACCTCAACTTTATCCTCCATGCACCATCCTATCAACCCCTCCATAAGTCAACCCCTTTCTTCCCCTCCCTTCTCCATTCTCGACCACAAACCCACCACCACTCCAACACATTTCAAACATTTTCCTCTCTAAATCTCAAGAACATCCTCCATCATTCTTCAAAAATTTCGAGTTCATCATCATCAAAATCGGGTTCTAGACTTATTGGTAAGTCTACTTTCATCTTTAGAGGTTCTATTTCAAGTCTATGCAAAGATCTTCCCTCTTACAACTTCATTTTCGTTATTATGATCTTAGAACACCAAAACAACACAAATCTCATCAAGAACTCAAGTTAGGTTCAAAGTTTCATCTTCTTCTTCTACATCTCAAAAACCCTCAAGGTGAGCTTCATACCCCCTTGTTTTCGGTTTTAAAATGTTTTGGGGGAGGATACAGGTGCTTTTGTGTTAGATCTATGTACTATGTGTGGACTTCATTTTAAGCTTAAAAAATGTCTTAATATGTTAAGAATTGGCTGGATTATATAGCTCTAAACAGGGGCTGTGCGGTTTTTTACTTTTTGTTTCACTATTTTATAAATCTTTTTACTCGATTTTGAACATACATAACATCCGCATTTGCATATGCATATCCATATACTTATATGCTTATTCATATGTATATGCATATACTTTTTCTTATGCATATCCATCTACTTATTCTTATGTTTATGCATATACTTATATGTATATGCTTATAATTATGTATATGCATATTCTTATTCATATGCATATATTGTATACTTACTCTGATGTATATGCATGTACATAAGCATACTCATATGTATTTAATTGCCTTATGCATCTACTTATTCTTATATATATATATATATATATATATATATATATATATATATATATATATATATATATATATATATACTTATTCTTATGCATTTCCATATATATATATCTATATATATATATATATATATATATATATATATTTATTCATATGCATATGCATATACTATTGAATATGTAGATATCATGTATTTATTCTTATGTATATTCATATACATAATAATCATATGTGTTCAATTTCCTTATGCACATACTTATTCTTATGCATATTATATACTTATTATTATGCATATACCTATTCTTATATATATCTTATTCATATACTTATTATTATACGTATACTTACTATTATGCGCATGCATATGCATATGTATATACTTATTCATACGCATATGCGTATACTTATGAATATGCATATAATTATTCATTTGGATATGCCTATACTTATGAATATCCATATGTCATATTCTAATTCTTATGCATATATATATATATATATATATATATATATATATATATATATATATATATATATATATATTCATATGTGTTTAATTGTCTAGTGCATATAATTATTCTTATGCACATGCATATCTATATACTTATACAAAGTTTATTTGAAAAAAAAAAACAAAAGCAGAGCTTGATATATTTAATTGTAGTTAGGATAGATTCTAATGGATCCAACTTCTGCATTGGTGGGTATTCAACCACCAGTTTGGAAAAATTGTGAATTTCGTAACTAAATTCTCACAAGTAAATCTCCATAAACATGCACTCGTACTCGCTAGTTTGAGTTATTTGTTCTGATTCGTTTTGAAAGGTGATAAGACATTCTCTCTCTTCCTTATTTTGAGATAATTTTTTGTTTATATATTGTATTTTGAAGAATTTGCTTGATATGATAACGATTTTACTCATCTTTGTAAAGATCACAGTCGGTAAGGAACTGAATTTACATGAAAGTTCCTTAAAGAACAATTTTATTGCATGTCAACTGTTTGTTAAAATGCTCAAGTTACTTTTTTAATCTGAACCAGCTATTGCTGACACATTGTTATAACTA
Organism: Lactuca sativa; assembly: GCF_002870075.4. Classification (NCBI taxonomy): domain Eukaryota; kingdom Viridiplantae; phylum Streptophyta; class Magnoliopsida; order Asterales; family Asteraceae; genus Lactuca; species Lactuca sativa. Next base: position 195,512,277 of record NC_056627.2, read on the forward strand.
ATTAAGAAGTTTCTTAATTTCAAATGCATAACACACATAAGTGAACAAAAAACTTATAAAAAAATTCATGTAAACATGCATTGAATAGATGCATATGTCTTTATAGTTTTTGATTCAGCATTATATAAACTTTTTACTCAATTTTGAACATACATAACTTCCTCATATGACATCAGAATAAGGTCATTTTTTTCTAGATTGTAGGACTATGTGTGGGCTTCATTTTAAGCTTAAAAAGTGTCTTAATATGTTAAGAATTGACTTGATTATATAGCTCTAAATAGGGGTTGTTCGGTTTTTTAATTTTTGTTTCAGCATTTTATAAATTTTTTTACTTAGTTTTAAAAATATACATAACTTCCTCATATGACCGGAACAAGGTCATTTTTTTCTAGATTGTAGTTATTTGTGTGTGCTTCATTTTAAGCTCAAAAAACATCTGAATCGGTTAAGAATTCACAGACTTATAAAGCTCTAAATAGGGTAGTTGAGTTTTTTGGGTTTCGTTTCAACATTTTATAAATTTTTTACTCAACTATAACGTACATAACTTCCTCATATGACCTTAGAAGAATATCATATTTTATAGATTGTACTACTCTGTTTGGGCTTCATGTTAAGCTAAAAAAAATTCTAGACTGTAGTACTCTGTGTGGGGTTTTCTGGAATTCGTTTCAGCATTTTATAAATTTTTTACTCAACTTTAAACATACATAACTTCCTCATATGGCCATAGAACAAGTTCATTTTTTGTCTAGAATGTAGTGCTATGTGTGGGCTTCATTTTAAGCTTAAAAAATGTCTTAATATGTTAAAAATTGACTGGATTATACAGCTCTAAACCAGGGCTGATCGGTTTTTTACTTTTTGTTTCAGCATTTTATAAATTTTTTTACTCAACTTTAAACATACATAACTTCCTCATATGATCTCGTAACAAGGTCATTTTTTTTTATTGTAGTACTATATGTGGACTTCATTTTAAGCTTAAAAAACAGTTTAATCGGTTAATAATGCACAGACTTATAAAGCTATAAACAGGGGTTGTTGAGTTTTTTGGTATTCATTTCAACATTTTATAAACTTTTTACTCAACTTTAAACATACATAACTTCCTCATATGACCTCAAAACAATGTCATTTTTTTCTAGATTGTAGTACTCTGTGTGGGCTTCATTTTAAACTCAAAAAACATCTTATTCTATTTAGAATTCACATAATTATAAAGCTCTAAACAGAGACAGTTGGGTTTTTTTACAAGATTTAGCAAATGTATTAAATGTTATGAATAAATTATTCAAGGGCTTATATGCTTATTCATATGTATATGCGTATATTTGTTCTTATGCATATGCATATACTTATTCATATGTTTATGCTTATACTTATAAATATGTATATGCTTGTTATTATGTATATGCATACGCTTATTCATATGCATATGAATATGCATATGTCATATAATTATTCTTACGCATATGCATATCCACATGCATATACATAAGCATACTCATATGTATTTCATTTCCTTATGCATCTACTTATTCTTATACATATGCATATACTAATTCATATGTATATACTTATTCTTATGCATGTCCATATGCATATATTTAATCATATGCATATGTATATACTATTGAATATTAATATATCATATATTTATTCTTATGTATATTCATATACATAATAATCATATGTATTTAATTTGCTTATGCATATACTAATTCTTATGCATATACATATACTTATTATTATGCATATGTATATACTTATTCATATACTTATGAATATGCATATATTTATTCATTTGCATACACATATACTTATCAATATACATATGTTATATTCTAATTCTTATGCATATGCATATACATTATAATCATATGTATTTAATTGCCTTATACGTATAATTATTCTTATGTATGTGCATATGCATATGCATATGTATATACTTATACATATGCATATGTATATATTTATTCTTGTGTATATGTATATGTTTACTCTTATGCATATAAAGATATTAAACAAGTTTTTTTAAAAATATGCATGTGCATATACATATGTTTTTTAAAAACATGCGTATACACAAAAAAAATAGGAATATGCATTTAAAATGCATTTTTTTTAAAAAAATCTTTTTTAAACATTTATTTCAAAATATAAGAAATGTTTAAAAAATTAAAAAAAATCATTTAACTGAAAAATAAACCATATATTTTGAAATTAAGATTTGAAAAAAGAAATTTTCAAAAAAATGCATTTCTAAAGCATATTCATATTTTTTGCATATATACTTTTTTTTAAAATGCATATGTAAATACATATAATTTTTTTTTTTGGAATACTCATAGCTATATGTATTTTTACATGCACATATGAAATTTGGTAACTAAATTCATTGTAGATAAAAAGCTTGTTGGTTCTCTCTCGGTTTAGTTCTCTGTTGATCTTCTCTCTCTCTCTCTCTCTATATATATATATATATATATATATATATATATATATATATATATATATATATATATATACATATATATATATATATATATATATATATTCAAGAAATAATAAAACCATCCAATTTGATGTATTTTATGTTTTTAATCTTCGAAAAAAACAAAGTTGGAACATCCGGATTCCCAGGTATATTATATTATTCATTATTTTGAGTTTTGGGAGGAACTCTGCGAGTTGATGCTTAGACTTGCCGAGTAGGATCGCGGGTTCTTATCCGGATTGGTGACCGGACTCGACGAGTCGACTCGTGGACTCGGCGACTCCATGCTGTTTAGTGAAACCCTAATTTCCCGGGTTTGGGACCTATTTAAAGGCTCTTATAGCCTTCAGTTGCAGCTACCAGACCCTTTAGTGAAACCTTAAGAGAGCTAGAGCGTTTGTGAGGAAGGACAGGCCATTTTTGATCCTTGTGTTGTTGTTCTTGCAAGAAGGAGGTGACCAAGGCAAGAGGAAACTGAAGAGGGTGGTATTCTGAAGATTTCAGAGCCAAGGACTTCATATTTGAGGTATAAAATCGATCCTTCTTCAGTTTTGGTGTCAACCTTTGGAGTTAGGGTTTTCTAGACCCTTTAGAGGCATGATTTGGTGAGCATTTAGTCCCTTCTCGTATTAAGGCTTTGGATATGGATCCAAAGAGGTCAAGAGACCTTAACCCTTTGGATCTTTATGATTGATATTGGGAGACATGAGCTTAGGGTGTCATATTTGAGGTTATTTCTTCAAATAGAGTCTTTTGGCCTTTGCATGGGCATCAAGTTTTGAACTTTACGTGATTATCATGCTCGGGAAGGTCAGATCTAGGGATTAGAGGAACAGATCTGACCTCAGGAGGTCTTTTGAGTTTTAGCATGGCATGAACTCGCCGAGTCCAGGAACTGACTCGACGAGTAGGAGTAGGTTTCCCCGAGGATCACATAGTTGATGACTCGCTGAGTTAGGGAAATGACTCGATGAGTCAGAGGGGATTTAGAGGACTTGAGTTCACGATTGAACTCGCCGAGTCAAGAGCCGAACTCGACGAGTTGGGACGGGTTGTCCCGCGATTCACGATCAGTGATGATTTGAAGAGTGAAGGGTTAACTTAGAGAGTCAAGTAAGTGACAGGAGTATGAATGACACGTATTGACTCGCCAAGTCACATTTGTGCACTCGACGAGTCTGGTCAAAGTTTGACTATTGACTTTTGTTAACTTTTAGGGTTTGGTCAACAATTAGACTTGTGGACCGTTTGAAGGGTAAAATGGTCTTTTAGCCTTCTTAGAGGACATTTGAGAGTCTAGTCTAGCCTGGAGAGCCATTTTTGATTGAGATAATTGTTTATGTGTTTAGGCAGAGGCTAGATCAGTGTATACCCGAGTCAAAGATTTACCGAGATATCCGAGGTGAGTCTTCTCACTATACTTTACCTTGAGAGGTAACCAGAGTTATGTGACAGAGTAGCTTGTATGTTATTTATGTGATGTGTTGCACTGCATTATTTCTATGTGATTTATGTTGTGTATGTTCTAGATTTTATAGAGTTAGAACTGGAAGGTTCACAGAGTTAGGACCAGAGGGTCCATAAAGTTATAGCCTCGAGTGGCTAATATGTGTTATATGTGGTTTTTTGGGGAACTCACTAAGCATTTATGCTTACAGTGTTATGTGATATGTGTTTCAGGTACCAGTAATGATCGCGGGAAGGCGTCGGCATGATCCGTACACACATGCGGAGTTTTATATGTTTTTGATCTTGGGATATGTTATATGTAATTAAGATGTGATACAATGATATTTTATATTAATTAGGAATGAGAAGGTGTTTCGAAATTGTGAAAAAAATTGGTTAAATTTTTACGGTGTTAGAAGTTGGTATCAGAGACTAGGTTTGAGGGATTCGGATGCACCTTCGGGCATTTCTAAACTCAAACTACATATTTGAGGAAAATTTTTGATAATAAAAATAGTTTTCAAAAAGTGAAAGAGTTTTGAGACAAACAGAGTAGAGCCGTGTGTACGATCAGCCAGCACCCGAACAATGATTTCCTAAAATACCCTTACAATAAGTGTTATGAGATATGTTATGTTATGATGTATGATGAGTTATATTATGCATGCTCGAGTAGACTAGGTATTCTTATTAGGACTAGAGTGGCCTGATTTGTGATGCCTTAGTCTAGGTGTTTTGCTGCTAGGGATGCTTGAGAGTGATTAGATAGAAGCGAGGAGCTTCTGAGGGATCTGCTAGTGAGTAGCATATGATTAGAGAGAGTAGAGTACTTGGGACTTGGTACTCTAGGAGGAGGACTTGGGGTGGATGCTGATGCGGTGTAAGCAGTAGTATTGGGCCCGTACTAATGAAGACACCGGATCAGTGCATAGCCCAAGTAAGAATCCTTGGAGTACTAAGGAACAAGTAGGGTGGATTTATCGAGTGCGAGTATACTCGAGCGAGTCCCTGATATTCCTTATGTTGTATTTCAGAGACATCATGGTTGGGACACGCCACACACCAGAGAGCAGCGGTACTACTGATGAGGAGATCCGTAGGATCATTCATGAGGAGGTGGCTGTGACCATCAGGGCAGAGATACCAGAGATGTTTGGGTCTATCAAAACCACGCTAATAGAGACTTTCGATGAGCGATATGTTGCTCTTTCTGATGTTGTTGTTGTTGCGGCCACTGCAGCTGTAGTTGCGGCTAAACCGCAGGGTGGTGATGCGTTGCTGTTCTGGGTCTTCAGCAACACAAAACCGCCAAAGTTTGATGGGATGCAGGATCCGATTGTGGCGATAAGGTGGATTTCATACATCGAGGGTTTTTTCTTCACGTGCTCTTGTCTAGAGAATTTGAGGGTTCGGTTCGCGCTGAACCAGCTTCGCTTGGGAGCAAAGGACTGGTGGAAATTTGTGACAGCGCACTATTCGCCTGCTGAGCTTGCTGCAGTGACCTGGGAGAGGTTCACTGTTATGTTCCGAGATGAGTACGTTCCCCAGGTGGAGAGGGAGCGTTTGGACCAGGAGTTTCTGACCCTCAAGCAGGGTACTGAGTCTGTTACAGTGATTACGAGGATGTTCCATGAGCGAGCGATGTTCTGCCCAGAGCATGTGTCCTCCGAGTAGGCACGTATGAGCCGATATCTGAGCATTTTGAGGATGGATATACAAGAGTTCGCGGCGAACTCGTCATACCAGACATTTGCCGAGCTTCAGGCAAATGCTCGGAAGAGGGAGATAGAGCTGGAGACTCAGGCTAGGGAGGAGGCGGAGTCTCAGGGGAGGGATCGGCGATCGGCACAGTCTCAGCCGGCAGCCTAGCGGGCCAAGCCTGCCAATACTAGATCAGGGAACTAGAAGGGTCGCACTTGTGGCAAGTGCGGAAAGTGTCATGATGGGGTGCAGAGCGGGGTCTTGCTACAAGTGTGGTAAGGAGGTGCATATGGCCAAGGATTGCCCCAAGGGATTCGCAGTCTGTTTCCATTGCAACCAGACCAGACACTGGAAGCCAGAGTGTCCATAGTTGCGGGGATCAGCACATGGAGCACCTCAGGGATCTACCCCTACTACTATCAGAGATATCGAGAGCCGGCCAGTGAAGGCCGAGGCACCGAAGGCACGAGGGAGAGCCTTCCAGTTAACCGTGGAGGAGGTCCGCGTAGCGCCCAATGTCGTGGCTAGTATGTATTCTTTCATGTATTTATTTTGATGATTGAGATATTGTGTTTATATTATGTTATGCGTAGGTACTTTTCTTGTGAGTTATGTACCTGCCTTGGTGTTATTTGACTTAGGTACGAGTCGGTCTTTTGTATCCTTGGCTTTTAGTCAGCACATCAGTATTAGTCGAGAGGCGTTGAGTCGACCTCTGGGAGTTTCCATAGCTAACGAGAGGGCGGTGTATGCCACAGAGGTGATTCGAGGGTGTGTACTCGAGATTTTCAGCGTTGATTTTCCGGTTTATTTAGTTCCTATTGCGATGGGAGATGTCTATGTCATCGTGGGCATGGACTGGCTGAGAAAATTTGGAGCGGTTATCGACTGCGAGCGACAACTAGTGACCATACATGACCCTAATGGGGGATTTTCTTATGGTGTACGGCGAGGGTACACGTTCTGGGTTAGCATTTTGTTCGGCCGCTAGAGCGATGTAGAGTCTACAGCAGGGCTGTAGTGGGTTTGTGGCGTATATGATGGATACGAGGGTTGATTCAGAGAGGCCAAGGTCAGTTGATGAGGTTCCGATAGTGCGAGAGTTCCCGAATGTTTTCCCGGAGGACTTGTCGGGCGTGCCTCCTAAGAGGAAGGTAGAGTTACGTATCGATTTGGTTCCGGGGGCAGTACCTATCCCAAGGCGCCCTATCGCCTTGCACCTCCAGAGATGCAGGAGTTATCCTCGCAGCTTCAGGAGCTGCTGGGGAAGGGGTTTATTCGGCCGAGCAGTTCACCGTGGGGAGCGCCTATCCTCTTTGTGAAGAAAAAGGATGGTTCACACCGGATGTATATTGATTACCAGGAGTTGAACAAGTTGACGGTCAAGAATCGTTACCTGTTGCCGAGGATCGACGATTTGTTCGATCAGTTACAGGGAGCATCTTGGTTCTCCAAGATCGATTTGAGGTCTGGATATCATCAGATGAGGGTGCGAGATGATGATATCCAGAAGACAGCGTTCAGGACTCGTTACGGGCATTACGAGTTCGTGGTGATGCCTTTCGGGCTCACCAATGCACCAGCGGCGTTCATGGATCTCATGAACAGAGTGTGCAGGCCAATGTTGGATCGCTCGGTGATCGTGTTCATCGACGATATATTGGTGTATTCGAAATCCAGAGAACAACATGAGGAGCATTTGAGGGAGATTCTTGGAGTTTTGAGATCGTAGAGGCTTTATGCCAAATTCTCCAAATGTGATTTCTGGTTACGAGAGGTCCAGTTCCCTGGGCACCTCATTAACTAGAATGGGATATTGGTCGATCCGGCCAAGATTGAGGTAGTGATGAGTTGGGAGGTGTCGAGATCCTCCACCGAGATCAGGAGTTTCCTAGGGTTGGCTGGTTATTATAGGAGATTCATCAGGGATTTCTCCAAGATCGTCGTGCCACTCACCAGATTGACCCGGAAGGGTGTTGCTTTTTCTTGGGGCCCAGAGCAGCAGACCTCCTTCGAGACACTTCGCCAGAGACTATGTGAAGCCCCACTGTTAGCCCTTCCAGAGGGGATGGAGGACTTTGTGGTGTATTGTGACGCATCGATATCGGGGCTGGGAGTGGTGCTGATGTAGAGAGGGCATGTGATAGCATACGCATCGAGGCAGTTGAAGCCTCACGAGACGAGGTATCCCACCCATGATCTGGAGTTAGGGGCAGTAGTGTTCGCCCTCAAGATCTGGCCTCACTATCTGTATGGAGTTCGGTGTACCATATACACGGACCATAAGAGCTTGAAGTATTTGATGGATCAGCCCAATCTGAACATGCGCCAGAGGAGATGGTTGGACGTGGCAAAGGATTACGATTATGAGATCCTATACCACCTGGGCAAGGCTAATGTGGTAGCCGATTCCCTGAGCCGTAGGACGGAGAGCGCCCCGATTAGAGACATTTGTATGAGATTGACAGTGATGACTCCGGTGTTGGACACCATTCGAGGTGTAACGACCGAAAAATACAGCCAATTTTAAATTTTTCAAAAACAGCTCAATTCCATTAAATCTTTACAAAAGGTTTTCAATACAAAACATTTAACGTATTCCCATAATCACATTACTACAAAATTCATGAGGAGCGGTACGATCAAGCCTTCGCCTTGCCACGGTCCCCTGAAGAACCTGAAAAACATAAAACCACAACTGTAAGCCCGAAAGCTTAGTGAGATATCCCCAAAAATACCAACCACATATACGCCCTTCTAGGCCATGACCTTCCGCTCCAAAACATATTGCCTTCCGGCCCATAACATATTGCCTTCCAGCCCATAACATATCGCCTTCCGGCCCATAACATATTGCCATCCGGCCCATAACATATTGCCTTCCAGCCCATAACATAAAATGCATACATAACATAACAGATCATAGAACAGCCATGCATATCGGGTCAAACCCCAGTCCAACAACCCTGCGTACATAACATTTAATCATATAACAGTTCACAGTCATCAAATCGATCAAACAGATCACATAACATATCATCACCCTAACCAGGATACCAACCTAACCGATTACAAACATAACATCACCCTATGTTTCAGCCAAAATACTACTTATGCACATACGCCTTTCCAGGCCATGACCTTCCGGTCCACATAATATAGAATGCCTTCCGGCCCATATCAAGCAATACCATAACAGAAAACTATCCGGATTTCCATCCAATAAAGGGTCGGCCTTGGTGCCGTAGACCCTGTCGATATAGTGAGAATAACTCACCTCGAAACTGCTGGCCGAAAGGATAAGATCCCGCTTCTCCAAGCTCCGACACGGACTCCTCCACTGAACACCAACACACTCCACTCAATAAATACCCTTAATTACCAAAATACCCCTGAAAGACAACTGGTCAACCTTTGGACAAGGTCAAAGTCATCCCCTGACTGACTCAACTCGCCGAGTCAACCCGATGACTCGCCGAGTCCCCATACTCAGAACTTCCCTCAATCCGCGACCTAACTCGCCGATTCACCCCGAGACTCGTCGAGTCCAACAACTCTGAGTCCACTCGCCCACAACTCACCGAGTCATCCCTTGACTCGCCGATTCTCGACTCAACCAGAAATATTGGGATTCTTCGACAAGACTCGCCGAGTCCAAGAACAGACTCGCCGAGTCTACGGCTATCTTCAACCTACTCGCCGGGTTGTTCATACAACTCGTCGAGTTCCAGGCCATCTTCATCCAACTCGCCGAGTTGTTCTTCCAACTCGCCGAGTCCCAGCGTATCTTCAAGCAACTCGTCGAGTCCACCCATTCCAGACCATGCAATTGATCCAAAACATAGATCTAGCCTCCTACAACCCATCCATCATGTAATGTGGCAAACTTTACGTGAATCAAAAGAGATTTATGCATTTTGCACATTAGGGCTAAGGTTTGGGACATGATAGCTTCATCCAACACTCAACACAAGGACTTTCATGCATTCCAACTCTTCTCCATTCCAGATCTGAGGTAGCAACCTCAGATCTAACCTCTAAACTCCAACACATCCAAATATATAATCTCTAATACCCCCAAAATGATGCATCAAGGAAATAGCAGCTCAAAGACGAGATATTACCTCAAAAGAACGCCCCAACTGCAATGAAACTTGAATCCAAGCAAAGCCCCTTGCTCCAAGCCTCTCCTTCTCTAAGATCTCTTCAACAACCACCTCTCCAAGCTCCAATTTGCTCAATAATGGGGTTTCTCCACGACTTTAGGGTTTCTGGTACTCAAGAGTGATAAAGAGGCTGGGAAGGAAACATAATGTTCTTTATATATGGCTCAACCCCAAGAATTAGGGTTTTCTCCACTCAGCGCCTACTCGCCGAGTCCACCTCATTGACTCGCTGAGTCGGCTACTTAACACGCGACCAAATCATGACTCTACTCGCCGAGTCCATCCATGGACTCGCCGAGTCACTCTTTCCCAATTTACTCTTGTAGCCCTTCAACTCTACTCTTGATGTTTCGGGATGTTACACGAGGGGCCCAAGCTGAGGCCATGAGACCATAGAACCGTAAGAGAGAGTAGTTTATCGGACAAGTATCAGAGTTCATTACCGATAACCGAGGGCTTATGACCTTTCAGGCTCGGATTTGGGTACCGTTTGTGAGCGGAACGCGTACCATCTTGATGGAGGAGGCGCATAGATCGAGGTTCTCGATCCATCCCGGGGCCACTAAAATGTATTTGGATCTGAAAAGAGAGTATTGGTGGCCCTGTATGAAGTGGGATGTCGCATGGTTCGTTGAGAGGTGCTTGACCTATTGCAGGGTTAAAGCCGAGCATCAGCGTCCGCATGGATTGTTGCAGCCACTCGAGGCTCCCCAGTGGAAGTGGGAACAAATCTCTATGGATTTTATCACCAAATTGTCGAGGACTGCGAGGGGCGTCGACGCGATTTGGGTGATTGTTGACCGGTTGACGAAGAGCGCTCATTTCCTTGCAATCAGTGAGAGCTCTTCTGTGGAGAGACTGGCACAGTTGTATGTGAGAGAGGTGGTATCGCAACATGGAGTACCGATCTCGATAGTATCAGATCGAGATGTACGTTTCACTTCCAGATTCTGGAAGAAATTTCATGAGGATTTGGTCACGAGGTTGCATTTTAGTACCACCTACTACCCACAGACTGACGGGCAGAGCGAGCGGACGATTCAGACGCTCGAGGACATGCTTCGGGCATGTGTATTGGATTTCGAAGGGAGTTGGGACATGTATTTACCCTTGGCTGAGTTTTCCTATAAAAACAGCCATCATTCGAGCATTCGTATGCCACCCTTTGAGCTGTTGTATGGGAGGAGGTGTCGGACTTCCATCTATTGGGGAGAAGTAGGGCAGCCGATGATGGGCAGTACAGAGATAGTACTTCAGACGACTGAACAGATACACCAGGTCAGACAGAGGTTGCTGACAGCTCAAAGTCGCCAGAAAAGTTATGCGGACAGGCGACGGTCGGAGCTCGAATTTCAGGTTGGTGACTTCGTTCTCCTAAAGGTATCTCCTTTGAAAGGAGTGATTCGATTCAGGAAGAGGGGCAAGCTTGGGCCCCAATATATTGGTCCATTCAGAGTGGTTGCGAGATTAGGTAGGGTAGCTTACCGGTTGGAGCTACTGATGTGTGTAAAACCCACTAGTTTTAAACCTACTTTTAATTATCAAATAACACACAAAAGGCAGTGAACCTATCAATTGTGGTATAGCTAAATAAGCAGGGTATCGAACACAGGGAACGGAAAATTAAACTAATAAAACTAATTTAATCTAAGTTAATTAAAAAGCAGGGGTTGTTCTCTAGTTTTACAAGACTAGAAACTTACTAATTATTACTAATTTAAAGCTAGAAAATAACAATTTAACTAGATTCAATAATTGGAAAGGAACTTCTGTTTAGTTCAACTTGGTTAACTCTATGGTTGATTTTCAAGGTAATAGTGCAATGGATTAATTCTTTCGTTAGTTACCGATTCAAGTGATTAGATTCATGTTCACTACCCTAATCCTTAGCAAATAAACTAACTCAAACAGTGGCCAATTGCTTAATTTAATTATATTCACTAGATTAATTATTCGGGTTAAGTTAGACTTGCAATAGTTAACTAATTTAGTCTTTTTAATTAACCTCTTGTTTGATAGTCATCTTACAAGCTTGCACATGAATTTACTCAATTTTCTTATTAATTCTAGTTTCATATTCATTAATCCTATACATATAACTATGTGGTCACAATATATCATATGAGGACAATAATCAATAGATGTTCATTCTAATCAATTATCTTCCTATTAACAGAAAATTAATTATTATTCACACACAAGGTTCTTTAGCAAGCTAAAATAACAAAAATTCACCAACTTGGAATTAATCCTACCAATCAATCAAACCATATTGTCAACTTTGTATCCCCAAACAGAAGTCTAAAGGTTTTAGCTCATAATTAAAGTAAATAACAGCAAACAATCAAAGTCAAATTGCTTATTCATGATGAATAAACAAAAGAATAAATGGAATGATGAAATTTTGCCTTAATTACTCTCCGGAATTGAATTCTAGCTTCCTTTGTCGTCTTCTAGGGTTTTTCAGGCTTCTCAATCGTAGCAAGATACTTCTGAATTGTCCCAGAACTCTCCTTCTCGATCTGTGGAGTTATCTTTAAATACACGAATCGACTCGTCGAGTCAAGTTGTGACTCGTCGAGTCCCTCTCACATTCCCCGTATTGCGATAACTATCTGGACTTCCGAATCATTATCCTTCTGATTCCTCGACCGGACTCGTCGAGTAGCTATCTGACTCGACGAGTAGAAGCTTTTTTTAGTGTTTTTCCTTCTTCATTCCACTCTCGAGCTCCTAACCGCTGCTCTTGCTTCCTTTTGCTTCCGAGCTTCATCTTTGGACTGAAAAACATAATTTAACACTTTTAAGTACCTTTTGTCCATAATATGCGATAATTTAGCTAATATATGAATAAAAACTATACTAAATACACACTAAATATGCACATATCAAAATACCCCACACTTGTCTTTTGCTTGCCCTCAAGCAAAACTGAATTTTAACACATTAGAATTATGTATAACAACTCCAATCTAACCCAGCCATTATGCCAAGACCGCAACGCATGCATTTGTGTCTAAATTTTTTCCTAAAAACCTCCCATACTCTAAATACTCACAATCCTCATAAACATTCGCCCACTCACCCCGAACTACGCTCATTTTATGCAACCCTCCGAATCCATCCTCAGAAAACCTCTTTACCCTCAAGGTATTTTTAATTGAGCAACCCAAACATACATATTCTAGAAAATTACAATTTTTCGATACCACTATGAAATTCTTTGAGTTCTTCACTTTCTTGATAATTTGATCTTTGATATCTTTGAATTCACCAACTTGTATTGACTTTTGGCATCTTCAACTTTTTTGGATTACTTGGAATTTTGATCTTTAGATCTTCACTTCATTTGCTCCAAAATTCTTACAACTTTTCTTGTAATTCTCTCTCTTTTTTTTTACATGTACCTTTCTTTTTTCACTCAAAAACCTACATGCTTAAGCAGGGGCGCTCAACTTCAACCTTTATTGGCTAACGATAATAATTTTCCTGGATACATTTCAGGTTTAGGCTGCTAAACATATTGCATCCCTCAAGTTGAGCAAGGTCGTGTTTTTGTCTCATGATTTCACTAGAATAAGGAAGCCACAAATGCACTAGAACGTATATAGACTCAACTAAACATTTGGGTTTTCATGCAATTATTAACACAATCCTAACATGGAATCCTAATTTTTTTTACCAAAGTTTTCTAATTAAGTCCTAAATAATACTTTTGATATGCAAAATTTTTTAAAATTGACTATTATGTAACCAACCCCCTACCCCACACTTATGTGATGCAATGCCCTCATTGCATATGATGCATAAAAACATAAAAAGAAACTAAAGAGGGAATTGGAACAAACTCCCCTGGGATAGCAGTGGATAGGTTGATCACTCTCATTTAAGCTCCAACTTCAATCAACTTTAGACATGGTAACATCTCATCCATGCCTTGGGTGTCTCGACTCGTGTGGGTCGCTCCAAATATGCGGAATCAGTGTAAGATCTTCAAGAATGGATATGGAAGAATAAGTGAGCAAGTGGGACAAGTAGCAGCATCAAATCAGCAGTCCGTCGGTATAAAAATTGAACGACTCGTCGAGTCTTATGGTTGACTCGTCGAGGACCAGCGCGCCTTCTCAGAATATGTAGAAATACAAGGCGACTCGTCGAGTCAGCTTAGTGCACTCGTCGAGTAGGCCACTGAACGAAAAAAACTTGGTATTTTGCAACTGTTTTAGCCTCTAAAAACTTCTCTAACTCTTCCCCATGTTTAGACTCAATTGCTCATACCCCCTAAGGACCGGACTCGACACTTTGACGTTAAAGTTCCGCTTCCTTGACTCGCTTTCACTCGTGATAACATCCATGCTATAACTCTAAACCATCCTAAGCAAGCAATCCTAATCCAATCCTGAAAAATAACTAAAGCATACAATCATTAAACACAATAAAATCTCAAACAAGTCATACACACCAAATAAGAATAAAAACAAAACAAAAATAAAAATTGTTTAATTCAAACACAAAAATCAATCGTCGTCCTCCTCATCATCATTGGCGGCTCCACTTCCTCCGGCTCCACTTCGTCTCGCACCAATCACCTCATCCCAAGATGGAATAAAGGGGTGATTTCCACCATCAATCTGTGGGATATTGAAGTGGTCAAAAAGTCGTATATGGGATTGGTTGCTAAAGTTCAGCCCCCTCGCCATTTGATCCTGCATCTGCCTCATCTCCACATTGTACCAATCCATTGGTACGTCTTCATGCTCGACCGGAATCACTGGCGGCTCGTCCTCCACATCCCACTCTCTTCTTGATCTTACCCTCCTTCCCGGTGCTTCGGGACCAACAACGGGGTCATCATTTGGGATGGCATAATGGCCACCACCATAGTCTTCAATAATCCGTGCTCTTCGGAAAAGAATGGGATTGAACGGAGGTGTCGGGATCAATTTCATGAAGTTCCATGCACCGCGGTTCATCAACCCGAATGAGTTAGCCAATCGGGTTACAAACATCCCACCATTAATACGGGAGGTTTTGCGATCCTTGACCGCACCCTCCGAAAGGTATGAAGCTATACACCAAGGGATGTTGCAAAAGACGCCGGGTGTAATTATACTCCATAAATAGAAGACGTCAAGGTTGGAAACCTTGTCATCATCTTTTCTTTGATTGATGGTGGAGGAAATAAGGCGGTGAATGAGGCGGTGAGTTGGGGATCGGATGCTCCCTTCCTGTGCAGACTTCGGGATGTAAACTTTATTTCCAATGGTATTCCACCAGCCCGTGCTTGTAACTCCATCGGGGAACACCATATGAGTGTGTGCCAAAAAGGCCCGAAAGATGTTTGTTGAAACCAAGGGCTGATCGTAGATCCCTAGTCGGCAAGCAAGATCCACTACCGAGCATTAACGAAATTCTCCCCCAAGGCAGAAACTGAAGCTTGTTGGGTGAAATACATCCACTCCCCCGGTGAAAGACACCGTGGAGATAAACTCCATACAAAGCTCAAAATAGACCGGCTCCTGTATACGGAAGACCCGGCTCCACCCGTCGCAAATCATTGTTTCGCCTTCATGTTGGAACTCCTTTAAAAGGTAAGGAGCTAATTCCTCCTCATATCGAACACCTTGCAGCCACTCCCAATCAATCCTGTTTGGCACATAAACCTCCTTCTTCTTAATATCAGATAGCTTCTTCTTCCATTTCCTAATTGTTGAAGCGGACTCAATTTGCGGGAAGTTTAGCCATGGAAACTCCCCTTGGTTGCCACTTGAAGTTTGTCCCCTTCTGAACATGATTTCTTTTTGGATTGGGCTTGAGAAATTTGAAAGAACTTGAAGAAGAATGATGAATGCTTGAGAGAGAATGAAAATAGCGGCACCCGACGAGTGTGATTTGTGAAAACTGATTCTTAGGGTTAAAACCCTACTTACCCAATGTAAAAGTAATTTCGAAATATTTTTTTTTTCTGTAAATAATACCGACTCGTCGAGTCATGGTCAGACTCGGCGAGTCTGGTCGCGAAGTCAATTCTTTTCTGAAATCAATGTGGACTCGTCGAGTCGTGGTCAGACTCGGCGAGTCGCTTAAAAAAATGCATAATTTTCAAAATTTTGTTATGTATTGTAAATCATTTCACCCCACACTTAGCTTATGCACACTCTCAAGCAGACATGCCCGATGATTTGGAAGATTAAGATTTAAAAAAAAACGAAGGGAAAATAAATAAATAAAAAGAAAACTAAAACGTAAAAGAAAGCAAACTCTATATAACGGGTTGCCTTCTGCCAAGCGCTTCTTTTTGAGGAGTCATTAGCTAGACTCCTTCCCATCTACGTTTTGTCATCTTCGAGCATCGGGAACGCACGCCTAACTTTTTGTGATTTGTACTTGGTCTTGTAAGCGTGGATCTTTTTCTTGTAAGCCCTTTTTAATGCATCCCTTTTTCTTTTCATTGCCTCATCTTCAGCTGCTTGGGCTTCCCTTTTTCTCTTTTTCTTCTTTACCCCCTTCTTTTTCACCATCTCTTGAACCTCCTTCTCTTTAAATTTAATAACTTCATATTTCATAATGGTCCGTGCTCTAAGTTTAGTGGTGAATAGGTGATCAGCTTCCTCCCTCCTTTCCTTTATCTCTTCGTTCGTTCCAGTGCTTAACCCATCTTCAAGATGAACCGTATGAAGACATGCTACATCGGCGTATTGGACTCTCCTTTCCTTTCCTCTTTCTGCTGTTTGTTCTTCTAAAGAATCCTGTATATTATTGAAATCCAAGGTGTGTGAAGAACTAGTAACAAGCAGATCTAAGTCGGCCAAGTGTTTGCCCAAATCGACTGGACTCGTCGAGTCCATTAAAGTGACTCGGCGAGTCGGTACGAATTCCATAAAATCTTGGGTTTTTTCTGAGTGGGCTCCTTCCAGTAGTTTTTCTAATTCATCCAAGTCCTTGTTAACATCTCCTTCTTCTTCAGAGTGTATCACAAACTTGCTTGGGTCTTCTTTCATCAAACGTGCAAGCTCTTGTTCTAATATCTCATCATCCAATTGGATCATTGAGACTTCATCAATCTTTTCCTCTTCTTGCTTGATTTCTGGAATAGCTTTAAACGTCACAGCCTCATCACCCACTCTCAATGTCAATGTAGACTCACTTATATCAATTAAAGCACACGCGGTGTTCAAGAAAGACCTCCCTAAAATAATTGGAATTTCGGGGTCTTCTTCCATATCAACAACCACGAAGTCTACTGGGAAAATAAACTTGTCAACTTTTATAAGGAGATCTTCACAAACGCCTTTTGGATGGATTGTTGTCTTGTCCGCCAAATGGATCTTCATATTCACCGGTTTTGGTTCTGGTAGATTCAACTTCTTATAGAATGACAAAGGCATCATATTGATGCTTGCCCTTGAGTCAGCTAATGCTCGTGTGAAGACTTTATTACCAAATTGGCACGGAAGCACAATATTTCCTGGATCACCCTTCTTTTTAGGCAGTTCACTCATCAAGACTTCTGCAACTTCAGCCAAATCCTTCCTAGCAGCAAAAAGGCCCTTAAGCAAGTTGAAGTATTTAGGCGTTTGAAGTATTGTTTCCACAAATGGCACATTAACTTGTAAAGTGTTAACATGATTCATGAAGGTTCTGTATGCTTCAACTTTTTCTGTAGGCATGGCTTTGCTTGGGTATGGCAGTGGAGGCTTATAAGGTTTCGAAGAACTGATGGGTTTCTCAATTTCGCATGGACTCGTCGAGTCCATATGAGTGTGTGACAACCCCAAATCTAATTCCGTTACAAATCCCATTTTCACTAACGGAACGTGTCACTATACGTTATTTTATGTAATATTTGGAACCGTCAATATCCGAATATCTAAGTTTATGCATGACTTAATATTATCATAAGAAATATAACTCGTATGTGTTAACCCCGTTTAACCTAATAGAGTTGTATTACCTTTTCTACCACTTCACCCGGGTAAAAAGTTTTAACCCAGTTAAATTTAAACATCGGGTAGCCGTGTATCGGGTGCGTTTCCCAAGACATATGCAATGGGTGTGCACAACATTTGAACACCCATTTACTACACACCCACTCTCTCTCTCTACTTTCTCTCTCTATACTTGAAATCGGCCCCGATTCCGCTAATTTCCGACCTCCAAACGTAAGTACTCATCCTCTATCTTAATCTAGTCATGCTTCATTGAATTTAGGGGCCAAAATCATGGAAATCAAGGACCATAAAGGAGTTTACGGCCTAAGAAGCTCCTTAGGCCGTAAACCCCCAAATTCATGCCCAAGGCCAAGTTTTTCCTTCTTGTATGTTAGTATACTTATTAAGGCTTACAACTAGAGGGGTTTGGACATTAAAACACAAGAAAATGAGGCTTAAAAAGGAGTTTACGGCCCAAGCATGTGCTTAGGCCATAAACACCTCAAACACCCCCCAAATCCATGTTTAAGGCTCCTAAAACTCTTCTAGGATGTTAGGTAAATTGGACATGACTCCAAGGAAGGCTTAAAGACATTAAACATCATCATTTGGACATAAAAAGTGGAGTTTACGGCCAAGGCTAAGCTTGGGCCGTAAACACCCAAACTTTTGTGTCAAACAAGCCCCTAAACTACCCTAAGGCATGAAAGGAATTTATCTAAGGCCTATGGAGGTGTGTTGTACCATTAAACACTTCATTTTGACACCAAATGAAGAGTTTACGGCCAAGGATGTTCTTGGGCCGTAAACTCCCCATAAATATGTGCCAAATTGCTCCAAACTCACTATAGGGCCTTCTAGGATTTTTCTAAGCCATTTGGGACCATGTTGTACAAGAAAAACCATCATCTTAAAGGACTTATAGGAGTTTACGGCCCAAGAACAAGCCTTGGCCGTAAACTCCCCAAAAATATCACAAAATATGATGTTTAATCCTACCCTCTTGGTCCAAAACACACACCACTAAATCAAGGAAGTGAGATAAGGCCTTAAACACACATTTTGGAGTGTCACAAGAGTTTACGGCCAAGCCTAGGGGGCTTACGGCCGTAAACTCCCAATGAATGGCTTTTAGGCCATAAACTCTAAGAGAATAAACTCTAGGACCCTCCCGTAAATCATCCATGGCCTTGTACCACTCCCGGGAACCCTTTCTAGGCCTTAAAACCCCGAAAACGACACTAGAATGTCCAAATACTATAATGAGAAGCATAAGGTGATTAAATTCTTGTAAAATACATATTTTATATGACATTAGGGTCCTAAGAGGTGCTCAAGTGGTTAATTGGTACCAAACGCTCAATCGACACTATTACCCGATTTACCCGATTCACCCGATTTCCGCGATTTCAGGTGAGTTCATACCCCTTTAATGAACCTTTCAAGTGTTTTACAAGTTTTAGGGGGGAGATACAAGTTGCTTATAAATGTTTATGTGAAGTTTTACAGAACGATTTCCGAGTTTCAGGGATTAATCACATGCGATTCACTACTTTTAGTTCAAATCACATGTGATTTGTCCCTATGCCTTAAAAACGGGTTTTACCCTTTTCAAACTATTTTTAAACAGTGAATAAGAATTTTAAATGTTCTTTTGGAAAAAAAATACTTTTATTTAATCAATTTGCTTATAAAATGTAACCACTCTGATATATTTATATAAATAAGACTTGGAGGACTTAGGACCGATATCTCGCCTTATTTCCTGTTCTTGTTTGATTGTGGGCTTGAGGTAGTAGTTATCCGTCCGACTGTCGTCGATTTCTTACTTATATAAAATCTGTATATCAGTATGGGATACGAATATTACTGCCTTCACTTCATGCTAAAGTCACTAACGTGCTAAGAAACATCCCCACTAGGATAACCATAATAGGTATGGTTAGGGTCGCTACCGCTACTACTCGCTAAAGTTATTACTATCTACACTATAATACTCACTATTACTCTATGTTACACTAGTAAGAGAATACACTATGATCAATACTAACAGATTATTACACTATAACAATGGAGAAAACACTAAACAAACAATAATACACTAACCCGCGACGAGATACTCTATTCGCTATTCACTACGCCCGGAGTGTTCCAGCAGGAGACGACTCTACATGTATAGATCTATACGGGGCAGACGCTATTACATCCCGACTGTTAATCTCAGTCCGCGCCGTACAGGCCCAGGGATGCCACTACTTCACTACACTATGCATGGCCGGGAAGGTCATGGGATCCTCTATCATCCTCACTATTGGTAATATACAAGGAATACCCTATAACTACTCTAAAATACTACACTAAATGCTAAACCGCATCCCGAAGTAAGTAAGTATTTATCACTAAAGGAAGCTCGCACCTCTATCATTGGTCACGGGCTTAATTTATCCTATCGCATTTGTTATTTGGAGATTTGCCAAAGTATTTTTACAATAAATTGTTTTCAAAGAGACAAAGAATGCATACTTTTCACAGATTGCCACTTACAATGTATTTCCTGGAAAATATGGGATTTTCTAAGTTTCTATTACTTATGAACATAAATGATACATTTTTAAACACTAACGCTTTGTATACAAAAACTCACACTAAACTCTTATGAACTCACCAGCTTTATGCTGATAATTGTTTTCAAAATAACTTGTATCTTCAGGTCAAAGATAGACAGGTACAGACGCGGCATTTTTGGAGAAGGTGGAGCACACAAGACCCATCTCTTATTTTTGAATTACTTTTGAGTGATTGTTAAACATTACAAAACACGCTTGTAATTAAATTCACTATGTAATACTATGGTTGTATGATTCTTGTTTCTACTATTATGCAATTGTGATGATACTGTTCATTACGTCATCCACCCCGAAACGCGTTCCGCCGTTATCGGTTTTGGGGTGTGACAGAGTGACTCGGCGAGTCGGGTCGGGTTTGGCTGGCTCCGATTCTTCTACCTTTTCTTCCTTCTTCTTGGAGATCCTTAGTGCTTCTGTAAATTTTTCTTCACTGCTGGAGGTTATTACACTCACGTTCTCCATTCTTGGATTGGGCTCGGTGTTGCTCGGAAGTTGACCCGGTCTTCTTTCATTCACCTGTTGTGCAAGCTGTCCCAGCTGTTTCTCAATGTTGAGAATGGAAGCTTGCTGATTCCTCAACATGTTTCTGGTTTCTTGCATTGCTACATCGTGATCATTATGTCTTTTCTCGGACGTGGTTATGAACCTTGTGAGTATATCTTCTAAATTTGCCTTCTTTTCCATCACCGGCTCTTCCTTTTGATAGAATCCCCTCTCCCTCTGTTTGTATTTCTCCTCCTTAGCCTTTTTATATTCTTCGTATGGGAGCCATTCCTTCTTCGGTTTCCTCCAGTCTTCATCGTATCTATCGCCACTGGAATAGAATACTTGAGCCTTTTTATTTCCATTCTCATCTCGATCACAATCCTTGGTAAGATGGGGGCCGCCACAATTTTCGCATCCTACCCTAATAGCATGGATCGTTTGATCCATTTTCGTCATTCTTCGGTCTAGGCTATCGAGTTTAGCTATTACCGCCGCCATGCCATCGTTCACCGAGTTTACTGCTCCACGACTCACTTCATTCCTCGGATTGTGGTATTCTCTAGAATGCTTAGAGAATTCTTCAATTAATTCCTTTATTTCCGGAGGTGGCTTTCAGGTGAGCGGGCCTTGTGAATCGAGTAGTTGCCTTGTGGTGACATTAACTCCATCATAAAAGATGGAGACCTCTTGTTGGCTATTAAGATCATGGTGTGGGCAATTTCTAAGTAGGCTCTTGTACCTTTCCCAAGCTTCATAAAGAGATTCTCCGGGTTGTTGCTCGAAGTTGGCAATGGCTTTCTTTAGCTTGGCTATCTTGGAGGGTGGGCAGAAATGGTCAATGAACTCTTCTTTCATCTTGGCCCATGTGGTGACCGATCCGGGAGGAAGTGATTTTAACCAATCTTTTGCAGCGCCTTTAAACGTGACAGGAAGCATTCGAAGAAGCTGGGTCTCGCGTGGAACATTAGGCACGTTGAAGTAATCTGCCACGTCATTCACTTCGTCCAAGTGCTTGTAAGCGTCTTCATGATCCTTCCCGTAGAAAGGGATCTCTTTGAGTTGAGCGAGAATATGGCCCTTTAGCTCAAACGTAGCGGTTGTGGGAATTGCGGGTTGCACAAGTCCTGGCCCGGTGTCATCACGCATCCTTTTCTTCCACTCCCCCGTGGGGACTTCATCGATGTTAGCCATAGTGATAGCTAACTCTTCTTCGGAATCGGTTTCGTGCTCGGAAATATGCTCTTCTTCTTCCTCGGTCTCGTACTCGATATCTTCGTGAATTGGTTCTTCAATTGTTAACGAGGCACTGGATGCTCCTGATTTGCTGCTTTTTTTCTTGCTGAAAACGGATTTCAAGTTCTTGAGTGGTGAGTTCTTTGAAGTTGCGGTTTCTCCTACGGCTTTTCCCTTGTTTCTCTTTAGTGCGGATTCCGGGTCTTCCAAAGGTGGTACTAGAGGTGTGTCCGATCCTCGGGTCATGAAACAGCTGAAAAAAAAACGAAACAAAAGAAACAAAACGCGTAAAAGGAACAAAAACGGAATAAAAAAAAAAGACTAAAACAGCGATGGACTCGCCGAGTCGACACGAGTGCACTCGGCGAGTGCAAGGCAAAAACAGAAAAGAAAAATTTCTAGTAAAAAAAACGGAATTGTAATAAAACTAAGTCTACTTACTGGATTTGCTTTGTAAATAACTTTGTGTAAGATAAATCCCACACAAAGGATCGATTAAACTAGACTTTATTATTAATTTTAGAACCGTTCCCCGGCAACGGCGCCAAAAACTTGATGTGTGTAAAACCCACTAGTTTTAAACCTACTTTTAATTATCAAATAACACACAAAAGGCAGTGAACCTATCAATTGTGGTATAGCTAAATAAGCAGGGTATCGAACACAGGGAACGGAAAATTAAACTAAAAAAACTAATTTAATCTAAGTTAATTAAAAAGCAGGGGTTGTTCTCTAGTTTTACAAGACTAGAAACTTACTAATTATTACTAATTTAAAGCTAGAAAATAACGATTTAACTAGATTCAATAATTGGAAAGGAACTTCTGTTTATTTCAACTTGGTTAACTCTATGGTTGATTTTCAAGGTAATAGTGCAATGGATTAATTCTTTCGTTAGTTACCGATTCAAGTGATTAGATTCATGTTCACTACCCTAATCCTTAGCAAATAAACTAACTCAAACAGTGGCCAATTGCTTAATTTAATTATATTCACTAGATTAATTATTCGGGTTAAGTTAGACTTGCAATAGTTAACTAATTTAGTCTTTTTAATTAACCTCTTGTTTGATAGTCATCTTACAAGCTTGCACATGAATTTACTCAATTTTCTTATTAATTCTAGTTTCATATTCATTAATCCTAGACATATAACTATGTGGTCACAATATATCATATGAGGACAATAATCAATAGATGTTCATTCTAATCAATTATCTTCCTATTAACAGAAAATTAATTATTATTCACACACAAGGTTCTTTAGCAAGCTAAAATAACAAAAATTCACCAACTTGGAATTAATCCTACCAATCAATCAAACCATATTGTCAACTTTGGATCCCCAAACAGAAGTCTAAAGGTTTTAGCTCATAATTAAAGTAAATAACAGCAAACAATCAAAGTCAAATTGCTTAGTCATGATGAATAAACAAAAGAATAAATGGAATGATGAAATTTTGCCTTAATTACTCTCCGGAATTGAATTCTAGCTTCCTTTGTCGTCTTCTAGGGTTTTTCAGGCTTCTCAATCGTAGCAAGATACTTCTGAATTGTCCCAGAACTCTCCTTCTCGATCTGTGGAGTTATCTTTAAATACACGAATCGACTCGTCGAGTCAAGTTGTGACTCGTCGAGTCCCTCTCACATTCCCCGTATTGCGATAACTATCTGGACTTCCGAATCATTATCCTTCTGATTCCTCGACCGGACTCGTCGAGTAGCTATCTGACTCGACGAGTAGAAGCTTTTTTTAGTGTTTTTCCTTCTTCATTCCACTCTCGAGCTCCTAACCGCTTCTCTTGCTTCCTTTTGCTTCCGAGCTTCATCTTTGGACTGAAAAACATAATTTAACACTTTTAAGTACCTTTTGTCCATAATATGCGATAATTTAGCTAATATATGAATAAAAACTATACTAAATACACACTAAATATGCACATATCAGCTACCTGCGGAGTTAGGTCACATTCATGACACCTTTCGCGTATCGCAGTTGAGGAAGTGTGTGGCCGATGAGTTAGCGGTGGTACTATTAGATGATATTCAGGTGGATGCGAGCCTGAGCTATGTTGAGAGACTGGTTACGATCATGGATCGGAAGATCAAGGTTCTGAGGAATAAGGACGTACCCCTGGTGCAGGTCCAGTGGCAACATCGGAGAGGGTCCGAGCTGACTTGGGAGTCGGAACGAGAGACGCGTGAGCAGCATCCAGAGTTGTTTGCAGAATGAGACTTCAAGGGTGAAGTCTGATCCTAGTGGGGGAGAATTGTAACATTCGGATTCCCAAGTATATTATATTATTCATTATTTTGAGTTTTGGGAGGAACTCAGCGAGTTGATGCTTAGACTCGCCAAGTAGGATCGCAGGTTCTTATCCGGATTGGTGACCAGACTCGACGAGTCGACTCATAGACTCGGCGAGTCCATGCTGTTTGGTGAAACCCTAATTTCCCGAGTTTGGGACCTATTTAAAGGCTCTTATAGCCTTCAGTTGCAGCTACCAGACCCTTGAGTGAAACCCTAAGAGAACTAGAGCATTTGTGAGGAAGGAGAGGCCATTTTTGATCCTTGTGTTGTTGTTCTTGCAAAAAGGAGGTGACCAAGGCAAGAGGGAGCTGAAGAGGGTGCTATTCTGAAGATTTCAGAGCCAAGGACTTCATATTTGAGGTATAAAATCGATCCTTCTTCAGTTTTGGTGTCGACCTGTGGAGTTAGGGTTTTCTAGACCCTTTAGAGGCTTGATTTGGTGAGCATTTGGTCCCTTTTCATATTAAGGCTTTGGATCTAGATCCAAAGAGGTCTAGAGACCTTAACCCTTTGGATCTTTATGATTGATATTGGGAGACATGAGCTTAGGGTGTCATATTTGAGGTTATTTCTTCAAAGAGAGTCTTTTGGCCTTTGCATGGGCATCAAGTTCTGAACTTTACATGATTATCATGCTTGGGAAGGTCAGATCTAGGGATTAGAGGAACAAATCTGACCTTAGGAGGTCTTTTGAGTTTGAGCATGGCATGAACTCGCCGAGTCCAGGTACTAACTCGACGAGTAGGAGTGGATTTCCCCGAGAATCACATAGTTGATGACTCACTGAGTTGGGGAAATGACTCGGTGAGTCAGAGGGGATATAGAGGACTTGAGTTCACGACTGAACTTGCCGAGTCAAGAGCCGAACTCGACGAGTTGGGATGCATTGTCCCGCGATTCATGATCAGTGATGATTTGAAGAGTGGAGGGTTGACTCAGAGAGTCAAGTAAGTTCCAGGAGTATGAAGGACATGCATAGACTCGCCGAGTCACATTTGTGCACTCGATGAGTCTGGTCAAAGTTTGACCGTTGACTTTTGTTGACTTTTAGGATTTGGTCAACAATTAGACTTGTGGACCGTTTGAAGGGTAAAATGGTCGTTTAGCCTTCTTAGAGGACATTTGAGAGTCTAGTCTAGCCTGGAGAGTCGTTATTGATTGAGATGATTGTTTATGTGTTTAGGCAGAGGCTAGATCAGTGTATACCCAAGTCAGAGATTTATCGAGATATCCGAGGTGAATCTTCTCACTATACTTTACCTTGGGTGGTAACCAGAGTTATGTGACAGAGTAGCTTGTATGTTATTTATGTGATGTGTTGCACTGCATTATTTCTATGTGATTTATGTTGTGTATGTTCTAGAGTTTATAGAGTTAGAATCGGAAGGTTCACAGAGTTAGGACCTGAGGGTCCACAGAGTTATGACCAGAGGGTCCATAGAGTTATAGCCTCGAGTGGCTAATATGTGTTATATGTGGTATTTTGGGGAACTCACTAAGCATTTATGCTTACAGTGTCATGTGATATGTGTTTCAGGTACCAGTGATGATCGCGGGAAGGCGTCGGCATGATCTGTACACACACACGGAGTTTTATATGTTTTTGATCTTGGGATACATTCTATGTAATTAAGATGTGATACATTGAGATTTTATATTAATTAGGAATGAAAAGGTGTTTTGAAATTGTGAAAAAAATTGGTTAAAATTTTACGGCGTTACAAAAGTGTAGTTTATAATTTATAAATTTTGGTTAAAAAATACAAAAGAAGCAAACAAATAAGGACACGACATGTGGCTTTTAAATGGTTTATGAAGGGTAGCACGAGCTAGTTTGGTGGAGATTGTCTTATTTTAATTCTTCTTTTTGTAGAATATTTTTGTTTTATTGGTACTTTGATCACTCCAAATCACCAATCAACATAGTCTTAAGAAACTATTTTGGTTGGAAAGCAAGCTTTAGTTGATCTATGATGCAAATTCGAGATTGAGAAACCTGGAAATAGATATGCTAATTTTTAATTGTTCACAGAATCTATATATATTTATAGGAATTCAATATCATATCCGTATTTACCTTTGTATATTCACCATGTTTAGTTCCTAATTTGTAAGCTCCTATTACTCCTAATTCTTAGCCTTCCTGTCATCAGCTCATGCCCGATGACAAGAACGATAATAACAAAAAGAGTGAAGGGAGTGGGCCTGATGTCACTCCCCCTTCTATCTGCATCCATTAGATTATCCACGAACAATGCACGTGAATGATGCATTGACGGATAACAATTACAATGACTAGGTTTAAGAGATGGAAAATTTCCTGTTTGACAAGAATAAGATTGGCCTCATTGACAGATTGATAATAAAACCATAAAAGACGAAAGAAAACCACATGGCGTGGATGAGGTGTGATGCGATGATAAAACGGTGGCTTACCACCGCCATGGAAAAGGAGATTCATACCGGCATCAAATACACCAACAATATTGTTGAGATATGGTCAGACCTCCATGAGAGGTTTGGAAAAGAAAGTGTGTCACGCACATACCAACTGAAGCAAGAAATCTCAAATACTCGACAAGATGGGTTAACTGTTTCAACATACTACACAAAGCTTCGAGAACTATAGGATGAGATTCAATCGATCCTCCCTACTCCTCGTTGCAGTAGTAACAAATGTGATTGTGGTTTGGGAAAATCACTTGCTGAATTGAAGGAAAAAAGAAAGGTTATATGATTTTCTCATGGGCCTTGATAGTGAGTTCTCAATTGTGAGAACTCAAATACTAGTTTTGAAACCGACACCATCTCTTGGATTTCCTTATCATCTTGTTGCTGATGATGAACAACAAATGTCCATCACCAACACCAAAAGACCCACCGTTAAAGCAGCAGCTTTCCAGGCGTATACCAAGACCAATACGAATCAACATGGAAACAAGGCGGTGAAGAAAATCACTAAGCAAGGAAAACATTGCACCCTCTGTAACAAAGACGGTCACAACCATGAGACTGGACCAGTTAGATGTTTGCAACGTATTCTTACATGGTGAGCTTAACGAGGAGATTTACATGAAGATACCGGAGGGTTACAAGAAAGGGGGAGCGACCAAAAGCATGCAAGTTAAAGAAGTCACTTTACGGTTTAAAACAAGCTTCAAGAAACCAGTACCAAAAACTTACATCGGTACTAAATCCAATCAAGTTTGAACAATCTCATGCATATCATTCTCTCTTTATATACAAACAAAGTAAAGTCTTCATTGATATCCTTATATTTGTTAATGACATTATCATCGTGGGAAATGACCTACATAGAATTGAAGAAGCCAAAGTTTTCCTTGACAGGCAATTCAGCATAAAGGATCTTGGACCTTTGAAATATTTTCTTGGTATAGAGGTGGCTCGCACAAAGGATGGTTTAGTTTTGAGTCAGAGAAAATATATTTCGGACATTCTTGAAGAGGCCGAAATGTTGGGATGTAAACCATGTTCCTTCCTGATGTAACAAAACTTGAGACTTGAAAAAGAAAATAAAGAATCACACGTCGATGCAAGTAAATATTGTCGGTTGGTTGGTAAATTGTTGTATCTACAAGCTACTAGATTTGATCTCACATATGTCGTGAACGTTCTAAGTCAATTTGTATCGGATCCACGACAAGATGACTTAGACGCAGCAATGAGGGTCTTGAGATATCTAAAAGCTGCTCCCGGACAAGGTGTCGTGTTTCCCAAGCAAGGAGGAACTAATCTCATTTCATATTGCGATGCGGATTGGCTTGGATGCCCATATACTCAAAGGTCTCGAACAGGATATGTTCTACTTTTGGGAGGAGCTCTAGTCTCGTGGAAATCAAAGAAACATATGGTTGTTTCTCGATCTTCTGCTGAAGCAGAATACCGAGCAATGACTACTACAGTCAACAAAATAATCTGGATGCGGTGGCCTCTAAACAAACTTGATGTCAAACAAATTAGGCCCACACCTATATATTGTGATAATCAAGTTGCTTGCAACATTGCCACTATTCCAATCTTTCATGAAAGAACTAAACATGTTGAAATGGATTGTTACATTGTGCGTGAACGAGTTAATTCACAAGTAGTTCCTCTTCCCATTTACACAAAGATGCAAGTAGCATACCTCTTCACTAAGGCTTTATGTCTACAATAGAGTCCTTAGTTGGCAAGTTGGGCATGCAAAATCTACATACTCCAGCTTGAGGGGGAGTATAGGAATTCAATATATTATCCTTATTTACCTTTGTATATTTCCATATTTAGTTCCTGATTTGTCGGCTCCTATTACTCTAATTCTTAGCCTTCATGTTGTACTGATTTTGTATGTAATCCTTTTCATTGTAATCTGTAAATGTGATCGAAAATATTCAATAAAAAATCAGTTTCGTTACTATTTGGACTATTTTTTGGCAGCTTCTTGCATATTGATGCACTAATTTCTTTTGCTATGGATCATGGTGTATACAAGAACTGAGAATGCAGGTGGAATATGGATAACCAAAAGTCTCATAACATGCATGGAACCTAACGATGGAGTGGTAAATCCACAAGTAGCACACTTGTGAAGATGGAGGAGAATATTAATGTAAATAGGCACGCTCACCAATGAGACAACATCAACATGCCCAAGCAAAGAGATCAAGGGTGCTCGTGTATAACACTTATGATTTGTAGGCGATCGTAATTTTCTAGAAGTGTTGATCCTACAATGGCTTTAAGGTGATCGCGAGAGACTAAAAAGGCTTTCTGCTCCTGTAATGGTTCATTTGTTTGCTCTCGATGAGGCACTAAATGTGAAGTGAATCACTTTGTGATGAAAGTTAGCATCATTTCGTGTATCATTCTAGTTCATGAAGTTTCTACTACCAACCCGAAATATGGGAGGTGTTAAATTTCCAAAAAGACTTTGTTAATAAAATAGATTAATAGTTAAAATATAATAATTATATAAATTAAACAAGAATTAAAAAAACGTTGGAAAAGCAACTTGTAGGTCCAATCCCTTTATGGGAGAAAGCAATAAATGAGGAGGATCGACCCCATTGGCCTATAAATAAGGGTTTATTTTGTCCATAGAAACAACATTTCAGCAATTATTTCTTTATTATTTTGTAATTTAAAACCGTAACCTTTGACTCATCGTCTTATGCATGTGATTTTTATCGAGGTTGATGTTATTCCACTAGTTGCACATAATATATATACTCTCCCTCAAATCATGTTTTAGATTATTTTATATATATATACTTCTTTTTCAAATTTGTACTGTTGACCATTGATTCTCTATTATAATAAGCTCTTTTAGTGGATTAAGAAATGTGGCAAACACAAAGCTCTTTTAGTGGAATTAAGAAATCAGGAAAACATTTTCGGTTGTTCAAATCACTCACAGCAACCTCTAATGGAATGGGTAAATCCTACAATATATATATATATATATATATATATATATATATATATATATATATATATATATATATATATATATATATATATATATATATATATATATATATATATATAGGGTTAAGTTATTGTGTTTTAAGTATTTATTGTATGCATATAAGATTGATTGTAGACCAATCATTTTAGTTATTTTAAGAAAATAATTAATGCATATTAAATGCTGAAGATTCATTATATCTTCAACATGTAATATGGATTAATTATTTTTTTTAAAATAACTAAAATGATTGGTCTATAATCAATTTTATATGCATACAATAGATAGTTAAAACACAATAACCTAATCCTATATATATATATATATATATATATATATATATATATATATATATATATATATATATATATATATATATATATATATATATATATATATATAGTTTTGAAAAGCATGTGTTATTGAAGAAGTTATGAAGTGGTTTTAAGCTAAAAATGTAGCAGGCAAGAATGAGACAAGTGATATGGTCCCCAATCTACAATTATATGCAGAACAAGATTAACAACAAGCTCAGAAAGTCAATATTATTACTGCACCAATTTTGTATCTTGTATTGTCCTCACCTCTGTAAAAAGCTCTGCAGATGCCCTCTCCCAGTGCTAACTTCCATGCCAAATATTCTCTCCTTCATTTCTGTCTTTCAAATTTTAAATTATAAAATAACCCCCCATTCTTATCGCTACAATATTCATGAATCCAACATTCTATACCCTACACATCGGAGACATAGCCCCATGTGATATTCTTTATTTTTTGTTTCTTTTACACCCTATTTTGTTTTGTACGACTCACGATAACACTTGTTGTATTGTGTTTGACGTGTATTGGGATGCATATCAGAGACTCGTGTCCATGTAACAAACATTGCAATTTGTTCAAAAGACTTAAATCCCCTCTCTTATCATTGAATAATGTTTGACCCTATTTATCATGACCCATATAATAAAGTCTTACTGAAAATATGCCAAATACAACAAGTATGGGACGATTTAAGTCTTTTAATCAGTAAATATGGCTTTAAAAAAACTTTTAGCACCTATCACGGAGTCGAACATGAAAAGTATGACACATTGGACACAAGGGCCCACAGATTGACTACTAGGTCAGCCCCATGGGTTTCCCGATTCCCTAAATATTCTCATTCATTGCCTCATCTTTTGAAATGTAAATCTAAGGGGGGGTAAAAGTGATATTAGGTAGTATTAAGGGGTGTAAAGTATAAAAGTTCAACTACTCATGCTTTCTCCCATGAACTTGAAATATCTCCAGACAAGGATAGACAGATTACTAAAAGGCTACAAAGTAAAGAAGACAAACAGAGTAAAGAGAGGATAAAGCAAAGGTTAAATTCCAATCTTAAAGATGAAAAGTATAGTGGTGTTAAACTGGTAACTCCTAAGATCTGACATAAACGCGACAACTAGTCTTTCACTATCAAAAAAAAAAAAAAAAGATACTTAGTCATGTGAACTACTTTACTTCCTTAAGACACTTGGTAAGTTTTTCAAGACTATGTTTTATGAAAGAGAGGATGTCATTTATGTCTTTTATACAAATAATATATCAATCTACGCTTCATGTGTCACATTTTTGTATAAGACAGAAAACGTAATTTGTCTTATTGAATCTTGCAACGTTTTTGTTGATTAAGCTCACTTTAAGGTTCATTGTTATAAAAAGGGTTATTCACGTCCTTTCCCAAAAAAACAAATTCTGATGAGTCCTTGTCAAACTTTTTTAGGGTGGGACCCAAATTGCAATGTGTTTCATTGATATCAATAATCACAATCCAATCAATAATCACAATCAAATGCATGACATAAGCACATCTCCGAAGGTTGGATTCATTTACTTGACTTTAAGACTCACAAAAATGGTTATTGAAATTAAAACTCATACAAAGTTGGCTGACATTCGAACCCTTGTTTGTTTATAAAAAAGATACCAAGCTTAAATCAATTGTGTTACATTATCAAAGAAAATAGAAAAAGAAAAAGAAAAAGAAAAGCAAACCCAAGAAGAAAAGAAAGAAACCATGGTTTGATATCTATACATGAATTATTAACCAAGGAGAAAAATAACAGCTTTTACACAAATATTATAACATTAACTACATCACAAGATTGGACAAGAGGAAAAGAATATACTTTGTAACATGTGATTCTTGATTCATTAAGAAGAAGAAAAAAAAAAAAGATATATCAACGATCAACTGTACTAATTTTGATCTCCATTAGTTCTTCGATAGGTTGACGACAAATTGGACACTTGTTTGATTGAACTCGCAAAGCCTTAGCACACTCGCTACATAGACACTGAAATCGTACAAAACGATAAAATCAAAATACATAAATAAATAAATAAATAAAAGGTTAAGAAAACATAGCAGAGATTCTTCAACAAGTGACCCTTCGATTCTTATTTTTTACTTAATGGACTTAGTCTGGTAACCTATATATGAGTGTTTCTTTTTTATTTAGTGCAGAAAGAATGACTTAATAGAGAAAGTCAGGAAACGATGAGGTATTCCTCATTAAGTCCTAACGGTTGACAAATTTGCCCTTAATTTTTCCTTCGATTTCTCCAAACTTTCTAGGGGGATTTTCAATGATGAAAGTGAGGAGGGCATTCACGTCTTTTGCACTGAGAGATCAAGAGCAAGTTCCTATCCCAACGTATTTATAGACTATAATAACATGATTTGATAACAAGGATGCATATTTGATTATATGTAACAGAAGCATGATTTATAAGGTCTATGCAGAAAATAGCAACATACTTTCCGTGATTTCTTTATTATAGCATACAACCTTCATTTTTTCATATTATAACATTATTCTTTATATAAGGTTGACTTTTTAAACTATAATGTTTTAATTAAAAAAAAGATTCTGCGTTTAATGTCATAATTGGTTGATTTTTTAAGTGGGATGCGTTAATTAGAATAAACTGAAAGTGGAATGTTTTAATAGAAATAAATGGAAGTAGGATGCTATACTACAAACAAATCAAATTATTTTGTTATTTCTTGTATTTAGAAAGAATAAATATACATTGTGTATGCATATCCTTTATTAGTCATTAAGAGTCATATGCTTTATCTATCTACTCTCATCATCAAAGCAATATAGAAAGTATGTAAAATTTAATCATATCCAAATTGATTGTAGGGTTTTATGCAGAAAAGTCTCATTATATTGGGAAATTTTTTGATAAAGTCCTAATTTCTTTTTTTTAACAAAAAAGTCCTATTATTTTGGGAATTAATCCAACAAGAACTTACCATATGCCGACATGGAAGAACAGCAGTATCCTTAGGTTCTGTCATACATATAACACATTCATCTCCAGACCCCGTATTATCAAAACTCTCATCGGAATGTCCAATTCCAATTCCGTAGATTTCACGCAACTCATAACGAATTCCATCAATCCACAAAATCTGTCTTATCACTTTAACTTTAAAACCATCCCCATTATTCTTTTCCAAAACAGCTTGTGTGATTTGCATGTGAGGGGTAGGGGTAGGGGTAGTAGTAGTTGGTAAGGGATCATAAAGATGTTGATTGGGAGATAACAAGGGTAAAATCGTCTCTGCACATATTACAAGTGGAAATATGGATTCCCCGGATGATGGTTTTGAAAGGGAATCCAACTCAAAGAATCCCAAGTCAATTCCAGTCCCTGGTGGTTGCCTGAATTTTTGTCCAGGGCCCTTTGAGAATGGGACTTTTACAGGAAGAAATGCTTCGGGGTATAATGGGGAAAACTTGCATTCGGACTCTTCTTTTGCAAAGTAATAGATTGTCATGCTGTTAGACATCAAGGACAAAAAAGGAAAAACATAATTAGTTTATTTATAAGTTC
This sequence comes from Lactuca sativa, assembly GCF_002870075.4. Classification (NCBI taxonomy): domain Eukaryota; kingdom Viridiplantae; phylum Streptophyta; class Magnoliopsida; order Asterales; family Asteraceae; genus Lactuca; species Lactuca sativa. The sequence continues at coordinate 195,546,038 of NC_056627.2, forward strand.
ATAAAAGAGTTAATTACACAGATTATCCAAGAAAAGAATGCAAGTTTATGGTCCCTAAAATGGATTTTGCTAACTGAGGGCTGTTAACCCGTGTCACTTAGATTTTACATGAGGGTATTTTAGTCATTTTTACCCTCGTCGTCTACTTTTTCATGAAATATTAGATTTTTGCATAGAAATTTATGAAATCAGAATGCATACTTATTCCTTCTCTTGAGAAGGGTAAATGTGGTGTGTTTTGTAAATGGGATGCAAAATAAAAATCAATACACACGGTGTACTTTTTCCATGATGAGGATGAGGGCAATTACGTCTTTTGCATGATGAGAGATCAAGTGTGAGTCCCTATCCCACCTTTTTGAGCGAGACAAAAAAAATGTGTGTTTTTGTACATTTGACATTAATCTTGTTGAAGCCAAAAATCCATGAAAGTATGAAGATATTTGTTGAATTTGGCAATATATAATAGCAAAACTAACAGATTAACTCTCAAAGATCACAAAGAAAAAAAAATACATTTCTATAACCATGTGCAGCTTCAATCAGAAAGACCCTAAAATCTGAGTCAATAATTTCAAGAGTTCACTTAATGTAGATTAACGTCAAGATACTAATGTATGAATATATCTTTATCCATTTGAAAAGAATTACAAAACAAAACAATGATGACTCATTCAGTAAATAGTTGAAAAGGCTCAATCTAAGCAAATCATATTGTTTCATAGTGGATTATGCCTAGTGTTATTTGTTAGATATATATATATATATATATATATATATATATATATATATATATATATATATATATATAATTAGGGTTAAATGATATCTTAATATTAGTTTCTGAACTAATCCTAATTCTGAAAACCTAGCAGGATTTGCAAGGTTCTATAACATCTTTAAACTAGATTTTACTTAGATAGATAAATAAGTTATTGTTTTGATTATCATTCAATTAATGTTTTGAAAAGTCAGCATTACCCAAATTACTCTTATAATTTAAGGCACGAAAAAGTAAAAACAACCTATCATGATAAAATTTTGCTAGCATAGAATTGTGTTGAAACTCTATCTCAAGATACCTACACTTTTTGTCCCCTTGAGACTTGAGAGAGTCCTAAAATTTTACAAATTTGCCCTCATTTAATTTCTCCTTTCATTTCCATTAGTGTGTTGGGCACAACTTAACTTTTTCTTAAACATCATTTATCTGAGAAAAGAAGAAACAGATCCCTAGTTTAGTTCAGTGTAGTGTAAGGTAGATAACATGAATATATCTAAACAGTTGAATAATTTAATTTCTAATATAAATATCTAGAGAGTGGAATATTCACCATTACAGATTATTTACTGTATTTACTATACATTGGGTATGAATATCTTGATTATTTTCACACAAACACAAGTAGATAACATGATTATGTTCAAGATTATTGGACATGTGCTATGGGTTTAGTTATCTGTATTCTAGTGAGGTGCTATTAGGGACTCAATAAAAACAGTAAATGGAACAAACTAGCAATAAACCAACTTATGAACAAGTGAACAGTCTATGTTCAATATATAGGCCAATTCAGCTAGCGATAATCACTCATTCCACTCTATTATAGTATGATAATAAGCATGCCCAATACATTCCTCAATTGCACAATTCTACCCAAATTAGGCCTAAAAGTGATACGATCCTGTTATTGGTTGTATCAAAGTTTCTAACACAATTGTTCATCAAATGTAAAAGATAATGCATATGATCATTCGCATACATAAGCTATATGTAGAATACACAGTAAAGTAGTAACAAATTTACACAGATTACTAACCTTCCATCAAACATCGCATCAAACACGAAGGAAACTAAATGACAATCAGGATTCTCCTCATCGATTTCAACCTTCAATGTATCCTTATGCACGTTAACATGACTCTTAACTTTCTTTGCCTGCTGATGCTCGACATACGCTGGCGGAGGCTGAGGTGGTGGAGCCGGCATCATCGAAGGTAGACGCATTTGTGGCGCCCACCCATAATTGTAATTTGCTTGCTGTTGACTATAAGACCAAAAATTGGGCCTAACATTCAAGGCGTTATTAGGGTAATTACTGGCATCGTAGGGGTGGAACACTGGGGGCGTAGGCAGTGGGAGTGCCGGTGGTGGCGGCGGTGGCGGTGGTAGTGGCGGTTGTGGAGCAGAGTAAATATATTGTGGTGCAGAATAAGGGTCGGCAGAAGGTGGGTGTTGATGGTGATAATGGTTGTTTCTTCTTCTGTTGCTGCTTAATGATAAACCCATCGATCTTTCTGCAAAACTGGGGGAGATTGGGATAGGAAATCTAAAGGTGCGTTAAGGGAGGAAAGTCTAGAGGAGAAACAGATCTGGTTTTGGTTTGACGAGAATGGAAGGTTCTAATTTACGACTACAACAGGGTTGATTTTGTCAGACACGGTTTAGAAACGACATTTCCAAGAGGTTTTTGACTTTATCCCTTGTCATTATCCCTCCTACCTCTTTTCCATAGCAAATTGAACAATCAGATCGTATTATGTTAATTTTAGTGGCCCAAATATCATATTAGCTCATCAAATTTGTCATAGCAAATTGAACAATCAGATCGTATTAAGTTAATTTCAGTGGCCCAAATATCATATTAGCTCGTCAAATTTGTGTTAGTAGAGGCAAATACCATATTAGTTCATCAAACTTGTAGAGTTTGTTTTAAAAGACCACTAAACTTTTTATTTGCACATTAAGGGAATTAACTCTCACATGACCGTTTAATAATGTCATTTTACCGATTGTAAAATGTTTAAATGATATTATGGTGTCGTGGTCTCTACAGTGGAACGTGAATCGATTAGTACTGTTTCAATCTTGGTCCCCAATTTTGCCAAGTCACCCCTATGGTCCCCCATTATAAATTGAAGGGTACCCTAAATGAGTGTTCCCCACCCACTTTGTTAACCTAATCGTATTATTTGGTTAATACAACAAATTTCGATTTTTTCCCCTTTTGGCTGCTATAAATCAAGAAGATGGCATCAGAACAAAGCTTCTCTTATGGTGGTTTCAGAGTATCGGACCTAGACATGCCAACTGACTACGAGCTTCACGTCATGCAAACGCAAGTGAAAATTGAGGAAATGAGAGATGACCTACGACAACAGCTAGGCGAGTTTAGGGAGGAAATAAGTTACTTGAAAAAGATTGTGACTGTGATAGCTGTTGTTGAAGTTCTAGTGGTGTCGATGATCGGGGTTTGTTGTTGTGTTGAATGCTCTGGGTGGGGATTTTGGTGGGTGTAGTTATGTCGGTAGGTAGCACGATGGCGATTTTAGCATTTTGTTTTTGGGTTTTTTGGGTTGTCGAAGGTTGTTGTTTGTTTTTGTCTAACTTCTCCATCTGCTAGTATAATATGTATGTATTAGGGTATGTTTTGTTGTTGGTGATTATGTGTTTTAGGTGATGTTTGTTGGTTATTTGGATCAGTGGTGACTTTTGACGATGTTAGGGTTTTCATAACCATCTATTTTTTTAGGGGGGGGGGGGGGGGGGGGGGGGGTGGTAACACGATAACCTCATTTGTAATGTATGGTCACTTTGATGAAGGAAATGAAATCAACTTGCTATTAACCAATGTTTTCATATGATGTCAGTTAATATATACTAATGTTGTCGTAGTACCAACTGTTTTCAATGGTGCCAATGGTGTTATGTAGTTTGTTGGGGGCCACATTGCACTCTTATTCATGCTTCCTATTGAGTACTTGTAGGTGTTCATATATATATATATATATATATATATATATATATATATATATATATATATATATATATATATATATATATATATATATATATATATATATATGCAAACACGGTATAAAGGATCAACAAATGCCTCTACATTTCCAATTACATAAGAAATGGCTGCCAATGAATGTACACAACCATACCTATTCAGTTTCCATATCCTACAAGTATATGTTTTCTTTTCCAAATCAACATCATATGAGTCTCTAAGTTTCTTGTTTCAAAGGTGTTTATAATTGTAACACATAAAGCATGACATAATGAACGCAAACATACCTTATGCTGACATCAATGTCCTACCATACCCAACTTCAAGATGCAGATCTGACATCAATGTCCCACCATACCCAACTTCAAGATGCAGATCTTCTTGCAGATTTTCTAAAAACCATTTCCAATTGTCTTTATTTTCAACACAAACCACAACCCAAGCTATTGTTTCCATCCCTCCCAACAACACATAATAACTGACCAGTACACATTCCTTTAAAAAAACACTCATCCAAGTTTATAATCCTTCTATAACCAATTCTCCAACCCTGCTTTAGTGCATCAAAACATATATATCCTGCTAAAGTAAGTTTTCCCATCTGGCATAGAGTTCACAGACAACTTGATTGTTGACCCTGGATTAGACCTTCTTATCTCCTCTCCATAGGACCACAACTTTGCATAATTTTCCACTATGGTACCTTCAACAAGAGACATTGCATGTTGCTTTGTAACAATTGAGAATTTCCCATCATTAATTGTTACTAGGAGTTAAGTTCGACTTATAAAAACAAAAACTTCCCATATTGAAGGACAATAGGGACAGTTGAGTTGAGAATAATGTAATCAAAATTTTAAAATGGTTAGCATATTTGGAAAATACGCGACCTAATGATCCCAAAAATTAAAAGCGTCGATAAAATCTAACTTTGATTAGAAGAGTTACTATTATGACGAATAGAAACCAACCACATTAATAACGCTATTGACGTCAAAAATAGCAAACAGATAACAGTTGACTTTTTGGCTAACACTACAAAAATGAAATTTGTAGTAAAACATGAGATAAGAACTTGAGAAGAAAGAAGGCAAAAATGGAAGTTGTATGGAGGAGATACGATTTTTATAAAATATAAAAATGTGGGTTAAAAATGAAAGTAAAAATTAGATGATGCAACCTAAAGGAAAGTTGTAGTTCTAGGAAAGAGCTACGCAAATATATAAAGAGGGTAAGAAACAAAGTTCATATGACGAATATATAAATTTTGTAAAAGAATTAAAGTGTGTGCGTTATTTTACACGCCATGATCGTCGCGCACATCTGGCTCTCCGATCCGTTGGAGATTTGGAAACGTAGACAACCAAAAGGGTGACATGTAGCAAGATTTGGATAGGCCACAAAGCGAGTGCACGCCGCGCAGCAGAGTGCCCATCATGCATCATCACTATAAATAGGAGTGATTGCTTCCTGGTTTTTCATCTCAAACCAACCTCCGAACTCTCTTTATATACTTCAATACCCCTCGATGGCAAGAAATTTCGGTTGCAATAGTTCAGGTGCTCCCCGATACGCTATTAGAGTGAATTCACGACCCTATTTTACTGTTTTAAAATGTTTTCAGGGGGGATACATGCTTAACGAATGATTTGATAAAAATATTTATCTTATAAATACCAAGTCATTTTAATATAAGCAAGATACCTTACGATAGTATAGTTGTAGATACTATACCTAGATTTAAACTATGATCTGTGTCTAAAAGATATGATGTCTGGTAATATAGGAGTAGGTAATACCTAAATGTTATGATGGCCAAATCTCTAGGAAAATTTAAGTACCCAAGAGTTAAGCTAGACAAGATTTAGGATATGCACTATACTTAATTGTTATGCTACCCAAATATCCTGTTAAAATAACCATAATTAGTATATACATAAAATGAACATGTGTTTGCATTCTTATATGAAAAAAAACAAAAGAATAAAATTTGAGTTTATTCTTAGAGAACAATCATTCTAAAAGAATAAAATTAAAGCTTCCCTACCTTTTTTGGTTGTCTAGGTCTGATCAATTTTCCAGGATTACATGTGAAGAATATTTCCCTTCTTCATTCTGAAAGAATAGTAGCCTTCCTCAAACTAAAGCCTTCTTTATTCTAAAAGAATATTGCCCTCGTTCTAAAAGAATTTACAGAGTAACTGTAACATCCCGAAATTCAGGTAAAACTATTTAACCCTTCCCTTTTGTCGAGTTGTCAAGATTGGTCCCTTGAGTGAGTTCTTGTAGCAAATGGGTACGCTGGGCGTACTGGGGAGTACGCTGCACGTACTCATGCGCTTAATTTGGATGCGGACTCGCCTGGGTACGCTGGGCGTACCCAGGGTTACGTTGGGCGTACCCAGGGTTACGTTGGGCGTAGCGGGTCCAGATGCAAACCCTAATATTTGGCTTGTGCACTATTTAAGGGATGCTAAGGCTCATTTATCAGCCTCCATATCAGAGAGTGAAACCCTAAGAGATCCTTCCATCGTCCTTATCTTGAGTGTGAGTGTTTTGGAGCTAAAAGTGCCTTATGTGTTAGTGAAGAAGAAGGAGAGGAGCTTGTGGAGGCTAGAGCTTGAAGTGCATGTTTGGATCTAGGATCTTTAGAAGGAGCTGCATCTAGAGGTATAAAGTTCAAAACTTTCCTCTTTATTTGGTTTGATGTTGCATGGACCATTTCTAGGGTTAAAAGTCCCAAAGGTGGAGACTTATGAGTGTAAAGGACTCCATGGACCTAAATCTATCCCATTTCAGTGGTATTTGAGTTATAAATCCATAAAAATCCCAACTTGGTTGTTGTTATGAGGTCATGCTTGAGTTATGAGGTTTTCAAAATAAAATTCACAAAGTTTTCTCAAAGAGTAAAAAGTTTTGAAAGAGCAGAGCAGAGCAGTGTGTACGATCAGTCAGCGCCCGAACGGTGATTTCCCAAAATACCCTTACATTATGAGATATGTTATGATATGTTATGCATGCTAGAGTAGGCTAGGTATTCTTATTAGGACTAGAGTGGCCTGATTTGTGATGCCTTAGCCTAGGGGTTTTGCTGCTATGAGATGCTTGAGAGTGAATAGATAGCAGCGAGGAGCTATGAGAGACCTGCTAGAGAGTAGTATATGCATAGTGAGAGTAGAGTACTTGAGATTTGAAATCCAAGGAGGAGGACTTGAAGTGAATATTGATGCAGTGTGGACGGTAGTATTGGGCCCATACTACTGAAGACACCGGAGCAGTGTGCGGCCCAAGTAAGAATCCTTAGGAACCAGGGAACGAGTAGGGTTAAGTTATCGAGTGCGAGTATGCTCGAGCAAATCTATGATTTTTTTATGTTGTATTTCAGAGACATCATGGTTGGGACACGCCACAGAACAGAGACTAGTGGGGTGAGTGATGAGGAGCTCCGCCAGATGATCCATGAGGAGGTGGCTGCGGCTATCCGTGCAGAGATTCCAGAGATGTTCGGGTCTATTAAGACCACGCTGATTGAGACTTCCGATGAGAGATACGCAGCTGTTACTGAGGCTGCGGCCGCTGCAGCTACCGCAGCTGTTGCTGCTGCCAGACCTCAGGGTGGTGATTTGTTGCTGTTCCGGGAGTTCAGCAACACGAAGCCACCAGAGTTTGATGGGACACAGGATCCGATTGCTGCGATGAGATGGGTTTCTGATATTGAGGGATGTTTCTATACGTATTCATGTCCAGAGCATTTGAGAGTCCGGTTCGCGCTGAACCAGCTTCGCTTGGGAGCGAAGGACTGGTGGAAGTTTGTGACGGCGCACTTTTCGTCTGTTGAGCTTGTTGCGGTGACTTGGGAGAGGTTCACCGCTATGTTTCATGATGAGTACGTTCCCCCAATAGAGAAGGAACGTTTGGCCCAGGAGTTTTTAACCCTCAAGCAGGGTACTGAGTCATTTACTGTGATCACCAGGATGTTCCATGAGAGGGTAATGTTCTGCCCTGAGCACGTGTCTACCGAGCAGGCACGTATGAGTCGGTATCTGAGTATTCTGAGGAGGGACATACGAGAGTTCATGGCGAACTCGTCATACCGTACATTTTCCGAGCTCCAGGCAAATGCTCAGAAGAGGGAGATAGAGTTGGAGACCCAGGCCAGGGAGGAGGCGGAGTCTCAGGGGAGGGATCGGCGACCGGCACAGTCCCAGCCGGCAGCCAAGTGGGCCAAGCCCGCCGATTCGAGATTAGGGAACCAGAAGGGCCACACTTGTGGCAAGTGCATCAAGATTCATGAGGGGGTTTGTAGAGTAGGGTCTTGCTACAAGTGTGGCAAGGAGGGGCACATAGCCAAGGATTGCCCCAAGGGGTCTGCAGTCTGTTTTCACTGCAACCAGACCGGACACCGGAAGGCCGAGTGTCCGCAGTTGCGGGGGTTAGCATAGGGAGCATCACAGGGATCTACCCCTGCTGCCGTTCGAGCTATAGAGAGTCGGCCGGTGAAGGTTGAGGCTCCGAAGGCTCGTGGGAGAGCCTTCCAGTTTACAGCGGAAGAGGTCCGCGCAACACCTGATGTTGTGGCTGGTATGTATTCTTCCATCTGTTTATTTTGAGTTTGTGGTGTTATGCTTATATTATGATATGCGTAGGTACATTTCTTGTGTGTTATGTACCTTCTTTGGTGTTATTTGACTCGGGTACAAGTCGGTCTTTTGTGTCGTTAGCCTTTAGTCAACACATCAGTATTCGTCGAGAGGAGTTGAATCGACCTTTGCGAGTTTCCATAGCTAACGAGAGAGCAGTGTATGTCACTGATGGGATTCGAGGATGTGTACTCGAGATCTTCGGTGTTGAGTTTCCAATTGCTTTGGTCCCGGTTGATATGGGAGATGTCTGTGTCATCGTGGACATGGACTGGTTGAGTAGATTTGGAGCGGTTAACGACTACGAGCGATAGCTAGTGACCATACGAGACCCTAGTGGGAGAGTTCTTATGGTTTATGGCGAGGGTACCTGTTCTAGGTCGGCAGAGCGAGGTAGAGTCTACAACAGGGTTGTAGTGGGTTTGTGGCTTATGTGGTGGGTGCGAGAGCTGGTGCAGAGAGACCGAGATCGGTCGATGAGGTCCCGATAGTGCGTGAGTTCCCAAATGTTTTCCTCGAGGAGTTGCCGGGTGTGCCTCCTGAGAGGCAGATGGAGTTCCGTATCGATTTGGTTCCGGGGGCAGCGCCTATTGCCAAGGCGCCCTATTGCCTTGCACCTCCAAAGATGCAGGAGTTATCTTCGTAGCTTCAGGAGCTGCTGGGAAAGGGGTTTATACGGCCGAGTAACTCGCCGTGGGGAGCGCCGATCCTTTTTGTCAAGAAAAAGGATGATTCACACCGGATGTGCATTGATTATCGGGAGTTGGACAAGCTGACGGTCAAGAACCGTTACCCCTTACCGAGGATCGACGATTTGTTCGATCAGTCGCAGGGAGCGTTTTGGTTCTCCAAGATTGATTTGAGGTCTGGATATCATCAGATGAGGGTGCGTGATGAGGATATCCAAAAGACAACGTTCATGACTTGTTGCGGGTATTACGAGTTCGTGGTGATGCCTTTCGGGCTCACTAATGCACTGGCAGCGTTCATGGATCTCATGAATAGGGTGTGCAGGCTGATGTTAGATCGTTCGGTGATCATGTTCATTGATGATATATTGGTGTATTCGAGATCCAGAGAGCAGCATGAGGAGCATTTGAGGAAGATCCTCGGAGTTCTGAGATCGGAGATGCTTTACGCCAAATTGTCCAAGTGCGATTTCTGGTTACGAGAGGTTCAGTTTCTAGGACATCTCGTCAACCAGAGTGGGATATTGGTCAATCCGGCCAAGATTGAGGCGGTGATGAGTTGGGAGGTGCCGAGATCCCCATAAGAGATCAGGAGTTTTCTAGGGTTGGCCGACTATTATCGGAGATTTATCAAGGATTTCTCCAAGATTGCGGTTCCTCTCACCAGGTTGATCCGGAAGGGCGTAGCATTCAGTTGGGGCCCAGAGCAGCAGGCCTCATTTGAGACACTTCGCCAGAGATTGTGCGAAGCCCCAGTGTTGGCCCTTCCGGGGGGAATGGAGGACTTTGTGGTATATTGTGACGCGTCGATCTCGGGGCTAGGTGCGGTGCTGATGAAGAGAGGGCATGTGATAGCATACGCATCGAGGCAGCTGAAGCCTCATGAGATGAGGTATCCTACCCACGATCTGGAGTTGGGGGCCGTCGTGTTCGCCCTCAAGATCTGGTGTCACTATCTGTATGGGGTTCGGTGTACCGTATATACGGACCACAAAAGCTTGAAGTATCTGATGGATCAGCCCAACCTAAACATGCATCAGAGGAGATGGTTAGATGTGGTAAATGATTATGAGTGTGAGATCCTGTACCACTCGGGCAAGGCTAACGTGGTAGCCGATGCCTTGAGTCGTAAGGCAGAGAGTGCCCCATTGCGAGATGTTTGTTTGAGGTTGACAGTGATGACTCCACTGTTGGACACCATTCGGGAGGCCCAGGTAGAGGCCATGAGACCGGAGAACCGCAAGAGAGAGCGGGTGATCGGGTAGATATCTGAGTTCATTGCTGATAGTCGGGGGCTTATGACCTTCTAGGGCCGGATTTAGGTGCCATTTGAGGGCGGTGCACATGCCATTTTGATGGAGGAGGCGCACTGGTCAAGGTTTTTGATCCATCCTGGGGCCACTAAGATGTATTTGGACCTGAAAAAAGACTATTGGTGGCCCTGTATGAAGAGGGATGTGGCTTGGTTTGTAGAGAGGTGCTTGACTTGTCACAGGGTTAAGGGCGAGCACCAGTGTACGCATGGCAAGTTGCAGCCACTTGAGGTTCCCCAGTGGAAGTGGGAACAGATTTCCATGGATTTTATTACCAAATTGCCGAGGACTGCAAGAGGCGTCCATGCAATTTGGGTGATCGTTGACCGGCTAACAAAGAGCGCTCATCTTCTTGCTATCAGTGAGAGCTCTTCCGCAGAGAGGCTGGCATAGGTGTATGTGAGGGAGGTGGTATCGCGACATGGTGTACCAATGTCGATTGTGTCAGATTGAGATGTGTGTTTCACTTCCAGGTTCTGGAAGAAGTTCCATGAGGAGTTGGGTACTAGGCTGCATTTTAGTACCACTTACCACCCACAGACGGACGGACAGAGTGAGCGGATGATTCAGACGCTCGACGACATGCTTCGGGCATGTGTGCTGGACTTCGGAGGGAGTTGGGACACATATTTGCCTTTAGCTGAGTTTTCGTATAACAACAGCCACCATTCGAGCATTGGTATGCCTCCCTTTGAGTTATTGTATAGGAGGAGGTGTCGGACTCCCATCTGTTGGGGAGAGGTAGGGCAGCGAGTTATGGGTAGCACCGAGATAGTGCTTCAGACGACAGAGCAGATTCAGCAGGTTAGACAGAGGTTGCTGACGACCCAGAGTTGGCGGAAGAGTTACGTTGATAGGCGACGATCCGATCTCAAGTTTCAAGTTGGAGATTTTGTACTCCTGAAAGTGTCTCCTTGGAAAGGAGTGATTCGATTCAGGAAAAGGGGAAAGTTGGGGCCCCGGTACATTGGACCTTTTAGGGTGATCGTGAGGGTGGGCAGGGTAGCATATCGTTTGGAGCTACCTGCCAAGCTGAGCCAGATCCATGATACCTTCAACGTGTCTCAGCTGATGAAGTGTATAGCCGATGAGTCGGTAGTGGTGCCGTTGGAGGATATCCAGGTGAACGCAAGTCTGAATTATGCTGAGGGACTGATCACGATCTTGGACGGGAAGGTCAAGATTCTGAGAAACAAGGAGGTGCCTCTGGTTTAGGTCCAGTAGCAGCATTGGAGGGGGTCCGAGCTGACTTGGGAGCCGGAGTCAAAGATGCGGGAGCAGCATCTGGAGTTCTTTTCAGCATGAGACTTCGAGGGCGCAGTCTGGTTCTAGTGGAGGAGAATTGTAACATCCCGAAATTCAGGTAAAACTATTTAACCCTTCCCTTTTGTCAAGTTGTCAAGATTGGTCCCTTGAGTGAGTTCTTGTAACAAATGGGTACGCTGGGCGTACTGGGGAGTATGCTGCGCGTACTCATGCGCTTAATTTGGACGCGGACTCACCTGGGTACGCTGGGCGTAGCGAGTCCAGATGCAAACCCTAATATTTTGCTTGTACACTATTTAAGGGATGCTAAGGCTCATTTCTTAGCCTCCATATCAAAGAGTGAAACCCTAAGAGAGCCTTCCATCGTCCTTAGCTTGAGTGTGAGTGTTTTGGAGCTAAAAGTGCCTTGGTGTGTTATTGAAGAAGAAGGAGAGGATCTTGTGGAGGCTAGAGCCTGAAATGAAAGTTTAGATCTAGGATCTTCAGAGGAAGGAGCTACATCTAGAGGTATAAAGTTCAAAACTTTCCTCTTTATTTGATCTGATGTTGCATGGACCATTTCTAGGGTTAAAAGTCCCAAAGGTGGAGACTTTATGAGTGTAATGGACTCCATGGACCTAGATCTGTCCCATTTCAGTGGTATTTGAGTTATAGATCCATAAAAATCCCAACTTGGTCATTGTTATGAGGTCATGCTTGAGTTATGAGCTTTCTAGGGTTAGAAATGGGATATTATGAGTGCTAGTGACTTGTCCAGTCATGCAAAGGCTTAAAGTCACCAACTTTATGGACTAAGAGGCTTAGAAATGGTCAGATCTAGAAGTTGGAAGTGTGTCTTAACTGTCTAAGACCTTAAGAGCTTAAGAGTTTGAAACTGGGGGTTACGCGGGGCGTAATCCCAGTACGCGTGGCGTAAGGGGTCGCGTACCCCGTTTCTGTGAGGACGTCGGGCACGCCCAGCCTACATGTTTGGTACGCGCAGCGTAACCTGGAGAGATGAGTTTTTTTTGACTTTTAGGGTTTGGTCAACTTTAGGGTATTTGAGCCATGAGAAGGGTAAAATGGTCTTTACCCTTCTGAGAGTGCTAAGAGAGGGAATAGTCTAGCCTTAAGAGTTGTATTGATTAGAGTGCTTGTTCCATGTGATTAGGCGGAGGCTAGACCAAATTTTATCGAGTTCGAGATTATTGAGTTACCCGAGGTGAGTCTTCTCACTATACTTTACCTAGAGGTGTAATTAGAGTTATATGACAGACTAATTTGTATGTTATTTATGTGATTATGATTCATTGCATTATTTCTATGTGATTCATGATGTGTGTGTTCTAGAGTTTATAGAGTTAGAATCGGAAGGTTCACAAAGTTAGGACCAGAGGGTCCACAGAGTTAGGACCAGAGGGTCCACAGAGTTAGGACCGGAGGGTCCACAGAGTTATTGCCTCGAGTGGCTATTATGTGTCATATGTGGTATTTTGGGGAACTCACTAAGCATTTATGCTTACAGTGTTGTGTTATGTGTTTCAGGTACTAGTGAGGATCGTAGGAAGGCGCCGACTTGATTAGTACACACATGAGGAGTTTTTCTTTTATTATGATCTTGGGATGTGATGTTATGGATTGTTATGCGATACAATGGTATTTTTATAATACTTATGAATGAAAGTGTGTTTTTAAAATGTGAAAATTATTTGAAAATTTTGGGTGTTACAGTAACATTCATTTGGTAAGGCAAACAAGTTATATTACTATAGGTGAAAATAAAAATTTATAAAGTTTGAAACCTCTCTTGAGCATCGCACATCCTAAAAGCACGATCCCGCTTTGAGCAAATCTCTTTTCTCTGAAGCTTCTTACCACTATTCACAAACCCATCAACACCACCACCACGGGGACGCTTCTTAGCAACCACCCACCGACCATTACACGACCTTAGACTCGCCGTGATTCTCCTTCTGTCCATCACTCTAAACTCTAAAGTGACACCCTTTCTTTCACCTATACCATACACCCACACAAATCAAAACCAAATTACTTGTGTATATGTATTTGTTGGTTTATATTAGAAAAACTGATAATCAAGATATAATTACAATCAAATTCCAAGATTTTGGAATAGAAAAATAAACCCTAAATCCCAGGAACCCGAGTAGAAATTATCAGGGATTTTGGATTGCTTGTGCTCCTGATCAATTAAATTGCCCACGAAAACACCAAACTTAGAAAGTAAAATTATAACTGAAAAACTAATTATGTGTATATAACCAAATCTTTTGTTTCTCCCTCCAGAGAAATGAAAAGAGGAAGAATCGAAGAAGATTGAAAATGGTGGTGGGGTTTGAACTCAATTATCTAGTAATGAGTTTTGAATCTTGATGTTTGATTGTAGAAGAAGAAGCAGAAGCTGTAAATAAGAAACGATTGTAAGTTCGATTTAGGGCTAATGTTCTAAATTTATCTTTGTTTCTTGCGTTACATTAGGAATTGTTGTTGATCTACAATAATTAACTATGCAAAGATTACAATAATACCCTTAAATGATTTATTTAATGATTTATATTTTCCGAAATTCCTATTGGTGCATGCACACAATAGTTACTAGAAACATTTGAACCTAGCTCTTTCTCACTCTCTCTATGTGTGTGTATATATATACACACACACACACACTAGCAGGCGACCCGCGCGATGCGGTGGCGACAATTGTTCTACTTCAGCAAATATTTTGGGCGACAATTCATTTCCATTCCTTGTGTGTCGTTATACAATCAATTTGATGGATAGATTTCGTAACAATGTTATCGCACATCCAATTTTCAGTCGTACGTAATGAGGGGGTAAACCATTAACACTGAGCGTGTTCAAGAATTCCATGGGATAAAAGTTATTTACATCGTCTACGACTTCATCAAAAGTATATAAATTATCAATTGGTGACCGGGACAATATTTTGAAAATATGACGTTTTTAAAAAGCAAAACAAACTTTGAAATGACAATTTGTTGCTTTCAAAGCATGCTGTTTTATAATCTATATATAAAATGTATCATTTTTTTCATGAAATTTAAAAACAAATAATTATTGTTTTATTTTTCCTTTAGTTTTTTTAACTTTTAATAGATTGTTTATTTAATAAATATTTTTATATAAATTATAAACAAAAAGAATCTCATTAACATCTTAAAGAAATCATGGTAGACATACAGATGAAACTCACACTGATCACATTATATATCCTCTAAATCATGTTTATACTAAAAATAACTAAATATTGAAGAATATTTTGTAAATTTTTTTCAAACTTCTACGTTTTGTCGTATATAAATTTGTTGATTGTATAGGGTAAACTTTCAAAAACAAAAGGGTTATTTAAAGACATTTATGTAAATAGAAGGGTTGGAAAATAAGTTTCTAAAACTTTCAAATGAATGTCTGTTGGGTTATTTATTAGATTGTGTCAAATTTATTATGTATATAGTTAGCCCTTTTACGGTTTGGGCCTGTCTGTCTGTCTTTATGATGCTAGGGTTAGGCTTTAAATACAGCATGCATGTATTCTATTAGGGTTAATCGTTTTGTTATTCCCTACCGTGCCTTTACAGAGAAGTTCCTTATTGAGGTTTTCTAAGGCATTGATTATTAATCATTTGACACAACTTCGATCATTTCTTCTATTGTTTTGATCCATATTCCAGTTTAGAATTTATCGATCTACTCTTTATTGTTCTAAGTATTGGTATCAGAGCAGGAGATTGTGTAAATCATACACAACTCTTCTGTTGAAGTCTTATTAGGGTTTTTCCACTTTTATTAGATCTGTTATTGTCGTCTTCATTGTTTTGATCGATTGTTGACGTTGGATCTTGATCCTTATTATGCCCTAAACTCGATTTTAGTTTTACACATCTGATTCTTTATAGGTTTTAGTGAATCTACAACATGCAGCGTGAAGATCTACACACTTTATCTTTCAATCTTTCTAGAAGCATTGGATCCACTACCAGGATCCCTATTCTCTTCCCACCAGAATATGAAGTCTAGTATTTACATTTTGAGGATTATGCTCTGGGTATTGAAGAACATGGAACGATGATTTGGCAAGCTATAACAGAAAGAACATTCATGCACATGGGAACAAGGAGGGTCATAAAAACACAAGCAGAATACAATACTCTTCTTATCGATGTAAAAGATATTCCACAACATGCGAAGGATAAAATGCTGAGTTACGTCAAAGCTATGAGGATAATAAGGTTTGATCTACCCCGAACACCTTTCGTCTAGTGAGTTCCTGTGATACAACAAAGGAGATCTGGGATAGTTTAAAAGAGCTCTATTCAAGTGATGCAGATCTAGAACACTCCATTTAGACACTGCTTGTTTCAGAGTTTGGTGCCTTTTTTCACAAGTCAGAGGAAAATCTTGATCAAACGTTCAATCGTTACAACCATCTTTTTAAGCAAGATGATGAAGCACAAAATAAAATGTGAATTAAAAGAAGAAAAGGTCATGTTTATGAATGGTTTGAGGTTCGAATGGAAAGCAACTGTTTCGATTGTAAAAGCTCATGAACACTTCAAGAACAATTCATTAGCTAAGCTAGTGGGAATTCTTAGGTCCTATGAAGATGAAGTAACAAAGGAAGGGAAGCTCGTTTCCGGAATGGGATCTTTGGCCCTGGTTGCGAAGGGTAAAATTGTAGCAGAAGGAGATTCGGAGTCTGATCTCTCAGACTACGAACTCTCGAAAGAGGAATATACCTTAATGGTGTCAACTCCCAAAGAGGATGATGGTTTGCAATGACATTTTGGAGCAAAGAGGATACACTATGGATGGAGGCCATGTCACAGACAACTGTTTCGTAGCAAAACCTGTTTCAGAGCAGATTAGTGAGTGCGAGAAAGTGATCAGCAAAGTACAATCTATTCTTCTGTCTCTTAATATTCCTGTCACTCGGTACGAAACTGAATTAGATGATTTAAAATTTATTGTATCCAGTTTAAGTGATAGCCTAAAAAGAACCCGTTTAAGTAATTTTAACTTAACTGATCAAATCAACAGGGTTACAAACAAAAGTGAAGAGAGACGCATGTGGATTGACAAGTTGGAATTGGAATTGTCTAGGTGTAGGGATGATGTGATTTATTTACAACGAGACAATTTAGGGATTTTTGAAACAACAAAACATTTTCTGTTTGATTGCTAAACATCTTTATTTTAATATCACTCAGTTGTATCTTGATTGTGAAAGAGGCAAGAATATGCATAAAATGATTTTACCCTTTCTCAAATTGAAAGAGAACGAAATCGATGCAGATTGCTACAAATGCGAATCCATTGTTTCCTCTGACGATATATCTGATTCTTACAAAACTGGACTAGATAAAATTGAAGCTTACATGTAACAACCCAAAAATTATGGATAAAAATTTCATTTTTCATTACAGTCAAAACACATATATCTTTTAAATCCAAACTTTCCAAAAACATTGCTAAATAAAAACATTTATCAGAGTTTATCCCAAAATCAAATATTGCGGAAAACACGGGTGTCTGCACTGCGATCAAGCCGACCCTTCCTTTCCAAACCGATGATACCTGAAACCATAAACAACATTGTAAGCACAAAGCTTAGTGAGTTCCCCAGAGCATACCCTATTGGGTTTTTAGCATTCTAACACTCTTATGGTGTACATGCAACCCTATATACCTTGGATCTATGTTTTCTCTATTACACATACAAATATCAATTTTCCAAGGTATCATCCTAACTAGCATATTATGGAGTATATACAATATAAAATATAGTTGAATGACATACCTTTTGTTGTAGCTTGATTCCTTGGACCTTAAAGGGCTTAGTGCCCCAAGTGTTACACCTCAAGTGGTTCACACAACACCACCAACAATTGGAATAACTTGAGAGAAGATTATTTACACTCACACTCGGCTAGCCCTCATGTGTCTATCACTAGTGCCATTTCATGAGCTATGAGGCTTCTTATATAGTGTGCACATTAGGGTTACACCATGTAACTCATGACTTTCCATATTCCTCATGATCTGTGGGTTTTAACCTCCATGGAGTATCCATGGGTCACCACATGAGTTTAGCCCAACATGAAGAACTATGGATCAGAAGCCTAATTTATAAGAATGAATGATTTACCAAATCAACCCCACTTATTTAATTAGTCTCTTTTGATCACACAAATAATTCCAAACTAGTTCTTGATCAATATTAATTAAATAATATGATTTCATATTAATATATTTGAACTTATAATATATTAATAAATCATAAATATCCTCTTCTCACAAAAGTCTATCCAAATTGTTTTGATGTCATGCAACCTAAATAGACCATGCTACTCTCGGTTCAAGTACATACCAATAATAGTTATGGGCTTAGACACCTAATCCAATAGTCTCCCATTTGGATAAGTCTAATAATTATTATTGCAAGCATGACTCCAACCCGACTAGCAATCATAGCTCTTAAAGCCGTTGTCGAACTCTAATCTAGTCAATGACGTGTCCATTAGATAAGGGATCATATATTCCTCCATTCTGGATATCATATGGACTGAGACATGGATTATAATCATTCTCTCTATCCATCTGTTGTTTCCCGATTTCCGATTTATGACGACTGACTAATTGAATAAATCAAATCAGTCCAGGCTTGGCCAAGCACTTAGGGATGTCATCACTAAATCATCGAAGGGCCCACAAACATCGTGTTTATCCACATGGGGTAAAAGGAATGGTTAAACTTCGACCCAAATGCTCGCTTGTACTTACTCATCAAATTACACACAACGATATGTTTATATCATCCAAGTTACTGGTGCGTTTACATATGTCAATGTGTAATCGACTCAAAACTATAGCTCACACGTATCTGTTTAAAGAATATAAGATATTATCGTCTCATGATCACTCGTGATAAAATCCATGAAGTGATTCAAATGAGCGTGGGTTGAATCCAATACTCGAATCTTATTCCAGGAGTACTCATGAACACTGCACCCACTTTGTCCTAGACAAACTACAGACCCATTCATGATAGTCTTGCCTCAATACCTACTTCCAAAGTATGATCGAATGTGGATGGTTTGAATAACCTAGTTATTCGGGAAGTCAAAACATGCAAAGTGAAACACAAGAATAATACTAATCCTATATAGCCCCAAAACTTTCCAATCATATTGATTACTTATTATTCATTATATAATGTTTCGAATAATCAACTTAATATTTGAATTAAAACAATATCCATGCCATGCTCTAAGCATGCAAACTATGTTTGTCTAAACAATAGTTATGCCATGCTCCAAGCATGCACACTATTTTGTCTATGGTCCTTACTTTGTAAAATAGATCAATTGAAAAACATTTCAATGATGCTCATTTCAAAATTTCAAATCCTTATTGCAAGTGTAAGAATAACAAATTCTTGTCACTACTTGAAGGTGTTACATTCTAACCTATCATGTAATGATTCTTTTGTAATATCTAGGTACCAAAAGTCATAGAGACTTGACCAATGATATTACAAAATATTCCTTTGGATATTGTTACAAGACAATTCCATGGAAATGAAGTCTCAAATTCAAAGTACATTCCTTTGAACATCCTTCTTGCATCAAAGTTTGTAACTTTCTCATCTATTCTTCAACTCCCAATATGGAAATATTCCATATTTTCCATACGACAACTCATTATTAATAGACTCCTGTCTATTCATAATAATGTCAATATGGTCCATCCAATACTATACTTCCAACTGTCCTTAATCGACCAATCATTGGCGAACCTTAGATTGTCCTTAACAGTTGCTTAACCACTTTAGTCATATCCGGTTATATTCCTTTCTCCCTCTTAATGCCTTAGGCATTTGGAAAATTAGAACACGAGAATATTATAGCATATGCAATCGATTATATACCGAAAGCATATGGGATGCAATTCATAATATCTAAGATAAAGACACGATACTTAATCAGTCTTTTGCTTTAATATTTTTATTTGCCATGTTCTCATAATTCGAATTATGAAGAGGGATGTCGTAATCATAATCAGTTTTTGAGAACGCAATTATCATTTCCATATATTGAATTTCCTTATGTTGAACCATTCCAACATAACATTCATATATATTTGACTAAAATTGATTAAAATCTCAATCTAAGATTTTAGATTTGAAATGAAGTATGAATTCCTCTCCCTTAATTATAGCAAAACAACTTTTCAAACCCTACATCTTTGCAAATTGAAACTTTTGTTTTCTATAATCAACATTGCTAACTTGCAACACTTTCCATAATAGTTATGCTCCCTCTAGCATAAAAATTATTATCTGATTAGCATAACACTTATGCTCCTACTAGCTTTGACATGTACTCAGAAATCAATACTTATTGACTTCCTTATCAAAGTTCAGATTTCTGATACAAGATGCTTTGATAAGACTTTATCTAGGCTTTTCAAAATCATACACCTTTCCTTAGATAGCTTACATTGGTGTCAAAACAATTTTAGAACTTACAGCAATAAGTATCAGATGTTTAGACCTTCTGCCATTTCTCACAATTCAAATTATGAAGAGGGATACCGTGATCATAGTCGAATTTGAGAATCCAAATATCACAACTGCTAACTATTTAAAATCTACTTAGTGAAAGCGTTTCCTCACCATCATTTTCATGAATCGGAGAGAAACCTTATGACAGTTAGATTTTATGGTGTATGTGTTCCTATCCATGTGAATTTGTCAACCATAATCAAAAGACAAGATTAGTTGAAAATCCAAACTCTTATGGACTGAACATGTTTTAATCTTAATTTCTTGCCACTTAGTAGCTCAAGGGCCTACCATTGCTTCCAAGTTGTTATGCAAACAATTGAGAACTCATAGAACTCACATGCATAGTCAACTTTAATTGGAATGGACACATAAATAAGAATATGTCAACACGATAGGTTACAAACCTCAAGTTGTGTGCTAGTGTTTAACAATAGGTTTACTCTTGATTAGTTCTTGAAACTAGTCAAGATCTTTAAGACTCCCACTGACCTCTTGACATATATGATTCACTTTTGTCATGGAACATTACTTGAAAAACAAATATTCAAGACCTAGTGCGGATCCTTACCAAGATAAGCATTTCACACAATTGGTCTTAATTGGTCTTTGTTTTATTCAAAACATCACAACTTACCAATTTCAAATGTACAAGAGTAGAAAACATTTTACTCTACATTTGATAAGTGTTATAAACCTTCTTAATTTAATGTCACTCAAGGCACAATCTTGGAGTATGACTCTAAGACTTGTTTTGGAACGAAGTATGTCTCATCTTCTTGATTTAACCATTTCAACAATTCACGATTCGTCTTCTTAGCCATACAAATGCACTAAAATGTACTTTGAGGATCAATTGTGACATGGTTTTCATAATCATTAAGATGATCATAAAACATGATACTAAAGTACTCTCCCATCTCTTCAGATTGGAGAAACATTTATCTCTCTGCCTAATTTGATTCTTCTTATTCGTTCTACCATACACTAAAACTTTTCCAATGTTCAAAATTATACTTAAACTTGCAAGAATAACCATGTTTACTAAAATTTAGTAAATCATGATGAAATAGTCTTATCAATCTTTGTGGTGGATCTTGACTAGCACACACCCAGTGTACCCGATTCTCTAGTCCATCACTTGACTCACATATACATATGAACAAGGAATTAGTCTTAATTTTCCAAAGCCAAAGGTTCTCATTCGTCACACAATGCAAGTTGCATGATTAATCCAAGATTCTATCCAACTGAAACTTGGGTGATGAGAATATTTCCTTATTTGGTAAATTTTGACACTACCACAAACGAAAGAATCAAATTCATATTTCCAATATTGCTATCAATGGAAATATATAATCAACAATTTTTCACAAATGCCATGTAAGGAAATTTTGCAGAAAACTTATCCTTATAATGCAAATACAAGTGAAAATCATGTTGTTATCTATTCCTAAGCAATCTATCATAACTCTTAAGCAGCAGCTCAAGAATTTGATCATCTAATCATGCGATCGAAATCCATTTCTTCGCGATCAAACTCAACATTCTCTTACTCTTAAGCTTCCTATCTATTCTTCGATTCTACAAAACATCAAGATGCGACTTAATCACATCATGTATTAAGAATCTCCAAATAGGAACTTAATAGAGTTAGACAATAGACTTACCTGAAGTAGAGTCAAGCTTTGAATTTACCATCCTTGTGATCTTTCAGGTTAATATGGCAGCTTCGCAACCAATGCCTCTTCTCTTGGCAACAAAAACATATGGACTCTTTGGGAATGGCACATGGGACAATTTCAGACTTAGCCCTTCTCTTTACCATTTGGTCAACTGTGTTGACTATGGCCGATTGCTTTCCACCAGGAAGAGAAAGCTTTTCTAGACTTCCAATGTTGCCATTTTCATTGTACATGGAAGTTTGGGGAGTTGATCTTCCAATCAAATTTGCTTTTACCAGTGTGCCAAATCATTGCTGATTTAGCAGCAACAAGCAAATTGGTAAGATCATTCAGGGTCATGTCATGGTCTGTCACATAGTAGTCCTTAATGAACTCACTTTATGACTCGGGAAGTGATTGAAGAACCCAGTCAACATCCAACTTCCTTAGGAACACGACACCCAACTCTCCCAGCTTGTCAGTATGTAACTTCATCTCCAAGAAGTGAGCACATACAAACTTTTCTTCTTGCCAATAGGGCTTTGAGTGACCTAGAACTTGTGGGTTAGGGAGAATTATTAGAGGAGGTGGAGGAAGTGAAGTTCCACTACAGCACGGAGAAGGGATTAATCTTTCACCTTGATCGCCTTGTGGAAAATCATCTTTAAGAGGAAAGCTTGTTCTTAAAAGATTTTGGGAAGACCATAGCTGTCTAAACTAGACATCTACAAATGGAAGAAATTCAATTTTAGTTGATTTTAGTCCTTAATATAACACCCAACATGAAATATTAAGGCTAGGAACCAACACAATATTTTACAATTTGGAAGAGGGATGCTATAATCCAAACTGCAAAATATTTGAAGGTAGGTAAATGACGATTTAGTAATTTCCACCACAAAAAATAAAAAAAATTGGTTTTCAGTGAATTGAAACTCCTAGACCCTTTGAGATTCATTGAACAATTCAATGACATGTTTAAATCTCGATTGTGCCCTTCAAGTTTGTGACTGGGATGCCGAGGATCACAAACAAGGTGTGAATAACCATGCAAATTAGCTTGGTACACCCAATGTTACAACCACCTAATTAATGTGCCCGTTAACCACACACACTCCATTGATCTATGATTAACATCAAGCTACCCTTTTCCATGTACTGTTAGTCCAGATTAGTGTGCCAATTAACCATACACGCTCCACTAATGGCTTAACAAGGTGCAAAATGCAATTTCATGGGTTAGCACCATATTCACATTTTCATAAGTAACTAATATTTGTGAGTTTATAAGTGTTTAGTTACTTTATATTTAGCATTATACTTTTAATGAAGGGAGAATTAGAGTCCTATCCTACCCGTTCGGCTAACGACCCTCCACCAGTCAAGGAAGCGGTGGGTGAGAGTGGACACCCATTAAACTGTCATTCTATATGCAGTAACCTTATACCCCCTTATAGAACGGCTTCGTGAATGAGACCTACTAACGGTAAGACTGAATTTTCTCTTATACACACACACACACACACACATATATATATATATATATATATATATATATATATATATATATATATATATATACACATATTAAACCTATAATATTATAATAGTATAAGAGTTTATGAAAAGGACTCTTCTTTTTTCTAAAGCCTATGAGTTTAATGACACTTTTAAAGAAAACTTTTCATTTTTCCATAACTTGAGAACAAGCTATGGAATTCATCAAAAACATTAAGATCGTCTATTAAACTAACAAGCATGTCAAATAATGTTCCTGATCTAGATTAAACTCATAAGAACAAGACAATTCATATCAACCAAATTTCATGTAATTAGCCTAACCATATAAACTAATACAAAACATGAAACTTTGAAAATTATCTTTTAAATTCGATAAGCATGATCATTACCACATTAAAAAAAGGTTTATAAGTTCAAAAACAGATTAGGGTAATGATACTAGTCCAATTCCAGCCAAAAACATTGAAAATCTGCACTCAGGGGCTCCAACTCATCGAGTGTATGAACCAAATTTGCGAGTTAGATGAGTTTGTGCTTGGACTCGGCGAGTCCATTTTCCAGACAACAATTTTTCGATTTTTAAAGCATTTCCAAGCAAGTAGCATCAAGTATAACTGAAAACAAGTCTAAGCTTTGATATCACTGTTGGGTTTTGAGCATTCTAACACTCCTATGTTGTACATGCAACCCTATATACCTTGGATCTATGTTTTCTCTGTTATACATGCAAATATCAATTTACCAAGGTATCATCCTAGCTAGCATATGATGGAGTATTTACAATATAAAATATAGTTAAATGACATACCTTTTGTTGTAGCTTGATTCCTTGGACCTTAAAGATCTTATTTCCCCAAGTGTTGCACCTCAAATGGTTCACACAACACCACCAACAATTTAAATAACTTGAGAGAAGATTATTTACACTCAAAATCGGCTATCCCTCATGCATCTATCATTAATGCCATTTCATGAGCTATGAGGCTTCTTATATACTGTGCACATTAGGGTTACACCATGTAACTCATGACTTTCCATATTCCTCATGATCCATGGGTTTTAACCTCCATGGTGTATCCATGGGTCATCACATGGGTTTAGCCCAATAGGACGAACTATGGATCATAAGCCCACTTTATAATAATGAATGATTTACCAAATCAATCCTCATTTATTTAATTAGTCTGTTTTGATCACAAAATTAATTGCAAACTAATTCTTGATCAATACTAATTAAATAATATGATTCATATTAATATATTAGAACTTATAATATACTAATAAATCGTAAATATCCTCTTCTCACCAAAGTCTATCCAAATTGTTCCGATGCCATGCAACCCAAATGAACTATGCTACTCTCGGGTCAAGTACATACCAATAATAATTATGGGCTTAGACACCTAATCCAACATACCCCACATAATCACATAAACCATATCAATCGCATATACCATGCATATACACATATAGGGTTGCCATGGGAACCCTCCAAGGTCTTGTACACATAATCACATAAATCATATCAATTACATAAGCCATGCATATAAACATATAGAGAGGCCATGGAAACCCTCCAAGGTCTTACTATGGGTACCATAGGAACCCCCTCATGGTCTTAGCCCACTGCCATGGGAACCCTCTCATGGTCTCCACCAGCTACTAATCAAACCATATATTCAAACATATAAGCTAAACATGCAAACATATAAGGATGCCCTAGAATCCCTCCAAGGTCTTACACCGGGTGCCACTGGAACCCCCATGTGGTCTTAACCCACTACAATGGGAACCCCCCACATGGTGTCAAAAACATATAAAGATGTCATGCAGTCCCTCCAAGGTCTTACATTGGGTGCCATAGTAACCCCCTCATGGTGTTAACCCACTGTCATGGGAACCCCCACATGGTCTTAGCCTGGAATGCCATGGGAACCCCCACATGGTCTGATATCCAATTGCCTCGGGAACCCTATGGGGTCTTCCATGCAAGTATCACAGAGACTGCTAGCATATCACATATCACATAAACAACTAGTATAACACATATCACATAATGGGCTATGGGAACCCCCATATGGTCTTAACTAACTACCATGGGAAGCCCCATATGGCCTTCGCATAACTACATAACATATTGACAACACATTCGCAAGTAACCACTACATGCAAGAGTCACAAATACAACTGGCATACTACATATAACTAATTGCCATGGGAACCCCCACATAGTCTTAACTAACTGCCATGGTAACCCCCACATGGTCTTCACATAAATACACAATGTATCGATAGCACATTCACAATAATCACCACATCTAAATAAAATGGGCCGACCTTGGTGCCTTCGACCCATTGGTATTGTGAGGAGACTCACCTCACACTGCTGAAGTCCCGCGGATAAAACTCTTATTGCTGGTTGACAGATTCCCGAACTGTCAACATGAAAACAACACCCAATTAATAATTGGGTTCCTATAGATAACCATAGTCCATGTTTGGGGTAAGAGACTACTTTACCCCAACCTAGTTTGGTATGAAACTAAGGCCCAAACTCAAGCTCTGAAGGCCCAAGAGCCAAATAATTAATAAGGCCCATCAAATGGCCGAATTCTCCAAATTAGGCCCAAACCTATACATGGGCTTATCTTAAGACCCAATCATTTATTCTAGTCCAAACATTTGGCATTTCGATGGTCCAATATCTCATAATCATCAAGGCCTAATTTTGGCCCACTTATGGTCTGATTTTCCAAATTGGGCCCATCCCCTCACATGGGCCTCACCCTAAAGCCCATCCAAATATTCTAGTCCCTATACCTATTCTTGGATGGCCCATCTCTAGCCCAATCACCAAAGCCTAATAGAAAGTCCCAAATCAAGGCCCAAACAAAATTAGGGTTTTCACATAAAATGACAATTAGGGTTAAGTGTTCTTAGTTAACCCATTAAGGACTTAATCCATTAATTCCAATAATATTTCCTTAAGTTAATTGCAAAGGATTATTAATTACTATTTTAAGTCTAATAAACAATTCTAGTGCGGGTCCCGATCCATTCCAAAACTCACATTTCTATAATCAGGGTTTTCTAAACCCTAATTAGGGTTTCCAACCCAATCATGTGCCAATTAGTCAAATGGTTAGGCTTTTAAGTCAATTAGGGTTTCATTGGATCAAGTAGGGTTAAACAAGCCGGGTACCGCCCACTACCACCTCGGCGAGTGGTGGTCAACGGCGGCTCACGACGGCGTCCACCACCTCGTGGTGGTGGTGGTTATGATTCTAGTCCAAAACATGTCCAAGCAATTCAATTAAAAAATCAAATCACACATAAATGAACATCGCCACCCAACATGGCGACTGGTGGCGGCAAAAGGCAGCAGCCACCACCTCACGGTGGTGGTGGTGGCGGTTTCCTTGATTAATGCAACCAAAAATCCAATTATACAACATAATATCCCAAAATAAACACACACACAACTACCCTTGTGGCAGTAGGCGGTGGTCGGTGGTGCTAGCCACCACCTTACAGTGGTGGTGGTTCTGGCTCTCTTGTGATGTTCGACCAAGCAACACACGTCAACCATGCTAGAGCACGCAATATACACGAGCAGAAATACACGCCACGCCTGAACATCAATCTTGGAGGAGGAAGATGATGGCAGTGGGTGGAACAGCTGGCAACAGTAGCGCTAACCACTAGCGTTAATGGTGTAAACACTCGGCGGTTACTGGTGGTGCGATTGACGGCGGAACAGAAGAGGAAGAATGGGTAATTATGGCGGGGAGGTGGCTGTTATCCGCCACCGGAGACAACAAAAAGTGGCCGTTGTTAAGTCGATCTTTCACTACCCGGATGAATATTAGCTTCATAGTTCGTGGTTTTTCCAGTCAACAAAATAGCGGCGCGTTCGGTGGTCATTGCGTGATACCAGCGATGTGAATGACATCGAACATAAGAAGAAAGATGAAGTGTAATGCCTGATTCCTGGTATGTATTTAATTATAATTTATGTATTTTTGTAGAGCTACTCGACGAGTTGGGAGCCCCAGACTCGTCGAGTAGAAACGAGATTGGACGTGGGGTTTTAAGTAGTCTACTCGATAAGCTGAGAGCCCTCAACTCGGCAAGTAGGCATGCCAGAATGAATCCCTAATTTCGGGGTTTTGCACCCTATTTAAGCATCATAATCCTCACCCCTCAGCTTCATCTCCATGTCCCAAACCGTAATCCACGAAACCCTAGTGCTTTGCTTGAGGTTGTGAGCCATTTTGAGAGATCTTTGTGTGTTTTTGAAGCTTGCGGAAGAAGAGAAAGCTAGAGGGCTCAAGAGGGAGAGAGTAAATCCAGAAAGTACACATCATTTGCTACATTTTCGGGTAAGCAAGTCCCAACCTTTTTCAATGGTTTCTTTGATCTCTTCTTTTCATCTTTATGAGGGTTTTGGTCAAAGTATGCTAGCATGTGAAGAATGGACACCCCAAGTGAGTATTCATCTAAATCTAGAATCTTGAAGGACTATTATGGCATAAAGGTGAAAACTTTATGCCATAGGAGTCCCCATGCAAGCCATAGAGTGTTATTTTGGCCCTTTTTTAGCCCAAAAGGTCATGCATGGAAGTAAAGTCTGAGAGTTTACATGTTTATTTGGTATCTAGGAATTAGATCTCGGTTTTCATGCTTTAAGTAGGAGTAATAAGGCTTTTGGACAAAGATCTATGTCCTAAGGAACAAGGGTTTTAGCTAAACCCATTAAGATGGGTGATTAGCTTGTAAAGTTGGAAGCTTTACCCCTAAAAGGGGCATTTCCAGTGTATAAACGAAGTTTGGACTTTGGATCTAAGAGTAGAGGCTTAATCTGGTAAGATGGCCCAAACAGACAGAGGAACTCGTCGAGTCCATAAGGGAACTCGATGAGTTGGGTCGTGTTGTCCCGTTTCAGTTTAAGATAGAACTCAACGAGTCTGTGAAGGGACTCGATGAGTTGATTCGCTAAATTGTGACTATGAGTACCCCAAAAGAACTCGACGAGTTGGGGGGACGACTCGGCGTGTTGGGTCGTGATTTCAGGATTGTTGTGTTAAAGAACTTGGCGAGTTGATAGGTTGACTCGGTGAGTTGGTCATCCCAGAATGTTGACTTTGACTAGAATGTTGACTTTAATAGGCCTAAAATGGTCATTTTACTCTTAGAAGCATTATCAATTTTTGACTAAGTGCTTATTGTGATGATGATAGCCAGGGAGTCGATTAGAGCAACCATCAGAGATTCCTCACACGAGATTTCAGCAGTCAGCTTGAGAGGTGGATTTTCCTCCAGTAGGAACAGGTCTAAGGCACCAATGCCGACCTGTTTATGTATGTTAGTGTATGCCAGACTTAGGTCTGCTGTCGGGGATAGCCCGATGTAGATAATATGTTTCCGGACATCGGTCCGTTGTCAGGGCAAGCCCGAGGAAGGATTTGTATGCTTGATGTCTTTGTGATTCTTGCATGTGTTTGTTTATATGTTCCGGAATTTGGTCCGTTGTCGGGGCAAGCCCAAGGAATGTTTAGTTATATGTTATGTGTTATGTGTTCCGGACTTCGGTCCGATGCCGGGGCAAGCCCGAGGATGGATTTAGCTTATATGTTTATGTTATGTGTTTATGTTATATGCTTGTTCATATGTGATATGTATACCAGACTTTGGTCCGATGTCGGGTGGGGACCGATTGTAACACCGTAAATTTCAAGACAAAATTTTCATTTAAAATAATCATTTTAATCTTAGAACACTTGTTTAAAATCTCATTCATAATTGAATTACAAAACATAGCTTCATTTTCACTTGCATAGAAAACCAAGATCCTCCAAATATAACTCTTTCTCTGGTGTGTACAATCAAGCCGGTGCCGTCCCGTGATACTGAAAGAAACCTGAAAACAACATAACACAAAACACTGTAAGCACGAAGCTTAGTGAGTTCCCCAAAATACCACATCAAACATATTAGCCACTCGAGGCTACAACTCTGTGGGTCCGTGCACCCGTACTCTGTGAACCCTCAGGTTCTAACTCTGTAAACAAGCATAGCATAAATCACATAGAAGAATGCAGTGCAACACATAACATACATAACATACAAATACTCTATCATATAACTCTGGTTACCTACTCAAGGTAAAGTATAGTGAGAAGACTCACCTCGCGTGTCTCGATATCTCACAACCCTGGGAATCCCTCGTGCCCGATTCTCCGAGCTCTAATCCTCCTATAACATTATATGTCCCTAGTTAACACTTTATATCTCTAATGTTGACTATCCCTAAGAAGTCAACACAGGTCCACTCTGGTCAACGGTCAACGGTCAACGATCAACTTTGACCGGACTCGGCGAGCGCTAGGGCGACTCGGCGAGTCTAGACGTCCTCCCCAATTCTCTAAGATTCCCTTTCTACACGTCGAGTATCTCCCCTGACTCGACGAGTTCCTCCTGGAAGAATCGCGGGGCCACCCCGACTCAACTCGCTGAGTCTGAAGAACAACTCGGCGAGTCCCAGTTCGACTCAGACCACCTGTTAACCCTCTCTAACTCGCCCTGACTCACCGATCCAACCCATAACCCGGACAGGACCATTCTAAGGCAATCTTCAAGCTACTCGCCGAGTCTGTTCATCAGACTCGGCGAGTCCATGCCATGCAACCGCTCAAACTGCTTTCTAAGGTCAGATCTGCTCCGGCAATTCATAGGTCTGGCCTTCCTAGACTGGTTCATCACGTAAAGTCCTTATTTCGGTGCTCATAATACACCCCATGACTCATAATTGACGTTTTGACCTAAGGCATAAGGATTCCAATCCAAAACCTCCATTGATTCCCGAAAAACTCAGGCATGGGACACTCTGGACTTCAAAGGGTCCCAATATAGGGTTCCAATCGTTTGGGGGACTAAGGAAACACTCGATCTAGCCACAAAAGGGTTCAATAAACCCTAAATCCATATGCACATCAACATAGAAGGGAACAACTCGAAAATATTACCTGAATAACGTTGCTCTGTGTCCCCAACCCTCAGAATATGGCTTCTCCTGTTGTTCCCTTAACCAAGCCTCCTCCTCCTTGCAAAATAACAATTCCAAGATCAATAATGGTCTTCTACCTTGCTCCAGATGCTCAGAATCGAATTAGGGTTTCACTCAAAGGACTAGGGTGAATAATGACGGCCATAAGGCCCCTTATATATGCCCCAAACCTGGGAAGTTAGGGTTTCGCTAAACAGCGCGGACTCGCCGAGTCCATATCCGGACTCGCCGAGTCCAGTCGCGAACCCGCGACCAGATCCGCGATCCTACTCGGCGAGTCTGAGCTCCAACTCGCCGAGTCCCCTCTTAAAACACCCAAAATCATAAATATAACAATACCTGGAATTCCGGGCTGTTACAACTCTCCCCCACTAGGACTAGACTTCGCCCTCGAAGTCTCACTATGAAAATAGCTCCGGATGCTGCTCCCGCATCTCACGCTCCGGCTCCCAGGTCATTTCCGATCCCTTCCGGTGCTGCCACTGAACTAACACTAGAGGTATCTCCTTATTTCTCAGAACCTTGATCTTCCTGAATCGAATCACTCCTTTCCAAGGAGAGACCTTCAGGAGTATGAAGTCGCCT
Source organism: Lactuca sativa (assembly GCF_002870075.4). Taxonomy (NCBI): domain Eukaryota; kingdom Viridiplantae; phylum Streptophyta; class Magnoliopsida; order Asterales; family Asteraceae; genus Lactuca; species Lactuca sativa. Next base: position 195,577,163 of record NC_056627.2, read on the forward strand.
ACCTGAAACTCAAGCTCGGACCGGCGTCTGTCTGCATAACTTTTCTGTCGGCTCTGGGCGGTCAATAACCTCTGTCTAACCTGCTGAATCTGCTCTGTCGACTGAAGCACGATCTCTGTACTGCCCATCACTCTCTGTAACCGAGAATTACCCAAGATGCAACTCTGCTCTAAATCTCAACGATCACTCGACCTATAAGGGTTAGGAAACCATGAACCACCAGATCCCCGATCCAAAGCCCACTTTACCCATTCCGGAACGACTGAGAGACCCATTCCCACTCTCAGAGCAACTCTCACGAGTTCTCCTCTTGCAATCACATACACATGCTGAACTAGCCCCAACACCCACATGTTGGAAGACCCGATACACTGATGATATCCTCAAACATCCCCCCCAGGATGAACCACTGATACATACCCAATACCCTGATCAGAATCACACTGAGAGTCCAGGATTCTCTCCCTGGATCCCTTCCGAGCCTCCTGGCTCTACACCCGCGGAATCCCTTCCGCGTCCTCAGCAGACATCTCATCATGATGTCATTCCATACCACTGTAACAGACACAGCGTTCAACCCTCATACTCTAAATCATCCATTCGCACTACTACCTTCACTTCCGTGAACCAACACTTTCCCCCCCTTGGGGTTACATACCTTTCTCTTCCCTTACCTAGGGAAATCCACTTGACAACCTTGCCACTACTCCATGTATCGCACATGCTCTGGATCTGCTCACAAGGACTCTCGGGTCCATACGTTACCTCTCGTCAGCAAATGAGGGTCCGACACCACCTCCTATACAACAGCTCAAAGGGCGGCATACGAATGCACTAATGATGGCTGTTGATATAGGACAACTAAACCAGGGATAATTACGTGCCGCAGCTTCCTCCGAAATCTAATACACATGCCCGAAGCATGACTTCGAGCGTCTGAATCGCTCACTCGCTCTGGAGTGTCCTCAGACAACCTCATGATAAGCTCTAGCTCATTTCTCATATCCCTCTTCGAGACTGAGCACCAGGTTAGCTTTTGACTCCACAGCTGAGCCTCCAAAGGTCACCCATAACATGATCCAAACATCTCACTAACCTTTTCCCCGTGACCACTCTCCTTGCCCAGTGACACGCAAGTCACGAAATCCTCTTTTCCTCATGCGAGAAGAATACGATCCAATCGAGGATCGTCTCAGCTCTGATCTCCAGTTTCTGCTGCGCATATCCCTTGCGCATCTCACCGCATCTCCCGACAGAGACGGAGACCCCCGTCTCGCCCCCGATTCAACATCCAGGCTCCAAAGACTCAATACTAGGGCTACTCAAACCCAAAACTCTTCCACATCATACACTGCTCGGAAAACATTCCAACATCACATTCTCTTGCCATCTAGTGAGTACTGCGACTCCACGCAGTATAACAACACCCTCTGAATAGTGAGTACTACGGCTCCCCGCAGTATCACAACACCCTCTGACTAGTGAGTACTACGGCTCCCCGCAGTATCACACACCCTCTGACTAGTGAGTACTACGGCTCCCCGCAGTATCATAACACCCTCTGACTAGTGAGTACTGCGACTCCCCGCAGTATCACAACACCCTCTGACTAGTGAGTACTACGGCTCCCCACAGTATCACAACACCCTCTGACTCCACTAGCTCGTGCTCCGCAGTCTATCATCAGTGGCTACCCATACTCGACTCGAATATCCATCACAGACTCTGGAGGCAATCAACATAACAAATGCCCACCCTTGAGAAAATCCACTCTCTCAAATAATCTCCCTGGATGCCCATACTCGAAGGGCTCCCACTAGATCCATAGATACTTGATATACCACAAGTCGATTCAATTCAAGATTCACGAGTAACTCTGAAATAAAGATATCATACTCGGATATCTCAGAATACCCCAACAGAACATCACAAGATCCTGCCACAACCACTGATCTCCTGCCCAAGCATCATATACACACAATAATATATTTCCTCTGAACCCCAAAATTAGATCTGCATTTTCCAAATTGCAATCTCGGTGTATCCAATTTCTCAATTGGAATACAAGAAAACGCTAACGCTACTAAATACGCTGATAATTCTCCGAACCCATTTTCCACCGCTCAAAATCCAAACAAGGATACACATACCGACCCGGGAGTTGGCTGCCTAATCATTCTCTATCTACTTGCAACAACACCAAACACCTGTCGTGGAGACATTCATCCTTCTCATCAAGTACTTCCCGCATTAACTCACTCTGACCCCTTTCCTCGATCACCGACATCTCTGGTCTCATGATTTCTTACAGCATATCTCTATACTCCACTTATAACTACTCTTGACAAATCTCTGCTTTCTTACATACTGCACCCGGTTCTCCCCCACTTAGGGTTCGAACCATCACCAATTAGCACACAACCAACCCACAACTATTTTTCACCAGCGAAATCGCACCTGCCCCAGGAAAGTGCTACACAACGCCCGATAATTCCCCCTTAAGGAAATCAATCAACCCCCTATACTCTGAACCTCTGATGAACTCCTCTAGAACTTCTCATCACGACTGCCTCTAGTCGTTCCAAATCTCATACCAATCTAGCACTAAGCATCTCAACTGCTCAATAACATCCCTGGCTCATAGACTGAACCGCAAGATCATCGTACCTCTCACCTCAACTCATCAACCAATGCTCCAACACCGGAATTGTCCCAAGGACAGGGACCCACTCCCAACATAGATGAAAACTCTCTGCACTGCAAAACTCGACTGAACTCCCCACTGATACCACTACAACACATCCTACTATTCTCAAATAGGTGTGGTGTGGTCCTCGACTACCTCAGTCCCAACTGACTGTCTGCTCATGATAAGTCACTGCCTCGCGGCACACATGCTACCTGATACTCTGGGAGAAATCATCACCGATAACGACCTGCAGGGTTTACCCCCAAACCCAAAACTAAAACATCAGGCCTCTCGTGTCTTGCACACGAACATAAATAGCACCACCCACATAGAAGGTGACCTCTCCTCTATCGACTGATTGCTCAACTCAGACCGAAATTCTCCTCTCCCTCTAACTCCTTACCAAAATACTCTGATAGGCACTCGAGTTCCCTCTCGAGGGACGCCTCTCCAAACTCAATCATGGTCTACAGGCCTAAAACCCATAACGTCCAATCTCTACCTCATCAATCATGACCGGATAACAAGATAATCACAAGCATCATTCACTACGAACCATGGTACTCATTCCATGACATCCCTTCTCAATATGCTCCGGTGTATGGTACTCGAACCATAGCATCACTCCTCAATCTGCTCCGATGTATGGTACTCAACCATAACATCACTCCTCAATCTGCTCCGATGTATGGTACTCGAACCATAACATCACTCCTCAATCTGCTCCGATGTATGGTACTCGAACCATAACATCACTCCTCAATACGCTCATTAGAATCTTCAGAATACTCTCTGTATCAAGTATGGGTCCTCTGCTTTCAGTAGTACGGGCCCATACTACCTGCCACATCTACCCATACTTTCCACACGGACTATCCCGGAGCTCCTAAGTAGCTGCTCGATCTTCTAGTTCACCAATTCCGTTGCGCGCTCGCTCCCTAGTGAAATTCTCTACCCTGCCAGTGCACTCATCTGGCTAAGGTTACTCCCTAGGCTCTTCCCAGATTCCCACACTTCTCTGCCATCAGCTGCTGAAGAGCTCCTAATGATGCCAACCATCTATCTCCTGAATATCGTCATATTCGCTTGGTAGCTGACTCCCATCATCGAGAGTTCCACAAAGCACGAAGCAAGCAGCATTCGAGCATCGAAGAATATATATGACTCACTCTGGGTGATAACTCCGCTTGTTCTGCTCCTCCTCGGAAGTACCACTGAACTCTGCAACTCTTCCCCTCGCGGGCTCTAACTAATCTTTTTCCAAGTACCACAGTACTCATCTTGGTATCTCCCCTAGATTACTCCTCTACTCAAATCCCTTAAAGGATTCCAATCAAATATCCTCACTCATCACATACTCAAAAGCACATCGCATATCACAGAAATTCCTAGGCTAAGGCATCACAAATCAGGCCACTCTAGTCCTAATATATGGAATACCTAGCCTATCTCTAGCATGCAATAATATCTCATAAAGTGCATCATAAATATCTCATAACACAAAAGTAAGGGTATTTTGGGAAATCACCGTTCGGGCTCTGGCTGATTGTACACACTGCCCTTTCTCATTTTCTCTTTGAACTCTTATTCGCTTTAGAAAATTATTTCTTTGAAAACCTTTCTCACTTCTTCCTCAGTTTGAGTCCAGAATTACCCGAAGGCGCATCCGAATCCCTCAAACCAAGGCTCTGATACCAAATTGTAACACCGTAAATTTCAAGACAAAATTTTCATTTAAAATAATCATTTTAATCTTAGAACACTTGTTTAAAATCTCATTCATAATTGAATTACAAAACATAGCTTCATTTTCACTTGCATAGAAAACCAGGATCCTCCAAATATGACTCTTTCTCTGGTGTGTACAATCAAGCCGGTGCCGTCCCGTGATACTGAAAGAAACCTGAAAACAACATAACACAAAACACTGTAAGCACGAAGCTTAGTGAGTTCCCCAAAATACCACATCAAACATATTAGCCACTCGAGGCTACAACTCTATGGGTCTGTGCACCCATACTCTGTGAACCCTCAGGTTCTAACTCTGTAAACAAGCATAGCATAAATCACATAGAAAAATGCAGTGCAACACATAACATACATAGCATACAAATACTCTATCATATAACTCTGGTTACCTACTCAAGGTAAAGTATACTGAGAAGACTCACCTCGCGTGTCTCGATATCTCACAACCCTGGGAATCCCTCGTGCCCGATTCTCCGAGCTCTAATCCTCCTATAACATTATATGTCCCTAGTTAACACTTTATATCTCTAATGTTGACTATCCCTAAGAAGTCAACACAGGTCCACTCTGGTCAACGGTCAACGGTCAACGGTCAACTTTGACCGGACTCGGCGAGCGCTAGGGCGACTCGGCGAGTCTAGACGTCCTCCCCAATTCTCTAAGATTCCCTTTCTACACGTCGAGTATCTCCCCTGACTCGACGAGTTCCTCCTGGAAGAATCGCGGGGCCACCCCGACTCAACTCGCCGAGTCTGAAGAACAACTCGGCGAGTCCCAGTTCGACTCAGACCACCTGTTAACCCTCTCTAACTCGCCCTGACTCACCGATCCAACCCATAACCCGAACAAGACCATTCTAAGGCAATCTTCAAGCTACTCGCCGAGTCTGTTCATCAGACTCGGCGAGTCCATGCCATGCAACCGCTCAAACTGCTTTCTAAGGTCAGATTTGCTCCGGCAATTCATAGGTCTGGCCTTCCTAGACTGGTTCATCACGTAAAGTCCTTATTTCGGTGCTCATAATACACCCATGACTCATAATTGACGTTTTGACCTAAGGCATAAGGATTCCAATCCAAAACCTCCATTGATTCCCGAAAAACTCAGGCATGGGACACTCTGGACTTCCAAGGGTCCCAATATAGGGTTCCAATCGTTTGGGGGACTAAGGAAACACTCGATCTAGCCACAAAAGGGTTCAATAAACCCTAAATCCATATGTACATCAACATAGAAGGGAACAAGTCGAAAATATTACCTGAATAACGTTGCTCTGTGTCCCCAACCCTCAGAATATGGCTTCTCCTGTTGTTCCGTTAACCAAGCCTCCTCCTCCTTGCAAAATAACACTTCCAAGATCAATAATGGTCTTCTACCTTGCTCCAGATGCTCAGAATCGAATTAGGGTTTCACTCAAAGGACTAGGGTGAATAATGACGGCCATAAGGCCCCTTATATATGCCCCAAACCTGGGAAGTTAGGGTTTCGCTAAACAGCGCGGACTCGCCGAGTCCAGTCGCGAACCCGCGACCAGATCCGCGATCCTACTCGGCGAGTCTGAGCTCCAACTCGCCGAGTCCCCTCTTAAAACACCCAAAATCATAAATATAACAATACCTTGAATTCCGGGCTGTTACACCGATGTTGGACTTCGGTCCGATACCGGGCGGGACCTGATGCCAGATTCGGTCCAATGTTAGGCGGGGCCCAATATAGTGGGCATGGCCCAATGTATGGCATTATGTGTGTGTATGGTATGTGGTAGTTTGGGGAGACTCACTAAGCTCCGTGCTTACAGTTTTCATTTATGGTTTCAGGTACTTCCGGTAGCAAGGGGAAGAGCTCGTGATTCAGCCTGGGATGTTTAGACTCTGAAATTTGGCACATGATTTTGATACAGTATTTTATTATGATGATTTGAGATACATTACTTATGTTTTTATGATATGACAAATGGTATTTATGGTTTTCATAAATAACGAAATTTTGGAACCGTATTTTTGGGATGTTTCATGAAGACTGAGGCGCATCCGAGCATAGCGGCACACAACTACGACGTCGGTCTTTGGTGTTCTTGGCTTCATTGGCGGCAACCGTGGTGGCATAGTGGTGGCGCCAGCCGGACGGAAAAATGCGGTTGGCAGCTGGAGAATCACCTTCTAGGGTTATGGTTTGGAGAAAGGTGACGGCTTTATACCCGCTTATATGAGACCTTTGTTCACAATTACACTCTCAGCCCCTCCTTCGCTCTTTCTTTCAAATTAAATCCAAATATTACCATCCAACCCTTAGCATTTGAAAATCCTTTCAATTTAAGTCTAATATTTACCAAACACCTCCTGACTTCTGAAAATCTTTACAAAATAAATCCCAGAATTACACTTTACCCCCCTAAAATCCAAATCATCACATTTGGCTCCCCAAAATCAACATCTCGCTAAGTATTATGAAATTTTAGAGATACCATAAAATAATATAAAATATAAATTTACATCTTTGGGTTTTAGAATTTAGTATTTATTTACTTATTTCAAACGGAATGTTACATTATATAGAGCCCAAAGAACACAAAAATACTGAAACAAATTTTGAGTGAGAAAGATAAAGAGAAAATTAAATCTGATACTGTACAAAATATTGACTCATTGTACACTAAGTTAAGTTAGAAAATACTCTTGATGTTGAAAATGTATCTGAATATGATGATGAAAGTGACATGAGCGAAATCTTTGTGGAGGATGAGAATAATTGCTCAGAATTTGTAAAAGGTGAACCTGAACCAAAGAAAAATTTGATTTCTGAAAATTCTGTTGAGTATGCTCGTATTTCTGAAAATTAAGGTTCAAAGGTTTTTAAAGAAAAGGAAATAGTTTTTCCGAAAGTTCAGGTTTTTTCAACTTCTAGACTGAACAAGAAACAAACCTTAGAATTATCGTCCCTCGTAGAAGAAGACAATGTTGATGGATGCGACGAATACTTTTGGTCTTCTCCCATTGACAATGCAGATGAAACCAATGGTCTTTTTGAAATGACCTCTTAGAAAACAAAGGGAAGATATGTGGCAGAACCACTGAATAAGGTTAACTCAAGCTACAAAAAAGGCAGTCCGAGTGGAACCAAAAATGTTCCAAATGATATGTCATCCGAACAGACTAAAACTCCTGTTAGAAAAGCTAAATCTAGGGCTAGTGTTCATAAGTCAGCAGAGGAATTTGTTTCCAAGAAATGCCAACGAAAGGCTAGATATAGGAAAAATCTGAAAGAAAGAAAGTATTTCTGGAAATCTAAGAATTCCAACTTTGTTAATCAAGAAAGATCTGTAAATCAGCATGCATATGTCTCTTTAAATCCAAATCCTAAAAGAATTTCAAAATCACATTCTTCTTCATAGATTTCAAAACCAAATTTTTCTCAAAAATCATCATTTTCAAAACAAATGAAGTTATTGGAAAAGAAGAAACCTAGTTTTTCTCCAAAAATAGATATTTCAAAACCTGTCAATACTTTGAAAGATGTTAAGGGCAAAGAAAAAGTTGTTATAGAATCTAAAACTCCTTTACAAAAGTCAAAATCACACTTGAAAATGGAGCAAAAGAAGATTGAGAAAAAGGTTTCCAATTAACAAATTAACGCTAAACAAAGAAAAATCTCTTTCAAATAAAAAAATTTAAAGATAACAGGATCATTTTTTTCAAAATCACAAAATGAGAGAATTCCACACTAATAAAGTGATCTTACTTGGTTGATGAAGCAATAACTTTTCCTGTTTCTGTGAAAGCCTCATGATAACTGAAACAACTTTGGGTTCTTAAATCTCTCTGATTTTGCAGGTAATTTTGACGAACAGTTTGACTCCGAATGGTATATTGATAGTGATTGTTCGCGTCACATGACGGGAAGGAGAGAAGCATTGATAGAATTCATATCGTTGAGGTATGAAGGACGAGTAAAGTATGGAAATAATTCACTCGGGTAAATCAAAGGATACAACATGATTATGAATGGGGAATTCTCTATTCGAAAGGTTGCCTATGTAGAAGGCTTGCAACACAACCTCATAAGTGTATCTCAATTGGTTGTTGGTAATGGTCTGAAAGTTTCGTTTGATGATGAGGGATTGGAAATTATCGAAAAGCAGTCCAAGAAAATGCTTCTGAAATCTAACAGGAAAGGAAAAATGTATCCGTTGAATCTGAATCCTATTAAAGGAAAGCCTGCCATATGCCTTCTTACAAAAACATCTACAGATGAAAGTTGGTTATGGTAATGAAGGCTCTCGCATCTCAACTTTAAGGACCTGAACAAACTCGTACTTGGCGACCATGTATGAGGACTTCCACTTCTGAAGTTTGAAAAGGAACATCTCTGTGCATCCTAGGAACTTGGAAAGCAGAGTAGAAAGAGTCATTCAACAATCATCAACACCAAAGTGATTGAGCCACTTGAACTATTGCATATAGATCTTTGTGGTCCATCAGCCATTAAGAGAATTAGTGGTAAAAAATACATATTAGTAATTGTTGATGATTTTTCAAGATTCACCTGGGTTTATTTTCTTAAACAAAAATCTAAATCCACTTCTAAGCTTATGGACTTTATCAAACAGATCAAACTTCAACTAAAAAGTAGTCCGGAATGTTCGCAGTGATAATGGTTCGGAGTTCAAAAAGCATGTGTTTGGATATTTCTTGACTGAAAAAGGAGTTGTTCATAGCTGCTCAACACCTTACACTCCTCAACAGAACGGAGTCATTGTAAGACGAAACTGATCTCTATGCGAAGCTGCAAGGACCATGTTATCCTTTACGAACTTGCCATTGTACTTTTGGGCAGAGGCAACTGGAACAACTTGATTTAGTCAGAATCGATCACTCCTAAATATGCAATTTTCCATCACTCATAAGAGATTCTAAAGAAGTGAAAACCTAATGTCAAGTTCTTTCAAGTATTTGGTTCCAGGTGTTTTATCTTGAACTCTAAGGAGTAACAGACGAAATTTGATGTGAAGGCTGACGATGGAATCTTCCTAGGGTACTCTTTGACTTTTAAGGCATACCGTGTTCTCAACAAGAAATCCAAAAGGATTGAAGAAACCTAGTATGTCACGTTCGACGATAACTATTTAACGAAGTATCAGACTTCTGAACGTCAATATGAGGAGATCTTTCCCATGACAAATCCGATGACGATTCCTCTATCAAACCTCTACAAAGAATTCATGAACCTGCTTGATGAACCAGAAAAGGTGATCTCTTCGAAATCAAAAGCAACAGATAACAAGGAAGATGAACTTAAAAAGATTATTGATGATGTTGCGAAGGATATTGGAAACGAACCACTTATTCTGAAGGACTATGAGAATCTATCTTCACCACAAGCTACGGATGCTTCATTTTAGGGGGAGGAATTAACTCCTCCAGTCAACCATGAAAGTTCAATCCAGGGGGAGCATCCTATTCCCATTAGTGAGCAACCTCTATCATTCAAAGGGGAGAATGAGAATGATAATAATGATTCAGATGCTCAGTCAGAATTTGAGGATGTGAATGTAGAATTGGATCCATCCTATGATCCAAACTATCCTCCTCTGATCAAATGGACCAAGGATCATCCTAAAAATCAAGTAATTAGAGAAGCATATTCAGGAGTTCTTACGAGAGCACAAAAAAAGTTGAAGCAGGCTGCATTATTCTCCAAGATGGAATTTTGCATGTTCAATTTGTTTTTCTCCAAGATTTAGCCTAAAAATGTTAAGATTGCTCTTGATGATTTGATTGGGTGCAAGCAATGCGAGAAGAGCTCAATGAGTTTGAGAGTAACAAGGTTTGGAGATTAATTCCAACTATGAAGGATGTATCAGTTGTAGGACTAAAATGGGTGTTTCGAAATAAGCTTGACAAAGAAGGTATTGAAATAAGAAACAAAGCTCGCTTGGTTGTGAAGGGGTATTGTCAAGAGGAAGGGATAGACTGCAAAGAAACTTTCGCACCAGTATCACGATTGGAGTCAGTTCGCATCTTCCTGACATATGCAGCCTATAAGTACTTTGAATTCTATCAAATGGACATTAAGTGTGCTTTTCTGAATGGGGAACTAGAAGAAACAGTTTATGTGGAACAACCACCTACGTTCGTAAAAAAGAAATATCCAAACCACTGTTATATTCTGGATAAGGTTGTGTATGGTCTGAAGCAAGCTCCACGAGCCTGGTATGAAACTCTAACTCGATTTTAAGACAATCTAAGTTTAAACAAGGCTCGGTCAACCCAAACTTCTTCCGCAAGAAAGATGGTGACCATCTGATGATTGTCCAAATATACGTTGATGATATGATTTTCGGATATACTAATCCAAGATTAATTTCTAAATTTCAAAAATTAATGGAAACTAAGTTTGAGATGAGCTCAATAGGTCCGATTAACTTTGTCCTTGGATTGAATATTAGATAGAGTCAAGAGGGAATATTCATCAATCAGGAAGCTTAGACAAAGACGTTACTGTCCAAGTTTGGATGGTGGTAGATTCGAAGGTAAAGGTTCCTGTGGCATTCGGAATGAAGCTTACGCCATTATTGGACAAACCGACTGCTGATATGACTCTCTATCAACAAATGATAAGATCATTAATGTATCTAACAACAAGTCGTCTAGACATTATGTTTTCTGTATGCTATTGTGCCAGGTTTCAAGAAAATCCTCTCAAACCCCACATGACTACAGTTAAGAATATCCTTAGATATATGAAACAAACCACTTCGATCGGAATTTGGTACTCTTCCAGCTCAGGGTCCTTTGTGCAAGCATTATCTGACGCTGATCTTGGCGGTTGTGGTCTTGATTGAAAAAGTACTACTGGGGGATGTCAATTTCTTGATGGCAAACTTGTAAGTTGGCAGTCAAAGTCATTATATTATTCGGTATGCTATCAGGATCGATGACATATTTTCCTGATTATCACATCCTCCCCCCGTTGAAGGAAACATCTTCCTGAAATTTAACTTGTGCTATTAGATATAGAGGTACTTATTGGGAGGATCTTAGTGGTTTTAGCACTTTTGTATTCATCCCTATAGCTTAGCTTTTATAGAAGAACTTTTTCTTCATGAGTTTTGTTTTTGCAATGAGGTTTGGAATTGCTTTGGATTCTATTGCTTATCTCTAATCTATTAGATACGTGCTGACTAGTGAGGGGTTATTTCGAGAGGTAGTTGAAAGTTCCTTTCTTACTTGTAATTCTTCACTTTGTGATGTAGATAATATTGTTCTTTTAGCCTATCTTTTTAGAGTTTCTTGTTATCCATGTTTTTCATTTGCGAGAAGTTTCATTTTACACCAATAGAAAATCTAAATTTCTATTGCTTAACTATGCTATGGTTTCTTTGAACCTCTATCTTTTTGTTTTGCGATCTTGTTGCTTCTTTTTCAGGAATTCTTATGAGTTTACTTTGATTCGTGAGAGAACGTGTAAGCTATATTCTCTAGATTGTCACTAGTTCCTTTGTCTTTTGTATAGTGTCTTAAATGGTTCACACTAGATAGGTTGGTTTTCCTAAAAGGTTACCTATGTTTATGTTACTTTTGGATACTTGACTTATTTCATTTACCCTTAGCTTTGGTAAAGTTGTTCATAGTTCTCTTTTCAACAAAACCACGGAAGGGTTTTTGAAAAGAAATGGGAATGTTGTGGATTTCCTTAACCTAGCGGCTTGTTGTGAATTTCATATTTTGTGTTGTTTCGAAATGACTAATTCAAAATACTTCTTGTATAAGTCTATGGATAGTTTCTTTTGGATGCTTGCATTTGTAGTAGTTACTGTGTGAGTTAGACTTCTATGATTCCCAGTTGTGTGGCCCATCATGCCATAGTTTTTACAACTTAGTTTTCTACACAATTTTGTACAATGGTATAGGTATGGATTGTGAAGTGGGAGTTTCCCTTATGGGTTACAATGTGGCTTGCCCTAATTGGCACGTTTTATTATAAAAGTATATGGCCTTCCTACCCTAGGAAGTGTTGGGTTGAGTCTTTGGAGTTCTAGTGTGTTCCCCAAATTCCTGATTTTCTAATTTCTATCACTCCAAGCTAAGTGGTGTGGATATTTATACTATTTTTGACATGCATTAGGAAATTTAATCTTCTTATAATAAGGTAATGAGGTTCTTGTCCTATTTATGGAATTGTGCCTTTGGGGTAGAGTTTTACTATCATCATGTTCTTCATAACCTCTAACAGATTGAGTATGTAGTATCTATTCCTAAGGTTTTGACATTAGCATTCTATTAATTAGGTGATACACTACATGTCGTGAGTTTAAACTAACTGTTCTTAGCACAGTTGTGGGTCTATAGTATTGTTTCTAGTTCTTTTACCTAGTGGTCTAGGCTAGCTAATTCCTTATCTATGTAGAAGGATCCTAGCTTGCTGCTCATGAACTCCTGACAGGTACTTCTTTGTTGGTTGTCATCATGACATCGACATCTTCCTTTTTTGTTGACTCTGGAATTCCTTGCGATGCTAGTGACTTGTTTTCTTCTTCTTTCCTTGTTGTTGGTCAGTTTTTTTACTAGAGCTGGCCTTTGTGTTATCATTATATCATCTAGGGATGGTATGTATTGTAACAGCCCGGATCTCCAGGTATTTTATTGTTTTAATATTTTGGGTTTTGAGAAGGGACTCGGCGAGTTGGAGCTCAGACTCGCCGAGTAGGGTCGCGATTCTGGACACGGGATTCGTTCGAACTCGGCGAGTCCAGGATATGGACTCGGCGAGTCCACGCTGTTTAATGAAACCCTAATTTCTCGGGTTTGGGACCTATTTAAGTGGCCTTATGGCCGTCATTTGCATCCATCAGTCCATAGAGAGAAACCCCAAAAGTGCTTTAGCGATTTGAGAGTGAAAGGAGGCATTTCTTGACATTTGTGAGTTGTTTAGCAAAGAAGAAGGAGGCTCTAGCCAAGAGGAGACAAAGGAGACGGCTATTTGGTGGATTTGAAGCTTGACCCTTCAATCTAAAGGTATGATTTCGACTCATCTCCTGTTTTGTGAAGTATAATCGATTTTAGGGTTTCTTGTGGCTTTGTTGAGTTGATTTGATGACCCAATAGTCCCATGCTAGTGATGAGACTTCGGATCTGGATCCATAGAGGTCCAGAGGGCCTCATTCTTCAAGCTTTATAGAGAACAATGGAGGCCATGACCTTGTGTAGTGAGATTTGTTGAAGATTCTTCATAATTGGTCATATAGAGGTTGTTAATGCAGCAAGACTAGGACTTTACGTGTTGAATCAGTCTAGGAGGGCCAGATCTATGAATTGTTGGAGTAGATCTGACCTTAGAAGCAAGTTTGGGTGATTGCATGGAATGGACTCGCCGAGTCCGATGAGCAGACTCGGCGAGTAGCTTGAAGATTGCCTTGGACCGGCCAGTGAGTGGTCCAGACGAGTCAGGAGTTGACCCAGTGAGTCAGGGCGAGTTAGAGAGGATTGTCATGTGGTCTGAGTCGAGCTGGGACTCGCCGAGTCGTTCTTGAGACTCGGCGAGTTGAGTCGGGGTGGTCCCGCGATTCTTCCAGGTGGAACTCGTCGAGTCAGGGGGAGTACTCGACGTGTAGAAAGGGAATCCTAGAGAGTTGGTGAGAACGTCTAGACTCGCCGAGTTGCCGTGTGAACTCGCCGAGTCCGGTCAAGTTGACCGTTGACCGTTGACCTGTGTTGACTTCTTAGGGGTAGTCAACCTTAGAGATAAAAGTGTTAACTAGAGTCTTGTGATGTTATAGGAGGATTAGAGCTCGGAGGATCGAGCACGAGGGATTTCCAGGGATCGTGAGATACCGAGACACGCGAGGTGAGTCTTCTCACTATACCTTACCTTGAGTTGGTAATCAGAGTTATGTGTTAGTGCATGTATGTTATGTGTATGTTATGTGTTGTACTGCATTATTTCTATGTGATTTATGCTGTGCATGTTTATAGAGTTGGAACCGGAAGGTTCACAGAGTTAGAACCTGAGGGTTCACAGAGTTTGGGTGCACGGACCCATAGAGTTATGGCCTCGAGTGGCTAATATGTGTTTTATGTGTGGTATTTTGGGGAACTCACTAAGCGTTGTGCTTACAGTGTTGGTGTTGTTGTTTCAGGTACTAGCGATGACCGTGGGAAGGCGCCGGCTTGATCTGTACACATGTAGAGGAATTCGATATAATTATGTGATCTTGGGATTTGTATGATACATATTGGAATTTGAAACTTGATGTTTTATGAAATTAAAAGAGAAATGTTTTTATAAATTGTGAAAAAAATAAATTCTAAAATTTTCGGTGTTACAAGTTGGTATCAGAGCCTTGGTTTGAGGGATTCGAGTACACCTTCGGGCGTATTTGAACTCAAACTGAGGATTTGAGATATATTTTCAAAAAGAGTAAAAGATTTTCGAAAAACGCAGAGCAAGAGATGTGTGTACGATCAGTCAGCGCCCGAACGGTGATTTCCCAAAATACCTTTTTATATTATGTGATATTGATATTGATATGATGTATCCGCATGCTAGAGTAGGCTAGGTATTGCTATTAGGACTAGAGTGGCCTGATGTGTGATGCCTTAGCCTAGGGAGAGGTGAGCTGCTATGAGATGCTTGAGAGTGAGTAGGTAGCAGCAAGGGACTTATGAGAGATCTATTAGAGAGTAGTCTATGCATGATAAAGTACTTGAGACCTGGGATCCAAAGAGAAGGACTTGGAGTGTATTCTGGTGCGGTGCGGACAGTAGTATTGGGCCCGTACTACTGGAAGCACCGGAGCGGTGTGCAGCCCAAGTCAGAATCTTTGGAATGCCAAGAATCAAGGAGAAAAGAGTTGTCGAGTGTGAGCATACTCGTGTGGATTCTAATTTATTGTATGTTGTATTTCAGAGGTAGATCATGGTGAGGACACGTTTGATGCCCGAGAGCAGTGGTACCAGTGAGGAGGAGATCCGCCGGATCATTCAGGAGGAGGTGGCTGCGGCCATCAGGGCAGAGATACCAGAGATGTTTGGGTCTATAAAGACCACATTGATTGAGACGTTTGATGAGCGTTATGCCGCTCTTTCTGAGGCTGCTGCTGCAGCAGCTACCGCAGCGATTGCTGCTGCGAGGCCGCAGGGTGGGGATGCGCTGCTGTTCCGTGAGTTCAGCAACACAAAACCACCAGAGTTTGATGGTACTCAGGATCCGGTGGCAGCTATGAGGTGGATATCTGATATTGAGGGGTGTTTCTTCACTTGCTCGTCTCCTGAGCATTTGAAGGTACGGTTCGCGCTGAACCAGCTTCGCTTGGGAGCGAAGGACTGGTGGAAGTTTGTGACGGCGCATTATTCGCCTGCTGAGCTTTCTGCGGTGACCTGGGAGAGGTTCACCACTATGTTTCGGGATGAGTACGTTCCCCAGGTGGAGAGGGAGCGTTTAGCACAGGAGTTTCTGACCCTCAAGCAGGGTACTGAGTCTGTTACAGCAATCACGAGGATGTTCCACGAAAGGGCGATGTTCTGCCCTGAGCACGTGTCCACGGAGCAGGCACGTATGAGCCGCTACTTGAGCATCTTGAGGAGGGATATTCGGGAGTTCGCTGCGAACTCCTCGTACCGGACATTTGCCGAGCTTCAGGCAAATGCCCGGAAGAGGGAGATTGAGCTTGAGACCCAGGCCAGGGAGGAGGCAGAGTCTTAGGGGAGGGATCGGCGACCGGCGCTGTCGCAGCCGGCCGCCAAGCGGGCCAAGCCTGCTGATCCCAGACCAGGGAGCCAGAAGGGCCGCATTTGCGGAAAGTGCGGCAAGGGTCATGACGGAGTCTGCCGAGCAGGGTCTTGCTACAAATGTGGCAAGGAGGGGCACATGGCCAAGGACTGCCCCAAGGGGTTTGCAGTGTGCTTTCACTGCAACCAGACCGGACACCGGAAGGCTGAGTGTCCGCAGTTGCGCGGAGCATCTCAGGGGTCTGCTCCTGCCGCCACCAGAGTTACAGAGAGTCGGCCTGTGAAGGCCGAGGTGCCGAGAGCTCGAGGGAGAGCCTTCCAGCTGACTGCGGAGGAGGTCCGCGCCGCGCCCGATGTTGTGGCTGGTATGTTTCCTTTCGTGTATTTATTTTGATATATGGTGTTATGCTTATATTATGTTATGTGTAGGTACCTTTCTTGTGAATTCCGTACCTGCTTTAGTGTTATTTGACTCGGGTGCGAGTCGGTCTTTTGTATCTTTGGCCTTTAGCCAGCATATCAGTGCTAGTCGTGAGGCACTGAGTGGGCCTTTGAGAGTCTCCATAGCTGATGATAGAGTGATTTGTGCTGCAGAGGTTTTCCGGGGGTGTGTGTTAGAGATTTTCGGGATTGAGTTTCCGATCGACCTGATTCCTATTGCGATGGGGGATGTTTGTGTCATTGTGGGCATGGACTGGTTGAGCCGATTCGGCGCGATTATCGACTGTGAGCGTCAGCTGGTGACTATACGAGACCCTAGTGGGGGAGTTCTTTCGGTGTACGGTGAGGGTACACGTTCGGGATCAGCCTTTTGTTCGGCCGCTAGGGCGAGGCAGTGTCTACAGCAGGGCTGTAAGGGTTTTGTGGCGTATGTGATGGATACGCGAGCGACTTCCGAGAGACCGAGTTCAGTCGGGGAGGTACCGGTGGTGTGTGAGTTTCCAGATGTCTTTCCCGAGGAGCTACCGGGAGTACCTCCTGTGAGGCAAGTGGAGTTTGGTATTGATTTGGTTCCGGGGGCTGCGCCTATAGCTAAGGTGCCTTATCGTCTTGCACCTCCAGAGATGCAAGAGTTATCCTCGCAGCTTCAGGAGTTGCTGGGAAAGGGATTTATTCGGCCGAGCAGCTCGCCGTGGGGAGCACCTATTCTGTTCGTCAAAAAGAAGGATGGTTCACACCGGATGTGTATTGATTACCGGGAGTTGAACAAACTGACGATCAAGAACCGTTACCCGTTGCCGAGGATCGACGATTTATTTGATCAGTTGCAGGGAGCATCTTGGTTTTCCAAGATCGATTTGAGGTCGGGATATCATCAGGTGAGAGTGCGAGATGAGGATGTCCAGAAGACAGCTTTCAGGACGCGTTATGGGCATTATGAGTTTGTGGTGATGCCTTTTGGGCTCACTAATGCCCCGGCGGTGTTCATGGATCTCATGAACAGGGTATGTAGGCCGATGTTGGACCGGTCGGTGATTGTATTTATCGATGATATTCTGGTGTATTCGAGATCTAGAGAGCAGCATGAGGAGCATTTGAGGGAGGTCCTTGGGGTACTGAGATCGGAGAAGCTTTATGCAAAGTTCTCCAAGTGTGATTTCTGGTTACGGGAGGTCCAGTTCCTCGGGCATCTCGTTAACCAGGAAGGGATTCTGGTCGATCCGGCCAAGGTTGAGGCGGTGATGGGTTGGGAGGTGCCAAGGTCACCCTCTGAGATCAGGAGCTTCCTTGGATTAGCAGGGTATTATCGGAGATTTATCAAGGATTTCTCCAAGATCGCAGTGCCGCTCACCAGGTTGACCCGGAAGGGTGTTGCATTCTCATGGGGTCCCGAGCAGCAGACCTCCTTTGAGACACTTCGCCAGAGGTTGTGCGAAGCCCCGGTATTAGCCCTTCCGGAAGGGATGGAGGATTTTGTAGTATATTGTGATGCATCGATTTTGGGGTTGGGTGCGGTGTTGATGCAGAGGGGTCATGTGATAGCATATGCGTCGAGGCAGCTGAAGCCTCATGAGACGAGGTATCCCACGCATGATCTAGAGTTGGGGGCAGTAGTGTTCGCCCTCAAGATTTGGCGCCACTACTTATATGGGGTTCGATGTACGATATACATGGACCATAAGAGCCTGAAGTACTTGATGGATCAGCCCAATCTAAACATGCGTCAGAGGAGGTGGTTAGATGTGGTCAAGGATTATGATTGTGAGATCCTGTACCACCCGGGCAAGGCCAATGTGGTGGCCGATGCGTTGAGCCGCAGGGCGGAGAGCACTCCATTACGAGATGTATGTTTGAGATTGACCCTGATAGCTCCGGTATTGGATGCCATCCGTGGGGCACAGGCCGAGGCTGTGCAGCCGGAGATGCAGAAGTGGGAACGGGTCGTTGGTTTGGTTTCAGAATTCGTTACGGATGGGCGAGGGCTTATGACTTTTCAGGGTCGGATTTGGGTACCGTTTGTGGGTGGTTCGCGCACTTCCTTGATGGAGGAGGCTCATCGGTCTAAATTTTCGATCCATCCGGGGGCTACGAAGATGTATTTGGATTTGAGGAGAGAGTATTGGTGGCCCTGTATGAAGAGGGACGTCGCATGGTTTGTTGAGAGGTGCTTGACCTGCCGTAGGGTTAAGGCCGAGCACCAGAGACCGCATGGTAAGTTGCAGCCATTGGAGGTTCCCGAATGGAAATGGGAACAGATCACTATGGATTTCATCACCAAATTGCCGAGAACTGCCAGAGGAGTTGATGCAATTTGGGTGATTGTGGATAGGCTGACGAAGAGCGCCCACTTCCTTGCCATCAGTGAGAGCTCTTCAGCAGAGAAGTTGGCAGAGTTATATGTGAGAGAAGTGGTATCTCGACATGGGGTGCCGATCTCGATTGTTTCAGACCGTGATGTGCGCTTTACTTCCAGATTCTGGAAGAAATTTCATGAGGAGTTGGGTACTAGATTGCATTTTAGTACAGCATATCATCCCCAGACAGACGGTCAGAGTGAGCGGACGATTCAGACGCTTGAGGACATGCTTCGAGCATGTGTGTTGGATTTCGGGGGTAGCTGGGATGCGTATCTACCCTTGGCAGAGTTTTCCTACAACAACAGCCATCATTCGAGCATTGGTATGCCACCCTTTGAGCTGTTGTATGGTAGGAGGTGTCGGACCCCCATTTGCTGGGGAGAAGTTGGGCAGAGAGTGATGGGCAGTACCGAGATCGTGCTTCGGACGACAGAGCAGATTCAGCAGGTCAGACAGAGGTTATTGACCGCCCAGAGTCGACAGAAGAGTTATGCAGACAGACGCCGGTCCGAGCTTGAGTTTCAGGTCGGCGACTTCGTTCTCCTGAAGGTCTCTCCTTGGAAAGGAGTGATTCGATTCAGGAAGAGGGGCAAGTTGGGGCCCCGGTATATTGGGCCATTTCGTGTGATTGCGAGGGTAGGTCGGGTAGCCTATCGTTTGGAGTTGCCAGCAGAGTTGGGGCAAATCCACGATACTTTCCATGTGTCGCAATTGAGGAAATGTATTGCCGACGAGTCGGCAGTAGTTCCATTAGAGGATATTCAGGTGGATGCGAGCCTGAATTATGCCGAGAGACCAGTAGCCATCAGAGATCGGAAGATCAAGGTTCTGAGGAACAAGGAGGTACCTTTGGTGTTGGTTCAGTGGCAACACCGGAAGGGATCAGAGATGACCTGGGAGCCGGAGCGCGAGATGCGGGCTCAGCATCCGGAGTTATTTTAGAGCGAGACTTCGAGGGCGAAGTCTAATCCTAGTGGGGGAGAATTGTAACAGCCCGGATCTCCAGGTATTTTATTGTTTTAATATTTTGGGTTTTGAGAAGGGACTCGGCGAGTTGGAGCTCAGACTCGCCGAGTAGGGTCGCGATTCTGGACACGGGATTCGTTCGGACTCGGCGAGTCCAGGATATGGACTCGGCGAGTCCACGCTGTTTAATGAAACCCTAATTTCTCGGGTTTGGGACCTATTTAAGTGGCCTTATGGCCGTCATTTGCATCCATCAGTCCATAGAGAGAAACCCCAAAAGTGCTTTAGCGATTTGAGAGTGAAAGGAGGCATTTCTTGACATTTGTGAGTTGTTTAGCAAAGAAGAAGGAGGCTCTAGCCAAGAGGAGACAAAGGAGACGGCTATTTGGTGGATTTGAAGCTTGACCCTTCAATCTAAAGGTATGATTTCGACTCATCTCCTGTTTTGTGAAGTATAATCGATTTTAGGGTTTCTTGTGGCTTTGTTGAGTTGATTTGATGACCCAATAGTCCCATGCTAGTGATGAGACTTCGGATCTGGATCCATAGAGGTCCAGAGGGCCTCATTCTTCAAGCTTTATAGAGAACAATGGAGGCCATGACCTTGTGTAGTGAGATTTGTTGAAGATTCTTCATAATTGGTCATATAGAGGTTGTTAATGCAGCAAGACTAGGACTTTACGTGTTGAATCAGTCTAGGAGGGCCAGATCTATGAATTGTTGGAGTAGATCTGACCTTAGAAGCAAGTTTGGGTGATTGCATGGAATGGACTCGCCGAGTCCGATGAGCAGACTCGGCGAGTAGCTTGAAGATTGCCTTGGACCGGCCAGTGAGTGGTCCAGACGAGTCAGGAGTTGACCCAGTGAGTCAGGGCGAGTTAGAGAGGATTGTCATGTGGTCTGAGTCGAGCTGGGACTCGCCGAGTCGTTCTTGAGACTCGGCGAGTTGAGTCGGGGTGGTCCCGCGATTCTTCCAGGTGGAACTCGTCGAGTCAGGGGGAGTACTCGACGTGTAGAAAGGGAATCCTAGAGAGTTGGTGAGAACGTCTAGACTCGCCGAGTTGCCGTGTGAACTCGCCGAGTCCGGTCAAGTTGACCGTTGACCGTCGACCTGTGTTGACTTCTTAGGGGTAGTCAACCTTAGAGATAAAAGTGTTAACTAGAGTCTTGTGATGTTATAGGAGGATTAGAGCTCGGAGGATCGAGCACGAGGGATTTCCAGGGATCGTGAGATACCGAGACACGCGAGGTGAGTCTTCTCACTATACCTTACCTTGAGTTGGTAATCAGAGTTATGTGTTAGTGCATGTATGTTATGTGTATGTTATGTGTTGTACTGCATTATTTCTATGTGATTTATGCTGTGCATGTTTATAGAGTTGGAACCGGAAGGTTCACAGAGTTAGAACCTGAGGGTTCACAGAGTTTGGGTGCACGGACCCATAGAGTTATGGCCTCGAGTGGCTAATATGTGTTTTATGTGTGGTATTTTGGGGAACTCACTAAGCGTTGTGCTTACAGTGTTGGTGTTGTTGTTTCAGGTACTAGCGATGACCGTGGGAAGGCGCCGGCTTGATCTGTACACATGTAGAGGAATTCGATATAATTATGTGATCTTGGGATTTGTATGATACATATTGGAATTTGAAACTTGATGTTTTATGAAATTAAAAGAGAAATGTTTTTATAAATTGTGAAAAAAATAAATTTTAAAATTTTCGGTGTTACATGTATGTTGTTCCTACTAGTAATTCTTTTATTAGCTTCTTACTTATCTTGATTGACGGTTTGTGATTTTACTTCTAGGTAGTGTTTGTATTAGTCTAATTCGTTAGCATCCTGTCTGCTTATCTGTTTCTAGGAAGGTTTGTTGATTTATGTTGCTTTTATTCTTGATATTTGGTTATTGCTTTGCTTGAAGTTTATTCTAGTTTATAGCTTTTTGGTGCATCTAGAGCTTATTTACTCAGAGTAATGAGTGCTCTAGATAAAATTTTCTAGGGTTTTAAGTTGAAATGAGAATGTAAAATACTTCAACGTTTAAAAATGAAAATTTGAAATTTTTGGGGAAGCACGTCGTGCATGAGAGTGCGTCGTGCTTATTGGTCCAGGCATATAAAATGTGTGATGGTCCCCCCATTATCAACATGCACCTTTGTAAGTCCCTAATCTGCCTGTGTATCAATCAGATCCGTTTGATGGTGCAGAATCCCAATCAAACGGATGATGCCAGATCACAATAAGAAGAGAAGGAGAAGAAGAATATTAAGAATCTTGATTGTATTGATGATATGAATGAAATTCCTTACAATAGATTCTCTCACCTAATATGCTCTCTCTTCCTCTCTCTCTCTCTTGGCCGTATAATCTCTAGGGTTCATCAATCTATTCCTCACACCCTAACACCTATATTTATACAAGGGGAACATGGGCTTGGTGGACATGGGCCGTAAATGGGTTTACGGCCGTAAACTCAACCGTAAACATGACCGTAAACTCCAAAAATATTACAGAAAAATACAATTGCCCAGAAAAGCAAAGTATAAACCATATTTTGACCCAACAATCTTTCCCTTGGTTTATAGCTTTCTTTTCTTAATTGACCCAACAAGCTCCCCCTAAAAAGTAGCTGGCTTTTCTTGTCAATCTTCATCGAGAGCTTGGCTTCAACATTTATCTTCAATGAATGACTTCATCTTCAGCACTTGGGCAATTCTTCAAGATTTGGAATTGAGCGCACATTGGGCGAGGATGCTTCATGTACTGATTCTTGAAAGATAGCGCTTTCAGCTTGAGAATCTTCAGAGAGAACATCAGAGAGAACAAATCATCTGGATCACTTCAGCAAGTACAAAGATAGCAGCAGACTGATTGAGGAGGCTTCAATGCAATCCGTCACATAATCTTCAATTTCAGCTTCACCTTGATTTTGGGGTTGAAGGATTGAATGTTGAAAGAATAATCTTCATTTCTTGCTCCTTCGAATGCGAATTCTTCGATGCTCACGGACGAGGCTTTGGCTTAGAAATCTTCAACACAAACTCCATGAGTCTTATCTATACCTGAAATCACTTTTCAAGACAAAACAAAACTAAAAGAAAACTTAGAACACAAATTAAAACAGAAACAAAAATATTTTTGGATTTTTTTTAAAATTTTTCTGAACAAGAAATAAAACCTTTTTTTTTTAATTTTCTGATTTTTGTTTGGTTTTTAAAATTTTTAATTATCCCCTAATATTTAAGTTAGAAGAACACTATGAACAAACTTAACAAAAATAAAATGATATCTAACTTTAAGAGTGATTTGGGATCAATGTTGTTGGACAACCTTATTTCACTTGTCGGTACCCTTATCTTCACATCTTCGTTTGATAGATCGCAAGTATTGTGGTCCACTTAAACACGAAAAATTTGTGAAAATATTTTGGACAATTTACCAATGACATGATACATGCATATATTTAATTATAACTTTATTATCATGATTGGCCCTAATTCTTAAATAAATTTTTCTTATGACCATTTAACTGACTACAACTAGGGATATTGTTGTCCACCTAAATCGAGCAGCGAGATCTACAGACAATCCATATGTGTTCAATTTTAAGTGTACTAGAACGTGTTTCTCGCTTCCTGATATGCCCCAGCCATCAAGAACTTCCAGAGTACTCCTTACACCGGGTGAGCAGACAACCATTCAGAGAGAGGATAGATTCAGAATTCTATTACTTACTACTTCAGAGGGGTTGAGAAGAAGAAGGTTGCATATGCTGTGTACCAGGTCGGATTGGAAGTCACGCAAAGGAGACAACATATGGCTAACAGATGAGAGGAATTTCATATATATAACATGCAGAGAAATAGAGTTGCATATGTTGTGTACCAGGTCGGATTGGAAGTCACGCAAAGGAGACAACATATGACAAACAGACGGAAAGAAAGAAAATGATATTCTACAGACCTAATTTATCGGAATTTACCAGTCGCCCCATCCAACCGGAATTAAGGACAGAATCCGCACATCGAGGAAAAGTGAATCCACAGTTCTCGATACGGGTTATTTAATGTGACCGGTAGATTCCCATGTATATCTCCCTGCTTAACCTATCCGAGCGTCGTGACATCAGGTTAAACGGATCTAGCTAGGTCAAAGTTTGTCAAGTCCTTAAATTCATTATGTTCAACTCTCCCTAGTCAAGTCCATTTAAAATCTTTCGTGCCTACCAGCGCATCGAACACAGAGCGTAGATGATTCAACTTAGGTACGTTACGCCGATTCAGATTGCCCGTTATCACTTGCTAATTTCATTTCCCAAAACATCTCCCTCAAGCACATTTCATAACCAACATATATATATATATATATATATATATATATATATATATATTTGATTTTCTATGTTTTTTAATTTTTTTTAAATTTTTAAAAAATTTTTGTTTTGTTTTTTATTTCTCCCCCTAAATTTGTGCATAAGAGAGAAACGAAAGTAAATGCGCAAAATTAAACTATCCTAAAACAAAAATTAGTCTTTAAAGCGAATCAGCTTAAGAAAAACTCAGGAGTATAGAGAAGAAAACGCAAACCGTAATTCACCGATTGAATCTACAATCAGAAGGTCTGAGAACAGCAAGCATAATCTCAGAACAGATCCGAGAATTCTTCATATCATTAAGCACTAACCCCATTTGTGATCTCTTCCTTTCTTCCTTTCCCGCAAAAGGACACATACTCTCAACAAAGGTCTGAATGTTGTACAGTTGAGAGATGTCCCCAATCATATGTCAGGTGCAGCCACTACCAACAAACCGAAGTTTGATGATATGCCTCCATAGCTGCTCCAGCACAGAGCGGGATCAGTTGGTCTTTGGAACCAAGTCTATTTTGAAACTGGGTCGACCTTTGTCATCAACGCAAGGTACTTTCTCCCATGACATGTCCTATTTATCACAAAAAGAAGATATAGAAATATTAGAATCGTTGGAAGATTTGGGAGATTGAGCCTTCGGAACCCATTTATAGTTGGGTTTAACCCATTTCTTTTTTGATCTGATGGGTGGCTCAGTGCTTGCTTTTGATCTTGATGTCGACCGTTGAGATGACTTTGACCTAACCGGTCTTTGTTTTACTGGATCATCTCTTGGATTGGGCTTGTTGTTTGACATATCCTTCTTGCCCTTGGGATTCAGATGCTTGGCCTTGGGAATTGAATTATTGGCCTTCATGGCATTCCAGTCGGCGTTATCTGAACGTGACCTTGAGGGGTTTCTTTTGAAAAATCTCCCTCTTGGCGCGTTCTGCCATCCTTGTGCGCAGTAGGGAACGTAAGCACGATTAGGACAATTTCTGGCAATGTGTCCAGGTGTTCCACAGTGAAAACAAGTCATTTTCTTCACTGTGAAGTTATCTCTTCCTGCCCCTGGTGGTGTATCCTTGCCTTGTCTCTTGTTGTTCCCACATGCACACTTGCGACAGACACTCTGTTGCACTGGAATTGGTGGCCTGTATTTCTCAATGGCAGGTTTATCAGAAGCAGCTGAGTTCGAAGCAACAGACTCAGAGCTCAAAGAGACATTTGTTTGTTCAGTAGTGCTCTCCTTGTTCTCATCTTCTGCTACTTTACCTGTACATGAAGTAGAAACATTAGTATTTTCAACATTAATAACTCCGTCTGACACAAATCCAACTGGTTTGCCATATCGAAGATGTGCCTCCCTATCAATTTCTTCCTGTGTCATTGGGATGGATGTGTAGTTATGATTGAAAGGTGGAGGAACACTATCATACCCTAGACCCTTGTTTTGATTATCTTTGAATTTTAATTGGGTTTCAAATAAGGACTTGACTGTCTGACTTGACACAGTATAATTTTTAAAACTAACGTCTGTTTTTCCACACTTAATTTTTAAAGCGTCAAGTTCTTCAGTTACAGCAGCAAGATGTCTCTTAATATAGTCATAATTTTCACACTTGTTGCTATACTCTTCCTAAACTTTCCTAAAGTCCTTGGTTTTTGCTTCTAATTCAGCCTTCAGGGGTTTCTGTCCTTTCCTGAGTTGATATCCTTCATATCTCAGGTCCTCAACTTCTTTTTTAAATAAATCAATTTGTTCCCAAAGAAATTTAATCGTGGCTTCACAAGCTGGAGTACATGTAACTTCAGTGACCGGAATGTTTTCAGAACTCATTGTTTCTCTACACTTCAAAGCATCAAGTTCTATAATTACATCAGCAAGACTAAGATGATTGAGATCTTTTGTCTTCTTGATGATAGCCACATTCATATCCCATGATTTCGGAAGTGAATTTAGCAGCTTTTTGTTTATCTCGGACTTAGTCAAGAAGATCCCAGCTATATTCATCTCAGTAGTAAGTGTAGTAAATCGCTGCAACTGAGTTTCGAGGGTTTCTCCAGGGATATAATCGAAAATGTTGAAATTTTGGCTTAACATATCCTGACGACTATCTTTCAT
Source organism: Lactuca sativa (assembly GCF_002870075.4). Classification (NCBI taxonomy): domain Eukaryota; kingdom Viridiplantae; phylum Streptophyta; class Magnoliopsida; order Asterales; family Asteraceae; genus Lactuca; species Lactuca sativa. Next base: position 195,603,564 of record NC_056627.2, read on the forward strand.
GTTTTCAACTCCCTCGTAGACCTTAAAATCAAATACAAAGCACAACTAAAAAGCAAAATCAAACTTAAAAGTCAAACCCTTTGATTATAAACCTCAAAAGTCAACCTTAAAAGTCAAATTTAAAAAGTTAAACTCAAAAGTCAAACTTAAAAGTCAAATTTAAAAAGTTAAACTCAAAAGTCAAACTTAAAAAGTCAAACTTAAAAGTCAAACCGAAAAACTAAATTTGAAAGTTTAAAACTTAAACGAAAAAGTAAAAGTTTAAAATCAAATGTCAAACTTGGAAGTCAAAGTCAAAATAAAAAATCAAAAATAAAAGTCAAAAAATAAAAATTTTTATTATTTTCTATATTATTATTATTAATTTTATTTTATTTTTTAAAAGATGAAAAAGGAATTTAAAATTAAAAAAGAATTGAATTTTGGGTTAAAAGTGTCAAAGTAGGAAAAGTTGCTGCGAGAAAGACGGGTTATGAATTAAATGGGGAAGGAATGTATCAACTTGTGGCCTAGAGGAGTTGGTAAGGAGATGGACTTATATGGGGTAGACCCGAGTACGAATCTCGGCACACCCCAAAATCGCTTTGCGCCCCCTTTTTTTAAGTGTATGCGTGCGAACTTCGTACCCTTACCGAAGTCTCGCACACGCTGCTGACCGAGGCTAACCATGAACCTTGGGCCGCAAACTCCGGGTCGTGAACTCTTCGGAACCCTAGCCGCCGGCCGCAAACTCCTCGCAAAAAACACCGATTTTTCGACTTTTTTGCTCCAAAACTCGATCAAAAACCTTTTTTTATGAAAAACACGAAGAACAAACCCCCCTTATTTTTCAGAGATCTATCCAAAAACGCAAGAATATTTCGAAAATAAGATCAAATAATGCTCCAAATCTAACAAAATTGACTAATACAACTTGGCTCTGATACCAATTGTAAGTCCCTAATCTGCCTGTGTATCAATCAGATCCGTTTGATAGTGCGGAATCGCAATCAAACGGATGATGCCAGATCACAATAAGAAGAGAAGGAGAAGAAGAATATTAAGAATCTTGATTGTATTGATGATATGAATGAAATTCCTTACAATAGATTCTCTCACACAATATGCTATCTCTTCCTCTCTCTCTCTCTCTCTCTTGGCCGTATAATCTCTAGGGTTCATCAATCTATTCCTCACACCCAAACACCTATATTTATACAAGGGGAACATGGGCTTGGTGGACATGGGCCGTAAATGGGTTTACGACCGTAAGGTGTTTACGGCCGTAAACTCAACCGTAAACATGACCGTAAACTCCAAAAATATTACAGAAAAATACAATTGCCCAGAAAAGCAAAGTATAAACCATCTTTTGACCCAACAACCTTAGATTTTCTTCCATTTTTAGGTGATTCCGGGCCCAGACTAAGACGTGTCCGAATTTTAAACACCTTTTTACTGAATATGAGTCTTAAATTCTCGTTTTTAAGTTTTGCTTTTTTTGGGATTTTCTGATTTTTCGTTGGAAAAGTCAAAATTGATTGGCTAAATAGCTAGTATATTGACTGATTAACATAGTTCTATAGTCGATTCATCCAATAATCCATCAAAGAGTCTTCAATTTCAAGATTTTCCAGGTTTGAGTGAAAAGTTAGGGTTTTGCTTGAATCTGAATTTCTGTTGTGTTTTAAACTATATTGGTGTTGTAATATGTTTATCAATGTACCGATTATGAAACCCTAATGCTTCCTGGTGAAATTTGGACAAAATCGGTCCCTAAGCTCGATTTGTCGGCAACGAGTTCTTGGTGCATGCGGTGTATATGAAGATGTGTGCGGTGCATCCTCAAATGCACGCTGTGCGTCTTGAGCTGTACATGATTGGCCAAAATTTTAGATTTTTCCATTTTCAAGTTTTATTTTAAATTCTCCCTAATGTTTCTTATTAATTTCCTCAGTTTCCATGACGAACACGAGACAGCGGGCTGGTCCGTTTCCCTATGAATGGCCGACACATCTGCTCTTTTCGTTTTCCGTTACCCTTCCTGACCGAATGTCTTACATTAGGAGGGTTTTAGAGCTGCTAACCAAGCATATCAACATTCCACAATCTTTGGATTGGTGAGTTGCAGGAGATGTCGGTTTGACTGTGCTATTAGAGCTATTCCTCACACGGTCATTTCATAATGAGGAGGATCTCGTGACTTTTGTCAGTCATGCATGGCGCCATGTTTTGAGGTTTCATGAAGTCATTTTCAGGTAGCTATGCATAAGTTTCTTTCTATTGTCTGGTTCATCCGCGAGTCCAATATTTGGACAGATGATTTAGCCATTTCCTTCTGTCTAGGTGGGGTTGCCTATTCTTGTAGTTTGGTGGAGTTGGGGCAGCGAATGGGGATCTATTCTACAGAGGATTTTGATCATCCCTTTTTTGAGTCCTATTTGGATAGTTGTATTATCTTGGAGTCGAGGGAGTACAACCACTTGTATGTTTGGGCTTTTTCCAGTGGGGAGTATATATCTGGGACAGTGAAGGAGAGTAGTTTCAGATCTCCATTACGTACATTTATTCACCGCCTGGTTGCCTCCACTATTCATCATTATGAGGAGCATGATAAGGTTCCCATAGGTGATCCTTTTCCTATGTGGTGACTGCTTCACACCGATGTCCACCTCCGCATTCCTTACATCATTTCCTCCTTCTTTTCCTCCACTCTAGCTTTTGGCACTCAATCACGAAGCAGGATTTGTGGTTGCCATTTTATTAGCCGCTTGGCTCGTCCCTATGGGGTTGACACTCATGTGATGGCTCATTATCCCTTATGGGACCTGGAGGAGACAACTTTGAGGAGGGTACGAGAGATTGAGCATGGAATGGATCAGGTTTGGAGGATACCTCTTGATGATGTTTTTGTGCCCATTCTCAAGGTATATCTGGAGCATAGAGAGGAGCAGGAGTTACAGCAGGTCCGTCGTCAGCAACGGGTTAGGCGAGCTCCTACTGCTACTCATCACAGTTTGATGCCCAATATGGATATATCCTATCTTTCTAGGCATATGGATAATTTGAATGGGGAGGTTCATGATATTCGTCATTGTCAGTAGTGGATAGCAAGGGCTATAAGTGATTGGTTTGCTTATCAGGTATTTGCTTAACCTCCTTACCAGTAACCGAGTGACGGAGCTGCTACATGTGGGACAAATCATGATGACAATGATGATGAGGAGGAGGGGAATGATGATGGTGATGGAGATTACCAGGAGTACGAAGATAGGGATATTTAGTTGCTTTTCTTTGGACATGATGTTTATAGGTAGTTTGTTCTTTTATATCTGAGTAGGTTATGTTGTATGGCTATAAACCCTTCTTTTATAGACTACTTTATGATGTAATTATTTATCTCTTTTCTTCTCATTGTTGTTTTGTTTATGCTCCTTAAATTTCACAAGTGTCTAGTCTATTAATTACCATATTTAGGTTTAGTTGTTCATTAGGCCTATCTGATGGGTTTTGAGCATTCTAACACTCCTTAGGTGTAAATGCAACCCTAGAAACCTTGGATCTATGTTTTACTAAGATACATGCAAATTTGCTTTTCCAAGGTTCTTAAACTAACTAGCATGGCATGGGGAACTTTGAAACATAAAAAGCTAGTAGAGTTACATACCTTTTGGTAGTGGTTGATTGCTCGGAGTTTGAGAGCCTAGCACCAATAATGTGGATGCCTCAAATGGAAGTCATAAATCACCACAAACCTTGGAAACTTGAGAGAGTAGTTGGGCACTTCTAGAAATCGGCCACCCTTAGTTCTCACACAAAAACTAGTGCCATTTCAAGTGCCAAATACTCCTTTATATAGTATGGAGGATTATGGTTACATCCATGTAAACCCTAATACCCATGACCTTTCATTTCCATGAGATCCATGGGTTAAAGCTCCATGGACTATCCATGGACTTACCATGCAAGCCTAGCCCATTCTAAATAAGCATTAGCCCACACTATATAAATACTAGAGTCCATATTTAATTAGTCACCCTTTTGATCACTAAATTAATTCTAAATTAATTTTAGATCAAGACTAATTAAATAATATTATTTCATATTAATATATTAGAACTTATAATAAATTAACAAATCATAACCTATACTATTCTCAAAAGATTATCCATATAAATTGTTCGGGTGAAGTGCAACCCAAATGGACCATGCCGGGTCGGGTCAAGTACATCTCAAATATAGTTATCGACTTAGACACCTTATCCAACCGTCTCCCACTTGGATAAGTCTAATAACTATAGTTGCAATTATGACTTCAAGAACCGACTGGCAATCGTAGCTGTTAAAACTTTGTTGAAAAATGAAGCACCATTTTAGATAAGTGATCATATAATCCTCTGTTCTAGATATCAACGGGAAAAATACATGGAACAATGTCTTACTTATTGTCCAACAGTTTGTTTCCCGATTTCCGATTTGTTTGACATAGAACTTAATTGAACACATCAATTTAGTTCTGGCCGGGCTCGGTGCATGGGTCAACACAAAATCATCGAGGGGCCCAGATTTCGCTTCTAATTCAATAAGGAATAGATAAACTTCGACTCATATGCTTGTCCTACTACTTGTTGAATCATACACAAAGGCACGTATAATCAATGTATAACCAACTCATAGTCAACAACTCATATCTCTAGGTTTGGAGACTTATATGATATTACCGTCTCACGATCACTAGAGATAAATTCCATGAAGTGATACAAGCGAGCATGGGTTGAATCCAATACTCAGAACTTATGAGCACTCATGAGTGTTGTAGCAACTCTTGCTATGTCCAACAGCTTAGACATCTACAAGTCAACTTCATGATAGTCTTGATTCATATCTACTTCCAACATACGACCAACTGTGGAGAATTTGAATAATTTGATGTACCATAACATAATTATTCTGGAAGTCAAAACATGCAAATTGAAATGATAGTAAATGATTGACAAAAAATAGCAACACTTTACTTATAAATAAACAACTTTTATTTATCATCAAATGTTAATTACACTTTACAAATTTCAAAGCTATCTAATTTCCAAAACTAATATTGTTGAATCATGAAGTGACCCTCTTGAACTTAGTCTACTGTAGCCCTCAAGGATCTGCAGTCAAGCCATCATCAGCAGCTTTACTTAGTTTAATTTTATCTACTTTTCTGTAATATTCTCTATTGTCCAGTATGCCTTGCATGACTACTCTTAGAGATGTGATCCAATGTAATTCATGAGTCTCTATATATAGAGCTCATTCTTTCATAGTTAAAAGATATTAATCTGAACGATCTTCAAGTCTATCTATTTACATCATTCTATTACGCATCTCATATTTCTTCTTACTCTTTAAATCCTCTCGAACATAACTGATAATTACTTCTCTATGGAGCAAGTCATTTGTGACTTTATCATTAAGTTTGATCTCACTCACTAACTTGGTGTGAATGCCTTCCATGTTATGAATCAACTTATGTGTATACTTGATATATTACTTGCTGTCATTTACATTTCCTTACATTTCCGCAACTAACTCTCTAACTATCTAACTCATTAACTTATTATTGTTGAGCTTTTAGATCCTTTGAGATTAAGTATTCCGCAACTATACTTGTTCTAATGTTTATTCAAGTGTGTCTCAAGTTTTTCTCTCAACATTTGATATCAGAGCCATAGTGGTTGCTTTTTGAAAAACAAAAATATGATTTTCAAAGGGCCTTCTATACCACTGAAGTTCATTTCTTAAAAAAACAAGAAAAAATGGCACAAGAACTATCTCTGAATATTTCCAACAGTGTTGGTGGTTTAAATCGAGCTCCAATATTGGTGGCAAATGACTACCATCACTGGTCTCAGAGAATGGAAAGGTACTTAAGGATACTTGGTAGATATGTATGGCGGTCCATAGAAGAAGGACCACACGTCCCTGTTCTTACACCTGCTCAAACTAATGGAGCCACAGCCAGGCTAGGAGGAGGACAACCAGTCATGAACCGTCCCACCAAAGATGATCTCGATAAACTGGAAAAAGATGTTGTTGCTTTTTATGAAATTTCTTGTGGAGTTGCTCCTGACAACTTCGACATTATCATAAACTGTAAATCAACAAAAGAGATCTGGGATGTTCTCAAGAATTTTTACGAAGGCTCAGAACAAGCTCAAGATAAGAAGCTCACAGCTGCGCTCAATGAATTCAACAACTTCAAAGCGCATACTGGCGAAAGTTTAGAAGTCTCCTTCAAAAGATTCAATCTAATAGTCACTAAGTTATCAAATGTTGGCACCATCTGCAGTAACCATGAAACAAGCCTCCAATTTCTCAACGGCTTGGGAAGACATTGGACTACTGCTAAGATGATAGTACAAGGAGATAGAAAGATTCATTCCCTGTCTCTCTACAAGCTCTATGGGGAACTGCAATCAAAAGAATCCACCGTACTCAAAGACTGTGTTGACTTCGGAGGACCACTTGCTCTTTTAGCACAAGCTCCTCATAATCAATCTTACTCTCCCTCGTATGATACTACACCGCAGTCGTACGAAGCCGACTCAGAGAATGATAATGAAGAAGAATTTCAGAAGGCTATTGCTCTTGTTAGTAAACAGTTCAACCGGCTACCACTTCCCTCCTTTAGTAAGAATCAACATTTCAACAAACCTCCTTTCAACCATAACTTCAACCCACAAAATAATCATTCTCATTATCCCAAAAGTTCTCACCCACCACCGCAGTCTCAAAATACTCAACCAAAGGAGGCACCGCAGTCCATTCAAACCTCGGACTCTGGTACTCCCTCAGAAGACAAAAGTGATGTTGTAATATGTCACAAGTGCAGCAAAGAGAATCATTTTGCAAAAGATTGCAAAGCAAATGTGGTGAAAGACAGAGCATTCTACCTTAGAATGGCTCAAGAATTGGAGGAAAAGGAAAAGGATAGGGCATACGTGGCCCATGTCAAAAGAAACCATCAAGTTTGGTCATCTGGAGATGAAGAAGAAACCATCAGCCATATCAAAGGAAAAGGAAAAATCTGCATGCTGGCAACTGCTGATGATGATGGGTCTACAAAGCTGGAAAGGAACTACTGCTACATGGCAAAAGATGGAACTCTAAGCATCGTCGAACACGTAAAAATCATGATTCAAACTCTAAACTATAACATGCATGACTGTCAACCCTTCATAGACAATCTTAATGACACATGTGTTGCCGTCCTTACAGACTACAACAAAGCCTTAGATGAGAAGAACATAGATTCCCAAGAGATGTTTCATGTGAGAGGACGATTGGACAACAAAAGACTCAAAATGGCCATGTTAGAAAAGGATTTAGAGTTAGAAAAAGATGCAAGAATGTTGAGTGAAACACAACTAGAAATAGCTTTGAACCAAATAGATTTAGCTCAAAGTGAGATTGTACGCTTAAATCTTAAATAGAAAAATTGTTCAATGAAAATGAAGCTATTGAAAATTTGGTTAATAATGGAACTGTGGACAATACATACAATTGGGGTTGGTCCAATGGATATCCTACCACAAAGGATTCCTCACCCCGGTTTAACAAAGGTCGACTATATGTCCCTCCGGACCGAGAATTTCATTTCCCAGTCAATGACAAGACTTTTCCCGAAGATATCAGAACCGACTTTGGTAGACTTCATAAGCTAAGTAACAATTATGTCATTGAGGAAATTGTGCTTGAGGTTTCGGGTCACTCAAGTGATCAAACTCCTATCTCTGGTACGATCAACCTCAAATTCTCAGCCCTCATCTGTTGTTGATGAAGAAATGAATCATAGAAAGTCCCGAAGTCTCACAGTACTTTCCACCTTTGTCCTCAGACCGCAGTGCCTCTCACTATAGTCATGATCCTCAGAAAAGTCCCATTGAAGTCACGACTCAGACTTACGCTACGATAGCTAAGTCTTGCTTACCATAGTCCACAATAAAAATCTCTGCGACTCTTCAACCAATTCACCATGAACTACCCATAGAAAACTTTGACGTAGGTCAATGCTCTCAAAACCATGAATCTTCAAGTTCTGATGAGTCAATCCCTCATTGTCAAAACTTTTCAAAGGTTTCCAGGAAACCGCAGTTGAACACTATTGACTGCAATTCTCCAAAAACATTAGCAAAAAAGGCTTTTAAAGAGGATACTCGATCCCGAGGCACAAATCGACAAACCTTTTCTAAAAATAAAAGGCACGTCAGATTACCAAAATCTAAGAGTCCAGAAAAGTTAGTTTTTGCTCACTATTTTTCAAAAAACTCTCCCATCAAGAAAAAAATACAAAAATGAATGTACAGTTTCAACATCCATTCCCAACTCATCTGACACAACCTAAAAGAAAGAAAGGTCTTTTCGAAGCAATGGTTTTCAAATCTATTCCTCAGATAATCCAAAATGGAAGGGTATCTTACCCATTCCAACACTTTTAAAATCACATCAAAATTTCAACAAGTGGAAGGGCATTTTACCAAATCCTAGGAAAAGGTCCAAGGTATGTACAAGTGCTAAATCTTTTTCAAAACAAACTTTTTCAATTTCCAACAACACCAATGTCAGATATTACCAACCTCGGACCGGTCACAAGCCTACCTCATCCTTCCGACCACTGACCAAACCTAGTGTCAAAACAAAAGATAAAATTTCAGCTTGTCAATGTCAATGTAGTTTTCAAAAAGGTTTATCTCATGTCAAAACAGATCCTTTTCAGCAACCTCGTAACTTTTCAAAACAACGCAACACTCCAAAAACTCACAAACACCTAGGACTAGGATTAAAAGTTGACACAAAACCAGTCCATGCAACCTCGATTCATGCATCAATCAGAAACTCATCCTTTGTCCCAGGCTCCAAACTAGTTTGGATGCCTAAACTAACTGTGTAATTCTCAGGCCCTATGCAAGGAGGAACAAGAAGAAGAATGGTTAATCGAAAGTGCCTGCTCCTTGCACATGACTGGAAGGTTAGAATACCTTCGAGATTTCAGGCCAATTTGCAACGGTAGAAATGTCACATTCGGGAACAGTGTGAATGGGATAATCCGAGGTTATGATGTTCTTACTACGGGAAACTTCTCTATTCAAAAGGTTGCTTATGTAGAAGGCCTTAAACACAATCTCATCAGTGTTGGTCAACTATCTAAAGCAGGCCATCGTGTTGAATTTGATGACCAATTTTGCTATGTAATGACAAGCGATAGGAGCACTTGTCTGATCAAGTCCAGATCCGAAAGTACTATGTACCCTCCGGATGTATCTCTGATCATAGGCAACCCGCAGTTATGCTTCCTATCCAAAGCAGTATCTGAAGTCAGCTGGATATGGCACCGCAAGCTAGCTCACCTCAACTTCAGATACATCAACAATTTGGTCACAGGCGAACTATTCAGAGGTCTTCCAATTCTTAAGTTCAGTAATGATACTCTATATCCCGCATGTGAATGTGGAAAGAAATTCAAGGCAAGTCACCCCACGGTGATCGACTCCTCAATTTCTGAACCATTGGAACTCTTACACATTGATCTCTGCGGTCCAACTACCATAGCAAATCTTCATCACAAAAAATACATACTGGTTATAGTGGATCACTTCGCATGTTTCACATGGGTCTTCTTTCTTCGACTCAAGTCAGAAACACTGCAGGTGTTGAAAAACTTCATCAAGGAAATTGAACTTCAAATCAAGTTACCAGTTAGACGTATCCGAAGTGATAATGGAACCGAGTTTACTAAACATCTCCTAAAAAGTTTCTTGGTTTCCAAAGGCATTACTCACAACTTCTCAGCTCCTTACACACCGCAACAAAATGGTGTAGTAGAGCGAAGGAACCGCACTCTAGTAGAAGTTGCCAGATCTATGCTTAATTTCGCTCACCTTCCTCTCTACTTCTGGGCCGAAGCAGTAGCCACAACCTGTTTCGTACAAAACCGAAGCATCGTGTGCAAACGTCTCAACAAAACACCATATGAGGGCCTTAACAACCGCAAAATGTTCGATTCTTTAATATATTTGGGTGTAGATGTTTCGTAATCAACAACAGAGACCACCTCAACTAATTCGCACCAAAGTCTGATGAAGGCATCTTCCTTGGCTACTCCACTAACAAGGTTGCTAATCGAGTTCTCATTAGAACCACAAGGTTGATAATTGAAAGCTTCGATGTAAAATTTGATGACTATCACATCCACAACACCGCTCCATCAACCGAAACCACAGCAATTCTAGAAAGTGATATTCCTGCCTCTTCGGGTCCATTAAATATAGTTGAAGTAAACTATGATGATCTCTTCGATCCAGTAGATACAACCAAGTTATCCGAAGTTCTTGTGTCCCTAGAAGCTCAACAGCAGCATGCTGCCGTATCTAATCCTAAAATGTCCGATGAAGTATCACTAAATACTTCCACCTCGCCGGTTGAGGGGGGAAAACTCAACTTCGGACCATACAACAACCATCGTGGTTCTAGTACTAGTAGATGCAGCTCCAACTATTATCCGCAGATATTTTCAACCATCAAACGTTTCTTCGGATTCGGATGATGAAAACATAGAAAACATTAACACAAGAACAGATTCAAGGATTATCACACTCCCATCCACAATCTTGGGGAACCTTTGCAGGTTCAAGGGGAACTCCCGTCTGCACTCCAGGGGGAACCTTCACCTTTTGCCCATGAAAACTCTGATCCCTCCTTCCCGGTTCAAGACAACTCAGCATGATGTTCTCAAGTCCAGGGGGAACTGCCGTCTCTAACCGCATAGTCTTCTCATATTGAAGACATTCCCTCCACCGCAACTGCTGATCATCTGCAACCCCGTCTACACGTATTGACGAAAGACCACCCACCAGGTCAAATCATCGGCAACCCATCCGCAGGAACCCAAACTAATTCATCCAAGGACTTATCCGATCACTGTCACTACGCAATGTTTTTGTCCTCGGTCGAGCCCCGATCGATCAAAGAAGCATTACTTGATCCTGACTGGATATCCGAAATGCAAGAAAGGCTAGAAAAATTCAAAAGAAACAAAGTATGACAGCTCATTCCAAAGCCGCAAGGCCACACCAAGCGGGTACTAGATGGGTGTACAAGAATAAATTAGATGAATCCGGTGCGGTCATCAGAAACAAGGATGGACTAGTTGCCAAGGGATATAGTCAACTTGAAGGTATTTACTATGATGAAACGTATGCTCTGGTAGCACGAATGGAAGCCATCTAGATCTTCTTAGTATACATAGCTCACAAGAACATCAAAGTTCATCAAATGGATGTGAAAAGTGCTTTTGTCAACGGTGAATTAAAAGAGGAGGTTTATCTTCAGCAACCTCTGGGCTTCAAAATTCTTGAATTTCCAAACCACTGCTACAAGATTGAAAAAGAAGTCTACGGTCTAAAACAAGCCCCAAGAGCATGGTACGAGACTCTCTCTGAATTTCTTGTCTCATCCGGATACAAAAAGAGGAGTGATTTTATCCCACTTTTGTTAAGAGAAAAACTTGAGAGACACTTGAACAAACGTTAGAACAAGTATAGTTGTGGAATTAGTTAATCTCAAAGGATCTAAAAGCTCAACAATAATAAGTTAATGAGTTATATAGTTAGATAGTTAGTTGCGAAAATGTAAGGAAGCATAAATGACAACAGGTGATATATCAAGTAAACACATAAGTCGATTCATAACATGGAATGCATTCAAACCAAGTTAGTGAGTGAGATCAAGCTTAGTGATAAAGTCATGAATGACTTGCTTCGAAGAGAAATATTAATCAGTTATGTTCGAGAGGATTTAGAGTAAGAAAGATATGAGATGAATAAGAGAAATGTATACTTGAAGATAATTCAGATAGATAGAAGTGAAAGATTCATATTAACTGAGAAAGAATGAACTCTATTTATAGAGACTCAAGAATTACATTTGATTCACTCTCTAAGAGTATCCATGCAAGGCATACTGGACAATAGAGAGTATTACAGATAAGATAGATAAAAATAAACTAAGTAAAGTAAGAAGACTGCAGTTGGATAGATGACTCCGGATGAGGCTGCTGATGGGAGCTTGATTGCGGATCTTTGTAGGTTGCGGTAGGTTAAGTTAAGAGGGTCACTTCATGTTTCAACAATTTCCCCCTAAGTGACTTCTAACTTTTTCTTCACCTATCAAGTTTAAGAAACTTGATCAGAATCCACCAAAACTTCCTGATATTTTCGAACCTAGTGATCCTCCTAAAAATCTCGAACTTGACTTCGGCAGTCGTATGTTTTGATTTTTCTACTGCGGTTTGACAAATTTCAAGTTGCTTCTTTGTGAGGCGGTTCATGGAGGTCACGGGAATGAAGTATTTGACTTGATCGGTCTTTCTTTTGAAGATGAATCCAAGTTCAGGGAAGTTTGTTGCACCTAGGGATCTTTCTTGATAGCCTTCGGTTGGCATCGGTGTAGGATCGAGTGGTGGTAAATCGAATTTCTTGGCAATGGTTGGGTGGATATCCGCATCGATTTTTGCAAAGTCGCAGACAGTTTCCTTCAGATAAGTGCTTGCCCTTTCAAGTGCTATCTGCATTTTCGGGTACTTTCACGATTGTTTTGGAACACCTTTTCTATAAGAAAAACTTCTTATGGGTTCATATAGGGGAAGTCAGCTTGGGTGTGGACATAGTCCTGATTCCTTCTTGTGAGTGTGTATTGTACGAAGTCAGCCTTCATGAATTTCTGGGGCTTGAAGTTCTTGACTGCTGATGGTCTATCATTAGACCATATTTTCTCAATGGGAGAGGCATGCTTGGCATAAAATCGATTAAGTCTCTCGAATTCCATTGGCAATCTTTTGTGATCCGGAAGGCTACGGTGAAACTGCTCACATACTGTGAAGTATTTAGCATTTGGGGTGATTGGAACATCCCAGTAGCCATCAGAGGGGGGTTTAGCATAGGTGAGATATGGTTTGTAGTCATCATCTAGCAGTCTGCGGTGAGGATTGATCCAATAGTTTATCAAGGATTCAACCATAACAGTTTTGAAACCGCATTCTCTCCATTTGAGCTCAGCAAGTTTAGCTGCTTTCCAGTCAACTTTCTTCTGTTTGGTGACAAGAGAGTCATTTGAGCTTGGAGAAGGCATGTAATCTTCCAGATTCTTAAAGTGAGGGGGAGTTTCAGGTTGTTCAGGATAGGGAACGATTTTTTGTTACAGTGGAGGAGATTGATTGCTTGGACTCTTGTGAGGAGATGGTTGTTGTGAAGGTTGCGGTGAAGGAATTTTCTGAGAAGCACTGTTGGATTGATGATCTTCTTCATAGTGTTCTTCTTCATGATGGTCTTCTTCACTTCCCCCTCTTGAGGAGTTCAAACCTGGAGCCTCCTCAAGCCATTGTTTAAGACCATTGACCTTGGCACACACTTCCTGAAAATGGGCTTTGAGAACATCAGCCAGTTGCTGATTCTCAAGAATGGTGGTGTTAAAGAGTAGCCGATGAATCTCCTGTGTCAGTTGGAGAATTTTAGGGCCATGGAAGTTTGAAGATAAAGATCGTTGGAGTCTGTTGATGGTTGCATGAAGGACTGAAATAGTGGACTCATAAGCAGTGTGAGTCTCAGCTATCAGTTTCTGGGAAAGAGAGGATTGGTCCGCAATGGCTGTTTGCAAATTGTCCTTGATTATGGATACCTCATAGAGGAGGCACTCCGCAACAGCCATGAATTCCTTTTGATCTGCTTGGCGATTGACGTAAAGGGACCGAATTCCCATTTCTACTTTGAGAGAAATTCTCTGAGCAGCTAGGCGTTCCCATGTCTCCAAGCGTTCAATCCTTTCGATCAAGGACTGCGGTACCGGATGGTCTTCTAATTGCGGTTAAGATATCTTAACTGCGACAAGAATTTGATCTACTTTGGATTGTAGACTTAGGAATTCTTTCCTTGAAACAACCATCTTCTTCTTTTTCTTTTTCTCCTTAGGCTTAGAGGTTGAGTGTTGAAAACCACTCGATTCCTCTTCTTCATCAAACATCATGAGGTCATTATCCAAAGGACTGGGCTGATTAACCTCATGTAGATCAACATCATCAAAACCGAAGGTGGGAGCAGAGCTGACTTGGATTTCAATGCCTTCATCTTGAGAGTCTTTGGCAGTTGGAGATGGAGGGGGCTTTGAAGGAGTTTGATCAGCAGTAGCTTCTTGAGCTTTACGGATAGTATCAGCCATGTTATCCATCAAATCTTGAACTTTGTGGAAAGTAGTTATGGTATTGGCATTGTTGATTGCGTCTACCCAATACTTAGATAAGGATTAGATTTCTTGTTGTTTCTGCTAAAGCTGCATTGTTTGTTGTGCCTTTCTTGATTGGAATGCCCTACGGAAAGTGACATATTTCTTGGCTTCGGCTTCATTTGATGGTTGATACTTTCTCCATGAATCATTTAGTTCTGTTTCGTCAATTCCTTGGTATCGCACCGAGGTATCCCTCAGGTTCACAGATCCTTGCACATTAGTGCTCACCGTGCCTAAACCACCTGTTACAGATGTAAGCATAGTAGGATTTCTTGAGCTTCCTTGGTCTCCTTGACCTAAAGTCAAGTATGGCCTCATCTCATTTTTGGAAAAGGCTGAAGAGTTGCCTTGCAGTTAGGAAGGTGTTTGTAGTGTTTGGGTAACAGACAAAAGTATGGAGTGCAACTCCTCTGGTGAAAATAAATGAAGACGGGAAGCCCTAGAGATCCTAGGGCAGGAGCCAGTTCTATCCTCTTAGGATTGACCTGGGGTGAATCTCCACATTGTGGTGAAGCAGACGCACCACCTGCGTCTGAGTGGTATTTGATGGTTGATTCGAATGGGTGTGCGGCCACCCCAAGGACTACCGGAGCCTTTTGAGAGGCTGAGGTATTAGTCTGATTACGCATTTGGCCAGTGGAATCGTTTTTTCTTTTCTTAAGGGTTGCGATGGGTTGATCGTCCTCATCAGAATCACTACTAGAGGGAGAGGGAGATTGATGTTTGCTTGGATCAACTTGTGTTATCATAGGTGGGGTGATTTTCCTTATCTTTGAAGGATTACCTTGTTTGGAAGCATCCTTTTGGGAGTTCCTTGTTTCTTGGTGTTGCGGGGGCCTTGAAGAATGGAGGCTGACTGTTTGTGTCTTTGGGATAATGACAAGCTGGAAAGAGTTGTGGAAGATGGGACTGCGGTACTACCAGGGGCAGTGATTGCGGATGTGGTTTGTAGAGGCGGGGTAGGAAGGTATGGGGCAATGCCTTCCTTAGCCTCGATATGGTCTGAGACATCAGCAGTCTTAAGACCAAGAGTAGAGAGAATGTGGGTTGGTAGTCTTCTAATGGGTCCAAAAACAGACTGATCAGATGAGGGATTGTATATTTTGAGATCCTTGGTGACAAATAGGTTGACGTCGTTGCCCATGCTAATTCATGCATCCGCATGGAGGTCTGAGATGCATAGAGACCAGAACCTTGCAAATGTTAGTTCGGTAGGGTTCTCTCTTGGGCTTTCCTTTGGAATGTATTGCAAGAAGTCGTCCCATAGTATCTGACTGAAGTTGACGTCATGGCCGGTGAAGATACTCCATAATAACTCTAGGGGCTTCAATCCCATGTTATCTATGCCTCCGGTTCTGCCGGATAGACTGCGGATTACAAAATGGCAAACAAATTTCCAGACCGTAGGCTGTTGGTTTTTCTTGAATTCTCCAATGCCTTTGATTTTCTTTTGATATCCCATCTGGTAGAGCGCAGAAAGGATGTCCACCATGGATGGAGTGAAAACCTTGATTGAGGGATGAACAAGGAGGTTAATGGCAGTGAGAAACTTTTCTTTAGTCAGAATAACCAAAGAATCGTTAACGAGATATAGATGCACTTCTTGACGATTCTTGAGTGGCCGATACGCTGAGAAAGCACACTTGAATAGGGTTGAAAGAGGAACAACGTATGTGAATGAATCGAAGGGTCCAAACAGTGGGTGATTGGACAAAATCTTGATCATCAATTTTGTTGGACCATTGTAGAAGGATTGCTCTTTGAACACAACTCTGAAGTTTCTAGAGGCAATCGTAGGTGTTGGATGTCTTGAAGCAGAGTCCGAACCAGTAGCGTTTACTGATCCAGATGCCTTTACGTGTTTCTTGGATACGCCTGATTTCACCATTGTAGGAGGTTGAAGAAGCTTTGCAATAGAAGAAACAGAGTGCAAGAGAAAGATTGAAGTTCAGAGAGCGTAAAATTTTCTTGGGGAAGAAGAAGGGGGTTTTATCGTGACTTATTGGAGCGGGAAATGATTTTAACCTATGTGAATTTGGGTAAAAACGTTTGGGTGTTTTTTTTTTTCGAAATTAAGAGAGTTAATCTCGGCCACAGATTAAGAAAAAGGATTAAATTTGTTTTTTGAGATTTACCAAAAAAGGGTTTGCATTTAATGAAATGTCAGACTTTAAACCCACGTCTGGAAAGCATGTGGTGAGGGAGAGATTAATCCGTTGGGTAAAGGGAAGTTGTAACGGATCAGATATTTTAGCGTAATAGGAAGAGACATATTAAAAAGATTTGATTTTGGGAAATCTATCTTTTTGTCATCATACCTAAAATAGGTCTAACACGAGGTTTATTCAAAAAGGATGAGACAGTTACACAAAGAATGTTTTTTGTTAATGTTTTCCCTATTTAATCAAGGATCACTAAATAGCACACCATGTTTTTTTTTTAAAAATGTAACAGTTTGAAAATCAATTAAAGTGACTACAGATTAAGAAAGTGACTGCGGATTGAAACTTCATTGCGGATGGATCATATGTTGTCGGATGGATGACTGCGGTAGAAGAACTGAGAGGAGCACTTGAGAAAAGATTGGTAGTAACAAACAGTAAGGACCATTGAAGTATAAGTATGATATATGGCTGCGGTACATAGGATATATCAAAACCATTTATCATAAATAACTTCAAATAGGACCGCAATGTAGACCAAGGATGGTATGTAGTACCTATCAATTCAAAAAGAGTTGTGGGTTCGGATTCATCATTCCTAACATTTGTAAGAAACTGTTGAGTTTCGTAGAGTCAAATGACTTTGTGAATACATCAGCAATCTCTTCATGAGTATGGACAAAAATTAGTTCAATGTTACCTTTTAGGATGTAGTCTTTGATGAAGTGATACCGTAGTTCAATATGCTTGGTATTGGAGTGATGAATAAGATTGTGAGAAATCGCTATAGCACTTTGAGAGTCACAGTAGATTGGTATTCACAACATTTTGTATCCGTAATCCAATAGTTGTGTTTTCATCCATAAGACTTGAGAACAACAGCTGGCTGCGGCCACGTATTCAGCTTATGTGGTAGACAATGATACACAATTTTGTTTCCTTGATGACCAGCTGACGAGTCTTCCACCCAAAAATTTGCGTCCACCTGAGGTGATTTTGCGAACAAGTTTACATCCAACATGATCCGCATCTGTGAATGCCTGAAGACTGAAATCATTTCCTGCAGGGTACCATAATCCAAGAGTTTTGCTACCCTTCAAGTACCATAGGATTTGCTTGGCTGCGGTCATGTGTGACATTTTTGGGTCAGTCTGGTACCTTGCGCATACACCCGTTGCAAAGACTATATCTGGTCGGCTTGCAGTGAGGTACATCAAAGAGCCAATAATACCTCTATAAGTCTTGTGATCAACAGATTCGCCTGAAGGATCAGCAGATATCTTATATCCGAAGGCCATAGGGACCTTAGCCGAAGAACAGTTGTCCATTGAATATTTCTTTAACAGTTCTGAGGTGTATTTTTCTTGATGAATGAATATCCCTTGAGGGACTTGTTTCACTTTAAGTCCTAGAAAGAAGTTAATCTCTCTATTCATGCTCATTTGGAACTTGTTGGTCATGAGCTTAACAAACTCATCCACCATCTTTTGATCAGTTGAGCCGAAAATGATATCATCCACATATATTTGAACAAGCATTAGATGATCACCATTTGCTTTTCTAAATAACATGGGATCAATCACTCCTCGTTTGTAACCAGAAGAGACAAGAAATTCAGAGAGAGTGTTGTACCATGCTCTTGGGGCTTGTTTTAGAACGTAGATTGCTTTCAAGCTTGTAGCATTGGTCTGAGAATTCAATACTTTCGAAGCCCGGAGGTTGCTGGAGATAAACCTCTTCTTTTAATTCACCATTGAGAAAAGCACTTTTCACATCCATTTGATGAACCTTGATGTTTTTGTGTGCTGCGTACGCCAAGAAGATCTGGATGGCTTCCATTCGTGCTACCGGAGCATACGTTTCATCATAGTCAATGCCTTCAAGTTGACTATATCCTTTGGCAACAAGTATTGCCTTATTTCTGACGACCGCACCAGATTCATCTAACTTATTCTTGTACACCTATCTAGTGCCAACAATGGTGTGACCAAGCAGTTTTGGAACAAGCTACCATACTTTGTTCCTTTTGAATTCTTCTAGCTCTTCTTGCATTGCAGATATCCATTCTAGTTTAAGTAATGCTTGATGATTGATCGGGGCTCGACCGAGGACAAAAACGCTGCATAGTGACAGTGATCAGATAAGTCCTTGGATGATCGTTTCTGGATTCCTGCGGATGGGTTGCCAATAATTTGTCCTGGTGGGTGGTCTCTCGTCCATACGTGTAGACGGGGTTACAGATGATTAGCAGCTGCGGTGGAGGGAATGTGTGACATCCCTAAAAATCTCGGCCAGAAAAGACCGATTTCATTTATGCTTTTTAAAACATTTTCAGAGTAAATCCGTTTGATTTTAAAAGAGATGCGGAATTTGTTCCCAAAAACAAAACATGATAAAATAAATATTTATCAAAACATTTCATATAGAAATATGATTTCATTTCATAAATCAAAAGTCGGGATGTCATGTTCCGATATAGATCATAAAGCATAAACGATGATATTACAAGTCGTTCCACAAATATATACATATGCAGACTTGTAAACAAAAATGACTTGATGATTCGCCCATCTTAAGCTCTTGCGCCACTTCCTGTAATACAAATCAACTGAGTGGGTCAGGCTTGGGAGCCTGGTGAGCATATAGGGTTTTCAAACCCACAATATTTATATTTAATTACAACAATCAACAATAAACCCGATTACCCATTCCCGTTATCCTCACCTTACGTTCCTAAAAATAACGTCTATTATAAGGAACTTATTTCAGGATTTTCATCGGGACGGACATTACTGCAGAGGGGCTTCCTCAACAATAAGTGTCCTAAAGGCAACCATGTGGGGGATAGAGTACACCGGTGAACACGTCGTTCACAACACCTATAGGTAATGAGCCTGCTAGTGTTCCACAGGACAGTCTAGAATAGTCCGTGGTCGTCATCCATACTCTGCTGAATGACTAGAATAACACCAATAACACCGAGGCCTCTCATCTGTTTATTTCACACCAATTATCTACCCATGTTCTACCCAACATATTAGTAGATAAAAATATACATTTTTATACATTGTTTAAAAACCTGTATAGCATGCTTTAATCAATACATATTCCACATAACAGATGAGGCATACACACATAACACGTATTTCATAGAGAATATATCAGATCTATGAGATAGAAGAGAGTGAATATACATTCACACATATAACCACAAAATATATACACGTAGCACGTATTTTATATTAAATACTTCATAATATTGCGTTTTGAAAAGGGACTATACACTCACTTGATCAGAAGATGATCCGACAGCACTACGGCTTATAGAAGTAGCGTCTCTCCGTAGATCTGGAAGATCTTCACAAAAACCGGTTCCTCGCGGGCAGGGCTTCGGCTCGGGAATAACGCTCTTCGGGATTCTCGGGGCTTCGGATCTCGCTTCGGGGCTCGGGAATAATACCGGGGCTTCGGGATATGATTGGCACGCAAATCGAGGCAAAACTTAGAGAGAGAGAAGAGTTTGAACAAGAGAAAATGGCTGATTTCGAGTTCTATTTATAGGCTGAGGGTCTGGGATTACACGGGGCGTAATCTCAAATTACGCAGGGCGTACTTAGTACGCGGGGCGTACTCGGTTACGCGGGGCGTACTTTGACGTCACTGCATGCGTCGATCTGTGGCACTCGAGTATTGGTCAGACAAGTTGCATCCGACTGAGTACGCGGGGCGTAATTGACTCGTCGAACTTCTAAATTGCGTAACTTTCGCATACGAGCTCCGTTTTCGACGTTCTTTATATTCACAGGAAGGTCAGACCATACTCTACAACTTTCATTTAGACTCCGTCGGCTAATTTTGACTTTTAGTTTTATTATTTATTTTTAGAAGGCCGGGACAGAAAAACTTCGTTATAAATTCATAACTTCTTCGTCTGACGTCCGTTCTCGCCTAACTTTTCATCGTTTCGCTACTAACAACGAGATCTTCGATTCTCATTTAGATTGTTTCGGCTAAAAGCTGCTCGATCTCAAATCGAGTATTTGGGCTGCATACTGCTAAGTCAAAACTTAGAAAAATCATAACTTCCTCATACGAAGTCAGATTTGGGCGTTCCTTTTATGCACGCTCTCGGTTTAACGAAATCTACGACTTTCGTTTAGATCGCTAAGGCTAAATATCGCTCTATCTTAAATTCATATTTTACGTCACTCGACGTCATGCCGGTTCTGTCGCGAAACTTCGACAGGTCATAACTTCTTCGTTATAACTCGGATTTTGGCATTCCTTATATCTCCGGAATCCTTGTTTCAACCACTACAACTTTATGAAAAGATATCGGGCTTATCTCACACTTAAATTTTGACGCTTATTTTATTCTTAATTCATTAACTTATAATAATTAAGAAAATAAACACATAAATCACATAATTCACATAATTCACAAATAATACATTTTTATTATTTCAAATTGGGTTACAAAGGTTAACCTAGACTATTACATTTCTAAAAATGGCAATCCCAGAAACACGGGCGTTACAATTCTCTCCACCTTAGAATGATTCCGTCCCCGGAATCACACACCAGCAAACAAATGCGGATAGCGACTCATCATGTCACTCTCCGTCTCCCAGGTGAGATTCGGCCCATTCGTGTGTTTCCATCGGACAAGCACTAACTCAACCATCTTACGTCGCAACTTCTTAGTCTTTCGGTCAACGATTGCCTCCGGTTCCTCGATCAACCTTTTGTTCTCATCGATCCTCAACTCCGAAAGTGGAATTATGTCGGGAACTTCTCCCGTGAACTTCCTCAAATAACACACATGGAAAGTGTTATGAATTCCATTCAGTTCTTCTGGTAGTTCGAGCTTGTAAGCTTGGTTCCCAATCCTCTGAAGAACTTTAAACGGTCCAATAAACCTTGGACTTAACTTTCCCCTTTTACCAAATCTTATAAGTCCCTTCCACGGCGAGACTTTAAGCAAAACCGAATCTCCAACTTCAAAAGTCATCGGTCTTCGCTTTTTGTCAGCATAGCTCTTTTGACGGTCCTGAGCTGCTAACATTCTTTCCCTAATTATTTTCAACTTTTCTGCAGTTTGATGGACTATCTCCGGCCCCATAAACTGCTTTTCCCCAGCCTCAAGCCAACAAGACGGCGTATGACACTTCTGTCCATACAATGCTTGATAAGGTGCCATCTTTATGCTCGAGTGAAAACTATTATTATAGGAAAATTCTACCAAAGGCAAATGTTCATCCCAATTACCTAGGAATTCCAAGGTACACGCTCTCAGCATATCCTCAAGTGTTTGTATCGTTCTTTCACTCTGACCATCAGTCTGCGGATGGTAAGCTGTACTTAAACACAACTTGGTACCCAATTCCTCTTGTAGACTTTTCCAAAATCGTGAGGTGAAACGACTGTCACGATCCGACACAATCGTTAACGGAACACCGTGAAGCCTCACAATTTCCTTCACGTAAGAATTCACAAGCTTTTCCATAGTCCATTTCTCCTTTGCTGCAATGAAATGCGCACTCTTAGTGAATCGATCGACGACCACCCAAATCATGTCGTGACCACTTTTTTGTTCTGGGTAGTTTAGTGACAAAATCCATAGCAATGTCTTCCCACTTACCCATAGGCACAAGTAATGGTTCTAAACTCCCGTATGGTTTCTGATGTTGTGCCTTGACTCTTGCACAGGTCACACACTCGGCCACGTACTTCGCAATGTCGAGCTTCATCGTCGGCCACCAATAATAGGGTTTTAGGTCCCTATACATTTTTGTGCTACCGGGATGAATCGAGTACATGGTTTTGTGAGCTTCTTCCATCAGAAGATCTCTGACTCCTTCTGTCTTCGGTATCCAAATCCGATCTTGGAATACCTTTAGTCCGTGACTGTTTATGCCGAACACCAACGTTTTGCCCAAACGTTCCTCCTTTCGGTTATTCTTCTCAGAAGCTTCGCTTTGAGCTTTCTTTATACTTTCCAAAATAGTCGAGACAACTTCAATTCTCAATGCTCTTGGCCTTTTCTTTTCAAGGTTGACCTTCCGACTGAGAGCATCAGCAACAATATTGGCCTTACCGGGGTGGTAAAGTATCTCACAATCGTAGTCTTTAAGTAATTCCAGCCAGCGTCGTTGCCTCATATTCAATTCTTTCTGACTAAAGAGATATTGGAGACTCTTATGATCAGTGAAAAGTTTGCACTTTGTGCCATAGAGGTAATGCCTCCATATTTTCAGTGCGAAAACTACCGCTGCCAACTCCAAATCATGAGTCGGGTAGTTCTTTTCGTGCTTTTTCAGCTGTCGAGACGCATATGCGATCACCTTATCCCTTTGGGTCAAAACGCAACCCAATCCAACCCCAGACGCATCGCTATAAACAGCGAAGTCTTCAACTCCATTGGGTAGAGAAAGTATCGGTGCCTCGCATAGTTTCTTCTTTAGTCTCTCGAATGCTTCTTTATGCTTATCACTCCAAGCATAAGTAGCTCCTTTGTGGGTCAAAGCTGTTAATGGACTAGCGATCGAAGAAAAGCCTTGGATAAACCTTCAGTAATATCCAGCTAATCCCAAAAAGCTTCGGATCTCCGTGGGACTTTTCGGTTGTTCCCACTTCATCACAGCTTCGATCTTCGCTGGATCAACCATTATCCCTTCTTGGTTGACCACGTGACCCAAAAATTGGACTTCACGAATCCAGAAATCACATTTGGAGAATTTCGCATACAACTTCTCCTTCTTCAAGACTTCTAACACTTCTCGTAAGTGTCTGCCATGCTCCTCTTGGCTTTTTGAATAAATCAGAATGTCATCTATGAACACTATCACAGATTTATCAAGGAACGGATTACAAACTCTGTTCATTAAATCCATGAATGCTGCTGGAGCATTGGTTAGTCCAAACGACATAACCAAGAACTCATAGTGTCCATATCGCGTTCTGAATGCAGTCTTCTCTATATCCTGCTCCCTTACTTTCAGCTGATGATATCCTGACCTTAGGTCGATCTTTGAAAAATAACTTGAACCTTGTAGTTGATCGAATAGGTCATCAATCCTCGGCAACGGATATCTATTCTTTATTGTTGCCTTATTCAGCTCTCGGTAATCAATGCACATCCTCATGCTTCCATCTTTCTTCTTTACGAATAACACCGGAGCTCCCCAGGGTGATGAACTAGGTCTAATGAAACCTTTGTCCAATAACTCCTGAAGTTGCATCATTAGCTCCTTAATCTCCGTTGGTGCTAATCGATAAGGTGCTTTTGCAATTGGCGTTGTTCCGGACAACAAGTCGATACGAAATTCTACTTGTCGATCGGGCCGTAATCCAGGAAGATCTTCGGGAAATACTTCCGGATAATCACACACAACAGGAATATTTTGCATCACCTTCTTTTCCTTCTTAGCGTCGATCACGAATGCTAAGTATGATGTACACCCCTTGGTCAAACATTTTCTGGCTTTCGTTAGAGAAATGATTCAAGAGTTTACTCTGCGTTTATCTCCGTACACCATAAACGATTCCTTCCCAGGTGGATTCACTTTCACTATTTTCTTCTTGCATAAAATTTCAGCATCATTGGCGCTAAGCCAATCCATTCCCAAAACGATGTCGAAACTGTTAAGTTCGATAGGCAATAATTCCTCGTGGAACTTATTCCCATTCAGATCAATTAAGATGTTTTTCATACGATGGCTAACAGGTACAAACTTGCCACTAGCAACTTCGACTAATAAGGCATTATCTAGTCTATCAACAGGCAAAGCTAGCTTTCTACCAAATTCATGCGATATAAAGGAGTAGTTGGCTCCAGAATCAAATAAAATTTGGGCAGGCAATTTGTTAACGAGAAACGTACCTGAAGCGACATCAGCTTCATCTTTAGCAGCTTCCAGTGTCATCTGGAATGCTCTCGCCTTTGGCTTTGGCGGAATGTTGGGTCTTGCTGCTTCCTTTTTCTTCGGACAATCCCTTGAGATGTGCCCCTCTTCACCACAACCATAAGAAACATTCTTGGTGAAGGTGCAGTCATTGGCATAATGCCCTAGCTTTCCACATTTGAAGCATGTGGTTTCCCCGCCACACTTCCCATGATGCTTCTTCTTGCACTTGTCGCACCATTTCGCCTCTACCTTTCCTCCACTTCCTCTCGAACTAGACTTCGAGAATTTACTTTTCTTACTGGACCCTGAAAATCCATCGATTTTCCTTTTCTCGCCAACCTCTGACCTTTCCAGACCTTTTTCCCTGATCTGGGTCTCAACATTTCTAGCAGCCCAGATGGCGGCTTTCAATGTGGTTGCTTGCTTAACCATTGGACCATAGTCCGCTGGTAGTCCAAGGGCAAACTTGTTGACCTTAGATAGTTCTGTAGGCACCAAATATGGTATAAACTTCATCTTTTCTGTGAAACTTGCAGCGTATTCAGTAACGCTCAATTTCCCTTTCTTCAGATTCTGAAACTCATTACTGATTTCTAGAAGGTCCTGCTCGGAGCAGTATTGCAGTTTTACTTGTTCCACAAAGTCTTCCCAAGACATTTTGCTTGCTTCTCCCTGGGGCATAGAGTCAGCTAACAGCTTCCACCAACTCAACACGCCAGATTTTAGCAGAGGGATCGCAAGAGCGGTCTTCTGCCTGTTGCTGCATTCGCAACTTTCAAACATAGTCTCTATTTCGGAGACCCAGTCCATAACTTGCACCGGCGTCGGGCTTCCGGATAGACATGGTGGTTTGGATGCCATGAAATCCTTATACTTACACCCACGACCATCATTTCCTCCATACTGGTTATTGCGTCTAACCACTGGTTGTTCGTCTTGACCAATGATTCCACTAAAGTTTTCTCCTTCAGACTGCCCTCCATTCTCTTCGGGCTCTTCCGCTTGAATTGACGGTTCTTCACGATTCTGCCTAAGCAGGCGTCTTGTTTCTTCCATCTGACGATCCAACATCATTTGAATCATCATTTGTACACCAGCCATTGTTATCGGCTCAGGTGCATCAGCTACGACAGGTACTTGTTGAATTACAGGCGGTTGATTCCTGTTTTCATCAGCATTTCCAACTCCGCTTCTTGTTCTCACCATTTTTTTTATCTACACACCGAATAATTTCACCTTATTACTCCAAACGATTACATGCTAGTTCTAATATCGTATACATACGCTTAGAATCCTAAACACATAAACCTTCAGATCCGGTTGGCAACAAACCGTAGATCCGAACAAATAATATCATATATGGCAACATATAACATTTAGCACATCAAAGCATTTTAGGCAACTCTCCTAAAATAAACTAGTGCTCGTGTCTAAAATTTATCAGACACACACCTCGCAATCTCCATTTAGCATCTTAAGTTTAAGTCTAGAAATCCTACAAATTCCTAGTTCGCTTAAACTAATGCTCTGATACCAACTGTGACATCCCCAAAAATCTCGGCCAGAAAAGACCGATTTCATTTATGCTTTTTAAAACATTTTCAGAGTAAATCCGTTTGATTTTAAAAGAGATGCGGAATTTGTTCCCAAAAACAAAACATGATAAAATAAATATTTATCAAAACATTTCATATAGAAATATGATTTCATTTCATAAATCAAAAGTCGGGATGTCATGTTCCGATATAGATCATAAAGCATAAACGATGATATTACAAGTCGTTCAACAAATATATACATATGCAGACTTGTAAACAAAAATGACTTGATGATTCGCCCATCTTAAGCTCTTGCGCCACTTCCTGTAATACAAATCAACTGAGTGGGTCAGGCTTGGGAGCCTGGTGAGCATATAGGGTTTTCAAACCCACAATATTTATATTTAATTACAACAATCAACAATAAACCCGATTACCCATTCCCGTTATCCTCACCTTACGTTCCTAAAAATAACGTCTATTATAAGGAACTTATTTCAGGATTTTCATCGGGACGGACATTACTGCAGAGGGGCTTCCTCAACAATAAGTGTCCTAAAGGCAACCATGTGGGGGATAGAGTACACCGGTGAACACGTCGTTCACAACACCTATAGGTAATGAGCCTGCTAGTGTTCCACAGGACAGTCTAGAATAGTCCGTGGTCGTCATCCATACTCTGCTGAATGACTAGAATAACACCAATAACACCGAGGCCTCTCATCTGTTTATTTCACACCAATTATCTACCCATGTTCTACCCAACATATTAGTAGATAAAAATATACATTTTTATACATTGTTTAAAAACCTGTATAGCATGCTTTAATCAATACATATTCCACATAACAGATGAGGCATACACACATAACACGTATTTCATAGAGAATATATCAGATCTATGAGATAGAAGAGAGTGAATATACATTCACACATATAACCACAAAATATATACACGTAGCACGTATTTTATATTAAATACTTCATAATATTGCGTTTTGAAAAGGGACTATACACTCACTTGATCAGAAGATGATCCGACAGCACTACGACTTATAGAAGTAGCGTCTCTCCGTAGATCTGGAAGATCTTCACAAAAACCGGTTCCTCGCGGGCAGGGCTTCGGCTCGGGAATAACGCTCTTCGGGATTCTCGGGGCTTCGGATCTCGCTTCGGGGCTCGGGAATAATACCGGGGCTTCGGGATATGATTGGCACGCAAATCGAGGCAAAACTTAGAGAGAGAGAAGAGTTTGAACAAGAGAAAATGGCTGATTTCGAGTTCTATTTATAGGCTGAGGGTCTGGGATTACGCGGGGCGTAATCTCAAATTACGCAGGGCGTACTCGGTTACGCGGGGCGTACTTTGACGTCACTGCATGCGTCGATCTGTGGCACTCGAGTATTGGTCAGACAA
The DNA here is from genome assembly GCF_002870075.4 of Lactuca sativa. NCBI lineage: Eukaryota > Viridiplantae > Streptophyta > Magnoliopsida > Asterales > Asteraceae > Lactuca > Lactuca sativa. The sequence continues at coordinate 195,630,885 of NC_056627.2, forward strand.
GTTGCATCCGACTGAGTACGTGGGGCGTACTCAATTACGCGGGGCGTAATTGACTCGTCGAACTTCTAAATTGCCTAACTTTCGCATACGAGCTCCGTTTTCGACGTTCTTTATATTCACACGAAGGTCAGACCATACTCTACAACTTTCATTTAGACTCCGTCGGCTAATTTTGACTTTTATTTTTATTATTTATTTTTAGAAGGCCGGGACAGAAAAACTTCGTTATAAATTCATAACTTCTTCGTCTGACGTCCGTTCTCGCCTAACTTTTCATCGTTTCGCTACTAACAACGAGATCTTCGATTCTCATTTAGATTGTTTCGGCTAAAAGCTGCTCGATCTCAAATCGAGTATTTGGGCTGCATACTGCTAAGTCAAAACTTAGAAAAATCATAACTTCCTCATACGAAGTCAGATTTGGGCGTTCCTTTTATGCACGCTCTCGGTTTAACGAAATCTACGACTTTCGTTTAGATCGCTAAGGCTAAATATCGCTCTATCTTAAATTCATATTTTACGTCACTCGACGTCGTGCCGGTTCTGTTGCGAAACTTCGACAGGTCATAACTTCTTCGTTATAACTCGGATTTTGGCATTCCTTATATCTCCGAAATCCTTGTTTCAACCACTACAACTTTATGAAAAGATATCGGGCTTATCTCACACTTAAATTTTGACGCTTATTTTATTCTTAATTCATTAACTTATAATAATTAAGAAAATATACACATAATTCACATAATTCACAAATAATACATTTTTATTATTTCAAATTGGGTTACAAAGGTTAACCTAGACTATTACATTGCTAAAAATGGCAATCCCAGAAACACGGGCGTTACAGAATGTCTTCAATATCATAAGATTCTTCGGTTGGAGATGGCAGTTCCCCATGGAATTGAGAACATCCTGCTGACTTGTCTTGAACTGGGAAGGAGGGATTAGAGTTTTCTTGGGCAAATGGCGAAGGTTCCCCCCGGAGTGTAGAAGGGAGTTCGCCTTGTACCTGCGAAGGTTCCTCCTGGATTGCGGATGGGAGAGTAAAACTCCTTGAATATGTTCTTGTGTCAATGTTTTCATTGTTTTCATCATCCGAAGAAACGTTTGATGGTTGAAACTCTCTGCGGATTGCAGCTTCATCTTCTAGTACTGGAACCTCGATGGTTGTTGTATGGTCCGGAGTTGAGTTTTCCCCCTCAACCGACGAGGTGGAAGTATTTAGTGAGACTTCTTCGGACAGTGTTGGACCAGATACATCAGCATGCTACTGCTGAGCTTCTACAGAAACAAGAACTTCGGATAACTTGGCTGTATCTACCGGATCAAAGAGATCATCATAGTTTACTTCAACTAGATTTAAGGGACCCGAAGAGGCAGGAATATCACTTTCTAGAATTGTTGTGGTTTCGGTTGATGGAGCTTCAACATCCATTCCCAACTCATATGGTGTTTTGTTGAGACGTTTGCACAAAATGCTTCGGTTTTGTACAAAACAGGCTGTGGCCACTACTTTGGCCCAGAAGTAGAGAGGAATATGTGCAAAGTTGAGCATAGATTTGGCAGCTTCTACTAGAGTGCGGTTCCTTCTTTATACTACCCCATTTTGTTGTGGTGTGTAAGGAGATGAGAAGTTTTGAGTAATCCCTTTGGAAACCAAGAAACTATTTAGGAGATAGTTAGTAAACTCGGTTCCATTATCACTTCGTATATGTCTAACTGGTAAGTTGATTTGAAGTTCGATTTCCTTGATGAAGTTGATCATCACCTGCGGTGTTTCTGACTTGAGTCGAAGAAAAAAGGCCCATGTGAAACATGTGAAGTCATCCACAATAACCAGTATGTATTTGTTGTGATGAAGATTAGCTACGGTAGATGGACCGCAGAGATCAATGTGTAAGAGTTCCAATGGTTCAGAAATTGAGGAGTCAATCACCGTGGGGTGACTTGCCTTGAACTGCTTTCCACATTCAAATGAAGGACAGGGAGTATCATTGTTGAACTTAAGGATTGGAAGACCTCTGACTAGTTCTCCGGTGACCAAATTGTTGATGTATCTGAAGTAAGACGAGCGAGCTTGCGGTGCCATAGCCAGCTGACTTTGGATACAACTTTGGATAGAAAGCATAACTGCAGTTTGCCTATGATCAAAGATAAATGCAGAGGGTACATAGTACCTTTGGATCTGGATTTGATCAGATAGTTTCTCCTATCGCTTGTCATTACATAGCAAAATTGGTCATCAAATTCAACATGATGGCCTGCTTTACATAGTTGACCAACACTGATTAGATTGTGTTTGAGGCCTTCTACATAAGCAACCTTTTGAATAGAGAAGTTTCCCATAGTAAGAACACCATAACCTCGGATTATCCCATTCACATTGTTCCCAAATGTGACATTTCCATCGTTGAAAATTGGCCTAAAATCTTGAAGGTATACTAACCTTCCCGTCACGTGCAAGGAGCAGGCACTGTCGATTAACCATTCTTCTTCTTGTTCCTCCTTGCATAGGGCTTCATAATTACACAGTTTGTTTAGGCATCCAAACTAGTTTGGAGCCTAGGAGAAAGGATGAGTTTCTGATTGATGCATGAATCGAGGTTGCAGGGACTAGTTTTCTGTCAACTTTTAATCCTAGTCCTGGGTGTTTGTGAGTTTTTGGAGTGTTGCGTTGTTTTGAAAAGTTATGACGTTTCTGAAAAGGATCAGTTTTGACATGAGATAACCTTTTCTGACAATTACATTGACATTGACAAGCTGGAATTTTATTTTTTGTTTTGGCACTTTGTTTGGTCAGCGGTCGGAAGGATGTGGTTGATTTGTGACTGGTCCGAGTTTGGTAAAATCTGACATGTGTACTGTTGGAATTAGAAAAAGTTTGTCTCGAAGAAGATTTTGCACATGTAAATACCTTGGACTTCTTCTTGGGATTTGGTAAAATGCCTCTGAAATTTTGATGTGATTTACAAAGTGTTGGAGTGAGTAAGATACCCACCCATTTTGGATCATCTGAGGAATAGATTTGAAAACCATTGCTTCGAAAACACCTTTCTTTCTTTTGGGTTTTTCAGATGAGTTGGGAATGGATGTTGAAACTGCACATTCCTTTTTGCATGTTTTCTTGATGGGAGAGTTTTTTGAAAAATAGTGAGCAAAAACAAACTTTTCTGGACTCTTAGATTTTGGAAATCTAGTATGTCTTTTATTTTTAGAAAACATTTGTCAATTTGTGCCTCGAGATCGAATATCCTCTTTGAAAACCTTTTTTTCTAAAGTTTTTGGAGATCCTCAGTCATTAGTGCTCAACTGCGGTTTCCTGGAAGCCTTTGAAAAGTATTGACAACGAGGGCTTGACTCAACAGAACTTGAGGATTCAGGGTTTTGAGAGCATTGACCTACTTCAAAGTTTTCTATGGGTAGTTCATGATGAATTGGTTGAAGAGTCACGGAGCTTTTTATTGTGGACTTTGGTAAGGCAGACTTAGCTACCATAGCGTAAGTTTGAGTGGGATTTTTTTAGAGAATCATGACTGCAGTGTGGGGCACTTTGGTCTGAGGACAAAGGTGGAAAGTTCTGTAAGACTTTGGGACTTTCTATGAAAATTTCTTCATTAACAACATATTAGGTCTGAGAATTTGATTTGATTGTGCCACAGATAGGAGGTTGATCACAGGTGTGATCCGAAACCTCAAGCACAATTTCCTCAATGACACAATTATAACTTAGATTATGAAGTTTACCAAAGTGTGTTATGATATCTTCGGGAAAAGTCTTGTCATTGACTGGAAAATGAAATTCTCGGTCCGGAGGGACATAAAGCCGATCTTTGTTAAACCGGGGTGAGGATTCCTCTGCGGTAGGATATCCATTGGACCAACCCCAATTGTATGTATTGTCCATAGTTCCATTATTGACCAAATTTTCAATTGCATCACTTTCATTGAACAATTTTTCTATTAATAGATTTAAGCGTACAATCTCACTCTGAGCTAAATCTCTTTGGTTTAAAGCTATCTCTAGTTGTGTTTCACTCAGCATTCTTGCATCTTTTTCTAACTCTAAATCTCTTTCTAACATGGCCATTTGGAGTCTTTTGTTGTCTAGTTGTCCTCTCACATGAAACATCTCTTGGGACGCTATGTTCTTCTCATCTAAGTCTTTGTTGTAGTATGTAAGGATGGCAACACTAGTGTCATTAAGATTGTCTATGAAAGTTTGACAGTCATGCATGATATAGTTTAGAGTTTGGATCATAAGTTTTACTTGTTCGACAATGCTTAGAGTTCCATCCTTTTCCATGTAGCAGTAGTTCCTTTCCAGCTTTGTAGACCCATCATCATCAGCAGTTGCTAGCATGTATATCTTGCCTTTTCCTTTGATATTGTTGATGGTTTCTTCTTCATCTCCGGATGACCAAACTTGATGGTCTCTTTTGACATGAGCCACATATGCCCTAGCCTTTTCCTTTTCCTCCAATTCTTGAGCCATTCTAAGGTAGAATGCTCTGTCTTTCACGACATTAGCTTTGCAATCCTTTGCAAAATGATTCTCTTTGTTGCACTTGTGACATATTACAACATCAATTTTGTCTTCTAAAGGAGCACCAGAGTTAGAGGTTTGAATGGACTGCGGTGCCTCCTTTGGTTGAGTGTTTTAAGATTGCAGTTGTGGGTGAGAACTTTTAGGATAATGAGAGTGATTTTTTATGGGTTGAAGTTATGGTTGAAAGGAGGTTTATTGAATTGTTTATTCTTGCGAAAAGAATGAGGTGGTAGCCGGTTGAACTGTTTACTAACAAGAGTAATAGCCTTCTAAATTCTTTTTCATCATCATACTCTGAGTCAGCTTCGTACGACTGCGGTGTAGTGTCATATGAGGGATAGTAAGATTGATTATGAGGAGCTTGTGCTATAAGAGCAAGTGGTCCTCCGAACTCAGCACAATCTTTGAGTACGGTGGATTCTTGTGCTTGTAATTCCCCATAGAGCTTATAGAGAGACATGGAATAAATCTTTCTATCTCCTTGAACTATCATTTTAGAAGTAGTCCAATGTGTTCCCAAACTGTTGAGAAATTGAAGGTTTGTTTCATGGTTACTGCGGATGGTGCCAACATTTGACAACTTAGTGACTATCAGATTGAACCTTTTGAAAGAGTATTCTAAACTTTCGCCAGTATGAGCTTTGAAGTTGTTTAATTCATTGAGTGCAGTTGTAAGCTTCTTATCTTGAGCTTGTTCTGAGCCTTCATACAAGATCTTGAGATCATCCTAGATCTCTTTTGCTGATTTACAATTTATGATAATGTCGAAGGTGTCAGGAGAAACTCCACAAGAGATTTCATAAAAGGCAACAACATCATTTTCTATTTTATCAAGATCATCCTTTGTGGGATGGTTCCTAAATGGTTGTCCTCCTCCTAGTCTGGCTGTGGTGCCATCAGTTTGAGCTGGTGTAAGAACAGGGACATGTGGTCCTTCTTCAACAGATCGTCATACATCTCTACCAAGTCTCCTTAAGTATCTTTCCATTCTTTGAGACTAGTGATGGTATTCATTTGCCACCAATATTCGAGATCTATTTGAACCACCAACACTGTTGGAAACATTCAGGGAAAGTGCTTGTGCCATTCTTCCTTGTTTTTTTTTGTTTTAAGAAAATGAGCTTCAATTTTATAGATGGCCGTTTGAAAATCGGAGTTTTGTTTTTCAAAAAGCAACCATTATGGCTCTGATACCAATTGTTGAGAGAAAAACTTGAGACACACTTAAACAAACGTTAGAACAAGTATACTTACGGAATTAGTTAATCTCAAAGGATTTAAAAGCTCAACAATAATAAGTTAATGAGTTAGATAGTTAGATAGTTAGTTGCAGAAATGTAAGGAAGCATAAATGACAACAGGTGATATATCAAGTAAATACATAAGTTGATTCATAACATGGAATGCATTCAAACCAAGTTAGTGAGTGAGATCAAGCTTAGTGATAAAGTGATGAATGACTTGCTCCGAAGAGAAATATTAATCGGTTATGTTCGAGAGGATTTAGAGTAAGAAAGATATGAGATGAGTAAGAGAAATGTATACTTGAAGATAGTTCAGATAGATAGAAGTGAAAGATTCATATTAACTGAGAAAGAATGAGCTCTATTTATAGAGACTCAAGAATTATGTTTGATTCATTCTCTAAGAGTAGCCATGTATGGTATACTGTACAATAGAGAGTATTAAATATTAGATAGATAAAAATAAACTAAGTAAAGTAAGAAGACTGCGGTTGGATAGATGACTTCGGATGAGGCTGCTAATGGGAGCTTGACTGTGGATCTTTATGGGCTGCGGTAGGTTATTTAAGAGGGTCACTTCATGTTTCAACAACATTATTTAGAAAAGAAAATGGTGATCATCTTATGCTTGTACAAATATATGTGGATGATATCATCTTCGACTCAATTGATCAAAAAATGGTGAATGAAGTTGCTAAGTTCCAAATGAGAATGAATAAAGAGATTAACTTCTTTCTAGGACTTCAAGTGAAACAAGTCCCTCAAGGGATATTCATTCATCAAGATAAATACACCTCTGAACTGTTAAAGAAATATTCTATGGACAATTGTTCTTCGGCTAAGGTCCCCATGGCCTTCGGATATAAGCTATCTGTTGATTCCTCAGGCGAATCAGTTGATCACAAGACTTATAGAGGTATCATTGTGTAACAACCCGGAATCTCAGGTATTGTTAAATTATGTTTTTGGGGTGAGTTAAGAGGGGACTCGGCGAGTTGGAGCCTAGACTCGCCGAGTAGGATCGCAGACTTGGTCGCGGGTTCGCGACTGGACTCGACGAGTCCGATATGGACTCGGCGAGTCTACGCTGTTTAGCGAAAACCCTAACCGTTCAGGTTTGAGTCGTATATAACGCACTATATGTCGTCATTGTCCGTCTTTTAGTCGACTGAGAAGAACCCTAAGCGGCTGTGGGCATCTAGAGCAAGATTGAAGGCCATTGGTGATTTGAAGAAATTGTGGTGCAAGGAGGAGGAGAGTCTTGGCTAAAGGAACTGCAAGGGATTCGAGTTCTGAGGTTTGGGGACACAGAGAGTGCGTTATTCAGGTAATATTTCGGATCATTTCTGTTATATTGATGTGGGTATGGATCTAGGGTTTTTGGAACCCATTTGGTGATTAGATGGATTATTGCCTTGTTACCCAAACGAATATAACCCTGTATTAGGACCTTTAGAGGTCCAGAAGGTCCCATGCTTGTGTATTTCGGAACCATACGGATCCCAAGATGCAGTTTGAGCGGTTGCATGGCATGGACTCGCCGAGTTCGATGAACAAACTCGGCGAGTAGCTTGAAGATTAATTGGGACTCGTCGAGTTGTTCTTCGGACTCGGCGAGTTGAGTCGGGGTGGCCCCGCGATTCTTCCAGGAGTAACTCGTCGGGTCAAGGGGGACACTCGACAAGTAGATAGGGAATCTCAGAGAGTTGGAGGACGTCTAGACTCGCCGAGTCGCCATGGCACTCGCCGAGTCCGGTCGAGTTGACCGTTGACCGTTGACCAGAGTTGATCTAAGTCTGACTTCTTAGGGATAGTCACACTTAGAAGATATAAGTGTTAATGAGGGATATGTGATGTTATAGGGAGGTGGTAGCTCGTCGGATTGTGCACGAGTGATTTCAGGATTTGCTAGCTTTCAGCATTCACGAGGTGAGTCTTCTCACTATACTGTACCCGAAAGGGTTTGACTGTGTGACCGGAAGGTCGGATATGATATGTGATATGTATGCTATATGTGGTAAGTTATTTGTTATATGTGTGCTATGTATGTCATGGGCCGGAAGGCAATATGTTATGGGCCGGAAGGCGATATGTTGTGTGATGGACCAGAAGGTCGGCGTGGGTAGGACCGGAAGGTTTACCCAGCAGGGACGGAAGTCCCCTGAGACACATGGACCGGAAGGTCAGGGCCTGGAAAGGCGTATGTGCGTAAGTTGTATATTGGGGAACTCACTAAGCATTTATGCTTACAGTTGTTATGTATGTGTTTCAGGTACTAGCGAGGACCGTGGGAAGGCGCCGGCGTGATCGATACACACTGAAGGATGTTTTTATGATCTTGGGATTTAGACAATTTGTATTTGACATGACACCTAAATTAATTATGCCTTGTTTTGAATGAAAATACTCTATTTTTAAAATGAAAAATTTGTTTGAAAATTTGCGTTGTTACAATTGGTATCAGAGCCTTGGTTTGAGGGATTCGGGTGCACCTTCAGGCGTAACTGAACTCAAACCGAGGATTTGAGGAAAAATTTTACAAATAAAGGCATAAACTTTTATGAATGATTTTGTGGTGAACAAGAAAGAAGCAGTGTGTACGATCAGTCAGCGCCCGAACGGTAAAGATCCCCAAAATACCTTACAATATTATATGATATGAATTGTTATGCATGCTAGAAGACTAGGTGTTCATGATAGGACTAGAGTGGCCTGATTTGTGATGCCTGAGTCTAGGGAAGTTTGCCTATATGAGATGCTTTGCTAGTATGCGGGTAGATAGTGCATATCAGAAGTAGAGTACTCACTATCCGGAGTTTGGGGAGGAAGACTTGGGATGAACGCTGATGCGGTGTGGTCGGTAGTATTGGGCCCGTACTACCGAGGAAACCGGGTCAGTGGGAGACCCAAGTAAGAATCCCTGGATATCGGGGACTGAGTAGGGTTGCGTTAGCGAGTACGATTATACTCGATGGAGTCTCTGATAGTTTTATGTTGTATTTCAGAGACATCATGGTTAGACCACGCCACAGAGCGAGTACGAGCGGTGTGAGTGACGAGGAGATTCGTCAGATGATTCACGAGGAGGTAGCTGCGGCGATCCGGGCTGAGATCCCGGAGATGTTTGGGTCTATTAAGACCACCCTGATGGAGACGTTCGATGAGCGGTACACCGCATTGACTGAGGCTGCAACCGCTGCAGCTACCGCAGCTGTGGCCGCTGCTAGGCCACAGGGGGGTGACTCGTTGCTGTTCCGAGAGTTCAGCAACACGAAGCCACCATAGTTCGATGGGACGCAGGATCCGATTGCTGCGATGAGGTGGATCGCAGATATAGAGGGGTGCTTCTACACTTGCTCATGCCCGGAGCACCTGAGGGTACGGTTCGCATTGAACCAGCTCCGTCTGGGAGCGAAGGACTGGTGGAAGTTCGTGACGGCGAACTTCACTTTGGCAGAAACTACAGCAGTGACATGGGAGGGGTTTACTGCCATGTTCAGGGATGAGTACGTTCCCCCGGTGGAGAGGGAACGATTGGTTCAGGAGTTCTTAACCCTCAAACAGGGTATTGATTCTGTTGCGGTGATCACGCGGAAATTTCATGAGAGGGCGATGTTCTGCCCCGAGCTGGTGTCCACTGATCAGGCTCGGATGAGCCGGTACTTGGGAGTGTTGAGGAGGGATATCCGGGAGTTTGTGTCAAACTCCACCTACCATACTTTTGCTGAGCTCCAGGCGAATGCCAGGAAGCGCGAGATCGAGTTGGAGACCCAGGCCAGGGAGGAGGCCGAGTCTCAGCGGGTAGACCGGTGACCGGCTCAGTTCCAGCCGGCAGCCAAGCGGATAAGGTCCGCCGATGCGAGCAAAGGAGGTTCGAAGGGCCGCACTTGCGGAAAGTGCGGCAAGGGTCATGAGGGGGCGTGTCGATCTGGTGCTTGCTACAAGTGTGGCAAGGAGGGGCACATTGCTAGGGAGTGTCCCAAGGGATTTACGGTTTGCTTTCATTGCAACCAGACAGGCCATAGGAAGGCCGAGTGCCCTCAGCTTCTTCAGGGATCTACACCTGCTGCCGGAGCTACTGCGACTCGATCGGTGAAGGCCGAGGCCCCGAGGTCTCGGGGAAGAGCTTTTCAGCTGACTGCGGAGGAGGTCCACGCTGCGCCCGATGTTGTGGCAGGTATGTTGTAATTCATATATTTATTTTAAAATTGAGATGTTATGCTTATGTTATTATATGCGTAGGTACTTTCCTTGTGAACTCTGTGCCTGCCTTAGTGTTATTTGACTCGGGTGCGAGTAGGTCCTTTGTATCTTTAGCCTTTAGTCAGCATATCAGCGTTAGTCGTGAGTCGTTGAGTCGACCTTTGAGAGTTTCTATAGCTGACGAGAAAGTGATTTATGTCTCGGAGGTCCTTCGGGGATGCGTGTTAGAGATTTTCGGGGTTGAGTTCCCGATAGACCTGATTCCTATTGCGATGGGTGACGTTTGTGTCATCGTGGGCATGGACTGGTTGAGCCGTTTCGGCGCTGTCATCGACTGTGAGCGTCAGCTGGTGACTATACGAGACCATAGTGGGGGAGTTCTTTCGATGTACGGCGAGGGTAACCGTTCGGGATCAGCTTTTTGTTCGGCCGCTAGGGCGAGGCAGTGTCTACAGTAGGGCTGTAAGGGTTTGGTGGCGTATGTGATGGATACGCGGGAAGTTTCCGAGAGACCGAAGTCAGTGGAGGAGGTCCCAGTGGTGCGTGAGTTTCCAGATGTTTTCCCCGAGGAGCTGCCGGGAGTACCTCCTGTGAGACAAGTAGAGTTTGGTATTGACCTAGTTCCGGGGGCCGCGCCTATTGCTAAGGTGCCTTATCGTCTTGCACCTCCAGAGATGCAAGAGTTGTCCTCGCAGCTCCAGGAGTTGCTGGGGAAGGGATTCGTTCGGCCGAGCAGCTCGCCATGGGGAGCACCTATTATGTTTGTCAAGAAGAAGGATGGTTCACACCGGATGTGCATTGATTACCGGGAGTTGAACAAGTTGACGGTCAAGAACTGTTACCCGTTACCGAGGATCGATGATTTATTCGATCAGTTGCAGGGAGCATCTTGGTTTTCCAAGATCGATCTGAGGTCAGGGTACCATCAGGTGAGAGTGCGGGATGAGGATGTCCAAAAGACATCGTTTAGGACGCGTTATCGGCATTATGAGTTTGTGGTGATGCCTTTCGGGCTCACCAATGCCCCGGCGGTGTTCATGGATCTCATGAACAGGGTATGCAGGCCGATGTTGGATCGGTCAGTGATTGTATTTATCGACGACATTCTGGTGTATTCGAGATCTAGAGAGCAGCATGAGGAGCATTTGAGGGAGGTCCTTGAGGTATTGAGGTCGGAGAAGCTTTATGCAAAGTTCTCCAAATGTGACTTCTGGTTGCAAGGGGTCCAATTTCTAGGACATGTTGTTAATCAAAAAGGGATATTGGTCGATCCGACCAAGGTTGAGGCGGTGATGAGTTGGGAGGTGCCGAAGTCACCTTCCGAGATCAAGAGCTTCCTTGGGTTGGCAGGGTATTATCGGAGATTCATTAAGGATTTCTCCAAGATCGCAGTGCCACTCACCAGATTGACCCGGAAGGGTGTTGCATTCTCATGGGGGCCCAAGCAGCAGACCTCCTTTGAGACACTTCGCCAGAGGTTGTGCGAAGCCCCGGTATTAGCCCTCCCGGAAGGGATGGAAGATTTTGTAGTATATTGCGACGCATCGATTTCGGGATTGGGTGCAGTGTTGATGCAGAGGGGCCATGTGATAGCGTATGCATTGAGGCAGCTGAAGCCTCATGAGGCGAGATATCCCACACATGATTTAGAGTTGGGAGCAGTAGTGTTCGCTCTCAAGATTTGGCGTCACTACCTGTACGGGGTTCGATGTACGATATACACGGACCATAAGAGCTTGAAGTATTTGATGGATCAGCCCAACCTAAATATGCGTCAGAGGAGGTGGTTGGATGTGGTCAAGGATTATGATTGTGAGATCCTGTACCACCCAGGCAAGGCTAATGTGGTAGCCGACGCGTTGAGCCGCAGGGCGGAGAGCACTCCATTGCGAGATGTATGCTTGAGACTGACTGTGATGACTCCAGTATTGGATGCTATTCGTGGGGCACAGGCCAAGGCTGTGCGACCAGAAATGCAGAAGAAAGAGCGGGTTGTGGGGTTAATTTCAGAGTTCGTTAAGGATAGTCGAGGGCTTATGATGTTTCAGGGTCGGATTTGGGTACCGTTCGAGGGCGGTACACGTATTACTTTGATGGAAGAGGCTCATAGATCGAAATTCTCGATCCATCCCGGTGCTACGAAGATGTATTTGGATTTGAGGAAGGAGTATTGGTGGCCCTGTATGAAGAGGGACGTCGCATGGTTCGTTGAGAGGTGCTTGACCTGCCGTAGGGTTAAGGCCGAGCACCAGAGACCGCATGGCAAGTTACAGCCATTGGAGATTCCCGAGTGGAAGTGGGAACAGATCACTATGGATTTCATCACCAAATTGTTGAGGACTGCCAGGGGAGTTGATGCAATTTGGGTGATTGTGGATAGGTTGACGAAGAGTGCACACTTCCTTGCCATCAGTGAGAGTTCTTCAGCGGAGAAGTTGGCGAAGATATATGTGAGAGAGGTGGTATCTCGGCATGGGGTACCGATCTCGATTGTTTCAGACCGGGATGTGCGTTTCACTTCCAGGTTCTGGAAGAAATTTCATGAGGAGCTGGGTACTAAATTGCATTTTAGTACTGCATACCATCCCCAGACAGACGGTCAGAGCGAGCGGACGATTCAGACGCTGGAGGACATGCTTCGAGCGTGTGTGTTAGACTTCGGGGGTAGCTGGGATGCATATCTACCCTTAGCAGAGTTTTCCTACAACAACAGCCATCATTCGAGCATTGGTATGCCACCTTTTGAGCTATTGTATGGTAGGAGGTGTCGGACCCCCATTTGCTGGGGAGAGGTGGGACAGAGAGTGATGGGCAGCACGGAGATCGTGCTTCAGACGACAGAGCAGATTCAGCAAGTTAGGCAGAGGTTATTGACTGCCCAGAGCCGACAGAAGAGTTATGCAGACAGGCGCCGATCCGAGCTTGAGTTCCAAGTCGGCGACTTCGTTCTCCTGAAGGTCTCTCCTTGGAAAGGAGTGATTCGATTCAGTAAGAGGGGCAAGTTGGGGCCCCGATATATTGGGCCATTTCGTGTGATTGCCAGGATAGGCCGGGTAGCCTATCGGTTGGAGTTGCCCGCGGAGTTGGGACAGATCCACGACACCTTCCATGTATCGCAATTGAGGAAGTGCATAGCCGATGAGTCGGCAGTGGTTCCATTAGAGGACATTCAGGTGGATGCGAGCCTGAATTATGACGAGAGACCAGTGGCCATCAGGGATCGGAAGATCAAGGTTCTGAGGAACAAGGAAGTACCTCTGGTTTTGGTCCAGTGGCAACACAGTAAGGGGTCGGAAATGACTTGGGAGCCGGAACGTGAGATGCGGGAGCAGCATCCGGAACTATTTTCAGAGTGAGACTTCGAGGGCGAAGTCTAATCCAAGTGGGGGACAGTTGTAACAGCCCGGAATCTCAGGTATTGTTAAATTATGTTTTTGGGGTGAGTTAAGAGGGGACTCGGCGAGTTGGAGCCTAGACTCGCCGAGTAGGATCGCAGACTTGGTCGCAGGTTCGCGACTGGACTCGACGAGTCCGATATGGACTCGGCGAGTCTACGCTGTTTAGAGAAAACCCTAACCGTTCAGGTTTGAGTCGTATATAATGCACTATATGCCGTCATTGTCCGTCTTTTAGTCGACTGAGAAGAACCCTAAGCGGCTTTGGGCATCTAGAGCAAGATTGAAGGCCATTGGTGATTTGAAGAAATTGTGGTGCAAGGAGGAGGAGAGTCTTGGCTAAAGGAACTGCAAGGGATTCGAGTTCTGAGGTTTGGGGACACAGAGAGTGCGTTATTCAGGTAATATTTCGGATCATTTCTGTTATATTGATGTGGGTATGGATCTAGGGTTTATGGAACCCATTTGGTGATTAGATGGATTATTGCCTTGTTATCCAAACGAATATAACCCAGTATTAGGACCTTTAGAGGTCCAGAAGGTCCCATGCTTGTGTATTTCGGAACCATACGGATCCCAAGATGCAGTTTGAGCGGTTGCATGGCATGGACTCGCCGAGTTCGATGAACAGACTCGGCGAGTAGCTTGAAGATTAATTGGGACTCGTCGAGTTGTTCTTCAGACTCGGCGAGTTGAGTCGGGGTGACCCCGCGATTCTTCCAGGAGTAACTCGTCGGGTCAAGGGGGACACTCGACGAGTAGATAGGGAATCTCAGAGAGTTGGAGGACGTCTAGACTCGCCGAGTCGCCATGGCACTCGCCGAGTCCGGTCGAGTTGACCGTTGACCGTTGACCAGAGTTGATCTAAGTCTGACTTCTTAGGGATAGTCACACTTAGAAGATATAAGTGTTAATGAGGGATATGTGATGTTATAGGGAGGTGGTAGCTCGTCGGATTGTGCACGAGTGATTTCAGGATTTGCTAGCTTTCAGCATTCACGAGGTGAGTCTTCTCACTATACTGTACCCGGAAGGGTTTGACTGTGTAACCGGAAGGTCGGATATGATATGTGATATGTATGCTATATGTGGTAAGTTATTTTTTATATGTGTGCTATGTATGTCATGGGCCGGAAGGCAATATGTTATGGGCCGGAAGGCGATATGTTGTGTGATGGACCGGAAGGTCGGCGTGGGTAGGACCGGAAGGTTTACCCAGCAGGGACGGAAGTCCCCTGAGACACATGGACCGGAAGGTCAGGGCCTGGAAAGGCGTATGTGCGTAAGTTGTATATTGGGGAACTCACTAAGCATTTATGCTTACAGTTGTTATGTATGTGTTTCAGGTACTAGCGAGGACCGTGGGAAGGCGCCGGCGTGATCGATACACACTGAAGGATGTTTTTATGATCTTGGGATTTAGACAATTTGTATTTGACATGACACCTAAATTAATTATGCCTTGTTTTGAATGAAAATACTCTATTTTTAAAATGAAAAATTTGTTTGAAAATTTGCGTTGTTACACATTGGCTCATTGATGTACCTCACCACAAGCCGACCAGATATAGTCCTTGCAACGGGTGTATGCACAAGGTATCAGGCTGGCCCAAAAATGCTTGCATTGATTATGTTAAAATTTTGCATGAGAAAATTGAGACATTAGGTAATGAAGTAGAAAGCCTTAAGATTCTCCGTGAACTTAATGACTCACTAAAAAGGGACGTAGAAGACCTTAGATATGAAGGTTACCAACTCAGAAAAGGTCAAAAACCACTTAAAGCCCAATTGGAATCCAAAATAAAGGACTTTAGGAGACTTCAAGAACACTACAATAATAAATGCGAAAATTATGATTATATAGTGAAACAGAACGTTGAACTAGTGGCTGAAATTGAATCTTTAAAGGGAAAATTTGAAACCGTGGATTTTGATTTTTGAAAATATGATGTCTCGAGTGAGGTAGTTGAAAATATGATAGAACACTACATGCAATTTAAGAAAAATCAATCAAAGGGTCTAGGTTATATTCAAGTGCCTCCTCGCTTCAATCATTCATATCAACACAAGCCTTTGTCCAAAGAAGAGATTGCTAATGAACCATTTATGGTTTATGGCAAGCCATCTCGTTTTATTTCGGGAGGATTTATTAATGTTGTAAGTACTAACATTTCTACTTCTCCTGCAGATCAATCCTTGAATCAGTCAAAGCACGAAGTTGAAGGATCTGTTTCTGAAAATAAAATCGAGTCTAAACAAGAAATTTTAGTTTTGAATAAAGACAATATTTTTTTCTGATGTTTCAAATGACAATGTTTTTTGTGGTTGTGTTTCTATTGTTCCAGATACTGATTTGAATGGTTTGAAAGTGTCTGCTTTGAACAATTTAGTTGAGAATTCTGATGTGTGTGATAATAATTTTAAAGAACCACCAGTTTCACAACTTTCCCCATCTAATGCACCCTCACTTGCCTCACAAACCAATTCTCATTCATGTTCTTGTGAGAGAAGCAAGGGTGTTGAGATGGAAAACAAATCTGATCACTGTAGTACAAGTTAAAACAATAACAAATACATTTGTTTCAATTGTGGAGTTGGTGGGCATATAGCTAGAAATTGTCAAGATCGTATGTTTGTACACTTCAAATTTCCAAGAGGAGAAAATGAACTCAAAGGATGGTCTTTAACTTGAAAGTCCTCTAGAAATCATTCCAGGAATGATGATTGGAAAGATGATCGGAGTAGAAAAAGGACCGTTTTTCAAAAACATAAAAAGGTTTTTCATTACAAAGTCCCAGGCAGTTTCCCGAAATCGAGCATGGTTAAGCCAAGGTCGGTTTCGTGAACAAGCAGCAGTGCGTCTTCAACCAACTCTGGTAGAAAACCCACATGCTTCAAGCAAACTGATAAACATTCAAAATCACTCGAGACAATTAGAAAACCAAATTATCAATGGCTGCCCAAACTAGCTTCCAATTCATCTTCCGTGTCCTCTGAAAAATACAAAAATTATCAATTTGATAAGGCATTAGGACCACCCAGGAAAATAATGACCTGGGTTCCCAAATCTAATTAAACCCGCACAATTTGCGGGGATAATTGCAGGGGAATGTCGTCAGACCCTGGTTCGTCGACAGCGGCTGTTCCCGACATATGACGGGAGATATCGCCCAACTGCATTCAATCATTTAATGGGGGATACATCTCCTTTGCGGGTGGAGAAGGTGGCAAGATCACTCAAAGAGGAACTGTCACAAACGGGGTTTTAAGTTTCGAGAATGTTAATTTTGCTCCCGAACTGAAGCATAGTCTGTTAAGTGTATCTCAGATCTGTGGCAAGGGCTATTCTACGCATTTCACTGATAAGGAATGCATGATTCTCAAGCCTGGATTCGTCATCCTAGAAGAGTGGATTCTCGTAAAATCAAAAAGGGATGGGAATGCGTATATCATTGATATGAATAGCAATCTTCCAGAACAAGTTACATACCTTTTCTCCAAGATCTCCGAACAAACTGCAATGCTGTGGCACAAAAGACTAGGTCATACGAATGCCAAGAACTTGAATCGTCTTGCGAAAAATGATAGGGTCCGTGGATTCCCTGTCAAAGACTTCATTACGTTCGAAAAGTGTGTGTCATGTGCACAAGGAAAGCATCATAGAAAACCACACCTACCAAAACATGTCAACTCAATTAGCCAGGTTCTTCAATTGCTACATATGGATTTGTTTGGACCAGTAAATGTTCTCAGCATCAACAGAAATTCTTACTGCTTGGTTGTAATTGATAATTTCTCTCGGTTTATGTGGGTCTTCTTTCTATCCAACAAAGTTGGAGTTGCTGATTTGATTAAGAAATTCATTGTATTAATTGAGAACCAAACTAACAATCGAGTGAAGGTGCTTCGTACTGACAACGGAACAGAGTTCAAGAATTATGTTCTCGATCATTTTTGCGCAGAAAAGGGTATCATGTGTCAATACAGCTCTGCTCACACACCCCAACAAAATGGTGTTGCTGAAAGGAGAAACCGAACGTTGAAAGATGCTGCAAGGACAATGCTGTGTGATTCAAAGCTACCAGTCTTCTTTTGGGCCGATGCGATAAACACTTCCTGCTATGTTTAGAATCACGTGTTGATCAAAAAAGCTCAGATGAAGACCCCGTATGAGATTTTATATAATCACAAGACATCAGTCAGTCATTGTCGTGTATTTGGCTATCATTGCACCCTTCTTCACTTAGATACCAACCCGAAGTTTAATGCCAAGGCCGATGACTGTTACTTCATAGGGTATGCTGCTCGCACTGCTTATAGAGTCTACAACAAGAAGACAAAACAAATTGTGGAATCCTATGACGTGCGTTGGCTGGAAGAAAATGAGACAGACGCTAGAGTGGGTCCGGATTGGCTGTTTGATTACACGTCGCTGTTCAAATCAATAAATGTGTCGTCGAGTGGCTCGTCTGGATCTATTTCTGGTTCGAAGAAGACTTCTAAAGATGAAGACGAAGAAGTTGTCTACATACCTCCATCTGCATCCTCTTCTTCATCCAAGGGGAAGTCCCTGGTTTCGTCTGAGGGGGAGTCCTCCGGTATATGTGAGGGGGAGTCCTCTGCTATACCTGAGAGGGAGTCCTCTCCTATACCAGAGGGGGAGTCATCTAAACAACATGATAGTCAAAACGATAGTTCTGATGCTGAAGTTATGCCATTTGCTTCTATGGAAAGAGAATTCATGTCTAATGACGCTTCCGCATCCTCTTCAACCTTTATGGAACTACTCTTTCCTGAACTTATCTCAGATGAGTTTGTACCAGAATCTTCTGGAGCGGCTCAATCAGCAAATGAAGGAGGTATCAACATTCATACTCTTCGTGTCTCTCTCAATGACATCAGCCAAGAGATACCTTCAAGAATTCAACGTGATCATCCGATCGATAACATCATTGGACAGCTGGGGGACGGTGTTAAAACAAGAAGTCAGAGTAGAGATGTTAATACTTGTCTCTACTCTTGCTTTATCTCTCAAATAGAGCCGAAGAATGTTGAAATGGCTCTGAATAAGCCCAGCTGGCTAGATGCAATGCATGAGGAACTGCATCAATTTGAAAAACTCGGTGTTTGGAAGTTAGTTGACTTACCAAAGGGCAAGAAGTCACTTGACACAAGATGGGTTTATCGCAATAAGCAGGACGATTCAGGGGTTATAGTGCGAAATAAAGCTTGATTGGTGGTTCGCGGGTTTCGACAGATCGAGGGTCTTGATTACACTGAAGTTTATGCTCCAGTAGCTCGCCTGGAGGCTATTCGTATCTTTCTAGCATATGCTTCTTACATGAAATTTACTGTGTATCAAATGGACGTCAAGATTGCCTTCTTGTATGGCAAGGTGAAGGAAGAAATTTATGTTGATCAACCTCCTAGGTTCGTTGACTCAAAATTTCCTAATCATGTCTACAAGTTGGACAAGGCATTGTATGGGTTGCATCAAGCTCCTCGAACATGGTATGCAACTCTAACAAAGCATTTGCTCGAGCATGGTTACTCTCGTGGCACTATCGATCAGACTTTTTTTATCAACCATGTCGGCATTGATCAAATTCTTGTGCAAATACATGTTGACGACATTATCTTTGGGTCGACTAGTCCGCAGCTCTGCAAAGAATTCGAAGGTGTAATGAAGAAGCAGTTCGAAATGAGTTTGTTGGGAGAAATGACCATGTTTTTGGGGCTTCAGGTTAAACAGAATTCAACCGGAATCCTGCTACATCAAGCCAAGTATGTGGAGGATATTCTTGAGAAGTTCGGGTTTCACGACGCTAAATCTACTTCAACACCAATGGCTGAACGACTTCTCCTGACTCCAGATCCTGACAACGAATCCGTAGATCATACTCACTATCGATCGATGATCGGATCGCTGATGTATCTTACTGCAAGTCGACCTAACATCATGTTTGCAATGTGTCAATGCGCACATTATCAGGCTAATCCTAAACTTTCACATCTTATTGTTGTCAAAAGAATTTTCCGGTATATCAAAGGGAGCCCAAAATTGGGTCTTTGGTATCCGAAGAATTCTGAATTTGATCTTTATGCTTTTGCTGACAGTAATTATGGAGGCTGTGAGCTTGACAGGAAATCAACCTCAGGAGGATGTCAATACCTAGGTGACAGACTAGTTTGGTGGCAATGCAAGAAGCAACACACTGTCTCAATTTCCACAGCGGAGGCGGAATATGTTGATGCATCGGCCTGCTGTTCTCAAGTCATCTGGATCCAACATCAGCAGTTGGATTACGCTTTGAATTATTTAGAAACCTCTATTTACTGTGATAATGAGGCCACTATTCAAATTGCCAAAAATCCAGTCCAACACTCTAAAACCAAGCACATCGACATTAAAATTCACTTTATCAGAGATTGTTACGAGCATTCACTAATCCGACTGGAACAGGTCCCCACTGCTAATAATGTGGCGGATCTGTTCACAAAGCCATTTAATAATGCTCGCTTCGATGTGCTTGTGGGTTTTCTAAAAATGATTCGTTTTGAGGATTAAGTTTTTATTTATTTTTTTTCTTAATTCTTCAATTTTTAATTTTTTTATCTTTTAATTTTTTATGTTTTTAGGATAGATTAAATTTGCGCATGTTAATTTTATTTTTTATTTTATTTTATTTAATTCTCACCCATGCACAAATTTAGGGGGAGAAATAATCAAAAATCCAAAAAAAATAAAAAAAAATGAAAATCCATTAAAAATCCGAAAATAAAAAATGTTGTTGTTAGTCTTATTTGCAGGTGTTGTACTGGGAAATGAAATTAGCAAGTGATAAAAGGCAATCTGAATCTGCATAACGTACCTAATTTGAATCGTCTACGCTCTGTGCTTGATGCACTGGTAGGCACGAAAAATTTTAAATGGACTTGACTAGGGAAAGTTGAACCTAATGAATTTAAGGACTTGACAAACTTTGACCTAGTTAGATCCGTTTAGCCTGACATCACGACGCTTGGATAGGTTGAGCAGGGAGATATACATAGGAATCTACCGGTCTCATTAAATAATCCGTATCTAGAACTGTGGATTCACTTTTCCTCGATGTGCGGACTTTGTCCTTAATTCCGGTTGGATGGGGTGACTGGGGAATTCCGATAACCTAGGTCTGTAGAAGGTTATTTTCTTTCTTTCTGTATGTTATTCATATGTTGCCTCCTCTGCGTGATCGAGAGATCCGACCTAGAATATAGCATATGCAACTCTATCTCTCTGCATCTTCTATCTATGCAATTCTTTCCATCTGTTAGCCATATACTGTCTCCTCTATGTGACTCAAAATCCGACCTAGTACAGTATATGCAACGTTCTCTTCTCAATACCTCTGAAACTTCAGTTAGTCATATGTTTTATCCTTTGCGTGATTGGAAGAGATCCGACCTGGATGTACAACATATGCATTCTAAATCTATCTTCTCTCTTAATAATTGTCTGCTCACCCGGTGTAAGGAGTATTTTGGAAGTCCTTGATGGCTGGGGCATCCCAGGAAGCGGGAAACACGTTCTAGTATAATTAAAATTGAACACATACAGGTTGTTTGTAGATCTCGCTGCTCAATTTAGGTGGACAACAATATCATTGGTTGTAGTCAGTTAAATGGACATAAGAAAATTTTATTTAAGAATTAGGTCCAATCATGATACTAAAATTATAATCATCTATATGAATGTGTCATGTCATTGGTAAATTGTCCTAAAATTGTTTCGAATTTTTCGTGTTTAAGTGGACCACAATATTGGCGATCGATCAGACGAAGATGTGAAGATAAGGGTACCGACAAGTGGAATGAGGTTGTCCAGCAACTTTGATCCCAGCGTCACAAATACATCATCAGTAATTAAATTTTAAGATGTGCATTTTAGTTGGAGTTAAATTATTTAATTTTAATTTTAATTTTAATTTTACATTTATTTTGTTAACTATTAAAGAAATTTTAATTTTTAAATTTTGCAAAATTAATTTTATGTTTATTTTTATTTTTATTTTATTTTATTTTTATTTTTATTTTATTTTATTTTTTATTTTTTATTTTTATATTAATCCTCAAAAAGAGTTATTTTTAATTTTTGGACTTTGTTGGACCCTGTCTTATACTGTGTGGCTGTCAGGTAAATGCAAAATGGGTATATATAAGAGTTTACCGCCGGAATCTCCATCACTTTTCTGATTCCGGCCGCAAACTCCTCTCCACCCTCTCTCTCTTCAAAAAAAATTTCATCAAATCTTGCAAATCTAATCCGATAGTCTCGAAGGTAATGAGTTTTGGACCAGGAATATGTATCTTATTGCATGATTCACTGCGTTTTTTAGGCAGAAATCGAGAAATAAGAGTCGTCGAAGTTTGCGGCCCAAGCTTACGGCTGTAAACTGCTTGCGACCGTAAACTCCTTAGATGGTCGATAGTTTACTGGCAAGGGGTTTACGGTCGTAAAGCCCTGTTGACCGCAAACCCCAATGTTGACCGCAAACTCAAAATTTGACTTAAAATTTGATTTTAACCTAATTTAAAGTTTTTATTTTTTGATCAAAATTAAATTAAAACCTTTGCTATTCGTTTGGTTCTTTCTATCTTACTTGGTATAGTTAGTGCATATCAATGGCAAACCTCAAATTTGCAGACATGCATAATCTGGCTATCGTTTTAGCAGATCCTCCAGCTGTTCACTCGGACCTCAAGTCGATGATTCACAGACTCAGGGAATGCTGTCTGTCATCAGCTATCACTGTGAATCCACTTGTCTATCAAAATTTGATCAGAGAATTCTGGGTGACTACTAAAATGGAAATGGATGATGTTGGAGTTATCGTCATTAAAGCTACTGTAAAAAGACGCGAGATAGTGATCACTGAGGGCTTTATCAGAGATACGTTGTTGATTAACGATCAACCTAATTTTCCCACGGAAATTGGGATTAAGGTTGCTCAAAGATTTCTTAGGAGGATGGGATATGAAGGCACATCACCTCCAACTTTAAAGAAGCTCTTACCTCCGTATTGGAGATTTTTGGCGCATGTGTTCGTTAGCTGCATTTCAGGAAGAAGATCAGGAGCTGATGAAATTTCAATGAGGAATACAGGAGCAATCGTTTCTCTTTCTACCGGAATAAAATTCAATTTTTCTAGATTTATCTTGGATGAGTTTACAGTAAACATCAGGGCTTCAACCCGAGATACTTTCTTATTGTATCCTTGGTTCGTTCAATTGTTTATCGATACTCAGTTTCCAGATATGGTAAAGGAAGGTGATACTCTTGACATGAAATCATTGGGTCCTCATACTGTAGGGCTCATCAAGCAGAACCAGAAAGGAAAATTCATTTTCAAGGAAAGTATCCTCTAGAAAAGTTTGGAAAGTTTGCCGAATTGAATGAATCCTCAGAATCTTACGAATCCTCCGACAAGATGTCTTCTGAGCCTGCATCTTCTGAAATCATCTCTAAACGACGTTGTTATTACTGTATCTGATGATGAAAATACTAAAAAGGAAGATACTCCTACTCCTAAAGCTTATGTGGCAGAAGAACATGGTTTAGTATCTCCTTGTGATCAACGTAATCTTGAGGGAATGAATGTGGAGTCTAAGATGGATGTTGAGGAAGATAAAAATGATTTGTTTGATGATCTTGATCTCACTGGATTTGATCATGATGATATTGATGCTTCTCTTGCTAGTAGTACTAATTTTCTTACAAGCGAGAACCTTGACACGATTTTTAACAATGTCGATGAAGTTGTTCCTCCAACAACAGAGACAAGGGAGTCTAATGAAGTTCTTGAAACTGCACCTCCTACTTCCAACCAAATGGCGAATACTTCCACTCCAATGGAGACGGTTATAGGATTTCATCCTCCTGTTTCTGTTTCTCCTATCATAGAGCCATTTTTGAGTGATCTCACATCAATACAGACCGGTGAACCCCCGTTGAAAAGAAGAAGAAGGAATCCAAGGCAAAGTGATTTAATTGAAGATCTTGTTAGTGGCCTTCCTATACCACCAACCACTACTCCTAGTCTTTCTACAACCAAACTGTTTACTGTGGGCTCTGACACCACTTTTGAAGTTGGTGGATCTTCCATTCCACCTGGGTTTTCTCATCCTCGATCTACTCCCGATGAAGCTTCTGTAAGATTAGCCATGCATTTGGCTGAGGATCAATTTTTTATGCCTCCCCCACGTGGTAAAGGTATTTCTATTGGGGATGGCAGTTCTGGAGGAGACAATCTTACTATCCCTGGGTTACAGAAGGAGATATCGGTGCTTAGTTAGAAGAACATTGAGCTTGACATCCGTGTTTCGGATCTTCAAGTTGAAAATTCAAAGCTTAATGTTCAAGTTTCTTAACTTCAATCTGACAATTCAAAGCTTGGTGTACAAGTAGCTGATCTTCTTAAGGACAAAGCTGTAAAGTCGAAGCAGATTTCTGATCTTCAGGATCATTTCAATCTTTTGACTTCAAGCTATTTTGAGCTAAAGAAGAAGCTTGAGGAAGACCTTGGTGATAAGTATCAAACGTCTGCTGATGAATACAAAATCAATCTTCATGTTCAAGCCTTTCTTGTTTCCATGCCAACTGGTCAGACATCAGTGGTTGTTGGTCGTGTTGAAGATGAGCCTCCCCAAGCCCCTCATGTCTTAGTAATAATTCACGATGCACAAGAGGAAGCAGATAAGAAGGGGAAATTGTTGTTTAAACGAAACCCTAACCAAAATGCTTCTTGGGATGAACCTGCAATTAGAGTGACTGATCTTGAGGTTGTTCGATTCAGAGATACATTTGGTGATAGATCGGGAATTGTTTCTTGGGGATTTCATGATCCACTCAAGATGAGGATTGATCAGTTAGAAAAAACTCTTAGATCGTTTAGATCTTTCACAAGTGCGATAAAAGAATTCTAACAGTTTAAGAACAAATAAGAACAAACACAGATCAGAATCAAATATGAGCTTATGATTCAAAACTGAGTCACGCCTCAACAGAGCTCGATGAAGAACTTCCGTTGTAGAGGCGAGCTAGGGCTTACAGAATAGTAAATACGAAAATAATGAAAGAGTTAACTTCTAAGCCTACATGCATGCAGTTTATATACTAAACCCTAATGTAAAATAATGCACGGCTGGACAGGTTCAATACCGGCAACTAAACTAGGCTATGAACCGAGCCCATGACACAATCCTCTAGACTCAACAATCTCCCCCTGTGCGTCAAATGAGGCGAGATATTATTTCTCCTGAGCAGGTTTCACCGTGTTTATAACTTTCAACAGTTTAGGAATAATGGCGAGAAGAGTCTGTCGGAATAGAATGTACCACCTCAGCATGTCGACAAATAGATTTTTATCAGCAGCAGTGTTCTGGTCGCACCTTTGTATAATTTCTAATATATGCTCGAGACAGGACGTCGAGAAAAGGTGTTTATCAACAAGAGCGAACATGCACTTTTGACCTTCGCCCCTGAGAAACATTACTGTGTGATACTTGGAATCAATCTTCACCTTGATGATGGAATTAACATTGCCAGCTCTAACCATCAGTTTGATCGTTGGTCGCTTGTGTATGGCAGATGCAATTTCCTGGTCCATCTTCGCTACCTCATGTATGTAGCGAACAAGCATACGCTTGACATGATCCATAATTGGCTGATACTCTTGAGGATTTGACAAAAGGATGTTGTTGAGGAGTATCCAGTCATGGGGGTTGAGGTTCGGTAGATCAGCCAGGGAAAATTGGTGAACAGAGCCTCCGGTTCCTCTAGTCACTCGGAACTTGACGTTTATGAATTTCCCTACTGTGTAGGGCGTCATCACCCTGACGGTGGTTATCTTCTTTGAACTCCATGTCTGGTATTGAGGTTGAGCAAAATCCAAGTAAAAATCTAAAAGATCCCTATCTACCTTCGGGTCTGGAGATGGAATGGCGGCAGTGGAGTTGAAACAGTGGAAGACGAATGCCTTTCTAGTGATTGGCATATCGAACTGCTCATCCCTGGATTTGTCACAGCTGAATGACATTATAGGTTCGAGCCATAGTGCAGCTGGCTCGTCAATCGCACACCTCTGAAGTGATTCTTTAGTCCATTCAGGGAACATGGCCTTTTTCTTTTCAAGGAGCTCTGCCTCCTTTCGCTTCTATTCAAGCTCAACCTTCTCCTTCATAGACATTTCTATAATTCGTTTTTCTGAAGAATCAACCTTTGGGACAGGCTTCCTGGGGATTTCAACGTAGACATCATCTTCTTCGTTGTCGGTATCATCTTCACCGATTTTCTTCTTTTTCTTTTCTTTATTACTGACCGAAGCTTCATTACCCTTCGGTTCAGCAATAGGCTTGGAGGAAGAAGGAGGAGGTTGATTTGTTTCTTGTCTTTCTTGCTTCAACTCTTTCTCTCCCCCTTGTTGCGGTTGGACACCAGTCACCGGAACACCCTCGATACGACTAAGGACGTCTAGTGCCGGTCGGAGCTTTTCTGCTAAATGCCTTCGGGTGGTGATAGTGACAAGGGGATCATGAACTTTAATTAGATGAAGAAGGATGGAGTGAATGTCTGCAGCAGAACTCCTAATTACCTCCTTCTATGACTTGAGGTCATCAATCTCAGCATGAGCAGTTTTTAGCTTGTGAGTTTGCAATTTAAGCTGATTTGTACGTCTGGCAAGCTCATCCATAACACCGTTTTCCATAGCTAAGTCTGCTTCAAGTTGAGATAAGCGTTCGCTGACATTAGCATGGAACGCTTCACTCGCCTATTGAATAGCAAGGCGTGCTGCTTTAACCTTCGAGCATTCAAACTGTAGAGTTTGTTGAAGAGATTCTATAGAAGAATTAACTATAGCAGCATTCTTGGCAGCAGTAGCCTGCAAAGAGTCTAAAAAGATGTGAGCCTGGGAAACTAGTTTATCGACTTTTGTAGTCGCTTCCTTGCACTCCTTTGTAGAGGCATCAACAGCACGAGAGGCCTGTTGACACTGAGAAGTGGAAGCTTCAATAGCCTTGGCTGCAGCAGTTAAGGAGGCTGAATGTTCTGCAACAACTGATGAGAACAGGGCCTTTAAAGCAGCATCTGAATAAGCCTCGGAGGAAGAGGAGGAAAGCAGTTGATCTGGCTTGTCGTTTACCACTTTGAGATGACGTTTGGTGATAGGCCCATCATCATCATCCTCACTCTGGACTCGATAAGGACTGAAGTATGTAGAGTCGAACTCCAAGTCCTCACCGCCCAAAATTGGTGTTGTTTCTATAGAAGGTGTGGGTGATAAGGGTTTAGAAGTAGTTGGAGGTTCGGTTGTTGGTGGAGGTTTGGTTGTAAAAGTAGGTTCGGTTACTGGAGGGTTGGGAATAGTGAAGGTAGGTTTTGTAGTGGTGGTAGAGGTTGTATCTGTGAAAATGGGAGTGGGAATAGGTATTGAAGTGAAGGGTTTAGAGGTGTTTATTTGAGAGATATGAGGGACAGAAGCAGGAATTGTAACAGGTGGAGGTGAAGGAGGCAATGTACGAACCGGAATTTCTGGAGTTGGGGAGCGAGGTGGAGTATCCCCTTGGCCCGAAGCCTCTTCATCTGAACTTTCATTCTCAGAGTCTGATGATAGAGCTTTCTTCTGGTTAGGAGGAACGCATTCTGAATCCGACTCGCTGGAGGATTGAAGAATAAGTCTCCTTGCAGGCTTCTTCTGCTTTTTAGGTTGAGGAGGAGAAGGAGCAGCTTTATCAGTTTTCCTCTTCTTGGGGGTTTGGCCCTTGGATGGTTTTGTTATAGGACCCTCATTTTGTGATTCAGGTTTCATGCCCCTTTTGGCAGGTTTATCAGCTTCTTCAATTGAACGTAGCATCGCCAGCGTAAGTTCATGTCAACCAACAACTTTACACTTCCTGTACTGCTGAAGTACGTTACTGGCTGCAGAGATACAACCAAGCATGGTTTCTGGAATTGATCCGATGTACGAAAACTTTGTGGGGTCAGTGATGATGATCTTCGTCGTATGAAAGGTTGCGATGGAGGAAAACAAGGAATTCGCCATAGTAGGGACACGATTGCGATCCATTGCCCATTTGGTGATAATGGACCAGAAACGCCCATATGAAATTTCTGAGTGCTCTGACGAAGAAAGTAGACTTTGAACCAGTTGTTGCCAAATGATAGACCCATAGTCAAGGTTGAGCCCGTTGTACAACCCATACAGCACCGTCATAAAGGACTTGCTAGCACCGTCAGAACAAGCACTACGCTCAGATAAACCCTTGAATAAAAGAGTGAATAGGCCATTCCATTGAGGAGGAAGGCAGGACTTCTTGAACTTCGTGACGGTGGTTAGGGTTTCAGTATACCCCATCTGATAAAACATAGTAAACAGTTGACCAGTAGAAACGGAGTCAGGGTTTACCAGAGATGGATCTTGTGAGAGACCGATTAGGGCACATAATCGACTCTTGGAGATGGAGACTTTCTCATCGTGAAGCTCAAAGTGGACACGTTCATTAGCCTTGTCGTAGAACTCCGTAGAGTAGACATGGGATAAGAACGACATTGTCACAATTTCAACCTTTGTCAGCGCATTGACGAGTGGAGAGTATTTGAGACACTCAACCACATACAACATGTACGGCTCATAAACGAAGGGAGTAAGATCGATGACTAGGTTTTGTTGGGGTTTTATTGTGAGTAGGGATTGACGGACTGAGGTATCATGAACAGATGAAGATTCTACCATTATAGGAGCTTGAGAGTGATGATGAACAGTTGCAGAAAATAGGCGGGTTTCTTGGAGAGCTTTTTGGAAGTCATAAAGGTTGAGAGAGCCCCGTTCCAATTCCTTTTATACATACAAGGAAGAGAGAGAAGAATCCGGATGAAATCTTGGATTATCTCTAAAATCGTGCCTGAATTGATGTGTGGACAGTTGGCATGCCGAAGATGACGCAGGAGAGAGAAAAACATTTCCCGTTTTTCTTGTCTTTTTCATAAAATCACCCTTTTCAAATCGCCAACCGTTTGAATTTCTGCTGAGTCAACTAACTTTTCATTTCTATCGTTTCACCTGACGACGCTTAAGTTTTCGTGCATTGATAATCTGTGGAAAACTTAGAGTTTTGGAAAATTAAAAATTTTCATGCAGAGGGTGTAAAAGATAAAGAAATAAAACAAATATTTTGGGATTATCTGTGATGTCATTTTTAGACATAAACCAATTGATTCTGGGCAAAAATCACTTCCTTCAACGTCAAGAGAGACATTTAAGTGCTTGCATGGTTTTCCATGAAATAACGATCAAAAACTTGTTAAGAAGTTTTGAAATGCATCTTTTAAGGTTAAAGGGGTGGCTTTCGCTTCAATTCATAATTTCGATACTTAACATAAGATCAAAAAGAGAATGAAGTACTTGTGAGATCATTGTGATCTGTTGAACAAGTAGGTGAGAAATAATCTGTTAGTGACGAGAGAATTTAAGAAATCTCAAAAAAAAAAATAAACTGGATCTTTTAGGGTTAGAGAAACCTTGGTGAAAGGCAATCTCATAAAGATCACTCAAAAAGAAAAAGAGATTTCATTGGGTAACAAGTAAGATCTTGAATTTATGAATTCACCATCAATTCATTAGTGGTGTTGAATTTTGGGTTTCACTTAGTACATAGTAGCATGTGACTAAGATCATGAACATAGATTTTGTAAAACCATAAACCTCAGTGGTTAAAACTGAGAGTCTTAGGGGTTATAGTGATGAAACGAAATATAATGGAGAAAGATGATGGAGATGATATAAGAAGCGAATGTACCTCTACTTATTAATGAGAAGTTGGTCTAAGCAGACAACTCTAAACTCAGTGTGAGTAGAGTAAGGTAGCTCATGATTAGAATGAACTTGATAGCCTGGATTGGGACAACATGATTGGTGTAGATCATATTATTAAGGCTTCACTCAGAATCAGTTGAGGCTTGAGTCTACATACAGCAACATGCTTCTAGGGACACCTAACTAAGGGAAAAAGATTTACCTGCCGGAGATGCGTTATCGAGAATCACACTTAAAAAAAACGTTAGATATATGAAAAATAGTTAAAACACAGAAAATATTTTTGGATTTTTGTGAAAATTGAACAGTTGAAAAAAAAATTTGGGATTTTAGAAATGAAAAGAAGTAAACAATAATAATAAAAAAAATTAAAAAAAAAATTCTCAAAAGAATACATTTGAAACGCCTTTAAAAAAAATTCAGGAAGTTCAGAAGGACCGAACCCGAAATAGACCAAACGCTCGGTTCATTTCGGTTCATGGACCAACTTCACCCAAAATAGACCGAACCCTAAATGGACCAAACCTGAAATAGACCGAACGCTCGGTTCATTTCGGTTCATATAGGTTCGCTCTATTTTGCTTGTTACCTTTATGGGAGCGAAGGCGATTTCAGTACTGACTCGACTTGCATCATTCCTAGGCCTTGTAAGATCTTATTGAAGCTAGCTTCAGGTAGAGCCTTTATGAATATGTCTGCCAGTTGATCAGTCGTTCTGACGAAGTGAATTTCAACGTTGCCATCTTCGACGTGCTCCTTGATGAAATGATATCTCAGTGCGATATGCTTGGTCTTCGAGTGTTGCACTGAATTGTGACAGATTCTGATTGCGCTTTCAGAGTCACAGTACAAGGGGATTTTCTTCATGTTTAAGCCATAATCCTGGAGTTGACTTTGTATCCTTACGACTTGAGATGTACAAGATGTTGCAGCAATGTATTCGGCTTCTGTCGTGGATAACGAGACTCAAGTTCGTTTCTTGGATTGCCAACTTACTAATTTTCCGTCCAGAAATTTGTTGGATTAGTGTCTAAGTCCATAACTATTTTGGTATGTACTTGACCCGATGGTGCATGGTCCTTTTGGGTTGCCTTCACCAAAGCAACTTGATTGGAGAAATAAATAGAGAGAGATTATTATGATTTATTAATATGTTATAAGAATAATATATTAAAGGAGAAATCATATTTGTTTAATTAATATTGGTCAATAATTAATTAAGAATTAGTTTTGTGATCAAATGTAATTAATTAAACTAGAGGGGCTGATTTGTAATTATGTGATAGTTACAAAATAAGGTAAGAATTATCTTATAAGTATGGTGGACGAATTTAAGGTTGGAAAGCCTTAGAATTCGAGTGTGATAAGGATTCAAGGATTATCTTATTGGTTGCTTAATGGATAATCAACTAGATAAGGATAATGACTGAAACCCTATCTTTACACCTATATAAACACCCCTAGGGTTATGAATTCGTGTATCCCTTCCCAAGAAGTCTTAGATACGAATTCTAACCTCCCTACTCTCTCTTTATACCTTCTCCACTTGCTTATGGTGTTTGTAAGCCATTAGAGGAGTGACACTTGTGACTCTCTGCTTTCCAAGGTCAATTCAAGGAGGAATTAGATTGTTATTGCTATGTAACAATCAATGTATGTTCTTAAACCTATTTACATGTGAATTCTGATTTCCATATGCTAGAATTAGGGTTCAAGTCTTGGATTCAAAGTATGTACAATAGAGAAACCTAGATCCGAGCTTTAGGGTTTGTATGAGCACATAGGATGTCTTATGACCAAAACCCATCAGTGGTATCAGAGCCATGATTGGTTTCTATTGTATTGATGCTTGATGTAACTGAAAATCGTGTTTTGGCCTCACTGTTCGACCTGACTCGGCGAGTCACTCTTGGACTCGGCGAGTCAGCCCTACTCGGCGAGTTCCAGAGGGCGACTCGGCGAGTCGGTGCGTCAGACAGTGCTTATCTCGGGATTTCTTGCTGTTTTTGCATTGGGATAATTACCTTATCATGTTAGATTAATATTAATCCGATTATATGATATATTTGACTATAATTTTAATCTAATTGAAGGTATTTATCAATTAATAAGATAATTGTTTCCTTATAAGATAATTGATTAATTATTTTAAGTAAATTGATAAATTGTTTTGCAAGAAATCATCAAATATGGATAATTATGTGATTAAATGTTAATTTGAATTATTTGTTATTTGATCCTTGTTGTTGTGAAAAGTTTCATATTTGGCCCTTTAGGTTTTATAGTTTAAATTTGAACCCCAAAAGTTTTGTTGTTTTGAAATTTAAATAGTTGAAACCCTAATGTTTTGAAAAAGGTTTCAAAACTTGCCCTCAAGTTTTGGAATTTAAATTTTGATTAAATAGTTTAATTTTGATACATATTTAAATTCTAATCCCTAATGTGTTGAAATGTTTCAAAACTTGCCCTCAAGTTTTGGAATTTAAAAGTTGATTAAAAGTTTAATTAGGAATGTTAAATTCTAAAACTCAAGTATAGTTTTGAAAAAGTTCAAATCACACCCTTATGGTTTTATTAACTAATTAAGGTGTTTAATTAAAGAGGATTAATAAATCCATAAAAGTTTAGGTTTACAATTTAAGTGAATTAAAAGTATAATTGTTAAATTGAACCACCTAATATTTTAAAAGTGTAAAATACACCCTATACTATATATAACATTATATATGTATAACTAAAAGTCAGTCTTACCGTTAGTAGGCCTCATTCACGAAGCTGGTCTATAAGGGGTGTTTAAGGAAATTGCCTATAAAATGGCGATTGAATGGGTATCCACTCTTACCCACCGCACTCTTGACTAGTGGAGGGTCGTTAGCCGAACGGGTAGGATAGGACGAAACCTTCCATTATAAGTATAATGAATTATCAAGTAACTAAATGTTTTATAAAATTCCCAATCTTAGTTACTTAGGCAAAAGTGAATTGATGCAATTCCATGAAATTACACTTTGTGCCCTTGCGAAGACGTTAGTGGAGCGTGTGTGGTTAACCGGCACACTAAATGGGTCTAAGCAAAGGTAGCAAAGGGTGACTCAATGTTTGTCATAGTTCGGTGGAGCGTGTGTGGTTTACCGGCACATCGAATAGGTGATTGTAATATGTGAGGGCACCATGTAGTTTGCATGGTTATTCACACCCGCTTTGTGATCCTCGGCATCCCAGTCACAAACAAGAGGGGCATATCGAGATATAAACATGCCATTGAAAGTTCAATGTATCTCAAAGGATCTAGGAGTTTTCATAGATTTAAAACTTAAATTTCTTTTTCGTTTTTCATGGTGGAAATTAGTGAATCGTCATTCACTTACCTTCAAATATTCTGCAACTAGATTACGGCATCCCTTTTCTAGGTTGTAGCGTATTGTGTTGGGTCCTAGCCTTGGAATTTCATTTGGGTGATTTACCAAGGACTCAATCAATCAACTAACTTGAATTCGTTTTCTCCCATTTTGTAGATGTCAAAGTTCGACAACTATGGTATTCCCAAATCCCGTGGAACAAGCATTCCACATGAAGATGATATTCCACGATTCGATCGAGGATCAAGAAATCATGCTTCACTTCCTCCTCCTCCTCCAATTATTCTCCCTAACCCACAAGATTGTAAAATTGAAAGGTTCAATATCACTCAAGCCCTTTTGGCAAGTAAACATAAAGAAGGAAAGTCGGTGTGTGCACACGTCCTAGGGATGAAGTCGCGCATTGATAGACTAAGAATGATGGGATCCATTGTTAGTGAAGAGATGGCTGTTGATTGGGTTCTTCAGTCACTCATATAGTGAGTTCGTAAGAGAGTACTATATGACGAACCACAACGTGACCCTTATAGATCTCACCTATATGCTTATTGCTGTCGAATCAGCAATGGTTTGGCGCAATAGAAAAAGCAAGGTTGATTGGTGAATCTGCCTTCAAGAACTCTATGGATATAGACAATGGCAATGAAAGACATGCAATGATCAAAAAGGTTGATCATAAGAGAAAGGCGATGTCTGAAGTAGTTCCATATGTTGTTCCAAAAGAGTCAATTTGCTTTTATTGCCAAGAGAAGGGGCATTGGAGACGAAGTTGCCCTAATTACCTAAGAGATCTAAGAGATGGGAGAGTCAAAGGTATGACTGCGCTTTAGGTAAAAATCCAATATCTAACTCCATTAAGTTCCTACTCATTGATTCTTAATACATGATGTAATAAGATTACATTTGAATGTTTTACAGGATCAGTGAAAAGAAAGGAAGCTTGGTGAAAGAGCAAGATGAATCTAATCACAAGGAATGGATCTTGATCGCATGGACTTGAAGATTAGATTTTGATCTTAGATAGTTATGATAGAGTTGTTAGAAATTTTTTTTTTCAAAATACATAGTTTTCAATGGATTTTGCATTGTAAGGACATATGTTTTCCGCTGCTTTTATAAATAAAACAAATTTTCGTTTGACTTACTTATTTATTTATTTCCTTGCAATGAAATCGTTATGAAAATTAGTGTTTGCATATTTCTACAACAAATGGATATGATTCTTATTTATGTTATTTATGGAAATGTCAAGAATTTACCAAATAGGGAGAGTTTTCTCATCGCCCAAAGTTTCAATTGGACAGAAATTTGGAATCACGCAACTTGGTTGCACGATGAATGAGAAATTTCATATTTGGAAATTAGACAAATTCATTGACAAAGTGTCAAGTGAAGGACTAAGAGATCGAGCACACAATGTTGCGTGTTGATCAAGACCACCATAAGAGTAACAATGATATTCGTCATGATTTACTAAAGGTTTAGTAAATATGATTATACTTACAAGATTAAGTGTAATTTTGAATTGATTAAAGGGTTTAGATCAATAGCAGAATGAATAAGAAGAATCAAGTAGGCAGAAAGATAAAAGTTTCTCCATTCTAAGAAGATGGGAGAGTACCTTTTATGTTTTATGATAGGTCTTAATGATTAAGAACCATATCTCAATTGATCCTCTAAGTGAGTCTTAGTACAATTGTATGTCTAAGAAGAGGAATCAAGAATTGAAGAAATGGTTAAATCAATAAGTCAATCATACTTCGTTCCAATAACAAGTCTTAAAGTTAAGATTGTGACAATGAGTGAAAAGTATTAAAGGTTTATAACATTCATCAAATGTGGGAAGTTGTGATGTCTTGAATAAGACAAAGGCCAACTAGTACCAATTTATGAAGTGTTTTGATAAAAGCTACACTAACTCTTGAATATTTGTTTGTCAAAGAAATGGTTATTGACAAAAGAATCGTATATGTCAAGGAGTCAGTGGGAGTCTTAATGGTCTTGAAAGGTTTCAAGAACAAATCAAATAAACCTTATCGATCATCACTAGCACACGAGTTGAGGTTTACAACCTATCGTGTTGACATTATTTTGATTTTGTGCCAATCCAATCGAGTTAATTATGCATGTGACTTCTATGAGTTCTCATTTTGAACGCATAAAAGGCAAAGCACCTTAATCAATGGAAGGTACATTGATAAGAAAAGGTAAGCCGCTTAACTACTTGGAAGACATGGTGGGCAGCTGTGCTACCATAAGGCAAGAAATCAATATTAAGAAAGTTCGATCCATATGAGTTTGAATTCGTCGTAAACTTTGTTTTTGACAAATTCACATGGATAGGAACATATACACCATTTAAATCTAAGTGTCATAAGATTTCCTCCTTCATGAAAATAATTGTGAGGAAATGCTTTCACTAAGACAGATTTTAAGAAGATAGTGATTGTAAAATTGCATTCTCGAATTCAATTATGGTTACGGCATCCCTTTCCATAATTTGAATTGTGAGGTTTGGCAATTAGTCTTAATTGTTTAGACACACATATGAACTATCGAAGGCAAAGGTGTATAAGTTCAAGAAGCATTGATAAAGGATTATCAAAGCACTAAGTATTAGAAACATGAACTTAAGAAATTCAATAAGTATTGTTTTCTGAAAGTTAAGATGTTTATGAATACATGTCGAAGCTAGTGGGAGCATAAGTGTTATGTTTTATAATAATCATCAAGATAGTGGGAGCATAAAAGTTATGATTGTATGATTATTAAGGAAAGTATTGCAAGGTTAGCAATATTAATTATAGAAAACAAGAGTCATACTTTGCAAAGTCGCAATAGTTGAAGAGTTGTTTTGCTATAATTAAGGGAGAGAATATTATGCTTCATTTCAAATCTAAAGGTTTAAGTTGAGAAATGTTAATAATATTTAGTCAAAGGTACAAAGTGTTTTCTTAAAATTTCGATTATGATTACGGCATCCCTCTTCACAATTCGAATTTTGAGAACATAGCAAATAAAACATTATGCATCGTGTCCCATACACTTCGGGTATAGGATCGATTGCAAATGCTTTAATGTTTGACCATTCTAAAATTTTCCAAATGTCAAGCGCATTTAGAGGGAAAAGGGACTAGAATTGGTTTTGACTAAAATAATTAAACAACTATCAAAGGACAATCCAAGTTCGACGAGGATTGGTCGCTTGTGAGTAGTTGGAAGTATAGTATTGGAAAATATGGAAATGTTTCCATATTGGATGGACCATATCGACATCATTACGAATAGATAAGATTCTATTAAGAGTGAGTTGTCATATGGAACATATGGAAGTGTGTCCATATTGGGAATTGAATATTGAGAAATCTATGACTAGATTAGAAACTTCTATGCAAAAGGATGTTCAAAGAAAGTACTTTGAGTGAGAGACATCACATCTATGGAATTGTCTTGTAACAATCTCCGATAGAAGACTTTGTAATATCATTGGCAATAGTCTTTGTGACTTTGGTGCAGTGACATTACAAAAGAGATCATTGCATAAAATGTTAGAATCTAGCATATTCTATAAGTAGCAAGAATTTGATATTCTTTCACTTATGAAAAGGATTTGGAGTTGTGAAATGAGAAGGATTGGAAATGTGTTCAATGTGATCTATTTCACAAAGTAAGAACCATAGGTAAACATTGTGTGCATGCTAGGAGCATGAGACAAGTGTTGTAATTCAAATAAGAAGTTGATTACCCGAAACGACAAATAATGAGTAATCAATATGGTGATAAATAAAAGGTGTTTTATTTATACTCAAAGGTTTGAGGCCATATGGGATTAGTATTATTCTTGTGTTTCACATTTGCATGTTTTGACTTCCAGAATAATTGAGTTTATTAAGAATAATCGAATTATTCAAACGGGCCACAGTCGTTCATATGTTGGAAGTAGATATGAATGAAGACTGTCGTGAATTGGTGTGTGGAATGTCTAGAAAAGTATTAGACATAAGCAAATGTTTGCTGCAACGTTCATGAGTGCTTATGAATGTGATTTGAGCATTGGATTAGACCCACGCTCACTTGGATCACTCCATGGATTGTATCACGAGTGATTGGTGAGACGATAACATCTTATATTCTTGAAACCGAGATGTGTGAGTTGTATCTTGCAAATCGGTTGCACATTGATAATATGTAAACGCACCAGTAACTTGGTGTTATAAAACATATTGTTGTGTGTGATTTGGTGCGTGAGTACAAGCAAGCATTGTATCAAAGTTTATCCGTTCCTTTTATCCAAAGTAGGATAAAAGCGATATCTTTGGGCCCCTCGATGGTTTAGTGATGACAAACGTAAATGCTCGGCCGGGCTAGGGCTAATTTGATTTGTTCAATTAGTCAGTCGTCATAAATCAGAAATCGAGAAGTAGTACAAAGAGAATGATTATAAATCATATCTCATATGATATCTAGAATGGAGGAATATATGATCCCTTATCTAAGGACACGCGTATCTGATATGATCAGAGTTGACAGCGGCTTTGGAAAGCTACGATTGCAGATCGGGATCCGAAGTCATACGCAGAATAGTTGTTAGACATATCCAAGTGGGAGACTGTTGGATTAGTGTCTAAGTCCATAACTATTTTGGTATGTACTTGACCCGATGGTGCATGGTCCTTTTGGGTTGCCTTCACCAAAGCAACTTGATTGGAGAAATAAATAGAGAGATATTATTATGATTTATTAATATGTTATAAGAATAATATATTAAAGGAGAAATCATATTTGTTTAATTAATATTGGTCAATAATTAATTAAGAATTAGTTTTGTGATCAAATGTAATTAATTAAACTAGAGGGGCTGATTTGTAATTATGTGATAGTTACAAAATAAGGTAAGAATTATCTTATAAGTATGGTGGACGAATTTAAGGTTGGAAAGCCTTAGAATTCGAGTGTGATAAGGATTCAAGGATTATCTTATTGGTTGCTTAATGGATAATCAACTAGATAAGGATAATGACTGAAACCCTATCTTTACACCTATATAAACACCCCTAGGGTTATGAATTCGTGTATCCCTTCCCAAGAAGTCTTAGATACGAATTCTAACCTCCCTACTCTCTCTTTATACCTTCTCCACTTGCTTATGGTGTTTGTAAGCCATTAGAGGAGTGACACTTGTGACTCTCTGCTTTCCAAGGTCAATTCAAGGAGGAATTAGATTGTTATTGCTATGTAACAATCAATGTATGTTCTTAAACCTATTTACATGTGAATTCTGATTTCCATATGCTAGAATTAGGGTTCAAGTCTTGGATTCAAAGTATGTACAATAGAGAAACCTAGATCCGAGCTTTAGGG
The DNA here is from genome assembly GCF_002870075.4 of Lactuca sativa. Classification (NCBI taxonomy): domain Eukaryota; kingdom Viridiplantae; phylum Streptophyta; class Magnoliopsida; order Asterales; family Asteraceae; genus Lactuca; species Lactuca sativa. The sequence continues at coordinate 195,668,844 of NC_056627.2, forward strand.
TTTGTATGAGCACATAGGATGTCTTATGACCAAAACCCATCAAAATTGACATCCTTCTATGGTGCTTTTACGATCTAATCCACAGCCACCTAGATCAGCATCTGAAAAGGCTTGCACAAAAAATCCGGAATTGGCTGGATACCATAAACCTAGGGAGGAGGTTCGCTTGAAATAGCGAAAGATGTTCTTCATTGCTTGAAGATGAGGTTCTCGAGGGTTGGCTTGAAATCGAGCACAATAACATACTGAGAACATGATATCAGGTCTACTGGCTGTAAGATACATCAAAGACCCGATCATCTGCCGATAGAGCGTTGTATCAGCTGCTGGTTTCTCCAATGATGGTGTGAGTTTCGTGCCAAAATCCATCGGTACTTTTACTTTGGAGTCTCCCGTCATTCCAAACTTGGTGAGCAAAGCTTTGGTATATGCTTCCTGATTAATAAAAATGCCTTCGGGTCCCTGTCTAATGTTCAATCCAAGAAATAAATTAATAGCACCCATTGAGCTCATCTCAAACTTAGTTTCCATCAACTTTCGGAATTTAGCTGTTAAGCTAGGATTCGTGGAGCCAAAGATGATGTCATCAACGTAAATTTGGACTATCATAAGGTGGTTACCTTCTCGCTTACGAAAGAAGGTTGGGTCAACCGAACCTTGTTTGAATTTAGACATCTTTACAAACCGAGTAAGAGTTTCATACCATGCTCTTGGAGCTTGTTTCAGGCCATAGACGGCTTTGTCGAGGATATAGCAGTGATCAGCATACTTCTCATTTACAAATCTTGGCGGTTGCTCAACGTACACGGTTTCTTCAAGTTCACCGTTGAGGAAGGCACATTTCACGTCCATTTGATAGACTTCAAAGTTCTTGTGAGCTGCATACGCTAGAAAGATCCGAACAGATTCCAGTCTAGCCACTGGATCGAAGGTTTCTTCATAATCGATTCCCTCTTCTTGAAAATATCCTTTGACCACCAGGCTTGCTTTATTACGAATGACATTTCCTTCTTTGTCCATCTTGTTTCGGAATACCCATTTGAGACCGACAACCGAAGCATCCTTTGGTGTTGGAATAACACGCCATACCTTGTTTCTTTCAAACTCATTTAACTCATCATGCATGGCTTGAACCCAATCTGAATGATCAAGAGCCGAATTAACAGTCTCTGGCTCGATTTTGGACACGAAAGAATTGAACATGTAGAACTCAACTTTTGAAAATAGAGCAGCCTGTTTCGCATTGATTTGAGATCGTGTCAACACCTTTTCAGAGGATTCCCCAATAATTTGAGTTTGAGGATGATCTTTGGTCCATTTCAAAAGTGGAGGAAATTTTGGATCATAGATGGGATCCAATTCAACATTAAATTCTTCTTCGAGTTCAGACAGATTGTCATCTTCACTAACTGTTTTCTCCCCCTCGAAGAATGATTCCTGTTCAGGACCAACATTTGTACATCCTTCATTTGTTGGATTTTCAGTGGAGGTGGTTGTATTTGTTGATGACTCCTCCCCCTGAAAAGAAGAACCTTGATCATGATTAGGAGAAGAACTCTCCCCCTCGACAGTAGGATGGTCATTAGAAGGTTGGCCTCCAGTTGTATCTTCGGTTCCTTTGGATTGTTCCTCAGCCATTTTCCTAGCAGCATCATCTATAACTTGTTTCAAGTTGTCAACTTTGTTGTCTACAGCTGTTGACTCTGAGTCGATCGCTTTCTGAGGTTCATCAAACAAGAGCATGAATTGGTCAAAAAGATTCGAGATTGAGACAGTAACTTGACCGTTCTTTGGAAATATGTCTTGTGATGCGTCTTCGGTTGCCCTTAACTTCTTAACATAACTATCATCAAAAGTGACATAGTATGTTTCTTCAGTTTTCTTCGAGCGTTTATTGAGAACTCTATATGCCTTGGAGTTCAGGGAGTAGCCTAATAAAATTCTGTCATCCGCCTTAGCATCGAACTTGTTGCGATTCTCTTTGGAGTTGAAAATGAAGTACCTAGAACCGAACACATGAAAGAATTTCACGTTTGGTTTTTGGTTGTTCAGAATCTCGTAAGGAGTAATGGAGAACCATTTATTCAAGTAAGATCGATTCTGAGTATAGCATGCAGCCACAATTGCATCAGCCCAGAAGTATAATGGCAGGGATGCGAAGCATAACATGGTGCGAGCAGCTTCACACAGGGATCGGTTTCTCCTTTCAACAATGTTGTTTCATTGTGGAGTATAGGGGGTTGAGAAATTGTGAGTTGTCCCCTTTTCAGCAAGAAAACTTTCGAAATCTTTCTTTTTGAATTCCAGGCCATTATCGCTCCTTATATTACGAACAATCTTTCTGAGTTGTATTTCTATCTGTTTAATGAAGAGCTTGAGCTTTGTTACAGCTTCTGAATTTTGCTTGAGAAAGAAGGTCCATGTGAACCTTGAGAAATCATCTACTATTACCAGAATGTACTTGTTTCCTCCAATGCTTTCAGTGGACGATGGACCACATAAATCAATATGTAGTAATTCCAATGGTTCTATTACCTTAGTGTTGATAATAGAAGGATGGCTCTGCCGACTCTACTTTCCCATTTAACATGCTGCACAGAGATGTTCTTTATCGAATTTCAGAAGTGGCAGCCCTCGAACATGATATCCCAAAACTCATTTGTTGATGTCCTTGAAGTTCAGGTGAGAGAGCCTCCTATGCCATAGCCAACTTTCATCGGAGGGAGCCTTTGTGAGCAAACAGATTGCTGGTTTTCCCTTTATCGGATTGAGATTCAGTGGATACATTTCTCCTTTTCGCTTGGATCTTAAAAGAACGTTGCTTGACTTCTTCTCGACAATTTCTGATCCTTCGTCGTCGAAAGATACTTTTAACCCGGTACCAACCACCAGCTGCGATACACTTATGAGGTTGTGTTGGAGCCCTTCAACGTATGCTACCTTCCTTATGGAGAATTTGTCGTTAGTGATCATTTCGTAACATTTAATCGTTCCAAACAAGTTGTTGCCATACTTTACAATGCCACCATCTTTTAGAGAGCGAAACTCCTTTAGTTCCTCCTTCCTTCCTGTCATGTGACGCGAGCAGCCACTGTCGATGTACCATTCTTCGTCAAACTGCTTGTCACGTATAACCTGCAAAAATTAAGCAGATTTAGGAACCCAAAGTTTCTTGGGTCCATGTGAACCTTTTACAGGACAAGGTATTGTAAGAGAAATATCAACCATATATGTACGTTTAACTAAAGTTGTTTCATCTTTTCTTTTAATGGTGAAAACTTTAATTTTTGTTGACTTAGAAGGACTAGGGTTTTTGACAGACGGACTAGGATTTTGAGATTTGAATTTAGGAGAGACGTTAGGTTTTTGGTTTTTGATATTAGACTTGAGGGCTTGAGGACCGAAACTTTTCTTTCGGTTGGATTTGGATGAGGGACCGAAACTCTTCTTTCGGTTGTTTAGGGATGAGGGACCGAAACTTCCCTTTTGGTTGTAATTGGAAGATGAACCGAAACCGCCCTTTCGGTTGTTTAGCGATGAGGGACCGAAACCCTCCTTTCGGTTGTAGTTGGAATATGAACCGAAACTACCCTTTCGGTTCTGTTCACTTGAGGGACCGAAACTGCCCTTTCGGTTCCAATCTTTTGAAGGACCGAAACCGCTCTTTTGGTTCCTGTCATAACTGTGCTTCTGGTTCCCTGAGTTTTCCTCCAATTCCGACTTTCTTTCAATCCTTACAAAATCAGGATTTTGAGAGTTCCAGAATCATTTTCTTTCGGAGAGATTCTTCTTGTATCTAACATTCCATTGATGCTTTCGTTCAACGACCTGTTTGGGATTTCTATGAATGTTGGCCTTTCTTTTAGAAGCATGAGCACAACATTCACTCTTTGTTGAAGAGGAATCACTCGTGGTTTGTGTCGGTTCATCCACACAAGGTTTGGTTCCAGTTGTGCTCGGCACATCGTACTTTGTAGGGTCATTGAGTGGTTCAGGTATATATCTACCTTTCACTCTCCATGAGGTTTTCTAAGAGAGGCCCTTCGTCTCGTCTGCATTGTTGATTGGGCTGACCAAAAGTACTCATCACATCCACCAACATTTTCTTCTTCTACCATTGTTGTTAACTCTGCAGTTTATTGTGGAGTGACCCCCGAAACAGTGTAAACTTGATTTGGGGTAGTTTGAACCTTCTTTTACTTAACTGCTTTAGCCTTGAGAGATTTGGTCTTGTCGGTACTGGAGCGAGCAAACTCAACAGAGTTTTCAGAAATGAGGTTCTTATTGGACTGTGGTTCATTCTTGGCTAATTTGGAACAGTCTACCAAATCTTCTAAAAAAATTTCACTCATATCATCATCCTCATTAAGTTCAGATGTATTTTCAACATCAATTTTGTTATCTGAACTCAAGTTGGCATTCAATGAATCAAATTTTTGTATAGTTTCGGCTCTCAATTTCAATCTATCATTTTCATTAAGTAGATTTTTGAGCATGTCCTTGTGGTCCTTGGACTTTATGTAAGATTCAATTTTGTCCAGACCTATCTTATATGTTGGGGACACTTCATCAGAGGACACGACACTTTCACAGTTGTATGCTTTGGCATTGATTTCATCCTCCTTTAATTCAAGGAAAGGTAAAATCATACGATGAATTTTCTTCCCTATTTCACAATCAAGATGCAACTGAATAATGCTAAAATAAAGCCTCTTAGCAATTAAAAAGAAAACATGTCTTTGTTTGAGAAGCTTAAGATTGTCTCTTTGCAAATAAATCGAATCATCTTTTGATCTAATTAATTCCTTTTCCTTTTGCTTGATCCACATTCTTCGTTCCTCACTCTTTGAAGAAATCCTGTTGATTTGATCAGTTAGGTTAGAATTCGTGACACGGGTTTGGGTAAGACTGCTACTTATGCTAGAGAATTTTGACTTCAAATTATTTAATTCCTTTTTTAATAATTATTAGCAGGTAATTTTAGAGAAGCAAGACTATCTTGTACCTTTTTGATCAACTCATCGCATTCGTTGATCTAAGCACTGACAGGCTCTGATACCAATTGATGAGTTAAAAAAAAACTCTTAGATCGTTTAGATCTTTCACAAGTGCGATAAAAGAATTCTAACAGTTTAAGAACAAATAAGAACAAACACAGATCAGAATCAAATATGAGCTTATGCTTCAAAACTGAGTCACGCCTCAGCAGAGCTCGATGAAGAACTTCCGCTATAGAGGCGAGCTAGGGTTTACAGAATAGTAAATACGAAAATAATGAAAGCGTTAACTTCTAAGCCTGCATGCATGCAGCTTATATACTAAAGCCTAATGTAAAATAATGCACGGTTGTATAGACCCAATACCGACAACTAAACTAGGCTATGAACCGAGCCCATGACGCAATCCTCTAGACTCAACATGGATAGTGCTTAGAAAGAGTGGCAACTCTGAGCTTTACAGAGATAGTCATGATTTCAACGCATGGACTAGGGTCGATCTGACGGAATTGTCATGAGCTCCTTTTTCGAATCTCACAAACTATCCACTGGCGACCCAGTTTAAGCATTTCCTTGAAAATCAGGTTAAAAAGGGGTTTCCTGCCATGAAAACTATTGAATCCGTTACGTTAAAGCATCCTGATATTATAGATCCTAAAACTGACAAACCTCTGCAAGTTGTGATGTGGCCTGCAACCAAGCAGGTTAAACAGTTCCCTGTGCTTCAGAATTATCAAGACGGATCTTTAGGCTCAATGGAGTGTAGGGTTTTCAATGAGATTACTTCAGCCGCTGTAATCAAGCTCAAGAATGGATGTATCCGACTCTATGATCGAAGAGATTTGTTACAATTTCGAAAGTGGGATATTCATCACCTAAGCAACTTTCAGATATTGGTTGCGGAGGAGATTGTTGAGGATGCTACGAAGGTGTATACGACCATGGTTGCTGAGATTCTGAATAAGCATATGTAGAACGGGGCGATGGGGCAAGCGGACGTTATGGTAGTCAACAAGGGTTAACTTCAAGCTAGCACCAAACCAAGGGGGAGATTGAAAGTCCCAATTAGTGGTTTGGTCTAGGCTTTGCATTGTAATAATGGTTGTGTATAGATAGAGTATTTTGGTGGGCTTAATAGTGTTTACGGTTTTGTAGTGAGTTTACGGCCGTAAACTCCTTACGGTCGTAGTTCCTTATAAATAGCGGGTTAGCCAATCGTGTTTAGTTGTTGATGCCTAGTTGTTCACGGTCGTATATTGAGTTGTACCAGACATTTTTCAGCAATAGAACGTGTGCAAGCTTGATTTCTTTTCCTTCTTCTATTATTCTTGTTTCTGTGATTGTGTTTGCTTTTGATCACTGGTAAGATCCATTTTAGGACCTTACAAGAACAACATAAGTATGGTAGATACTTACATTCTACAAATGGGAACAGATAATTCAATAACGTACAATTAGGGAAAATATAGGATTTTCTAGGGTAAACATCAGCACTTTGCAATGACTAGTAAATTATTCAATTAACGAATATTCATTATTAATTCTATAATTCCTTAGTTAATGAATCTGGGTTACGCATGAAGAATATCTGATAGACTGTGGAATGTGTGATTTCTGCCTCATTCCATGTTCCTTATTTGGTTGTGGGTTTAGGGAAGATCCACTCAATTAACCGTCTATTCGATATTGGTTTATGCGTAATTAGTATGAACCAAGAAGTTATAGAAAGAGTGGGTTTAATCATACTTTTCTGAAGAAAACATTGGATTTTCTTGTGAAACACTTTCAACAGATATCAAAGGATCATTACAGTTAACTTTGTAAGTACCTAGTGACTACTCCAGGATTACATACATGAGGATCCGACAACCAGTGGAATCTATGGTCTCTGCCTCTTTTCCTGTTCCTTGTTTGGTTGTGGGCTTAGGGCAGAACCACACAATCGATTGTTTGTTCGATCTGGATTGTATATGATTTTTATACACTAAGTACTCCCAGGAAGAACTAGCAAGAATCATTTTTACTTAACATTCATTACATCAGAAAATATAAGGTTTTCAGGAGAAACATATCGTAGTTAATGAAAGAACACAAAATAGTTTTCCAAAACAAAACGTTTATGAACTCACCAGCTTTATGTTGATACTCTTTCAAAACCTACTTGTATTCTCAGGACACTAGTAGACAGGTACACGCACCGGGTTCTAGAAGATGGAGCATAGTAGCTTTAACCCTTTACTTGTTATTTACTGTTGGTGCCAATAATGTATGATTCAAATGCAATGTAAACATATTACTATTAATACAATGGATGTTGTTTCTTTGATTACTATTATTCAATTGTTGTGATACTACACATGACGTCCTCCGCCCCCGAACGTTTCCGCCGTTTCGATTTGGGGGTGTGACATATAAAACTTATTTAGGGTATTTTATCTAAAATCTTGGATCCAAGAAGATCTCAACCTGTGTTTTATAATTTTTTTGGTTTCGTACTTCAGGACTATCACATAAGCATCAACTAGATGATAAGTACCGAAGAGCAGGATTATTTTTGCATAAAGTCGTTCTGAAATCCAGCAACTCAAGCGATAATTCAAACTTGTCACCTCCCCCGTAAGTAGTCTATCAGTAGTGAAATTAATTATAATATATTTAGTTGATGATCTAAGGACAAATATTTATAGAGTATATGTTCCTAGATTATAGTTGTATTTCCTAAAGAATTACTAATTTGCTATAACCTTTAGCCTTGATACGAATCTATCACACACTTAGCCTGGCGGTCGAAACGTCGGGCAACACGATGTTGGCATAGTGGATCATAGATAAGGATGTCACATGTCCTTCATGACATAAATATCACTGCCATTCAACAAATAATAACTTACAAGAAACTTTATTTTTATTACATTGAGTGTTGTCTTTGAAACCATACTCATCGGTAGACTACGAATCATTTCATAATACTTGGCTAAAAGGTCTTCTGTCTCCAATGGTGACCTAGGAATACATGTGATTTTTTGAAAGTTCAACATAATGTTGGTGATTCCTTAGGTTTTGTATACTTGAATATACTATTTCGATTTATTTAGATCAACTCGTGTTGTATTTCTTAGCTTATATTGTGTATTAAGTGTTCCTTTAATATTTCTAGCATATTGTATTACAGATAGTTTGGTAACTACATCTGAACTTATAGGGATAGATAGCATATTGTCTTAATTTTGTTGATTACAAATTCCATTGATGCTATCAAGGTAATATTCCCCTAATACTCTTTTTATAGTATTGTATGCACTACTTCCCTACTCAAGGCATTCCTTAAGAGTAGTAAATTTAAGTTTAATAAGGGTAATCTAAAATCAGTTCCCTGAGTTTGAATTTACGATAACTACTTGTCTAATTAGTATTATATGATAGTTAGTCTAACTTCAACAAAGTTACGATGAGTTCCTATAATCGAGCTATGACTGTTGATTCCTGAAAACCACGATGCTTCATAGGACGTCATAAATGTGTTTAGAATGTTATGTCTGCTTCAACTTGCTCTCAGGTTGTAGCTAGCAACCACATGTGGATGTGTCAATCCTGTATAGATCTATACATATATCTCCCGATCACTTAAGATTTAATGATTATAGGCAGGGAGCTAGCTGAAAATCTTTCAGCATGCTGATGAACCACGTCTCATCTAACTCATGTTGTGAGGGCCTCCCTTGGTTGGCCATATTGTTATTCTTGTTATATTTATAAGGGTTTACTTATTATATACACATTATTTATATTAAACATATATACAGTTAGTGTGTTTTGCGTAGCTGAGTATTTTGGCAGAGTAACGACATTGTACTAAGCTTATATAAAAGGGTGCCTATAATAGCGACTAGAGTACCAGCGTTTACTAGAAACTGGACAACGTAACAACTAAGTATGATCTTATCTATCAGTGTGAATTAGTGTAACAATATAACAATCGATTCAAGTGTAACACCGTAAATTTCAAAACAATTTTTCGCATTTTATACAAAACACAATTCATTCAATATTCATAAAAACATCATTGTTTGAAACTCGAATTAGTAGCATATAAAAATCCCAAGATCTCATAACCTAAAACTCTCGTGAGTGTACTGATCAGGCCGGCGCCTTTCCGCGATCCTCACTAGTACCTGAAACAAATAACACCAAACACTGTAAGCACAAAGCTGAGTGAGTTCCCCAAAATACCACACATAGCACATATTAGCCACTCGAGGCTATAACTCTGTGGATCCGTGGACCCTACTCTGTGAACCCTCTGGTTCTAACTCTGTGAACCTTCCGGTTCCAACTCTATAAACATGCACGGCATAAATCATATAGAAATAATGCAGTATAACACATAACATACATATAGCATACAAATACTCTGTCACATAACTCTGATTACCTACTCAAGGTAAGGTATAGTGAGAAGACTCACATTGCGTATCTCGGTAACTCGTAAATCCCTGAAATCACTAGTGCTCGATCTACCGAGCTATAGTCCTCCTATAACACAATACATCTCTAATTAACACTTTCCCAACTAAGGTTGACTAACCCTATCAAGTCAACACTGGTCAACTCTGGTCAATGGTCAACAGTCAACTCAGCTCGCCGAGTCTGGCGTGGACTCGTCGAGTCTCTACGGGGACCCGATTCCTCTGATTCCCTTCCGACTCACCGAGTCACTCACCCGACTTGGTTACTCAACCCTTGGTTCGAAATCACTGAACAACCCACACCAACTCGTCGAGTCTGGAAATGGACTCGGCGAGTGCATTCCATGCACAACCCCAAACGACCTTCTAAGGTCAGATCTGCTCCACTAACTCATAGATCGAGTCCTTCCAAGCTTATTTATCACGTAATGTTCATGTCTTGGCGCTCATAACACAACTAATGACTCATAAATGGTGTTTTGACCTCAAGCACAAAGATCCCAAACCAAAACCTCCATGGATTCATAAAAAGCTTGGACAAAGGGACACTCTGGACCTCCAAGGGTCTAGATCCAGAACCTAACTCGCTTAAGGGACCAAGGAAGCACTAGATCGAGCCACAAAAGGGCTCAATAAGCCCTAAATCAACATGAACATCACCTTAACAGAAAATGGTTCGAAAATAGTACCTCAAACGTGATGTTTTGGACCTCAGATCTTCAGGAAGTTGATCCTCTTGTTTCCCCTTGGCTATAGCTTCCTTTCCCTTGCTAGATAACACCTCCAAGGTCAACAATGGCTCCTTCTCTCATTCCAAATGCTCAAGCTCACTAGGGTTTTGCTCTGGGGACTGGTAAGCACAAATGACAGCCATAAGGCCCTTTAAATAGGGCCTAAAACCGAGAAATTAGGGTTTCATTAAACAACGCAGACTCTCCGAGTCCACCAATGTGACTCGTCGAGTCCGGTCATTAATCCGGGTGAGAAATCGCGTCTCTACTCGGCGAGTCTACGCACCAACTCGTCGAGTTCTTCCACAAAACTCAAAATAAAATGACTAAAAATAATACCTGAAATTCCGGATGTTACAATTCTCCCCCAGTTGAATCTGACATCGCCCTCGAAGTCTCATTCCTGAAATAGCTCCGGATGCTGCTCCCGCATCTCACGCTCTGGCTCCCAGGTCAACTCGGATCCCTTCCGATGTTTCCACTGAACCTGTACCAGAGGCACCTCCTTGTTCCTCCGAATGTTGATCTTCCGATCGACAATCGCAACTGGTCTCTCCACGTAGTTCAGGCTCGCATCCACCTGGATGTCCTATAACGGCACTACCGCCGACTCGTCGGCTATACACTTCCTCAACTGAGACACATGGAATGTATTATGAATCCGCTCCAATTCCGCAGGTAGCTCCAAGCGATACGCTACCCTGCCTACCCTCGCGATCACTCTGAACGGCCCAATATACCGGGGCCCTAGCTTGCCCCTCTTCCTGAATCGGATCACTCCTTTCCAAGGAGATACCTTCAGGAGAACATAATCACCGACCTAGAACTCGAGCTCGGATCGACGTCTATCCGCATAACTCTTTTGGCGGCTCTGGGCGGTCAACAATCTCTGCCTGACCCGTTGTATCTGCTCTGTTGTCTGAAGCACAATCTATGTGCTACCCATAACACGCTGCCCGACCTCTCCCCAGCAAATGGGGGTCCGACACCTCCTCCCATACAACAGCTCAAAGGGCGGCATACCAATGCTCGAATGATGGCTGTTGTTGTAGGAAAACTCCACCAAGGGAAAATACGTGTCCCAACTCCCCCCAAAGTCCAACACACATGCCCGGAGCATGTCTTCGAGCGTCTGAATCGTCCGCTCACTCTGCCCGTCAGTCTGGGGGTGATATGTGGTACTGAAATGCAGCCTAGTACCCAACTCCTCGTGACACTTCTTCTAGAATCTGGAAGTGAAACGCACATCTCGGTCTGAAACAATCGAGATCGGCACTTCATGCCGTGATACCACTTCCCTCACGTACATCTCTGCTAATTTCTCTGCGGAAGAACTCTCATTGATAGCAAGGAAGTGGGCGCTCTTTGTCAACCTGTCCACAATCACCCAAATTGCATCGACTCCCCTAGCAGTCGTTGGCAATTTGGTGATAAAATCCATGGTAATCTGTTCCCACTTCCATTCGGGAACCTCCAACGGCTGCAACTTACCATGTGGTCTCTGGTGCTCGGCCTTAACCCTACGGCATGTTAAGCACCTATCAACAAACCACGCAACATCCCTCTTCATACAGTGCCACCAATACTCTCTCCTCAGGTCCAAATACATCTTAGTGGCCCCAGGATGGATCGAGAATTTCGACCGATGAGCCTCTTCCATCAAAATGGTACGCATACCTCCCACAAACGGTACCCATACACGCCCCTGAAATGTCATAAGCCCCCGACCATCGGTAACGAACTCCGATACCAACCCAACAACTCGTTCTCTCTTCTGGTTCTCTGATCTCACGGCCTCAGCCTGTGCTCCACGAATGGTGTCCAACACCGGAGCCATCACGGTCAATCGCAAACATACATCTCGCAATGGGGCGCTCTCCGCCCTGCGACTCAGGGCGTCGGCTACCACATTAACCTTGCCCGGATGATACAGGATCTCACAAACATAATCCTTGACCACATCCAACCACCTCCTCTGCCACATATTTAGGTTAGGCTGATCCATCAAATACTTCAGGCTCTTATGGTCCGTGTATATCGTACACCGAACCCCATAAAGATAGTGACGCCAAATTTTAAGGGCGAACACCACTGTCCCCAACTCTAGATCATGGGTGGGATACCTCATCTCATGAGGCTTCAGCTGCCTCGATGCGTATGCTATCACATGTCCTCTCTGCATCAGCACCGCTCCCAACCCCAAGATCGACGCATCACAGTATACCACAAAGTCCTCCATCCCCTCTGGGAGGGCTAACACTGGGGCTTCGCATAACCTTTGGTGAAGCGTCTCAAAGGAGGCCTGTTGCTCGGGGCCCCATGAAAAAGCGACACCCTTTCGGGTCAACCTGGTGAGTGGCATTGCGATCTTAGAGAAATCCCTGATAAATCTCCGATAATAACCTGCCAACCCTAAGAAACTCCTGATCTCGGAGGGTGACCTTCGCACCTCCCAACTAATCACTGCCTCGACTTTGGTCGGGTCGACCAATATCCCTTTCTGGTTAACGAGATGCCCTAGGAATTGGACCTCTCGCAACCAGAAATCACACTTGGAGAATTTGGCATAAAGCCTCTCTGATCTCAGAACTCCGAGGATCTCCCTCAAATGCTCCTCATGCTGCTCTCTAGATCTCGAATATACCAAAATGTCGTCGATGAATACAATCACCGACCGATCCAACATCGGCCTGCACACTCGGTTCATGAGATCCATAAACACTGTCGGGGCATTGGTGAGCCCGAAAGGCATCACCACAAACTCGTAACGCCCATAATGCGTCCTAAACGCTGTCTTCTGGATGTCCTCATCTCGCACCCTCACCTGATGATATCCAGACCTCAAATCGATCTTGGAGAACCAAGATGCTCCCTGTAACTGGTCGAACAAATCGTCGATCCTCGGCAACGGGTAACGGTTCTTGACCGTCAGCTTGTTCAACTCTCGGTAATCAATGCACATCCGGTGTGTACCATCCTTCTTCTTGACAAAAAGGATAGGCGCTCCCCACGGCGAGCTGCTCGGCCGAATAAATCCCTTTCCTAGCAGTTCCTGAAGCTGTGAGGATAACTCTTGCATCTCTGGAGGTGCAAGGCGATAAGGCACCTTGGCGATAGGCGCGGCCCCCGGAACCAAATTGATACTGAACTCCACTTGCCTCACGGGAGGCACACCCGGCAACTCCTCTGGAAATACATACGGGAACTCACGCACTATCAGAACCTCCTCAACTGACCTCGGCCTCTCTGAATCAACCCGTGTATCCATCACATACGCCACAAAGCCCTTACAGCTCTGCTGTAGACACTGCCTCACCCTAGCGGCCGAACAAAACGCTGACCCAAAATGTGTACCCTCGCCGTACACCGTAAGAACTCCCCCACTAGGGTCTCGTATGGTCACCAGCTGCCGCTCGCAGTCGATAACCGCACCGAATCTGCTCAACCAGTCCATGCCCACAATGACACAAACGTCACCCATCGCAATAGGAACCAAATCAATCGGAAACTCAACACCGAAAATCTCGAATACGCATCCACGGATCACCTCCGTGGCATATATCACCCTCTCGTCAGCTATGGAAAATCTCAGAGGCCGACTCAACGCCTCACGACTAATACTGATATGCTGACTAAAAGCCAAAGATACAAAAGACCGACTCGCACCCGAGTCAAATAACACCAAGGCATGTACAGAATTCACAAGAAAAGTACCTACGCATAACATTATATAAGCATAATATCTCAACATCAAAATAAATACACGAAGGAATATATACCAGCCACGACATCGGGCGCTGCGCAGACCTCCTCCGCAGTCAACTGAAAGGCTCTCCCTCGTGCCCTCGGCACCTCCGTCTTCACTGGCCAACTCTCGGTAGCTCTGATGGCGGCAGGGGCAGATCCCTGAGGTGCTCCCTGAGCTGATCCCCGCAACTGTGGACACTCTGCCTTCTGGTGTCCGGTCTGGTTGAAGTGAAAACACACTGCAAACCCCTTGGGGCAATACTTGTCCATATGCCCCTCCTTGCCACACTTGTAGCAAGATCCAGCTCTACAAACTCCATCATGACCCTTGCCGCACTTTCCACAAGTGCGACCGTTCTGACTCCCTGATTTGGGATCAGCGGGCTTGGCCCGCTTGGCTGCCGGCTGGGACTGTGCCGGTCGCCGATCCCTCCCATGAGACTCCGCCTCCTCCCTAGCCTGAGTCTCTAGCTCGATCTCCCTCTTCCGGGCATTTGCCTGATGTGACAACCCGAAATTTCCATTTTGAACAAACCATATCAAGCCAATAGATGTAGATCAGTTACAGTGAAAACTCAGATTTCGAGTATAAGTTTGGCAGTTTTCAGGATTTTACACTTAAGGAGATATTAGGAGAGTGGATGCACTAGGATTTTGTGCAACACTGTAAATCCAATACTCTAGGACATTAGAATCCATTCCGAGAATAGAAATATTTTCTTCCAAAAATCTCAGGACTATAAATAGAATTCTGAACCAAATTGGTTCATTAGTTGAATTCCAATTAGAGAAAAGCCAAATTCTCTCTCCCGGATCTTCGGGTTTTTATCCCAAATCGTGAGTATACTTCTCTAGTTGTTTTATAATACTTTTTATAAGCTTAATAACATAGATTACATGCCAAATATGTGAGATCCGGGAGTTTACCGCCCAAGAACGTTCTTGGGGAGTAAACTCCATTTTAAGGTCCTAAAGGGTTCCAATGACCCTCAAGGCTTTAGAACTCGAACTAGGAGCCTCCAATTCATGCCTTATACCACAAAACAATTAGAAATCATGGCTAGAAAGGAGTTTACGGCCAAGGAGCTTCTTAGGCCGTAAACTCCAAGTTTTAAGTGGTCTGGTGGGATATCGGGTACTCGTCCGAAAGTCATTTAAATATTAGTTATATATCATGTGTACATATATAGTCATAAAAGGTCCTTCCAATTCATCCCATGCCCTTGGGTAGCAAGGGTATACATCCATGACCATACGTACTAGTTAGATTACTAGTAAGCTACCATTTGGGTAGTTTAGGAAGATACTAGAACTATTACCAGAACGCGATATCATAAAATGAGTCAGTTCATTCATGAGTCAATACTTGCTAGATAGAGAGAGAACACATGTAAAGCTAGTACATTTACAGGATTATTTTTACATGAGTACAATTACATAGGTACATTTACATGATTACATTTACATAGTTAAGATATGGCGAGTTATCATTAAATTTTTATACGTATAGATTACGTTATATATTCCTCAATCTTACCTTTACCTTGTGATACAATCACATAATCGACGAGATAGATTGGATTTAATGTCCTAGTACCAAAGGATACGTTGCGGGATTGACCATTCCTAGAATCTCTGTTAGCTACAGAGGTAAAAGCACATCCACGGATGTCAACGGTTGATACCATTACAGGTATACTTTAAGGGACTGACTATTCCTATACCCAACTGTTAGCAACAGAGGTAAATGTACATCTACGGATGTCATCAGTTAACATCGTTAGTTACCCTGGTACCAAAGGGTAATACTTAGGTTGGTTGTATTATTATCTTTATTTTGTGACTCATTCACATAACCAATGAAGTGAATTATATTTGAATATCCTAGTACTAAAGGATACAATTTCTTATAATAATAATAATAATAACCCAGTCGGGTCTTGGTAGAAGGCAAAAATCAGAACAGTTAGGTCTTAGTAGAAGACTCCACTTTATAATAGTAGGAATTATAGGGATTCCTAGGGCTTTTCAAACATTTACAGTTGTTCTACAAACATTTTCATACTTATACGTGCTTTTGTTCAAAACAATGTCAAGTCTTAAATTACAAGTTTTACAAATTAAGACACATTAATACTTATGATCCCACCAGTTTTAAAGCTGATACTCGCTTTCAAAATTACTTGTATCCTCAGGTCATCATAGACAGGTACCGATGCAAGGAGAAAGGAAGATGGAGCTTGTTCAAGACTTATCTTTCATTTTGATTTATGCTTTAGTGTTTATCAAAATTTGACAGAACACAATTGTATAATAATTATTTTATTAATGCAATGGATGATGTTGTTTCTTGTTTACTACTTTACTTTGTTGTTGATATTATACATGACGTCCTCCGCCCCAGAACATTTCCGTCGTTCTTGGTTTTGGGGTGCGACACCTGAAGCTCGGTAAATGTCCGGTACGAGGAGTTTGCCACGAACTCCCGAATGTCTTTCCTCAAGATACTTAAATATCGGCTCATACGTGCCTGCTCAGTGGACACGTGCTCAGGGCAGAACATCGCCCTCTCATGGAACATCCTGGTAATCACCGTAACAGACTCAGTACCCTGCTTGAGGGTCAGAAACTCCTGGGCCAAACGCTCCCTCTCCACCTGGGGAACATACTCATCTTGGAACATGGCAGTGAACCTCTCCCAGGTCACTGCCGCAAGCTCAGCAGGCGTATAGTGCGCCGTCACAAACTTCCACCAGTCCTTCGCTCCCAAGCGAAGCTGGTTCAGTGCGAACCAGACTCTCAAATGCTCAGGAGATGAGCAAGTAAAGAAACACCCCTCTATGTCTGAAATCCATCTCATAGCCGCCACCGGGTCCTGGGTCCCGTCAAAATCCGGCGGTTTTGTGTTGCTGAACTCTCGGAACAGCAACACATCACCACCCTGCGGCCTCGCAACAGCAATAGCTGCGGTGGCCGCTGCAACAGCAGCCTCAGAAAGAGCAGCATAACGCTCATCGAAAGTCTCAATCAACGTGGTCTTAATAGACCTGAACATCTTTGGTATCTCTGCCCTGATGGCCGCAACCACCTCCTCATGGATGATCCGGCGGATCTCCTCATCACTAGCCCCACTGCTCTCTGGCATAAGACGTGTTCTCACCATGATCCACCAATGAAAAACAACATACGATATATTAGAAACTCTCTCAAGCATACTCACACTCGATAACTCATCCCTCCTTGATCCTTGGCATCCTGAAGATTCTTACTTGGACTATACACCGCCCCGGTGCTTCTAGTAGTACGGGCCCAATACTACTGTCTGCACCGTTTCAGTATACACCCCAAGTCCTCCTCTTCGGATCCCAAGTTCCAAGTACTCTATAATCCATGATCCACTCTCTAACAGATCTCTCATAAGCTCATCGCTGCTACCTACTCACTCTCAAGCATCTCATAGCAGCTCACCTCTCCCTAGGCTAAGGCATCACAAATCAGGCCACTCTAGTCCTAATAGGAGTACCTAGCCCACTCTAGCATTAGAATACATCATATCAATATCATAACATATAATATAAGGGTATCTTGGGAAATCATCGTTCGGGCGCGGACTGATCGTACACACGACTTTGCTCTGCATTTTCCAAAAATCTTTTACTCTTTTTGAAAATATTTCTCAAATCCTCAGTTTGAGTTCAAATACGCCCGAAGGTGTACTCGAATCCCTCAAACCAAGGCTCTGATACCAACTTGTAACACCGTAAATTTCAAAACAATTTTTCGCATTTTATACAAAACACAATTCATTCAATATTCATAAAAACATCATTGTTTGGAACTCAAATTACTAGCATATAAAAATCCCAAGATCTCATAACATAAAAATCCCGTGTGTGTACTGATCAGGCCGGCGCCTTTCCGCGATCCCCACTAGTACCTGAAACAAATAACACCAAACATTGTAAGCACAAAGCTTAGTGAGTTCCCCAAAATACCACACATAGCACATATTAGCTACTCAAGGCTATAACTCTGTGGGTCCGTGGACCCTACTCTGTGAACCCTCTGGTTCTAACTCTGTGAACCTTCCGGTTCCAACTCTATAAACATGCACAGCATAAATCATATAGAAATAATGCAGTACAACACATAACATACATATAGCATACAAATACTCTGTCACATAACTCTGATTACCTACTCAAGGTAAGGTATAGTGAGAAGACTCACCTTGCGTATCTCGGTAACTCGTAAATCCCTGAAATCACTAGTGCTCGATCTACTGAGCTATAGTCCTCCTATAACACAATACATCTCTAATTAACACTTTCCCAACTAAGGTTGACTAACCCTATCAAGTCAACACCGGTCAACTCTGGTCAATGGTCAACAGTCAACTCAGCTTACCAAGTTTGGCGTGGACACGCCGAGTCTCTACGGGGACCCAATTCGTCTGAGTCCCTTCCGACTCACCGAGTCACTCACCCGACTCGGTTACTCAACCCCTGGTTCAAAATCACTGAACAACCCGCACCAACTTGTCGAGTCTGGAAATGGACTCGGTGAGTGCATTCCATGCACAACCCAAACGACCTTCTGAGGTCAGATCTGCTCCACTAACTCATAGATCCAGTCCTTCCAGGCTTATTTATCACGTAAAGTTCATGTCTTGGCACTCATAACACACCTAATGACTCATAAATGGTGTTTTGACCTCAAGCACAAAGATCCCAAACCAAAACCTCCATGGATTCATAAAAAGCTTGGACAAAGGGACACTCTGGACCTCCAAGGGTCCAGATCCAGAACCTAACTCGCTTAAGGGACCAAGGAAGCACTAGATCGAGCCACAAAAGGGCTCAATAAGCCCTAAATCAACATGAACATCACCTTAACAGAAAATGGTTCGAAAATAGTACCTGAAACGTGATGTTCTGGACCTCAGATCTTCAAGAAGTTGATCCTCTTGTTTCCCCTTGGCTATAGCTTCCTTTCCCTTGCTAGATAACACCTCCAAGGTCAACAATGGCTCCTTCTCTCACTCCAAACGCTCAAGCTCACTAGGGTTTTGCTCTGGGGACTGGTGAGCACAAATGACGGCCATAAGGCCCTTTAAATAGGCCCTAAACCCGAGAAATTAGGGTTTCATTAAACAGCGCAGACTCTCCGAGTCCACCAATGCGACTCGTCGAGTCCGGTCATTAATCCGGGTGAGAAATCGCGTCTCTACTCGTCGAGTTCTTCCACAAAACTCAAAATAAAACTCAGTAAGATTCTTGCTTACAATTTTTAGTGTATGTTTCAGATACTTCTAGTTCTAAGGTGAAGAGCTTAGGGTGATCGCATCGCACACACCATATCGTTCCGCTTTTTATTCGACTCTTGTGTATTTGGATGTTTTGATCATACTTTGATTTTATCATTGTTTTATGAATATGTTTGCTTGATGGTTTTATTATAATTAAAAAGAAATTTCGGTCTTAATTTTTGGGACGTTACAAACAATTAGGCATAATATTAGCTAAAATTTTGGGGCAGAGTATTTACCGGGCATAATACTATCCTAATGTTATGAGCATAATTATATAAATATAATTACTAATAACTATGTAGTAGTTACATTTTAACATGTATCCCCCCTCCCACCGAAAAGGTTTGGAAAATGGGGCCATGAACTCGCTTGTATTCTATAATTCATGAAACCGTTAATGTAGGGGTAGGATTTGGGAGTCCGGAACTTACGAGGCGCTTTGGGATTCAGTAGCATGGAAATCAAGAGAGAGTGTGGTGTGTGTTGAGGTGTGAGAGTGGATCAGCCTGAGCTTGCTATTTATAGGGAGTTTTGATATGCATGCCACACAATGTGGGTGAACCACCCAGGTGTTGACACATTTCCTCTTACACACGATAGATATTTATTTACTACAGAAGTCACATCTCACCCATACTGAGACAGATTTTTGCGGATTTTATATTTCTAGGGTCGCAGTAGCTTATATAATTTAAAAATGTTATCATGTTCTCAATGTGACGCGACTACTCGTGCACCTAGTTTTGAGCCTAATAGTTGACGTAACTACTGATGATAAGCTTTGAATATACTTAGATATTTTTGGTGGTTACAAGATTGTCCTGCTTACATTTTTGTGTGTTTGTCGTTAAATACTAACGATAGTCGATGACGTATTTTCCCGATTGTTACAGAAAAAAAAAAAAAGATGAGCAACCAAGCATGTGAAATAATGCTCTTATATAGGTTAAATATTTCAATTAAGTAGAATAAGTTAAAAAGGTAGAGTGTGAATATTTGATATATCTTGAAAAATATTTACTTGAATCGACTCCATTATATATATATATATATATATATATATATATATATATATATATATATATATATATATATATATATATGGCTGGGTTCATACATTTCTTACATTTATTGTGTGTTACATGCACCAATAGAAATTTAGTAAAATTAAATAACTATTTAATTAAATAAACATATATATATATATATATATATATATATATATATATATATATATATATTAAGTAATTTCCATAATTTTATGTATATTAAATGATATCCATAATTATAATTCTATTTTTATGGAAATTAATTAAATTCGTCATTAATGTCAACAATAACATTTTTTCAGAATAAATTTGCATCTAGGTTTTCATATATGGGTTTGTAGTTTGTTTGTGGACCCACTCATTTAAAATACAATAAAGTTGCATTAAATATGAAGAAATAAAGTTTATTATACTATAATACACTCTCATTCTGTTAGAATATATTTTCATTCTGCTAGATTAAACTCTCATTCTGCTAGAATACACTCTCATTCTCTATTTTCAAACAACTTTGTTGTATATAGAGTGAGTGTGTCATAAAACTAAATAAGAAGTCATACATGAAAACATAGATGGGAAGTCATTTTGAAAGAATATTTCTGATGATATTAATAACGAATTTAATTAGATTTAAAAAAAAAGAATTATAATTATGGATATAATTTAATATACATATAATTATGGAAATCATTTAATATCTATTTTTATTTGATTAAATAATAATTTAATTTTTACTAATTTCTTATTGATGCATTCTAACAGACAATAGATACGAGAAACACTTGAACCTATATATATATATATATATATATATATATATATATATATATATATATATATATATATATATATATATATATATATATATACATATATATATATATATGTGTGTGTGTGTATAGACACACACACACACACACTATGCGAATATCCACACGTCGCACATAATAAAATTAAAACTTATGGTAATCTGATGTTATTAAAAATATTTCTGTCATTTATATTAACTATAAATAATAATAATTATGACATTTAGTTTATATAAAATTATAATTAATTTGAACAATAGATAAAATAACGTTTATTAAAATCAAATCATTTAATGGTCTCTACTCATGTTTTACGTGTGTATAACATTAGTTATATTTGTCAACTATTTTAATTTACTATTATTATAATTTATTAATTTTAAAAAAAATTAATGGTGTTTTAATTTCATCATGATGATTATTTAAATTATCAACAACTGTTTATAATATATCATAGTTTAATTTCTAAGTTTATATTATTTTCACTGTTATTATTATAAATTAATTTAAAAACAACTGAATTGAATATAGTTCTTATAAAATACAGTTTTTAGACTCCTTTTAGTTAATTCGATTCATAGATTTAGGTTCTTTTGTATTTATTATCTTTAATGTTTTCCTTTTAACTATATTAAAAAACTATACATTGAATTATTTTTTAAAACGTTATTTGATATTTTACTTTAGGTTTTAAATTTTATACTAAATTTTTAAGCTTATTTGATATATTAATATATATTATTTTTTAACAATATATTGAAGTTAACAAATTAAATATATTATATTGATAAGTCACGAAGTCTTCCATTTATGATAATGTTTACCATTAAAAACATATATAAGCTAATAAATAAAGAATTTTATATGGAATTATGAAGAGTTGAGAGTTTCAAATAATGTGATGAAAGAAAAAATGTTTCCTTTGTAATATAACATGATATATATATATATATATATATATATATATATATATATATATATATATATATATATATATATATATATATATATATATATTATTGAAAAATCATGGAAGTGTGCGCAGAATACAACAATATATTTCAATTTTTTATAAATATATGTTTTTTTTAAATATATCAGTGACATTGTTATTAGCTTTTATATAATAAATCTTATAATAAATTGGTATAAACATTGTTTTTTTTAAATTATATGATAATGTATATATCTTTTAAAATTATATAATCCTAAGTGTCTTAATGACGTTTACCTGCAGATACAACAACATATTTAAACTATTTTACATCAACTCATAAATTATACAAATGTTGTGACTTTAAAATGATAATTTCTCCGATACGACAACATATTTAAACTAATAAGATAACTATAATATATTAAAAAGTTAAAGTCATAATTTTATAAATATAAATATAATATGAGATTTTAATATTATAATTTAGTCAATCATTTGAATGATTTCTACCTGCGAGTTATACATGAATTAAATTAAATATAATATTCGGTTTAATGTTATTTATAGTTGTTATTGTTAATTAATTTTTTAAAATTTATTTGCTTAATGTTTTAATTTCTATCATTATATTTTTTTAAAACATCGAACATTGTTTTTTTTTATTATTTTAAATGTAACAATATAATCATTTAATTGAGTTATTTTTAACTATTGTTATTGTAAGTTATTTTTAGCTACTTATTTGAAAACTTTTAACGATTATAAAAATATCTTTAGAAATTAATTTAGTTAAATTGAGATTACAATTTAGTTTTTGTATATGTCACTACAATTTATAACTTTTTACTATTTACAAAATATTCTTTGGTTTTTTTAAGTGAAACTGAAATGTATATTTAAGTTGATACTGTAATGTTATATTCAAATTAATAATTTAAGTATTTTGTCCAAACTGTTTAAAAGTTGTAGGTTTAAACCGATAATGGTTTACATACAACAATGTGTTAAATCTAATATATTAAAATTTAAATACATAACTTTATAATTAAAAGTAAAGATATTATTTTAAAATTGAAATTTAGTTTATTTATGATTACACTTTAGGTTTGATATTTATTTAACTTTATTAACAAACTTATAATCATTATTAGAAATACACTATAATTTATCACTTTTAACTATTTACTAAATATTTTTTTGGTGTGTTTAATTTAAGCTATAATTTATATTTAAGTTGACCCTATAATGTTATTTTTAAATTAATAATTTAAGTATTTTATACAAATTGATCCAAAACTGTATCTTTAAAATGATAATGGTTTACATCCAATACTATCTTAAAACAAATAAATTAAGTATAATATGTTAAGAGTTAAAAAACATAACTTTATAAGTAGAAGTAAATATATTATTTTAATATTAAATTTAGTTTGTATATGATTACAATTTAGGGTTGATATTTATTTAACCGTATTAACCAACTTATAATTATTATTATAAAGAAATTGAAAAGTCATGGGCGTTTCAAATGAATGTGGTGAAAGGAAAAATACATTGGAGTTTCAAATGAATGTGGTGAAAGGAAAAATGTTTCATTTATAATATAGTATGATATATATATATATATATATATATATATATATATATATATATATATATATATATATATATAGACAGAGAGAGAGAGAGAGAGAGAGAGAGAATTATCAAATGAGAACAAAAAAAGGTTAAGAAACCTAAGAATCATTATTTTTAGCTTACAATTAAAACTAAATATGTTATTTTGTCAAATATATATTTGTAAACATTATAAAGGGCATTTTTGTCTAAAAAAATAAATGGCATGACTGTAAAAAATCCTAAAAGTTAACCTTACAACTTTCTAATTCTCTCAAGTAACTTATCTTTTATCTTTTAAAGCAAAAAAAACTCAGCAAAATGTTATGCATCTTTGCTCTGGCGACTCTGTCGCCGTTGACTCTATCATTGCCACTATAATTTCCTCTTTCTTCCATTGTAGATCTACTCTATTTTTGTTGCTTTCTCTCCTCTCGTTAAACGTTGTTGTGAGATACCACCAGATCGCCATTCTTGCTTCATCTCTGGTCCAACGAAGCTTCACAAATACCTCTAGCTTCACTCAAATCAGGCTCGTCGCCACTCTCTGCCATCATATTTGATCACCTTCTCGACAAGTCAACGTCATACGTTCGCCACCGTTGGATCAGTTTTAGCGTCGTCTTGTTCATCAACATCCCCTGTGTTTGCTTCGTTCATGGTTACTACATCGTAACATACGACCTAAGGATCTACAGTCTTCAGCTCTTCATCGCTTTCCCTTCGCATCATGTTGATCCCAAATTTGAATAAGAACATTTCGATGGACTTGCCCTAACTACCAATGGATCTGAAGAATTCAGCCCCTTCGTTCGTCGTCTACCTGAATTCAAATTCTTGTGTGTCCGGTGGCAAATCGGGCAGTCGTTCTGTGTTTTTATCTAACACGACACGACATGAATTATTTTCCCTCAACCCAAACACGAAACAAAACGATATCGTGTTTGTTTTCATTAACACGAACACGAAAAAATAAAAAAACACGAAAAAACCGATAACACGAAATAATTTACCAAAAAAACAATTCCATAATGTCATTCATAGTTCTTGCAAAAAAGTTAAGTTAAACATAATAAATACACATTTAGTGACAGAAAATAACATAAAACGTCATAAAATTTGGCTAAATGTCTTCAAGCTTGTGACTCCATTTCTTCATGTGTACCATTGGTATTGTTATCCAACTTCATAACATCTTCGGTAAGATCTTGTAAACATAACTCTTTATCACCTACAAACAATATTAAAAACATATTAAAAATATTAAATACTTTATACAAATGTTTCAAGAAGAATATAAATTACCTTTAATCCCAAACAACCAATCTTTTGCTCAAATTAGAGCTTCAACATTTTCATGTTTCAATGAACTTCGATATTGATCAAGAACACGACCACCATTACTAAAGGCTGATTTGGATGCAACTGTGGAGACGGGGATGCTCAAAATATCTCGAGCCATGGAAGCAAGTTTTAGATAACGATATTGATGAGCTTTCCAAAAGGAAAGTACATTTATATCTTCAGTTATGTCACTTCTTGGCTCATCTAGATACATCTCTAATTGTGATTTTTGAGACAAAGCAAACTCCTTAGTTTCATACACTGTGAACTCCTATGAAAACAGAAAATTAATTAGTATAAATTAAAAAAACTTATGAAATAAACTAGTTATAAAAAAAAAATTAATTACTAAAAACAACTTCTTACTTGTAGCATTTGTCTTGTGCTTTTACTAAGTGTTGTGTCATCTTTCTTTTTGTAAACACTTTTACTTGAATCACTTGTTGAAATGGTTGATGCTCTATAAGCCATGGGTGATTCAATAACGTATTCACCAAATAGATCATGTAACTTCTCCCGAATACAATCACTATGCTCATCAAAACTGCTTCCATAGAGTTTTTTGTAAGTAAACTCAACATATTGCATTTTATAACGTGGATCCAAAACTGCAGCCATGGCCAAAATTGGACTATACTCGGACCAATATTTAGAGAACTTCTCATACATTTTGCAACCCATTATCTTTATAAACGTATCCGAACTTTCTATTTCTTCTTTTAAAGTTCTTTCAACTATGGAAACTGAAGGAAAATATAAGTTTGCTGTGCAATACTTATTTCCAGAAAAAATGCATGTGACTTCATAAAATACTACCAAAAATTTGAAAATCTTTTCTAATTTGCCCCATTCTTCATTACTTGGACAATCTAAGTAATTAGAATCACATAGTGCTAAACGGAAAAAAGCACGATGATAAAAAAGGGCACTTTCAATCATAAGAAAAGTATCATTCCATCTAGTTGGAACATCTTGTCGCAAGCCTTTTTTTGGATTCAAATTAACCTGTTTCAAACAATTCAGAAAGTTTCTTTTCCTTACTGAAGATCCCTTCATGTACTTGATAGATTCTATAATTTTGACAATCCCTTCATCAATAGCCTTCAAGCCATCTTGCACAACTAAATTCAACACGTGAGCACAACATCAGACATGAAAATAATCTCCGTTACTATGAAGTGCACCTTCATTACATAATTGACCTTTTAGGAGATTCACAAAAGTATCATTACTTGCAGCATTATCTAACGTGATTGTAAACAACTTTTTATCAATCCCCCAATTGGTCAATAAAGTAGATATTGTTTCGGTCAAGCATACGCCATTATGTGGAGGTGGCATATATTGAAAGTTCAAAATTCTTTTTTGCAACTTCCACTCCTCATCAATAAAGTGAGAAGTAACACAGAAGAAACCATCTGTGTTAATAGAAGACCACAAATCAGCAGTTAATGAAATCCGACCAGGAAGTAACTCAAACAATTTCTTGAGTTTTCCTTTTCCTCTTTTAAACAAATTCAACACATCTTCTTTAGCAGTTTTTCTAGTAATTGTGGTAACTTTTTCATTTAAGTAGCTAAAGATTTCTCTAATTCCCTCATACTCTACAAACCTAAAGGGAAGGTCGTGCTTGACAATAGCTTCACTAATAAGTTCACAGAATCTTTCGGGTTTAAAAACTGTGGAATTTATTAAAATGGAACCACCTGATTTTGAAAAAATGAATTGTGCTATATCACTTTTGTCTCTTCTTGGAGACTTTGCAATGTGATTTCTCAAGCTACCTGTCCCATTTTTTGTTTCACAAATGTATCTTTTTTTGCACTTATCACATTCAGCCCTTTCCCTACCATCTGCACCAATTGGAAGTCTAGTATAATACTTCCATACCTCAGACCATCTTTCCCTTTCCATTTTTACATGATCTTCTGTTGGATTAGTGTCTAAGTCCATAACTATTTTGGTATGTACTTGACCCGATGGTGCATGATCCTTTTGGGTTGCCTTCACCAAAGCAACTTGATTGGAGAAATAAATAAAGAGAGAGGTTATTATGATTTATTAATATGTTATAAGAATAATATATTAAAGGAGAAATCATATTTGTTTAATTAATATTGGTCAATAATTAATTAAGAATTAATTTTGTGATCAAGTGTAATTAATTAAACTAAAGGGGCTGAATTGTAATTATGTGATAGTTACAAAATAAGGTAAGGATTATCTTAAATATAGGGTGAACGAATTTAAGGAGATAATGCCTTAGAATTCGACTAGGATAAGGGTTTCTAAGACTTATCTTATGGTTGCTTGGTGGGCAAGTAACTAGATAAGGATAAGGACTAAAACCCTAATCTTTACACCTATATAAACCCCTAAGGCTCATGAATTCGTCTAAGCCTTCCCAAGAAGTCCTAAGGACGAATTCCTACCTCTATCCTCTCTCTTTATACCTTCTTCATTTGCTCTTGGTGTTTGTAAGCCATTAGAGGAGTGACACTTGTGACTCTAAGCCTTCCAAAGTCAATTCAAGGAGGAATTGGGATTGTTATTGCTACATAACAATCAAGGTAATATCATAAACCTAATTGTATGTTAATATCGATTCCCATATGCTAGAATTAGGGTTTATAGCCTTGGATAACTTGCATGTACAATAGAGAAACCTAGATCCAAGCATTAGGGTTTGTATGAGCACATAGGATGTTCTTAGGACCAAAACCCATCATCTTCTTCACCCTCTACTTTAACATCTACCTCCACAACATCAATGTCATCAGCTTCTTCTTCAAGTTCAACACCCCTGAAATAAAAAAGGAGGGTCTTTTTCAGAAATTATATAATTTAAATGGGGAAAAGTTTAAAAAAATAATGAAATAGTTGAGGAGCTACAGATGCTGAATGTGTGTCTGTTTTATCAAGCTTTGCCTTTTTTTTATTATGTGTTTTATCAAGCTTTGCCCTCTTCATGTCGATTTTCTTATCAAACTTTTTGAAATAGAAATTGGAAACAAATATTTAAAAGAAAGCTGTAATATGAAACTAAGAAAGCAATCAGAAGCAAAATATGGAGTGTACAGTTTATATGAACATGATTATAACTTTAGATACTATTATACAAGAACCTATAATATGAAACGAAACAAGTTTATTAAAATAACAACAAAATTCAGAGTAATCAAGAAGTCTAGAAGTATAAGTAAAATCAAGTATCTCATAAACAAATATGGAGCAATATAAGAAGTAATCAAGAGACAAGATGTATAAAGCTTCTCCTTATTGCAAAATCAATCAAAAATTATCAATCCAACAATCAAGTTTTACTTGAACATATCACAGAAATATTTGTATTTTCTTTTTGTATAAGAAACTACAAAAAAAAAGCAAGTGACAAATTATTGAGTGCACAAATGTTTAGTGCTATTACGTAAGTAACCAGTTGCAACATTCTTTGAAAATTAAATAATAAAATTACATTTCTTGCGACGATTGTGGTTGAGATTTGAGAAGCAATAAAGCAAGTATATGAGTCAATTGTGATTGTATGAACGGCTAAACCAAAAACGAAACAAGTTTGAGAAGCAAGAATAGGAAACAACTAGAGCATTTTGGTTTTGCGATCGCCGATTGTCGACTTGTGGTTGAGAGATTGTAGTTTAAAAGCAAATAATGAACTGGAGATTCCTTTAACAAAATCGATTGCGTATGGTTTTCAAATAACATCGCCATCAATGGTTTATGGTTCTAGTTCTACTAAGTATTGAGAATGGGGAAACGCAAAACGCCGATTAGAATTTCTAAAAGTCTTTTGGGTTTTCAAAGAAACCGATGGAAAGGCCTAGCCTAGGTCTTGAATCCTTAATTGTTTAATTATTTTAATGCATAAATTTAAATACCTATTATTATTTTTTATTAAATACCTATTATTTAATAAAGTGTAAAATGGAATTATCGTGCTATTATGGTTTTAGTATCGTTTTATAGTTGTGTTTCATTTCGTTTTAATATCGTGTTATAGTCGTGTATATATCGTGTTTTAGTCGTGTTGTTATCGTTTCTTATTTCAAACACGAACACAACATGACATGACGTCGTTTTTTTTAAACAACACGAACACGAATTCGAATTCAAATTTCGATTTTGCCCTAATTTCGTTTCATGTCGTGTATTTTTGTCGTGTCGTGTCGACTTTTGCCACCCCTAAAAGTTGAATCTTCATTGGTCACATTTGTTGCATATTACAGGTACATTGAAGCATCTAGATGATCATTATAATAGGGATTTGATTGACAGAATTTGTTATACCATACAATTTTTCAATATTGAAAAAGAAAATGTTATTTGCCTTAATGAATTTCTTATTACTTGTCATGCTAATTGTTATAGCTCTAAATATTATTAAAAGAGAAACCTTATGACATCATCTAAAATAATCTGGACCCTTGATTGTATTTTAATCTTATTTTTTGCACCCTTAGATCAAATTGCCGACATCATCTTTCCCATATGGAATGTATTTAATTCCAATAAATGGTTTCCAGTTGTCAAACAATAACTTAGATTCGTTGAAATGAAATGTATTTAATTCCAATAAAAGCTTTCCATATTTTAAATTTTGAATTTCCAGTTATGAAGATTTTAATATGCTCAATTTTAAAAGCATATTACTAATAAACCATTTCAATCAAGACATTAATATCAACCATTAATATAAATCTGTTTATATTAGTAAACCATTAATATAAAATCTATTTTTATTAGGAAATCATTAATACCAAAAAATGATGTTCAAATTATCACATACATATACGATTTATCATTGAATCTGCGGCTCATATTTATTTTCAATCGTTTCTTTTCTTCAAACCTTCTCTTACAACATCATTATTATTGCTTATAACTTTCATCATCATTCTCTGCTTCAAACATTCGCTCTTGTGCACTAGAAGGTCAATACCTTCTTTTGCTTTTTATATTTTTTTGGATTATTTTTTTGTTCCTATATCAAATGTATGTATTCATATATTTCGATTTTCTTTGTCACAAATTACATAAAATCAGTTAACTACTTTTCTGAAACTTTTCAAATAAATAGGAAAAGATATTACGTACCTTTAACAAAACAAAAATTAACTATTTTGGGAACTAACATTAATTACGAAAAGAGTAAATTACACGAATGGTCCCTATGGTTTAGGGTAATTTATATGTTTGGTCCCTAACTTATTTTTTTAACTCGGAAGGTCCCTATTGTTTGTTTTTGTTACGCGCTTAGTCCCTGTCTTACCTAAACAAACTATTTTTCCTTTGATTTTTTTAATTTATTTAAATAAACACACCCCAACCCCACCCCTTCACCTTACCTTACATATCCCATTATTTTTTCTATATTTAAATAATAGTTTTTTAAGTAAGACAGGGACCAAGCGCGTAACAAAAACAAACAGTAGGGACCAAGCGTGTAACAATAACAAAAGGTAGGGACCTTCCGAGTTAAAAAAAATAAGTTAGGGACCAAACGTGCAAATTACCCTAAACCATAGGGACCATTCGTGTAATTTACTCTTACGAAAATGTTACTTTTATATATTAGAGATGATTATGATTTTTTTTTTTTTTAATTTTTATGTCATGAGAAGCCGGTTAATTTTGGCATGATTTTAAAATGTCATTGAAATTATTATGTTTTTGTATATCATATCAATCTACTTTTTTATCTTTATATAGTAACAATAAAATTTATAAATTTACACAAGAAATCTACATATTTCGAATTTTGTAATATTATTATACCTTACAAAATACAACTCCCTCCAAAATAATTTTCGCCAGTAATTCAATCCATAATTTCAGCAAATTTAAAATTGTATTTTCTTTATATAAATTTTTTTAATGATCCTGGTCTTTTTCTTCCAAAAGTATATTAAGCATTTACGTCTTAGATAATGCTGTCCCATTATA
Source organism: Lactuca sativa (assembly GCF_002870075.4). Lineage (NCBI taxonomy): Eukaryota > Viridiplantae > Streptophyta > Magnoliopsida > Asterales > Asteraceae > Lactuca > Lactuca sativa. Next base: position 195,699,813 of record NC_056627.2, read on the forward strand.
ATTATTATTTTCCAAAAATATATCTGTTTAATAAGGAATTTGATATAATAAAGGAAGTAAATGTTAATTAAAATGAGATACATATTCCATAATTATTACACGGGTTTATTAAAAAAAATTAATATCAAGGTGTAAACATTAAACATTTTTAAAGTGAAATTTCAAATACATACAAACGATGATGTTGTACAATGAAATATAAAATTAAATATACTGAAGAAAAAAAAATATTAAGACAGTCAATCTTGAAAAATAACATCATTATGAAAAATTATAAAGTAGGATAAAATTATAAGATATTAGGAGATTTGTAAAAAATACAATCAGTAAAAACGTTACGGTTATTAGAAAAATAAGACCGTTAAAATTAGTAAAAATACAATATATAAACTAAATTAGAACAATAGTAATAAAATGTCATTATTTGATATTTCATATAATTGAAAGATATATCAAATTACATTGATGATATAATAAAATTATTCAAAGTTATGCCAAAACTAATGCAAAGTATTTTCGAATACAAAATAAATAAGAGCAAACATAAAAGCTAGCACTTATATTCATAATCAATTTAAAATAAACAAATCATGATTTAGAACAAAAAAATCTTCATTGATGATATACTAAAATTAAATTCATACAACATTTAACATTCTATAAATTATATTATATAACTTTATTTGAATAAATGAAATAGTTGTTAGTATTTAATGCAATAGAAAAAACAGTATATTTGTTGTCAATATATGTTTAAATTATGTAACCTTATTATGGAAGGAACGTCTAATTAAAATGTTTATAATTATATAAAAATATCATAACTATATGAGACGAGGAAGGTCGTTTAACTAATAAAACAAAAAATGTTGTCTATATTATAGATATTTATCATTTTCAATGTATTTTCTACACATTTCAATAATACCAATAACCATATATTTTTTTATAATCGTTATGCAATATTTGTAAACGATTATATGTTTTTTATGCGTTTCCCGCGTTTGACGCAGGCTATAATCTAATTAGTTACTGTAGATAATAGGTGTTGTAGGGATTAATTCTCAATATTGGTTATATAACATACAACAAATGAATATATATATATATATATATATATATATATATATATATATATATATATATATATATATATATATATATATATATATATATATATATATATATATATATATATATATCCTTATGTGTTAAGTAATTTTGTATGCATATATAATGAAGGTAAATGTATGCGTTGTATCTTCCAACTTTTTTTTTTCAATTTAATATAAAAATGTTTGTTAAAATATTATTATTATATTGTAATAAATTTTAATTCTTTAAAATATATTCCATAGAAAATATAAAATGTGGAATTCTAAGGATTAATAGAATAGCAGGTGTTCATTACAAACTCCAACCTTTTTTTGGCTAATTTTTATACAAATTACGCCCTTTATTATTTATTTAATTTTAGAATGACATTTACCACTCTTAATGAATTTAATGACATTAATCTTATTATATATAAATAATATAAAAGTTATGAAAAGTTTAAATAAATTGTTTTAAGTTGTGAATGAACTATAAATTAATATGTGAATCAACTATAAATTTTATGTTTTATACACGCTATATTTTTTTTTATAGAAATCTACAATTAAGAAAATATATTAATTTGACTAGGTGTAACTCTATTTTTTTTATTAAATTATATATATGGTTGTAGAAATGAAATGGTATGTCTTAAATAGTATTTTACCAAAGAAAGAAAAAATATAATGTTTATTAAATTAAGTTGTGAATACGACAAGAAAAATGTCATTGAGTTTAGTGTTGGTCCAACGGCGGTCCGGCGATGGTCTGACGATGGCCCAACAATAAGTGGCAACTAGTTGTACATTAGGAAACGAAAAAGTTTGACTAATATAATATTAATGGTTGATTTGTCAAACAACTGTAAACTTTATGCATTAAAATGTTAATTAACTGCATTAAGTTGTGAATTTTATATTTAATCTGTGAATTGATTATATTAAATTGTAAATTTTGTGTATTAAATTGTATATATTTATTATATTAAGCTTTAAATTTTGTATATTAAACTGTTAATTGACTGTATTAAGCTGTGAATTTTCTGTCATTAAAAAATTATATGGTTGTCAATGCATATTTTTGTGTACTAAACTGCAAATTTATTATATTAAGCTGTGAATTTTGTGTCTTAAGTTGTGATTTTTTTGGGGTTTATACTGTGAATTGACCGCGTTAAGCTATGAATTTTCTGTTTAAACTGTAAATTGACTTTATAAACTATGAACTATATATATTAAATTGTGATTTTTGTGTTATAACTGTGAATTCAATGCATTAAACTGTGAATTTCTATTTAAATTGTGAATGGACTATGAATTTTTAATGAATTTTGTGTTAATTTATGAATAATTTAAGTTGTGATTGTTCGGTTTAAACTGTGAATTGACTGCATTAAAATATGAGCTTTCTATTTAGACTATGAATTAATTATGAATTTTTAATGACATTTGTGTTAATTTTTTTGAATGATTTATGTATGAATGTTTGTATTCATATCTTTTGAATATATATTTTTATTGTACAAATATGTAAAAATGGATAAGTTTATTATTTTTTTAATTATTTTGCATTAAACTATGAATAAGTGAATTAATTGGTTTATTAAAATGTGAATATTGTATTTTAACTGTCAATCAATGATTTTATATATGGATTTAAGTTTAAAGGAATGATGAACGCGGCTGTATCACAAATGGTTGGTGGTGACGTGTAGTAGTTAGTCATGGTGGTGGTAAGAGAGTTTGAGTTTGACTTTTTAAATATGTGAATTAATGTATAATCAATTTTATTATGTTATGTTGTGAGTTTTATGTATTAAACTAAAAATCTGTTGTATTAAGTTGTATATTTTATATAAATTTTGTGTTAAAATATGAATGAAAGTATGTATAAAAATATTAAACAATGCATTAGTGAATTGTTATGTTTATTAAACTCTGAATATTATATTTTATATCGTGAATATTTCTTAGACACAATATATATTTTTTTTACAAGAAATCTACAATTTAGATAAAGAAAAATTGAATTTTTCAAGACATAATTTAATTTTTTTTACCAAAATTTTGTATATTTTGGCTGGAAAAATAAAAGGTATTACCAAAGAAATGGGAGTAACAATTTTTGTTCCACTAAACTCTAAATAAGGTGAGAAAAATGTTACCGAATTTCTTGTTATTCCGACAACATTCAGACGAAGCTCCCGCGGTGGCCGGATAAAGGTTCGATAGTGGTTTGGGGACAGTCTGATGACAAGTAACAAGTAGTTTGTACACTAGGAATGAAAAAATTGTTTAATACAATATAAATATTGGATTTGTCCAAAATGTCTTTCATGAAAACATTAAAAAAATGGTTCTTAGAGTTCTTAATATTTTTGGGTTCTCATTTGAACGACTATATATATATATATATATATATATATATATATATATATATATATATATATATATATATATATATATATATATATATATATATAATACAATATAAATATTGGATTTGTCCAAAATGTCTTTCATGAAAACATTAAAAAAATGGTTCTTAGGTTTCTTAATATGTTCGGGTTCTCATTTGAACGACTATATATATATATATATATATATATATATATATATATATATATATATATATATATATATATATATAATATATATATATATATATAGACTTACATTATTTTGTTTTTACTAACTATTATGTGTTAGAATGCACAGATCTGGACCACCGGATGGAATAGAATCAAAGTTCATGATCTGACGGTCTATGATATTAGAATAGGATAACATGTACCATATAATCACACAAATTTCAGCATAAGGGATATTTTAGTCAGTTAACTTATATTAAAAAGGAAATTTTCAGATTTTTAGGGATAATTAATTCATTTATTTTTAAAAATCAGAATATTTTAAATTAATTCAAATTTTAAAATCCGATTTTATTCTGTCAGGATGATAGAATTCCAACCACAAACTAGTAAATATAGTTTTAGATTTTATTCTTTTAGAATAACAAAATGCCAATCATAAACTAGTAAATACATTCCGAAAGAATACACAAAATCGATTCTTGAACTAATACCAAATACAACATTCTGAAAGAATAAAAAGTGTAATTCTTAAAAAATAACAACATTCTTAAATAGTGAGTGTGGTCATTCTTTAATTCATTCTTCAAGCCTTTCCTATAAGATCTTCAAGCCATTTCTATCACAAATTCATTGCTAAATATTTTGTGATGATACACTTGTAACAACTGCACATTAAACATATAACTAATTAACTACAATTCTATCTAAATACAACAATAATATTCTTACATAATAAACTATTCTTGAAGAATGGTTTTGAATATTCTTAAATAATTTGTATTATGAAGAATATACCCAACGAACAAAACATTTGAAATATAAATGCAGGAAAAGATCATGTTAACACAAAGATGTATTTTGAATGAATAACTACAAAGATGTATTTATATCAGATGTGTATACACATTTACGATTGACATAAAAACTCAGTCTCACCTTCTATTATAATTATTCTGCTTCTGAGACAATCTCCCAAACCTTTAAACTGGAAAATGAAGAGGGGGAATCAAGGTCAGAAATTTGAACTTAATAGCAGCTTACAGTATAATGAAATAAACAAAAATATTGTAACGCCGTAAATTTCAAAACAATTTTTCATTTAAAAATAATCGTTTAATTCTTAAAAACACTTTTCTTAAAATCTCATTCATAATCGAATTACAAAAACATAACTCCATTTTCACTTGCATAATAAACCAGGATCCTCAAAACATGACTCCTTCTCTGGTGTGTACAATCGAGCCGGTGTCGTCCCGTGATCTTGAGAGAAACCTGAAACACATAACACAAAACACTGTAAGCACGAAGCTTAGTGAGTTCCCCAAAATACCACACATAACACATATTAGCCACTCGAGGCTATAACTCTGTGGGTCCGTGGACCCTACTCTGTGAACCTTCCGGTTCTAACTCTGTGAACCCTCCAGTTCTAACTCTGGGAACCTTCCGGTTCTAACTCTGTAAACACGCACAACATAAATCACATAGAAATAATGCAGTACAACACATAACATACATAGCATACAAATACTCTGTCACATAACTCTGGTTACCTACTCAAGGTAAAGTATAGTGAGAAGACTCACCTGGTAAGCAGGAAGCAGATATCCTCACGCTTGCATCTCGAACTCGCCACCATCTATCACATAAGGCAAATGCTCTCTTGAACATAACTCTCGAGACTAGACTCAATCCTCTCTTTGCACCTTCTTAAGGGTAAAATACCATTTTACCCCCTTCTTGGCCCAAAGGCCACATTGCTGACCAAACCCTAAAAGTCAATAAAAGTTAACGGTCAAACTTTCACCCAACTCGCCGAGTGCACTCCGGTGACTCAGCGAGTACACACGTGTCTACTAACTCTTTGTCCCGCTTGGTACGTCGAGTCCCTCCCTATGCTCGACGAGTCATACCAGATAGGAATCGCGGGGCCACACCGACTCAACTCGCCGAGTCTCAAGAACAACTCGGCGAGTACCTCCTTGAACTCCAATCCTCTAACCCCCTCCTGACTCACTGAGTCATCCCCCAATTCGGCAAGTCTATTCACTGAGCAATTTACGTGAAACCCTAACCCTACTCGCCAAGTCTCAAGAACAACTCGGCGAGTTCATGCCATGCACAAACTCTACTGACCTCCTGAGGTCAGATCTGTTTCCCCAAACCATATATCTAGCCTCCCCAAGCATGAATGCCACGTAAAGTTCAAAACTTGATGCTTGTAGAACCACAACAAGGCATCAAAAGGAGATTTAGTCCCAAAAATGGCAACCTAAGGCCAATAACCGCAAACTGGTCCATAAAGCTCCAAGGGTCAAAGTCTCTGGACCTCTTTGAGTCCAGATCCAAGGCACAAAATCGAAGAGGGACCATTTGCTTCACATAATCACTCTACAAAGGGGTTAGAAAACCCTAAATCTAATGATCAACACCAAAACTAAAGGAGGTTCGAACCATTACCTCAAAATGATGTCTCTGAACTCTGGAACTGCTTGAATCGCACCTCATCTTTGCTCTTGTCACCTTCTTCTTGCTAAACCAAGGATTCAAGGATCAAAAGCGACCTCTTCTCCCTCACGACAATTTGGCTCACTTAGGGTTCTCTCAAGGGACTGGTAGCCGCAACGGGAGGCTATAAGTTCCCTTAAATAGGCTCCAAACCCGGGGGATTAGGGTTTCATTAAACAGCATGGACTCGCCGAGTCCGGACGTGAACCCGGATGAACATCCGCGACCCTACTCGGGCGAGTCTTGGCTCCAACTCGCCGAGTTCCTCCTCAAACTCCAAAATAATTAAATAAAATAATATACCTGCGAAATCAGGATGTTACAAATATTATAAAAAGGTAAACAGGGTCTCAGGAAGAGAGCCTATCAAACAAGATGCATACCATTCTTCTAACCATCGATGGTTGATAAGCTTTATCCTCTTCATTTTCTTTGTAAGCAGGTACTTTTCCCCAATCAAATTGAAAATAAACAGTTTACACTTTCAAGCATAACAGTATAGAACAGGACATACAAATTACATAAACAGGTGACAAGGAGAAACTAAGAACATCTATACTGATAAAACCTCAATAACCTTACACAATAGGCATGCCAATACAAATATGCAAATGTTCGAGGACCATTCATAGTTTAATTGTTCGCAAATTGAAGGGGATAATTACCGAGGTTGGATCTACATGTACTCCAACATCAAAGTTATGATCAGCCCATAGGTCTGTTTGCTTCAACATCATAAACATAAGGGAAAGTATGTTTGCTTCAAAATCAAAGCTATGATCAGGATAGATGTTTGCTTCAACATCATAAACATAGACTGAATCATCAATACTTCTGGCTACAAGTTCTTTGCCATCAAAGAATGGTGTCTCGAATTTCTAAAAAAATTAAAAATTTACAAAAACCCAACTTGAAAAAATTAATCAAAGATCAATAAAGTTCATGTAAACTTACCAGCATCTCCTCGTTAACCAGGGATTCAAGAATAGATTGAGTAACCGGAAGTTTCTTGATTTTTCGCACAAACAAGAAAGGGGAAGGGTTTGCTCGTTGATTGATATGAAATTTCTAGTCAAGCAACCCTTGCTGCCCTCACTTCATCCTCCAAACACCGAGAGGCAACAATTTCTCTTCCCGATGAAAGACAAGAGGCGAGGCGACGACCTCTTTTGTTGCTCGCCCCCCTTCACGAATTCGGCCACTGGACCATTGATCGACCTTGCGGTCGTTCTCAACCGTGGTCCTCCTTTCTCGATCAGACGAGGATCGAAGTCCTTTTCCCCTAATGATTCTGCCTCGTGCTTTCCTTCGTGTATCTTTCATCGCCTCGTTGTGTGCCTTATCCTCTTTTACCGATCAAATAAAAAACGGTTTGGGGAAATAAGCTACAATCGATTGCAGTGGGGTTGGACATTAGTTAACGATGGGAGTACGGTGGGCTAGGTTTAGAAAAAGGGGATGACGAATAAAGGGATCTCTCAGTGATTTTTTAGTGTTTATTAACAAAATTTCCATATTTAAAGGTTATTAATGATTTTAATTATTTACTATATTTATCATAAATAAGATTACTATTATACATTTTATGATTTATTATTGATTTTATTTTTTCTTAATTCTGATTGGTTGTTAGAGGCATACAATATTTGTTGGAAACATTTGAACTTATCTCTCTTTCTCTCTCTCTCTCTCTCTCTCTCTCTATATATATATATATATATATATATATATATATATATATATATATATATATATATATATATATATATATATATATATATATATATATATATGGGTGTGTGTGGGGGTTGGGGGGGGGTGGGTGGGGGGTTGGAAATACTTTCCCGTTCACCTACCTTCTACATTTTAAAAAACATTTCAAATGACTCTTTTTTATGAGAACCAAAATATGACTTTGTATGCTTGACTATTAATAAGCCATGAATAAACAACAAAAAGTTTATTTATCTGACCATGAACAAATAATGGGCGACGCAAAAGAAATTTTATTTTTAGACTATAGTTACATAGTTTTTGACATAGAGAAAACCTAATAAAATGCCCATCCAAAAAAATCATTTCTTTTATCAACAATAATGAGATTAAACACATTTATAATTTTAACAAAAGCTTAATTTTGTTTTATTATACTTTTGTTTTACTTGTAAAATAAATAAAATGTGCAATTAAATGTTGAGAAAATGACCAAAATAAAATAAATTTTTCTTTGGCTTTTCTACAAAAGAGTCGAGAGAATGAAAAACCACCAAATAACAACTATTTTCGCAGGCCATATATGTCAAAATCTTATTTGACATGAAGTTTTTTAATTTATTTTTGAGAAATTAAAACGATGTTGGTTTGTCATATGCGAAAAATTACTTCATCTGTGAATATCTTTCAAAATACTGTATTTTTTTAAAAAACATGTATTATCTTATCGTGTTAACTACAAAACTAGTTATTATACTCTAAAAACCAGAATTCGTACAGCAAAAATCCATACAATGTGGATCTTGCTCTTGTAAATTATTGTTTTGTAAAAAGACTTCACATAACCAATTGTCTAATTTGTGGAGAAATTTTTTCGATATATATATATATATATATATATATATATATATATATATATATATATATATATATATATATATATATATATATATATATATATATATATAGAGAGAGAGAGAGAGAGAGAGAGAGAGAGAGAGAGGTGGGTTCAATTGAGAAAATAAAAAAGGTTGAGAATGAGGGAATCATTCTAAACCACTCATTTATATAAGCATAAAAAGACACGGTGACAAACTTGTAAATATGTTAGTAACCTTCAATGTCAAATACGTAACTATAGAGATTTCGATAACAGTGCGTTCATCCTCAAAATTTCTCCTCCAACCTTCAACAATCATCCAAATTTCTTCAACTAAACCATCATCAATGTCATCCAGTGTTAATCAATCATCAATATCAGTAGATGGGAGGTTCGTCGTTCAAGACAAATTCGCAATCCAAATTCATCAATTTCATGGATTTCTTAAAGTTTGGAACTGGAATTTCCCAGATTCGCAAACGAAATCAGTTGGAATCGGAATTTCTTCGTTGTTCATGAAATTGGAATCGGAGTTCTTGACTCGCAGTCACGATCGACATTGATGGACTCATAATCGATACTCACATGTTCCCAATCTGATTTTCGGAAATCAAAATCAAAATGAGAAATCGATCAGACATAGGTGTCGCATCTGAAGTTGAAATCGGAAGTATATGATGATTTGGAATTGATAACTTGATGTTTTTAACATTTTTAAAATAGTTAACTTGTATGCACTCCAACTATTTGATGAAATGCATAAACTAAATTACCACGTTATATTCATATATGAATTTGTTTTTTCGCTTGAATCAGTATATGATTATTAAAACAAAAAAACGAATATGCAAGTCTAGATGTTATTCATATGTGAATAATATATAAAAATTATATATATTTGTGAAAACACATTGTAATATGCATATGTGAATATACTGTGTAATATCCATAGGTGAATATATCATCTAATATTCATAAGTGAATATACTATGTATTATTCACATGTGATATACCATGTAATACTATGTAATATTCAGATATGAAAATATTATCTAATATTCATAAGTGTATATACCATCTAATATTCACAAGTGAATATACTATATAATATTCACAAGTGAATGAATCGTCTAATATTTAAATATGAATATACTATGTTTAGTATATGCTATATTCATATATGAATGATACTTAAAATGTAAAAAAAAAAATTAATCATAGTTTTTATTCATAAGTGAATAACGAATGTACTGTAGAAAAAAACTTGATTCATTTTTATTCACATATGAATAACGATAGCTGAAAATATAAAAAAAAAATATTTTATTTTAAAACTATATCAATATGGATGTCTATTTGTAGAGAATAAAAAATCATGAATTTTGGTATATTTAAAATAACTTTTCGATAAAATTAGCTTCTTAAAAATTAAAAAAAAAATGAAAAAGACTATGTTTTTGTATATATTAAGGTAATGATTAGCATAGTTTAAGGAAATATGTTTTGTTGGAAAATACATGTCTATTTTTTTCCCATTTCCGCTGGTACGACGGAGACTTTTGCGGTAAAAATAAATGAGTGGCTGAGAATGATTCCCCCATTCTCAACCTTTTTTTTTCTCAATTGAACTCTCCCCTATATATATATATATATATATATATATATATATATATATATATATATATATATATATATATATATATATATATATATATATATATATATATATATATTCAAATGACCACTTATTTCGGAATGGGACATTCCAGAACATATTTCAGACAAATTTTCGGGTGGGCCGACCCATTATACTGGGTTCGGAATCACCATTCCAGACTATCCGTTCGTGTTCTGCATCGGGATTTTAAATTTCAAATTTCAGAATATAATTTGAAAAAATCTTGACCAAAGCCTTTATTCCGAATCTTGCTCCGAATTCCGATTCCGACACACGATTTCGGGTCATTCGACCTTCGATTCCGATATCTAACACGTATGTCCAATCTTCGACATGCAAGTCTAATCTCCGATACGCAACTCCGACATGGAAGAAGAGCACTACGACCTCATTATTTTACGGGTACATTCTTCTATTTATCTTTACCTAGTTATCTTGCTTGTTTATGCCTATTCATCAAAAAATATTGTTCCGGAATGCATAGAACACATCCGGAATGAACCGAAAACGTTCAAGAGTTTAAATTAAAGATGTCATTGTTGTAGGACCAACTGAAAAGTAGTTTAAATTATTGGGTATTTGTCACACCCCGAACCAGGACGGCGAAAACGTCCGGGGGCGGATGACGTCATTGTATAGTATCATAACAATTGAGTATAAATGAAATATAGTAACCAAACAACACACATTGAGATAACAAACTTCATAAGTTTACATTTGTAATTGTTCAAGTGTTACACAAAAGTGCCAATAATTGTAAATTCCATAATGCAGTAATATATCCAACATCCATTGCTTAAGTACTTGTTCAAAGAGTTCCTGAGAATACAAGTTATTTTGAAAAACATCAACATAAAATGTTAGTGAGTTCATAAGCAGTTTTGTATGAAATTAGTTTGTATTTGTTTTGTTTGGAAAAAATGTTGAATACTGCCGGAAAATCCAATGTTTTCCATAGAAATGAAATGTTTTTTTGTTTCCCAAAAACCATGAATATTTGTATGCACGTTCCTTTAAATCATGTGACTGTAAGTTACCAGAAAATCCTGTATTCCCTAATTTTTTGAAATTGTAGTCTTAAACCCCCAAGACTGAATTAGCGTCAATAGAGTACTGAAATGGTGTGTAGTTTTATAATTTATGAAACCAGAGAAGTGTAAGTTCTTCGTAAATCAAGGTATACTTGTTAATCCCTATGTAAGTCATTATAATCATGTTTGATGTGACTGTTATGCTTGTCATGACGTTCTTCAGGCGTCAGTTGCGGTATCATATTTGTCACCCTAGACTGGCCCCGTCTAGCTGTAGCGAACATCTCAAGTGTAGAGGTGTCAATCCCCATATAGATCTATACACAATTATATCGCTCCCCCTCTAGGAGACTCTGATTATAACTATAGGACATAGAGTGTACACTACGTAGGTATGGTGAAGATTGTGTCCCACTAGAGAATTAGCGAATTTACGCCGATTTCAAATCTCTTTATTGTATAATGAAATAACTTTACTAGTGTAAATTCGCGACTGATGTTTTATGACACGCATTTTCCAAATTTTGAAAATGTGCTATTTTATGACACGCGATTTCCAGATTTCATGACCTGCGGTACGATACTTATGAAATAAGAGTTTTATGACAAACAGTTTATGGCACCCAATATTTTCTATCACGAAACCGTTTTGTATATGATTTAGGTTAAGCTATTTTCCATATTTTTATATAAATAGCCTTTAATAAATAGGTCTAGTTGTAACATATTTTGCAAAAATAGTATATTATCTTGGGTTATAAAACATCCCCAAAAAAATGACAACAAGTTTACGACTATTTTACTAAGATTATTATTTTTAGTAAAATATCAAACTTTATCCTTTTTACCAATTTTGTGAGTTTAAAACACAAAATATGTTTTTTGAGTTTAGCTCAAGAATGTCACGATTTTTAAAATACCAAAAATAATAAACTCGATATTTTACCCAAATATTGGTATAGTTTCATACAAGTATTTATGTTTTAAAATGTCACGATTTTTAAAATACCAAAAATAGAAATCGGCCCCATGCTTCTAAGAGAAAACCTAGCCAATTTTCTCCTATCTCCTTAGTCATCCTCTTGCATTGGGTGTTTGTGATTCCACTAGAGGTGCAACATTTGAGTCACTAAGCTTTCAAAGGTCAAGGATATTCAAGGAGATCTTGTTATTACTACATAAAAAGAAAGGTAAGATCTAAACCCTTGTTTATATGTCAATTTGATTGTTATATGCTAGTTCTTAGAATCATTGCTTTGGTATTCAATGTTGTTGTGTTCATAGTAGAAAAACCTAGATCAAAGCAATTAGGGTTGCATGAACACCATAGGAATGATGTTATGCTCATTACCCAGAGAGTTTTAGCATGAGATAATCAACATTTCAAGCACAAATTGTTACATAGACACATAGGTGCATTCTATTATCCAATGGTTAACCGGAAATGGACTTGTATCCCCCCCCCCCAAAAAAAAAGTATGAAAAACACGGAAATAGTGGGGTATGAACCTCACCTTGGTTTAGTGTGTTAAGAAAAAGAAGAAAGAAGTTGTGGAGCCTAGACTTGTGTGTCTTGAAGGTCACTCGAAAATGGGGATGCTCTAAGAAGCTACACTCTAAATGGTATGTGTAAATGGGATGATCTTGGTATAAACAAGTATAAAACACTTTGAGTTTCACAACTGATCCCAAATTATCCTCCCCCATGGATATCTGCCACATAAAAAATTAATTAACAATTAAATTTAAAAAAAAGTATTAGTAACGATAAGTAATTATAATAAGTAATTATATAATAAACGGAGTTATATCTGTTGAAATCATCAATGTTGGATAACAAATTGAAATACTCTTCTGTAACATGCTATTTAGGAAACCACCCATTGAAACCTTTATCTAATAGGTATATAAGGCATACACAGACTGCATCCTCATAATCAGTAAGTGAATGTTTAAACACCTTAATAACATAGTCTAATTTGACGGACACATTCCTTAGGACCATAGGAAAGGCACAGGAACAGAAGGCGGCACCGGATGCAGAAGTAGGAAAATAGTCACCAAACCGGAAGCCGGTGATGAGACAAAATTATTTCTTCCCGAAAGAGAACTCGTAACCCCCAATCTCAAAAACCATTCCCTATACTTGGCTTCGGCGGTTGGTAACAACTTCGTTTCAAAAGACGTAATGTAGAAGAAAAGGATCCACCTACATTAGGAATGTCTAACTACCTCCTAAAACATGAATTCCGAAACATAGTCTCGCATTCGGGTCTGTCTCTGAATGCCGCAAGAATTTTCCCACCGATTTTCGATTTACAAGAGAGTGTAATGGATACATCAAAAAACCTATCATGTTGCACAAACAAAAAAGGTGTTATAACTTGATTCCGGAACGAAAATGACCAATACTTCAGACCAGTTTCGAACCAGTTCATCATGTTTTGGACGAGTTCATGGTGTTTCGAAACAGTTTCTTGCATTCCGGAGGCTTCCAGAATGAGCTTTTACGATCTGGAACACTACATTTTGATGTAAATGAACAATATTGTCACAACTAGCAATTTAGGGTTTAAGATGTGAAGCTTGTACACAACAAATTCCTCTATGTAACCCTATTACATCAAAATAGTGAAATTCAAACTACAATGTGGTATGAAATCATATGTGCAACAAATCAATTTATCATAGTCACTTATAAGCCCAAGTTTGATTCCATAGTTGGACAAAAATCTATTTTTAGGCTTTGCTTAGAGTTCACGACCCCAAAACCCTTATTGGACAAAGTAAGCTCAGAAGCCCATAATCACACTTTAAGAACCAAAAAACTTTATTTTGGGACGCTTGTTGACCAAAATCCTTTGAATTGGCCCAACAAGGATCCAAAAACCACATTGGGCCATATTGGACCCAAAAGCGCACACCTCAAGGACCGAAAACCTCTTGGAGAGTTGTTGTCGGCCACATGAAAACCGAGAGCCTCTCCTTTTAATTTAATGAAGTAAGTTTTAGCATGGGACAAACAAAAAAAGGAAAAGAAATAGGAAAAATGTGACACCTCATTCCTTTATCTTGTTTTAACCCCGTGCTAAATGGTGGATAGTTAGCTCGGCATGGATTGATGACCTTGATTTTCTCGACACTAAAGTTCATAGGGCACTTTCCCTAACACCGTCACTCAAAAACTCCCCAATCCATGAGCCTCGAGAAAAGAAGGCATAGATAGATGATCCATCTCACCCGCCACCACCACCATCAGCTGTTGACCCATCAACTGACAAGGACCGAATTATTAGTGACTTGTCAAATGAGGTCCTTCAATTGAAAAATGAGCTTAGTGAATGTCATAGGATCAACGTTTAGCAAAGCATGATACTACTTTATGGTTCTAAAACTTATCAATAAGACTCTCGGAGACGATGTTGCTACCTCAAAAGGGATGGAGGTACATTTTTAATTTTTTCATCATTTATGGTCATTATGTTTTTGTATTGTTTATAAGTATACATTATTGAACCATATAGTAAAATTACTTATGGAAACATGATTATGTTTTAAGCACCCCCGCACAACCGTTGCATGACGGCCCTGAGCAGCCGTCTTCGTGTATTTAATCGTCGGATGCAGAAGAGATTTTGCGGGATGAATACAAAACACCGTTGCAAGCACCTCTCAGACGTTCTAAGCGCCAAAAATTATGTCCATATGGTATAAGTCGCGAGGGATACAAATGAAGAGGAAGGGTGTTACATGGTAAGAACCAACACCATTAGACAATATTTTAGATCCTACCATACACAATGTATATAAAGAACGGGATAGTTCGTTGGTTCGTCGGTCACAATTATTTGACCGATTTTGCTATGATTGAGTCTTGGACACGGTCAAATGCAGATAGTCATGGAGGAAGGTTGTCAGGTGATGTAAGTAATATAATTAAGTGCTCATTACATACTATGCTTCTAATAACAATACTTACTTTACTTCAAAAAAAATTGGCAGCATATCATGTCGTGCATCTAATTGTTGTTAGAGCATAAAACCGATGATGCTTGGTGGACAGTTGTGCCATCAGCTTTCAACACTAATACATTTGACTAGAGTGACATGGCAGACGGATCCATTTACCCATCTTGGGCAGAGTGTGATATGGTATAATTTTGTTTGGATTATGTTACTTGAGTTTTTATATATTAATTAATTATTTCTAACTTTTTTGTAGCTTTACATCCCAATCAACATACAACAAGCTCATTGGTTCTTGTGTGCTTTGGATTTGAAGACATTCAAAATGACTGTATACGATAGTCACTGGAAGGGCGGCTACTGTTTGGAAAATGAAGATTGGTTTATAGGTATGAAAGCCCGCATCCACAAACTTCTAGTGGGAGTTAACTACTGGGGTACCGAACCAACTGATTCAATCCCACTTGAGAGCTTCAAGATGAACCTAGAAAAGGCCTGGGATGTACCACAACATATTGCAACATATGAGATTGTGTGGTGTTTTTGTGTTGGTTCCTAGAGGGTGTTGATCACCGGAAAATCGATTTTTGTAGAGGGTAAAACTGGTCCATGGGCTATGGGTTATTGAGAACGAATTGCAATTTCTTTTTGGGTACAAGGACAAAGATAATTTGAACATCGTATTTACAATATGACCTACAGATACATCCTTTATTAAGTTTATGTATTTATTAATTGTTTGTTGATCTTAATTGCATTTATATTTTATAAAAACAAAAGTTATACATTTTATAAAATCAAAATTTATACATTATATAAAACCAAGACCTTTACAAAAAGAAAAACCACATGTTACACGCAAAAAAATAAACAAGTAAAATTTATTATGGAATCATGGTCCAGAATCGTACTCCATAATTCCGGAGACTACTCCAAACCAATGTGTTCTAGAGAATGTGGTTACTTTACAAAAAAAAAAAAAATTGGGTCATTTTTGTCAAAGATGTCATTTATAAGGATTAAATTACTCAATTTCCATATATATATACTAGCAGTGTACCCGCGCAAAGCGGCGGGGCATGTAAATTCTTTCGGTGATATGTTTCCTCTACAAAAATGTTATATTACAAAAGAAAGTACATGTCGAAGATAAAATAATCAAACTATGGTGTTATTTGGGAGATGAAGTCATTTTTTGTTCCTGGACGGTGGGCTTTATAGCAGAGGAGGGAACAAAGAGGTATATGCGATTGGAGAGATATTTGAATCAACATGCTAAATTTAAGGATATCTAAAAGGGTTCAAAATTTGAATGAATCTGGGATTTGAGGGAACCATATCAAATTGCTGAGAAATATAAGGAGATTTGATGATAAATTTTTGAATTCAAAATGTGGTTAAAATTTAATATTATTTTATTAATGATTACTTGTACTATCAGCTTCATCATTTGGACGTCTTAAAAAAATATTATTATTATAATCAATCTATTTTTAGAAATAGTTAGATTTCTTTTATAAGATAGTAAAGATATATATATATATATATATATATATATATATATATATATATATATATATATATATATATATATATATATATATATATATATATATATATATATATATATATCAGTAACAATTTTCTACACCTTACCGATTCTGCCGCACTAATTAAGACAACATGAGTTCAAAACATTCCAAATAAGTATTTTGTTGTTGTTTGTGTCAATGGTTCATGGCATTCAGAAAATGGAAAATTACTATATGTTAGGCAATTTGTTAAAATATTTGGTGTTGAAATTCTAGTAGATATAAATTTCTCTGATTTATATCAGTTGGTCAAATAGAGGGCATGTTGGGACAAAAAACCTAATATCATTCTGTCTTTCTAACACCCTATGTTGAACTTGTTATACAAATAAATCATGAGGGGGATGTGAAGCGTTTACAAATGATTATTCAACAAGTTTTAACTTATGTACATATGTATCTGATGGATAATGAGCCAGTGAGACAAAACATCTTCAATACAATGTCGTAAATAGATTTTTTTGTTGGTGGGAACCGATATATAAGAGGAGGGTCCAATGACACAAAGAGGGAAACGGTCTGTTGAGAACATATCCAATAGAAGAGGTAGCAATAATTAAGAAGGTATGTATGTATCTCCACATGAGCATTATAATAATTGTGGATGTATTGCATATGGAACACCAATACAACAACAATTCAACCCACAAGTTTATGAAAAGAAATATAGGAATCGTCAAATTTAGTATGCCGATCCTAGATATTATGTACCATATGAAACATTGGTAGTACCATATCAAACACAAAATAGCACCATATCAAACACCAATAACACCATTTCAAATGCCAATTGTACATCAAACGTCAGTACCTCTATGCCAATTTTTTTTTACTTCAAGCATCACCTCTCCCTCTCCCAACATTAGAGATTTTTGAGACCCCGTTACTAATATTGAGAGTGTGTTTCTCAAGTTCTTCTTCGTTGGCCTCCATTTCCTTTTTCATTTTCTTCAAACATCTTCTAAGATCTTATAATAATTTTAGAGCTGGAAGGATTATCGATGGAATGATCGATTTTGGAGAAAAGGAGAATAGGAATACATGTTTCCAAGCAAAAACCCATTTTTATGAATGTTAAATTGTAAGAAAGTTTGGTATGAAATTATTTTAATTTTATCCTCTTTACATACAATTATCTACATGTGGTAGGTAGCACATTAATTGTCATGTCAATATGACTATGAAAATGTACACTTTGACTACGAATTTCAGTCACTTAGTAAGAATCTTCTTTACCATCAAATTGTCATTTCAATTTGACTACAAAAATATACATTTTGACTATGAATTCTAGACCGTTAATAAGAACTGTCATTTCACTAGTAAGTTTTCAATTCGTTTGCAAATTTTCATGTTAATTTGACTATGAAAATGCACACTTTGAGTATGAATTTTACACATTCAATAAGAATTTTCATTTCACGAGTTCACTATTATTTCACGAACGAATTGTCTTGTCACATTGACTACAAAAATAAACACTTTGACAATGATTCTCAACCATTTAATAAGAATTTCCATTCCATTAATGAATGTCATTTCATCTGGGAATTAACATGTCACCACGAATTTAGACACATTGACGATAATTCCCTATTATTTTCCTGTAAATGTGGTACATTAAACTTATATTTATTTCAACTAATTACACTTATATCAATGTATTTGAAAATGAGTTCATCAAATGGAGTTCACCAAGAAAGATTTGCCAGCCTACCAATAATCTTTCATAATGTTGAAAGAACCAATCCTAATAACATATCCATAATTAAGAAAAATCTCATCGACCAAATTGAGTTATGTTTCATGGCCTTTAAATGTTTGGTAAGATGCTTTTGTAGTGTATACATTGTATATTTTCTATGATAGTTTAACTTATAATGGTACCATTATTTTCATAGATTTAACTATTTCTAAGGCATATGTTGTCATATATCTTTATAGGTAGTGTCTCTTTAAAAATGAGCTACTTAGGGTCAATGTCAATAGCAGTTTCTATGGATGAAAACCATGACAAAGTACTAACAGTGTCTGGTTTGGGAATTACATAAAATGATGATGTAATGATATTCATAATTCCATCGAATTGGCCATAAGTATTGTCTACCCAAATACATATCATGAGCATTGTTGTATAAATTACGGTGGAAATTTATGTGTTTGGATTGGTCACAATAGTGTAGTGGATTGTTGTTTTGGCAAACATGAAAAATCGTAACATATTTAACGTTCAGTTGCCTTTGGACAGACTTCAACATGCAATCAACAATTAAAAAACCAAAAAATTCACTTAACCTGACTTGACAATATTGCTATTACCAAATGGGCAGGGTCTTTTTTTCTTAAATCTTATTTCAATGTTTTGTCATTTGATATTCATCGTGTCGTTATAAGGTTATCTATGGGTACACCATATTTACCGATAATTACTGATATTGAGGTTGTCTATGTGATGAAGCAACAAGTGTCATGACTCGATTTAACTTAGGTAAATAGATTTCTTGAAACTATTTTTCTTTATTTAAGTGTGTGTGTGTATATATATATATATATATATATATATATATATATATATATATATATATATATATATATATATATATATATATATATATATATATATAAACACACAAACACTTTAAGCCTTAAATGATTTTTTTGGAAGGGGTAAATATAGTGATACCACACCTTATATTGAGACCAAGCTGCGTAAGAGTATGCACATGAGTCAAGCCTAGCAGGTGAGACATGTCTAGTTGCAACTATAAAGTTACATATTACAAGCCTGTAGTTGCAACTATGAAGTTACATATTATTTTCCTACTACATGTGTATAACTCCGTCACAAGATTTATAGATGTAGGAAATGGCAAAAAGATGGTGTACCTTGTGAGTACGTGATACCAACGTTGAGATCATTTAAAGTGTCATACATGCACCAATTTGTTAACAATAATTTGACTTCTGTCGTGTATCGAACTACATACCGAACTAAAATGGTGTATCCTCTACTGCCTCCTCCTCAATGGGAATTACTAAACGATGTAGTGGTTGTGTTATCCCCCTCTATACCTTTAAATTACTACATGTCTTTCTTAAGTGTATTGCAATGTTGTATGTTATGGGCTAATATAGTATCTAATAAATGTGACCTCCAAAAAATTTCCAAACGTCACAAACCATCATAACTTGGAGCTTACAAAATAGGAACTTATGATATCAAAATATTGAGTGTGATATGTCCATTGATAACTCTTGTAACAAATAACACAACAAAAAAAAATCATCTCAAACGGACTTTGTATGAAAGAGTTAAGAATGTTTAATGTTGTTTTATATTTAATATTTTCATTGAATATCCTACTTTTGAGCTAAAAATATATGACTTCTCGACCTCCAAATTAGAAGTGCGACATGTCTCAGCATACTCTTGTTACAAAGAACACAATGAAAAATAATTTAGCAAAAATGGACTTCATATGTGAAGGGTTGTATTCTTTTTTTTTTTTTTTTTTTTTTTTTTTTTTTTTTTTTTTAATTGGAAACGGCAAATATATTAAATATGTGAAGTGGGTGGTCTGGCAATAAGAAGATATGGTTTCACAACAAGAGTGTATAGTGAGACACATAAGAGTGAACCAGTAGATGATTGTTAGAGTAATGTGGGAAAATAGGATTCGCATAGGTAACACGACATCTTGTTTTGTAAAATCAATATGTTTTCCAACACCTTCCCATTGCCCTCTAAGGATTATGGTTAAAATAGAGAAAAAAGGTGATATGATATGCATGCCTACAATAAGAGTCAACGGTAAGAGCAGAAGTTTGATTTGATCTCATGATGTAGTTGAATCACTAGAGAAAAAAATATATATATAAGCAGAAGGTCCATCTCTACCCCGCTTAGTAGATTTCCTAGTTGTTAAAATTTTACCCATCAAATTTATTCAATGATAACACCTCGATTATCATCATAATTGTCTTAAATAGAGATCAGTACGATTTTCATACCGCTAGTCTTAAGCGATATCCATTATTAGTGACTGCATGAGAGATGGTAATATTAATGTCTACCATGTTTGTGGTCATTTATTTTAAATTCTAGAAAAAGATGTTTTTGTGGTGATAGACCATTATTTATTATGGTCATTTTAATAAATAATTCGTAGAAAAACGTGTTTAAAATGATCGTGTCTTATTTACATAATTCATAACTTAATTTTTGATTAATGTAATATTTGAAATTTATGTATAGTAATATATGTATTATAAAATGATATACATATAATAATAAACTTGAAATGATCAAAAAAGAAAGTGGGCTGAGTTTATTGAATATCGCTAAAAGTTAATATATCGTATATGTTTAACGATGAAATTCTAGAGAAAGTTAAATTCGATTTAATACTCTATTAATTAATTTTAAAGAGTTGAATGAATTGGATGCATTTGAATTTGTATTTTTTGACTATTATCAGCAATTGAAAATCAAGAATGCTTTCACACTCACACATAACCTTAGTGCTTATCCGTATATAATCATATATTTGGAAATGCTTTGCAAATCCTAGTCCTAGTTCATATTTGTAAGTACATCTTCTTTCCTACCGGTATGGAAGCTGAATGCTCCTCATCCTTAGACGTGAATCAAGAATTCCGGCAACTTACAATTTCTGAGATTCATTTTGTAACCAAAAACTTCGATGAGTCATTAGTAATCGGGCGTGGGGGTTTTGGCATGGTCTACAAAGGAACCATCACAAATGGGACAACTCATTTAGTTGCTGCCATCAAGCGGCTGGATTCAACTTCTAAACAAGGAGAAGCAGAGTTTTGGGCTGAAGTTGAGATTCTCACTAAGTTAAGACACTGCCACTTAGTGCCTCTGATTGGTTATTGCAACGATGGGGAAGAAATGATCCTTGCATACGAATATATGCCCCATGGAACACTTGAAGATCATCTCCACAACTTTCAGACTCCTTTATCTTGGGTGCAACGACTTAAAATATGTATAGGGGTGGCACGTGGGTTAGATTACCTTCACACTGGTACGGGTATAAAGCATGGAGTTATACATCGCGATGTGAAGAGCTCTAATATATTGTTAGATGAAAGCTGGAATGCTAAAATTTCAGATTTTGGTTTGTCCAAACTAGGTCCAATAAATCAACCTTCCACTTATGTAAATACTGTTGTGAAAGGCACTTTTGGATACCTAGATCCAGACTACTTCACAACAGGTAGGCTGACTAGAAAGTCTGATGTGTATGCCTTTGGGGTTGTTTTATTTGAAGTCCTTAGTGGAAAACGAGCAGTGGATAAAAGTCTTGGAGAGGAGCATTTGGGTTTAGCAAGATGGGCTCAAGAATCTGTCAAGGAAGATAGGCTTGAGCAAATAGTTGATTTGAATATAAAGGACGAAATCATGCCTAAATGTTTAAAGGAGTTTGCACGTATTGCAGATTGGTGTTTGGATAGAAATCCCAAGCAACGGCCTACAATGGCTGAGGTTGTGGTTTGTCTTGAGTCTGTGCTAGCCATACAGGAGAAAGCCAGTAACAAGTTGCACCATGCACGCATGAGAAAATTTGGTAATAAACCGCTAACGTTTCCATTTTGGTCCAACGTGGAAAAATCTAGTATTATGTTTTCTTCTAGTACTTTTCTTTGTTTTATCTCATGAAGAAGCACACAAACTGGTTTACCTGTGGATTTATGCATACATACATTTATTGCAAGAACATATGTGATATCAGTCTATTTTCTTTTTCTTTTTTCTTTTTTTGAACAACTGTGTTGTGTGTGTTACTTGTGTACAATCTAAGATCATAGACTTGTTCTATTTAATAATTTATGATGTGATATTGTAGAGGACATTAAAATCTTTGGACTTATATAACCAAACTATTACGCAGGTTGGGCGCAAGTTGTTGCAGAGCTGGGTCCCATGTTGAATGCTAGCAGAAACTATTATACAGGTTTGGGTTTGGAAGTTGGAACTAGTATAACATAATTGCAACTGAAAAGTTCTTTGACAATAATAAAATGTTTGCTTTCCACTGTATAGAAAAATCAAAGTTGAAGTCTGAGATGATTAAAGAAAAGTTTGTCAACCAAATACAGCAGATGTATGATGACAGCCAACTCGTCAAAATTGCAAAAGAACAGACGATGCATTCAAATTTACTCACACAGTCACTTGGGGTGGTATCTAAGAAACTGAGGAAAACTGAAGAAAAGCAGCCTATTGTCAGGGACAGGACACAAGGGTACCAGGATCAAAACATGCAAGAGGACACTTTATAAGTGACAATCTGTCCTCAACTTCTGATATTTAAACCATATACCATGCTCGGAGGCGTGAAAATAGATGTTATGTAATGATGCCATTCCATCCATATATTTACTTTCCAAATTCACATTATTACATACTAGTTTGAAATGGTTGTTTTACCCTAAAAATAATGTGTGTTTTATATATTTATATCGTATCCGTATCCGGTGCTGCAGAAGGCAAAGGTCTCCGTTATAAGTACACCCATGCATAGGCGGAGCTTTATTAGGCTAGGGGGGCTGTGGCCCCCCACCCCCCTGAATTTTTGGTTATAAATAGTCCTTTTACTTTCATTTTATACATTTTAGGCCCAAAACTATAAAATTTTGGCTGTGACCCCCCCCCCCCCCCCCCCCCCTGCTTACCAATTTTTATACATATTATATTTCCGGCCCCCCCGAATAAATCGTTGAAGCTCCGCCCCTGACCCATGTTAACCATCGCTACCACTTTGGCACTTTCCTTGCATAAATTTTTGCATTATTCTAGATGATACTATTGAAATAATAATGTTTGGTGTTCAAACTTAACATCCTATGTATTGGATATTTTTTGTATATGTTTTTATATTAAAGGGGTTTGTTTGTAAGTTCATTGGGACTAATGCTGAGGTAAGCTTGTTTAGAGGGTACAAAGTGTAAGTCTTGTATTTGTAGTGGGTTGCGGCTCACTTTCTTCAAACTTAACAAACTGATCTTTTAATCCATGGGTCGATCCTTGACCCGAAGTATTTACATCAGGAGTGCAGCAGCTGGATGGCTCATTATTCACAGAGTTACACACACAAACACTTGAAGATCCTCTCATTTTCTCTCTCGTTTACGATTAGGTTTTCTGTAGATTTAGGGTTCATACTTCTCCTATTCTTTGTAAGTTCTTAATATATGAGTGATCTGTAAAGAGAGTAGGTTTAGGTTTGATGTAGTGAGGTGTTCAATTGTAAAGAGTCAATGTATTGAATTGGTTTATCATAATAAAAGAGGCTGTTCAGGTCGTAATCTGGTATGTTTACATTTTACATGGTATCAGAGCCACGAGGTGCTCCGATTGTTCTTATCAGTCATGCAAAATTGTTTTGAACGATTAGATGGGGTGTGAGGTACAGTTCGATCCCCTTTTTTGGTATGTTATTTTTTCTTTCGACCCTTGTAGATCTACGTAGTTTGTGTTAGCTTGGTTTTTCTTCGTAAAACTCTGAACCATTGACACTGACTGTGCAAATCTAGGGTTCTTTGAATCAATTTAGGGTTTCTCTGTTTGTGAACTCTAAATCGGAAGATCTGTTCTTATCTTCTTAAGATCTCGGTTACTGCAAAGTGTTTGTACTTTCTTAGATATGTGGATTCCATATCTCAGTGTGAGGATCTAACATCGTTGCTCTTCAATCGGTTAATATCTGGATTGTTCTTAAATAAGTCCGCTAGAGAACAAATTTTATCACCAATTAACTCTAGTAGGGAACGAAACCAAGAGATCTTGGTTTTCTTGATGTGGGAGATCCTGGTTTTCTTGAGTAAACCAGTTATTTGTGATATATTTCTCATCTGCTTAAGTTTTTTGTTTTTCTCGACTCTATGATTGACAAGCATTGGGCCCCAACATATTATGGTGACCTTGTGGACTATATAGTCGTTACAATTGTATGTGTTGTCTTGAGTAATTGCTTCTTGATTCTTTGTGTTTCTTGAATGGCTGGTCCAACTAATGAATCAGATGGCAGTGGAACGAAAAATGAGACTGTTAATTTTGATGATCCTTTGTATATTCACCCATCTGAGATACTGTTACCACTATAGTTACTATTAAACTGACTGGTATTGAAAATTTTCATGTGTAGCATAGTTCTATTATTAGGAGTCTTAAGGCTCGTAATAAATTAGGGTTTGTCGATGGGTCTATTTTGTAACATCTATAAAATTCATGAAATTTCAAAACTTTTTCAATCATTCAAAATCCATTTTTTTAAAACAAAATGTTTTCAATATAGTGTCATATCAGAGTATCCTAGAAATCAAATCATAAAAATGCAAGAGATACATGATCAAGCCTTTGCCTTCCCGCAATCATCCGAAGTACCTAAAACAAAATCCAAAACTATAAGCCCGAAGCTTAGTGAGTTCCCCCAAAATACCAATGTCATACAAATCATAACCATATCATAGCATGCATATAGAGTCTATAGTAGATTGGATTGCCCTCACCGGGCCTACAGTCTATTTGGCCCACTCTCAGAACCTTTAGCATGTCTGGTCCGCCCATCTATGCCTTTAGCCCGTCTAGACCGTTCTTTGGGCCTTCGGCCTGACTGATATGCCCTAATGGGTGTGCATTCTATCCAGTCCGCCCTGGGTTTGTTGGCCTTTAGCACAAAGCAAGTCCGCCTCAAACCAACCCCACATACACAATCAACACATAATCATAAGCTAACTAGCATGTATAAACAGTTAAACCGATCTAACTGATCACTAGTCATAACATTATCCTATATACCGGGATACCGACCTAACCAGTCACTAACATAGCATCACCTTATATACCAGGATACCAACCTAACAGGTCGCTAACATAGCATATCATCATGCAATAACCATGATAACAATCCAAAAAGAAAGGCCGGTATTGGTGCATTCGACCCCGTCAGTATAATGAGGAAAACTCACCTCACAATGTCGATCGGAACTGAAATATCAAACTCCTGAATCACGGCTCCAAACACCAACACCTACAACCACCATTAATCCTAGTCCATAAATTCCCAATTAACAAAATACCCACAGAAGTCAAACGGGTCAACCCTTGGTCAAAGTCAAAGTCAATCGGTCAAGGTCAACAGTCCATGTTGACCCAACTCGTCGAGTACAACTTACAGACTAGTCGAGTTCCTTCAAATTCTTAAAGTCGCGAAAACCCCTATCAACTCGCCGAGTTACCAAGTAACTCGTCGAGTCCATGCAACATTCAGAATTTCGGGAAAACCCTAACCAACTCGTCGAGTCACCTTGATAACTCGCCGAGTTCAAGCAGAATCCATGAAACCGGGAAGCCCTCATCCAAGTCATCGAGTTGACTATGAAACTCGTCGAGTTCCTTCGACTATTTCACATTCAGCTCATTTCAGTCGAGTTCATGGCTCCAAACTCCAGATCTAGCTTTCTAGGGTGAAGTTACCACGTAAAGTTGCTAACTTTAAGTGCATGTAAGGTCTCAAAAGGCTTAAAACACCAAAACGTAGTCTAAAAGAAGTCCAGGGCATGGGGAAGGGCCAAAGCTTCATAAAGCTTGAGGCTTTATGTCAAAGAGGGCCTAGAGGAGTCCACATCTGAAGCCATGTCCTTGTGACAAGCTCAAACCCGAGAATGACCCCCATTTTGCACCAAAATGCCCATAAACTTGTATAAAAAGAGAACTAAGGAATGGAAAGCCAAGGTAAAGAATTTTTACCTCCAAATAGATGCCAACACGATGTAGATGTTGGATCTACAAGCCTCTTCCTGTTCCAAACCTCCAAATCTTCAAGAAATGCACCAAATATACACTTTTAGCCTCACACACACACAAAATATGGTTAGCTCGATTAGGGTTTACTCTCTGGATGTGAAAGGTGGTAAGGAGGCTGGAGGGGAGGACTTAAGATCCTTTAAATATGGTGCAAACCCTAAAGATTAGGGTTTTCATAAATAGCCTCAACTCGTTGAGTTGGGTCCTCCAACTCGTAGAGTAGGTTCCATAAATCATGCGGCCTGATCAATCTCTACACAACGAGTTGGGGGCAACCAACTCGTCGAGTAGGTTCTATAATGTGAGTTTAAAAGCTTTAAAATTTATACCTAGGAGTCGGGATGTTACATGTTTTAAAAGATACTAGTGATGAAACTAAATCTTTTAAATGGGAACGTGCTAATGATGGTGTGTCTTCTTGGATACTTGGTTCTTTGTCTTAATCAATATATTTTGTCCATGCCAACCCTTTGTTCAGCTAAGAGGGCTAGGAGACTTCTCCATCAGGATTGTTCGAGATTTTTGGCATACATCTCGGATACGAGGGTTGAGCCCATGACAGATTTGGGTTGTGTATCGATTGTACGAGATTTTCGGGATGTCTTTCCCAAGTAGTTTCCTGGGGTGCCTCCGGAGAGGCAAGTGGAGTTTCGTATTGATTTGGTGCCGGGTGCCGCTCCAATAGCTAAGGCATCGTATCGGCTAGCACCGCCCGAGATGCAGGAGTTGTCTACGCAGCTTCAGGAGCTATTAGACCGAGGGTTTACCCGTCCGAGCAGCTCCCCGTGGGGAGCACCGATCCTACTCGTGAAGAAGAAGGACGGGTCACACAGGATGTGCATTGATTATCGGGAGCTGAACAAGCTAATGGTGAAAAACTGTTATCCACTTCCGAGGATCGATGATTTGTTTGATCAGCCGTAGGGTGCATCTTGGTTTTCCAAGATTGATCTTCGGTCGGGGTACCATTAGATGAGGATTAGGGACGAGGATATACCGAAGAAAGCTTTCAGGACTCTGTACAGTCACTACGAGTTCGTGGTGATGCCATTTGGGCCCACCAATGCTCCAACAACGTTCATGGATCTCATGAACAGGGTATGTAGGCCGATGCTGGATCGGTCTGTGATCGTTTTTTATTGATGATATCTTAGTCTATTCTAAGACCAAGGAGCATCATGAGCAACATTTGAGGGAGGTATTGGATACTTTTAGGATGAAAAGGCTCTATGCCAAGTTCTTAAAGTATGATTTTTAGTTGTGAGAGGTTCAGTTTTGTGGGCACATTATCAACCAAGAGGGTATTTTGGTTGACCCAGCCAAGGTTAAGGCAGTGATGCGGTGGAAAGTACCAAAGAATTCATCTGAGATCCGTAGCTTCTTGGGCCTAGCGGGGTATTATCAGAGATTCATTCAGGATTTCTCTAAGATTATCGTGCCATTGACCCGTTTGACCAAGAAGAATGTGACTTTCCAGTGGGGCCCAGACCAATAGTTGGCTTTCGAGACATTGAGACAAAGGCTATGTGAAGCCCCGATTCTAGTACTACCTGAGGTGTTGGACGATTTGGTAGTATATTGTCATTCATCGATCTTAGGGATAGGGGCGTTACTGATGCAGAAGGGGCATCTGATCATGTACGCCTCAAGGTAGTTGAAGCCTCATGAGGCGAATTACCCCACTCACGACCTAGAATTGGGGGAAGTGGTGTTTGCTCTCAAAATCTGGAGGCATTACTTGTACGGGGTTCGATGCGCCGTCTTTAGTGACCAAAAATGTTTGAAATATTTGATGGGTCATCAGAACCTTAGTATACGACAGAGGGGTGGTTGGATGTACTGAAAGATTATGATTGCGAGATCTTGTACCACCCAGGGAAGGCTAACGTGGTGGCCGACGCTTTTAGCCGTAAGGCGGAAAGTCCTTCGATCGGTAACGTTTGTTTGAGGATGACGGTGATCTCTCCAATGTTGGATATGATCAAGGAGGCTCAGGTGGAGGGTTTGAAGAGAGAAAATTAGAAGTTGAGAGCAGATTCAGGGTCAGATTCCCTTGTTTGTTCAGGTTGGTGGGGGTCTTTTGACACAGTGTGGCCAGGTGTGGGTTCCGGCATCTAGAGGCTTGAGACAGAAGATATTGGAAGATACACACAAGTCCAAGTTTTCTATACATCCAGGGGCTACAAAGATGTACAGAGATCTGAGGTTGAGTTACTGGTGGCCCTGCATGAAGCGGGATATCGCCTGGTTTGTGAAGCAGTGCTTGACCTACATGAAGGTCAAGGTTGAACATCAGTGGCCTCATGGCAAGGTTCAGCCGCTACCCATTCCTATTTCGAAGTGGTAAGATATCTCCATAGATTTCATCACAAAGTTACCGAGGACAGCGAGGGGTGTGGATGCCAGTATCGATGGTCTCGGACCTCGATGTTCGATTTACATCCAGGTTTTGGTGGAAGTTCCACGAAGAGTTAGGAACTCAGTTACACTTCAGCACTAAATACCACTCCCAGACAGATGGCCAGAGTGAGCGGACGATCTAGATGCTTAAGGATATGCTACGGGCATGCATACTGGACTTTGGAGGGAGTTGGGATACATACCTCCCACTAGCAGAGATTTCATATAACAATATTTTTCATGCTAGTATCGGCTGACCCCCATTTGAGATGTTGTATGGTCGGAGGTGTAGGATCCCAATTTGTTGGGGTGAAGTTGGGCACCAAGTCATGGGAAGAACCGAAGTGGTGCTTAAGACTACTGAGTTAATCTAGCATGTGTGCGATAGGCTGCGGGTCACGCACAGCCGTCAGAAGAGCTATGCTGACTGGCGTCACTCGGATCTTGAGTTCTCGGTAGGAGATTTCGTATTGCTGAAAGTTTCACCATGGAAGGTGTCATTTTGTTCCGAAAGAAGGAAAAGTTAGGGCCCCGATATATTGGTCCGTTCGGGATTACTTCCTGGGTGGACAAGATGGCTTACCGTTTGGATCTGTCGGACGAGCTTAGCCAGATTCAAAACACCTTCCATGTGTCTCAGCTTCGGAAGTGTGTCACTGATAAGACTACGGTTATTTCTTTGGATGATAGTCAGGTGGATCAGATCCTGAACTACATTGAGAGGCCCGTTGTAGTTTTAGATAGACATACTAAGGTCCTTTGTAACAAGAAAGTGAAGCTAGTAAAGGTGCAATGGTAGGATCGAAGAGGCTCCGAATGGACATGGGAGTCGGAAGAGGAGATGCGAGACCACTACCCAGATTTGTTTGCATCAGCAGACTTAAACCACGAAGTCTAGTTCAAGTGGGGGATATTTGCAACGCTTGGTCAGGTACTATTCAATTTTCAACATTCTTTAGGGTTTTGAACTGGAACTCGACGTGTTAGGAAGCTCCAACTCGTCATGTAGGAAAGTATTTGGCCGTGAAGTTTAAGGATCCAACTCGACAAGTTGGGAGCCCCAACTTGGTGAGTTGACGACCAGTGATCAAACCTTATAATTTAGGGTTTACACCCTATATAATCTCCATAAATCTTAGAGTTTGAGCCCTTATCAGACTCCTAAACCCTAATATCTATATAGCAAACCCTAATCTCTATTTCCTTCCATATTGTGAGCTAGTTGGCGCTTTGGAGCAAGAATAGGAGAAGTTGGTAAGGAAGAAGCAAGGATTTAGCAAACACCTTCGGTTTGGCACTGTGGTGGACTGTAGTGAGTAATAAAAAAACCTAATTTTTATGTACATGCATAGCTAGATCTCAGATTTGTCCCTTCTTCCCTCCTTATTCTAAGTTGTGCATGCATGAGATTCATAAAGCTTGTAACTTTATGAATCTCCAGGGAAATAGAGCCTCATAGTGGGTTAGATCTCACTTTTGATCAATTTTTGATGCCATACATGAGAGTTAGGGTATATTTCTTCTTTTTAGCCATTTTGGTTTCAACACATGCATTAGACATGCATTTCCATAAAGCTTCAATCTTTAGGACGTCCTTGAAGTTAGAACCTCTTCTAGAAAGGGGTGGGTTCCAGATCTCTAAGGTCTTGGGCTTAATGATTAAGCCTTTGGGTTTACAAGGCTTGGTTGAGAGTTTTTGGACGTTGGGATGGATCAAAGGATAAAGTTGGAAACTTTATCCTTTAGGGCACATTAGGAGTCCAGAACTGAGCATTAGGGTCCCTAGAAACTCGACGAGTTGCCTTACCGACTCGGCGAGTTGGATTGGGTTTTCCCGCCTTCTGGATACTGTGGGGAGTCGACGAGTTGTCCTGACAACTCAGGGAGTTTACTAGGGTTTTTCCGGTTTCTGAATACTAAATAAACTCGACGAGTTGCTAGGTGCACTCGACCAGTTGGGGTCAACATAGGCTGTTGACCTTGACTTTGACCATGGTTGATAAAGTTTGACTTTGAGTGTAATGTTGGTATTTCGGGATTTTTGACAAGTTAGTTTCATAATGGTTGTAGGAAGTAGAGTTGGTGCTGCGAGTTGGGACTTATCTTATTAGTCCAACCTTTATTGAGAGGTGAGTCTCCTCACCATACCAATGGGTCGAAGGCAGAAAGGCCGGCCCATTATACATGATATGTGGATTGTTAGTTGATTATGTGATATGTCGATAGGACATTTGTATAGAAGACCCCGAGGGGTTCCCGTGACAGTAGATTAAGACCATGAGAGGGTTCCCATGGCATTGGTATAAGTCCTTGGATGGTTTCCATGGCATCCTAGTATGTTGCATGTTTAGCTCTTATGATATTTCTTTAGTTAGTGAAGACCATGTGGGGGTTCCCATGGCAGGTAGTCAAGACCACGTGGGGGTTCCAGTGGCAGTTAGTAAAGACCATGTAGGGTTACCATGGCAGTTAGCGAAGACCATGTGGAGGTTCCCATGAAGGTAGTTACGACCACATGGGGGCTCCAGTGTCACTCGGTATAAGACTTTGGAGGGTTTCCATGGCATCCTGATATGTTTTGTATGCATGGATTATGTGGTATATGTGGCTTTTATAGTTTATATGGTTTATGTGATTATGTGGATTGTGCGGGGTATGCTCTAGGGAACTCACTAAGCATTAGCTTAGCATTTGTTAGTTGTTTCAGGTACTTCAGAGCCTAAGGGCAAGGGCCTGACGTGATGACGCGACATGCACTCCCCGATGTTTTGATTGGGACACTATGATGTTTTTAAACAATTTATTTTATATTATGGACTTTGGAAAAACAAATGTGGTTGAAATATTATGTCTTGAGAATGATTTTGATAGTTAAAAATGAAAAATTTTATCAGAAATCTGGGATGTTACAGTTTATCTGTTCCTTTTGCCCTAAGTGGAAAAGCGATATCTTTGGCCCCTCAATGATTTGGTGTTGACTTATATGTCGGCCCCGGTCAGGACTGAATTAATGTGTTTGATTAATTTCTTTATCATTACAAATCAGAAATCAGGAAACAAACTGTTGTACAATGAGAATAATTTTGTTCCATGTCATTTGTTCACATGATATCTTGCAAAACGGAGGATTATATGATCACTTATCTTAGGACACGCAACTGACAAGGCCAGAGTTTGATAAAAAGCTATGAGAGTTACGATTGCTTATCCGTTTTTGAAGTCATACTTGGATTTATAGTTAATAGACTTATCCAAGTAGGAGACTGTTGGATTAAGTGTCTAATCTCATAACTATAATTGGTATGTACTTGAATTGATAGTGGCATAGTCCTTTTGGGTTGCCTTCTCACATGAAACTAGATAGGATGATTAATTGACGAAGAGGAAGAATTTATTAATTGATTAACAAATTGGAATAAAAGACTTAATAATATGTTATGGAAATAATATATTAATTAGTAACCATATTATTAATTAGTATTGAATCATACATTAATTTGTAATTAATTTTGAGATTAAAGGAATTAATTACAAGTGTAGGGACTAAAAGTGAAATTATTCAGTAGTTAAGGAAAAGGATCCAGAACCTTCCTAGGGGAAAGGTGGAAGGTTTTTAGTATGCATATGTAAGATTATTCTAGAGTTTCTGGAATATCTTATCATATATGGATAATCAAATGAGGTGGATAACTACCATATTTGAGATTAGGGTTATCCATAGCATCCTTGGTGCACTATAAATAGAATCTTTAAGGATATGGTTTTCGGCCACTCTTTAATAGAAGCAATAGCCAAAAGTTTGATCTCCTCATCTCTCATATTATTCTCTTACATTGTGTGTTTGTGAGCCATTAGAGGTGTTACACTTGTGACACTAAGTTCTCAAGCTTCAAGATGTACAAGGGAATCATTGTTATTACAATATAACAATCAAGGTATGGAACCTAACCCTAGTTTTATATGAATTTTGAAAATATTAGACACTTCCTGGGGTTTCTCCTTTTGTGTTCAAGTTTGCATGTTTAATTAGAGAAAACCTAGATCCAAAGCATTAGGGTTGCATGCACATATAAGAATTGTTGTTTTGCTAAAGACCTATCATCTATATCCTAAAAGGCAGTACGGTTATGGGAACGGTGGCTATCTCCCAATCCTTGAATGAAGGTGCTGACAAGACAGAGTTGTGGCATCGTAGGGTGGGGCACATGAGTGAGAAGGGCATCTCAGTTCTAAGTAAACAAGGATTGCTTGGTGGAGAGTCTACTAGAAAGATAAAGTTCGGTACTAGTCAACACACAAGCAAGGAAATCATGGAGTATGTTCACTCAGATTTGTGGGGTCCTGCACCAGTGAAGTCTTAAGGAGGGTGCTCATACTTTGTGACAATCATTGATGACTATTCAAGGAAGGTTTGGTTGTATTTTCTAAAGACCAAAGATGAGGTGTTTGGAAGTTCAAGGAGAGGCATGTTGGATTAGTGTCTAAGTCCATAACTATTTTGGTATGTACTTGACCCGATGGTGCATGGTCCTTTTGGGTTGCCTTCACCAAAGAAACTTGATAGGATGAATTATGGAGAGAGAAGATTAATTATGATTTATTAATATATTATGAGAATAATATATTAAAGGAGAAATCATATTGTTTAATTAATAATAGTCAAGAATTAATTGATAATTAATTTTGTGACTAAAAGAGATTAATTAAAATTAAGGGACTGGAACTGTAATTATAAGATAGTTGCATTTGGGCTATGGATCGCCTTGGAATAATAGGTTGGACGAATTCTATGGAGAAACCCATTAGAAATCGTCCAAGGGATATTCTAAAAGGGCCCATGGGTTGCTTAAGGCTTAAGCAGTCAAATTAGGGTTTCCTAGTTGAAAACCCTGATAGCCTACATGTATATATAGTACCCTTATGCCCCAAAAACGTGGCTAAGAGTTCCTCTAGGATTTTTGGACGTTTTGGGCAGCCTCCACTCTCCTTATTCTTCATCCTCTTGCTCTTGGTGTTTGTGAGCCATTAGAGGAGTGACAATTGTGACTCTAAGCTTTCTAAAGTCATTGTAAGGAGGAATTGAGATTGTTATTGCTACATAACAATCAAAGGTAATTCTCTAAACCCTAATTTCAATTTATAATATGTTAGATCTAAGATTGTAAGTCTTGGATACATTGCATGTACAATAGAGAAACCTAGATCCAAGCATTAGCGTTTGCATGAGCACATAGGATGTTCTTTTGGACAAAACCCATCAGTGGTATCAAAGCCTTGATTGGTTTCTATTGTATGTGATGCTATGTTGAATTATTAACTGAAAATCGAATTTTGACCTTCTGTTCGAACTGACTCGGCGAGTCACTACATGGACTCGGCGAGTCTGCCCTACTCGGCGAGTTCCAATGTGTGACTCGGCGAGTCGGAGCGTCAGACAGAGGGAATTTCAGATTTTATTGCTGTTTTGCTTAAGGATAATTACCATATTCATTTTAAACTTATAAAATACGATTTTTAATGTTTCTAAAAGATTATCCTTGCCAAAACACAAGATAATTACCAATTGATTAGATAATAACTTCCTTATATGATTAAAGATTGATTATTTGTATTAATTGGGTAACTTACCTTGCAAGAAATTGAAATTAGGTCAAATATAGATAATGACAAAATTAATTGTTTAATTTCTATTATTTGTTATTTGATCCTTTTGTTGTGAAAAAGTTTCATTTGTGCCCATGTAAGTTTTATGGTTTAAATTTGAACTTAAAGGTTTTGCTTTGAAATTTAAATAGTTGAAACCCTAATGTTTTGAAATGTTTCAAAACTTGCCCTCAAGTTTTGGAATTTAAAAGTTTATTAAAAGTTTAATTTAGAAATGTTAAATTCTAAAACCCTAGTATTGTTTTGAAAAGTTCAAATCACACCCTTATGGTTTTATTAATTAATTAAAGTGTATAATTAAAAAAGATATAATAAATCCATAAAGTCTTGGTTTACAATTTAATTAAATTAAAAGTATAATTATTAAATTTGACCACCTAGTATTTTAAAAGTGTAAAATACAACCAATACTATATAACATTAAAAGTCTAATATTATATATATGTATGAGTAAAACTCAGTGTTACCGTTAGTAGGCCTCATTCACGAAGCTGGTCTATAAGGGGTGTTTAAGGAAATTGCCTATAAAATGGCGATTGAATGGGTATCCACTCTTACCCACCGCACTCTTGACTAGTGGAGGCTCGTTAGCCGAACGGGTAGGATAGGACAGAAACCTTCCATTATAAGTATAATGAAGTACAAAAGTAACTAAATGTTTTACAAATTCCCAATCTTAGTTACTTTAGGCAAAAGTGAATTGATGCAATTCCATGAAATTACACTTTGTACCCCTGCGAAGACGTTAGTGGAGCGTATGTGGTTAACCGGCACACTAAATGGTTCTAAGAAAAGGTGGCAAAGGGTGACTCAATGTTTGTCATAGTTCGGTGGAGCGTGTGTAGTTAACCGGCACATCAAATAGGTGACTGTAACATGTGGGGACACCATGTAAGTTTGCATGGTTATTCACGAAAATAGCATTCAAAGGATAAAAATTCTCAAACTTTTGATTTAACTGTTATTACACAATACTAAGCTGGGAAAATTATAAAATGGATTTCCAAGCTGTTTAATTATATTTTATGATTTTTGAGCATTTATTTCAATAAAAATTGAAATAAATAGAAAACAGTTTCCAAAATTACCCAAACCTTTTAATTAACTGTTATTGTACATAAATAGGCTAGAAAAAATATAAAAGATATTTTTCAGTGGTTATTTGTATTTTTCCTTGTTTTATTCCTTTAAATAGTCATTAATTAAAGAAATAATATTAAACAGTTAAAATAAATCACCATAAATTTTTGTAACATCATTTACAGTATAAATATCCTGGGAAAAATATCAAAAGTGGTTTTCATAATGCATAAACGGGTTTTGGGTATTTATGTGTATTTAAGTGCATTTTAATGCAATTAATTTTAGAAAATAAGAGAAAAATAGTTTACAGTAGAGAAAAATATTCAAAATGTTTATGTAACCTCCTACTGTATAATATTATATCCTGGTAAATTTTCATGAATTGTGGATAATCAGAACTATTTCTCCCATTTTTAGACCATTATAATTACCAAAAATTGGGAAAAATAGTAAGACATGATGGAAAATCTTGAAACTATTTTCTGGAGTCACCCATCACAGGTAAGGTATGCGAAAATGGTTAGATAAAATTTTCATATCCTCTAAGGTGGTTTTGTAATTTATCATGTCCAAAACAAAAGAAAATTAGAAATCATATTAAACAGTAACAAAAATCGCTGAAATTTGGTGAGGGGTCATTATTCCCCATGAGTATCATCCATGAATTTATTTAGGATTTATTGACCTCTGGAAGTATTTTATATGATTTATGCCCTTGGTTTTAGCAATAACTCTAATAAATCAAAGAAATAACAAAAGCTCTTGAAATTTCCCAGATTATCTCATGCATGCAAGGGCTTTCAAAAGGTAAAATTTAAAAAAATGTATTCAGAAGATAAATGAGGGTAACGATTCCAAACAATTTAAGAAAAGTTGCATGCAATAATGCATGAAGTGTAAATGTGGCTGAAATTCATGAATTTGTGTAGCCCATTCAATGATGTTTTAAGCCACGAAATTTCAACCATCATTCACTAGATATGTTAAGTTTCTAAGGTATTTTTCCTCAGATTTATGGTTGGGTTTAAGGCCATTGATTATGCAAGACAAAAATAGTGATCACAGAAAAAGAGCTGTATGCGCAATCTTTTTGTAAAAATTGCCAAAAATCGGATATTTAATATTTTATAGTAAGACCAGTTTGGTTTGAAAGTTAACTCGTGTAACTAACCAATACAAAAAGAATATCATGATTTGGTTAAGAAATGACTGAGTTATGACTGTTCAAAGTCGAACAAAGTAATCTGGCAGATTGCATGTTTGCTTGTGTGCATTATTAGGGTATTTCAACAAGAACATCATGCATGTCCTTGGTAAGGCCCGATTTCTAACACATGCATGGAATGAATGAGCATCCAAGATGTACTAGAAATGGTTTAAATGCTTTTGGTCATGCATGAACACAAAAGAAATGGAGAAGAACATGAAATATTATGTTTTGATGTCACATGATCATATGTGCATCTTTTTCACTCCTTGCATGGGTTTGATCCCGGATTTTCACCATCTCTTACACATGCATTGTGTTATGGTGAGAATCTACAAACCACAAGGGAAAATATAAAGATTTCTAGCCATGGAATGGCATAGAATCCGAAAAGAAGAGAGAACTAAGAAAGAAAAGGAGTAGAATCATGTAACTATGGAAGAAGATGGTGTTGTTTACCTTTGTTATGATCTTGAGGGAAGTAAGAACACTTCAAGGGCTTCACAATCTCGAAATTTTGCAGAGAAATGAGAGGATTTTCGTGAGTTTAGAGAGAGGGAAGAAGAGAGTGAAGTGTGTGAAGAGTGGAGTGTAAGAGAGTGGAGAAAGAAGAGGTGGAGTGAGGGTTTTGACTTAATGATTGTGTTTTGGGAAGAGAGAGTGTATGGGGAGGGGAGATGGCCAGATTTTCCATGCATTAAACCTCCTCTCTCCTTATTCAAATTTTATAAAAATTAACTCCATTATTTATATAAAGACATTTATTTTTATAAAAGTGCTTATTAAACAATTTGATTTATATTTAAAAATCTTGTTTTCAACAAATAAATTATGATTAATACTTGATAATTTAATTTCTATTTCATTGATCATAATTCATAATTGATTAATAAGAATTTGATATTGGAAGTTTTATAACCAAATTTTATAAAGTTTTTAAGCTTTATAATTTATAAGTTTGGATTTTTGGCTCTTTAGGGTTTTTGGAATATTGTTTGACATTCATCAACATGATGAAGTATAATTAGAATATTTTAATTTATTTTTAGGGTTTTATACCCTATTTCAATTATAACAAAGCTTGAAAGCTTCATTCTAATTATAGCATTGACATTTCCTATTGTAGTTTAAGCAACTTACTAGAATTGTAAGTGTCAAGTATATTAGTCCTAGATCTTAGTTGGATCCTAGTTTATGCAAGAATTTTGACCTAATTTATACTACTAGGTCATGGCATGTTGTGCATGAATGGTTTTTATAAAGATGCATGAGTCCAAAAATGACCTGAATTGACAGCTGTCACAGTTTCCCCCACTTAAAAAGAATTTCGTCCCGAAATTCATTCTATGTCATCGCAAGGGAATAGTTGCGGATACTTTTCCTTTATGAAGTCCTCGCGCTCCCAGGTGTACTCCGGCCCGCTTTTTGAGTTCCATCGAACTTTCACAATCGGGATCTTACTCCGCTTAAGTTGTTTTACCTCCCTGTCAAGGATTTCTATCGGTTCCTCAACGAAGCTCAGCTTATCATTGATCTTAATTTCCTCCAGGGGTACTATCAATGTTTCGTCGGCTAGACATTTCTTAAGGTTGGAGACGTGGAATGTGTCGTGAATGGCGCTTAACTCTTGGGGCAATTGAAGTTTATACGCTACCGGACCAATCCTTTCAAGGATTTCAAAGGGTCCAACATATCTCGGGCTTATTTTTCCTTTCTTACCAAAACGCACAAGCCCTTTCCAAGGCGACACTTTTAAAAGTACCTTGTCTCCTACTTGGAATTCTAATGGTTTTCGACGATTATCCGCATAACTTTTCTGACGATCTGTAGCAGCTTTAAGCTTATCCTTGATGATAGCAATCTTGTCAGATGTTTCCTGGATAAGTTCGACTCTAGTCAACTGTCTGTCTCCAATTTCTGTCCAGCATAAGGGCGAACGACACTTGCGTCCATACAATGCTTCATATGGAGCACATTGGATACTCGTGTGGTAACTGTTATTGTAGGAAAACTCAATTAGAGGTAAATGAGTATCCCAATTTCCTTTGAACTCAATGACACACGCTCGTAGCATGTCTTCCAATGTTTGTATTGTTCTCTCTGTTTGCCCATCTGTCTGAGGGTGGTAAGTTGTGCTCAAATCTATCTTGGTTCCTAGTGCCCTCTGTAACATCCATCAAAATCGAGATGTAAAACGACTATCTCTATCGGAAATGATAGATAGGGGTACACCATGCAGAGAAACAATTTTGTCGATGTAGATTTGGGCCAATTTTTCCATCTTGAAATCTTCTCGAATGGGGAGAAAGTGAGCAGATTTCGTCAGTCGATCCACTATGACCCAAATTGAGTCATGACCTTTAGCAGTTCTAGGAAGTTTGGTAACGAAATCCATAGATATTTGCTCCCATTTCCATTGGGGAATTTCAGGTTGTTGCAACAACCCGGATGGTTTTTGATGTTCAGCTTTGACTATTGAGCATGTCAAACACTTCCCAACGTACAAGGCAATATCCTTTTTCATTCCAGGCCACCAATAGTACTCTTTAAGATCCTTGTACATCTTATCTGCTCCAGGGTGGATGGAGTATTTAGATCGATGAGACTCCTCTAGTACCATGTCTCTCAGGTTGTTAACCCTTGGAATCCAAACCCTGTCTTTAAAATAACGAACTCCATCAGGTTTGGTTTCAAATCTTTCTTCCAAACCGTGTAAAGTTTCGCCTGCAGATTGTCCTTGCATAACACTTTCTCCTGGGCATTAGTGATTTGAGATTTCAAGCTTGTCTGAATTACCATTCCCAAAGCTCTCACACGGGAAGGTTTCACTCTTTCTTTCCTACTAAGAGCGTCGGCTACTACGTTAGCCTTTCCTGGGTGATATCGTATCTCACAATCATAATCACTAAACAACTCTACCCATCTTCT
Source organism: Lactuca sativa (assembly GCF_002870075.4). NCBI lineage: Eukaryota > Viridiplantae > Streptophyta > Magnoliopsida > Asterales > Asteraceae > Lactuca > Lactuca sativa. The sequence continues at coordinate 195,739,986 of NC_056627.2, forward strand.
CTGCCGCATGTTTAACATTTTCTGATCCAGGATATGCTGAAGGCTTTTGTGATCGGTATAAATGGTGCACTTGGTTCCGTACAAATAATGCCTCCATATCTTAAGGGCGAAAACTATTGCTCCTAGTTCTAGATCATGGGTGGTATAATTCTTCTCGTGCGGTTTGAGTTGTCTGGAAGCATATGCAGTGACCTTATCTTTTTGCATTAGCACACATCCGAATCCTTGATGAGACGCATCACAATACACCACAAAGTTCTCTGATCCTTCTGGTAAAGCTAGAATTGGTGCATTGCACAGCTTGATTTTCAGGATTTGAAACGCCTCTTCGTGTTTCTCTTCCCAGAGAAATTTTCTATCCTTTTGGGTCAAAGATGTTAATGGTTGAGCAATCCTAGAGAAATTCTCAATGAAGCGTCTGTAGTACCCAGCTAATCCTAGGAATTGTCGTATTTCTGTCGGGGTTTTGGGGGCCTCCCATTTCTTGATTGCCTCTATCTTAGCTGGATCTACATGGATTCCTCTTTCGCCGATCACATGACCAAGAAAATGTACTTCCCGAATCCAAAATTCACACTTAGTGAACTTGGCATACAATTTCTGCTCCTTCAACAGCTCCAACACTAGCTTCAGATGTCTATTGTGATCTTCTTTGGTCCGCGAGTAAACAAGTATGTCATCGATAAATACAATTACCAACTTGTCTAGGTATGGTCTACAGACCCTATTCATCAAATCCATGAATACAGCGGGTGCGTTCGTTAGTCCAAAAGGCATGACTAAGAACTCATAATGTCCATAACGGGTTCTAAATGTTGTTTTGTGAATGTCCTCTTCGTGAATTCTTAGCTGATGATACCCTGACCGAAGGTCGATTTTTGAGAAGTAGGAAGCGCCCTGCAACTGATCGAACAAGTCATCTATTCTAGGGAGGAGATATCGATTCTTGATTGTCAACTTGTTCAGTTCTCTGTAATCAATGCACATTCGGAACGAACCATCTTTCTTTTTGACGAATAACACAGGGGCTCCCTACGGTGAAGAACTTGGTCGAATAAACCCTTTGTCTAGAAGTTCTTGAAGTTGTCCGGATAGTTCTTACATCTCGGATGGTGCAAGGCGATATGGTGCTTTTGCTACCGGTGTCGCTCCGGGAACTAAGTCTATCCGAATTTCGACCTGCCTGTGAGGGGGTAAACCGAGCAATTCCTCCGGAAACACTTCGGGATAGTTTTGAACCACTGGAATCTCCTTGAGTTGTTTAGCTTCAGGTTCTCTTTCTAGCACGTGAGCCATGAATGCAATACAATTCTTCTTCAGGTACTTGTGAATCTTTATGCTTGATACTATGTTTAAACTTCTTCCTGGCTTCTCACTGTGTATGATAAGGGTTTCTCCATTAGAGAGAGGCACTCTAATGACATTCTCGTAACAACCAATGTCCGCTCTATTTTTGGATAACCAATCCATTCCTACTATCACATCAAAACTACCTAGCTCTCTAGGAATTAGGTCAATGCTAAAGAGTTTATCAGCTAAATTCAGTGTACAACCAGGAATTATATCATTAGCCCTAATTTCATATCCATCAGCAAGTTCAATAGCATAAGCATTCCTCATCTTCCCTGATTTCAAACCAATTAACGGTCTAAATGCTAAAGAAAGAAAACTCCTATCTGCTCCCGCATCGAATATTACTGATGCAAAATGGTTGTTCAGGAGGAACGTACCTGTTATCACTTCAGGGTTCTGACGAGCTTCTTCTGCACCAATCACAAAGGCTACACCTCTTGGCTGTCCAACTTGATTTCCTTAAAAGTTTTGCCTGGCTTGGCCTTGTCCATTGTTACCAGGTCCATTGTTCAGTTTAGGACATGCTCTACGGAGATGATCAGTACTCCCGCACTCGTAACATGTCCTTTTTCCCTCCTTATTCACCTTACAATACTTCGAGTAATGGCCTGTTTGCTTACAGTTTTGGCACACCGGGCAAGCTCCCTTGTGATGGAAGTTACACTTATTGCACTTCGGAAGCGGCCCTGAGTACTGCTTTCGCTCCTGCACTTCCTGTCCTTGAGTTTTCACTGGTTCTTGCTCCTGGGCTCTTACCATAAAGTTTCTTGAGACTTTCTGCTTTCTCCCTGACTTGCCTCCATATTTTTTCTCTCCCTGATTTGCTGGCTTCCTCTTGTTACTAGAGCTTTCCTTTGTCGATGCTCCCATCCTTATCACATCATTGGTTAGTCGATTCGCTAGACTTACTGCACTTTGAATGGTAGTTGGGTTTGCTGAGGTAACCATTCCCCGAATCTCTGGTGCCAGACCCCAGATGTAACGATCTATCCGTTTCTCCTCAGGAGTAACCATGTGAGGTACCAATTTTGCTAGTTCATGAAATCGGACTGTGTACTTCTCTATTTGTGTTCCAACCATAGAATGGTTCCAAAATTCAGATTCAAGCTTCTGAAGTTCATCCTTGGGACAATACTCCTCTATCAGTAGCTTCTTTAGGTCTTCCCAAGTTAGTTGATACGCCGCTATACGGCCTCGGGTTTGCACTAGAGTATTCCACCAAGTCAATGCCCTATCTTGGAATAGGCAAGATGCATACTCAACTTTGTTGCGCTCGAGGCATTTGCTAATGTGAAGGACCGACTCCATGCTGTCAATCCATTTCAGTAACCCGACCGCACCTTCCTTTCCATGGAACTCCTTAGGTTTACAAGCCATAAAGGACTTGTAGTTACATTCTCTTTCATTGTTTCCCCGGTTTCCTCCACTACTTCCTTGGTTAGCATTAAGTCTTGCAGTTACCTGAGTAACAATGTTTGGAATTGCTTCCAAGAGCTGTTGTGCTACAACTTGAGCAACATCGGGTGTTTCGTTCTGTGGGCGCCCGCGACTAGGCCTGCCTGACATGGTTCTATGACACAGGAGAAGAAATACGTATAAATACATAAAATAATGTATAATATTTAGTTCACTACTATTTTGAAAACCGCAAGTGTTGTCAAATCATTGGTTTGCATTAATACTAGGCATATAGATTTTAGAAAGAAAAGAAAAGAAAATCTTTTTATTCAACCATTTACTAAATAAATTCTAGGGTTTGACCTCATAGTAAAAGTTTTCAAACATAAGATAAAATTCTTCATTACCATTTGAAATAACTTTAAAACCAAACCAATACATCAATCCCAAAATAAAGTTTTAAAATGTTTTTCCCAAAAGACACCCAACATGGGTTTTCATTTCATAACAAAATAAAATAAAATACTGAAATCAGAACCAAAAGCCAATCGCTATCCCAACAAGAAGCATCAACACCACAATTAGGAACAGCCCACCAAACACATAATATGTTGTCATCGCATGACCTGCCTCTCGTCTAGCAGCACTAGCAGTGTTAGCAGTCTCCATCGAATGCTGATACAGGATTTCCATTCCTGCCAAGACTTCATCCAAAACTTCTCGATGCCCAGCTATCACAGCGAGACTGTGACGTAGGCCCGCTGCTATCGACTGCAATCTTCGGGACTCCTCCGGGGTCATACCTGGCTGTCTGACAGGTATCCCTATGACTTGCTGAGGTGAGGGTGCTCTCGGTCCTGCATCGTTGGGTCCTGCTCCGCTAGGTCCTGCCGTGCCATGTCCTGCTGTGCTGGCGGGTATCCTTCCTGGAATGGGAACACTCTTCCTCGCTGTCCTCCGAATGCGAAGTCCATAAAGCGGTGGCTGTGGCAACACCGATGTAGGTGATGCCTCGTGTCGTTGACTCGGGGCGTTGTCATTGCTGATCTCCACCGAGTTCCCAGTATCTTCCGTATCCTCTGATGGGTCTTCTTCTACCGAGGCGGGGGGGGGGGGATTACGTCGAGGGATAATAGTGACGTAGCCGGACTCATCGGCTGAGGCGGTAGCACGGGAAGATGACGATATTGACATAGTGGACTGTGACATAGTTTCAATGAGATATGAAATAAATGACAATGCATGCCTATAATATGTAATGCTTACACACACCAAAATTAACCTTTTGAAATTTTGAAATAAAGTTTTCTCAAATATTTTTGTTGAACATATTCCCATTATAATTAGCTCAAGCTTTGTATAAATCTTTTCTTAATTAAACATAGGTGATCAGGCTATGTTTAATCGAGGTCCAATAATACAACTCCCGACCTAATTATACTAGTAATATGTTTGATGTAAAAAGAATTTCTTTGTAAGTTTAGTTATAGGTTGTGTTTTCTTAAAGAAAAACCGATGTTCTCTATAACTTTAGCTCTGATACCACTTCTGTCACACCCCGCTAAAGCGGAAACGCAAGGTATGACAGCGATAACGGTTTCATTGCAAAAGATAAAGATACATCACCATAGCAGTATTTAAAAGTTTACAACCCATAGCTTAAAAGAAACAAAGTACAAGTTTTTCCAAAACAACATTAATCAAAATATAACTTCATAATAGCTTCAACACGATGCAGCATGCTCTATGATGATGAATCTTTACATTCACTTACTAATGATTTCCTGAAAAAGCATGTAAAACGAGCGTCAACTATGAAAATAGTTGGTGAGTTCACAAGTTTATAAAATCGAGCTTGAAATAAGGCTTTTCGTAAATACAAGTACATTGCTTTAATGATAAACATAGTTGATTGCTATTAATGAATACAAGTTTATTGCTATAACGAGAAACGAGTTTGTATGTGTATGAGCAAACAATGAGTCTCAACCAAACCTATGACTGAAGCCCTATCGAGATCTATGCTTATCGTTCCATAGATGAATATGGTATCATGCACTCCAGCGATTCGGGCGAGTGAGGAGTTGTCAATTCCTAATAGCGCTATCCATAATGACCATTGTCTCAAAGAGTTAATGGTTAGAGATAAGGGAAGGGCCTTAGTACGATAAGTTCTCATGTTCCGTGTTGCATAGACATACATAAAGAAACATAGCAATACAATAGCAATCATGTTTGATAATAATTAATTTAAATACATCATGCAAACAATAGTTTTTCTGGACATGCTTTTCCACCCCAAAACATAAAAACTGAAAATAGGGGAGTGCGTGAATACTCACGATGTTTTGTGTAGGCACAAGCGGTACTTCGGGATGCACCAACGTCTTACTACCGGGATCCTACGACATCAAACACACGCACTAGTGAGTTTCCATGTCGATATCTAATGCTAATATACTAAACTCTACATATAGGGAAATGCCAATTTATGTTTTAGTATTGGATTTTATATCAATTAGTTACACTATTTCTGAAGTAATGAAATTCTATATATCGGGCGATTAATTACAACCTTGGAATATAAACTTTCCAAATTTTTAAGTCCTTATTACAACATAAATTCACGAAAATAGCATTCAAAGGATAAAAATTCTCAAACTTTTGATTTAACTGTTATTACACAATACTAAGCTGGGAAAATTATAAAATGGATTTCCAAGCTGTTTAATTATATTTTATGATTTTTGAGCATTTATTTCAATAAAAATTGAAATAAATAGAAAACAGTTTCCAAAATTACCCAAACCTTTTAATTAACTGTTATTGTACATAAATAGGCTGGAAAAAATATAAAAGATATTTTTCAGTGGTTATTTGTATTTTTCCTTGTTTTATTCCTTTAAATAGTCATTAATTAAAGAAATAATATTAAACAGTTAAAATAAATCACCATAAATTTTTGTAACATCATTTACAGTATAAATATCCTGGGAAAAATATCAAAAGTGGTTTTCATAATGCATAAACGGGTTTTGGGTATTTATGTGTATTTAAGTGCATTTTAATGCAATTAATTTTAGAAAATAAGAGAAAAATAGTTTACAGTAGAGAAAAATATTCAAAATGTTTATGTAACCTCCTACTGTATAATATTATATCCTGGTAAATTTTCATGAATTTTGGATAATCAGAACTATTTCTCCCATTTTTAGACCATTATAATTACCAAAAATTGGGAAAAATAGTAAGACATGATGGAAAATCTTGAAACTATTTTCTGGAGTCACCCATCACAGGTAAGGTATGCGAAAATGGTTAGATAAAATTTTCATATCCTCTAAGGTGGTTTTGTAATTTATCATGTCCAAAACAAAAGAAAATTAGAAATCATATTAAACAGTAACAAAAATCGCTGAAATTTGGTGAGGGGTCATTATTCCCCATGAGTATCATCCATGAATTTATTTAGGATTTATTGACCTCTGGAAGTATTTTATATGATTTATGCCCTTGGTTTTAGCAATAACTCTAATAAATCAAAGAAATAACAAAAGCTCTTGAAATTTCCCAGATTATCTCATGCATGCAAGGGCTTTCAAAAGGTAAAATTTAAAAAAATGTATTCAGAAGATAAATGAGGGTAACGATTCCAAACAATTTAAGAAAAGTTGCATGCAATAATGCATGAAGTGTAAATGTGGCTGAAATTCATGAATTTGTGTAGCCCATTCAATGATGTTTTAAGCCACGAAATTTCAACCATCATTCACTAGATATGTTAAGTTTCTAAGGTATTTTTCCTCAGATTTATGGTTGGGTTTAAGGCCATTGATTATGCAAGACAAAAATAGTGATCACAGAAAAAGAGCTGTATGCGCAATCTTTTTGTAAAAATTGCCAAAAATCGGATATTTAATATTTTATAGTAAGACCAGTTTGGTTTGAAAGTTAACTCGTGTAACTAACCAATACAAAAAGAATATCATGATTTGGTTAAGAAATGACTGAGTTATGACTGTTCAAAGTCGAACAAAGTAATCTGGCAGATTGCATGTTTGCTTGTGTGCATTATTAGGGTATTTCAACAAGAACATCATGCATGTCCTTGGTAAGGCCCGATTTCTAACACATGCATGGAATGAATGAGCATCCAAGATGTACTAGAAATGGTTTAAATGCTTTTGGTCATGCATGAACACAAAAGAAATGGAGAAGAACATGAAATATTATGTTTTGATGTCACATGATCATATGTGCATCTTTTTCACTCCTTGCATGGGTTTGATCCCGGATTTTCACCATCTCTTACACATGCATTGTGTTATGGTGAGAATCTACAAACCACAAGGGAAAATATAAAGATTTCTAGCCATGGAATGGCATAGAATCCGAAAAGAAGAGAGAACTAAGAAAGAAAAGGAGTAGAATCATGTAACTATGGAAGAAGATGGTGTTGTTTACCTTTGTTATGATCTTGAGGGAAGTAAGAACACTTCAAGGGCTTCACAATCTCGAAATTTTGCAGAGAAATGAGAGGATTTTCGTGAGTTTAGAGAGAGGGAAGAAGAGAGTGAAGTGTGTGAAGAGTGGAGTGTAAGAGAGTGGAGAAAGAAGAGGTGGAGTGAGGGTTTTGACTTAATGATTGTGTTTTGGGAAGAGAGAGTGTATGGGGAGGGGAGATGGCCAGATTTTCCATGCATTAAACCTCCTCTCTCCTTATTCAAATTTTATAAAAATTAACTCCATTATTTATATAAAGACATTTATTTTTATAAAAGTGCTTATTAAACAATTTGATTTATATTTAAAAATCTTGTTTTCAACAAATAAATTATGATTAATACTTGATAATTTAATTTCTATTTCATTGATCATAATTCATAATTGATTAATAAGAATTTGATATTGGAAGTTTTATAACCAAATTTTATAAAGTTTTTAAGCTTTATAATTTATAAGTTTGGATTTTTGGCTCTTTAGGGTTTTTGGAATATTTTTTGACATTCATCAACATGATGAAGTATAATTAGAATATTTTAATTTATTTTTAGGGTTTTATACCCTATTTCAATTATAACAAAGCTTGAAAGCTTCATTCTAATTATAGCATTGGCATTTCCTATTGTAGTTTAAGCAACTTACTAGAATTGTAAGTGTCAAGTATATTAGTCCTAGATCTTAGTTGGATCCTAGTTTATGCAAGAATTTTGACCTAATTTATACTACTAGGTCATGGCATGTTGTGCATGAATGGTTTTTATAAAGATGCATGAGTCCGAAAATGACCTGAATTGACAGTTGTCACAGTCCTAGCCTTAATATCTCATTTGGGTGATTTATTAAGGACTCAATCAATCAACTAACTTGAATTTAATTTTTCTCCCATTTTGTAGATGTCAAAGTATGACAACTATGGTCTTCCCAAATCCCGTGGAACAAGCTTTTCACATGAAGATGATATTCCACGATTCGATCAAGGAACACGAGATCATGCTTCACTTCCTCCACCTCCTCTTATTATTCTCCCTAATCCACAAGTTAAAAAGATTGAAAAGTTTAAACTCACTCAAGCCCTTTTGGCAAGTAAACATGAAGGAGGAAAGTCAGTTTGTGCACACATCCTAGAGATGAAGTCACACATTGATAGGTTAAAAATGTTGGGATCTGTTGTTTGTGAGGAGCTGGCTGTTGACTGGGTTCTTCAGTCACTTCCTGACTTATATAGTGAGTTCGTAAGAGAGTACTATATGATGAACCACGACGTAACCCTCATTGATCTCACCTATATGCTTATTGCTGCTAAATCAGAAATGATTTGGCGCACTGGAAAAGCAAAGTTGATTGGTGGATCTGCCTTCCAGACCTCTGTGGATATAGGCAACGAAAGGCATGCCATGATCGAAGGGTTTGATCATAAGAGAAAAGCAAAGTCTGAAGTAGTTCCATGCGCTGTTGCAAAAGAGTCAATTTGCTTTTATTGCCAAGAGAAGGGGCATTGGAGATGAAGCTGCCCTATTTACCTAAGAGATCTAAGAGATAGGAAAGTCAAACCGTATGGCTCTACTTTAGGTAAAATCCATTAACTAACTCTTTTAAGTTCCTATTCTAGATTCTTGATACATGATGTGATAAGATTACAATTGATGTTTTGTAGGATCGAAGAAAGGAAAGGAAACTTAAGGGAAGAAGTGATCGTGAAGAAATGGATTTCGATCGCATTACTTGAAGATTGGATTCTTGAGCTACTACTTAGAGTTAGAATAAGATTGCTAAGAAATGTGTATTAACATAGGTTTTCAATTGAATTGCATTGTAAGGACAAATTTATTTCCGCAATAAAATAAATTTTGATTTTTATATTAATTTTTTATCCTTGCAATGGCGTGTATGAAAAATTGATGTTTGAAAGTTTCTATTATTAGCAATAATGGATTTGATTCTTAATTATTTTATTTGTGGAAAGGTCAAGAATTTACCAAATATTGAAAGTTTCTCATCGCCCAAGTTTCAATTGGATAGAAACTTGGAATCATACAACAAGTATTGCATGATGAATGAGAAATTTCATATTTGGAAATTAGACTAATTTGTTGACAAAGTGTCAAGGGAAGGACTACGAGATCAAGCACACAAGGTTGTGTGTTGATCAAGTCCACCACAAGAGTGACAAAGATATTCGTCATGATTTACTAAAGGTTTAGTGGATATGGTTATACTTATAAGATTAAGTATAATTCTGAGTTGATTTGAAAGAGTTTAAATCAATAGCATAACGAATAAGAAGAATCAAGTAGGCAGAAAGATAAAAGTTTCTCTATTCTAAGAAGAAGGGAGAGTACCTTTATTATGTTTTATGATAGGTCTTGATGATTAAGAACCATATCTCAATTGATGCTCTAAGTGAGTCTTAGTGCAATTGTATATCTGAGAAGAGGAATCAAGAATTGAAGAAATGGTTAAATCAAGAAGTCAATCATACTTCGTTCCAAAACCAAGTCTTAGAGTTAAGATTGTGACATTGAGTGACAAGTCTTCAGAAGGTTTATAACATTCATCAAATGTGGAAAGTTGCGATGTCTTGGATAAGACAAAGACCAACTAGGACCAATTTTGTGAATTGTTTTGTCTTGATAAAAGCTACAATAACTCTTGAATATTTGTTTGTCAAGAAAAGTTTATTGACAAGAGAATCTTATATGTCAAGGAGTCAGTGGGAGTCTTAATGGTCTTGAAAAGTTCAAGAACTAATCAAGAATAAACCTTATCGATCATCACTAGCACACGACTTGAGGTTCACAACCTATCGTGTTGACACTATCTTGTTTCTGTACCGTTCCAATTGAGTTAATTATGCATGTGAGTTCTATGAGTTCTCATTTGAATGCATAAAAGGCAAGCACCTTGATCAATGAAAAGTACATCGATAGGAAATTATGAGTTGCTTAACTTCTTGGAAGACATGGTGGGCAGCCGTGTTACCATAAGGCAAGAAATCAAGATTGAGAAGGTTCGGTCCATATGAATTTGGATTTGTAGCAAACTTTGTTTTTCACAAATTCGCATGGATAGGAACACATACACCATTAAAATCTAAGTGTCATAAGATTCCCTCCTTCATAAAGATGACTGTGAGGAAATTCTTTCACTAAGAGAGATTTTAAGAAGATAGTGATTGTGAAATTGTATTCTCGAATTCGATTATGGTTACGGTATCCCTTTCCATGATTCGAATTGTGAGATTTGGCAATTAGTCTGAATTGTTTAGACACACATATGAGCTATCTAAGGCAAAGGTGTATAAGTTTGAGAAACTTAGATAAAGGATTATCAAAGCATTAGGTATTAGAAATATAAACTTAAAAAATTCAATAAGTATTGTTTTTCTGAAAGTCAAGCTGTTTTCCGAATACATGTCAAAGCTAGTGGGAGCATAAGTGTTATGCTTATATGATAATAATCATCATGATAGTGGGAGCATAAATGTTGTGCTTGTATGATTATTAAGGCAAGTATTTCAAGTTAGCAATATTAATTATAGAAAACAAGAGTCATACTTTGTAAAGTCGTAAGGGTTGAAAAGTTGTTTTGCTATAATTAAGGGAGAGAATATTATGCTTCATTTCATATCTAAAGGCTTAGGTTGTGAAATGTTAACAAATTTAGTCAAGGATACATTGTGCGTTCTCAAAATTTCGATTATGATTGTGGCATCCCTCTTCATAGTTCGAATTGTGAGAATGTGACACATTAAATATTATGGCAGAAGATTGGTAAAGTATCGTATCTTTATGTAAGACATTATGCATCGTGTCCCATACGCTTCGGGTAAAGGATCGATTGCAAATGCTATAATATTTGACCATTCTAAAATTTTCCAAATGTCTAGTGCATTAAGAGGGAAAAAGGACAAGAATCGGTTTTGACTAAGATAATTAAACAACTATCAAAGGACAATCCAAAGTTCGCTGAGGATTGGTCGCTTGTGAGTAGTTGGAAGTATGGTATTGGATGGACCATATCGACATTATTATGAATAGATAAGATTCTATTAAGAATGAGTTGTCATATGGTAAATATGGAAATGTTTCCATATTGGAAGTTGGATATTGAGAATCTATATCTAGATTAGAAAAATTTATGCAAGAAGGATGTTCAAAGGAATGTACTTTGAGTGAGAGACATCATATCTATAGAATTGTTTCTGATAGAGATTAGCCAAGTCTTGATGATTTTGAGCTATGACTTTACGAAAGAATCATTGCATAAAATGTTAGAATCTAGCATAAGTAATAAGAATTTGATATTCTTATACTTATGATAATGATTGGGAGTTGTGAAATGAGTATGATTGGAAATGTGTTCATTTGATCTATTTCACAAGTAAGGACCATAGGTAAACATTGCGTGCATGCTGAGAGCATGGGACAAGTGTAGTAATAATTCAAGTAAGAAGTTCATTACCTGAAACAACAAACAATGAGTAATCAATATGGTGATTAAATAAAATGTTTTATTTATACCCAGAGTTTGGGGCCATATGGGATTAGTATTATTCTTGTGTTTCAATTTGCATGTTTTGACTTCCTGAATAAATTGGTTCAGAACAATCAAATTATTCAAACGGACCACAATCGTTTATATGTTGGAAGTAGGTATGAATGAAGACTGTCGTGAATTGGTGTGTGGATTGTCTAAAGTGTATTAGACATAAGCAAATGTTTGCTACAACGTTCATGAGTGCTTATGAATATGAGTTTGAGCATTGGATTAAGCCCACACTCACTTTGATAACTTCATGGATTTTATCACAAATGATTGGTGAGACGATAACATCTTATATTCTTGAAACCGAGATGTGTGAGTTGTATCTTGCGATTCGGTTACACATTGATAATATGTAAACGCACCAGTAACTTGGTGTTATAAAACATATTGTTGTGTGTGATTTGGTGAGTAAGTACAAGCAAGTATTGAATCAAAGTTTATCCGTTCCTTTTATCCAAAGTAGGATGAAAGCGATATTTGTGGGCCTCTCGATGATTTAGTGATGACACTAAGTGCTTGGCCAAGCCGAGACTAATTTGATGTGTTCAATTGTAGTCTGTTGTCAGTCGTCATAAATCGGAAATCGAGAAACAACACATAGACAGAGAGAATGATTTAAATCCATGTCTCAGTCTATACGATATCTAGAATGGAGGAATATATGATCCCTTATCTAAAGGACACGTATCTGATATGATTAGAGTTGACAGCGGCTTTTGAAAACTACGATTGCAGATCAGGATTTGAAGTCATACGCAAAATAGTTATTAGACTTATCCAAGTGGGAGACTGTTGGATTAGTGTCTAAGTCTATAACTATTTTTGTGTGTACTTGACCCGATGGTGCATGGTCCTTTTGGGTTGCCTTCACCAAAGCAACTTGATAGGATGAATTATGGAGAGAGAAGATTAATTATGATTTATTAATATATTATGAGAATAATATATTAAAGGAGAAATCATATTGTTTAATTAATAATAGTCAAAAATTAATTGATAATTAATTTTGTGACTAAAAGAGATTAATTAAACTTAAGGGACTGGAACTGTAATTATAAGATAGTTGCATTTGGGCTATGGATCACCTTGGAATAATAGGTTGGACAAATTCTATGGAGAAACCCATTAGAAATCGTCCAAGGGATATTTTAAAAGGGTCCATGGGCTGCTTAAGGCTTAAGCAGTCAAATTAGGGTTTCCTAGTTGAAAAACCTGATAGCCTACATGTATATATAGTACCCTTATGCCCCAAAAACGTGGCTAAGAGTTCCTCTAGGGTTTCTGGACATTTTGGGCAGCCTCCACTCTCCTTATTCTTCATCCTCTTGCTCTTGGTGTTTGTGAGCCATTAAAGGAGTGACAATTGTGACTCTAAGCTTTCTAAAGTCATTGTAAGGAGGAATTGAGATTGTTATTGCTACATAACAATCAAAGGTAATTCTCTAAACCCTAATTTCAATTTATAATATGTTAGATCTAAGATTGTAAGTCTTGGATACATTGCATGTACAATAGAGAAACCTAGATCCAAGCATTAGGGTTTACATGAGCACATAGGATGTTCTTTTGGCCAAAACCCATCAAGGAAGACCATGGTTGAGAAAAGGACTTGGAAACAGGTCAAGACTCTAAGGACTGACAATAGGTTGAAGTTTTGCAATGCTCCCCTTCATAATTTCTACAAGGTAGAAGGTATAAATGAGGCACCGCACTGTACGACACACACCACAACAAAATGGAGTGGTAGAACAGATTAACCAAACACTCATGCAGCATGCAAGGAGCATGCAGATATTTGCTAACTTATCCAAGCCATTCTGGGACAAAGTAATTAACTCTGTTTGCTATCTAGTGAACAGATCACCATCAACTGCAATAGACTTGAAGACTCCTCAAGAGGTATGGTCCGGGAAACCCTTTTACTATTCTGGTTTACGTATATTTGGATGCATACATATGCTCAAGTGAATGATAGTAAACTTGAGCCAAGGGCAATGAAGTGCATATTTCTAGGATACACGACATAAGTAAAAGGTTATCGACTGTGGTGTATAGAAGAAGGAAGAACTCCTAAATTTATCATGAACAGATATGTGACCTTTGAAGAATCTACCATAGTTAACCAGGGAAGAGGTGATACAAGTCAAGCAGGGAACAAAGATCAGGGTGCTAGCCAGAAGGTGAGGTTTGCAAATCAAACTCCAGACAGAGTTGTGATAAGTGACAAAGAGCAAGGTGGTAGTGAAAATCCTGGTCAAGATGAAATGTAAGAGCAACCCATGGGATCTTCGTCTAGTGGTGATGATGTCGGGAAGGATGGTGGGACTAAACCTGTAGCAAAGAGAAGATCGAAGAGGGTCATTCGATAACCTGACAGATATGTGGGATGTGTGAATTCAGGTGAACTTGACTCCATTGTTTTTGCTTCAGCAACTGGAGAATACATTGACACTGAGGAGCCTCAATCGTATAAAGACGTTATAGCGAGTAAAGAAGCAAATGACTAGTTGATGGCCATGAATGAAGAAATGCAACCTTTAGAGAAAAAGGAAACATGGGATCTTGTTTTATTACCAAAAGGAGCAAAGGTACTGGGATGTAAATGGATCTTTAAGAAGAAGGAAGGGATACCAGGAGTTGAACCAGCAATGTTCAAGGTAAGGTTGGTGGCGAAAGCATTTTCTCAGAAAGAAGGAATTGATTTTCATGAGGTGTTCTCATCAGTCGTAAAGCACAAGACAATTCAGGTTCTTTTGGCCATGGTGAGTGCATTGGATCTGGAGCTTGAGTAGCTCGATGTGAAAACGACATTTCTTCATGGGAATTTAGAATAGAAGATTTATATGTCCCAACCAGAAGTGTTCCTTGATTCTAAAAAGGATCATGTATGTTTGCTGAAGAAATTCATGTATGGGTTGAAGCAGTCTCCAAGATAATGGTACAAGAGATTTGATTCATTCTTGATCCCGAATGGATACACTTGGAACCAGTATGACAATTATGTTTACTCAAAAGAGTTATCACAAGATTCCTACATATATATGTTGTTATACGTTGATTATATGCTCATCACAGCTAAAGACATGGCTGGAATAAATGGATTGAGGACGACCCTAAAGAATGAGTTTGAGATGAAGGGTTTGGGAGCAACAAAGAAGATACTGGGGATGGAGATTCAAAGGGACAGAAGATCAGGACGGTTATGTATTTCTCAACAAAAGTACATTAAGAAAGTTTTGCAGTCCTTCAATTGTGATTAGTCCAAGCCAATTGGAACTCCTTTGGCATCTCACTTTAAACTTGGTCCAAGCACTTTACCTACTACTAATGAAGAAAGGTAGTAGATGAGCAGGGTTCCATACTCAAGTGTTGTTGGAAGTTTCATGTATGCTATGGTATGTACCAGACCCGATTTGGCTCATGTAGTTAGTGTGGTTAGCAGGTTTATGAGTAATCTACGGAAGACTCATTAGGAAGATGTAAAGTGGATCTTGCGATACTTGAAGGGAATGACAGATGTTTGCTTGGTGTATGGAACAAACACGAAGAGTAACTTGGTGGGATATGCTGACTCTGATTATGGTGGTGACTTGTTGAAGCGCAGGTCATAGACGTGCTACATATTCACTTTATTCAGATGTGCCATCAGTTGGAAGTCAAGGTTACAAGATATAGTTTCTTTGTCCACAACTGAATCCAAGTACATGTCCATAACGAAATGATTAAAGGAAGAGATATGGTTGTAAGGGCTTATTCAGAGTCTTGGTCTGAAGGTGGAGAAGCATGTCTTGTATTGTGACAATCAATGTGCTTTGAGTCTTGCAAAGAACCCTCCGTATCATGAGAAGACGAAGCACATCGATGTCAGGTTGAATTTCATTCAGGATATTCTGGAAGGAGCCAAGTTTTCAATACTAAATATTGATACAAAGGTCAACCCAGCAGATATGTTGACAAAGTTGTTGCCCACGGAGAAGTTCAAGTTTTGCTTGGACTTGGTTGATGCTCGCAGAAGGTAGGTCAATTACCTAGCATTTGTGACTTAAGAAAAAACCCAACCTATTATCCTTTTATACGATGGGTCACAAGGATACCCCTCGGTTGGTATCATATTAGTAGTGAAAATTGTCGAGGAGGATTATAAAATAGTTTTATTGTATAAAATCAGAAAATAAATGTTTTTTCACGCATCAAATGATAATTTTTTGGATTTTTCTGATGTCAAAAATGTTAAATAACTGGCTTTCAAGGGTTTGTTGGTTACGAAATATTATTTCGGACATGATCATCAAATAAAATGGTTTTATCATACACAAAAATAAAATAATAGTTTTTTTTGAACATTGGAGGATAAAATAATTGGTTTTTCTAAGGTTTCCCTTATTTTTAGTCATAGTACTTGTTATGCATGATATTAGGAAAAAAAAAATTAAATTTTATTTTAAGGTTTAGTGACCCGGAACGACTCAATTGGTAGCATACTTAATATAAGATGACTAAATGATGCTATTAGTAACAAGGACTTTTCTTGTAGCTTTATAATGAGAATCGCCTATAGAAACAACTGAACTAGGCTTAATATAAGTGGGGTTTTTTTTTTTTTTTTTTTTTTTTTTTTTTTTTTTTTAAGTTAAATAAACAAATAAGTTAACTAACATATTTCTAGGATTTTATGAATAACAAAGATAAGTTTTTCAAAAAGACAATATTTAGGTAAGGTTGTAACAACTAACACGCATGCTATCCATCTCTACAAAAAAGTCAATTGTTGATTAGCTAATCACCTACGAAGTCTGTCTTGACAACAGGTGGTGATGGTGAGCTTTCAATTGTTAAACATAAATAGTGAATCAATGTGACGTGAACACTAATACTGTCATATCTAGAAAATGTCAAACCAACCTCTTTTGTGTGTCCAGGAATATGAAATCGTATGTTTGACTATGAGTAAGTAATATTAAATATGTATGTTTGACTATGAATAAGCAATAAAAATATCAAGATGCTTTCACCCATGACCCTAGTGCATATAACTATATGATCGATCATACATTTGGAAATACCTTCCAAACTCTAGTCCTATAATTTCACATCTCTAAGAACCCCTTTCCTACCAGTATGGATGCTGAATCCTCCTCATCCATAGAGTTGCCACAACAGTGTCGTCAGCTTACCATTTCTGAGATTCACTTGGCAACCCGAAACTTTGATGAGTCATTGATAATTGGGCGTGGGGGGTTCGGCATAGTTTACAAAGGAACCATCACAAATGGAGAAACTCATTTCATTGCTGCCATCAAGCGGTTGGATTCAACTTCTAATCAAGGAGCATTAGAGTTTTGGGCTGAAGTTGCGATCCTCACTAAGTTAAGACATTGTCATTTAGTACCTTTGATTGGTTATTGCAATGATAGGCAAGAAATGATCCTTGTTTACGAATACATGCCCCATGGAAGCCTTGAAGATCATCTTCACAAGTTTCAGACTAATTTACCTTGGGTGCAACGACTCAAAATATGTATAGGGGTCGCTCGTGGGTTAGATTACCTTCACACTGGTACGGGTATAAAGCATGGAGTTATACATCGCGATGTGAAGAGCTCTAATATATTGTTAGATGAAAGCTGGAATGCTAAGATTTCAGATTTTGGTTTGTCCAAACTAGGTCCAATAAATCAACCTTCCACTTATGTAAATACTGTTGTGAAAGGAACTTTTGGATATCTAGATCCAGACTACTTCACAACTGGTAGGCTGACGAGAAAGTCTGATGTGTATGCCTTTGGGGTAGTTTTATTTGAAGTCCTTAGTGGAAAGCGGGCGGTGGATAAAAGTCTTGATGAGGAACATTGGGGTTTAGTAAGATGGGCTCAAGAATCTATCAAAGAAGATAAGCTTGAGCAAATAGTTGATTCTAATATAAGGGAGGGAATCATGCCTAAAAGTTTGAAGGAGTTTGCACGGATTGCAGATTCGTGTTTGGATAGCAATCCCAAGCAACGGCCTACAATGGCTGAGGTTGTGGTTTGTCTTGAGTCTGTGCTAGCCTTACAAGAGAAAGTCGGCAACAAATTGCACCCTTCAGGCATGAGAATATTTGGTAATAAGGGGCTAATGTTTCCATTTCGTTCCAATGGGGAAAAATCTGGTATTATGTTCTTTTTCTGTTTTACCTTACCTGTGGATTTTTGCATATATAAATGTATTGAAGAACATTTGTAAAATCAGTATGTGTTCACTAAAATCAGTATGTGTCCATTTGAATTCCCACATCATCAATTTACTGTTGAATAGAAGATCTTTCACTTAGTAGAGATCAACGATACATTATGATTTTCATACTTAACACCAAATGGTCACCCATTTTCAATCTAAACTTCTTTTCTGTCTATAGAGTTTATATTAATATTATAATTCTTTTACTTCATTATTAGTTTCTAGTTCTTCCTTAATGGAAACACTTACCATCGTTTCCCTATAAGAGACCTTTGATTCATCGAGGGGAAGGCATCTTAATTTGGTTTTCCCAGAGGTGACAAAACCCGTACATCTTTTTATCAATTTCCACATGTCATGTCCCTCAATATTGGTGACAACCCTTATTTCACATTCATATGGGTTATTTGTAAAAGCTCAGAACAGACTTGTTCTATTGAAAGATATATTCTGTGATATCATACAATACTTCTAAAACCTTTTATTTGTGGTTGGGAGTAAAAATAAAAAATCCTTCTTGTTAATTATAACATCAAACTCTTGTGCAGCTTGCCCCCTAAGCATAACACACTTGGTTCGTGGTGGATGGAATACTTACAGAAACTATAATGAAGGTTTGAGTTTGGAACTATCAACATTGCAAGTGAAATTAAAGCACATTAACAAAAGTAATATGTTTGTTTTCCACTGTATAGGAAAATCAAAGTTGAAGTCTGAGATGATTTCTCATCAAGAGAAGATTGTCAACCAATTAAAGCAAACATATGATGACAGCCAACTTGTTAAAATTGCAAAGGGACAGAAGCATATGAAAGCACTCGAAGAGTCACTTGGGTTGGTATCTAAGAAACTGAGTGAAGAAAAGAACCGCATTGTCAAGGACAGGAAACAGCAGTACCATGAGAAAAACATGGAAGATGACGCTTTATAAACTATTTCTATGGTCTCACCATAAAACTTATTAGATAACCATATTTTATTATTATTGTAATTATCTTGTTGCATTAGATTAGGACTCTAGTTTCCTTAATTTTACCCAATCCTCTTGTATATATAAGGACGTTAAGAATGTATTTTGGCATATAATTAACTCTTTTATGATATTAGATTCTTTCTAGATCCTTGACCTATAATTTTTTCTTCTCTCACATCGGCTTTCTTCCATCAACCAACCGCTGATCTCTGCCTTCCCAACACCTCCACTTTGTCTCTTCTCTCCTACCTCCCATGGCCACCAACAAATTCCACCTCGGCGGTCACTATCTCTAATATTAAGAACTTTATACCCATCACCCTTGAGATGGAGAAAAGTCAATATACATCATGGGCTGCCTTTTAAAAAAAAAATTCCGAGCATTTCAAGTGATAGATCGTACCCCCCCACCCCTACAACCACCACCGATACCACCAAGTAAGCAATAACCGAGCCCAGTGAAGGTTGGTCCCGTCTTGATGCGATAATCCTTCAATGGATCTATGTCATGATTTCTAATGACATTTCATACTATTCTTGCTCAGGGAGGAGCACGATACCTCCAAAAAAACTAATTATTGCAATTATTTTCTAATGAATGTACTAATTAAATTTAAAACTGATAAATATAACATCCTATTTTGAGGATCTGTAGCAGTAAACTATAGGGGTGTTCATTTGGATTGATGAGTTTGATCCGATCCAATCAAGTGAATCCAAATTGATTTCGGTTTTCAAAACATGGATCCGAATAGTCCAAACTAAATTCAAATCCGATCTTATCCGATCCAATTACAATTCGGTTGGATCAGTTTTTATAATTCGGTTTTCAAAAATCAAAACATTTTAAAACAACATATAATTATAATATTACCCAATTTTACACAAGAAGCGAAAAAAATTATTTAGTTGTGATTCAAAATTTTTAACAACTACTAAGCAGATATATTATAATTAAATATTTTATAGATAGAAAACTTTCGAGAGATAATACATATTGATGGTTTTTTATTGGGTGAAATGTTTTGAACCTATTTGAAAAAATAAATTACAAAATTAATAGATAACTACAGATATATCTTATAAATAAATAAATACTAAATGTTTATTCGGTTTTTTTGGACTATTCGGTTCTTATTTTATAAACCAAAATCAATCCGAAATCCAAAATAATCATTCGGTTTTGTTGAAAACCAATCCAAAAATCTGAATATCCGAACCAAATAGCCTAATCCAAATTGTCCAATTGGATAATTCGGTTTTATCCAAATAATGAACAGCCCTAGTAAACTAAGTGTAGTTATTCTTTAAAAAAAGTTGGTTGTATGATAATAACTCTTGGATATGTTGGTAAAATGCTATTATGTGCATATATAAGCCAAAACACAGTTGTGTTATGAGAAACACATCTCGTGTAATGTTGTCTAGTGTTTATAAGCCTGATTTAAAGGTAAATCGGCCATTCGTCCTTTAAAAGCACATTCAACACCCATTCATCCTTTAAAAGCACATTCAACACCTTTAAAAGGTCCTCTACGCATGGGAGAACGTCCCTAAAGGGGTCTTGAACATCAACTTGAAGGAACTTTAGGAGAATCAAATGATAATTGCAATAACCTCGATCTTTACTTAAATCCAACGTAGAGCTTCTTATTCTCTTGATAATCTTTATTTTCATAGTTGAACTAGGGAAAGGTTTATAAACACTAAATCCCATATAATCTTAAATAGTGAAATTAGTGATGAGGTAGAAGTAGGGGTGAGCATATTTACCGAAAAACCAAACCATAACCAAGTTAACTCATATAACCGAACCATTTTTAGCGAACCATTACTAAAAGATATGGTTCAGTTTCTAATTTTGATTAACCAAATACATATGGTTCGGTTATGGTTTTCATCAAAAACCGAACCAATAATATTAATATTGTTTTTAATATAATATAATTTTAAATATATGGTATGTAATTATATTGAGAATTGAAAATTTAAAGGGTTATTATTTGGAGTTAGATAGGATAAGTAATACTCGAAGGATTATCTAAGCTTTGATGTATGTGATTATATTCATGAAGTGGTTAACTGTCACTATTAGGAGTTCTTCGACAGCTGGTGGCAGGGTGAGGTCAGGAACATAGGAGAGCCTAGGATGTGCTGTAGTGGGATGGCATGTGTTGTTTAACGATGGGTATTCGTTTGAGAACAGGCGTATAAGAATGGATAGGACAGATATGGATAGGGGTAGTTACTTAGAAGACCCGAGATGATTCTTGAGGAGAGTACAGATAGGTATGCAAGTAGTATTGGGCCCGTACTACTAGTAGCACAGGATCCATAATCGAGTCGAGGAAAATTTGGGGGATTCTAAGGAACTGGTTAGGGAAAAGGGAATGATTTGGCACCATGATTCATCGTAGTGTATGTCCACCTTTATTGGTTATCGGGTATGATTGTCCAAGATGAGGATGGGTCAGATGATTGTTCAGGCCTCAGTAGCCATGTTTGTTGGGTTTTGATGGTACAGAAACATCAAAAGTAGCTGATGCTACGGTTTGGAGGGCCTTGCTCAAGTAGTAACAGATGAGTCGCGAGACTCAAGAAGGAAGTGAGTGTGATGAATGGCTTGAGGATTGCATCTGGAGATTACGTGATTAGCAGATGGATTGGGATGTCATTATCATCAATAAGGGTAAAATAGAGAGAGAGAGAGAGAGGGAGGGAGAGGGAGAGAAAGAGAGAGAGAGAGAGAGAGAGGGGGAGACAGAGAGAGAGAGAGAGAGAGAGAGAGAGAAAGATAAAGAATAGGCATGTAATTTTCAAAGATAGGATGTAGTCCCAACGTGAGTCTAGAAAATTGTGGTTTTCTTTGTCGACAGGTATGGCAGCGTAGGAATGCACAAAAGGGTTTTGTGGTACGGTTGCCATGAGATGAGATTTGGGGTCTGCTTTCTTGGGATTAGTTAGGTAAGGTTCTAGTTGATTGTTTCAAGAACCAAGGGAAGTGAATCAATTATAGCAACTTCTGTTGTCTCTGATATATCCTGACTAAGAGAACGATGCTTCTTATAATTATGGATAATGCTCGCGATGGATTGTATGATGGGAATTAGGCGAGGTATGTGGTAGTTCATTTGTTTCTTGATAGAGAATGGGTGTCATGAGTGGACAGAATTATTGTTTGTGCATTTTCATGGGATTCTAATATTAGAGGTGGTCATGATTAGGAGGTTTTCGAGGTTTCCATTTGAGATCTAAGGTAACATGTGTTCGCTTGGTCCTTATCTGGAAGAATAATTTGAGATGTGGTATGTTTGCAATGTTATTTGGTGGTAGTTTGAATCATAAGTGGGGGAGAACCGGCTATTTTGGTTTAAGGATTATTGCTACATTGAGTTTATTATTTCAGAAAAATGGGTCTTAGGGATTTGTGGTTCGGGCATATGGAACTTTGTTTTAGAATTTGGTCATGACAGAGGGGCAAAGCAAGTTGTCATCAGATGTATGTATTCAGGAAGGCAAGATTCATCTTTGCGGCAAGAATATGTTAGGTAAGGAGCTTGTTGTAGCCAGTGGGCCCTTTTAGAATATCGATGAATAGATCAAGAAGTGTTTGGGACGCTCAGGTTGAGCATCAAGTACTTAGGGAATTCCCCAACTCGTTGTATAGATTGATATCCCTGTTCTAGCGTGGGAAGTATTGATCATTAGATCAACTTTAGAGTTGGTATGCTTAGTCTCTCGTGGGTTTTGGTGCAAGTAGTGCAATGGGTTATTGGGTTAGTTTTCAATGCTATCACACCCCAAAACCGAGAACGGTAGAAACATTCCGGGGTGGAGGACGTCGTGTACAGTATCACAACAGTGTAAAGTAATAAACAAGCAACAACATCATCCATTACATTAAAAGTAAAGTTTTAATACATGTGTGTTCTTTCATTGTAATAAGACACCAAAATAGGTAATCAAAATAAAAGACGAGTCTTGTCTGTGCTCCTTCTTCTCAAAACCTGGCCATCGTACATGTCTACTGGTGGCCTGAGAATACAAGTTATTTTGAAAGCGAGTATCAGCCTAAAGCTGGTGAATTCATAAGTATTTAAGTGTCATTGTCTTTTTTTGGAAAGCTGTTATGAATGCCATGAAAATCTTTGAATGAATCAATTGATATAAGTATGAAAAACCCTAGAAAATCCCATATTTCCTACTAGTATAAAATGTAGTCTTCTACCAAGACCCGAATGTTTTGAAAGTAGTCTTCTACCAAGACATGTATGTATGAAAGTAGTCTTCTACCAAGACCTGTATGTTTTGCTATAACAAAGATGGTTTTTCTTCTTTTTTGAATAATACTAACAGTACTTAGTGTAACTCATCGTTTATGTCAATGTATCACAAAATAAAGTAGTAGGAAAAATATAATCATGTAGGTGTTTTCCTTTTGCATTAGGATCAACTCGACATCGCGACTGCCGAAAGGTATAACCTTGAACATCCGTAGATTGTTCATTTTCCTCTGTAGCTAGCAGCAGGTTTAAGGAATGGTTAGTCCCGTAAAGGTACTCCTAATATAAGTATTAACCGTAGGCATCCATAGATGTTCATTACCTCTGTTGCTAACAGGTGGGTTCCGGAATGGTTAGTCTCGTACAGTTATCCTTTTGAATTAGGATAGGCAGAACAATTTACACATAATGTACTAGTAAATCATCCTAATGAATCTAGGTACAAGTATCCATGTAAGTGTATACAAATAAATGTATATATGTAAATGTATTCATGTAAGTGTATCGATGTAGACGTATTCATGTAACCTGTAAGGTATAGTATAGACTCATGAATGAACTGACTCTGGTGTAATTCCTTGTAATAGGAATAATGTTTTGTATCTCCTAACGATCCCTATAATAGTTAACTGGAAGGTAATTGATTGTCCAAGCAGGATTATACACCCTTGCTACACAAGAGTGTGGGAAACTGAATGAAGGCTGAAAACTATCATATCAATACATATATAAGTACATAAGTGTATAGATATAGTTTTGTTCAAGTAGATGAAAAAGTTTTTGTAAGACATTTAAGAGTTTTGAACAATAATTAACAATGACTTGATGTCATTTTAATAAACATTTCAAAAGTAATACATTTGATAACAAATTATTTTTAAGATAGAAAACCATTTAATGCATCACATTTTGAAGTATGTGAAATTTGCTGGATGAAAACACAGTTATAAATACATATGAGTGATTTAATAACATGTTGTTTTCTACTTGTATTCCCCCCCCCCCCACCCCATTAAAGCATTTAAAATCATTTAATCATTGATTAAGGGGTATGAACTCACCTGTAGTGAGTGGTTCGGATGTACGGAAGATGTAGGATTGCTAGGTGTCAAGTGAAGTCCTGAACACACTCTATGATCCTAGTTAACATACAATCACACATATATGTACCCAATTAGTTTTAAACTACTAATTGATCATGATAAGACCTTCTAAAACATGCTAAACACCTTACATAGGTGTTATTAGTCCTAAGGATGGCATCTAAGTTGTTGTAGGTCAAGGCTAAAGTGTTTAGGGTCCAAGGGTAAACTCCTTTGGAGTTTACGGTTTTAATGACCATTACCCAAGGAGTTTACGACAGTAAACTCAAGGGTTTACGATCGTAAGCTCTACAGCTTATGACCATAAGTTGTTTTGAGGTTTTACAAGTTTGAAGCATTTCTACTTGGTGGTTAGGCCTTTGGAAGGGACTAGGGCAACAAAACACTCCTTTGAGGAGTTTACGGCCTCATGGTCATTTCCCTTTGGGTTTCCTACCTTAAACCCATATGGAAATTGGTATTGCTATTTTTCAATTCCTTAACTCATCTAGGTAATTGTCTAGGTTAGTTTTTAGGCCTAAGGAAGGAATATGGCCCAAATAAACACACTTAAGGGTGTTTACGATTTTGGGAGCTCCCTATATCGTAAACACATAAAAATGGTGGAATTTGGTGTTTTTCAAGGCTTAAACACATCAAGGGAAGGTTTAAACATATCAAGGAAGGCTTAAACATCAAACTAGGGCTTAGATAAAGGACTTAGGCACTCTTTGGTGCCTTTCTTGGTGTTTACGGCCCAAGAACATTCTTGGACCGTGAACACCTTATTCCTTGTGTTCTTGGCATATTTTCTTGATGCTAACATGTAATACTAACTTAATAAGACTAAAGGATGGAAGTACTTACTATAAGGAAGCATGAAATATGCTAAAAGTCCAAGAACACTTAGTGTGTGTTCTTGGTGTTCTTGGTGTTTTTGGAAATCTAATCAAAACACAAAAATGAATGGATGAATAGATGCACAAACACTAGATTAAGTGTTATATCAACTTGGAATGGCTAGAACACTTACAAGTTTGAAGATCTTGATTTAATTCTAGGATGATACTTGAGAGGGTTTTTGAGTTTACTCTTTTTGAGTTTACTCTATTAGGGTGAAATAATGAAAAGTGACTAATTTGAGGAGTAAACTCATGCTTATGCATGAGTTCACGGTTTTTGGATGATTTTCCGACCCAAACATAAAAGTTTGGCCGTGAACTTCTAAGACACAAGGTGTTTGCGGTTTTTAAATTTGAAAACCCGAGACGACACTTTCTTTCACCCATTCGCTTAAAGAATAATATTAAAATAATCAAACGAACTTTAAATTTTCTAAAATAAGAAATAATGACATTAACTTATAATAAGAAGTGATTGACTTTTAGGGTTTGACCGAATGAAAATTCCGGGTTGTTACAAATGAATTCTCGATCGTTGGTCTTCTCGTTCATCATCAAAAACAGAGGTTCTTTAAAAGTTACAAGTTGTATCAATTGAATTTCAAAGTATGCATTGACCTATTGTCAAGTTCCGTGTGTTTTATATTTTCTTTGGTTTCTAGGTATGGTTACCCCCCAATTGTGGTGTGGAATTTGGTACATAGCAGCTCAGGTTTTGGCTTCATTTCTAGATCACTTTGGGAGTTTTCTCAAGGTAGTTACGTAATGGTGGAATCTGTTCAGTTTCAATCGAGGTGTGGGATCTTGTATCAATCGTCCATGAGGATGTTTCTATTAATGGTTGTGGTTCGTCTAGTTTTGCATTGATATCAGTCTGTACTGTGAAAGGAATTGTGTGTGATAGAAAGGGTATGGTCGATATGTGTTTGGATAGCATTGAGAGGGATATGTTTAGGTCCCTGCAATTCGGTGGACTGATGGTTAGGTATCTATAGGTCCTGGTGGTGTTGGTCACGAGTCTTCAGGCTATGGATGTGATGGCAGCAATACCGGTTTAGTATCGTGAGCCTATCATTTAGTGGATAGCAGGTGTCGTAATCTACTGTGAACCAGTAGTTGTATGTTTTATATGGGTAGGACTCGATAGTTTTTTTACTGAGATTCTTAGGTCTTGGATCATTAGCTTCTTTGGTTATTCGGGTATTTTAGCATTGTGAAAGTCGGGAGATTCAGTGACCAGCTTGTTTGGATCATGTGGAAAGTAAAAGGTTGTTAGAAATGTTGGGCATTCACTTGTAGCTGCTTACAAAGTGGTTGCATTGTGAACATTGGTTTCTTGAGGGTTGTCTATCAGGAGTTTGGTTACCAATGCTAGGCACCGGTTATGGAATCTTGAGGCATTAAGTGCATTGTGAATGTCTCGAACGATTTGTCAGGTAGAGGTACACTTGAGATGACACGGGATTTGGATGCAATGTAAGAATTTTTGGATTGACCATCCTTATGCTCGTGAGATCATCAGGTCGGTGATGACTTGCCAGGAAGTCAAGCGCATATGTGAGATTGTTAGGCGTCACTTTCGAATTAGGGATATGGTGAAATTCACTATCAGTATATTTTGAGCATTTTTTTTGCATAGTAGAATGGTATTCCTAGTCAGAGACTAGAGGGGGTGGGTGCGATGAAGGAATGATTAGTAGTCTTAAGGAATAATCTGTTGGAGTTTATATTGATGGGTTCATGTTTTCGGAAAGTTCCTACTTTGAATAGTTGTCGCTTTGTTATGAGGTATTCCCGTTGTGAGGAGTAAGGTAGTTGTTTCAGTTCTCAGGTAGGGCTAATGGGCTCCCTTCTTTTGGGCTGAGGGCAGGGTGTTAAATTTCATTCTCTCGGAGGTATAAGCAAACTCTACCAAGGCGGGGCTTGGATGGCAGGTGTGGGAGGCAGTCGTTGGCAAAGGATGATTCTTCAGTCTTGATCAGAATTCAAGAAGTTTGGGCAGGATTGTCTAGCATGACAGAGGAAGTAGTAAAGAATGATTTCGAGGAAGGAATCTAATTTAAATGGGGGAGAGTTGTAACACCTTGTTTCGTGTCATTTGATAACTCGAGTTCATGACCCAAAGACTGATTATCATAAGGATTAGGGCCTTTGGGAAAGAAACTTAGACCCCTTTGAGTGTGGATAATGTACGTTAGAGGATCTGGGAGTTCCGTTTGTTTTTTGGAGTCCAAGAGTATATCAGTAAAGTGACAGTTCGGGCCTTTTATGAATTTTGGATTTTTGTTTAGAAAGTTTTATAGCAAGGGGGTTTTGAGAGAAGTGTAGAGCTTCTTATTACCTTTCTGTGGATATAAGGATCATCAAAAACGGATTTAGAGCGAAGAATTTGTGGCTTTCAGAAGTTTGGTGACTTTGTGTTAATCCTAGTACGCGGGTGTACATATGGAGTACCATGGGTGTACTAGGCAGGGGGGTCACGACACCTATTAGAGTACGTTGGGCGTATTGAGCATATGCAGGGCATACTCCAGCCTCATGTAAACTCTAATTTAGGGTCTTGGACCCTATTTAATGATATTAACTCAACTCCAATCCCTCTTATCTTCAGCCTCCATCCCATTAAACCCTATATTCAAAATCGTAGCTTCCATTTGAGCATTTTGTGGTTTTTGGTGTGATTTTGGTGTGCCATGGAGTAGAAGGAGTTCTTGTTGGAATCGTTGATTGGCATGTAGCTTGTGGATCCAAGCTCTGATCATCTTCATTAACTTCCAAGAGGTAAAAAGTTTCTAACTTGATGACTTTATTTGTTAGATCTAGTCTAGAGTATGTCTTGGGTTTATTTTGCTTCTTAGAGTCATCCTTGTGACTATGAGTTGCTCTAAGAGCTTAGAATGTTGGATCTTAGCACTTCTGAGGTTGTGGGTGCATAAAAATGTCATCTTGAGGGGTTTGTGTGAGTCATGATTAAGTTGGTGTTCGTATTATGGGTCTAGAAGGATAAAATGGGTTTTGGGTTCCATTAAGGCATGTAAGGGGATAAAGTTGGCAACTTTATGGTTTAAGACCTTATCTAGGGATCAGATCTGTGTTTGGACGGCTTGATTTAACCCAATAAGATCTTAATAGGGATTTTTGGGCATATTATGAGTACATTGGGTGTACGTAGGAGTACGCTCAGTGTAATGCTATTTTTATGCATCATCTGCTTGTATGTAGTGCTTCAGGGGTGAGTATGTGGGGAGTACGTTCCTAATAGGCAGGGCTATTTTGGGCCTTTTAGGGTTTGGGACTTGTTGGGCCGTTGGACTTCAGACTTTGGGCCATGAATAAACTATGGGCTTTCTTGGAATTGGATCCATGATGGTTTTTGGGCCTAATTAGAAAGTTAGGCCATATTGGGCCTTGTGATACCATGTAGGAATTGGGATTTTTGAGCAACTAGGTTGGGCCTTGGTTTTGGGTCAAATAAGAAAAGGGTAAAATGGTCTTTTACCCTGGATATTATGGTTTGAGATCTAATTATTAATTGGATATTATTTGATAGTGTTAGGGCGCGGGAATTCCCAGATCAGAAGATCGAGATTTATTAAGAGATTTAATGGCTTGAGGTGAGTTTCCTCACTATGTTTAGTGGGTCGAAGGCACCAATGTTGGCCCATGGTTTGTGATGTTTAGGATGCTAGTTCTTTGCGTGACTCTTACATGTGATATGTGTTTATATGCTTACTAGGTTGGGCCCGATGTTGGGCGGGGCCCTATGACTATCTTGTACGTTATTTATCTTTGTGATTATTGCATGTGTTTGTATGATTATATGTTTATATATTTATATGTATACCGGGTGGGGCTCGATGCCAAGCGAGGCCTGATGACTGATAGATTTGTTTGCCGAGCGAGGCTCGATGTTGGGCGGGGCCCGATGACGGGCGGTGTCTATTATATGTTTGATATGTATGGTATGTGGTGCTTTGGGGAACTCACTAAGTTTTGTGCTTACGGTTTTCATTTTTTGTTTGAGGTACTTTTATTTCAAAAAAGGAAGGGCTCAGGATGACTGCATTGCACACACCACATTGTTGCACATATTACAAGACTCTGATGTACTTGGATGTTTAGTGATACTCTTTGATTCACTATGGTTTTTTATGATATTGTTTAGTATAATGGTTTTATTAGTCTAAAAATCGAAATTTTTAATCTTAATTTTTGGGACGTTACATATGGTTGTCTTTCATCGAATTGCACATTAGTGAATTGATCAAACAAAATTTTTTCGGTTTTTTGCATCTCACGATGTGAGGATTAATGCTCACGACGTGAGATCTAAACAATTCGATTTTTTCGAGTTTATATGCCTAATCTGTTTTGTATGCCTTTTATTTGGTAACTATCTGTTTTAATATTTAGCAAATTCGAATTTTCTGCATATTTGATAATTAAATAAAAGCCTACAAATTAGGAGATAAATCTTTGACCATATTAATTATTTAATTTGTTAAGATAATTAATTTTTTAGGTATGTAAATAATTTATATATTGATTAATTCTAATAACTAATGTCAAATATTAATTGGTTTATTTAAATTAAATTAATTCTTCAATTTTGAAAATTTAGTAAACCTAGTATTTTAGAAAAGTTTTTAGAAAAAGTTATATATATATATATATATATATATATATATATATATATATATATATATATATATAATATTAAAAGTTAATTACTATATGTATAAGACTAATTCAGTCAGATCGCTAGTATGCCTCATTTACGAAGCCGAACTATAAGGGGGTATAAGGAAACTGCCTATAAAATGATAGTTGAATGGGTGTCCACTCTCACCCACCGCCTCCTTGTTTGGTGGAGGGTCGTTAGCAGAATGGATCTGATAGGACATTAACTTCATTAAAATTATAATGTGATTAAGTAACTACACTATTTTATAAAATCTCACTCTTAGTTACTCTAGGAAAAATGTGAAAAGTATGTTAGTCCATAAAATAGCACATTATACATTATAGTAGTTAGTGGAGCGTATGTGGTTAACGGACATACTAATAGTGACTATAAAGAGTAATAATGAGTATCTCGAAAATTATCATTGATTAATGGAGCGTGTGTGGTTAATCGGCACATTAAAAATGAGATGATAAATGACATCGAGAGTGCCAAGCATATTTGTATGTTTATTCATATATTGTGTGTGATTCTTTGTATCCCAGTCACAAATAGAAGAGCATAATCCAAGATTAAACATGCCATTAATAGATTCAATGAATCTCAAAGGATCTAGGAATTTCATAGTTCGAAATTGGTAAATTGCTTTTACCTACCTTCTTAAATTCGCAATAAGATTACGACAGCCCTCTTCTTAGTTGTGAATTTTTATTTTGGATCCTATCCTTAATTGTTTATTCTGGGTTAAAATATTAAAGATAATTGTCATCTAACTAAAACTATTCTTTTTCTCTATAGATGTCTAATCCTGGTGATGCTTCTGCTCCATCATTGTCTACCCACCATACGGGTTTCTCCCTACTCTCCATTGTGTCCAAGGTGACCTTTGATGGCACCAACTACAATGAATGGATGCGCAATATCAAGATGGCTCTTCGATTCGAGGGAAAATAATATGTCCTTGATGAAAATCTCGTTGAAATCGATGAAGTCACTGCTACTCCTGAACAAGTAGCCTCCTACAAGAAACACTATGATGATGCAACAAAAGTTTCTTGCATCATGGTTGCTACAATGTCTCCTGAATTGCATAGGTTCTATGAGGACTACTATCCATTTGAGATGAACAATGACCTTCTGGAAAAGTACCACAAGAGAGCTCTTGAAGAAAAATATGAAGTGTTCAAGTCTCTAATGGCTTGCAAGATGAAAGAAGGAGAGTTTGTCTACAACCACGTGCAGAGAATGCAAAGATACATGGAACACCTTGTTAGGCTTAATGTTCACTTTGACGAAGAGCTGTCCATTGACATGGTCTTCAACTCCTTGCCAAGTTTTTATGATCAGTTCATATTGGCATATCATCTGAACAACGCGGAAACCACATTGGCCTAACTCCACAACTTGCTATAGACTACTAACTTGGGAATGAAGGGAAAGAATTCGGCCACTTCTACTAATGCTCCCGTTCTCTCCATTGGACAAGGCAAAGAGAAGCAATGGGATGTTGCTCCCAAAGCTAATTGGAAGAACAAGTCCCAAGCAAGTTCGTCGAGCAATGGGCCAAAGGCGAGGCCCAACTTAGACAATAGAAGAGGAGCTGCCACAAATACTTGCAAGACATCAAGGATGGCAAAGTGGAGCCATCATCAGCAGGTATATACACTATTCAAACTAATAAATCACCATCTACTCGTTCTTGGATCCTTGTTACAGGATGTGGTTTTTGAAGGGTTTTGAGCATTTTAACACTCTTATGGTGTACATGCAACCCTAGAAACCTTGGATCTATATTTAACTATGATACATGCAAATTTGTTTTTCCAAGGTTCATAACCTATTTAGCATACATGGGGAACTTTTAAACATAAAAGTTAGTAAGAAATACATACCTTTAGTTGCTTGGATTCCTTGAGAACCTTGTGATCCAAGCACCTCAAGTGTGATGCCTCAAATGTCTCACACAACACCAAATGCGCTTGGAATAACTTAGAGAGAAATGAAGAACACTTAGAAATCGGCTAGCCCTCACTTGTATGTCTTAGTGGCAGATTTTGGTGAAGAACATGAAGCTTATATAGTGTGTTACAATTAGGGTTACACCATGTAAACCCTAATTGTCATGACTTTTCATTTCCATGACCCATGGGTTCTATAAACACCATGGAGCATCCTATGGGTTTTTGCCCAACTTGATAATCCATGAAGCATTAGTCCACTATATAAGTATGGACGATTTACATAATCAACCCATATATTTAACTAGTCTCCTTTTGATCACTTAATTAATTCCAAAATAATTCTTGATCAATACTAATTAAATAATATTATTAATATATTAGAACTTATAATATATTAATAACCTTAAGTGTTATATCTCTCATTTTAGTCTATCCGAATGCATGATGCCATGCAACCCAAATGGACCATGCTAATCGCGTCAAGTACATTCCAGAAATAGTTATGAACTTAGAAACCTAATCTAACAGTCTCCCACTTGGATAAGTCGAATAACTATAACTGCAAGAATGAATTCAAGAAACGATCAACAATCATAGCTCTTTCAAGGTCTCGCAGAACTGAGATGATGATGATACGCCATTTAAGATAAGTGATCATATAATCCTCTGTTCTAGATATCATCCAAACAAATACATGGAACAATGTCTTACTTAATGTCTCGCAATTTGTTTCTCGATTTCTGATTTGTTTGACATAGAACTTAATTGAACACATCAACTTAGTTATGGCCAGGCCCGATACATGGGTCAACACAAAATCATCGAGGGGCCCAGATATCGCTTCTAATCTAATAAGGAACAGATAAACTTCGACTCATATGCTTGTTCAACTACTTGTTGAATCATACACAAAGGCACGTTTTATAACATCGAGTTACCAATGCGTTTTCATACAATTAATGTATAACCAACAAGTCATATCTCTAGGTTTGAAGACTTATATGATATTACCATCTCACGATTACGCGACATAAATTCCATGAAGTGATACCAGTGAGTGCGGGTTGAATCCAATACTCAGAACTTATGAGCACTCATGAGTGTTGTAGCACCACTTATGTCCAACATCTTAGACCTCTACAAGCCAACCCATGACAGTCTTGATTCATATCTACTTCCAACATATGACCGACTATGGAGAATTTGAATACTATGAAATAACATAACATAATTATTCTGGAAGTCAAAACATGCAAAATGAAATGATAGTAAACGATTGACAAAGGATAGCAACACTTTACTCATAAGTAAATACAACTTTTATTCATCATCAAATGTCAAGTACACTTTACACATTTCAAATCTATCTAACTACTAAAACTAATATCATCCTTCAGCCCTATGCGCCTTGCATGCTGGAGATGTTTAACCCTACCCAGTCCCTTCGTGAGGAGATCTGTCGGGTTCTCATCCGATGATACCCTCTTTGCCGCGAGGAGTCCTTCTTTTATTCGATATCTGATGAAATGATATTTTTTGTCGATGTATCTGGATCTCCCGTGATCACTTGGTTCCTTTGCTAAGGCAACTGTGCTTTCACTATCACAGAAAATCTCTATATGCTCCTTTATAGCTGGTACAACTCCAAGGTCTCCAATGAAGTTCTTTAGCCATATAGCCTCCTTTACTGCCTCGCTTGCCGCTATATAATCTGATTCACAAGTTGAATTACCCACCGTCTCCTGCTTGGAACTTTTCCAAGAAATTGCTCCTCCGTTTAAGGTAAAGACCCAGCTTGACTGAGAGCTGAAATTATCCATATTAGTCTAAAAGCTAGCATCACTATACCCTACTACTCTCAAGTCATCACTCTCACCGAGAGTAAGGACCAAGTCCTTAGTCCTCTGCAAGTACTTGAGAATGTTCTTTACCGTAGTCTAGTGACCCTTGCCAGGGTTCCCTTGATATCTGTTGACCAATGTCAATGCAAAGGCCACATTAGGACGAGTACAAGCATAGCTTACATGATCGAGCCTACAGTGGAAGCATACAGTACTCGACTCATTTCTGCTATCTCAGCCTCTGTACTCGGACTCTGAGCTATACTCAGTCTGGCGTTACTTTGGATCGGTAACACTCCTTTCTTGGAATTCTGCATGCTGAATCTATTCAGTACCTTCTCCAAGTAGGTACTCTGACTAGGTCCAACTAGTCTTTTACTCATGTCTCCCAAAATCCTTATCCCTAAGGTACATATAGCTTCTCTAAGGTCCTTCATAGAGAAACACTTCCCAATCCAGGACTTGACTTCCTGCAGAGTTGGGATGTCATTTCCTATGAGTAGTATGTCATCCACATACAATACCAAAAAGTTGACTATACTCCCACTAGCCTTGACATATACACAAGATTCATCTTCACTCCTCAAAAATCCAAATTCTTTGACCTTCTTGTTGAAGCAAAGATTCCTTCTGCAAGGTGCTTGCTTTAATCCATAAATGGATTTCTCAAGCTTACACACTCTATTAGGGTACTCTATACTGACAAAACCCTCTGGCTGACTCATGTAAACATCCTCAACCAACTTTCCATTAAGGAAAGCGGTTTTTACATACATTTTCCATATTTCATAATCATGAAATGCAGCAATGGCTAACATAACCCTAATAGACTTAATCGTCGCTACTGGTGAAAAGGTCTCATCATAATCAACTCCCGGAGTTTAAGAAAAGCCCTTTGCAACCAGTCGCACCTTATAAGTGTGTACATTACCATCCATGTCGGTCTTGTTCTTGAAGATCCACTTGCACCCGACTGTCTTGCGATCTGGTACATTGCCAACCAAGTTCCAAACTTGATTGTCATACATGGATCGTATCTCACTGTCCATAGCCTCTTTCCATTTAGCAGCGTCAGGGCCTGCCATGACTTCCGTGTAGCTGTTAGGTTTATCCAGACTCACCAATGTGCTATCACTGATAAGTGTATCACCTTCCGCAGTAATATGGAAACCATAGTAATGCTCAGGTGCATTCCTAACCCTCGTGGAACGCCTCAGAGGTACAGACTCATCAACCGAATCAACATGAGTTTCCTCCCCAGGTTGATTGCTAGGATTTGAGGTTCCTTCATCACTTGACTCTTGAATTTCTTCAAGGTCAATTTGCCTCCCACACTTTCCTTGGCTCATGAATTCTCTCTCGCGAAAGACTCTTCTCCTTGCTACAAAGACCACATTATCACTAGGTCTGTAGAAGAGGTAACCAAAGGATCTCTGTAGGTAGCCGATGAAAAATACACCTCCCACTTCAAGGTTCGAGCTTATTGTGAGACTCGCGCCTCACAAAAGCCTCGTAACCCCAAATCTTCCTGTGGTCCAGATTGGGAACTTTTCCAGTCCACATCTCATGAGGTGTTTTGGCAACCTTCTTTGTAGGGACTAGATTAAGAATATGGGCGGAAGTCTCTAAGGCATACCCCTAAAATGAGATTGGTAGCAAAGCTCGATTCATCATGGAACAAACCATATTCAAAAAGCTTCGATTCTGCCTCTCATCCACACCATTAAGCTGTGGTGTCCTGGGAGGTGTCAATTGTGAGATAATCCCACATTCCTTAAGATAGTCAAGGAACTCTATACTAATATACTCACCACCTCGATCGGATCGAAGCATCTTAATGTTCCTGCCCAACTGATTCTCCACTTCCTACTTGAACTCTTTGAATCTTTCAAAGGTCTCTGACTTATGCTTGATTAAGTAGACATATCCATATCTACTAAAATCATCAGTAAAACTCACATAGAAGCAGTTAGCATCTCTTGTGGCGGTTCTGAAGGGTCCACACACATCAGTATGTATGAGGTCCAACAAACCCTCACCCCTAGCACAAGTACCAGTGATGGGTGACTTTGTTATTTTCCCAAGAAAACAAGATTCACAAATATCATCTGACTTTAGGTCAAACGAATCCAAGACTCCATCCTTTTGGAGTTAGCCTATGTGTTTCTTGCTTACATGTCCAAGAAGACAATGCCATAAAGATGCTTTATCCAAGCTACTGGAAGAATCGATACACAATACATTATTTCCTAGGTTATCAACAACCGACACAGTTTCATATACACCATCACAAGGTAATGCTTTAAAAAAAACATTATTAAAGAAAGCATTAATACTACCACTATCATTATCAAATGAAAAGGTAAAACCTTGTTTCTACAATCCATGAAAGGAAATAATATTTCACGCCATTTCAGATGAGTAACAAAACTTATTCAAATATAATACTAATCTACTACTTAGCAACAAAGAATAAACTCCAATATTTTTGACAGGTGAAGCTTTCCTATTCCCCATGATCAAGTTTATCTTCCCATGCTCCACATTCTCACTTTTTCTTAGTCCCTGCAAATCAGTACATATGTGAATACCACACCCTGTATAAGGGACCCAAGAATTAGAATGGGGTGAATTATTAGACAATATAGTGTATGTACCTGCATGGTTGGGTTTTACTTTCCCATCCTTCACATCTTGCTGGTACTTTGGGCAGTTTTGCTTCCAGAGCAACTTTTCATGGCAATAGAAGCATTCCGCCTCTTTAGGGTTAGCAGAAGGAGTGATGAAACCTTTCTTGGTTCCACTTGAAGAGGAGCCATAAAGGGTCTTCCCCTTGGTGACCTTCGAAGGGCTCTTCCCTTCTTTCCTTTGCCTTGCCCGATTGCCAAGACATGGGCCGCAGTAGGAATAGGAGTGGTAACAATTGGCTTACCTTTAAGACCACTTTACAAGGTCTTCAAAAGTCCTTGAAGTTTGCTGAGTGTAACTTCCACCTTGTTCATGTGGTATGTTATACGGAATTGATCATAACATGAAGCTAAGGAGTGCAAAATGATATCTATTGCCAACTCCTCAGGGAAGTTCACATTCAGTTTCAGCAAACGGTCCACATAACATGAAGATGATTTCATATCGCTCTTAACAAGCACACTGATGGTAGCGGTCCATCAAATACTGGTGCATCTCAAAAGGATAGTATTCATCATAGGACTTTTGGAGCTCGGATGTCATAGTGGCCAACATGATGCATGCCACCTTGGTAGCATCTCTTTCATGGGCCTAATATCCAGCGATCTCCTCAGGAGTAGCAGACGGCTCAAGTTCCTTAAGCTCCTTGTCGAGGACATATTCTTTGTCCTCATACCAAGTGACCATCCTGATGTTCCTAATCCAATCCATAAAGTTGGATCCATCAAAGATAACTCTCCTACAAAGGTTCATGAGAGAGAAGGAGCCGGTAGGGTTTAAGCCAGAAGCAACATTGTTGGAAGACATCTGAAAAGAAGAAAGACAAGTTTAAATTAGATATAAATATAGTTCTTAATAAAACACCCAAATGTAATATTAAGGCTAGTACCCAACACAATATTTTATAACTTAGAAGAGGGATGTCGTAATCCAAGCTATAAAATATTTGAAGGTAGGTAAATGACGATTCACCATTTCCACCATGAAAAACAAAATAAATTATTAGGTTTTAATTGGTTTTGAAACTCCTAGACTCTTTGAGATTCATTGAACTTTTCAATGGCATGTTTAAATCTTGATTGTGCCCTTCAGGTTTTGTGACTGGGATGCCGAGGATCACAAAACAAGGTGTGAAGTAACCATGCAAATTACTTGGTACCATTAATATTTACCCCTCAATCGATGTACCGGTTAACCACACCCGCTCCACCGATACTATGATAAATATTAAGTTACCCTTTTCCTACCTTGTTAAGTCTAGGTTAGTGTGCCGGTTAACCACACACGCTCCACTAACAACTTAATCAAAGTGCAAAGTGTAATTTCATGGGTTAGCACCTTATTAACATTTTTCCTAAAGTAACTAAGATTGGGAATTTATAAAAACATTTAGTTACTTTATATTCATCATACTTTTATTGAAGATTTAAATTCCTTGTCTTAACCGTTCGGCTAACGACCCTCCACCGATCAAGGAAGTGGTGGGTGAGAGTGGACACCCATTAAGCTGACATTTTATAGGCAGCAACCTTATACCCCCCCTCGTAGACCGGCTTCGTGAATAAGTCCTACTAATGGTAAAATGACTTTTTCTTATACATATATAATTATTATTAAACTTATAATATTATAAAGTATAAGGGTTGAATTTTAACTTTTAAAATTATAGGGGGTGGAACTAAAGTATTTAAACTGAGTTTACATGTTCCAAAACTTGAGGGAAAGTTTTGTAACTTTACAAAACTTTTCATTTCATAAATTATGAGTTAATGGTTTAATAAAATGAGTGACTTTTCATTTTATGTAACCTATGTGTTTCTTTAATGGACTTTAAAAGAATGACTTTTGGTAATCCATAACTTGAGGACAAATTATGGATTCCATTAAAACACATAATGATCAAGAATTAAACTAACAAGTAAGTTACAAATAATTCCTATGATCTTCTAAACTCATAAGTTCATGAACATGCATATCACCAATTTCAAGAATCACAAAATTAACCATATAAAACTTGAAATTTTGATAATAGCTACTGAAAATGGATGAGCATAACCATTACACCATCTAAAACAACTTTTATAGCACCAAAACAGTTTAGGGTAATGTTTCTAGTCCATTTCCAGCAGCAAAACTCGAAAAAATGCATTATGTGGCTCCTACTCGTCGAGTGCAAAAATCTACTTGACGAGTAGAATGAGTTTACTCATGGACTCGTCGAGTCCCCCCATGCACTCGGCAAGTTCATGCTGCAAAGTGTCGAAAAACTAAAATTTTTTACAATTTTGCATCAAACATCACACAAACAAGCCTAGGCTCTGATACCACTGAAGGGTTTTGAGCATTCTAACACTCCTATGGTGTACATGCAACCCTAGAAACCTTGGATCTATGTTTTATCTATGATACATGCAAATTTGTTTTTCCAAGGTTCATAACCTATCTAGCATACATGGGTAACTTTTAAACATAAAAGTTAGTAAGAAATACATACCTTTAGTTGCTTGGATTCCTTGAGACCCTTGTGAGCCTAGCACCTCAAGTGTGATGCCTCAAATGTCTCACACAACAGCAAATGCACTTGGAATAACTTAGATAGAAATGAAGAACGCTTAGAAATCGGCTAGCCCTCACTTGTATGTCTTAGTGGCCGATTTTGGTGAAGAACATGAAGCTTATATAGTGTGTTACAATTAGGGTTACACCATGTAAACCCTAATTGTCATGACTTTTCATTTCCATGACCCCATGGGTTCTATAAACACCATGGAGCATCCATGGAGCATCCTATGGGTTTTAGCCCAACTTGATAATCCATGAAGCATTAGCCCACTATATAAGTATGGATGATTTACACAATCAACCCATATATTTAATTAGTCTCCTTTTCATCACTTAATTGATTCTTGATCAATACTAATTAAATAATATTATTAATATATTAGAACTTATAATATTTTAATAACCTTAAGTGTTATTTCTCTCATTTTAGTCTATCCAAATGCATGATTCCATGCAACCTAAATGGACTATGATAATTGGGTCAAGTATATTCCAGAAATAGTTATGAACTTAGACACCTAATCCAACAGTTTTCACATTTGTTCTTATTTGGAAGGGATAAAAGAAAGTGAGGAGGTGGAGCATGGGAGGATGAATCTAATCATAGGAAATAAGATATCTTCTCATGTTACCAAGATTGGGACTTATCAGCTTGTGCTTAGTGGTGATGTTAGGATTAGTTTGATTGATTGTTACTATTCGTCAGAAATGGTATGAAATATTATTTCATTTCATGCATTATTGAGACAAGGTTTTCGCTACTCGTTTAATGACTTGAATGGTTAAATTCTAGTTTATAAAAATGGTGTTTTGTATTTGAAGCTTTACCTTGTAATGGTGTGTATGAAACTGTAACTTGTTTTGATAGCTTAGGCAATAGTGTATTTCACATTGATTCATTTAATGGTTTAGACAAGGCATGCTTGTGGCATTGTTGCCTTGGGAATATTAACAAGAAACGCATCGCCGAACTCCAAAAGGACGGAGTCTTGGAATCATTTGACCTAAGGCCAAATGATGAATGCGAATCTTGTCTTTTGGGCAAGATGACAAAATCACCATTCACTGGATCTTGTGAAAAAGGTGATGGTTTGTTGGACCTCATACACACAGATGTGTGCGGACCCTTCAGATCCACCATAAGAGATTTTAATTGAATTTATGTAACGTTTACGGATGATTATAGTAGATATGGTTATATCTACTTGATCAAACATAAATCAGAAACCTTTGAAAAGTTCAAAAAGTTTAAACATGAAGTCGAGAATCAACTAGGCAGGAAGATAAAGATGATCCAGTCTGATAGAGGAGGAGAGTATCTTAGTATCGAGTTCCATGATTACCTCAAGGAATGTGGAATAGTTTCACAATTAACTCCTTTTAGGACACCACAACTTAATGGTGTAGTTGAGAGGCACAATTAGACCTTATTTGACAGGGTTCATTCCATGATGATTCAAGCCATTCTTCCTATTTCCTTCTGGGGTTAGCCTTATAAATAATAGTCCATATCCTCAATCTTGTCCCAACTAAAAAGGTCAGCAAAACACCTCACGATATGTGGATAAGGAAAGTTCCCTCATTAGCAAACATCAAATTATAGGGTTGTAAAGCTTTCTTTAGACGAGAGACTCATGACAAGCTGGAAGCTAGAAGTGAGAGATGTATTTTTATTGGCTACCCACAAAATTCTTTTGGATACTTGTTCTATAGGCCTAGTGAAAACGTGGTCTTTGTAGCACAAAGAAGAATCTTTCGCGAGAGAGAGCTCATATGCAAAGAGGATATTGGGAGTATAATTAACCTTGAAGAGATTCAAGAGCCAACCAATAAAGGAACCTTAGATGATTCTAACCGTCAACCAGAGGATGAGACTCATGTTGAACATGTAGACACTTCATTACCTCTTCATCATTACAATAGAGTTAGCAAGCCACCTCAGATTTATCGTTTCCATATAACTGCAGAAAGTGATGTGTTTATCAGTGATCAAACACTAGTAAATTAGGATGAGCCAGCTAACTATAAGGAAGCAATGGCAGGACCTAAAATGGAAAGAGGCAATGGAGAACAATATCAAGTCCATGTATGACAACCAAGTATGGAATTTGGTTGTCTAGAACTTGGTCGAAAGACCATTAGTTGCAATGGATCTTCAAAAAAAAGATCGGCATGGATGGAAATGTGCAAACATTCAAGGCACAACTGGTTGCGAAGGGCTTTACTCAAACCCAAGGGGTTGACCATGATGATACATTCTCACCAGTGGCTAATATTAAATCTATTAGGATAATGCTCGTCATAGCTGCTTTTCATGATTATGAAATTCGACAGATGGATGTCAAAACCGCTTTCCTTAATGGGAAGTGGGATGATGATGTTTACATGATTCAGTCAGATGGTTTTAGTCAATCAGAGGGTTTTTTTGATGTAAACTTTCCCAATAGAGTTTTTAATTTTGAGAAATCCATCTATGGATTGAAACAAGCATCTCGCAGCTGGAATCTTTGCTTCCATTAGAAAGCTAAAGAGTTTGGTTTTTCTATAAGTGAGGATGAGTCTTGTGTGTATGTCAAAGCTAGTGGGAGTATAGTAACCTTTCTAGTGTTGTATGTAAATGACATACTACTCATGGGAAACGACATTCCAACCTTCCAAGAAGTAAAGTCTTGTCTTGGAAATTGTTTCACTATGAAGGATCTAGGAGAGTGATGTGTCGTAAATACACCTATTAGTTTTATCAACTATCTAACTAACTATTACGACTTAAGGCAGTGGACCTATTCGCAAATAATATAGCACAAACAGTCGGGTATCAAACTCAGGGAACAGATTACTAACCTAACTACTAACAGATTAATCTAAAAACAACCAAAAGCTAAAATTGTTACCTTTATTACATATCTAAGATCTAGTCAATCCTAGCTCTAGTAATCTAATGGTCACTAAATCACTAGGTAATCAAGTTCATCTAATTTAGTGGTCACTAAGCTACACTTAACTTAAATTTAAGCGACAAAATCACAAGTTTAACATGCTAGGTAATGATAATCAAACACAAGCAATAAAACCAACAATTAAAATCCATAAATTAATAAACTAAGCCGTAGAGTCAAAGTATCATCTAGTTAAATGAAAGTAAATAGGTTCAGCTACTCATGGCTGAAAACTAAAGTAATAGTTCAACATAAATCGACATGATTAAAGTAATCAAACCGATGTGATGACTTATTCTTCAATCTCTTAATCTCCAAGCAATTCTCCTTCAAAGGAATGTTTGTGCACTTTTCTAAAATCGGATATCTCGGAATACCTCTCCTCTCTAAAGCTCCTTAAATCAATAATCCAAGAGGCTATTTATAGTTTTGCAAAAGACGTGGCTCACATCGTGAGCTATGGATCTCACATCATGAGCTAGGTGTTTCTCCATCTCGGGCAAGGATTCTGACTTCCCGCATGCTAATCTTCTAGAATACCTTCCTCGCATCGTGAGAATTGATCCATCACGTTGTGAACTTGGTTTTTTCAGCTAATATCTTCTTCTTTTAAACTTCAATCCTCCAAAGTTCTAATTCTTGTCAATTCTGGTCCATATTCTCTAAGAGTGTTCCATTTAGCTGAAAAGTACAATTTAACTCAAGAAGTACCAAATATATTTGCAAATAACCAAAATATTACTTCAAATTTATTAGGATATTTACTAAAAATAAGTATAAATATGGCAATATTAGAGAGGCAACCTATATTCACGGGATAAGAATTTTGAGAGATAGAAAGAATAGACTAATTGGACTAAGTCAAAGTACGTACTTGGATAACATACTAAAACGATTTAGTATGGAAAATTCCAAGAAAGGGGAGCTACCTATTTAGAGCAATGCCAAATTGAGTAAGACTCAAAGCCCAAGTACGAATGAAAAGATAGCTTATATGAGTCTAGTCCCTTATGCTTCTATTATAGGATCGATCATATACGCTATGACATGTACTCACCCTGATGCGTCCTTTGCTTTAATCATGGTCAGTCGCTATCAAGGAAATCCTGGCAGAGCTCATTGGACGGGAGTTAAGAACATTCTCAAGTATTTACGGAGGACAAATGACATGTGTATCATCCCATTTAAAACGCAATAATTAAATAATAAACCCGGAACCCCGACAAGTAATTTATATTATTTCTATATATTATTATAGCCCAAAAATCAAATAATAATTATCGGGATGTTAGTTTTGAGGGTTAAAGTGTAACTATGGGACTTATTTTGAAAAGGTATTATAAGAGGAAGGGCTATTTGGTATCATTTGGACCTAATATAAGAGAATTTATGGAAGCAGGGATTAAAGAGTAAATGTTGGACTTAAATTGAAGGATTTTGGATGGCTGCGGCTAAAAGGGTAAATTATGTACTTAAGTTGTAAAGAATTCGTCATGGAGGGACCAGTTGGTAACTTTTGGGCTTAATTTGAAAGAAAAGGGAGAAGGAGGGACCAAATGTGGTATTATGGGGCGAAGTTTCATGAAGCGGGATATATAATCGTTACCACCCGGTAACCCTAACCCTAAACTTCTAAACACCAGCCGCCACCTCCTTCCTTTATCTTCCGGCCGCCATCAGTCTCTCTCTCTCTCTCCTCCATTCTTCGGTGTTGTCACCCCCTCCAACCGATAGCCGCCATCGCCACCCCATAAGCAACGTTGTGAGCCTTCAGCGGAGCTGTGCATTGTCACTGCTGTCCGATACATCAAAGTTGTGAACCGTCAGGGGCCAGCGAACACTGTTGCTCCATTAGTCAGTGCAACTAAAGCGCTCTTCTCCGTCTCCTTCTGCCACTGCAGTCACCGACGTCACCATTTCAGGCGGTTGTTACGGCTAACACCCTTCCTTGATTTCCCCGTTTCCTTCCCATCTCGAACTTGCTGCTACCGATGTCGAGTGATACTGTCGATTGTTGTCGCT
Source organism: Lactuca sativa (assembly GCF_002870075.4). NCBI lineage: Eukaryota > Viridiplantae > Streptophyta > Magnoliopsida > Asterales > Asteraceae > Lactuca > Lactuca sativa. The sequence goes on from NC_056627.2 coordinate 195,783,935, forward strand.
ACCGCCACTCCAAGTCATTGCCGCTGTTTGCCATCGTAAAGTGGGTGATTGTGCTCATTTCCCAAGCAACAGATGGATGTGTGTTACATGATCAGGAAGCGGAAGTGAACCACCACCACCACCATGAGGTGGTGGCTGCCACCACGTACCACCGCTAGCCACCAGTAAGGTGGTTGTGTGTGTATGTGTTGTATTAGTGTGTGTGTGTGTGTGTGTATTCTTTGCGATTTAGCATTGTAAATTGTAACAAAAAATGAAATAATGAAAAGAAAAACTTAAACCACCACCGTAGGGTGGTGGCGGCCGCCACTAGCCGTCGTTTTGAGTAGCGGTGTCCCTCGTTTGCGTTTTGACTCGTTTGTGATGCTTGGACAGAATGGGCCTGAACAAACCCTAGAGGACCCAATGAAACCCTAATGGGCCCAATGAAGCCCTAATTGACCTAAAAGCCCAACCATGTGACTAATGGGCTAATATTGGGTAGGAAACCCTAATTAGGGTTTGGCAAATCCTAATCGCGTAAAACCCTAATTTTGGGGAATTATCGGGACCCGCACTTGAATTAATACGAAACAAAAAATGTTACTTAATAATCATTGGAAAATTAACCTAAGGCAATATTGGATTTAATGGATTAATTCCTTAATGGGTTAAGTAAGAAACACATAACCTTAATCGTCATTTCATGTGAAAACCCTAATTTCACTTGGGCCTTAAGTTGGGCCTTTCTTTTGGGCCTTGGTGATTGGGTTATTGATGGGCTATCCAAGAACAAGTAAATGGACTTAAAATAATTAGATAGGCCTTAGGATAAGGCCCATATGAGGGGTTGGGCCCAATTTAGAAAATTAGGCCATAGATGGGCCATAATCTGGCCCTTGATGATTATAAGATATTGGGCCATTGCTAAACCAATATTTTGGACTACAAGTAATGGATGGGCCTTAAGAAAAGACCATGTGGAGGTCTGGGCCTAATTTGAAAAATTGGGCTATATGTTGGGCTTTGGCCCACTACTTGACTATTAGGCCTTTAGAGTGTTATTTATACCTTGGGCATGGAGCCCAATTATTAATTGGGTGTTCTTTTTATGTTGACAGCTCGGGAATTTGTCAACTAGCAGCTGGAGTTTCATCCGCAGGATGTCAGCAGTGTAAGCAGAGTTTCGCCTCACTATACCCGTGGGTCTAAGGCACCAAGGCCGACCCACTAGTATTGATTATCTGCTAGTAGATGGATGCCCTAGGGACCGTATATAGTTATGTAGGATAGACTGAGAACTCTTAATCTAAGCTCTCTTACCTGTTCCTTGTTTGGTTCTGGTTTTAGAGTAGGGTCACCTGTCCGGGTGACTATTTCACCTCTGAGTATATACGGTTATGCATTCCTTGGATTGTTGATATTTAGTATGCTATTATGTTATAGTGATCTAGTAGATATGTGTTCTTGTATTGAGTATACTATTATGCTGTAGTGATCTGCTAGATCTATGTTCTCGTATTGAGTATGCAGATATATTGTAGTGATCAGTTAGATCTGTCTCCTGGTATTGAGTATGTTGCTCTGTGTAACAACCTGTAGAACTGTATGTTATCTGGGCTTGTTGGTTATCCTCTATGGAGTGCCCTTAGGGACTGTCGATGGTTATGTAGGATATCCTAAGAACTCTTGGTCTAGGCTCTCTTGGATGTTCCTTGTTTGGTTGTGGCTCTATAGTAGGACTATTTGTTCAGGTGGCTATCTCACCTCTGGTTACTTATGGTTATGCATTCTATGGGGGTAGTTGGTGGCAGGCATGTATGTGGTGAGAGGATTAGTAGACAGTAGTGAGTTGTATGATTCTTGTTGCATGTATTATGTGCCTATTTGAACATTATTTTTTATATGTCGACATATTGTGTTTGGTTGGGTTGAGGGGATCCTGCTTTGTGCGGTAGGCCAAGATACCCGGTGCAGGCCAGCTGTAAGCCGTAGGCACGGAGGCTTTGGAGGAGCGGTAGGGTTGAGGCGGTAGGCCAACAAACCCTGGGTATTCCAACACGATGGTTTATTGGACCCGACATACTGGTATTCCAGCCCGAGGCTGATTGGGTCAGTCATGATTATTTGCGTTTATGCTTGTTTAGTATGGGGTATTTTGGGGGAACTCACTAAGCTTTATGCTTAGGGATTCAGTTTAGTGTTTCAGGTGCTACAGTTGTCTCGGCAAGGCGAAGGCATGACCATACATATCCTCGTGTTTTGGACTTATAGTTTTTGGGATACTCTGATATTAAACTATTTTGAAAACATTTTGTAATAACTAATGGCTTTTGGATGTTTGAAAAAGTTTTAAATTGGCTTGATTTTTATGGGTGTTAAAACATGGTTAGTTCTTGGCAGTAGGGATACATTGAGAGTGACTGGTTATAGTGACGCCAACTTTGAAACAGATAGAGACAACTTTCATTCTCAATCTGGCTAGGTATTTACATTAAATGGAGGAGCAGTTACTTGGAAAAGTTCCAAGCTAGACACTGTGGCTGATTCTACTTGTAAATCAGAGTACATAACAGCAAGTGAAACATCAAAGGAACCCTCTTGGTTGCAGAACTTAGTCAGAGATCTCGGAGTAGTTCCAACCATTCAGAAACCAACAGAACTTTTCTGCAATAATGAAGGAGCGTTTTCTTTGAGTAAAGAACCTAAAGACCATGTGTCACACCCTGAAATCCAGAGGCAGAAACATTTCCGGGGCGGACTCCACGTTGAGTATCAAATCCAATGCACATAGTAAAACAGTAAACACAAAACATTACATTACATAATATTGTTTACATCTGTTTGAAAGAAAAGTTATACAAGTGTTATACATATATCATATGAACAAAAGTAAAGATGAGTCTTCGGAACGCTCCGTCTTCTCCAAAAGGTGGCGGTGTACCTGTCTAACGCTGACCTGAGAATACAAGCGGTTTGAAAATCAGCATAAAGCTGGTGAGTTCATAAGCGGCTTAGTTTTGAAAAGAACGAGTTTCCTTTGCTTTCTGAAAAAGTTGTTGTTCAATAAAATCCCATATTTGTATTTAATTAGGACATGATTAATTTATTTGTTAAGGACATACACTTCTAGTTGTGGAAACACCCCATTCCAAGTGTTTGGAAGGACCCGGGTGACATTTGGGGACACATATAGCTAGGATTTTGAGTTTACTCTTCAAGAGTAAACTCATACTAGAGTTTTCGGCCCTAATGACATATTCCCCATGAGTTTACGGCCGTAAACTCATGGTGGGGTACTTTTGGTTGCTAAATGGCTTCAAAACACTTGGGGAATAATGCTAGACTTGGATTTTAAGCTTTGGAATGGATTGAAACTCACATAGGGACCATTTATTGGAGTTTACGGTAGTAAATATGGAGTTTACGGCCGTAAACTCCCCCTCACTCTAAGTCCTTGATGATTTGGGTCTTAAATCATTCACATGTGATTCTAATGATTTTTCCAAGCCTTGAATGGATTTTTAAGGGACTTTTGACATGGTTTTTGGATTTTACGGCCCATGAACCCCCTCATGGCCGTGAACTCCTTTGAAAGGGTGTTTTATTATGTTTTAAGGCTTCTAAATTGATGGTAGACATTTCTAGAATTTATCTCAAGGCTTAAGGTGTGTTTAAGTGGCATCTTAACACATTTAGAGGAGTTTACTCCCCAAGAATATGAGTTTACGGCCCAAGCATGTTCTTGGGCAGTAAACTCAAGTTTACTCCTCTAAATTTATGTTCAAGGTGTTCCAAGGCCAATTCCATAATTCTACAAGTCGTATCTAAGCCTTATTGGTGTTTTGGAAGGGTTTAAGGGCTTAAAAACCCCTTTAATATGTGTTTACTCTCCATGATATGGAGTTTACCACCCAAGCATGATCTTGGGCAGTAAACTCATGTTTACTCTCCAACAATTAAGTTCAAGGTGTTCTAAGTCCGGTCCATTAAGCCATTAAGCCATATCTAAGCTCCAAAGGTCGATTGGAAGGGTTTTTGGGCTCCAAAACCCATTTTATGTGAGTTCACGGCCTAGGACGGTTCTAGGGCCGTAAACTCATGAATATGGTCCTATTCCATGATTTGAACTCGAATTGGAAGGCTAGAGGGGTTGCATAACAAGTTAGGGAAGGTACCTTGGTGATTAGAAGCCTTAAATTTGAGATTTGGACCCTTAAACTTGAATTTAGGAGGGAGGTTAGAGAGAGAGTAGAGAGATGAAGCAAAAGCTTCAAATGAAAGCTTGGACACATTTAAATAGGTCCTAAAACTTGGACACGGAGGAATTCTACCCGATACCGGCATTAAACGGGGCTTTTGGTCGCACCCGATTAAGTTTCCGTAATTCGACGTAATAGAATTTAGAAATTTCAAATTAATGATTTCGGGCCATTTTCATGAGTTTTAAATGGATTTGAACACTTACGAGATTAAAATAAACTTATAGTTTATATATCTTAGCCCACAAACGAAAACGGGACGAATCGATAAAGGCGGATTTTTACGTGCGGAACGGTTTTCGGCGATGGACAACTTCGGGTTGTTACATTATCCCCCCGTTAGAGGGAATTTCGTCCCAAAATTCAAAGGTTATGATACAGTTCATGAAATGAAAAGAGATGCGGTTGGATCAGCTACTCCGGGTTCTCACGCTCCTAAGTGACATCGGGTCTACGCTTGACGTTCCAGCGAACCCTCACTATCGGGACACGTTTTGGATTCGATGGGTAGATACTTCTTAAAGACCAAGACGTGAAGTACCATATGGATGTTACTAAGTTCCGAGGGTAACCAGAGTTTGAAGGTTACGGAATCATTCGTACAAGTATCACGAAGGGTCTAATGTTACTAAGTTACAGGTTTCTATAGGTATCTCTGGTGCCGACTAGTTCCCTATCGTCTTAGCTTTTGGAAAGGTCCACGGGTATAATGGCCTTGCTTATCTACATAACCAGGGAAGATGGTTGACCGAAGGGCACCACTACGAACTCATGGTGATCATGCCAGGTCCTGGTCGCTGTACTGGATACATCATCCTCCCGGAGGTTCGGTTACGAGGCAGTTCCAGGGATTAGGTCGATATGAGACTTGACTAGACATTCGGAAGGAATTCTCGAAAATTTTTGGGAAAGGCATCGGGGAAAGACTTGCAGACTTCTCGTTTCCCGAATATCACACGGACAAGGAATGCATGGGAAACTTTCTAAACTTTGATATACGAAGATGCGAAGGTTGGATTTAGGTTTGATGCCGAGAATTATGAGAGTCGGGTCAAAGGAAAGATTCGGACGGACGACCCTTTCGAAGACAAGAATAACAGCATGAATGAGATTCAGTCATTACATGCTAATGATTGCATCAAAGATTTTCACAAAAAGTTTACCATTAGATCGAATGGGAAGGAATAACCATCCGAATTGAGGATAAGATCTAAGGGTATGACATTAACGTTCTCTTTCTCACTGGTTGGTCATCTCGACGGTACACGTTTCGATTACTAACGAAGGATTTAGTTTAGAAAGATATTTGAATGAATGGTTAGCAAATTCTTTCAGCATAAGAATCGAAAAGGATCATGGGCACAAAATTCATTGAAGAGAAGTATACATGTGGCAACGGTGGGGTCGGCGGCTGTCCTTTCTTTTCCCATAGTTAGGACTCTCCCGGTGTTGCCAGATGTTACTGTCTTAGGACAGTTTCGTTTATAATGCCTGACCTCTCCACAATTGTAGCAGGTTTGACCGATACCAGCTCCGGAAGCTTGACTAGTTGATGGGGTTGGGGTTTTGCAGCTTCGTGCGAGGTGACCTTCCTGGCCACAGCTCTTACAAAACTTTGCACGACAAGGACCAGGGATACGATGATGGTAACTACATTGGTTACACCATGGGAGAATATTGGCATATCCGGTGACAGGTGCTTGGCCTGAGGAACCTACAACAGATACAGCGACAGGGGTAGTGGCAGCGTGGACTGTCACTATCTGCTGTTTCTTCAAGGGTTCTGGGGAAGACTGACTCTGCTTCTTCTTTTGCCAAAACTTTCTTTTCTCGCCACTCTTTTCTGTTGGCTCGGGTGTGGTGTCTGCTTCTTCTTGGTCATCATTGTGATCGATTAGGGTTTGCGCTAGACATTTGGCACTGTCATAGGTATCTGGCTTCGCCGCTATAACGTTCCCTTTTGTTGGCTGGGTTAATCCCTAGATGAACCTCTCAATCTTTTTGCTCTCCGGGGTAACCATCCCCGGAAAAAGGAGTGCCAAGTCGTCAAACCTTGAGGTGTAAGCGGCGATATTGGAACCTTTCATCTTCAGGTTCCAGAGTTCATGGTCCAGCTTCTGGATTTCACCACGAGGGCAATACTCCGCGCGCAGTAGTTCCTTCATAACTTTCCCATCCCATAGCATTAGCTACAGGTAGAGTCAGGGATTTGACTCGGCCGTTCCACCAAGTCAAAGCTTTATCGATGAGCGCACAAGCGGCAAATTTTACCTTATCGGATTCCGAACAGGCACAAATCTCGAAGATAGATTCGATCTTTTCTAACCATCGAGTTAGAGCAATGACACCCCCTTGTGCCATCGAAGAATGACGGTTTTGCGTTCATAAAGTCTTTATAGGAACACTCCTTCCGGTGTCCTTGATTACCTTCTGGGTTTTGGGTTTGGGTACCACCCCCTGAACCACTAGGGTTTAGTTGAAGCAGGATGGCTGATATTGTGGCAGTAATGGCTGCCTGAAGTGTTTCCAGATCGATTTGAAGAGGAGGTGGTGGCGGCGGAGGGTTGTTGGTGTTCTTCGAGCTGGGTCTTTTCCTCGGAGGCATCTTGATCTAAAGAGATCAGGAAAGGGAGGATCATAAGTCCTCTAAATTGAATTAAGAGACATGGATCAGGGGATATCTCATCAAGACAGATATTCTATTAAGCGATAAAACATGAAAGAGTGATCAAGGCAGATAATTTTATCGCTAGAGGAATGATCAAGGAACAACGCGTATACGAGGATTTCTACAAAGGATCGGCTCGAGAAATACTCCCATAGTATTTCATGGTTCGCTGCAGCGACAACTCGTTGTTTGGGATATTAGGTAAGTTTTAGGTATGATGCGTACCACAGTCACTTCCAAGCACATGTTGGCCGTGTCTCGAATGAATATAGTTGGCCAGGCTATATTGATCCTAGACACGACTACATCACTGCCCAGGTTTAACCATAGCGTACAACACCCATTTACTTATATTTTGTTCTACTTGTAGTTACGGATTTCGATGGTTCAGTATACTTGTATACTTTAGAAAATACTTATATTTGTAGAGTATACTTTTAGTTCAGAGCACTTAGGCCCCTTAATGTTTATAGTCTTATACCATGTAAGCTTTGGTATACTAGTTCACTATAAACAAGGGCTCTGGTAACAATCTGTCACACCCCGAAAACCAGAGGCAGAAACATTTCCGGGGCGAACTCCACATTGAGTATCAAATCTGTAACAACCCGTTATCCCGGGCATTATAACCGAGTCTTGTAACCCTTTTTGAATATAATGGGAATATCATCGATAAATGAATTGTTCAAAAGCTCTGATTTGGAGTACGCTATGTAGTAGATATCGTCTTAAAGGTTCCAAATAAATAAAGAACACTAAAATCTGAGTTATGGCGAAGAAGCTATGACCATTCTAAGATTTCTGTCAAAACCGACAACACCGATCAAACGAAAAACGCAAAGTTTCAATACGATAACATTTAGCCTTAGGTATCTAAATGAAAGTCATAGATAACATTAAACCGTGAGCGTACACAAAAAGAACGTCCAAATCTGACTTCGCATGAGGAAGTTATGATTTTTCAAAGAAATTCCTTAAAAGCGATTAGTTATAAAATAAATAATAAAAATAATTTTTGGAATTTGCCAACGGAGTCTAAACGAAAGTTGTAGATCGTAGTCTCACCTACGCGTGGATATAAAGACCATCGAAAACGGAGTTCGTATGAAGAAGATATGGATTTTTGAAGTTTATTAAATAAATTAATTAATTATTTAATTAACAATTCGGATATTATCCGAAGAGGAGTCAGCGTCCTTCTCCGAAGTACGCGCTGCGTACTCCTGTACGCCCCGCGTAACCGAGAGGATTGGCCTCGGATCGTCCACGTCGCCATATCCGAGGAAGCCGACCCGTCCGACCCGTCCGACCCGTCCGATCCGACGTCCCATCCGACCCGGCGTCCCATCCGACCCACCTCCCCAGCAACCCGTCCCATCCGACCCGATAACCCAAGAACCCGTCCCATCCGAACCGAGGCAGTCGAGGCTTCGGTCATGCATGACGTACGCGTACGCAGCGCGTACGAGCGTACGCCCCGCGTACCGAGGCAGACTTGCCTTCCTATAAATAGAATGCGAGGGTTTCCAAAGAAAGGGTTCATTTCTCTTCTCTCTCTCTCAGCATTTCCTCGTTTTCCGTGTCCGTTCAAACCCGAAGCTCTGGTCTTTTTGGCTCAAGTCCCGAAGGCCGATTCTACTCCCGAGATTCCCGAGAATCCCAAGAAAAATCAGTTTCCCGAGACGAAACTCTGCTCGGTTTTCCACCTCACAATCTTCAAACTATCAAGTGAGTTCATATCCCCTTTGAACACTCTTTAAATACATTTTAAATGTTTTATACTCTTTTCGGGGAGGAATACAAGTTAACACATGACTAAATTCGTGTGAAACATTAACCTTTTGATATACTTTTCATACTGTTGTTTTAACTATCTTGTGAAGTTATTATGATACAAAACCCCTCACAACACAGCTTTACCCTCTTTGGGATATAATATGTTTATAAATAGAAATATGTTTTATTTATACGTTTACATACAAACACATCACATCAAGGGTAACATTCTTTACTAAGTCATTTCATGCATTCAAAGAATTTATGATTATGCTTTGTCAAACATTGTGAAAGAGGTTAAACTTTGCATACAAACTACTACCTTACTACGGACTTAGTTGAGAATCCATGAGTCGTGTATATCTTCAAACGTTACTTTCTTTATTAGAAAATAATGCTGCAAGTCCTGTCTATAACCAGAGTCTCCCGTTCGGAGAACGTGTCAAATGTGTATAGATCTATACGGGAAGTCATGATCCCGCGCCCTGACTGTTAGCTACAGTCCGTCTTATGGGGTGACAGTTGTCATAACGCTACGACGCCTGAAGAACGTCGCTACAGGCATATTATGTTTAGTATGGTTATAAAACTCATCGGATAGACAATTATTATGGTATTATGCTTTTATGAAAGAGTAGCTATTAAAACTATTCTTCATCTAACAAATGCGATCTTCGTATAGCTTTATTATATAAAACTATGCCACACCTTTCGAGCACGTCGATTGCTTGCGATTTTCGGTCTTAGAGACTGCCAGTTATGTCAGGGAAATAAGGGTTTTTCCTGTATACAAACCAAACAACTAATAGGAAAATAAGGGATTTTCTCGGTACGATTAGTTGCAATTTACATCACGAACATTCATATGCATTGCATACTTTTATAAGAAAATAAGGTTTTTTTTTTTTCTGGAAAACATGCAAACACTTTCGAATGGCATACATCTTCTCAAAACACTACTTATGAACTCACCAACTTAAATGTTGACACTTTTTCTTTGAAATAACTTGTATTCATAGGAAACCGCTAGCCAGGTAGCAACTACTTCTGAAGACTAACGCATTGGCGTTAGTAACATATTTTGGATCACCATTTTATATTTGATTTCTTTTGCAAACATGTAACACCTGCAATCATGTAAACTTTTCAAACATATTTATATTATGGTGGTGTGTACTTTCCTTTCTATGAACTGTTATGATACTGAATATGATGTCCTCCGCCCCCGAACGATTCCGCCGTTCAGGTTTGGGGGTGTGACAGATTGGTATCAGAGCTTCGTTTATAGTGAATTAAGTATATCAAAACCATTTTTTTTATACAACTATAAACTCAACTGGGCAAAAACACTCTGAGAAGAGTCATGCTTTTGAAAATTAAATCTATTTAGTTTTTGTAAGTAAGCATGCATTCATTTAGTAATAAATAACAGTTCCACATCGTACCATATTAGAAGTATTATTAATGAGTTGTGCAGTACAGGTACGCCTTGGGACATGTAATCGGAACTGGGAAGGATATAGCCTGATCAACTATATTTGTCCGAGAGCCGACTAACGTGTGCCGAGGGGTGTCTGCAGTGGACAACAAATTTTAAAAAAAAACTTACCAAACCGTTATTAGAATCAAACACAATAATTTAAATGCTATAGGAGTAGTTGCTATTTAAACTAACTTACATGTTTTGCATGTTCCGACTTTATTCAATTCTTATGACCCTATTTCTCGTACAGTCAAATGGCTGGATTTCACCACCCCAATGACCCCTACTTTCCCAACCAAGGCAACGGAGGATGGATCGAAGATGATCCAGAAGAGGATGAGGAACCCATAGAATTGGGTGATGACTCCGGTACTGACTCAGAACCTGAAGTGATCGATCCACCACCCATTCAACCTCCTGTCCATGTGAGGAACTTCCAAGGACCCACTCCCGTCTGGGGAAGTCACCTACATCATTGGAGCCAACAACAAGGCATACGCCCTCCCTACGGCATGTGTCGGGACTTCTACGATGTCCGCGGTGGCAGTTCGGCTGATCGAGCACTCCCGGTAATGGTTGGTAAGTTAGCCAATCAGTCCTATCAGTCCGGAGTACAAGCAAGCCGACTCCGGGATATCAACGTGGAAGTGCAGGTTCACACTTCCGATATCCGTAGACTGGACAAGATACAAGATAATGTCCAACTCCAGTCTGAGGCATTTCAGGCACAGATAATTGCAGCCCTAGCCGAGTTAAGGGAGCAACAAGCCGCTTTTGATCGACGCCTAATGGAATCAAAGCAATCAGATGCGGAGTCAAGCTCCAAGCGCAACCTACGTCGCAAGTAGTGCCTGCCAGAATTTCAAATTTTGTTATAAATTAGGACTTCGGATAAGAATTTCCTTTTCGTTGAAACTTTCTGTAATCGGAGACCTTTAGAAAGGTCAAAAAGTTTTGTCTAAACTCGGATGTAACACGACTATATGTTTTATATATATGGGGCATACCCCCCCCCCCCTTCTCTGATTTTCAATATGTGTATTCCGTTCAACTCATAAGTGCATCCATTCAAACGTTATTAATAAATCAAGCTCAAAACCCATTGTTGATCAAACCAAATTCTTAATCTATTTAAGGCAGTTAACTCAATATCATTCAACTTTGAACTGCCAAAACTTATAATTTTCTTCCATATTTTTCTTTTGGCAGCAAGATGCCTCCTCGTCCAAACTTAAGGCCCAGGCCGGGCACGGCACCACCACCACCTCCACCACCAGCTTATGATCCGGCCATGGTTCAGGCTGCTATCACAGCAGCGGTAACCGCAGCCCTCTCGCAAATAAACTCCCAAGGGAATGGAGGGGCGGGAAGCAGCACGAATCATCCAAATCATGGCACTGGTCATGGCCAAGGAAGAGAATGTACCTACAAGGAGTTCTCTAACGCTAAACCAAAAACTTTTAATGGAACAGGAGGAGTCATTGCACTAATGCAATGGTTCGAAAAGACCGAAACGGTCTTCGAGATCTGCTCGTGCCAAGAAACAAGCAAGGTTAAGTTCGCTGCTTGCACCTTCATAGATCGAGCCCTCACTTGGTGGAAAAGCCATGTGAACTCAGTGACGCTCACTGTCGCTAACGCCATGAGTTGGGAAGAACTGAAGGTACTACTACTGGAAGAATACTGCCCAAGGGGTGAAGTGCAAAAGCTTGAGCAAGAACTCTGGAATTTGAAAATGGTCGGGTCTGACCTAGTCGCTTACACAGCTAGGTTCAACGATCTCGCTGCTTTATGCCCTACCATGGTCAACCCAGAATCAAAGAAGGTCGAAAGGTACATTTGGGGGTTGTCACCCCAGATTCAAGGGCATGTCCTAGCCTCCAACCCTATCACCTACAACAGCGCTAAACGCCTGGCGCAACGACTCATCGATCACGGAGCGAAACAGAGTACCATCACAACAGCCGCAAATCCACCTAGGGAGGCTCAGGGACAGAGTAGGCCTTGGAACAAGAGGAGGGGACAAATCCTCCAGGAGAACCCCAAGAAACAACAAGTGATAGCGACCCACGCTATTACTGTACCTACCAACTCTGCCCCCACAAGTTCATACAATGGAAAGCTACCGAAATGTAACCAGTGCAACTTCCACCATCACGGTCTCTGTCATGGCCTTCAATGCACCAGGTGCAATAAGAAGGGTCATACAGCCCGCTATTGCAAGGAGCCAACCCAACAATCCGCCCCCACTGCTAATACCGGAGTAAGCCGCGCTTGCTTTGAGTGCGGGAGCACAGGGCACTACCGCAAGGACTGCCCGAAGGCAAACAACAGGAATATCGGCGGGAGAGGCCGAGTTTTCGCAATGGGACAAGATGAAGCCATTGCGGACCCTACTGTTGTTACGGGTACGTTTCTTCTCGATAACTCGTATGCATGCATTTTGTTTGATAGTGGAGCGGAAAGGAGTTTTGTGAGTCACGACTTTAAAAGCATGCTAAAACCATTACCACAATCATTAAGTGAACCGTTCATAGTAGAAATGGCCAACGGGAAAACTGAAAGCACTAAAGAGATATACTTAAACTGCACCCTAACTCTAAACGATAATCCCTTTCAAATCAACCTCATGCCAGTCTCGATTAAGAGTTTCGATGTCATCATTGGCATGGATTGGCTGAGTTCACATCGTGCGGACATTCTATGTTACGATAAGGCCGTTCGCCTTAATCTGCCAACCGGCGAAACTTTCCTCGTCTTGGGCGACAAACCTAGTACCACTCTTAGAATCATCTCAAGTATCCAAGCTCAGAAGCACTTACGAAAGGAGTGTCACGCTTTTCTTGCACATGTTGTAGACGTGAAACGCGAAGTCCGGGACATCAAGGATGTGCCCGACGTATGCGATTTTCCCGATGTGTTTCCCGAGGACCTTCCAGGGATACCACCCGTAAGACAAGTCGAATTCAGAATCGATCTGATTCCCGGAGCTACCCCAGTAGCCAAAGCACCCTATCGATTAGCCCCGGCAGAGATGCAGGAGCTATCCAGTCAACTGAATGAACTACTGGGAAAAGGATTCATCAGACCGAGCTTCTCACCATGGGGAGCACCCGTGTTGTTTGTGAAAAAGAAAGATGGATCGTTCAGAATGTGCATCGACTACAGAGAACTCAACAAACTGACGGTCAAGAATCGTTATCCTCTACCGCGCATAGATGATCTATTCGACCAACTGCAAGGGGCGAGCTATTTTTCTAAGATTGATCTGAGGTCCGGGTATCACCAGTTACGAGTGCTAGAGGAGGATGTGCCGAAGACCGCCTTCCGAACTCGTTACGGACATTACGAGTTCGTGGTGATGCCATTCGGATTGACCAATGCGCCCGCAGTCTTCATGGATCTGATGAATAGAGTATGCCGACCTTACTTGGATCAGTTCGTCATCGTTTTCATTGACGACATCCTGATCTACTCCCGAAGTAAGAAAGAGCATGGCGATCATCTGCGACAAGTTCTAGGGATATTACGAAAAGAGAAACTTTATGCGAAGTTCTCGAAATGTGAATTTTGGATCCGAAGAGTCGAATTCTTAGGACACGTGGTAAGCGAAGAGGGAATCCACGTGGACCCATCCAAAATTAAGGCCATTGAGAACTGGTCAGCACCGAAGACTCCTACAGAAATTCGCCAATTTCTAGGTCTCGCTGGCTACTACCGCAGGTTCATTCAGAACTTCTCACGAATAGCGAAGCCTCTTACAACCCTAACCCAGAAAGGTGTGGCCTTTGACTGGGAAGAGAAACAAGAAAGAGCGTTCCAAACGCTCAAACGAGCCTTGTGCACCGCACCAATACTATCCCTTCCTGAAGGAATAGAAGACTTCGTAGTTTATTGCGATGCATCAAACCAAGGACTCGGATGTGTTCTGATGCAGCGAGGTAAGGTCATCGCCTACGCCTCGAGACAGTTGAAAACACATGAGGTTAACTACACGACCCACGATCTTGAGCTAGGAGCAGTAGTGTTTGCCCTGAAGATCTGGAGACATTACTTGTATGGAACGAAGAGCACTATCTTTACCGACCACAAGAGCTTACAACACATTTTCGATCAGAAGGAGCTCAACATGAGACAACGGCGATGGGTCGAGCTACTCAGTGATTACGAATGCGATATTCGCTATCATCCGGGAAAGGCAAACGTCGTAGCCGATGCCCTTAGTCGAAAGGAGTACTCAGGCCGGAGAGTGAAGTCATTAGCTATGTCGATCCATTCGCACCTATCAACGCAAGTCAAGGAAGCTCAATTAGAGGCCTTGAAACCCGAAAACGTGGCAGGTGAGGCCCTTAGAGGAATGGACAAGAACTTAGAAATCAAGAGTGACGGAGCACGCTACCTCATGAACCGGATCTGGACACCAAAGTTTGGGGGATTCAGAGAGGTAGTTATGAGCGAGGCACACAGGACCCCATACTCCGTACACCCAGAGTCAGACAAGATGTATCTAGATCTCAAGCAACTCTACTGGTGGCCAAACATGAAAGCGGAGATCGCTACGTACGTGGGCAAGTGTTTAACTTGCGCCAAAATAAAAATAGAACACCAAAAACCCTCAGGCCTACTCCAACAACCTGATATACCTGAGTGGAAATGGGAGCAGATTTCCATGGACTTCATAACCAAACTGCCCAAAACTCAGAGTGGCCAAGATACTATTTGGGTAATCGTCGACAGATTAACCAAATCAGCCCATTTCTTACCTATCAAGGAAACCGATAGGATGGAAAAACTATCAAGAACCTACATCCGGGAGATCGTACGACTTCATGGAGTACCAATGTCCATCATCTCAGATAGAGACAGCAGGTTCACTTCCAGATTTTGGCAATCACTGCAAAAATCCATGGGAACAAGGTTGGACATGAGTACAGCATACCACCCTCAAACTGACGGACAGAGTGAGAGGACGATCCAAACCTTGGAAGACATGTTGCGAGCATGTGTAATCGACTTTGGCAAGGCATGGGATATTCACTTGCCTTTGGTCGAGTTCTCTTATAACAATAGTTATCATACTAGTATCAAGACCGCTCCGTTCGAAGCCCTTTACGGCCGTAAGTGCAGATCACCCCTGTGCTGGACGGAAGTGGGCGACACCCAATTGGCAAAAGGTCTAGTCACTAAGAGCACCCTTACTGGCCCAGAGATCATCAGGGAGACTACCGAAAAGATCGTGCAAATACGAGAACGACTGAAGTCCTCAAGGGATAGACAAAAGAGCTATGCCGACAGGAGACGTAAACCCTTGGAATTCCATAATTCTACAAGTCGTATCTAAGCCTTATTGGTGTTTTGGAAGGGTTTAAGGGCTTAAAAACCCCTTTAATATGTGTTTACTCTCCATGATATGGAGTTTACCACCCAAGCATGATCTTGGGCAGTAAACTCATGTTTACTCTCCAACAATTAAGTTCAAGGTGTTCTAAGTCCGGTCCATTAAGCCATTAAGCCATATCTAAGCTCCAAAGGTCGATTGGAAGGGTTTTTGGGCTCCAAAACCCATTTTATGTGAGTTCACGGCCTAGGACGGTTCTAGGGCCGTAAACTCATGAATATGGTCCTATTCCATGATTTGAACTCGAATTGGAAGGCTAGAGGGGTTGCATAACAAGTTAGGGAAGGTACCTTGGTGATTAGAAGCCTTAAATTTGAGATTTGGACCCTTAAACTTGAATTTAGGAGGGAGGTTAGAGAGAGAGTAGAGAGATGAAGCAAAAGCTTCAAATGAAAGCTTGGACACATTTAAATAGGTCCTAAAACTTGGACACGGAGGAATTCTACCCGATACCGGCATTAAACGGGGCTTTTGGTCGCACCCGATTAAGTTTCCGTAATTCGACGTAATAGAATTTAGAAATTTCAAATTAATGATTTCGGGCCATTTTCATGAGTTTTAAATGGATTTGAACACTTACGAGATTAAAATAAACTTATAGTTTATATATCTTAGCCCACAAACGAAAACGGGACGAATCGATAAAGGCGGATTTTTACGTGCGGAACGGTTTTCGGCGATGGACAACTTCGGGTTGTTACATTATCCCCCCGTTAGAGGGAATTTCGTCCCAAAATTCAAAGGTTATGATACAGTTCATGAAATGAAAAGAGATGCGGTTGGATCAGCTACTCCGGGTTCTCACGCTCCTAAGTGACATCGGGTCTACGCTTGACGTTCCAGCGAACCCTCACTATCGGGACACGTTTTGGATTCGATGGGTAGATACTTCTTAAAGACCAAGACGTGAAGTACCATATGGATGTTACTAAGTTCCGAGGGTAACCAGAGTTTGAAGGTTACGGAATCATTCGTACAAGTATCACGAAGGGTCTAATGTTACTAAGTTACAGGTTTCTATAGGTATCTCTGGTGCCGACTAGTTCCCTATCGTCTTAGCTTTTGGAAAGGTCCACGGGTATAATGGCCTTGCTTATCTACATAACCAGGGAAGATGGTTGACCGAAGGGCACCACTACGAACTCATGGTGATCATGCCAGGTCCTGGTCGCTGTACTGGATACATCATCCTCCCGGAGGTTCGGTTACGAGGCAGTTCCAGGGATTAGGTCGATATGAGACTTGACTAGACATTCGGAAGGAATTCTCGAAAATTTTTGGGAAAGGCATCGGGGAAAGACTTGCAGACTTCTCGTTTCCCGAATATCACACGGACAAGGAATGCATGGGAAACTTTCTAAACTTTGATATACGAAGATGCGAAGGTTGGATTTAGGTTTGATGCCGAGAATTATGAGAGTCGGGTCAAAGGAAAGATTCGGACGGACGACCCTTTCGAAGACAAGAATAACAGCATGAATGAGATTCAGTCATTACATGCTAATGATTGCATCAAAGATTTTCACAAAAAGTTTACCATTAGATCGAATGGGAAGGAATAACCATCCGAATTGAGGATAAGATCTAAGGGTATGACATTAACGTTCTCTTTCTCACTGGTTGGTCATCTCGACGGTACACGTTTCGATTACTAACGAAGGATTTAGTTTAGAAAGATATTTGAATGAATGGTTAGCAAATTCTTTCAGCATAAGAATCGAAAAGGATCATGGGCACAAAATTCATTGAAGAGAAGTATACATGTGGCAACGGTGGGGTCGGCGGCTGTCCTTTCTTTTCCCATAGTTAGGACTCTCCCGGTGTTGCCAGATGTTACTGTCTTAGGACAGTTTCGTTTATAATGCCTGACCTCTCCACAATTGTAGCAGGTTTGACCGATACCAGCTCCGGAAGCTTGACTAGTTGATGGGGTTGGGGTTTTGCAGCTTCGTGCGAGGTGACCTTCCTGGCCACAGCTCTTACAAAACTTTGCACGACAAGGACCAGAGATACGATGATGGTAACTACATTGGTTACACCATGGGAGAATATTGGCATATCCGGTGACAGGTGCTTGGCCTGAGGAACCTACAACAGATACAGCGACAGGGGTAGTGGCAGCGTGGACTGTCACTATCTGCTGTTTCTTCAAGGGTTCTGGGGAAGACTGACTCTGCTTCTTCTTTTGCCAAAACTTTCTTTTCTCGCCACTCTTTTCTGTTGGCTCGGGTGTGGTGTCTGCTTCTTCTTGGTCATCATTGTGATCGATTAGGGTTTGCGCTAGACATTTGGCACTGTCATAGGTATCTGGCTTCGCCGCTATAACGTTCCCTTTTGTTGGCTGGGTTAATCCCTAGATGAACCTCTCAATCTTTTTGCTCTCCGGGGTAACCATCCCCGGAAAAAGGAGTGCCAAGTCGTCAAACCTTGAGGTGTAAGCGGCGATATTGGAACCTTTCATCTTCAGGTTCCAGAGTTCATGGTCCAGCTTCTGGATTTCACCACGAGGGCAATACTCCGCGCGCAGTAGTTCCTTCATAACTTTCCCATCCCATAGCATTAGCTACAGGTAGAGTCAGGGATTTGACTCGGCCGTTCCACCAAGTCAAAGCTTTATCGATGAGCGCACAAGCGGCAAATTTTACCTTATCGGATTCCGAACAGGCACAAATCTCGAAGATAGATTCGATCTTTTCTAACCATCGAGTTAGAGCAATGACACCCCCTTGTGCCATCGAAGAATGACGGTTTTGCGTTCATAAAGTCTTTATAGGAACACTCCTTCCGGTGTCCTTGATTACCTTCTGGGTTTTGGGTTTGGGTACCACCCCCTGAACCACTAGGGTTTAGTTGAAGCAGGATGGCTGATATTGTGGCAGTAATGGCTGCCTGAAGTGTTTCCAGATCGATTTGAAGAGGAGGTGGTGGCGGCGGAGGGTTGTTGGTGTTCTTCGAGCTGGGTCTTTTCCTCGGAGGCATCTTGATCTAAAGAGATCAGGAAAGGGAGGATCATAAGTCCTCTAAATTGAATTAAGAGACATGGATCAGGGGATATCTCATCAAGACAGATATTCTATTAAGCGATAAAACATGAAAGAGTGATCAAGGCAGATAATTTTATCGCTAGAGGAATGATCAAGGAACAACGCGTATACGAGGATTTCTACAAAGGATCGGCTCGAGAAATACTCCCATAGTATTTCATGGTTCGCTGCAGCGACAACTCGTTGTTTGGGATATTAGGTAAGTTTTAGGTATGATGCGTACCACAGTCACTTCCAAGCACATGTTGGCCGTGTCTCGAATGAATATAGTTGGCCAGGCTATATTGATCCTAGACACGACTACATCACTGCCCAGGTTTAACCATAGCGTACAACACCCATTTACTTATATTTTGTTCTACTTGTAGTTACGGATTTCGATGGTTCAGTATACTTGTATACTTTAGAAAATACTTATATTTGTAGAGTATACTTTTAGTTCAGAGCACTTAGGCCCCTTAATGTTTATAGTCTTATACCATGTAAGCTTTGGTATACTAGTTCACTATAAACAAGGGCTCTGGTAACAATCTGTCACACCCCGAAAACCAGAGGCAGAAACATTTCCGGGGCGAACTCCACATTGAGTATCAAATCTGTAACAACCCGTTATCCCGGGCATTATAACCGAGTCTTGTAACCCTTTTTGAATATAATGGGAATATCATCGATAAATGAATTGTTCAAAAGCTCTGATTTGGAGTACGCTATGTAGTAGATATCGTCTTAAAGGTTCCAAATAAATAAAGAACACTAAAATCTGAGTTATGGCGAAGAAGCTATGACCATTCTAAGATTTCTGTCAAAACCGACAACACCGATCAAACGAAAAACGCAAAGTTTCAATACGATAACATTTAGCCTTAGGTATCTAAATGAAAGTCATAGATAACATTAAACCGTGAGCGTACACAAAAAGAACGTCCAAATCTGACTTCGCATGAGGAAGTTATGATTTTTCAAAGAAATTCCTTAAAAGCGATTAGTTATAAAATAAATAATAAAAATAATTTTTGGAATTTGCCAACGGAGTCTAAACGAAAGTTGTAGATCGTAGTCTCACCTACGCGTGGATATAAAGACCATCGAAAACGGAGTTCGTATGAAGAAGATATGGATTTTTGAAGTTTATTAAATAAATTAATTAATTATTTAATTAACAATTCGGATATTATCCGAAGAGGAGTCAGCGTCCTTCTCCGAAGTACGCGCTGCGTACTCCTGTACGCCCCGCGTAACCGAGAGGATTGGCCTCGGATCGTCCACGTCGCCATATCCGAGGAAGCCGACCCGTCCGACCCGTCCGACCCGTCCGATCCGACGTCCCATCCGACCCGGCGTCCCATCCGACCCACCTCCCCAGCAACCCGTCCCATCCGACCCGATAACCCAAGAACCCGTCCCATCCGAACCGAGGCAGTCGAGGCTTCGGTCATGCATGACGTACGCGTACGCAGCGCGTACGAGCGTACGCCCCGCGTACCGAGGCAGACTTGCCTTCCTATAAATAGAATGCGAGGGTTTCCAAAGAAAGGGTTCATTTCTCTTCTCTCTCTCTCAGCATTTCCTCGTTTTCCGTGTCCGTTCAAACCCGAAGCTCTAGTCTTTTTGGCTCAAGTCCCGAAGGCCGATTCTACTCCCGAGATTCCCGAGAATCCCAAGAAAAATCAGTTTCCCGAGACGAAACTCTGCTCGGTTTTCCACCTCACAATCTTCAAACTATCAAGTGAGTTCATATCCCCTTTGAACACTCTTTAAATACATTTTAAATGTTTTATACTCTTTTCGGGGAGGAATACAAGTTAACACATGACTAAATTCGTGTGAAACATTAACCTTTTGATATACTTTTCATACTGTTGTTTTAACTATCTTGTGAAGTTATTATGATACAAAACCCCTCACAACACAGCTTTACCCTCTTTGGGATATAATATGTTTATAAATAGAAATATGTTTTATTTATACGTTTACATACAAACACATCACATCAAGGGTAACATTCTTTACTAAGTCATTTCATGCATTCAAAGAATTTATGATTATGCTTTGTCAAACATTGTGAAAGAGGTTAAACTTTGCATACAAACTACTACCTTACTACGGACTTAGTTGAGAATCCATGAGTCGTGTATATCTTCAAACGTTACTTTCTTTATTAGAAAATAATGCTGCAAGTCCTGTCTATAACCAGAGTCTCCCGTTCGGAGAACGTGTCAAATGTGTATAGATCTATACGGGAAGTCATGATCCCGCGCCCTGACTGTTAGCTACAGTCCGTCTTATGGGGTGACAGTTGTCATAACGCTACGACGCCTGAAGAACGTCGCTACAGGCATATTATGTTTAGTATGGTTATAAAACTCATCGGATAGACAATTATTATGGTATTATGCTTTTATGAAAGAGTAGCTATTAAAACTATTCTTCATCTAACAAATGCGATCTTCGTATAGCTTTATTATATAAAACTATGCCACACCTTTCGAGCACGTCGATTGCTTGCGATTTTCGGTCTTAGAGACTGCCAGTTATGTCAGGGAAATAAGGGTTTTTC
This sequence comes from Lactuca sativa, assembly GCF_002870075.4. NCBI lineage: Eukaryota > Viridiplantae > Streptophyta > Magnoliopsida > Asterales > Asteraceae > Lactuca > Lactuca sativa. The sequence goes on from NC_056627.2 coordinate 195,805,102, forward strand.
CTGTATACAAACCAAACAACTAATAGGAAAATAAGGGATTTTCTCGGTACGATTAGTTGCAATTTACATCACGAACATTCATATGCATTGCATACTTTTATAAGAAAATAAGGTTTTTTTTTTTTCTGGAAAACATGCAAACACTTTCGAATGGCATACATCTTCTCAAAACACTACTTATGAACTCACCAACTTAAATGTTGACACTTTTTCTTTGAAATAACTTGTATTCACAGGAAACCGCTAGCCAGGTAGCAACTACTTCTGAAGACTAACGCATTAGCGTTAGTAACATATTTTGGATCACCATTTTATATTTGATTTCTTTTGCAAACATGTAACACCTACAATCATGTAAACTTTTCAAACATATTTATATTATGGTGGTGTGTACTTTCCTTTCTATGAACTGTTATGATACTGAATATGATGTCCTCCGCCCCCGAACGATTCCGCCGTTCAGGTTTGGGGGTGTGACAAAATCCAATGCACATAGTAAAACAGTAAACACAAAACATTACATAATATTGTTTACATCTGTTTGAAAGAAAATTTATACAAGTGTTATACATATATCATATGAACAAAAGTAAAGACGAGTCTTCGGAACGCTCCGTCTTCTCCAAAAGGTGGCGGTGTACCTATCTAACGCTGACCTGAGAATACAAGCGGTTTGAAAATCAGCATAAAGCTGGTGAGTTCATAAGCGGTTTAGTTTTGAAAAGAACGAGTTTCCTTTGCTTTCTGAAAAAGTTGTTGTTCAAGAAAATCCCATATTTTCTTATGAAAACAGTTTCCTTATGTTTTGTTACAAATTCGAAAACGGTTTGTTATGTCATTCCAGGAAAATCCCATATTTTCCTAATAGTTTAGTTATTCGTTTGTTACTTTATTTGTACGTGAATTGTTATGCTATCCCAGGGAAATCCCATATTTTCCTATGCATTAAGTTGTCTATTCGTTTCTCAATTCGTTACTAGTTGTTATGTACTCTCAGGAAAATCCCATATTTTCCTATGTATTGTGGTTGGTTCATAGGTTTGATTTCGAAGTACTAGTAATTACCATACTTGTAGTATAAGTTAAGTATTCTAAACTCTTAGTTGTCCTACATTCGAATGTCTATCATCTACTAACTTAGTTGTATTTTTGAATATTTGGATTCACCAGAAACGTACATTACAGTATTTTCGTTTATTTTGGTGCTTTCCAAAAGAGTACATTAGTTGTATTTTTGAATCTTTGTCGACATTCTGAGGCGGATGTATTCGAAACTCAGTAAAGGTCCAGAGGCGTACTTTCGTATTAAATTTGAAACTCTGGTGACACTCAAGGCGTACACTAACTGTATATTCAAAGTCTTGGCGTCATCCAAAGGCGTTATTTCGCATTCATAGTCCTATTTCTATTCGTATTCGTATTCGTTCTATCCTATTAGTTATATTCTTATTCGCATTCGTATTCGCACTAACCTAATAGTTATATTCGTATTCGTATCCGCTTTTGTATTCGTACTATGTTATTGGTTACATTCGTATTCGTATTCATATTCGTATTCGTACTATCCTATTGGTTATATTTGTATTCGTATTCGTACTATGCTATTGGTTACATTCGTATTCGTATTCGTATTCGTATTCGTACTATCATATTGGTTATATTCGTATTCGTATTCGTACTATGCTATTGGTTACATTCGTATTCATATTAGTATTCGTATTCGTTTAGTATTAATCTTAATTATGATTAGTATGATTTCTTTTACAAAAGTAATATAGATCAAAACACTTTTTAAAGAAATCTGACTTTAGTCTAACAGTTTACCCTGCAATTCGAACCATTAGTTATCACGATTTTCGATATTAGAAACATACATGAAATAAAACTTTTGAACTGAAAATATGTTTAAGTACAAGATTCCCTTGTACCTTTGCTTGTATCCCCCCCCCCCCTGAAAACATTTGAAAAACATTGGAAAACATTTGAAAAAGGGTAGGGGTATGAACTCACCGGTTGAGAAACGTGTCAGTTTGGATCCTAAATGTCAGATCTAGGTTCATGAACGCACAAGATTCCTATGGATTATGAAATGATACATATTTGTATTTAATTAGGACATGATTAATTTATTTGTTTAGGACATACACATCTAGTTGTGGAAACACCCCATTTCAAGTGTTTAGAAGGACCCGGGTGACATTTGGGGACACATATAGCTAGGATTTTGAGTTTACTCTTCAAGAGTAAACTCATACTAGAGTTTTCGGCCCTAATGACATATTCCCCATGAGTTTATGGCCGTAAACTCATGGTGGGGTACTTTTGGTTGCAAAATGGCTTCAAAACACTTGGGGAATAATGCTAAACTTGGATTTTAAGCTTTGGAATGGATTGAAACTCACATAGGGACCATTTATTGGAGTTTACAGCAGTAAATATGGAGTTTACGGCCGTAAACTCCCCCTCACTCTAAGTCCTTGATGATGTGGGTCTTAAATCATTCACATGTGATTCTAATGATTTTTCCAAGCCTTGAATGGATTTTTAAGGGACTTTTGACATGGTTTTTCGAGTTTACGACCCATGAATCCCCTCATGGCCATGAACTCCTTTGAAAGGGTGTTTTATTATGTTTTAAGGCTTCTAAATTGATGGTAGACATTTCTAGAATTTATCTCAAGGCTTAAGGTGTGTTTAAGTGGCATCTTAACACATTTAGAGGAGTTTACTCCCCAAGAATATGAGTTTACGGCCCAAGCATGTTCTTGGGCAGTAAACTCAAGTTTACTCCTCTAAATTTATGTTCAAGGTGTTCCAAGGCCAATTCCATAATTCTACAAGTCGTATCTAAGCCTTATTGGTGTTTTGGAAGGGTTTAAGGGCTTAAAACCCCCTTTAATATGTGTTTACTCTCCATGATATGGAGTTTACGGCCCAAACATGATCTTGGGAAGTAAACTCATGTTTACTCTCCAAAAATTAAGTTCAAGGTGTTCTAAGTCCGGTCCATTAAGCCATTAAGCCATATCTAAGCTCCAAAGGTCGATTGGAAGGGTTTTTGGGCTCCAAAACCCATTTTATGTGAGTTCACGGCCTAGGAATGTTCTAGGGCCGTAAACTCATGAATATGGTCCTATTCCATGATTTGAACTCGAATTGGAAGGCTAGAGGGGTTGCATAACAAGTTAGGGAAGGTACCTTGGTGATTAGAAGCCTTAAATTTGAGATTTGGACCCTTAAACTTGAATTTAGGAGCGAGGTTAGAGAGAGAGTAGAGAGATGAAGCAAAATCTTCAAATGAGAGCTTGGACACGTTTAAATAGGTCCTAAAACTTGGACACGGAGGAATTCTACTCGATACCGGCATTAAACGGGGCTTTTGGTCGCACCCAATTAAGTTTCCGTAATTCGACGTAATAGAATTTAGAAATTTCAAATTAATGATTTTGGGCTATTTTCATGAGTTTTAAATGGATTTGAACACTTACGAGATTAAAATAAACTTATTGTTTATATATCTTAGCCCACAAACGAAAACGGGACGAATCGATAAAGGCGGATTTTTATGCGCGGAACGGATTTCGGCGATGGACAACTTCGGGTTGTTACACCATGGCAAGTCAAGACATATCGACAAATAGTTCCATTATATTAGACAAAGAGTAGAAGAAGGTCACCTCATTGTGAAGACGGTATCATCAGAAGAGAATCCTACAAGTCTGTTGACGAAGGTGATATTTGCATATTTAGTCTTATATTAAGTATAGATTTTTATCATTTATTAACTAATTAATTGCATATCATGGACAAAAGATACTTAAAAGTGTTTGAATTATGTTTTCAGTCCAAAAGCGAAGCTCGGAAGCAAAAAGAAGCAGGAGAAGCGGTTGGGAGCTCGGGAGTTGAACCAAGAAGAAAAATGCCAAAAACACAAGGTACTCGGCAAGTTGGGTCGACTACTCTACGGGTCGCATCGAAGATTCGAGAAGATAAAGACTCCTTGACTTACCGTGTACGGGAATTAAGGGGTGGACTTGACGAGTCGGTCATGGACTCGGCGAGTCGGGGAAAATCTATAAAAATGACTTTTCAGATCGACACAAATAATTCTGGAACCCTTGGGGAACAGCAAGCTGCGAATTAAAGTCAGAAGATACCGGGAGAACGAAGATAAAACCCTAAATCCAATTCTGAAGGAGATTAGAGGCAATTTTCATTATTCTTAATTCAATCTATTGTTTTTCATCATGTTTAGACAATTAGATTTCGTTTTTATGTTGTCAATTGCCCCAATCATGAGATAAAACCTTCTAACTTCTATTTGGGAAGACAATATTAAGACTATGAGTTGATTTATGGTAGGATTGATTTAATATTGGTGACTTTGTTGATTTTAGCTTGTTAAAGAACCTTATGTGTGAATGATAACTATTTTTCTGTTAATAGGAAGAGAATTAAGATGCATGAACATCTCTTAATTGTTTACCTCATATGATCTATGTGACCACTTTATTATATAACTAGGATTAGCGAATGTGAAACTAGAATTAACCAGAAAATAGGTAAATTCATGTGTGAACTTGTGTGATGACCATCAACAACAGGTTAACTAAAGGACCAATTTAGTTGACCATTACAAGTCTTAATCAACCCGAATAAATAATCTAGTGAATTAAATTAAATTAGACAACTGGCCACTGTTTGAGTTAGTTTGTTCTCTAATGATTAGTGCAACGAACGTGAATCTAATCACTTGAATCGGTAGCCAATAGAAAGATCAATCCATTGCACTATTTCCATAACATCAACCATAGAATCAATTGAGTTGAACTAAATAGAAGTTCCCTTCATTATTGAATTTAGTTGAATCTTTGCTTATCTAGTTTTTACTTAATTAGTCTAAGTATTAGTTAGTAAGTTTCTAGTCTTGGAAAACTAGAGAAAACCCCCTTTATTACTTAATTTTTAGATAAGATTAGTTTTTAGTTTTAATTTTCCATTCCCTGTGTTCAATACCCTACTTATTTAACTTTACCACAATTGATAGGTCCACTGCATTTGTGTGTTTATTTTATAATTAAAAGTAGGATTAAAACTAGTTGGGTTTTACACACATCAAGTTTTTGGCACCGTTGCCGGGGAACGGTTTAAAAATTAAATCTAATTCCTAAGTTTATCGATCCTTTGTGTGGGCAACCTTGACCTGCTATTTACAAGTTCTTTCCCGGTTCTTGACATGAAGATTTTTCCAAATCCTTTGGAAGGTCCAGCAGCAAAACGCAAAAGTGTTAAAAATTATTGTAACTTCCAAAATTTTCATGTAGCTTGCCTTAATATGATGATACAAAGAGATGATGAAAGGCAACTTGATAAGGAGGCAAGCTTGGGAGAAAAGGAGAATGCAAAGGCTGGCAGAGATGATGCTAATAACTCATCCATTGAGTCACATTCAACCAAACCTCGAGCCCGAGTCTTTTCCAATTATGAAGTAATTACATTTGAATAACGAGAAGTACAAAAGATGGGGCCAAATAATGGGGTGAAGAAAAAGAAGGCTGGGAAGCGGATTAGGCAGGCAATTGAAGAAAATACCACAAGGAAAAGGAAAGAAGAATTGAGACTGGCATATAAGAGGAAGATACACGCCTACAAGACAAAGTATACACCGTAAAAGATTAGGCGTGCATTCCCAATGCAGGAAAATGAAGAAACGTAGATGGGAGGGAGTCCAGCTAAAGACTCCTAAAAAAGAAGCGCTTGGCGGGAGGCAACCCATTATGAGAGTTTGCTTTCTTTTATCTTTCTCGTTTTAGTTTTTGTTTGATTTTCTTAGGACTTTTTCTGTTTTCATCTTCTAATTCATCAAACATGTTTGCTTGAGGGTACGCATGGTCTGAGTGTGGGGTGGATTGAACAATTTTTATTAATAGATGACAAAATGATATAATTTTTGAAATTTTTGCAAGTGACTCGGCGAGTTGGTACCTTGACTCGACGAGTCAATTCAGAATCCAGATAACCTTCATTCCTGACTCGACTCGCCGAGTCTGACCCTAACTCGACGAGTCGACTTTAATTACTGAAAAAATAATTATTATTATTATATTTTTTTATATCTGACAAAACAAGGGTTTTTACCCTAATTTGAACATATCTCATCCATACTCACCGTGCGCCTCTTCTTGTTCTCTCTCAAGCACTCATCAAGTTCTTCCAATTCTCTTCAAATTTCAACAAGCAAGGTTCTTAATTTCGTCAATATTACTATTAAAGTCATGATTTTTAGATGATTAGAAGAGTCGATTTGATGGAACACCCATTTTTGAAATTTTGTGAATTTTTAGGGTTTTGATTTCGGTTTAATTATGGTGTTTAGGATGGATGTTCTTGCACTAATACACCTTATGCACATTCCTGGACAAACCCTTGGACCAATTTTGAGTTTTTATGGGTGAAATTTCACCGACCCGTCGACTGACTCGCGCAGTTCATCATACTCGCCGAGTCGGTCATGGACTCGATGAGTCCAGTCGAGAACCCAAATAGATTTTGTTTTAAAGTGTTTCTGTATTTTCTGGATTGTTTGTTGTTTTTTGCAGAAACATGTTTTCACGGGGTCAAAGCTCTCGGTGAAGTCAAGGAGATTTTCCTTGGTTGCATTTTCCACGAATCGACTCAAATTCAACAAGGACTAAGTGGAAGAAGAAGCTTGCGGAACTCTAGAAAAAAGAGATTTGTGCTCCTAATATAATTGATTGGCAATGGTTGGGGAGAGTTCGTTATGAAGAGGAGTTGGCTCCTTATATAATCAAGACGTTTGTACACAATGGAGTATCCATCACGTGTGATGGATGGAGTCGTGTCTTCCGTATTTAGGAACCGATCTATCGTGAGCTGTGCTTGGAGTTCTTTTCCACAATACATTTCCAGGGTGTGAATGATTATTATAATCCCGGAAGTATTACTTTTTGTCTTAGGGGCGAAGTTCGTCATTGTTCTATGGTGGAATTGGCTTGGAGATTGGGAATATATGACCAACAAGTGGTCAACACGGATGCATTTCGTACCTTTTTGGACCATTGCCATAAAGCATTTTCGGATGGGATCACCAGTTCAAGTTGGTGGAATACCATTGCCAACAAGGTTTACATTCCGAAGTCGGCTCAAGAAGGGAGCATACGATCACCTACGCACCGCCTTATTCACCATCTTATTTCAAACACCATTAACCAAAGGAAAGATGATGACAAGGTTTCTAACCTTGATGTTTCTTTCTTTGGAGCATCATTACACCTAATACTTTTTGCAACATTCCATGGTGCATAGGTTCGTACTTGGCGGAGGGAGCGGTCAAGGACCGCAAAACTTCAAAAATTAATGGTGACATGTTCATGACACGTTTAACCCACTCTTATGGGTTAATGACTAGTGGTGCTTGGAACTTGCTGATGGAGATCCCGACATTTCCCTTTAATCCTATTCTTTTTCGCAGGGCACACATCATTGAGGATTATGGAGGGGGTCATTACGCTATCCCACATGATGATGCCATGATCGGACCCGAGGAACCAGGAAGGTGGGTTCGACCAAGATGGGAGCAAGCATGCCATGATCCACCAGTGATTCTGGTCGAGGACAATGTTCCCCAGGAGTGGTATAATGAGGAAGGGATGAGATATTTGGATGATTTGGCTCGGAGTTCAAATTTTACAAACCAATCTTTCATCCAGTTATTTGAACATTTCCACATCCAACATGTGGACGGGGGACAATTTCCGTATGTTCCAAGTTGGGATGAAAGGATAAGCGCAAGGCAAGGAGGAGCCGGTGGGAGCGGGGTTGTGCGTGGCGATGATGAGGAAGAGGATGATAATTAGTTTCTTTTTTTATTTATGTTTTGTTGAACAATTTGTTTTTATTTTGTTTGGTGTATTTTGAATTCTTAATTAGGACTTAAACTTATGTGCTTGATGTTCCATTTTGCCTTGGTTTCTTTCAGAATTTGGATTAGGAAATGCTTGTATAAGGAGTCTAGAGAATGTGAGAAAAACATGGAAACGAGTCAAGAAAGGTCGACGTATTGAGTCTAAGTGTCGAGTCCGTTCCTAAAAGGTTTATGATTGAATGGTTATTGAATCAATGGGAAGTTTTTGAGGTCAACTAAAAGTTGGATTCCAGATAGAGTTTATTAATTTTCCACCCAGCGATGACTCGCCGAGTGCAGTTTTCCTACTTGACGAGTCGCAATATATTTTCACGACTTCAACATTATCGCGCTATGACTCGACGATTCGTTCATATGACTCGACGAGTTATTCATTTATCTACCACAAGGTCTGCTGATTTGATGTTGTTAGCTACACCATTTGACCACTTTATCTTTGTAATCAATTTATGAAGATTTTACAGTATTTTTCCTGCACATTTGGAGCTACCCACATGCGATTTGATGCCCAAGACATGGATGAGCTGTTCCCATGTCTAAAGTCGATTGAAGTAGGAGCTTAATAGAAGATGATCAGTCTAGCGACTGCCACTCCAGGGGAGTTTGTTCCAATTCCCTCTTTATTTTATTTTTATTTTTTTTTCTTTTCATGCATTATATGCAATGAGGACATTGCATGAATTAAGTGTGGGGTAGTGGTTGGTTACATCTTAGTAAATTTAGAGTCCTAATTTAGGGATATTTTGAAAAAAAATTTGCATACCAAAAAAAAGTTGCTTAGGACTTAATTTAGAAATTTTGGTAAAAGTAATGAGGATTCCATGTTGGAATTATGTTGATAATTGCAAGAAGACCCAAATATTTAGTTGAGCCTAGATACGTTCTAGTGCACTTGTGGCTTCCTTATTCCAGTGAAATCATGGGACAAAACACGACCTTGCTTAGCCCGAAGGATGCAATATGTTTAGCATCGTGTACCAGAAATGTATCCAGGAAAATTATTATTTTAGCCAATAAAGGTTGAAGTTGAGTGCCCTTACTTAAGCATGTAGGTTTTGAAAAAAAGAAAAAGTGAGGTATATGTCAAAAAAAAAAGAGAAAAAAGAGAATTACAAGAAAAAGTTGTAAGAATTTTGGAGCGGTCAAAAGTGAAGATTAAAAGATCAAAGTTCTGAAAAAAAAAGTGAAGATACCAAAAATTAAAAAGATCAAATTCCAATAGCTCAATAGTGGTATCGAAAAGTTGTAATTTTCTAGATTATGTATGCTTGGGTTGCTTAACCAAAAATACCTTGAGGATAGGAGGTTTTATGCGGATGGATTCGGAGGGATGCATAAAATGAGCATTGTTCGGGATAAGTGGGTGAATATTTATGAGGATTGTAAGTATTTGGAATATTGGAGGGTTTTAGGGAAATTCTAGACACAAGTGCACGCATTGCGGTTTTGGCGTAATGGTTGGGTTCGATTGGAGTTGTCCTTTGTGATTCTAATGTACTAAAATTCAGTTTTGCTTGGGGGCAAGCAAAAGTCAAGTGTGGGGTATTTTGATATTTGCATATTTAGTCTTATATTAAGTATAGATTTTTATCATTTATTAACTAATTAATTGCATATCATGGACAAAAGATACTTAAAAGTGTGTGAATTATGTTTTCAGTCAAAAAGCGAAGCTCGAAAGCAAAAAGAAGCATGAGAAGCGGTTGGGAGCTCGGGAGTTAAACCAAGAAGAAAAATGCCAAAAACACAAGGTACTCAGCGAGTAGGGTCGACTACTCGGCGAGTCGCATCGAAGATTCGAGAAGATAAAGACTCCTTGACTTACCGTGTACAGGAATTAAGGGGTGCACTCGACGAGTCGGTCATGGAATCGACGAGTCGGGGCGAATCTATAAAAACGACTTTTCAGATCGACACAAATAATTCTGGAACCCTTGGGGAGAAGCAAGCTGCGAATTGAAGTCAAAAGAGACCTGGAGAACGAAGATAAAACCCTAAATCCAATTCCGAAGGAGATTAGAGGCAATTTTCATTATTCTTAATTCAATCTATTGTTTTTCATCATGTTTAAACAATTAGATTTTGTTTTTATGTTGTCAATTGCCCCAATCATTAGCTAAAACCTTCTAACTTCTGTTTGGGGAGACAATATTGAGACTATGAGTTGATTTATGGTAGGATTGATTTAATATTGGTGACTTTGTTGATTTTAGCTTGTTAAAGAACCTTATTATGTGTGAATGATAACTATTTTTCTGTTAATAGGAAGAGAATTAAGCTACATGAACATCTCTTAATTGTTTACCTCATATGATTTATGTGACCACTTTATTATATGACTAGGATTAGCGAATGTGAAACTAGAATTAACCAGAAAATAGGTAAATTCATGTGTGAGCTTGTGTGATGACCATCAACAACAGGTTAACTAAAGGACCAATTTAGTTGACCATTACAAGTCTTAATCAACCCGAATAAATAATCTAGTGAATTAAATTAAATTAGACAACTGGCCACTGTTTGAGTTAGTTTGTTCTCTGAGGATTAGTGCAACGAACGTGAATCTAATCACTTGAATCGGTAGCCAATAGAAAGATCAATCCATTGCACTATTTCCATAACATCAACCATAGAATCAATTGATTTGAACTAAATAGAAGTTCCCTTCATTATTGAATTTAGTTGAATCTTTGCTTATCTAGTTTTTAGTTAATTAGTCTAAGTATTAGTTAGTAAGTTTCTAGCCTTGGAAAACTAGAGAAAACCCCCTTTATTACTTAATTTTTAGATAAGATTAGTTTTAAGTTTTAGTTTTCCTTCCCTATGTTCGATACCCTACTTATTTAACTTTACCACAATTGATAGGTCCACTGCCTTTGTGTGTTTATTTTATAATTAAAAGTAGGATTAAAACTAGTTGGGTTTTACACACATCAGAAGGCTCTGAGTAGGGTTAAGCACATCAACGTGCTGGAAGCATTGGATTGAGAGATGGTATTAGTTTTAGTAGTTAGATGATTAATTTTAAACTTCTAACAAATTAAATATAATTGACTTTTGGTGATTAAATAATAGAGATTATTTATGAGTTTGTTTACTGCCTTTGTCAATTATTTATTCTTGTGTTTCATTTTGCATGTTTTACTTCCTGAATAATTTAATTATTCAAACTCCACAGTCACTCATACTTTGGAAATAAGTAGTGAATTAAGACTATCATGAATTTGGTCATAGATTTTCTAAGGGAGTTAGACATAGCAATTGTATTGCTACAACATTCATGAGTACTTGGAAATGGAGATTTAAGTATTGGATAAACCCATGCTCATAGAATTACTTCATGGATGATATCACGAGTAACTATGAGACGACAGTATCGTATATTCTTGAAATGAAGATATATGAGTTGTAAGTTGCAAGTTAGTTGTGCATGGAGTTGCGAAAACGTGTCGGTAACATGATGTTATTAAACACAGTATCATACATGATAAGGTGAGTAAAGGATACAACCGTATAAGTCAAAGTTTATTTCTTCCTTTTTCCTTAACGAGAAAAGTGATATTTTTGGGCCCCTCAGTGATTTGGTGTTGACTTATAGTGTTGGGCCCAGCCAAGACTCAATTTATGTCTTCAATTTGAAGTCTTATGTCGTCATCACAAATCATGAAATCGGGAAACAAAACTTTGGACATTGAGATTGATTATAATCCATGTCTTATGTCCATATGATATCTAGTCATATGGAGGAACATTTGATCACTTATCTCAGGACCAATATTTGTTAGGTTAAGAGTTTAGTAGTTGCTATGGATGAATTCTTTGCTGCCTAATTTAGAAGTTATATTGGTAATTGCAATTATAGACTTATCTAAGTGGGAGACTGTTGGATTAGGTGTCTAAGCCAATAACTAAATTAGTATATACTTGAATTATTAGCAAAGTCCTTTTGGGTTGCCCTCAAACCTAGTAATTGAAAAGGATAATTTTTAGAGAGAGTGACTGATTTATTGATTTATTATATGATTAATAAATAGCAATAAATGAATTAGTTAATATGTTAGAAAAATAATGTATTAATTAGAAATAATAATATTTAATTAAGAATTAATCAGAAATTAGTTAGAATTAATTTTGGGATTAATTGGATTAATTAAAAGTGCAAGGGTTAAAGTGCAATTATTGAATAGTTGAACAAGAGAGAGTCAAGAACCTTCCTTGGAAGGGGGTGGACGAATTCTAGGTTATTCCAGGGAATCTAGATATTCCTTGCAAATAAATAGGATGTTGGATAATTACCAATTTGAATAAATATTATTTTATTCAATTTAGGGTTATCTAGGGTTTCCAAGTTACATTATGTAAAGAACCCTTAGGCTCCAATTTTCGGCCGCTTCATTCTTAAGATCCAAGGCCGAAAATTTTCATATGCCCTCTCTTCTCTCAAAAGTTTCTTAATTGCTAGTGTTAGGTGTGAACCATCAAAGGCACAACATTTGTGGTGCTAGCTTCCAAGTTATTGAAGAAAGGATTCTTGATTGTTTGATACAACAATCAAAAATGTATGTAATCTTCCTCTATGAATTCTTATTTCATTAGGGGTTTTAGTAGTTTGATAGTTCATAGTATGTTTCCTTTATGTGAAAGACATAGATCCTTTTTAGGTCGCATGTACCCTAATCATTTAATTATTAAATGTTTTTCCACTTAGAGCATTGTTTTGTAATCTATGTTTTCCATCAGTACCATTGTCTTGAAGAGCTTTAATCTCATTTTTCACAGTTGATATCCAATTTTCATTTCGAATAGCTTGTTTAAAGGAATTTGGTTCTTCATTTGAGCTAATAGCAGCATGGAAAGCTTTGTGACTATCACTAAAGTTATCATAAGAAATATAATTAGTAAGAGTATGTACCATCGAAGATGCTTGATGGCTAGTAGGATGTGCATGGTCTATCTAATGAGGAAGATTTACTGCAAAATCATCAAACTTATTTAGCGGGACTTTGTTTCACTTTTCTCTCATGTTACTTGAATCTTCTTGATCGTGATTTTTTGTGGAGCCAGAGGTTTTGGTAAAAACAGGTGTATCAGTGGTTTCTACAACCATCGGTTTCTCTTCACTCCTTTCATCTCATTCATTTAAACTTTGCTTTCTATTTTCACCCCCCTTGTAATTGCTTCTTGGTTTATTTCAAAGTTAATAGGCAATTTGAAGGATGCCAAAACGTCATCTGCTCTATCATGAGTAAATTCATCATTAACCGTATCTTCTTGATGACCTTGGGAATCATATTTATTTGGAGCTAAAGGAAAAACATTCTCCATAAACTTTACATTTCTTGAAACTGTTATTTTGTTGCTTTGCGTATTGAATATTTTGTACCCTTTCGGACCATGTAGGTAAAAAATAAAAACACTCGGTCTCCCCTCTTACTAAAAACTTATCTCCCCCTATGTTAGTATTTCTAGAATAGACAAGGCAACCGAAAACCTTCATATGGGTGTAATCTGGTTCTTGACCAAATAGGATCTCGAATGGGGTTTTAAATTTAAAAACATTGGAAGGTAATCTATTAACAATGTAGGTTGTCATTAAAACACACTCAACCCAGAATTTTAACAGTAGATTAGCTTCAAATCATAAGGCTCTAGAAACTTTGAGCAAGTGCCTATCTTTTCGTTCAAATCATAAGGCTCTACTAACTAAGTCTTGATCATGTTGGGAATTAGAGTTGCGTCATTGGGTCTTGTTTAATAGTTCTTTTACGTAAACGGTCTTGGGCTTGTCCACCCATCATTTATTAGGGTTAGAGTATTTAAGTTGCATGCATGCACCGTGTTGTACAACTCTGGCAATTATCCTTGTAACCCTAATCACGCCTCTACAGTAGCAATTCTTAATCGAGTTCTTCTGAGGCTGTGGAATATAATCATTCAACATACTTTGAATCATTGTTCTTATTCTTATTCAAAATCTATTTTGAATCCAATCTATCTTTCAAGGACTTTCATCCTAACAATTGGTAACAAAGAATGAGATTATGTAACCTATACGCATATCTTCTGTTTATAAAGTCATTAGGGTTTCCGTTAATATTGGATCTGGTTTAGCCGTCATCACATTGTTCTTGGCGCTATTCTGTGATTCTAATATTACCCTAAAATTGCATCAGTTTACACGTCTGATTCTTAACAGATTTCAAAAAGTATATCATTATGCAGCACGACGATTCTCACATCAACTCCATAAACCTTTCTAGCAGCATTGGATCGACAACTAGGATCCCAAATCTTTTCCCTAATGAATACGAAGTATGGGCGCTTCACTTTGAAGATTACGTTCTTGGTTTAGAAGACAACGGGTATCTGATTTGGGAGGCCACCACTCTTAGAGGATTTGTACACACAGGAACCAGGAGAGTCATTAAAACTCAATCTGACTACAAAAAACCTCTTTCTCGATGTTCAAGATGTCCCTCAAGATGAGGAAGACAAACTGATTAGCAATGTTAAGGCAATGAGAATCATTCGATTTGCTTTGCCGACTGATACCTTTCGTCTAGTTAGTTCGTGTGACACAGCCAAAGCCATCCGGGACAGGCTTAAGGAACTCTGCTCTAGATGCCGATCTTTAACACTCCACACAAACACTCTTACTTTCAAAGTTTGGTGCCTTTACACAGAAGCCTAAAGAGAGTTTGAGTCAAACTTTAATCATTACAATATCTCCTGAGTAGGATGATGAAACATGGCATTGGACATGAAGTTATTCAACAAAAAGTGACGTTCATGAATGGGCTTAGATCTAAGTGGATGGTGATGGTGTCTACAGTCAAGGCACATGAGCAGTTCAAGAATTATACCCTGGCAAAGCTTGTTGGAATCCTGAAGCCACATGAGAGTGAGGTGACAAAAGAAGCAAAAGTTGTATCTGGGATGGGATCTTTGGCTCTCATTGCGAAGGTAAAGAAAGTAGCAGAGGATAGTTCAGAATCTAATCTTTCTAATTATGAGCTTACGAATGAAGAATTAGCATTGATGGTGTCAAATCCAAAGTGATTTGCAAAGAAGAAGTTTCCCTCCAACAAGAACCAAAACTGGCAGGGAAGCTACAGCTCTGAGAAGGTAAAAGAGGAGAGTGGGAATAGCTCACAAAAAGGAAGAGGAAAAGAAGCTAACTGGTGACTCTGGCTATGATTGTAACTACTGTCATGGAAAAAATCAATTGGCCAAAGAGTGCATGCTGCGAAGGTTAAATGAAAAGAATGAAGGAGAAGACGATGAGACTTACCATCTCCGAAAGCTTGAGGAGATAAAGAAGACAAAGAACTCTGATAATTCAATGCCTGCTTTAATTGTGCAAGAAAAAGAAGCTGATGATGAATTTGGTAGGGTGGAAGTCTGGTCCACGGATTCTAAAGATGAGGAGGTTCGCAGGCGAACTCATGGAAGAAGTTTCGTTGCGAAAGAAGATGATTTGCATTCTGGAGGAAGGTGTTTCATGGTGACAAGTGACGTGTCACAAATGAGGGGATATTCCAGTGATAGTGGACAAAGGAGTGATAGATGCTTCGCTACAAAACCAGTTTTTGAGCAAATCAGCGAATGCGATCAAATGATCAACAAGGTACTATCTATTCTTGAATCACTTGATATACCTGTGTCCAGATACGAAACTGAACTAAATGAGCTAAAATTCACATTTTCTAGTATCTGTAATAGTTTGAAACAAACTCGCTTGACAAATTCTAAATTAACCAATCAAATCAGCAGGGTTTCATCAAAGAGTAAGTAGAGACGCATATGGATAGAGAAGATTGAGTCTGATTTAGCTAAGTCTAGGGACGAGTTAATTTACTTGCAACGAGACAATTTAATGCTTTCGAAACAACGTAATATTTTTTTGTTTGATTGAAAAAAGGCTTTATCTTAACATTACTCAATTACATCTTGATTTTGAGATTGGTCAAAAACTCTGTAAGCTGATTTTGCCATTCCTTGAGTTTGAGGAAGACGAAATCGACGCTGACTGTTATAAGTGCGATTCAATCATCTCATCTGATGAAACTCCGAAAGCTTACAGGATTGGTCTGGACAAAATTGAAACATTTATTAAGTCAAAAGACCACAAGAACATGCTAAAATAGCTTTTGAATGAAAATGACAAAAAGCAAATTAAATATGACATTGTGCAAAAGTTTGACTCATTGAGTACAAAGTTGAGTTCAGATAACAAACTTAATGCTGATAATACATCTAAATTTAACAATAATGGTGATATTAGTGAAATATCTGTAGAGGATGAGGTTGATTGCTCAAAGTTTGTTAAAAACAAACTTGATGTTGAGAAAGTCCCAATTTCTGAAAATTTCGTTGCATTCACACGTCTCTCCAAAAATAATCCAAATGTTTTAAAAGAAGTTGCGACTGTTTTTCTAAAAGTCCAAAATGTCCCTAATTAAGTTTTCAAAATCAATGGGCTAAATAAGAATCAAACAGCCGAATTAACGTCATTAGTCGAAGAAGACAACGCAGATGGATGTGATGAGTACTTTTGGTCAACTCCTATTGATAATGTTGACGAAACAGTTGGTCTCTCATAAAATACCTCATGAAGAGTAAAAGAAAGATATGTAGCAGAACCTTTAAACAAGGTTAATTACAACTATGAGAAAGGAAGTCCCAGTGGAACTCATAATGTTCATAGTGTCACATCTTTAGTACAAAATGAAACTCCTGCAAGAAAGCCAAGATCGAAAGCTAACATTCACAAATCCTCAGAACAGTTCATAGCACAGAATCGTCAAAGGAATACGAGATGCAATAAAAATCTCAAGGAAAGAAAATAGTTCCCGCAATCCAAAAATCCCAACTTTGCTCGCATTGAAAAATCTTTCAATCAAAATGCGAAAGTAGCATCAAATGCAAATCCAAAAAGCTCATCATGAAGTCAGTTTGGCAATCCACATGATTCTAAACAAAAAAAAAATTCTAAAACATGTTCTTTCAAAGCTAAAATGCCCTGTGGAGAATCCAAAACTTCAAAACTCACAAAACACGTATGCTTCGCATCCTAACAAGACATCGAAAGATTTTAAGAGAAAAGGAAAGCAAGTTATGAATCATCAAGCTCCAATCAAAAAGTGTAAAACCAACACAAAAGATACTAACCTAAAAGGTAAGAGGATCAAGGTTTTTAAAATTAAAAGGAAAGATAACACCACCTTAATAAAACGAACTTATATGGTTGACCTTCCAATTACTTACCCTCTTTCTGTAAAAGGCTCACAAGGACCCAAACAACTTTGGGTTCCAAAATCTGCTTAATTTTTGCCGGTAATTCGTGACGAACAATTTGACACTGAATGGTATATCGACAGTGGTTGTTCGTGTCACATGACAGGAAGAAAGGAGGAACTGCGAGAGTATAAAGAACTAAAGAATGGTGGAAGAGTGAAGTTTGGGAATAACTCACTTGGAGAGATTAAAGGTTACGAGATGCTAATGAACGGTGAATTTTCAATTTGTAAGGTTGCTTATGTCCAGGGTCTGCAACACAGTCTTATAAGTGTTTCTCAGTTGGTCGTTTGCACAAGATTAAAGGTCTCATTTGACGACGAAGGTTCTAAGATCATAGAAAAAGAAAACCAAAACAGTCCATCTAAAGTCTAAACACAAAGGCGAGATGTATCCGTTGAATTTAAATCTGATACGAGGGAAGCCAGCCATTTGTCTTCTAACAAAATCTCCTGGAGACGATAGTTGGCTATGGCATAGAAGACTTTCGCACCTTAACTTCAAAGATATAAACAAGCTTGTTCTTGGTAATCATATGCGAGGACTTCCTCTCCTAAAGTACGAAAAAGATCATCTTTGTGTTGCATGCAAAATTGGAAAGCAAAGCAGAAAAAGTCATCCAACGATAGTGAATACGAAAGTCATTGAGCCACTCGAACTGTTGCACATCAATCTTTATGGTCCGTCTGCGATCGAAAGTATTGGTGGTGATAAGTATATTCTCATTATTGTAGATGACTTTTCCCGTTTCACTTGGGTTTATTTTCTTAAGCAGAAATCTGAAGCCACTTCCAAACTCAAAGACTTCATAAAGCATATTGAATTACATCTGCGAAAGCTGATTCGCAATATTCGCAATGACGATGCGTTGGAATTCAAAAACTTGGAGTTTGAAGAATATCTTACTGCGAAAGGAGTTTCACATAACTTTTCGGCTCCTTATACTCTACAATAGAATGGTGTCGTTGAAAGGCAAAACCAATCATTGTGTGATCCTGCAAGAACCATGCTCTTATTTGCGAATCTACCACTATATTTTTGGGCAGGTGCGATAGGAACTGCCTGCTTCACCCAAAACCGTTCCTTTCTCAATAAAAGATTTTCTATCACTCCCTTTGAAATCATAAACAAACGAAAACCTAACTTAAAGTTTTTCCATGTTTTCAAATGCTTTATCTTTAATTCTAAAGAAGAAAGGAACAAATTCGATGTGAAAGCTGACGAAGCTATCTTCTTGGGATATTCACTGATCTCTAAGGCAAATAGGGTTCTTAACAAACGATCAAAACGAATAGAAGAAACCTATTATGTCACGTTCGATGATAACTACTTAAAGAGGACTCAAGCGAATGACAGTCAATCAAAAGAGACCTTTCCTAATCCAAGCCCGGTTTCAATTTCACAATCTAATCTCCACGAAGAGTTCATGCTACTATTTGATGATCCAGAGAAGGCTATCTCTTCTAAATCCAAAGCAGCTGACAAAAAGGTCGATGAATTAAAGAAGATAATTGATGACGCTACGAATGATATGCATAAAGAGCAATCAAGTTTGAATGTCCCACATGACCTGAACGCTACATTCCAAAGGAGAGTTCTGAATCACCTTCCAATGCAACTTTTAAGGGGGAGCACTCTACTCCATAAGAGACCCACGAAAGTCCACTCTAAGGGGAGAATCTGACAACTGAAGGAGAGACCCTAAATACCTTTGATCTATGTTTTCTGTATTATACATGCAAATATGAACTTACCAAGGTATTACCTATAACTAGCATATAATTGTCATATACAACACAAGAATCTAGTTAGGATAACATACCTTATTCTGGAGCTTGAAGTTTTGATGTAACTAGCCTTAAGAGCTTAGCCCCAATAGTGTGGAAGCCTCAAGTGGAATCACAACACATCATGGACAAAGCATGAACTTGAGAGAGAATCTTCATGCACCCAAAATCACCATGAACACCAAGAATACACAAGTATCTTACAAGTCTATTACAAGTGGCGGTTTTGGCTATGAATGGATATATTTATATGTGGGATTTCTAGGGTCATGGATATAACCCAAATTCATACCCATGGGTCTTATGATCCATGGTTCATGTGGCCCAAATCTTTATGTATCCATACATAAACTTAGTCCAACATGGATCATAAGCCCAACACATATAAATATAACTAATTAACATAATTAGTCCCCATAGATTTGATTAGTCTCTTTTGATCACCAAATTAATCTCCAAATTAATTATTGATCAATACTAATTAACTCATATGATTTCATATTAATATATTATAACTTATAATATATTAATAAATCATATATAACATCTTCTCTCAAAAGTCCATCCTAGCAAATTGTCCTGATGATATGCAACCCAAATGGACCATGCTACTCTCGGGTCAACTACATGCCAATAATAGTTATGGGCTTAGACATCTAATCTAATAGTCTCCCACTTGGATAAGTCTAAAACTATTATTGCAAGTACGAATTCATAACCCGACTAGCAATCGTAGCTCTTAAAGTCGTTATCGAACTCTGAACAAATCAAATGATGAGTCCATTACATAAGTGATCATATATTCCTCCATTCTAGATATCATATAGACTGAGACATGGATTATAATCATTCTCTCTGTCCATTTGTTGTTTCCTGATTTTCGATTTATGACAACTAACTAATTGAACAAATCAAATCAGTTTAGGCTTGACCAAGCACTTAGGGGTGTCATCACTAAATCATTGAGGGGCCCATAGATATCGCTTTTATCCTTATGAGGTAAAAGTTCATTCATTTAAACATCCTTCATGCATTAAGCTTTCTAATCTTACACAGATTCAAAGAATAACTTCTGCCTATGGAAACAATTCCATATTACCATTTTGACTATCATTTCTGAACAAGAGCCTCCTTTTCAAAATATGTCAATATGGTCCTTTCCAAAGTTTACATTATACTTCCAATTGTCCACGAGCAACCAATCTATAGTAAACCTCGGGTTGTCCTCGACAATTGCTTAATCATTTTAGTCCTATCCAGTTCTATTCCTTTTTCACTCTTAATGCCCTAAGAATTTGGAAAATTTAGAATGGATGTAATCGATCCTATACCCGAACCATATGGGACACGATTCATGCTATAGAAAAATTTTATTTTCCATGTTCTCACAATTCGAACTATGAAGAGGGATGCCGTAATCATAATCGAATTTTGAGAACGCCACATATATAGAATTTCCTTATGTTGAATCATTCCAACATAACATTCATATATATCCTTGACTAAAGTTGATTAATATCTCAATCTAATCTTGTAGAATTGGATTGAAGTATAAAATCCTCACCCTTAATTATAGCAAAACAACTTTTCAAACCCAAATTGAAACTTTTTTTTCTATAATTAACATTGCTAACTTGCAACACTTAACATAATAATCATGCTCCCACTAACATGATGATGATTATTAGCATAACACTTATGCTCCCACTACCTCTAACATGTACTCAGAAATCAGTTGTACCTTTAGAAATCAATACTTTATTGAATTTCTTACCAAAGTTCAGATTACGAGATTGCTTTGATAAGACTTTATCAAAATCATACACTTTTTATTGGATAGCTCACATGTGTGTCTAAACAATTTTAGAACTATGAAAAGGGATGTCGTAATCATAGTCTCAATTGTTTAGACCTTTTCCATTTCTCACAAGTCTATGTTAGTGTGCCGGCTAACCACACGCGCTCCACTAACGACTTTGAGAATGCAAATATCACAATTGCTATCTACTTAAAATCTACTTAGTGAAAGCATTTCCTCACCATCATTTTAATGAATCGGAGTGAAACCTTATGAAACTTAGATTTTATGGTGTATTTGTTCCTGTCCATGTGAATTTGTCAAAACCATAATCACAAGAAAAGGTATAGTGACAAATCCAAACTCATATGGATTGAACTTGTGCAGTCTTAACTTCTTGTCGCCTGGCAGCACAAGGGCCTACCATTGCTTCCAAGTTGTTATGCAACCAATTGAGAACTCTCAAAACTCATATGCAAATCCAACTTTAACTGGAATGGGCACAGAAATAGGAATGTGTCAACACGATAGATTATAAACCTCAATTCGGGTGCTAGTGACAAACTACAGGTTTTATTCTCAATTAGATCTTGAAATTCTTTCAGGATTTTTAAGACTCCCACTTTCTCTTAACATATAAAACATTCTTGCCAAATATTCAAGAGATAATGCGGATTCTTTATCAAGACAAACACTTCACAAAATTGGCCTTAGTTGGTCTTTGTTTTATCCAAAACATCACAAATTACCAATTTCAAATATACAAGAGTAAGAAACATTTTACTCTTACATTTGACAAGTGTTAGAAACCTTTCTTAAAATTATGTCACTCAAGTTACAATCTTAGACTATTACTCTAAGACTTGATTTCGGAACGGAGTATGATTTATCTTTTGATTTAACCATTTAAACAATCCATGATTCCTCTCCTTAGCCAAGCAAATGCACTAAGGTGTCTTTAGAGGATCTAATGTGAGATGGTTCCATACTCACTAAGATAATCATAAAACAAGATACTTAGGTACTCTCCCATCTCTCTAGACTAGAGAAACTTTTATCTTTCTGCCTAATTTGATTCTTCTTATCCCTCCTGCCATACATTGAAACTTTTCCAATGTTTCAGAATTATACTTAAACTTGTAAGTATAACCATATTTACTAAACTTTAGTAAATCATACCGAATAATCTTATCGATCTTTGTGGTGGACCTGACCAGCGCACAACCAAGTGTACCGAATCCTTTAGTCCCTCACTTGACTCACATATGCATGTAAGCAAGGAGTTAGTCTTAATTTCCCAAATATGAAAAATTCTTATTCATCATAAAATACAAGTTGCATGATTCCAAGTTTCTATCCAACTGAAATTTGGGTGATGAGAATCTTTCCTTATTTGGTAAATTATGACACCACCACAAATGAAAGCATCAAATCCTTTTTCCAATATTGCTATCAAATGGAAACATATAAACGACAATTTCTCATAAATTCCATTGTAAGGATACTTAAAATAAATAAAATCAAACTTTTTTTATTTTAAAACTTGCTGAAAAACTTACCCTTACAATGCAAATATATATGAAAAACATGTTGTTAACTATTCCTAAGCAATCTATCATAACTCTTAAGTATCAACTCAAAATTCTGATCATCGAACCATGCGATCGAAATCCATCTATTCGCGATCAGAATCAGCTTACTCTTTCTTTAGGCTTCCTTACTTATCTTTGATTCTACAAAACACCAAAATGTAATTACATTACATCATGTATTAAGAATCTCCAAATAGGAACTTAATAGAGTTAGATAGTGGACTTTACCTGAAGTAGAGTCAAACCTTTTTGACTTTACCATCCTTATGATCTTTCAGGTAAAATTGGGCAGCTTCGCAACCAATGTCCCTTCTTTTGGCTAAAGAAACATTTGGACTCTTTGGAAATGGTACACTTGATTGTCCAGACTTATCCTTTCTCTTTACCATTGAGTCAAACGACTTGACCATGGTCGATCCCTTTCCATTGGTAAGAGAAAGCTTTTATGGACTTTCAATGTTACCATTACCAATGTCCATGGAATCATAGGAAGTAGATCTTCCAATCAAATTTGCTTTGCCATTGCTCCAAATCATTGCTAATTTAGCAGCAACAAGCAAATATGTAAGATCATTAAGGGTCAAGTCATGGTCTGTCACATAGTATTCCTTAAAGAACTCACTATATGAATTGGAAAGTGATTGAAGAACCCAGTCTTAAGACTTTGACACCCAAATCTCCCAGATTGCCAATATGTGACATAATCTCCGAGATGTAAGCACATTTAGACTTTGCTTGCCAAATAGGGATTGAGTGACCTAGAACTTGTGGGTCAGGGAGAATGACTTATTGGAGGAGGTGGACGAAATGAAGCTCTATCCAAAAGGATGAGGAAGGCCATAGTTGTTTGAACTTAGACATCTATGAGGGAGAAATTCAAGTTTTAGTTGATTTAAGTCCTTAACATAATACCCAACATGAAATATTAAGGCTAGGACCCAACAAACTATTTTATAACTTGGAAGAGGGATGTTGTAATCCAAGTTATAAAATATTTTAAGGTAGGTAAATGACGATTTACCAATTCCACCATGAAAAACAAAATAAATTATTAAGTTTTAATTGGATTTGAAACTCCTAGATCTTTTGAGATTCATTAAAATTTCAATGGCATGTTTAAATCTCGATTGTGCCCTCTCATGTTTGTGACTAGGATTTCGAGGATCACAAACAAGGTGTGAATAACCATGCAAATTGACTTGGTACCCTTAATTTTATCACCCAATCGATGTGTCGGTTAACCACACACGCTCCACCGATCTATGATAAAACTTAAGTCACCCATTGCTACACATTGTCAGTTCCATGTTAGTGTGCCGGTTAACCACACACGCTCCATTAACGACTTAACAAGGGTGCAAAGTGTAATTTCATGGGTTAGCACCAAATTCAAATTTTCACAAGTAACTAAGATTGGGAATTTATAAGTGTTTAGTTACTTAGTATTTATCATTATACTTTTAATGAAAGGAGAATTAGATTCCTATCCTACCCGTTCGGCTAACGACGCTCCACCAGTCAAGGAAGCGGTGGGTGAGAGTGGACACCCATTAAACTGCCATTTTATAGGCAGTAACCTTATACCCCCCCCCCCCCCCTTAGAGACCGGCTTCATGAATGAGTCCTACTAATGGTAAGATTGGCTTTATCTTATATATATATATATATATATATATATATATATATATATATATATATATATATATATAAGATTGGATTTATCTTTTATATATATATATATATATATATATATATATATATAACCATTAACTTTTACTATTATAATAGTATAAGGTCGAATTTTAAACTTTTAAAATTCTAGGGTTTAATTTGGAATTAAAGTATACATGGGGAGATAACTTTACATATTTCCAAAACTTGAGGGCAAGTTTTGAAACTATTTAAAACCTTTCATATTCATAACATATGAGTTTAATGTAGGTTTTCAAAACTTTTAATGGAGAGATTCTTGAGCATCCATAACTTGATGACAAGTTATGGAGTTCATAAAACTATTTATAAGGAAAAGACTCTTCAAGTTTCTTAACCTATGCTTTTAGTAACCTTCTTTAATGTAACTTTTCATATAACTTGAGGACAAGTTACAAAAACACATATTATGAATAACTTTTAGATTAATTTGGATTGAAAACAACTATCACAAACATGTCTAGCAATATTCATAATCTTGATTAAACTCATTTGAACAAGACAATTCAAATCAAACAATTTTTCATGTAATTAACCTAATGATTAAACTAATACAAAACATGAAACTTTTGACAATTATCTTTTGAATTGGATTAGAATGAACATTACCACATCAAAAATAGGTTTATAGGTTCAAAAACAGCTTAGGGTAATGATTCTAGTCCAATTCCAGCCTTAAAAGTCGAAAATATGTTTTCAGGGGCTTCTACTTGTCGAGTGTATGAACCTACTCGACGAGTATGATGAGTTTATTCATGAACTCGGCGAGTACAGTGCCCAGACAGCCAGAAAATCGATTTTTTTCAGCTTTTTCAACAATTTGCATCAAGTGCAATTGAAAACAAGCCTAGGCTCTGATACCACTATTGGGTTTCGAGCATTCTAACACTCCTAAGGTGTAAATGCAACCCTAAATACCGTGGATCTATGTTTTCTCTATTATACATGCAAATATGAACTTACCAAGGTATTACCTATAACTAGCATATAACTGCATTATACAACACAAGAATCTAGTTAGGATAACATACCTTATTCTGGAGCTTGAAGTTTTGATGTAACTAGCCTTAAGAGCTTAGCCCCAATAGTGTGGAAGCCTCAAGTGGAATCACAACACATCATGGACAAAGAATGAACTTGAGAGAGAATCTTCATGCACCCAAAATCACCATGAACACCAAGAATACACAAGTATCTTACAAGTCTATTACAAGTGGCGGTTTTGGCTATGAATGGATGTATTTATATGTGGGATTTCTACGGTCATGGATATAACTCAAATCCATACCCATGGGTCTTATGATCCATGGTTCATGTGACCCAACTCTTTATGTATCCATACATAAACTTAGTCCAACATGGATCATAAGACCAACACATATAAATATAACTAATTAACATAATTAGTCCCCATAGATTTAATTAGTCTTTTTTGATCACCAAATTAATCTCCAAATTAATTCTTGATCAATACTAATTAACTTATATGATTTCATATTAATATATTATAACTTATAATATATTAATAAATCATAACATCTTCTCTCAAAAGTCCATCCTAGCAAATCGTCCTGATGATATGCAACCCAAATGGACCATGCTACTCTCGGGTCAAGTACATACCAATAATAATTATGGGCTTAGACATCTAATCCAACACTGGCTTCATAAATGAAACGTATCCTAATCACTGTTACATTCTAGACAAAGCAGTCTATGGTCTGAAACAAGCTCCAAGAGCCTGGTACGAAACTGTCACTCGTTTCTTAAAATTGTCCAAATTTAAACAAGGTTCAGTTGACCCAACCTTCTTTCGCAAGAAAGAGGGTAACGACTTAATGATTGTCCAAATCTACGTTGATGACATTATCTTCAGATCACTAACCCCAGCTTAACAGCTGAATTTCGAAAGCTAATGGAATTGAAGTTTGAAATAAGCTCAATGGGTCCAATTAACTTTTTCCTTGGATTATACATAAGACAAAGCCAGGAAGTTATATTTATAAATCCAGAGACATACACGAAGACCCTGATCGCTAAGTTTGGAATGGTGAGAGACTCAAAAATGAAGGTTTGAATGGCATTCTGAACGAAACTAACACCATCTCTGGAAAAACCAGCTGCTGATATGACCCTTTGTCGTCAGATGATAGGTTCAGTGATGTATTTAACAACTAGTCGACTAGACATTATGTTTTTCGTTTGTTATTATGCTAGGTTTCAAGTGAATCCTCACGGACCCCACATGGTGGCTGTCAAGAATATTTTCATGTACTTAAAACGAACCTCCTTATTGGGCATATGGTATCCATCAAACTCAGGCTTCTTAGTACAAGCGTTTTCGGATGTTGATCTTGAAGGGTGCGGCCTGGATAGAAAGAGTACAATGGGAGGATGTCAATTCCTTGATGGAAAGCTTGTAAGCTGGTAGTCGAAAAAGCAAACTTGCGTTTCTCTCACAACTGTTGAGGAAGAGTACATAGTCGCAGCCTCATGCACTTCACAAGTCATTTGGATTCAAAGCCAACTTGGTGACTATGGTCTGAATATGAAACAAAACCCCTTGTATTGTGACTCTGAAAGTGTCATTCGCATTTTTCACAATCCAGTGCAACACACAAAAACGAAACACATAGCATTGAGGTATCATTTTATCAAAGATCGTGTGGAAGACGGTAATGTTGAAATACACTTCGTAAGATCTGCTGATCAGTTAGCTAACATATTCACTAAATCCTTACATAAACCAACCTTCAATCGGATTCTTTATGGCTTAGGAATGATAGAAGCTAAATCTTTTCCAAAACCATTTTTGTTTTCATAAACACACTTTCGTTTTTTGTTGTACTTTCGCACTCGCAGTCTAAAACATGTCATGCGAAATGGTGTGAACACTCGAAGTAATTCACAGTCATCTTTTGTCATGCGAATCGGTGCGAACGCTCGCAGTAATTCACAACCCTTGTTTATCCTATGACTTCATGCGAAAGCTCCACATATCTCATGATCAACTGTTTGTTCATGGTTTGGAGCGTTTTATATCCTTTTGTACATTATGTATATTTTTATTTTTGTTTTTTTATTGTTATTTTTGTTTTTTATTATTTCCTTATTTTTTTAAGAAAATCAAAAATACAAAAATATTTTCTTTATTTTTAATTTTTTTTTTTCTCTTATTTTACTTAGTTCAAAATTTTAAACAAATAAAAATACAAAACATTTTATTTCTTTTTTATTATTTCTTGTTCAGAAAAACTCAAAGTTCAAAAATATTTTTTTTGTTTTGTTATTTTGTTAGTTTGTTCATTTCTGCAGATTTGAAGGAAAAATCTTTACTTTTCAAACACAAATGATGGGGCAGGTGCAAATTTCTACATCTATGTACTAGCTAAGTGTTCCTAAAAGCATGTTGTTGCATGTTGTCTGAAGCCTCAACGACTCTATGTTGAAGCCTTAATGAATCGATAATACCAATCATTTCTTCCCAATTAGGCTATGAATTCACATAAGTCATGAGCTACCTTACTCTTCTCATTTTGAGTAAAGAGTTGTCTGCTTGGTCACTTTCGCATAGCATAGGTACATTCGTTCCTTTGGAACCACCTCATACTTTTCTTCATCACTTTCGCTTTCATGATCGTAACCCTCGAGGCTCTAAAAAATTACCACTGAGGTTTATGGTTACACAACATCTGTGTCAATGATCTTAGTTTTGTTCCACCACAAACTGAGTGAGATCCAAAATTCAACACACTTTTATGGACTGACAGTGAACAATTATATGTTCTAAACACTTCACCACGGAATTGACGAAACTCCACTTTCGTGGTTTGGACCAAGAAATCTCTTTCTATTTTGCGAGATGTTAATGAAGTGCTCTAAACCTAAGACATTTATTCCCAATAGATCCAGTTTTTATTTGCTTGAGATTTCTCCGTTTATCCAAGTCACTAAAATAAATTCCAAAGCTACTCGTTCAACTGACTACATTAGGCACACGAGTACTTCATCCCAACGTTTGTACTTATATCAAGTTTCGGAGTTTGGTTGAAGCTAAATCCACCCTGTAACCCTAAAGAAAAGATACCTTTCACTATTTCTTAATAAACAGATGATCGTAATTTAACAGGGAATCATACAGACACTTCTTAGTCTCTCTTGACTTAGAAGGAAGAGATCTTTGTCCAAGATCCACAGTTTCGTCTCTTAAAATTAGACATCACTAATATCCCACAAATATGCTTTGCTTTATTTCTTTATCTTTGGCACACTCTAGCACGAAGATCCTTGTTAGTTTCCAAAAGTCTTGTTCGTGGTACTTACACTCTTTTTCAGTTTCACAGTTCAACTCACAAGCGAAAGTTTGTTTTCAATGCGAAAGGTAGTATACACTTAAAAGCAAAAGGGAGAAACCGAAGCGGCACTCTAGTGGATAAGGATTCAATAGGCGCATGAAAATTTGAATCGACGCTTCTTTTCTGTCGCCTGACACGCGTTTCTGACGCAACAGTTGTCAAATCACGCTTTTACAGACGACTTTTTAGTGCTCGATACAATCTCTCTCCAGATTTCTCTCACCAAACAAACGCTATAAAGAGTTTTTGACGCTACATCTTTCCTCACCACTCAAAAAAACTCTCAAATATTTTTGGCGATCTTCATCATCTACTGTTCATCATCTTCATCTTCAAGCAATCATCAATGGCAGGATCTTCTAAAACTCCATCTGTTCAATAACATTCAGGGCAGTCATCTCTTCTCGCCATCAAGCAAAACCAAACCAAATTCTTGATCTCGACCCTCTCAAGTATGACAGTTTCATGTTACCAATCATTGAGTGCCTGAAATACTCCCCTCTGGTCAAAGCTCTAATAACATGTGAGATTGTTCCAATGTCTCTTCTATCCAAGGCATACTCTTTTGCTTGCTACATCAAGGAAGAACAACAGATCATGTTCGAAGTTCTCGACAGGAAAACTTCCGTCACTGAGTCTCGATTCTGTTTTCTGCTAGGGCTTGAACATACTGCTGTTATGGTAGACCCTGACTCAATCAGCATCCCAAAAACTTGATGTGTGTGAAACAAACTAGTTTTAATCCTACTAACTTAGACACAAAATAAACACACGAAAGGCAGTGTACCTATCGATTAGTAATATAGTTCAAGCAAGTAGGGTATCGAACACAGGAACGGTAAACAATTAAAATAAATGCTAATATTATCTAAATAAAACAAATAACAAAAAGGGGGTTTTCTCTAGTTTTACAAGACTAGAAACTTAATTAGAATAACCAACACACAAATTAACTAACTAGCAACTAAAACAATTAATTACCTAAATTCAATAGTAAAGAGGACTTCTGTTTAGGTACGACTCATTTGTTCCCATGGATGATTTTAATGTATCAGATTAATTCTTCATTGGCTACCGATTAAGATAATTAGGTTCACGTTCGCTATTCCTAATTCTTAGAAAACAAATTAACTCAAGCAATGGCCAGTTGTCTAAATTAACGGGTTTCCTAGATTATTGATTCGGGTTAAGTAAGACTTGTAGTGGTTAACTAAATTGGCCCTTCAATTAACCTCTTGTCGATGTTCATCCAACAAGCTTATACATTAACTTACCTATCTTCTGGTTAATTCTAGTTTCATGTTCGTTATTCCTAGACATACAACTATGTGGTCACAATAAATCATATGAAATTAATAACTAAGAGATGTTCATACAACTTAATTACTAATTTATTAACAGAAGAATAGTTATTGTCAACACATAAGGTTCTTTAACAAGCTTAACAAAACATAATTACCAATTAAAATTAATCCTACTCAAATAATCAATCCATATTCACAAAATTGTCTACCCTAACAGTAGAATAAGTTTTTAGCTCATGATTGCAGTAAACATAAACTCAAAAACGAAATCAAAGTATGTAAACATGATTCAAATCAAAAAGTTACTAAGAATAAACCAAAATTGTATGGATTCTCTTCACAATTGAATGTAGGGTTGATTCTTCAGTTCCTCACGACCTAGCAGCACTTCCAATCGTTTCTCAGCCTCCTAGGGTTTCTCTCCATCCTCTGATATCGATCTGAAAGTCTCTTTATATAGATTTTCACAAAACAGAGGCTACTCGGCGAGTCTAGTGACCTACTCGGCGAGTCCGTCACTTAAAATCCGTGCACGGCAAGTCAGCGCGTCCAGGATCGCGAAAGTTCGATACAACTCGCCGAGTAATCGACCCTACTCGCCGAGTACGTTTCGAATCAGCAGTTTCTCAAAACACGAAAGTCGTCCGAAATTGTGTCTACATTTCAGAACATTTTGAATCTCGTCAATCGAAGTTACGGTTCATGAGATATGGCCAAAACACTGACGAGGGGTCAAGCTGTCCAGCAACATCCTTCTTTCTTCAAAATCCAAGATCCAAGCTTCCAATAGCTAGTTCCGCTTCACTTTCCTTTCGAGCATGTCATTTTTGCTGAAAAATGAAACTATAAACTAATTAAGCACCTTTTGCTCATTAAGTGAGACAAAAACAACATAAAATATTAAGATAATGCATGGATTTTATAGCTAAATATGCCCATATCAAAATACCCCACACTTGACTTTTGCTTGCCCCCAAACAACACTGAATTTTAGTACACTAATATTACATAAGACAATCCAAATCGAACCCAACCATTATGCCAAGACCGCAACGCATGCATTTGTCTCTAAAATTTTTCCTAAAGAACCCCCCATACTCTAAATACTCACAATCCTCATAAACATTAGCCCACTTTTTCCGAACAACGCTCATTTTATGCATCCCTCCGAATCCATCCTCAGAAAACCTCTTAACCTCAAGGTATTTTGGTTGAGCAACCCAAGCATACATAATCTAGACAATTACAATTTATGATACCACATTGGAGCTCTTTGGAATTCTTCACTTCTTTGACATTTGATCTTTAATTTCTTTGAATTCACCACCTTGTTGTTTGATTTTTGGTATCTTCAACTTTTTGAATTTCTTCGGAATTTTCGATCTTTTGATCTTCACTTTAATTGCTCCAAAATTCTTACAACTTTTCTTGTAATTCTCTCTCTTTTTTTAACATGTAACTCACTTTTTTTTCACTCAAAATCCTACATGCTTAAGCAGGGGCGCTCAACTTCAACCTTTATTGGTTAACGATAATAATTTTCCTGGATACATTTCTGGTACACGATGCTAAACATATTGCATCCTTCAAACTAAGCGAGGTCGTGTTTTTGTCCCATGATTTCACTAGAATAAGGAAGCCACAAATGCACTATAACGTATATAGGCTCAACTAAACATTTGGGTCTTCATAGAATCATCAACATAATACTAGCATGGAATCCTAATTGCTTTTACCAAAATTTTCTAAATTAAGTCCTAAGCAACATTTTTGGTATGCAAAATTTTAAAATTATACCTAAAACAGGATTCTAATTCAACTAATATGACCAACCCCCTACCCCACACTTAATTCATGCAATGTCCCCATTGCATGCTATGCATGATAAAGAAAAATACTAAAGTAAAGAGGGAATTGGAACAAACTCCCCTGGGATAGCAGTGGTGAGGCTGATCATCTTCAATTTAGCTCCATCTTCAATTAACTTTAGACATGGGAACAGCTCTTCCATGCCTTGGGTGTCAAGTATCATGTGGTATAGCTCCAAATGTAGACGAAAAAAACTCTCGGAAACGCTCGGAAAATGTTCTTCAAAGGTGTAGCCAATTGTCGTATCAAATCATCAGCTTGAGAGACAAAATAAGGATCAACTTGTCGAGTCTGTAGGGTGGCTCGCCGAGTTGTAGCGTAATACTGGTAGAAGTCGAGTTTTTATACTGGGACTCGTCGAGTAGATAAGTGCACTCGCTGAGTCCATCGTTGTATAAAGAAATTTTTTCTGCTCCAGGTCTGATTCTGATGTGTGTGGGGAATATTAAATTGATACTTTCCCCATTTTTTCTTTAGTAAATGAGCTCTTAATAACCTCTTTCATCACCAGACTCGTAACTAGACTCAAAACTTCGTTTTCTCTCTCGCCTAGACTCGATTCTTTCCCTAGGTTATCCTTGACTCTAGACTCTCGCATACATCCTTACACTCAAACTGAAAAGATCAAAAACAAATACCATGTAATAAAAAAACATCAAAATAAAAATCCTAAATTATCCCTAAATACTAGAAGTTTAGAAAGAAAAAGAAAAGCAAACTCTAATGACGGGTTGCCTCCCGCAAGCGCTTCTTTTTGTGCGAGTCTTTAGCTGGACTCTCAACTTAATAAACTTCTAATAAAATCAATGTCATTCCATCCATTGCATTAAATATTTTCTTTGGACCAATTTGTAAAATTTGGCTCTTTGCTTCAAAAATTGGCCAAACGAGCTTGAATTCATAAAACCCTAGAATATTGAGAAGGGTTGGAACCGGTTGGATACTAATCAAAAATGGATCGTGCCTCAGAACTTTCTCCAAAGTTGGAGTCGTCACCCCATGCTTCGAAACACAAACCGAAAGAACAGGGGGCCACGTCTTGGTAATGGTCAAACCACAACTTGGTTCCTGCAACTCAGGTTTTTCTTGTTCTTCATCTGACCCCTCCGCTAGCAATCTTTCTAGTTCCTCCAAATCTCTTTCTGGATTAAATTCTTCATCTTTTAACTCTAGCTCTTGTGACTCAGATTGTTCTTGTGCGTTGGTCAAGATGTTATCTAACCATCTATCAAATTTCTTCAAATCTTCATCCCATCCACACTCCTCATCTTCTTGCTCAATTTCCTGTACTACTTCCTCAAGAAAAGCATCAAAAGCATCGAGATTTGGAAAATACATAATACATAAAAATAAAAATAAACTAAATAAAAAAATTAATCAACAAATAAAAAAAATAATAACAATTAGCAAATAAAATTAACTATTTAGAACCGTTCCCCAGCAACGGCGCCAAAAACTTGATGTGTGTGAAACAAACTAGTTTTAATCCTACTAACTTAGACACAAAATAAACACACGAAAGGCAGTGTACCTATCGATTAGTAATATAGTTCAAGCAAGTAGGGTATCGAACACAGGGAACGGTAAACAATTAAAATAAATGCTAATATTATCTAAATAAAACAAATAACAAAAAGGGGGTTTTCTCTAGTTTTACAAGACTAGAAACTTAATTAGAATAACCAACACACAAATTAACTAACTAGCAACTAAAACAATTAATTACCTAAATTCAATACTAAAGAGGACTTCTGTTTAGGTACGACTCATTTGTTCCCATGGATGATTTTAATGTATCAGATTAATTCTTCATTGGCTACCGATTAAGATAATTAGGTTCACGTTCGCTATTCCTAATTCTTAGAAAAACAAATTAAGTCAAGCAATGGCCAGTTGTCTAAATTAACGGGTTTCCTAGATTTTTGATTCGGGTTAAGTAAGACTTGTAGTGGTTAACTAAATTGGCCCTTCAATTAACCTCTTGTCGATGTTCATCCAACAAGCTTATACATTAACTTACCTATCTTCTGGTTAATTCTAGTTTTACGTTCGTTATTCCTAGACATACAACTATGTGGTCACAATAAATCATATGAAATTAATAACTAAGAGATGTTCATACAACTTAATTACTAATTTATTAACAGAAGAATAGTTATTGTCAACACATAAGGTTCTTTAACAAGCTTAACAAAACATAATTACCAATTAAAATTAATCCTACTCAAATAATCAATCCATGTTCACAAAATTGTCTACCCTAACAGAAGAATAAGTTTTTAGCTCATGATTGCAGTAAACATAAACTCAAAAACGAAATCAAAGTATGTAAACATGATTCAAATCAAAAAGTTACTAAGAATAAACCAAAATTGTCTGGATTCTCTTCACAATTGAATGTAGGGTTGATTCTTCAGTTCCTCACGACCTAGCAGCACTTCCAATCGTTTCTCAGCCTCCTAGGGTTTCTCTCCATCCTCTGATATCGATCTGAAAGTCTCTTTATATAGATTTTCACAAAACAGAGGCTACTCGGCGAGTCTAGTGACCTACTCGGCGAGTCCGTCACTTAAAATCCGTGCACGGCAAGTCAGCGCGTCCAGGATCGCGAAAGTTCGATACAACTCGCCGAGTAATCGACCCTACTCGCCGAGTACGTTTCGAATCAGCAGTTTCTCAAAACACGAAAGTCGTCCGAAATTGTGTCTACATTTCAGAACATTTTGAATCTCGTCAATCGGAGTTACGGTTCATGAGATATGGCCAAAACACTGACGAGGGGTCAAGCTGTCCAGCAACATCCTTCTTTCTTCAAAATCCAAGATCCAAGCTTCCAATAGCTAGTTCCGCTTCACTTTCCTTTCGAGCATGTCATTTTTGCTGAAAAATGAAATTATAAACTAATTAAGCACCTTTTGCTCATTAAGTGAGACAAAAACAACATAAAATATTAAGATAATGCATGGATTTTATAGCTAAATATGCCCATATCAATCGCCGCTATTATGGAGATGTTCTACCAAATGGGTTACAAAGGAACCCTAACCTCCATCTCCAAGTTTAGAAAACCCAATTTTCCGCCTCAATGGAATGGGCTCCTTACTTTGCTATTCAAGAGCTTTTCTGAGAGGGTGACTGTCTCTGACTATGTCAACAAACTGTTCATGACCATCATATATGGGATATACAAAGGGGAAAACATTGACTTTGGGGCAGCTCTTTGGGCTTAATTACTCCAAAGTACTCACTCTTCAACCCAATATAGTGAAATTTCTTGTGCTTGATTTTGGACGATTATTGTTCAAAGGTCCATTGAAAAGCTTAAGTTGTAGGTGATGCGAGATTCATTCATGTCTGCTATCTCTATCTTCCACACTACGAATTTCATTATTAATGACAACTCCAAATTCTTGTTCGTGGGTTCAATTCCTGAAGCCATGTTTCGCTTTGTTCTTGTTGCTAGCAAGATTCTCAAAGCTTACAGGAAACTCCCAGTCTCAGGCTTTCGTCCTTTGACTGATGAGATGCGAGAGATAATAGCAGAGGTTGATAAGCATAAGAAAGGAGGCAATAAGAAAACTGTGAAAGAAGGTCCTTCAACAGCAGCAGCAGCCCCCAATGAACAAAAGACAAAATTTGATTCATATGCACTAGTTCCTCCTCCTACCAAGAAGCGAAAGGTCAAGAAATCCGCTCGCAGAACCATATCTCCCACTCCCACTGAAAGCGAACATTCCCAGTCTCATATTCAGTCAGACATTCGCATTGAAGTAGATGATCATGTTCAGAATGAAGACACTGCTGCAACTTCACATCCTGAGGTTTTGCAACCTATTTCTACAAACCCAAAGGTAATCTTTTCGATTCCTGTCTCAGTTCCAATCACTGATGATTTCTTTGAGAATACATCTATTCCCTCTCCTACTGTTACCATTTCTACCCCGATTACCATTTCACCATGTCCACCTCCTGTCAGTTCGCAAGTTCAAACCACTCTTGCTTCTTCCATTCCTATGTCCACTGACTCGACTGCTACCACCTCAATTATGAACATGACCAAAGAACCTCCTATTACTATCAATGCATCTAATGTGGGGGTCGGAGCTTTAGGTTTAACTGTTGGTCATTCAACACATCCACTTTCTCCTCTAAGACAAGAATATTCAGATACCTTTTTCAAAGAAGATGGGTTTGATTTTAGATCTTTTCAGTTCAGTCCATTCAGAGTTCAGGAGGACAGTGATGATGATGCCCCTGTTACTCAAAGGCAGTTCAAAGTTACCACTGAGAGGTTGTATTCGCTAATCAATGCTTCTAAAGCTTCATCAAGTGATGCATATTCTAAGGTAGCAGTTGAAGCCTTTTTCCAGTCCATGACGAAAGAACATCAGGTCAATCTGGATAAAGCGAATCAAGCAGTTTCTGATTCGACTTCTATATGCAACGAGGTGCTTGAAAAGGTGGAAAAACTTGTCTCTGATGCTTAAACTTTCATGACAACTTTACAAACAGCTCCTGAGACAAACACCTCTAAGGCGAATGAGGCGATAGTAGGTCTTCGCACCTCATTACAAAACGAAAAATAAGTGCTTGTGCATGTTCGCACTGATCAGCAAACAGATAAGACTAAGCTACAGACGTCAATTTCATCAAAAATTGATAAGCTTCGTGAAGATCAGGCAGTTGAAAGTGGCATAACGGATGAGCTTGCTTCCAAAACAATGAAAATTCAAGTTCAAGCTACCAAACTCACCCAAGAAAACAAAGAGATTATGGAGCTCAAGTCTGAACGAGCTGTTGTTAAAAGTGTTGTTGGAGATGTTAATGCTTTATTCTAAAATATCCTTGATGCTCACGATCCTATACTTCCCATATCTATTCAAAGGCATTTGGCTGAAAAGTTTCGTCCTGCCCTTGCCTTGCTTAATCAAATTGAGGGTGTTTTGGAGTCCCCTGTCCTTCCAAAACAAGAGGAGAATCATCAAAAGAACCTCAGTAACCTCTGAAGACTAATGAGAAAAAACCAAAAATCTCCAGTGAGCCGAAGGTTAATGTAGCTTCGGGTTCCAAAGGCAAAGAAAAAATTATGGATAGTGACGATGGGGATCCTGATGGAAACGATCTCAAAAGGCGAAAGGCTCGAGAGGCTGAAATGGATGAACATCAACGTATCATCAGAGAGCCAGAAGTGAAAGAGCGAGCAGAATGTGAAGCTCAGATTACGCTGGAAAGTTGAAAGACTTTGTTTCCACTGTGGACCTTGGAGCGAATCCTTAATGAGGCAGTTGATAATCCAAGAACGAATTGGTTGGAGACTGTTACTTCGTTTGATCTGGAGAATTTGCAGGCTTCTCATGCCTATCACTCCGCGAGCATTCCTCTTTCATAATTTTGATGTAATTGTGAATTCTCCTGCAACAGACGAAAAGGTTGATAATTCTTTAATGGAGTTTTACATTTCGGATGCCAAGCCTTAGTACCTCACTTGGAGTGCACTAAAGATTACTGTCATGAAGGTCATAGGGCTAGTTGAAATAGGGAGCTTCGTGAACATCAAATTCAAAACAACAAGAGGATCTGAAAGCATTGTTCACGAGTTTTCCTTGGCTGTTCTACCATGTTTTAATCCCTATGATTGGATCGTTTTATTGCATTTTCTTTTGAAGGATGAAAAGAAGTACGAACCTGTTCTGGCGCATATAAAATGAATGTTGATTTCGTACATTTATGAAGTGACGAAATTTGACATTGAAATTGCTTCAGTTCTGAAGAGGAAACCTACTGCTCCCCTTACTGGCAAGACGAAAGACATCAATATGATGAAGATAAGGAAAATTGAAAAAGAAAACTGGACCATGATGTTTCATCGTGGTTCAGGAACCAATTTGCAGAAGTGCCTCTTCGCATTACTCGATAAGCATCTTTCTCTACAGTTTTCTTGGAATTTATTTTGGATATCATGGGCCAATGTAAGATGAATGATGAAGCTACGAAGAAAGTTAACTCTGATATGATAAGGTGGTACATTGCCTTTCGCATGCATCTTCTCGCAGTCATTCCCAAGCTCTTCAAGACTACAAAGAAGACTCAACAGTGAAGAACCTCTCGCCTCAATGGGCGCAAAGGGGGAGATTGTTGGGAATTAGAGTTGCATCATTGGGTCTTGTTTAATAGTTATTTTATGTAAAAGGGCTTGGGCTTGTCCACCCGTCATTTATTAGGGTTAGAGTATTTAAGGTGCATACATGCACCATGTTTTACAACTTTGGCAATTATTCTAGTAACCCTAATCATGCCTCTACAGTAGCAATTCTTAATCGATTCTTCTGAGGCTGTGGAATATAATCATTCAGCATACTTTGAATCATTGTTCTTGTTCTTATACATAATCTGTTTTGAATCCAATCGATCTTTCAAGGATTTTTATCCTAACAGATCATGTTACATAAATGAACCAGTTGTTGATTGGCTTCATGTTTGTGTTTAAGTAGAAATACTCACATAGATTTGCTATAATCATCAACCACAGTTAAAAAACAGTGTGCCCCTGTAAGAGAGAAGGTGTGTGATAACTCCCCCGTATGTCACAATGAATCAAATCAAAGCATGCATTGGTTTTAAGGAAACTACTAAGAAAATAAAGCATTGTATGTTTACCTCTAACACAAGAATCAAAAACTCTGTTGTTCAAATTGTTCACATAATTTCTTACAAACTTTACTTTACTCAACTTTGACTCTAAAGTATGCCCTAGTCTTTTGTGCCATACTTCCATATCCAGTTTCATCATCAAAGCTTTATCCTCTTCTCCCGTAGAATCCATTTTATAAAGACCACCATTGTACTTACCCATGTCAATCAAGCTCTTTGCATTTAGGTCCTGCACAAGACAAAAATCACGAAAGAAAGTTACAACACAGTTCAAATCATTAGTGAGACGACTAACAGATAAAAGATTGCATTTAAATCTTGGGATGTACAAAACATTCCCTAGTTTTATCCCATTTGGGAGGTTACAAACTCCTTTCCCTTAAACAGGCACTGAGTCTCCATTAGGAATGGTGACAGGGAGCTTGTTGTCACAGGTGGATTTGCTTTCGAAAAATTTTGATCAGACGTCATATGATTTGTGGCTCCTGTATCTACAATCCAAGAGTTGTTACTATTTTACTTACCAGCTATGTTAACAGTGGGTTCTGTGTTAATCCTTGCATCTTGTTTGAAGTGTTTGAGTAGGCCATGTTACTTTCATCCTATAGAATAGGAACCTGGTTCAACTCATGATTAGCCATAGCAACTTTTGGTTTCCCTTTGTCCTTCTTTCCTTTTTCGGGCCACCATGAGGGATAACCAATATGTTTAAAACAGCCTTCTTTCTTATGCCCACTTCTTCCACAAAAGGTGCACTGTTCCACTTTATCTTTACTGCTTCGTTTCACATCCTTTGCCATCCTTTTGTTGCATTGGGATGCCAAATCAGCACCCCATTCATGTCGACTGGTGGAACTTTGGAAAGCAGTTGCGTCTTGTATTGGCCTTCTTGCAGGTGATATAGTACGTTGTTGTTTCATCTTCTGATACAAGATGGTATGTTGTTCCCAACGTCGATGTTGGTTTGGAAGCAAGAATTTGTGTCTTTATTGTTGTGAACACACTGTCAAGACCCGTCAGGAACTCATAAAGTCGTTCCTTTCTTTGGATTCAACATATCTCTTACCAAGATCACAAGTAAAGTTTCCACACATCCAAAGAGGCGTCGGTGATACGGTCAGTGTAACATTAGTTGTCAGGTATTTTTCATCTTTGTTATTTAAATTATGAAAGTTTGCAAAAATGGTTTGGGTTGGGAATGCCAGGCGTTGGTGTTTGAGGGGTTGGACGCGGGTTCCCTTACAAATGTCAAGCGTTGGTATATGGATGCCCGGCATCCACACGTTGAGGACAAACCTTAATTTTTAGGTTTTGCACCCTATTTAAATATCCTTATGGTCTCAACCCTTCTTAACTCCAGCCCCATTTCGAAACCCTAATCCTTTTATAGAAAAACTTCAACCTTTTGGTGACATTTTGGTGTTCTTGGTGATGAAGGAAAGCTCTTGGAGTTATGGTGTTGCTCTCTAGCCCTTGGATCTGGACTCTTGGCATCTTAGTACATCTTCGGGAGGTATAAAGTTCAGATCTTGATGATTATTTTATTAGATCTGGTTTAAGCTAAGGATTATGTCCTTTTTGGTCCCAAGATAGTGATATTTGTGAGTTTGGAATACTCCAGAGTTTTAAGCTATCCTTTTAAGCATTTTAGAGTGTTTTGGTTCATAAAAATGCAAGCTTGGACCTTGATACTCTTCTATGTAAGAGTTGTGGAGATTTAGGAAGTTAAAGGAATTAAGATCTTGGTTTTGGGCACTTTGTTGTCATGCAAAGGCATAAAGGTTGCTACTTTATGACCTTAGACGTTCATTTAGTCTCGGATCTGAAGTTTGGGTGTTAGGTCTTAACCCATTAAGACCTTATTTTAGAAGTTGGAATTCAGGGGTTTACGCTAGGTGTAACCCTGAGAATGCTAGGCGTTGGAACGCCAGGCGTCGTATGGTAAATTCCAGACGTTCTCTCAGCAGCCCATTGGATTGATTTTTGGGCCTTGGGCCATTAGAGGGTTTGTGCTTGGTTAGTTGAGTTATGCATGGAAAGGGAAAAATGGTCTTTTGCCCTTAATATGGAAGGATGAACTGGACCATTGTTTATGGGTAAAAACCCTAATTACTTATTGGGGTCGTTATTGGATTATGTTTAGTGTGAAGATCCATGTTCGCAGCAGCTCGAGTGTTTGATTCGGTTATTTTTAGTTAGAGGTGAGTCTTCTTACCACATTAGTGGGTAGAAGGCACCAAGGCCAGCCCACTATATTGTATGAGTAGGATGTATGTTATTGTATGATTTTGACTGATGTGATTGCATGATTTGTGTATGGAGCCAATCTGGGCTCGGAGTCATTATGGAATCGGGGTTAATACGGACCCGGGGGTTGATACAGACCCGACACAGCTAATTGTTGTTATTTGGGGTTGATGCAGACCCGGGGGTTGAT
The DNA here is from genome assembly GCF_002870075.4 of Lactuca sativa. NCBI lineage: Eukaryota > Viridiplantae > Streptophyta > Magnoliopsida > Asterales > Asteraceae > Lactuca > Lactuca sativa. The sequence continues at coordinate 195,845,847 of NC_056627.2, forward strand.
ACGGATATGACATAGCCGCGTGTCGTTATATTATGTGAATGATGTATATGGTATTTTGGGGAAGCTCACTAAGCTTTGTGCTTACAATTATGTTTATGGTTTCAGGTACTTCTAGAACAAAAGGGAAGGGCTCAGCTTGATTGCAATGCATCCAACCTTGTTCCACAATTTCTTTATGATTTGGATTTATACTCTAATGATTACTCTTATATGACATACTTCGTTTGGGTTTGTTATGCTTACTTGATGGTTTTCGACTAAATTAAAAATGAAAATTTTATACGTGTTTTTGGGACGTTACAGTTTGTATCTCATCCCATAAGGCTCTCATTCACATATAGTAGGATGAAACGGAATCACCATCTTGAGATGTATTTGTGAGCGTCTGTTTCAACTTGTAAGCATGGGGTGTGCTCTCTATTCCGAACCTTTCTTCAAAACCAGACCAGATCTCTACAGCGGTATTAGCGTATTTGACATTCGACCATATATCTTTCTCCATTGTTGTCGTCAACCACCCCTTCAACGGAAGTTTATGTCGGCTTTCCAATAGTCCCGTCAACAAAACTTATCTTGTTTTTGGCGAACAAGAAGTTTCTCATCGCTTCAACCCAATCACCATAATTGTTGTCCGTGATAGCATCGTTCACCTATATTTGTTTGGGATAGTCTGAAGCATGAATGTAGAAAGGCGATCTAGCCCCGATCGTGTCGTCATTGTTGTTTTTCGATGATTTTGCATCATCTCCAGACATTTTTCCACCGTTGGCTACCTTCCTCGAGACAGATCATATTAGACCTACTCTGATACCATGAAGAATTTGATAATCTGATAACTTAGATTCAACCAACCCAAAAATGGGTATATAAATGATTACACCAGCACTTATCTTCTAGTCAAAACAGAAGGCTAAAAGCTAGGGAATACAAAATAGATAAATCCTAGAAAACATAATAGGATAAGAAAGATTAATGAAATAAATCTTTTAAAATTGGTATTTAGATATGTGGTTATAATAGAATTATGTGAAAAAGATCATTAGTAATCATTGTTGAATGATTTGAAAAGTTTGTATTGTTGAAACGAATGTTGGTTTTGTTGACTGATGGGGTAAGCCTATATAGTCAAAACTATAGGTGATTATTGTTATATGATATATTGAGCTTGTATAGGTAAACTTATAGTTGATTATTGTTAAATAGTATGGTAAGATTGTATAGCTGAAACCATAGTTGGCTATAGGTGAATGATATTATGAGTTTTTGTATAGTTGAAAAACATAGATGATTAATGTTGTCTGACAAAGTAATCTTTTATTAATGAAGGCCATAGTTGGTCAGTGGTGCCCTTCCTTTTTAAGGTTGAGGGTTCAAGTCTCGTCGCGGACATAGATGAAATAGGTGTTGTTAGCTTAGGAGTAGTAAGATTTGCCGGTTCAAAAAAAATAAAATAAAATAATAATATGATAAGATTTTGTAGCTAAAATCTTAGGTGTTTTGTTGTATAATATAATAAGTTTACCTAGCTGAGAACCTTAGATGTTAATTATTGATTTATTTTGGTGAGCCTTTGTGGAAAAGACTCATTTCCTATAGTTTTTAATTTATTTTTTGGGCTTTTGTGGCAAGACTTATTGTTGATAGTCGATGATTTAAAATTGTAACATTTGTAATTGTAATACCATGGATGAATGTTGCTAATTAAAATGGTAGCATTTGTGGTCGTAACACCATTGTTGTATGTTGTTAATTGAAATGGAAGCTTTCATGGTTGTAATAGCATAGTTGGATATCACTGATTATTGGGTAAGCCTTTGTGGCGAGACCTATTGCTCTAGTTGCTGATTGATTTTGATGAACTTTGGTGGCAATGCCTGATATTACTAAATAATTTTGGTTGTCTCTACGGTTAAATACATTGGATGGCATTATGATATATATGAATATTGTGAAAATATCATGGTAAAACGGTAAAACCATGGTTGGTAATTGTTGAAAATCATAGTTGATAATTATTGAAGTTCGTATAAGTGGTATTGGTCAAAAGGATCGGCATGGGTGAAATTCTTGAAAGGCTTTATATATTTTATGATTGTTGATGTTGATTTAATCTTATGATTAACTGTTGCAGATATTGTGCGTGTATGTTGTGTAGGTTATTCATTAAGATTTAGTAGCTTAACCTTTATTTGTTGTTGTGGCTTCAAGATTGTGTTCAACACAATACGGGTTTAAAGCTAGTAGTTAGAGAGATAAAAGAACTCTTAGAACATTGCTTGGATCGTCGTATAATTTTATGGTATACGATTCTTTTTGTAAGTAGTTGTATTCAACTAAACAAAATAAAGGTACACCGATTTGTTTTGTAAATTAATAATAGTAATAATAATTTGAATGTATTTTGTATTAATTTGTCGAGTTTCACAAAATAAATTAATATAATTACGATAATATAAACTTTGCATGCTTAGACATAAAAATTAGGATAAATTACACCAATGGTCTCTATGGTTTGGGGTAATTTGCATGTTTGATCCCTAACTTATTTTTTTTAACTCGGTCAATCTATATATTACGGTTTTGTTGAGTCTTTGGTCCCTACCATACCTAAAAAGACAATTTTACGCTCAGCAAACTTTTTTATATTTTAAATTTGTTAACAAAATACTTAAATCATGAATAAAACAATTGGCTCCACCTTCCACTCCTACCCTACCTCTTTGAAAACTAGATATCTCTCACCTTTCACATATTATCATCTCCATTTCGGAGCATTAAAGTGAACAACCTCTCATCTCCATTTAGCTTCCGTCAGAAAACTCATTCGTCACAAAAACCACAAATGTCGCCAAACGACATTCGTTCTTCTTTCTTTCCTCCAGAGTGTAACAAGAGATCTGCAATAGGAGGAGTTGTGACAACCCTCAATCTTTATCGTAGGAGTTGTGGTGTTGCTCATAGCAAACCATGGTTTTTTCTGACGAAACCAAGGTTTCTATAAATTTATCGGCGTGTAGATCTACAAACGTGTAAACTTGCAAATTAGAGCATCTCCAACTCACTCCCATTTTCCATATTTTCACTCGTTCTTTTCCAATCCTGCCATATTTATTCCTCCATTTTGGAGTATATGAATAGTATTACACAAAATATGGGGTAATACTATTCATATACCCCAAAATGGTGATGAACTTTAAGTTGTAGGTTTTAGTCCCTCTTTTTATATATTTTTACATTTCTAGTTTATTTATATCTACTAATTATAATTTAAATGTAATATTTAATATTTAAAATATTTTGTTATATATTGAATTATATTAACTAATTATAAATATAAAGTTTGTTTTTTGTGTATCAAATTCATATAAAAATTTTAAATACATATTGAAATTTTAAAACACGATAACGTATTTTATAAAAGATTATAATTAAAAAATATATTAAAAGTGTGTATGTGTAATATTTATATAAATGTATGTATAATATTATTGTAATGAAAACAAAATATAGATTATATATTTGTTAAAACCAAATTATTAGAAGGGGTGTGTTTGACAATCTATCTAAGTTGGAAGAATGAAATATATGTTGGAATAGTGTCTAACGCTGCAACTATAATAGGCAAGTATTTGATCCGGTTGTGCATGGTCCTTTTGGGTTGCCTTCACCATAGCAACTTGATAGGATGATTTATTAAGAGAGAGTAAATATTATTAATATATTATGAGAATAATATAAAGAATAATATATGGTTATTTGATTAATATAAGTCATAGAATTAATTGGAATTAATTTGGTGACTTAAAGAGATTAATTAAATAAAAGGGTATAAACTGTCAATTTTTTGATAGTTAAACTTTAGACTGTAAATCCTTATAGATATACAAGGAACGAATTCTAGAAGCTAAAGGATAGCTAAATTCGTCCAAGGCTTATCTATGGAAAGGATTTGGATAGCCTTAAGAGAAGATTATCCAATTAGGGTTTAGGTTGTAACCCTTAAGGAGTCTACAAGTATAAATAGACCCTATGGCTGATGGAATTCGATACTTCACCAAAAGTAGAGAACCTCTGGTCGAATTCCATCCCCTCTCCTCTCTCCCAAATCATCCTCCTTGCTTTGGTGTTTGTAAGCCATTAGAGGAGTGACATTTGTGACTCTAGAAGCTCCAAGACAACAAGGTCAACAAGGAACTCAAAGGTATGGTTCTAGATCTGTTTCAATGTTGTTATTTAGCCTAAATAGTTGTTAGAAGTCTTGGATTAATAGCATGTTTAATTAGAAAGCCTAGATCCGAGCATTAGGGTTTTGCATGCGCACATAGGAAAGTTCTTATGGCTAAAACCCATCAGTGGTATCAGAGACTAGCTTGGTTTTCTTTAAATTGTTGCTTGATTAACTGAAACAAACCTGCAAAATTCGATTTTTTGGTTTCTGAGTCATGGACTCGGCGAGTTCCAAAGTGGACTCGGCGAGTTGGCCTGACTCGGCGAGTCCCTTTGTGCACTCGGCGAGTCCAGGCGTCAGGAATGGCCAGATTTGGGATTTCTTTGTAATTATCTTATCTAAACTTTCCATAAACTAATTAGATCAATGTTAATTCGTTTTTCTGATAGATATAACTGCAATCTTGATCTAATTAAAGATATTTATCATATAATAAAATATTTAATTTCCTTATATGATAATTAATTAATTATTTTGATTATTTTGGTAATTATCTTAAAAGAAATCTTGAATAAATCAAATATAGATAATTAGGATATTAATTGTTAATTGGAATTATTTGTTATTTGATCCTCCATGTTTTAAATGTTTAAAACTTGTCCTCAAGTTTTGAAATTTATATTTGTGATTAAAAGTTTTAATTTAGACAACTTAAATTTCAAACCCTAGATTTTAAAAGGTTTAAAATACAACCCTATACTAATATGATATTACTAATATATATATATATATATATATATATATATATATATATATATATATATATATATATATATATATATATATATATATATATATATATATATATATATATATATATATATATATATATATATATATAACTAAATGCTAGTCTTACCGCTAGTAGGCCTCATTCACGAAGCCGATCTATAAGGTGGGTATAAGGTTGCGGCCTATGAAATGGCGCTTAATGGGTGTACACTCACACCCACCGCTTGCTTGATTGGTGGAGGGTCGTTAGCCGAACGGGTAGGATAGGGCAACCTCATCCTCTCATTAAAAGTATAATAAGAAATATAAAGTAACTACACATATTTTAAAATTTCCCAATCTTAGTTACTTTAGGAAAAGTGAATTGATGCAATCCCATGAAATTACACTTTGCACCTTGCTAAGAAGTTAGTGGAGCGTGTGTGGTTTACCGGCACACTAATTAGTTCTAAGCGAAGGTGGCAAAGGGTGATTCATTGTTTATCATAGTTCGATGGAGCGTGTGTGGTTTACCGGCATATCGAATAGGTGATCGTTACAATGAAGGCACCATGTGAATTTGCATGGTAATTCACACCCGCTTTGTGATCCTCGGTATCCTAGTCACAAACAAGAGGGGCATATCGAGATTTAAACATGCCATTGAATAGTTTCAATGAATCTCATCCGAACCTAGGAATTCTCAAATACACTTAAGACTAATAGTTTAAGTTTTGTGATGGAGAATTTGTGAATCGTCATTCACTTACCTTCAATTTATTTGCATGTTAGATTACGACATCCCTTTTCTAATATGTAAATGTTATTGTTGGATCCTAGCCCTAATTTTTCTTATTGGGTGATAATTAGGGATTCATATTCTAATCTATCTTTGTCCTTTCTATTTTTAGATGTCAAACGCTAACAACGCTGCTGCTAGTTCCTTCACGTTGATGAGCCTTTGCCAAAAGGCCACCTTCGATGGAACGAACTTTAGCGAATGGATAAGATACATTTGCACCATTGCTCGCTATGAGGATAAGGAGTATGTCCTCAATGAGAAGCTCGAGAAAATCAACCCCAAAATCGCTACTCCAGCCGAAATCACCGCTTTTGAGACTCATGAGCAAGATGCAACGAAGGTACATTGCATCATGATCGCTACCATGAACTCCGAATTCCAAAAGTCCTACGAGGACATGTACCCATATGAGATGCACCAAGACTTATTGGAGAGATACCACCAAAACGCGAGACAAGAGCGTTATGAGATTTTCACCAACATGATTTCCGCTAAGATGGGTCATGGAGATCTCTTACCGTGCACCTGCAAAAGATGCAAAGGTATGTCGACCGCCTTCGCAAGTTAAATGTTGACTTCGGTGAAGACTTGGCGATCGACATGGTGCTTCACTCTTTGCCTCCGATGTACAACCAATTTAGGATGACCTACCACATGAACAAAGAAGAGGTCACCCTAAGCAAACTCCAAGGTCTCTTGAGGGTCGCTGAGAGCAACTTCAAAGACAAGTCCATTGCACCAACTCCCAATCTGCCTGTTGCTCCTGTCTTGGCTATTGGTCAAGGAAAGGGAAAGAAGAGGAAGGCTTCATCGAAGAACCATCGCAAGGTTAAAGCCCGAGATGGTGCCTCTTCTAGTGGGACCAAAGTTGATCCCGCTAAGCCTTGCCCTAACCCGAAGGAGGCAGAGTGCCACCACTGCCACAAGATAGGACATTGGAAGAGAAGCTGCCCAGATTACCTACAAGCAATCAAAGAAGGAAAGATCAAGCCATCTTTTGCAGGTATATACACAATCAAATCTAACGATTCTAATCATGTTATTTCTTGGGTTCTTGATACCGGTTGTGGTTATCACATTTGTTCAAATGTGCAGGGACTAAGAAGAAGTAGGGATGTGGAGCAAGGAAGGATCAATCTAATCATGGGGAACAGAAGATCGTCGCCTGTGACCAAGATTGGAGTGTATTCTTTAGTGCTTAGGAATAATTTAGTTTTAGATTTGAACAATTGTTGCTATTCGCCAGAAATGGCTAAAAACATCATTTCATTTCATGGTTTATACAGACAAGGATTTAGATTTTCTTTTAATAATGAGAATGGTTCTATTTTGGCTTATCTAAATGGTGTCTTTTACTTTGAAGCTATACCATGTAATGGAATATATGAAACCATTATGATTGTTGATAACTTAGGAAATGATGTTTTGAATATAGATTCTTCCACTAGTATGGATAAAGCATCCTTGTGGCATTGTCGTCTTGGACATGTCAACAAGAAACGCATAGCCCAACTCCAAAAGGATGGAGTGTTGGAGTCATTTGACCTTAGGGAAGATGACACATGCGAGTCTTGTTTACTTGGAAAGATGACTAAATCACCCTTCACAAGTACTTGTGAAAGGGGTGAGAGTCTATTGGACCTAATACATACCGATGTATGTGGACCGTTTAGATCAACCACGAAGGATGGGAACCGCTTCTACGTGACTTTTACCGATGATTATAGTAGATATGGGTATATCTACTTAATTAAGCAAAAGTCAGAAACCTTTGAAAAGTTCAAAGAGTTCAAGAATGAAGTGGAGAATCAATTGGGCAGGAAAATCAAGATGCTTCGATCCGATCGAGGAGGAGAGTACCTAAGTCTTGAATTCCATGATTATCTCAAGGAGTGTGGAATAGTTTCGCAATTGACGCCTCCTAGGACACCGCGGTTGAATGGTGTGGCAGAAAGGCATAATCGAACCTTATTGGATATGGTTCGCTCTATGATGAGTCGTGCTTCATTACCTATCTCTTTTTGGGGATATGCCTTAGAGACTGCCGCCCATATCCTTAACCGAGTCCCTACCAAGAAGGTTGCCAAAACACCTCACGAGATGTGGACAGGGAAAGCTCCCTCGTTAGCACATATCAAGGTTTGGGGTTGCAAGGCTTTCACAAGACGAGATACTCACAACAAGCTTGAACCTCGAAGTGAGCGATGTATTTTCATCGGCTACCCGCAGACATCCTTTGGATATCTCTTCTATAGACCGAAGGACAATGTTGTCTTCGTTGCGAGGAGAGGAGTTTTCCGAGAGTGAGAACTCATAAGCCAAGGAGACAGTGGGAGGCAAATCGAACTTGAAGAGATTCAAGAGTCGATAGATGAAGGAACCTCTACCGCTGGCACTCAACCCGAGGAGGAAACTCCGGTTGAACCGATTGACGAGTCCTTACCTCTTAGACGTTCCGATAGAGTTAGAGTTCATCCCCAGTTTTATGGTTTTCATATTACTACCGAAGGGTACACGTATATTAGTGATGGTACACTAGTAAATCTTGATGAACCTAATAGCTATAAGGAAGCCATGGCAGGCCCGGAGTCTGCAAAGTGGAAAGAGGCAATGGATAGCGAGATCCAATCCATGTATGATAACCAAGTTTGGAATTTGGTTGACTATGTGCCCGGACGTAAGACCGTTGGGTGCAAATGGATCTTCAAGAAGAAGACCGACGTGGATGGAAACGTACACACATATAAAGCACGATTGGTTGCGAAGGGCTTTACTCAAACTCCCGGAGTTGACTATGATGAGACCTTCTCACCGGTTGCGAAGATTAAATCTATTAGAGTGATGCTAGCAATTGCCGCATTTCATGATTATGAGATTTGACAAATGGATGTCAAGACCGCTTTCCTTAACGGAAAGTTGGCTGCGGATGTTTACATGGCTCAGCCAGAAGGGTTTGTGGATCCGAAGCATCCGAATGGAGTGTGTAAGCTTGAGAAGTCCATTTATGGACTTAAGCAAGCGTCTCGCAGATGGAATCTTTGTTTCGATGATAAAGTCAAAGAGTTTGGATTTGTACGAAGCGAAGACGAATCTTGTGTCTATGTCAAAGCCAGTGGGAGTATAGTAAGCTTTCTCGTTCTATATGTCGATGACATATTACTCATAGGAAACGACATCCCGACTCTGCAGGAGGTTAAGTCTTGGCTCGGGAAGTGCTTCGCTATGAAGGACCTCGGAGAGGCTTCTTACATTTTGGGAATAAGGATAGTAAGAGAAAGAAGTAAGAGACTAATCAGACTTAGTCAGAATACTTACTTAGAGAAGGTACTAAAACGTTTTAGTATGGAAAACTCGAAGAAGGGAGAATTACCAATACAGAGTAATGCCAAGTTGAGTAAGACTCAAAGTCCGAGTACCGAAGCTGAGATAGCAGAAATGAGCCGAGTACCATACTCTTCCGCAGTTGGCTCAATCATGTACGCTATGACTTGTACTCGCCCTGATGTAGCCTTCGCTTTGAGCATGGTTAGTAGATATCAAGGGAATCCTGGCAGAGCACATTGGATTGCGGTGAAGAACATCATCAAGTACCTTCGGAGGACGAAGGAATGGTTGTTAGTCCTCGGAGGGAGTGATGACTTGAAAGTACGAGGGTATAGTGACGCCAGTTTTCAGACCAACAGGGACAACTACCGTTCGCAGTCGGGCTGGGTCTTTACCCTAAATGGAGGAGCAGTGACATGGAAGAGTTCCAAGCAGGAGACTGTAGCTGATTCAACGTGCGAATCAGAGTACATTGCAGCGAGCGAAGCGTCGAAAGAGGCAATATGGCTAAAGAACTTCATCGTTGATCTTGGAGTTGTACCTGCCATAAAGGAGCCCATGGAGATTTTCTGTGATAACGAAGGTGCGATTGCCTTGACCAAGGAACCGAGGGATCATGGTAGATCAAGACATATCGACAGAAAATATCATTTCATCGTGTAGAAGAAGGACAACTCATAGTTAAGAGGATATCATCAGAAGATAACCCAGCAGATCCGCTTACGAAGGGACTGAGTAGGGTTAAGCACTTGCAGCATGCTAGGAGTATTGGGCTGAAGGATGATGTTAGTATAGATTAGATAGTATTAGAAATGTGTAATAGATAAATGTAATTAACATTTGATGATTAAATAAAGGAGTTTTATTTATGAGTAATGTTACTATCTTATGTTAATTGTTTAACTATTGTTTCACTTTGCATGTTTTGACTTCCAGAATAATTGAGTTTATTAGGAATAATCGAATTGTTCAAATTGTCCAAAATCGTTCATATGTTGGAAGTAGATATGAATGAAGATTGTCATGAATTGGTGTGTAGAATGTCTAAATGGTGTTAGACATAGCAAAGGATTGCTGCAACGTTCATGAGTGCTTATGAACTAGTTTTGAGCATTGGAACAAACCCGCGCTTGCTGGAATCACTTTATGGAATACGATATAAAAGGTGATCGCAAGACGATAATATCATATAGTCTTAAAACCTAGATATATGGTTTGTTATTTATTAATTGATTGTACATTGATAATGCGAAAACGCATCAGTAACTCGGTGTTAAAAAACGCATTATTGTGTATAGTTAGTTAATGAATAAGTAAATGCATATAAGTCGAAGTTTATCTGTAACTTTTATCAAAGAAGGTAAAAGCGATATCTCGGTCGCTCGATGATTTGATTTGACTTATGTGTCGGGCCCGGTCAGAACTGAATTGATGTGTTCGATTAAGTTCTATGTCAAATAAATCAGAGATCGAGAAACCTAAATGCTTGACTAACCATTCCATAGGATTGTCAGCATGATATCTAACAGAAGACTGTACGATCCCTTATCTAAAGGACAAGATTGATTAGATCAGAGTTTGACAACGTCTTTGAGAGCTACGATTGCAAACCGAATTGTACTTGTGCATATAGTTACTAGACTTATCCAAGTGGGAGACTATTGGAATAGTGTCTAAGGCTGCAACTATAATAGGCAAGTATTTGACCCGGTTGTGCATGGTCCTTTTGGGTTGCCTTCACCATAGCAACTTGATAGGATGATTTATTAAGAGAAAGTAAATATTATTAATATATTATGAGAATAATATAAAGAATAATATATGGTTATTTGATTAATATAAGTCATAGAATTAATTGGAATTAATTTGGTGACTTAAAGACATTAATTAAATAAAAGGGTATAAACTGTCAATTGTTTGATAGTTAAACTTTAGACTGTAAATCCTTATAGATATACAAGGAACGAATTCTAGAAGCTAAAGGATAGCTAAATTCGTCCAAGGCTTATCTATGGAAAAGATTTGGATAGCCTTAAGAGAAGATTATCCAATTAGGGTTTAGGTTGTAACCCTTAAGGAGTCTACAAGTATAAATAGACCCTATGGCTGATGGAATTCGATACTTCACCAAAAGTAGAGAACCTCTGGTCGAATTCCATCCCCTCTCCTCTCTCCCAAATCATCCTCCTTGCTTTGGTGTTTGTAAGCCATTAGAGGAGTGACATTTGTGACTCTAGAAGGTCCAAGACAACAAGGTCAACAAGGAACTCAAAGGTATGGTTCTAGATCTGTTTCAATGTTGTTATTTAGCCTAAATAGTTGTTAGAAGTCTTGGATTAATAGCATGTTTAATTAGAAAGCCTAGATCCGAGCATTAGGGTTTTGCATGCGCACATAGGAAAGTTCTTATGGCTAAAACCCATCAATATACTAGGAATATACTTTTTAGGATAAAAAATATGATAAAATGGAATAGGGTTAGAGATGAACTTTTCGATGTACTAGGTTCCTCCGATGACCAAAATCTTGTTGATTTCCATTGCTATTTGTTTTTTCTGGTGAAAATTGTTTCTCCAATGAAGTGGGGGCTTGATTGCTAGGTGGTTGCCGGAGATATTTTGAAATCGCCGGAGTTGGATGAGTAATCGGAGATGGGAGAAAGGTCAAGGGATGAACAACGTTGAACGGGTAGGAAGGGAGGAAAATAATTCATGCCTATTTTAATTTTAACAAAATTATAACTAATAAAAAATAAATTTAATTAAAAAAGAAATTGTTAAAGGGAAAATAGTCTTTTTAGGTATAGCAGGGACCAAAGGCGCAACAAAATCGTAATCTAGGGATTGTTAGAGTTAAAATAAATAAGTTAGGGACTGAACATGAAAATTACCCACCACAGGGACCATTCATGTAGTTTGATATAGTACAGATATTTGATGAAATCTCAAAAATAAATAAATAACATCAATGTTTGTCTAAGGATTATTATTAGATATTTTAATAATTATTAACTAAATAAATTATAAATTATAATATTCATGTATATATGTTAGATGAAATTTATTTAATTAAATGCTTAAGGTATATTTTAAATAGATTCAGAATATAAATGGTAAAAGACATAACATTATACTAGCGTGATCTTACAATCTAGTTCTATATGTTTTTTAGAAAAGAACATTTTTCTTACGCTAACACACATGATTCTATTAAGCTTATTAAGCTCATTTGTGTGTGGTTTTGGGAATGCAATGTCCAATTGAAAGGAAAAACACATCTAATACTATAGTCAAAATTACCAGGTTCTTTTTTTTTCTTTTGTATATTTCGACATGCATGAAACACATAGAATTATTAAACTGATACTAGAAACACAATTGTTGATAGAAACAGCCAACATATTTGTGTTGGCTAACATTGACCACACATGTAACTCCCATTTGTTACCCATGACATGACTTTATATGTGGACTTTTAGTGGGGATGGCATGCATTAGATTGAAACATGGAGACGTCTCCATGAGAGAAATATGCAATTATTTTTATTTTGTCTCGTGTAACAAACGCAACTATATGCCTCATTTGTCATATTGGACCTGATGTCAACAAGACAAAATTGCAGCTATTACCCTGTCCAAAAAGATCGAACAAAATAGGACATAGATTCTCGACCTCTTTGCCTATGCAAAAACATCATTATCATAAATAAAAAATAGTCCTACAAACCAACACATTCATCTCACTTAGTCTTATCTCCTAAAAAAACACAACCATAGACAACAATGTAATTTGTCAGTCTATTTTCAATTACGAAGACGAGAAGGACATTCACGAATTTTGAATAGAAAAGAGATCAACAACGAATCCAAGTCCCACCATATTCCATCTTTTTAAACAGAACAAAACTTTGCAAATTTTGTCTCATTGGCATTAGTTTTAGTTTCAGTCCAATTGCACGTCAAATGCAGTTCAACCAGTCATGTCATGTCCAGGTCTGCATAACGTGACCATAGAAAACACAAGGTCTAATAACAAGTTTTCCCTCTACTATTTCCTGGTATTAGATTTACAATATGCGGCCTTAACTTCATTACAAAAAAAAAAAAAAAAAAAAAAAAAAAAAAAAAAAAAAAGGTGCATCCGCATCCACAACAAATTGACAGACCTTTCTTATAATTTAACCATTAGGGGCTAATGACATATATATATCCCTCCCACGCACACAAAAAAAAAAAGCCTTTTACAAGGCTTTGACCAATTGACCCTTTTACGTCTCTTTTCGAAGCAAAGGCTCAACGAGAGCCTTTTGAAATTTTGATGAAGATGAATCATCCTCACTCGACTTCTTTGGAGTTTGCCCTTGCTTATTTTGGGCTCCCTAACAACAACAATATCAGCAAATCCAAGTCAACCAAAATCAAGAATATTAATATATAAGAATGTATGCATAGCAAAAGATTAATGAAAGAAAAAAGGGATAAATATTCCCAATTATATCTTTGTACTAAAAAAAAAAAAAAATTCTTATTCCAACATTTTTGAAAAAACCAACCCAATTATTATATGCATATAACCCTTATTTATTATTATTATAATTGGCAATCCACAATTTTATATTATAGCAAACAAAAAAATGATTTCTTACAGCAATAGCAGTTAATCTCCGAACTGAGGGAGCACGAGCTACAGATGAAGCAGCTGCAGCTGCTGCTACACGTATCCTGTAAAAAGCAAATATTAGTTTTTTTAATTTTATAAAAAACAGAATAACATATTATAATTCTATAAATTTAACGTACCTTTTATGCACATCAACAAACTCATCAGTCTCATCTACAATCTCCTCCTGCATTCATAGAAAAATTTACCATATGTTTAGAATCTAAAAGATCACCAAACTTAATTTTAATGAAAGTATTAAAGGTGCAAATTATAGGTAAAGGAAGCAACAAAAGAACCTGAAGAAGCTCCTCGAATACATCTTCTAAAGTGATTATACCAATGACTTCACCTTCTTCAATGTCTTCAGTTAAATAAGGCACTCCATTTGTTCCAACATCTCCTTGTTTAGCAAAAGTTCGTGGCTCCATATCAATTGTTACATTCTCACTCTGTTTTGGTTCTTCTTCAAGTGTAGGAGGTCTTTGACTTTTTCCTTTTGTTTTGACTACAGCTGCCATATGACTACTTCCTTTTTGGAACTCATTCAGTATGTCATACAGTGGCATGTCAGCTGGAACCCTATTAAAAAAAATAATAATAATAATATAGTGATTGATTGATTGAGGATTGAGGATGAGGATGAGGATGAGGAGGGCATTTATGTCTTTTTGAGTTTAAGAAGATGCAAACCTTGGAATTCTTCTAATGGAAACTGCACTTACTGGAGTCTCAGTTTCTGCTCTTACAGTAAGAAGACTTTTCACCTAAAACTCAAACAATGATAGAATCAGGAGATGCCTTGTGTGTTATAGCAAGAAATAGCAATGTACACATATGACATTTCTATAGTTTGATTGAATTTTGTAAGTATAATGAAAGTAGGATGCTGTATTAAATAAATCAATGGAAGTTTGTTGCTATTTTTGTTGCATTTAAATAATAATAATTATTAAAGGAGAGTGAGAAGTTACCAATAGAAGTCCAATAACATTTCTTGGGTTTCCAGAGTACACAGGAACTCTGCTATGACCTCTTGCAAGAATCTTTCCCATTGCTTCCCTAACATATTCCAAAAAAGAAGGAAATCAATAACCCATGTGAACTAATTTATGGGAGAATAAAATACTCAGATATGCAATAAAATTCTACAAAATTTATAAGCTACACAACTAGAAGACCTTTTGGTTTTCATTTAGCGATGATGGTATGAGGGCATTCATGTCTTTTGCATAGACAAGAGATCGAGAGTGAGTCAGTGTCCCATCTTTTTTGGATGGGACAAAAAATTGCATTTTATTTGTGCCATTTATATAAAATGTTAGGTTTTAATCTTTTGGGAAGGTGTGTTATTAACATAAACAAAAGGTGTTGAACATGGAGAACATTCTAGTATTCAACAATAATGATGCTATATACAAATGTTAGATTCCTAAAATTTTAGTCTTTTAGATGTATTATGTATACGCTATATTGGCATTCTATGCAATTGATTTTAGTTCACAATATCAAGGTGTACAGGGGTAATTTGGTCTTTTAGATGTATTATGTATATGCTATATTGGCATTCTATGTAATTGATTTTAGTTCACAAGGTCAAGGTGTACAAGGGTAATTTGGCCTATTCACTTTATCTTAAGTAGAACTCTAGCAAACATTTGGAAAGGTATTGAGAAAAAAATATGCTGCTCTTTTAGTGCAAGCTTAATAATTGTCAAAAGAAGAATAAATTACAAGAAACAAACATGAACAAAACTCACCAATCTAACTTTGAATTGACATCCAATGAAAAAGTTGACTCGATTGGTGTCATAGCCTCCTCTGCAGTCTGATCAGACATATCAATGATTACTTTGAGAAATTCTCCATTGAAAAGAAAGTAACAATTTACATCATAAAAACAAGAAAATGAAGAAAAAGAAAAACCAGAGGCATGAAAGATAACTAAGTCATAATCCAGATACCTTATTGCTTACAAAACAACAATCTTACAGATAGTATATCAATAATCAAAGAAGGAAGTACAAAATATATAACTGGCAATTTAAGATCAACAAAATGCAATCTTATAAATTGCAAGTTTACTTCATTTGATACCTTTTCAGTTAAATCAAGTGCTCCACTGATAATTGTGGTTTCATCATGAGTGAGTTCACCTCCTTTACCTGCCTGCAATAGATTCAGGATGTTATTGATTGCATAAAAAGTGTACACATAAGACTTCAAACTAGAATTTCATCAAAAAAAAAAAAAGAATTTGTATTGCTACATGCTTAAATGATTAGAACTAAGTATTAAGTATTAACCTCTTGACCATGGATTGAAACAAGGGCTTTCAACTGAGCTCTTCTAAATAAAGCATCATTATGTCCCAATACCAAATCAAGCATCTGGAATCACAAAACAGTTTAAAACATAAGCTCCAATATTTTAATAAAAACTAGAATGTATATATACATAAGATAGCAACATACTTCCATATTTGGCTTATTATAGCATCCTACTTTTGTTTCTCTCTATTACAACATTGTACTTCTAATTTAATTCTTAATAAAACTAGAATGTATATACATAATGTTTTAATAGGAAGAAACAAAAGTAGGATGCTATAATGAACATATGAATGAAAGTACATTGCTATTTCTTGCCTTTAATCATATTTATCCCTCAGTAAAACTTACCTTGCCTATAGGGTAAGCAATTGGATAACAAACTATCATCAAAACACGCACAAGCCATATAAAACTAGAACCTATAGCAAGTCCATATCTAGTACACACTGCTTGTGGAATCACCTGTAATGGAAAATAAATTGTACAAAAAGTTATACATATTCATATTCATGATTCATGAAGAAGAAGAAAAAAGAATCCCAAATTCTGATTTTTCTAAGTTACCTCTCCAAAAAACAGGACAAAAGTTACAGAAAGAACTATTGCAACAACTTGATTGAATATCTTGTCTAAGTATATTGGAAGGGCCTGCATATTTGCAATAGAACAAACCATGTAAATTAACCTACCACATCTTTCGAGAAAAAAAGGTTGATCTAATTCTACAAAAACCATTTAAAATCTTAAATATATTACCTCCATGGCAGCTGCATTGCATAAAAGCAATGTTACAAGAAGTTGGTGCTGTTTCTGAACCACTGGAAATATGACAGCTGGAGAAGAAGATAATGTTGCATAAAACCAATATGAGAGGTCAATGAATACCATTGCCATGTAAGGAAACAGTTTCTACAGCTTTTGAGCACTCTAAAAAAGATCATAAATGCTGATATAAAAAAGGAAATCTTATTAATAAAGTGAAAAAGTAATAATTGATCTAAAAAAAGGTTTGCTCCACTAGAAAGCATTGACATCAAATTAAATACATAGAAGCTCAGTACCAAAATCACAGAGTTCTACTTAAAAAAGGTCAGATGCCTCGAATCATACAGGTGAACAAAAAGCTACTTTACAATTATTTCAACAGAATCATAGCTAATGTGAGATTATTCCTACTCAAAACGTTCTTTTACAAGTTAAATTGAATCCGTGTACAAAGTGGGTCCCGAAATTGAGTCGTAAGTCGAAAAAAAAAACATCAAGAAACTGGAAGAAGGAAACCATAAATTCACAATAGGCATCAATTACGTTAAATAGATGGAGAAATTGAAGAATTAAGTACGAATTAATGAATCGAAAACCTGCTTGTTTTTTCTCAACAGGAGTGCCGCTACGCTGGAGGATTTCGAGCTCGACGAGACCAAGAGACATCAATCCTAAGGTAAGTCCGGACATGATGCCGGCAAAGATGACTAGAAAACACGAGATGCCAACGTAAACGTAGAACATCGCCGATCCGAATTCAATCTCTGCTCCTAACATCGAATTGCTACTGGGACTCGTCACCATTCGTATCAACTGTACTGCGTTTATGGCATGCATCATTTCTGGATTGAATCTATGACCACAGGTTGTTCACTCTCTATGATTCCCTTATCAATTATGAAGTGTTGGGAATAAGGTACAAGAATCAATGGCGACTTGCTGATTCTCTCGCTCTCTATATTCAACAACCCTTTGTAGGGAAATATAATATTCAGCGCAAGTTATATTTAAGAATCAGATCCGAGGCAGCCTGATCGATCTGTTTAGAATTATACATTTATACCGTTTAACAGTTCAATGTGGTAAAATTTTATAAGCAAGTTTCTGTACCTCTTGTTTTGTAAGGAGCACTTCGGTGTGGTTAACCTATTTTTTTTTTATATGTTACGATAATTTATTTTTTATTAATATTAATTTGAAATATATATATATATATATATATATATATATATATATATATATATATATATATATATATATATATATATATATATATATATATATATTTCAAATTAATATTCTTTCAAATCCCTCAAACTAAATCTCAAATTTCAAACCAATTTTTCAAGCAAAAAGATTAAACGTTTAAAACCTTTTTCTAAAAACATAAGGTATCATTCAATTGTTTGAAAACCATAAGGTTAAACAGAGTTAAGTTTTAAAACAGCAGAAATGAAGTAACATCGATGTGAGTATACAGTCACATTGTGCCCTTCCGAATAAAAACCTGAAAAACATTAAATCCACAATTGTAATCATAAAGCTTAATGATTTCCCCTAGTATACCACATATTTTACCATACATACAATGCATACAAGCAAAAGCGAACCCAGCCCAACAGGTCCAACCCGACAAGCATATTAACGGGTCCAACCCAACAAACATATCGACATACATAATAATCATGTGTATCAACCATTGGCACTCAGCCATCATACCACTACTGTAAGAACCTAAAATTTAAAGTGAAATGACTTTTAGTCAAATATTGACCAAAAGGGCAATTTGGTCATTTTATGAGAAAAAGATGAGAATATGAAGTGGTAAATTCATGAACATTGCTAATAAGAGTTTAATTCGCTAAGATTAGATTACGAGTAAGTTCAAGATAAAGAATGTGTGAGAAGATGCATTTATGATCAAAAGGGTAAAATGGGAATTTTATGCTTTTGGGATGTTGTATGGAGAAAGTGTAGGACCCCAATCCGCTAGGGCGAGGTCGGTCAGAGAGTCATGGGGAGTACTGAGGTGGTACTCAAGACCACGGAGAGAATCCAGCAGGTCCAGAGCAGGCTCCAGTCGGCAGAAAAGCTATGCCGACAAGCGTCATTCAGACCTAGAGTTTCAGGTAGAGGATATGGTCCTCCTAAAGGTGCCACCATGGAAAGGTGTCATCCAGTTCAGGAAGCAGGGCAAGCTGGGCCCCAGGTACATTGGTCCGTTCAGGGTTATGCTTCGGGTGGGCCGGGTTGCTTATCCTTTGGATCTTCCAGCAAAGCTCCGCCAGATCCACAATACTTTTCATGTCTCCCAGCTGCAGAAGTGCTTAGTGGATGACTCTGCAGTTGTGCCTTTAGAGGATATACAGGTTGATGACATCCTGAACTACATCGAGAGACCGGTAGCCGTTCTTGACAGGAAGATGAAAGAGCTGAGGAACAAGAGGGTAGAGTTGGTGAAGGTGCAATGGCAGCACCGCAAGGGCTTGGAGTAGACTTGGGAGCCATAGGAGGAGATGAGAGAGCATTACCCATGTAGCACCTGGTTCTTGGTACGCATTTCTTTCTTAGTATTTTGTAGTTTTGGCCTTAGACTCGGCGAGTTGAAGGACCAACTCGCCGAGTAGAAGCGGGTCGGAACGTGGGACTTAAGTGATGGACTCGACGAGTCGGGTCCCGGACTCAACAAGTAGGCCCTGGCTGGACAAAAACCCTAATATGAGGGTTTTCACCCTATTTAATCATCTCTTTCAGCCCCCACTCGTCCCTAATGCTCCCAAAGACCCTCCATAGCGAACCCTAAGTGTTTTGGTGCAAGATCTAAGGCTTTTGAGTGATTTTTGTGGGTTTTGACCTCAAGGAAGAAGGAAGAGCATAGAAGGATCAAGAGGAGACTGAAGGATTCGAGTTTGGTTCACCATTTGCAGTCTTTGAAAGGTATAAAGTTTGTACCTTGCTTGTTCATTTGTTATATCCCTTTTTGGGGAATATTTAGGGCTTTTATAATCCAAATGAGGTGGCCAACCATGATTGCAAACATGGTTGGGGGTCAAGACTTCGGATCTAAGTCTTGGAAGGAGTCACAAAGCAAATTTGGGTTGCTTTTGCACCAAAGGAAGGTCCCATGCACCACAAGAGTAATTTTAGAGCCTTTTTGGCTCAAAAGTCCCATGCATGCACGTAAAGTTCGAAACTTTACGTGCTAGATCGAGCTTGTACATCAGAAATCAAGGAAATAGATCTTGGACGTTATCGACTCGGCGAGTCCGTTCTTGGGACTCGACGAGTCCAAGGCTTTGGGTCCCATACCTGTTGAGGGTTAAAAGGACTCAGTTGGGTGTTAGAAGGGTTGTAGCAGGACCGAAAGAGTGACCCAGCGCATTGGACTTAGTTTTAGACCTGGAGTTCATGGGACTCGACGAGTGCTAGAACAGACTCGGCGAGTCCAAGGCAATCTCCTTAAGTTTGAAGATGAACTCGACGAGTTGTTCATACAACTCGGCGAGTCGGATGAAGGTTCATTTGATGTTCTTATAGAAGAGGAACTCATCGAGTCATCGCCAAACTCGACGAGTCGAGTCATGGGTGAGGACGAGTAAAGGGTTAGGGACTCGACGAGTTGACGGCCCAACTCGATGAGTCGGGTCAGCTTGAAGGTGAATTTGAATTGGACTTGATTGGGGGTAGAATAGTCATTTTACCCTAAGAGTATATGTCAGTTTCTGACTAAGTGTTTGTGGGGATTGTAGCCGAAGGATTTCCAGAGCGGCAGCAGACAGAGACTTCCCACACGGATTATCAGCAGCTACTTGTTCGAAGTGAGTTACCTTCCAGTAGCGGTGGGTCTACGGCCACAATGTCGGCCCACCAGTAGGAGTCGTATGTTAGATGATTGTCTTTGTGATATTCATCTAGGTTTGCTACTACCTGATATGTTATATGTGATACTAGTAGAGTTCGGGTGTTAGGACCGAATGGTAGTTCGGACACCCCAGATATGTCTGACAGTATGAGATGATATGTTTATATGCTGGCATGATATGTTATATGTGATAGTGGTAGTAGGAGGGGAATAGTCCCCAAGTTCGGTTGTTAGGACCGAAGGGTAGTTTGAACACCCAAGATATGTTTGATAATATGTTTATGTTATGATATATGTGATAGTAGCAGTAGGGGGTGGAATAGCCCCCGAGGGTCAGTTGTTAGGACCGAAGGGTAGGTCAGCACCCCAGAATGGCTTGACACAGGTAGGACGGCACCCCAGAATGGCCGTACGGGTAGGTCGGCGCCCCAGAATGGCCGTACCGGGTAGGTCGGGAACCCCAAAATTGTCTGGCAGTATATAAGCTATGTGATTGTATGGTATGTGGTACGATGGGGGAACTCACTAAGTTTCGTGCTTACAGTTTACAGTTTTGGTTTCAGGTACCTCTTTAGCAAAGGGGAAGGAGTTGGCGCGGTAGCGGCACATCATACACACACATGTTGGTTTTCCGTATTAGAGTTTCTTGGGATTGTTCTTTGACATTATTCTTATTTTGGTGAATAGTTCTCAGACATGAGTTGTGGTATTACGAAAAGTTATAATTAGATGGTGTTTTCTTATAAATGTTTTTACAAGTCAATTGCTTAAAAACGAAATTTTTGGTCTGAAAATTGGGTCATTACAACCAAGAGTTATTTGAAACAACAGACTTTGAGGACGAAGTCTAAGACAAGTGCGGGAGAATTGTAACTCCTGTTTCTTGGTACGTATTTAATTTAATAATTATTCCAATTATATGAGCAACTCGACGAGTTGGAAGCCCCAAACTCGTCGAGTGGAGTCTGTTTGGGCCACGTGACTTTACGAACCTACTCGACGAGTTGAGAGGCCTCAACTTGACGAGTAGGCCGGCAGAGGTGAAACCCTAATTTCCGGGGTTTGCACCCTATTTAAGCATCTTAAACCCTCCATGTTGGCCTCATTTACAGCCTCCGAGTCCCAAACCCTAATGCATTGTGTGAGTTTGTGAGCCATCCTTGAGAGAGTTTTGTGTGTTTAAAGCTTGTGGAAGAATAAGAAGCTTGAGGACTCAAGAAGGAGTTTGTAGATCCATAATCTTAGCTTTATTCTCGACATTTTTCTGGTATCAAGTCTGAACCTTTCCTTGTGGTTATTTAGATCTTCTTTTGGGGCTATTTTGAATGGTTTTGATCCAAGTTCCATGGTCCTAGGGAGTTGGACGTCCCAAATAAGTTTAAACTTCAGATCTAAGGTCTAGAAGGATTACCATGGCATAAAGGTGCCAACTTTATGGCCATGGAAGTCCCATGCAATCTTTAGGCCATCATTTTGGTCCATTGAAGCCTTGTTGGCCATGCATGTGGATAAAGTTCAAGGCTTTACGTGGTTACTTAGACTTTAGCATTGATGGCGTTTGGATTAAGACCTTGACCTTTTTAGATTAGGGTTTGAGCTTAATCCTTTTTGAAGGGGTATCAGTGGGTAAAGTTGGAAACTTTACCCTTCTAGAGGTTTTTTCAGTTGAGATTTGAAATATACGGTTTAGATCTAAAGGACAATGGCTTAATGAGTTAAGAAAGGGTTAGCAGACTGGGGAACTCGACGAGTTTAGGTATGGACTCGACAAGTTGAAATGGAATGCCCCGAACATGTAGATGGTAAGACTCGACGAGTTCAAGGATGGACTCGACAAGTGGAGTTGGAAAGTCCTGATTATGTTGATAGGAGAAACTCGACAAGTTCGTGAAGAACTCGACGAGTTGGATCGCGATTTTAGGGTTCTTCTGATTTATGGATTTTGAATAAGTGTCATTGTGATAACGATAGCCGGGAGTCGTTGGAGCAGTCGTTAGAGATTCCTTACCATGAGATTCAACAGTTAGCTTTGCGAGGTGAGTTTCCTTCTGGTTTGAACGGGTCGAAGGCACCAAGGTCGGCCCATATATGTTATGTGTATTGATTAATAGCTAAGTGTGGGTGGGGCCTGTATCTCATTGATAGCTAAGTGTGGGCGATGCCCGTATCTCATAGCATTATTTGAGTATGGATATAGGACAGATTGATAGATTAAATTATACTTTGTTTTCTGTGTGATACTTATATGTGTCCTTAGTAGCTGAGTGTGGGTGGGGCCCGTATCTCATAGTTAGCCGAGTATGGGCAGGGCCCGTATCTCGTAGTTAGTCGTGTGTGGGCGAGGCCCGTATCTCGTAGTGAGCGGAGTGTGGGTGGGGCACGTATCTCCTAGTTAGCGGAGTGTGGTAGAGGCCCATATCTCCTGGAGTTTGGGCGGGGCCCATATCTTCTAGTAGCATGATTATGTGTATGGTATGTGGTAGTTTGGGGAGACTCACTAAGCTTCGTGCTTACAGTTTTCAGTTTTGGTTTCAGGTACTTCCGGTAGCAAGGGGAAGAGCTCGGGATGACTGTAGTGCACACACCATTTATTCAGCCTGGGATGTTTTTACTCTGATATGTTTGACAGATGTTTTTGATATTTTGAGATACATGACTTATGATTTTATGTGATGAATTGTTAACTATGGTTTTATTAATGATCTAAAAATGAAATTTTTGGACTGTGTTTTTGGGATGTTTCGGTGGCAATCATTTGTGTCCAATGACAGAGGTCAAAGCCGTGGTGCAGTGAACATGAAACCACAGCATGGTTACACCTCAGGAAATCAGGTTGTAAGCCTTTCATTGTAACGCCGAAATTTTTCAAAACAAATTTTTCATTTAAAATTACTTTTCTCCTTAATACTTTTCATAAAGATCCTATTTTGTATAAATTACAATACATGACTCTTTTGTTCAATCAATTAATAAACCAGGATCTTCAAAACAACCGCTTCCTCTGGTGTGTACAATCGATTCGGTGCCGTCCCGTGATCCGGAGAAAACCTGAAACACATAACACAAAACATTGTAAGCACGAAGCTTAGTGAGTTCCCCAAAATACCACTCTAACACATATTAGCCACTCAAGGCTATAACTTTGTTGACCTTCTGGTCAGTGTGTCTCAGTAGGACCCTCCAGTTCCAACTCTCGATGGGCCCTCTGGCCCTAACTCTATGGACCCAAAGGTCCTAACTCTGAGAACTCTTAATCACATATCACAATAAATCTCAACACATAAACAACATACAAATACACTGGCACATGATTCTAAAAATACCACATATTACATATAATAGCCACTCGAGGCTATAACTCTATGGGCCCTAACTCTGCGGACCCTCTGGTCCTAGCTCTGTGGACCTTCCGGTCCTCACTCTGATATACACACAGCATAAATCACATAGAAATAATGGAGTGCCACACATCACATAGAGAGCATATAATATCTCTATCACATAACCCTGTTACCACTCTAGGTAAAGTATAGTGAGAAGACTCACCTGCTACTGCCGACTGAAGAACAGTCCACGCTGCTCCGACCAGCGTCACGAACTCCACCACTGAATCACCGAAACCAATAATCACCAATAACAACCAAAATACTCCTGGAAGTCAACTGGTCAACTCTTGGTCAAAGTCAAAGTCCTCAGTCAAAGTCAACCTTCATGGTTGACCCTACTCGCCGAGTCAACCCGTCGACTCGTCGAGTCCCCATGCTCAGAACTTCCTCAAACTGCGACTCAACTTGCCGAGTCACCCCAAGACTCGCCGAGTCCCACAACTCTGAGTCCCCTCGCACTCAACTCACCGAGTCCTCCCTTGACTCACCAATTCACGGCTCAACCAGAAGAAGGTTAGGACCTCACGACCAGACTCGTCGAGTCCAAGAACAGACTTGTCAAGTCCAAGGCTATCTTCAACCAACTCGCCGAGTCGTTCTTCCAACTCGCCGAGTTCCTGCCCATCTTCAAGCAACTCGCCGAGTACACCTTTGTGACTCGCCGAGTACCTCTAGATCTTGATCCATACAGAAGCTTTCCAGGCCATGCAAATGATCCAAACCATAGATCTACCCTTCTACAACCCATCCATCACGTAAAGTGGCAAACTTTACGTGAATCCAAAGAGATATAAGCATATAACACTCTAGGGTTAGGGTTTGGGACAAGATGGCTTCACCAATCACTCAAGAACAGGGACTTTAATGCACTCTAGACCTTCTCCAATCCAGATCTGAGGTAGCAACCTCAGATCTAACCTCCAACTCAAAACACCACATGCTATCTTTTCCAAAAACCTCAAAACGAAGAATAAAAGCCCAAGCAACGAAATAATACCTCAAAAGGAAACTCCAACAGAAGAGAAATTTGAATCCTAGCAAAGCCCCTTGCTCCAAGCCTCTTAACTCTCCAAGATCTCTTCCAAAATCTCTTCTCCAAGGTTCAAATGCTCTCAAACCACTCACAAACGCTCCCTAGGGTTTTCTGGACTTCAAGAGAGGGTAAAGAGGATAGGGAGAGGGTATAATGTCCTTTATATAGGGCTCATCCTCCAAAATTAGGGTTTTCTCCACACAACACCAACTCGCCGAGTCCAGCCGCCGACTTGCCGAGTTGGCCACTTAACACGCGACGAGAATCATGACCCTACTCGCCGAGTCCACCCATGGACTCGCCGAGTTGCTCTTTCACATTTACACTTTGAACCTTGAATTTGCACTCCTGAACTCGGGATGTTACAATTCTCCCCCACTTAAATTAGGCTTCGTCCTCGAAGCCTGCGGCACACAACTCCAGAACTAATCTCGCAATGCACCTCCTGTCATTAACCAGACCATGTTCCTTCAAACATTGTTACCAAACCCCTATAAGGTCTGACTCCTTCTCACAGAGTCACAATAATCGAATCAAGCCGATCACCGGCTTCTTTCTCTGATTACAACCCTTATTAGCCAAATGATCACCCGATGATACTTTCATCACTCCAAATCACAACAATCATTAAGCCCTTACCAAGCTAGATATCACCCTGAACCACCGGATCCTGACCCGGTGCCGACTGCTGGGACTTATCCCGCTTCCTTTCGGAATCTAACTCTTTTCCTTCCGTGCTGACAGGATGACACACCTTTCAGCCCTTGAGCAACTCCCATGAGCTCTCCATCGAAATCGCATACACATGTTGAGCCTGCTCTACATCCTCGGTTTGGAAAAACCCGACACACTGACGATACCATCAGACATTCCCATGATGAATTACCACTATAAACATAACCTCCATATCACAATCATACTTAAATCCAAGGCTCTATTCTTGCATCTCCTTCCGAACTCCTCTGATTCTAAACCACCGGAGATTCTTCCGCAACCTCAACAGACACCCAAACACTGAATTGGAAACAAAGAAAGCGCTAACGCTTTAGAATACGCTGGTGATCCTCTGAAACCCTTTTTCCCCTAATGCTCAAAATCCACGCAAGAAATACACACACCAGCCCGGAAATTGGCCGCTCGATAATCCCCTATCCATCCAAAAAGGGATATATGCAATCCATACTTCGACCCAGAAGTTCTTGACTGCCCGTACCACCATTATGAGTCTTCCCCTTGAAACGGCTCTGGTCACCACCAGATTCCTGTATCCAACCCCTAACCTCTCTTGCACAATCTTTGGTTCCCTCAATAAAATACCCGGTTCTCCCTCACTTAGAGATCAAGAAACTTCAAATACCCTAAATCTCCGAAGAAATCCTCAGGGATTCTCATCGCGACTGTCTCTAGCCATTCGAAGCCTCATACCATTCCAATACTGAATACCTCAACTGTCCAGTAAGATCACTGACTCTTAGACTTAAACCATAATTCAGCGTACTCCTCGCCCTCGACTACTCTACCCAAGTTCCATCACTTGAATCCTCACAAGAACTGGGACTCCACTCCCATACTCAATATCCATCATAGACAGAAGAGTCGCCGCCCTGATATACTCAACTGGATTGCCCACTGATACTGCTACCACATGCCCTACTATACTCAAATAGGGTGCAATGTGGTCCTTGACCACCTCAGTCCCAACCGACTACATGCCCACGATATATCCTTACCTTGCGGCAGACATGCTGCCTGATACACTAGAGGAAAATCGACATAAATGTCAATCCGTAGGGTTTTACTCCTAAACCCCCAAATCAAAATCTCACACCTCTTATGTTTCTCACTAGAAACGGAAATAGCACCACTTAGATCACAGAAGGTGACATCTCTTCTATCGGATGGTTGCTCAACTCAGGCTGTAATCCTCTATAACTGCCATCTCTACTCCTTCCTGAGTCTTGCGACTCCAATTGGCATCTCATCAATAATCCCTCGGGGCTAACTCGATTTCATCATTAAGGGATACTTCACTAAAACTCGTCCATCATGGCCCTCTAGCCCCATACTCTTTCACCTCCAATTTCGGTCTAACCAATCACCATGGGTAACTGGTAGATCCAATAACACTAACTGTCACGGGTCATGGTACTCGAACCACGACATCACCTCTCAATCTGATGCAAATCATGGTATTCAAACCATGGAATCACCTCTCAATCAGCTACCAATCATGGAACCCGATCCATGACATTACTCCCCAATCTGCTCTGATGTATGGTAATCGAACCATAACATCACTCCTCAGTCTGCCACTTAGAACCTTCAGAATACTCCCTGTATCGAGTATGGGTCCTCTGCTTTCGGTAGTACGGGCTCATACTACCTGCCACATCTACCCAAACTTTCCATACGGACCATTCCAGAGTCCTTAAGTAGCTGCTCAACCTTCTCGTTCACTAATTCTGCCACGCGTGCTTACTCCTTAGCAAAATGCTCTACTCCGCCAGCGTACTCATCTGGCTAAGGTCACTCCCACTTCTCCGCCATCATCTGCTTAAGAGCTCCTAATGATGCTAGCCATCTACCTCCTGAATATCGTCATATTCACTTGGTAGATGACTCCCATCATCGAGAGTTTCACAAAGCACGAAGCAAGCAGCATTCGGGCATCGAAGAATACATAGAACTCACCCTGGGTGATGACTCTGCCTGCTCTGCTCATTCTCAAAAGCACCACTGAACTCTGCAACTCTACCCCTCGCGGGTTCTAACTATTCTTTCGATAAGCACCACAATAATCATCTAGGTGTCTCTCCTAGGTTACTCCTCTACTCAAATCCCCTAAGAGGATTCCAACTGAATACTCTCACTCATACTCAAAATCACAACACATATAACAGCAACTCCTAGGCTAAGGCATCACAAATCAGGTCACTCTAGTTCTAAGATATGAAATACCTAGCCTGCCTCTAGCATGCATAATATCTCATAAAATGTATCATAAATATCTCATAACACAAAAGTAAGGGTATTTTGGGAAATCACCGTTCGGGCTCTGGCTGATTGTACACACTGCTCTTTCTCGCTTTCTCTTTGAACTCTTATTCACTTTTAGAATTTCATTTCTTTGAAAACCTTTCTTACTTCCTCAGTTTGAGTTCAGATTTACCCGAAGGTGCATCCGAATCCCTCAAACCAAGGCTCTGATACCAACTTGTAACGCCAAATTTTTTCAAAACAAATTTTTCATTTAAAATTACTTTTCTCCTTAATACTTTTCATAAAAATCCCATTTTGTATAAATTACAATACATGACTCTTTTGTTCAATCAATTAATAAACCAGGATCTTCAAAACAACCGCTTCCTCTGGTGTGTACAATCGAGCTAGTGTCGTCCCGTGATCTGGAGAAAACCTGAAACACATAACACAAAACATTGTAAGCACGAAGCTTAGTGAGTTCCCCAAAATACCACTCTAACACATATTAGCCACTCAATGCTATAACTCTGTTGACCTTCTGGTCAGTGTGTCTCAGTAGGACCCTCCAGTCCCAACTCTCGGTGGGCCCTCTGGCCCTAACTCTATGGACCCAAATGTCCTAACTCTGAGAACTCTGAATCACATATCACAATAAATCTCAACACATAAACAACATACAAATACACTGGCACATAATTCTAAAAATACCACATATAACATATAATAACCACTCGAGGCTATAACTCTATGGGCCCTTGGGCCCTAACTCTGCGGACCCTCTGGTCCTAGCTCTATGGACCTTCCGGTCCTCACTCTGATATACACACAGCATAAATCACATAGAAATAATGCAGTGCCACACATCACATAGAGAGCATATAATATCTCTATCACATAACCCTGTTACCACTCTAGGTAAAGTATAGTGAGAAGACTCACCTGCTACTGCCGAATGAAGAACAGTCCACGCTGCTCCGACCAGCATCACGAACTCCACCACTGAATCACCGAAACCAATAATCACCAATAACAACCAAAATACTCCTGGAAGTCAACTGGTCAACTCTTGGTCAAAGTCAAAGTCCTTAGTCAAAGTCAACCTTTGTGGTTGACCCTACTCGCCGAGTCCCCATGCTCAGAACTTCCCCGAACCACAACTCAACTCGCCGAGTCACCCCGAGACTCGCCGAGTCCCACAACACTGAGTCCCCTCGCACTCAACTCACCGAGTCCTCCCTTGACTCACCGATTCACGGCTCAACCAGAAGAAGGTTAGGACCTCACGACCAGACTCGCCGAGTCCAAGAACAGACTCGTCGAGTCCAAGGCTATCTTCAACCAACTCACCGAGTCGTTCTTCCAACTCGCCGAGTTCCTGCCCATCTTCAAGCAACTCGCCGAGTACACCTTTGTGACTCGCCGAGTACCTCTAGATCTTAATCCATACAGAAGCTTTCCAGGCCATGCAAATGATCCAAACCATAGATCTACCCTTCTACAACCCATCCATCATGTAAAGTGGCAAACTTTACGTGAATCCAAAGAGATATAAGCATATAACACTCTAGGGTTAGGGTTTGGGCCAAGATGGCTTCACCAATCACTCAAGAACAGGGACTTTAATGCACTCTAGACCTTCTCCAATCCAGATCTAAGGTAGCAACCTCAGATCTAACCTCCAACTCAAAACACCACATGTTATCTTTTCCAAAAACCTCAAAACGAAGAATAAAAGCCCAAGCAACGAAATAATACCTCAAAAGGAAACTCCAACAGAAGAGAAATCTGAATCCTAGCAAAGCCCCTTGCTCCAAGCCTCTTAACTCTCCAAGATCTCTTCCAAAATCTCTTCTCCAAGGTTCAAATGCTCTCAAACCACTCACAAACGCTCCCTAGGGTTTTTTGGACTTCATGAGAGGGTAAAAAGGCTGGGGAGAGGGTATAATGTCCTTTATATAGGGCTCATCCTCCGAAATTAGGGTTTTCTACACACAGCACCAACTCGTCGAGTCCAGCCGCCGACTCGCCGAGTTGGCCACTTAACACGCGACCAGAATCGCGACCCTACTCGTCGAGTCAACCCATGGACTCGTCGAGTTGCTCTTTCACATTTACACTTTGAACCTTGAATTTGCACTCCTGAACTCGGGATGTTACATTCATTCTCGTCATAAACACCACCCAAGACCTATAGGACTGATCTCTGGCGATTTCGAGAAGGAATGAGGATCAAGTGATGGTCAGCTTAGATTGATGATTGAAAGCTCATGAGGTAATCAATTTAACCATTTTTAAGCTAGTAGGTGTAAATGGTGTTTTTGATTAATTGAGTTGGGTATGTTAGATTAGAGTCTGAAAGCTTGATCTTAGTGTTAAAGAAGGTAGCAAGATGCCTTAAACAAACTTATATGTGATTTTGTAATGCTCTGTCCCGAATCGTTACCCATTTGGGTGTGGGTGATGTGATGTAGATGATTCGGGTGTTCGGGTTTGGTTTTTGGAGCCAAGGGGTATTTTGGTAAAATAACAATGGGCTTTATGGAAATTGAATTTTTGTTCAGGATATTTTATGGAAAGTATGAGTTGATAAAAGTGTAGAGATTCTCGTTACCTTTTCATGGATATAAGGATCATTGAAATCGGATTTATAACAAAGAAGTTATGGCCTTCGTTGTATTTTAGGGTTTAAGAGGAAACCCTAGTACAAGGGGCGTACTTAGGGAGTACAAGGGGCGTACTGGTGCGAAGAGTTGTATGTTGGGCATACAATGGAGTACGTTTAGCATACTGAGTGGGAAGGATCGCGAAGCCTCGGCCTCGTACGCTGGGCGTACGAGGGGTGCAAGAAACCCTAATTTTGAGCATTTGTACCCTATTTAAACATCTTAAGTCTTTAGGGTTGGCCTCTTTAATAGCCCCCAAACCTCTTAAAACCCTAAATCGGCCCCCATAGCCTCTTGGTGGTGTTCTTGAGCTATTAAGAAGACTTTGGTGTCCATTTTTGCCTTTGTGAAAGAAGTAGAGAAGCTTGCAGTTGCCTTGCTTGGTGAAAAGGTTATGGATCTAGAATCATCATCTTGTGGGAAAGCTTTTTGAGGTATCAAGTTTACATCTTGGCTTGTATATGTTCAGATCTCTTCATAGTTAGTTTATTATGCTTTTTGTCCCTTTTTTGGTTAATGGAAGAGTTAAGTCGTTTAAGGGCTTGTTCTTTTAGATCTGACTTTGTTTTGGTCTCCTTGAGCATAAAGGTGCAATCTTTATGAGATTTTTGGTGTCATTCATGCATTAAGTCAGTTATAAAGTCTCTTTTGAGCTTAAGAGCTTCATTAGTCATACATGAACGTAAAGTTAGCAACTTTACGTAATAATCCAGCTAAAGGAAGTTAGATCTGTGTTTTGGAGCTTTGTCTTAAGGGATTAAGTGTTAAATCAAGATTTGGGATGAAGAGGGTGAGTACACTAAGGTTAATAGCAGGTACGCTTAGCGTACAAGCCTCCAAGGGAGTACGTTGTGCGTATGTGCTGAGTATTCCCCGCGTACGCGGTCTATTGGACCTCATAAAGTTGGGCTTCGAGTTTGGTCTATCTTTTGGCCTTGGTTGATTGGGGCATTGTTGGGACATCTGAGAACAAGTTTTTTAGATTAGGAAAAAGTTAATGGGATTTAGGGTAAGCCTCATGTAAGGGTTTGGGCCCAATTTGGAAAATTGGTCCATAAGTGGGCTTTGGATGATTATATGGTTTGTAGGCCTTTTTTATTGTGAGTTTGGGCCTTAGTCATGGACCAAACTAGGTGAGGGGTAAAATGGTCTTTCTACCCCATATATGGATTTTTGCTTTTGGATTCGACTCCAAATGTTAATTGGGTGTTATTGATATTGATAGTTCGGGGATTGTCGGATCAGCAGTCAGAGATTATTAGTGTGATTCAACAATACGAGGTGAGTCTCCTCACTATACTTTTGGGTCGAAATCACCAATACTGACCTATTGATTTATGTATTATAGGAAGACCATGGGGCATCCCTTGGCATTCGTATGAAAGACCAGGAGGTGGCTCTTGGCAAATCTGTATGTAAGACTAGAGTGTGGACTCTGGCAGTTAGGTAGATAAGTAGTTGTAGATTGTATGCTAGTTGTCTTTGTGATGCTTGCATGGAAGAACAGGAGGTGGCTCCTGGCACTTGTTTGTAAGACCCAGGGTTTGGCCCCCTGCCTGTCAAGGAAGACCATGATACGGCTCGAGGCATAATGGCAAGACTATGGTTGGCACATAGCACCCCTATTGAATGTTGGATATTTATGATATGTATGGCTCATATGTTATGTATGGTATGTAGTATTTGGGGGACTCACTAAGCTTTGTGCTTACAATTGTTGTTTATGGTTTCAGGTACTTCCGATTCGAAATGGAAGGGCCTAATTTGATCCCAGCGCATACACCTATATTTTCCACAACATTGAGATTTTGGGATTGTACTCTGATAATTGTTTTTATTATGAAATATCTTTAAGGATTTGTTTAAATAATAAATGGTGTTTTGATTGTTTTAAAAAATGAAATTTTTACCCTCGTATTTTGGGATGTTACAAGTTGGTATCAGAGCCTTAGTTTGAGGGATTTGGGCATGCTCTCGGGTATGCCTGGACTCAAACTGAGGGTTTGGTGAAAATTTTCATAAAATAAATGTTTTATTAAAAGGTTTTCTAATCAAAGAAAGAGGTGTGATGTGTGCAATCGGCCGAGCTCAAGTAAGTGGTTCCCAGAATACCAATACATGATATATGATATGATTATGAGAATTGCATGCTAGATTAGGGCTAAGGATCTGCTCAAGAGTTTATGATAGGAGAGATGTCTTTATATGTCTGATTGTATGAACTTTAGAATTGCATGCTAGTATGGTTTTTAGATAAGTGGATAGAATGGCTTGATTAGTGTATGCTGGTTAGATTTTCCGTTGCCTGAATGCTGCTTGCTTTGTGCTTTGTGGGACTCTTAGCAATGTGAAACAACTACTAAGGGCGTGTTTGGCACAGAGCTTTTGGAAGCGTTTGGGAGCTTCTAGATTTTAGCTTTTGATAAAACGCTCTAGTTTAAACAAAAAGTTTTGTTTGGCAGTACGAGCATTTAGCTTTTAGTTTTAACAAAACGCTCCGATTCTAAAAGCTACTTCATGTAGCGTTTAACAAAACGCTCTTGAGCTTTTGAAATCAATTTCCATAATTACCCTTAAAAATATATTTATATATTTATTTATTTTTAATCAATTGTCCTTTTATGTAATTTTATATATTTCAAAAGTTCCCAACTACTTTTGCCAGACATTCATATAACAAATGAAAGCTACAGCTTCCCGCTACCAGCTACATGTTACACGTTACCAACTACCCGCTACCAGCTAACCGCTACCCGCTTCCACCTAACAACTATTTTTGCCAAACACGCCCTAAGTAAATATGCTAAGTCACGTATGGCAAAGGTTAAATAATCTCAGAGTGATGGATCTTACCATATTGCGCAACTCTTGTTTGACTCCAGTCGTTCTAGGGTTGAGTCTTTTACTCGAAGGATCATCTGATCTCTGTTGCATGTGTTGGGTTTTGATACGAAATATAAATTTGTTTTTCACAAAAACCGGAAACAGAAGACTTTAAAAATAACAAGTTTATTTTTAGTTCATGATGCGACCTGGCTCTGAACCACCTACGCTACAGGGAGATGTCGTAGAAAAGGAACCTGAAAGGCCACCAAGAAAGAAGAGGCGTCAGCCGCTCTCCGGGAGGAGGTTCCGGAAAGACGCTCCGAAAGTCAAGTTAGTGAGATGAATCTGGAGTATGGAGGTAGATGGTCGGGGTAGAATAGCTTACCTCTCAAGGCAGAGTAATCGACCTTTTATACTGGAGATCTTCCACGGTCCGTACGAAGGACAAGGAATGCGGTTCTGACAAGATCCGCCGTTCTTATTGTAACACCCATAGAAATCGAGCCAATTTAAAACTTTTTAAATCATTCAAAACCATTAGTTATTACAAATCTGTTTTCAAAATACTTTCATATCAGAGTATCCCATAATCCAAATCAAAATATGAGGAAGTGTACGGTCACGCCTTCGCCTTCTCGCGATTATCCGTCGTACCTGAAACAATAATCGATAAATGTAAGCTCGAAGGCTTAGTAAGTTACCCCCAAAATACCCATACACACATAACCATACACATACAGTAACAAACAACATACTATGGGTCCAATCAACCATCGGGTTGGAATACCCCAGGCCCTCAACCATCGGGTTAGAATGCCAACATACTACGAGTCCAATCATCCTCGGGATTGAATACTCTCGGCCCACAACCATCGGGTTGGAATGCCCACACCCTTATACATACAACAACTACTATGGGTCCAATCATCCATTAGGATGGAATACCCCAGGCCCTCAACCATCGGGTTGGAATGCCCACCTACTATGAGTCCAATCATCCTCGGGATGGAATACTCTCGGCCCATAACCATTGGGTTGGAATGCTCACACTCCTACACATATAATAACTACTATGGGTCCAGTCATCCATCAGGATGGAATACCCCAGGCCCTCAACCATCGGGATGGAATGCCAACATACTACGAGTCCAATCATCCTCGGGATGGAATACTCCCGGCCCACAACCATCGGGTTGGATTGCCCACATAACTAATCAAACATGTGCACCTATATCAGATAATCAAATAACAGTCTACCAGACAACATACTAGGGCCCTATCATCCTCGGGATGGAATACCCTCAACTACCATAACAAGCATGTGCACATATAACAGGTAATCTCCTACCAGCATATAGACAGTCAGAACACTATAGGTCACTAAGCATAAACACATCCGCTCTCACAGGATACAAATCTAACCGATCATACAAACATATAACCATCCTATCTACCAGGATGTCGAGCTAACATATCGCAATAGTAATTATCCCAAATAACAAATCAAAGGGCCGGCCTTGGTGCCTTAGACCCTTGGGTATAGTGAGGATAACTCACCCTGAAATGTTGAACTAAAGAGGTAAGATCAAATCCTCTGCTCACGGCCATGAACTCCACCACCTAACACTTGATGAAACCATATCTATAAGTGCCCAATTTACCAGAATACCATTGGAAGTCAAAGTGGTTAACTCTTGGTCAAAGTCAAAGTCCTGGTCAAAGTCAATGTTCCTGGTTGACCCTACTCGCCGAGTCAACCTACTGACTCGCCGAGTTCATGAACTTAGAAACCCTACAATTCTCGACTCAACTCACCGAGTCACCCCAAGACTCGTCGAGCCCTTCAATTCGAGTCCTAGCCTGTCCAACTCACTTAGTCCACTCAACTCACTGATCCACATCATAACCAGATGCTTTAGGGTTTGCGACCCGACTCGTTGAGTGCAAGAATAGACTTGCCGAGTTCACTTAAGTCCTCCTCATTCAGACGATTTCAGTCCAATCCACTGCTTCCAACTTATAGATCTGGACTCCTAGGGCTAGTTTTACACGGAAAGTTTCCAACTTTACGTGCATGCAAGGTGATTTTGGCTCAATACAAGCTAGAGAGAATTTTCAAGACAAGAATGCTCACAAACAAGCTAAAGGGCTGATACTTTATGCCTTCCTGGACCAAGATAAGTCTAGATCTGAAGTTGCAACCCCAGATCTAGTCCCAAAACCTGAAATGGATCCCAAACAAGCTAAATAGCCCCAAATCATCATCCAAGAATAGATCTAGAAGGGAAAAGCTCAAAGTAACGACTTGTTACCTCATAAATGTGCCCAAGATGAAGTAGATTTTGTATCTACATGAACTCCTTGATGCTAGCCTCTTGATCTACAAGTTTCCTTCACTATAATCCTCTTCCAAAGCTTCCAATCACTGAACAATGGAGGTTTACACGATTTAGGGTTTACTGACTCTCAAGGGGTAACAAAGAGGTTGGGGTGAGGACATAAGGTCCTTTAAATAAGGTGAAAACCCTAAAATTAGGGTTTTCTCCTCCCAGCACCGAATCGTCGAGTCCTGCCGCCGACTCGACGAGTTGGTCACTTAACCCGTGGCTAAAACTCGCTCCGACTCGACGAGTTAAGACACCTACTCATCGAGTCTACTCCTTTATTTACACATGGCACCCTATACTTATATTCCTGAACTTGGGATGTTACACTTATTGGAGGGCCATGCTCCACGTTTGTGTCCGGTCCAACAATTGGTCCAGGAAATAATGCTCTGAGTGCGCTCTTTGTCGCCTGGAGCCGTTATCCTTGGACTGTAGCTGAAGTACAATACTTGGCGAGGGCGGACTTCCTACGTGATCGCCTCGCGGGAGTCCTGGGCTGCTGAGGCGACAGAGTCGCTGGTCCAACTTCTCACTGTGAGCGCCTCGTCGGGCGTTCGCTTGCTTCTGGCCCACTCTGAAGGGCGCGTCATCAAGTCCCCTAGTCCAGTAGTCATAACATATGCTAGCTAGCTATGATGTTCTGGACTCAACTGCTGGTGCACGTGTCATGCCTTTACTCGGTCGTCGCTTAGTTTCTAGTGATGTGACGTTACGACGTGTGCGCGACGGTTACGTCAGTCGTGCCAGGGATTTTCATAAATCCTGCTTTTTTCCTTTTTATTGCTCCCAAGCGGTTTTCTTTCTCAGTTTCTATCTTGTTTCTTCATTCCTTCTTCTTCTTTCTTTTTTTTGTGTTTCGCCATGGCTTCCTCTCTAGGTTTGATCCCCAGCTCCGCCGAGTTTGTCACCCTCCAAGAGGCTTATGGCCTTACTCCGGCTGACGGAGTGGAGTTTCCGGTCTCCAGATCTCTGATTACCTGGCCCCCTCCTAGGAAAGTGGGTGTTTATCTAAAAACCTTTGATGTCGGCCTTCGCCTTCCGCTGACTGATTTTCAGGAGGAGATACTCTGGCGCAATGGATGTAGTATTCAAATGTTGACCCCGGGTGTTGTTTATAATATGGTAGCCTTCGAGATGATATGTCGGGCCGATGGCATCGTTCCCGAATACTATGTGTTTAAGTTCTTCTTCCGGTTTGCTGCTACCAACGATAAGTACACCTTCTTTGCCTGTCGGGGAGGCCATAACCTTGTCCTTGATAGCAAGCCTCCCAAGAATTGGCAAGACAAATGGTTGTGGGTCCACCAAGAGCTGCTTGGCCGCGATTATCCCCGGGCAACCGCGTTATCTGACACTATCCCTAAATTGTTCCCACATAATCAAGCGACTTCCGATCTCTTGCGCACTCTCCAGGTGGACGTTGATGTGATGTCAGAGGTCATACTTGCTGGTGTTGGAATGAGCCCCAGCTGGCGTGCTCGGGGGGAGATGTCCGTCTTCTATATTGTTTCTAATAGTAAGTCGTTTTTACTTCTTCCATTGCCTCTTTTTTCCTTCTTCCTCCTCCCCCCCTTTTTTTGGGAAAAGGAAGGAAAAAGGGATAGAGGCCTCTCACTTGTTTTTGTGTTCTGACGCTTGTTTCCTTATGTTTTCCATACGATTGATAGGTGTCGAATGCTCTGTCTCTATGGAATCTGTGTTGCGGGGACGTTATCAGGGAAAGCTAGAGCACCGCATGGTTTCCTTGTACGAGACTTTGCCTCCCCCCCCCCCCCCCCGCCGTTTAAGTGCTATTACCTCGGCACCCCTTCAACCAGTAGGAAGTTTGTAACATCCGAAAATACGGGCCAAAAAATTTCATTTTTAATTAAGTGATTTGCAACACATTTGCAACCAAAATATCATACGATTATAGCTTTTAATAAAACATGTCTCGTGACCGTGAACCAGAACAAAATATAGTAGTGTCAGAGTACAAAATCCCAGAATGACTCATGGTGCGGAAAACAAAGGCGTGTGTGTGATGGGCCGCTACCGCGCCTGCTCCTTCCCCTTGACTGGAGAGGTACCTGAAACAACAACTGAAAACCGTAAGCACGAAGCTTAGTGAGTTCCCCCACTGTACCACATACCATATATCCACATAGCATACATATTGCCAGGCAATTCTGGGGTGCCCGACCTACCCGGTACGGCCATTCTAGGGTGCCGACCTACCCGTGCGGCCATTCTGGGGTGTCGTCCTGCCTGTGTCAAGCCATTCTGGGGTGCTGACTACCCTTTTGGTCCTAACGACCGAATCTCGGGGACTGTTCCCCTCCTACTACCACTAACACATATAACGGAACATACTTGCATATAAACATATCCTCACATACTGTCAGACATAGATGGGGTGTCTGACCCACCCTTCGGTTCTAACAACCGAACTCTACTACTATCATGTATAACATATCAGGCCAACATATAACATATCAGGTAGTAGCAACCGAGATGATATAACAAAGACAATCATCTAATATTCAATTCCTACTAGTGGGCCGGCATTGTGGTCGTAGACCTACCGCTACTGGAAGGTAACTCACCTCGTAGTAGCTGCTGATCTGCGTGGAAACTGTCTGTCTGCTGCCGCTGCTGCTCCGAAAATCCTCTGGCTGTAATTCCCACAAAACTCTCAATCAAATACTGCTAACTGTCCTTAGGGTAAAATGACCATTTACCCCTACCCAAGCCAAGAGTCAAAGTCAAAGTCAACTTCCAGTTGACCCGACTCGCCGAGTTGGCTCGCCAACTCGTCGAGTCCCTATCCATTCGATTGTCCTTAATCCCGTCCCTACTCGTCGAGTTTGGCATTGACTCGACGAGTTTTCCTTCTAAACTGATGTCCAATAGTCCTTCATCCTACTCGCCGAGTTGTATGAACAACTCGTCGAGTTCATCTTTACCCGAAGAACACTCGACGCTGAGACTCGCTGAGTTGTAAGAATGACTCGTCGAGTCTGTTCTTGAGGCAAGAAGATTGCCTTGGACTCGCCGAGTCAGGGCATTGACTCGCCGAGTCCCTCCATGGATGAGTCCGGCTTCCGACTCATTGAGTCCACCCATGACTCACTGCTACTCAGCATACACGAAAAGGGGGGGGGGGGGATCAGGGACTCACGACTTGAATCGTCGAGTCAGAAGAACGACTCGCCGAGTCGCTTGCATGCAAGAACTGTACACTCGATTCTGCTTGAATCCAGTGCATACCATGATGGGTTTTAGCCATAAGAACTTTCCTATGTGCGCATGCAAAACCCTAATGCTTGGATCTAGGTTTCTCTAATTAAACATGCTTTGAATCCAAGACTTCTAATGACTAATTAGATATAAGAACAATAAAAAATCAGATCTAGAAGTTTAACTTTGAATCTCTTGTTTGATCTTGTTGTCTTGGAGCTCTAGAGTCACAATTGTCACTCCTCTAATGGCTTACAAACACCAACTAGCAAGGAGGATGATTTGAGAGAGAGGAGAGGGATTAGAAATCGGCCAGGGGTTCTTTGCTTTAGCAGAGGTGCCAATTTCCCTTGCCCTAGGGGTCTATTTATACTTGTAAGGCTCCTAGGGTTTCACCCTTAAACCCTAGTTGGATAATCTTTCCTTAAAGCAATCCAAATCCTTTCCTTAGATAAGCCTTGGACGAATTTGAGGCTATCCGAAGCCCTAGAATTCGTCCATCCTCTATCCAATAAGGATTTACAACCCAAAGTGTAACTATCAAACAATTGACAGTTTATACCCTCTTATTTAATTAATCTCTTTAAGTCACCAAATTAATAATAATTAATCTATGACTTATATTAATCAAATAACAATATTATTATTCCTTATATTATTCTCATAATATATTAATAATATCTATTCTCTCATAATAAATCATCCTGTCAAGTTGCTATGGTGAATGCAACCCAAAAGGACCATGCACAATCGGGTCAAATACTTGCCCAATATAGTTGCAGCCTTAGACACTATTCCAACAGTCTCCCACTTGGATAAGTCTAGTAACTATATGCACAAGTACAATTCGATTTGCAATCATAGCTCTCAAAGACGCTGTCAAACTCTGATCTAATCAATCTTGTCCTTTAGATAAGGGATCGTACAGTCCTCTGTTTAGATATCATGCTGACAATTCTATGGAATGATTAGTCAAGCATTTAGGTTTCTCGATCTCCGATTTATTTGACATAGAACTTAATCGAACACATCAATTCAGTTCTGACCGGGCCCGACACATAAGTCAAATCAAAATCATCGAGCGGCCGAGATATTGCTTTTACCTTCTTAGGATAAAAGTTACAGATAAATATATGCATTTACTTATTCATTAATCAACTAAACACAACAATGCATTTTATAACACCGAGTTACTGATGCGTTTTCGCATTATCAATGTACAATCAATTAACAAATAACAAACCATATATCTAGGTTTTAAGACTATATGATATTATCGTCTTGCGATCACCCTTTTATATCATATTCCATAAGGTGATTCCAGCAAGCGCGGGTTTGTTCCAATGCTCAAAACCAGTTCATAAGCACTCATGAACGTCGCAACAATCTTTTGTCATATCTAATACCATTTAGACAATCTACGCACCAATTCACGACAATCTTCATTCATATCTACTTCCAACATATGAACGATTGTGGACAATTTGAATAATTCGATTATTCTTAATAAATTCAATTATTCTGGAAGTCAAAACATGCAAAATGAAACAATAGTTAAACAATTAACATAAGACAATAACATTACTCATAAATAAAACTCCTTTATTTAATCATCAAATGTTAATTACATTTATCTATTACACGTTTCTAATACTATCTAATCTATGCTAATATCATCCTTCAGCCCAATACTCCTAGCATGCTGTAAGTGCTTAACCCTACTCAGTCCCTTCGTAAGCGGATCTGCTGGGTTATCCTCCGATGATATCCTCTTCACTACGAGTTGTCCTTCTTCTACACGATGTCTAATAATGTGATATTTTCTGTCGATATGTCTAGATCTACCATGATCCCTCGGTTCCTTGGTCAAGGCAACCGCTCCTTCATTATCACAGAAAATTTCCATGGGCTCCTTTATGGCAGGTACAACTCCAAGATCACCAATGAAGTTCTTCAACCATATCGCCTCCTTCGACGCTTCGCTCGCTGCAATGTACTCTGATTCGCACGTTGAATCAGCTACGGTTTCTTGTTTGGAACTTTTCCAAGTCACTGCTCCTCCATTTAGGGTAAAGACCCAGCCCGACTGCGAATGGTAGTTGTCCCTGTCGGTCTGAAAGCTGGCATTACTATACCCTCGCACCTTCAAGTCATCACTCCCTCCGAGGGCTAAGAACCATTCCTTCGTCCTCCGAAGGTACTTAAGGATATTCTTCACCGCAATCCAATGGGCTCTGTCAGGGTTCCCTTGATATCTACTAACCATGCTCAAAGCAAAGGCTACATCAGGGCGAGTACAAGT
The DNA here is from genome assembly GCF_002870075.4 of Lactuca sativa. Classification (NCBI taxonomy): domain Eukaryota; kingdom Viridiplantae; phylum Streptophyta; class Magnoliopsida; order Asterales; family Asteraceae; genus Lactuca; species Lactuca sativa. The sequence continues at coordinate 195,887,329 of NC_056627.2, forward strand.
CATAGCGTACATGATTGAGCCAACTGCGGAAGCGTATGGTACTCGGCTCATTTTTGCTATTTCAGCTTCGGTACTCGGACTTTGAGTCTTACGCAACTTGGCATTACTTTGTATCGGTAATTCTCCCTTATTCGAGTTTTCCATACTAAAACGTTTTAGTACCTTCTCTAAGTAAGTGTTCTGAGTAAGTCCTATTAGTCTCTTACTTCTCTCTCTTACTATCCTTATTCCCAAAATATAGGAAGCCTCTTCGAGGTCCTTCATAGCAAAGCACTTCCCGAGCCAGGACTTAACTTTCTGCAGAGTCGGGATGTCGTTTCCTATGAGTAATATGTCATCGACATATAGAACGATGAAGCTTACTATACTCCCACTGGCTTTGACATATACACATGATTCATCTTCGCTTCGTACAAATCCAAACTCTTTGACTTTCTCATCGAAGCAAAGATTCCATCTGCGAGATGCTTGCTTAAGTCCATAAATAGACTTCTCAAGCTTACACACTCTATTCGGATGCTTCGAATCCACAAACCCCTCTGGCTGAGCCATGTAAACATCCTCAGCCAACTTTCCGTTAAGGAAAGCGGTCTTGACATCCATTTGCCAAATCTCATAATCATGAAATGCGGCAATCGCTAGCATCACTCTAATAGATTTTATCTTCACAACTGGTGAGAAGGTCTCGTCATAGTCAACTCCGGGAGTTTGAGTAAAGCCCTTCGCGACCAATCGCGCTTTATATGTGTGTACGTTTCCATCCACATCGGTCTTTTTCTTGAAGATCCATTTGCACCCAACGGTCTTACGTCCGGGCACATTATCAACCAAATTCCAAACTTGGTTATCATACATGGAATGGATCTCGATATCCATTGCCTCTTTCCATTTTGCAGACTCCGGGCCTGCCATGGCTTCCTTATAGCTATTAGGTTCATCAAGGTTTATTAGTGTACCATCACTAATATACGTGTCCCCTTTGGCAGTAATATGAAAACCATAAAACTAGGGTTGAACTCTAACTCTTTTGGAACGTCTAAGAGGTAAGGACTCGTCAATCGGTTCAACCGGAGTTTCCTCCTCGGGTTGAGTACCAGCGGTAGAGGTTCCTTCATCTATCGACTCTTGAATCTCTTCAAGCTCGATTTGCCTCCCACTATCTCCTTGGCCTATGAGTTCTCGCTCTCGGAAAACTCCTCTCCTCGTAACAAAGACAACATTGTCCTTCGGTCTGTAGAAGAGATATCCAAAGGATTTCTGCGGGTAGCCGATGAAAATACATCGCTCACTACGAGGTTCAAGCTTGTCGTGAGTATCTCGTCTTACGAAAGCCTCGCAACCCCAAACCTTGATATGTGCTAACGAGGGAGCTTTCCCTGTCCACATCTCGAGAGGTGTTTTGGCAACCTTCTTAGTGAAGACTCGGTTAAGGATATGGGCGGCAGTCTCTAAGGCATACCCCCAAAAAGAGATTGATAGAGAAGCATGACTCATCATAGAGCGAACCATGTCCAACAAGGTTCGATTACGCCTTTCTGCCACACCATTCAATTGTGGCGTCCTAGGTGGCGTCAATTGTGAAACTATTCCACACTCCTTGAGATAATCGTGGAATTCAAGACTTCGGTACTCTCCTCCTCGATTGGATCGAAGCATCTTGATTTTCCTGCCCAATTGATTCTCCACTTCATTCTTGAACTCTTTGAACTTTTCAAAAGTTTCTGACTTTTGCTTGATTAAATAGATATACCCATATCTACTATAGTCATCGGTAAAAGTCACGTAGAAGCGTTTCCCATCCTTCGTGGTTGATCTAAACGGTCCACATACATCGGTATGTATTAGGTCCAATAGACCCTCACCCCTTTCACACATACTTGTGAAGGGTGACTTAGTCATCTTTCCAAGTAAACAAGATTCGCATGTGTCATCTTCCCTAAGGTCGAATGACTCCAACACTCCATCCTTTTGGAGTTGGGCTATGTGTTTCTTGTTGACATGTACAAGACGACAATGCCACAAGGATGCTCTATCCATACTATTGGAAGAATCTATGTTTAAAACATCATTTCCTAAGTTATCAACAATCATAACAGTTTGATAAATTCCATTACATGCTATAGCTTCAAAATAAAAGACACCATTTAGAAAAGCCAAAATAGAACCATTCTCATTAGTAAAAGAAAATCTAAAACCTTGTCTAAACAAACCATGAAATGAAATGATGTTTCTAGCCATTTCTGGCGAATAGCAACAATTGTTCAAATCTAAACTTAAACCATTTCTAAGCACTAAAGAATACACTCCAATATTGGTCACAGGCGACGATCTTCTGTTCCCCATGATTAGATTTATTCTTCCAGCCTCCACATCCCTATTTCTTCTTATTCCCTACACATTAGAACAAATGTGGTAACCACAACCGGTATCAAGAACCTAGGAAATAGCATGAGATGAATCGTTAGATTTAATTATGTATATACCTGCGAAAGACGGCTTGATCATTCCTTCCTTGATGGCTTGCAGGTACTCTAGGCAGCTTCTCTTCCAATGTCCTATCTTGTGGCAGTGGTGGCACTCTGCCTCCTTTGGGTTAGGGCAGGGCTTAGCAGGATCAACTTTGGTCCCACTAGAAGAGGCACCATCTCGGGCTTTAACCTTGCAATAGTTCTTAGACGAAGCCTTCCTCTTCTTTCCCTTTCCTTGTCCAATAGCCAAGACAGGAGCAGCGGGTGGATTGGGAGTTGGTGCAACAGACTTGTCCTTGAAGTTGCTCTCAGCGACCCTCAAGAGACCTTGGAGTTTGCTTAGGGTGACCTCCTCTTTGTTCATGTGGTAGGTCATCCTAAATTGATTGTAGCTTGGAGGCAAAGAATGAAGCACCATGTCGATCGCCAAGTCTTCCCCAAAGTCAACATTCAACTTGCAAAGACGGTCGACATACCTTTGCATCTTTTGCAGGTGCACGGTAAGAGACTCTCCATGACCCATCTTAGCGGAAATCATGTTAGTGAAAATCTCATAACGCTCTTGTCTCGCGTTTTGGTGGTATCTCTCTAATAAGTCTTGATGCATCTCATACGAGTACATGTCCTCATAGGATTTTTGGAATTCGGAGTTCATAGTGGCTATCATGATGCAATGTACCTTCGTTGCATCGCACTCATGAGTTTCAAAAGCGGTCATTTCAGCCGGAGTAGCAATTTCAGGGTTGATCTTCTCGAGCTTCTCATCGAGGACGTACTCCTTATCCTCATAGCGAGCAATAGTGTGAATGTATCTTATCCATTCGCTAAAGTTCGTTCCATAGAAAGTGACCTTTTGACAAAGGCTCATCAATGTGAAAGAACTAGCAGTAGCGTTGTTCACGTTCGACATCTACAAATAGAAAGGACAAAGATAGATTAGAATATGAATCCCTAATTATCACCTAATAAGAAAATTAGGGCTAGGATCCAACAACAATATTCACATATTAGAAAAAGGGATGTCGTAATCTAACATGCAAACAATTTGAAGGTAAGTGAATGATGATTCACTAATTCTCCACCATAAAACCTAAATATAAATTCTAAATGAATTTGAGAATTCCTAGGTTTAGATGAGATTCATTGAAACATTTCAATGGCATGTTTAAATCTCGATATGCCCCTCTTCTTTGTGACTGGGATACCGAGGATCACAAAGCAGGTGTGAATTACCATGCAAATTCACATGGTGCCCTCATTGTAACGATCACCTATTCGATGTGCCAGTAAACCACACACGCTCCATCGAACTATGATAAACAATGAATCACCCTTTGCCACCTTTGCTTAGAACCAATTAGTGTGCCGGTAAACCACACACGCTCCACTAACTTCTTAGCAAGGGTGCAAAGTGTAATTTCATGGGATTGCATCAATTCACTTTTCCTAAAGTAACTAAGATTGGGAAATTTTAAAAACATGTAGTTACTTTGTATTTCATATTATACTTTTAATGAGAGGATGAGGTTGCCCTATCCTACCCGTTCGGCTAACGACCCTCCACCGATCAAGCAAGCGGTGGGTGTGAGTGTACACGCATTAAGCGCCATTTTATAGGCCGCAACCTTATACCCACCTTATAGATCGGCTTCGTGAATGAGGCCTACTAATGGTAAGACTAGCATTTTAGTTATACATATATATATATATATATATATATATATATATATATATATATATATTAATCTTGTAATATTATATTAGTATAGGGTTGTATTTTAAACTTGTAAAATTCTAGGGTTTGAAATTTAAATTGTCTAAATTAAAACTTTTAATCACAAAACATAAATTTCAAAACTTGAGGACAAGTTTTGAACATTTAAAACATGATCAAATAGCAAATAATCTTAATTAACAATTAATTCCATAATTATCCATATTTGATTTATTTAATGATTTCTTGCAAGATAATTACCAATTTAATCAAAATAATTAATTAATTATCACATAAGGAAATTAAATATTTTATTAGTTGATAAATATCTTTAATTAGATCAAGATTATAGTCATATATATCAAAAAATCGGATTAGGGTTGATCTAATATGATAAAGGCAAGTTTCCATAAGATAAATATCAAAAAATCCCGAATCTGGCCCTTCCTGACGCTCGGAATCGTCGAGTTCCCAACTGGACTCGTCGAGTCAGGCCAACTCGTCGAGTCCACCATGGGACTCGTCGGGTTCATGACACAGAACCACAAAATTCGAATTTTTCAAGCAAGATTCAAACAAACAAGCAACAATTTAATAGAAACCAATCTAGGCTCTGATACCACTAATGGGTTTTAGCCATAAGAACTTTCCTATGTGCGCATGCAAAACCCTAATGCTTGGATCTAGGTTTCTCCAATTAAACATGCTTTGAATCCAAGACTTCTAATGACTAATTAGGTATAAGAACAATACAAAATCAGATCTAGAAGTTTACCTTTGAATCTCTTGTTTGATATTGTTGTCTTGGAGCTCTAGAGTCACAATTGTCACTCCTCTAATGACTTACAAACACCAACTAGCAAGGAGGATGATTTGAGAGAGAGGAGAGGGATTAGAAATTGGCCAGGGGTTCTTTGCTTTAGCAGAGGTGCCGATTTCCCTTGCCCTAGGGGTCTATTTATACTTGTAAGGCTCCTAGCGTTTCACCCTTAAACCCTAGTTGGATAATCTTTCCTTAAAGCAATCCAAATCCTTTCCTTAGATAAGCCTTGGACGAATTTGAGGCTATCCGAAGCCCTAGAATTCGTCCATCCTCTATCCAATAAGGATTTACAGCCCAAAGTGTAACTATCAAACAATTCACAGTTTATACCCTCTTATTTAATTAATCTCTTTAAGTCACCAAATTAATACTAATTAATCTATGACTTATATTAATCAAATAACAATATTATTATTCCTTATATTATTCTCATAATATATTAATAATATCTATTCTCTCATAATAAATCATCATGTCAAGTTGCTATGGTGAAGGCAACCCAAAAGGACCATGCACAATCGGGTCAAATACTTGCCCAATATAGTTGCAGCCTTAGACACTATTCCAACATACCATTCATAGATCTGGGTTCCTAGGGTTGATTTTACATGTAAAGTCTCCAACTTTACGTGCATGCATGCTCATTCAAGCGATTCAAGGACTTTAATGGGGTTAGAAGTGTAGATCTAGGCTTGCTCATGACAATGGCCCATAAAGGTTGTAGATCTGAGCCTCTAGAGCTCAGATGTGGTCAGATCTGAAGGCTAAACGAACCAAGGAGTCCTCTAAACCACAACCAAGCCAATATATGGTTCCAAAAAGTCTTAAAGATGCTCTAATGGGGGTTCAACCATGGAAACAGAAGAAGAGGTCGAGTTTTACCTTACTAATCTCTGAAATGGGCTCACAACTTCTGTTCTCCTCCTTTTCCTTGATCTTTCCTCCTTCTCTTCTTCAAAAATTCAAAGAAATACACACCAACACTCAAATCACAAAGGGGAAGGTTAGGGTTTGGCTAAGGTTGCTCTGAGGGTGAAGGGGGCGAGCGTGGGGGCGCATAAGGTGGTTTAAATAGGGTGCAAACCCTTGAAATTAGGGTTTCATTAGACAGCGGGGACTCGCCGAGTCTAGAATATGGACTCGCTGAGTCGCCAACTTAAACGTGCTCAATATCCCGGCTCTACTCAGCGAGTCGGGCCTACAACTCGCCAAGTCCAAGGCTAAAAATGAAAAATACTTAGATAAATTTTACATACCAGGAAACAGGTGCTATAAAGTTCTATTGTGTCAGAGAGGCAGCCGAGTCCCCACACTGTTGTAACCCCTGTTGCTACGTCTCGTCCCCCTGTTGAGCCGAGAACTGATAATGCGGTGGACAACAAGATCAGGATTACTGCCAGCGTGCGTCGGGTTGCAGAAAAAAGGAAAGTTGTGCAAGAGATGAGTGGGTCGGCGCCTGAGTGTAGTTCAGGACCTATTGGGCGGCGTGTGATGCAGCGTCGCGGCCTTATGCGCATGTTGTCTTCTACACCGTCTCATTCAGGGGATGTGTTAGTGATATCTGATGATGACGTTCAACAAACTGAGGGTATCGGAGGGGTGTCTCATTAGCCCATTGTTCCTGTGCCAATCTCTTTGAGTCCTGGTTTTAGCCCTCCGTCTTCGAAGGGTAGTCCTGAGCGGTTGTTTCAGGAGTTTGCTGTTGTATGGGTACTTCACAGTGCACCTTCGTTTGTTCTGGCATGGAGTTTGCGATCCGAATCCCATTTGTCTGTGCGTTTTGTTGCATTGGACTTTACTCGCCATGATCTTCCTCCTGCTACCGTCGATGATATGGATTCGATGAGTAACACTGTCTTGGCTCACAACCTTGCTTATGTCGTTACACAGGCCATGACATACTTGGCTGCTGGGTCTCATCGTGTGCAGCGGTTCAACGAGCTAGAGCACGCACATTCTGTTCTTTCGGCGAGTGAGGTTGGTTTGTAGGGCGAGGTGGCGGGCCTTGGTGCCACTGTTCAACGATTGGAAGGTGAGAATAGATCTTTGGTGTCGTAGAAGTCGGTTTTAGAAGATGTTCGTAGTGCTTTGGAAGGCCAGGTGGAATCTCTAACCCAGGCGAATGAAGGCCTGATGATACAAAATGAAATTCTGGAGCGGGATCTTGTTGACCGCGAGCAAGAGTTTGAGGTATTAAGGGTTGACCGTAATTGGCTGCTTCATGTTGGCCTTGTGTGTATGATGGATAAAATTCTTGAACATCCCAAATTTACAGGTGGTATTAGCCGTATTCGTCATGCTGCTTTTGTTGCTGGCAAAGAATCTGGTTGGGCTAACTTGAAAGCACAGGTTGACGCTGGGACTTTTCACCCTTCTGCCAGCGACTAGCAGTCGAGTCATTCTTCAGCTTTGGATGATGCTCTCTTGGCTTTCGCAACCATGGACTTTTTTGGCTTGCTTGGGTTAGGCCACCTGGACGTGGATGGGGTGTGGGCACTATGTGCTTTTGATGAAGGTGAAGACGTTGTGGGAGATTTGGGTGTTGGGGTTAGTGGGGAGATTGGTGATGTAACACTTCGTGTTAAGAAATCTTGGGTTGGGGTTCGCTGATTGAAGTGATACCCTAGTTGTTTCATTGCCAAGAAGGGTTGTACTAACATGTTGTTATAGGCTGTAAGGTCCGACGTTACCGAGTCGTAGTAGTTTGACGGTTGAAATGGAGTAGGTAAGGTGTGAGACATGGGTATTTATTGTTGGGCCATGGGTGTTTGTTGTTGGGTCATGGGTGTTTGCTATTGGGTCATGGGTATTTGATGTTGGGTCATGGGTATGTGTTGTTGGGTCATGGGTATGTGTTTTTGGGTCATGTGTATTTACTGGTAAAGTGCGAGTGGTGATGTTGACACGGTGCCATCCATCAATGACGGGTGGCTCTGCGGTTGTGGTGTAACGTTTGGGCCGGTTATAGCGTTGCTCGCATGCGAGCTTTTCACGAAAGGCGTCATGGGTGTTGTTTGAAAGTTTTTAGGATTGATGGTGTTGGGGAAGAATGGCGGCGAAGTGGGTACTATGTATTGGTTAGACACACCACTGTATGGGAATGTGGGGATGGTGTGTGAGCCGGAGTGGATGGCGATGTTTGACTCTGGGTTAAAACCGATTGCATGATTGCTGCAACGGAGGGTGATGAGCCATCTGGTGGCAGTGCCATCATGGGATATGGTGGCAGACCACAGGATGTCGGTGCTGTCACAAGAGATGGTGGTAGGCCACTGGTTCAAGAGACGGTGGCGGGCCGCCGGATAATGGTACTGCCTCAAGGGATGGTGGCAGGCCGCCGGAGAGTGGTGCTACTTCAAGAGATGGTGGTGTGCCACCGAAAGATGGCTTATGGGGTGTTAACTGCGTCCAACAACGCCATCGGGTGTATCGGGCTATACGGTGGTTCCGATGACTCACCCGTCGTCTTCTTCGTCATGCGTGGTTAAGTTGGAAGACAAAAGAAAAAGGGTTTGCGTATCTATTGTCACACAAATGGTTGGCGCCAAATGATATGACCTGGCTCTGAACCACCTAAGCTACAGGGAGATGGTCGTCGGAATGGAACCTGAAAGGCCACAAAGAAAGAAGAGGCATTATCCGCTCTCCGGGAGGAGGTCCCGGAAAGACGCTCCGACGGTCAAGTTAGTGAGATGCATCTGGAGTATGGAGGTAGATGGTCGGGGCAGAATAGCTTACCTCTCAAGGCAGAGTAATCGGCATTTTATACTGGAGATCTTCCTCAGTCCGCACGAGGGACAAGGACTGCGGTTTCGACAGGATCCGCCATTCTTATTGGAGGGCCATGCTCCACGTTTGTGTCCGGTCCAACGATTAGCCCAGGCGATAATGCTCTGAGTGCGCCCTTTGTCGCCTGGAGCCATTATCCTTAGACTGCAGCTGAAGGACAATAGTTGGCAAGGGCGGACTTCCTACGCGATCGCCTCGCGAGAATCCTGGGCCACTGAGGCGGCCGAGTCGCTGGTCCGACTTCTCGCTGTGAGCGCCTCGTCAGGCGTTCGCTTTCTTCTCTGCCTGCTCTGAGGGGCGCGTCATCAGTTCATAACAAAACCAAACCATCATGGATCCATTTATAGATGTTAGAATGAAATAAAAAAACAACCATAGGATATTTTACAGATAACCTTTGAAGCCTTTGAACCCACTTGGTTTTGGGGTGTTGATGAAGATAGCAAAAATCAAAGAATATGATTTCTCTTCAAGTATCCACCATCAAGAGTAAGGCACTTGGAATGCTAGTTCCTTCTTGTATTCTTGAGCGTCTTAACCCTTTTAGCGCTTAACTAAAATAAGCACTATAGGAGACAACTCAAGAAGGCTTCTAAACCAGCAAAGTAAAGCACCAAACTTCATAAGAAGGGAGCTCTTCATGCTTACAATTTTTAGAGATAAAGAAGGGAAGAATAGAGTGATTCTCTTGGAAAAAATGCAAGCCTCATGCCTCTCTTATATAGTCCATGAAAGGTAAGGCCTAACCATTAAAATACTCTAAAGTAATAGCTTGCCTTTAGAAGCATGGGAGACAAAGCATGGAGGTTGAAAAGCAACCCCCCATTTTTTAATATTTTAGGCCATATCTCTTGAAAAGAGGAGGATTCTTTATTTTTTATAAACTCCAAGTTTATAAAATATAAACTTTGTCTTTAGGTAAAAGACAAAAGAATCCAACTAGTCCAAAATATTGTGCATGACTTATTAATTCATACCATATGAAATAATAACTAGTTATATTCTCTTATAATTATTATTTTCATAAAACAATAATTATTCCCTAATTAAAATACAAGAATCGATATTATTTATTAAGAATCACATTAATAATAAATATACAAAATGTTCCAACTTGATAAAGGCGTGACCCTATAGGATTATATATTATTAGCAATATCACTCCATAATGATTTTTGGGCATATAGATCCAACAATCTCCCACTTGCACAAGATTCATTATAGACTAACATAGACAATAGCTAACGTCTAGCAACGGGCTACTGCCCCTAACAACATATGAAGGGTGTCATCTTATCAACATTACACTTCTTCACATTAAGCTCATAAGAAGAGGTTTAAGGGTTTTGTCTTCAACCAAACCCATTAAGCAGTTAATGAATTAGAAACAAGTTGAAAATTGAGGTTCTCATCATCCTCCATGGATTGGTGGTAATAAGGTGGATCTTATCTCTCCATACATGATCAAAAAATAATTCCAAGCCACGATTCACATTATTTGCACCGATAACATAAGGGAATACTTCAAAACCACCTTAGGCACTTATCTCTCCAAACATGGTATTATTCACCAAATTTCATGTCCCTACACCCCACAAAAGAATCACCACCACCTATTAGAGGTAGTCCCCGTCCTAACTTTTACCATACATGTCTCTAAATAACAATGAGGTGAAGCTATTCTTACTGCATGTTACCTCATAAATAGGTTGCCATCAAAAGTCCTTCAGTTCCGATCTCCGATTTTCTGTCCTAAAAAAGGCATTCCTATTATTCCGAGTCTCATCACTTCCACCAAGAATCTTTGGGTGTAAGACATTTGTCCATTCTTATCGCCCGGGCCAATCCAAACTTGATCCTCATGCACACAAATGTGTATTTGTTGGCTACTTCTCAACACAAAAAGGATATAATTGTTTCTCACCAACCATGCATCAAGTATTTGTCTCTAAAGATTTTACTTTTTTCAAATCTGAACTCTACTTCAACAAGTCTCATCTTTAAGGGGGAGAACCTAAATGAAGATGAGAACATGGATAGTTTTCTCAACCTCGATACTCTCCTGACAAATCCACTAGATTCTATACCACCAATTTTGCCACCAATTCAACCCTTGTATGCAAGTTTAGAACCACTTCAAATCAATGATACTGCTTCTAACAAGTTGGTACATGTCCCAAACTTACTTGTTTATTCAAGGAGGCATCACCCTCACAGAGTAAAGACATAAAAGACCCAAGATTGTCATGAATATGCTCTAGAAAACTTTCCGACACAAGTCATGCATTCTAATAATGAAGATCTTTCATCGCTCTTAGGAAAGGTAATGCAGAAAACATTTGATTTTCGGTTTCATGGCCTATGAAAACTTACCCCCCCCCCCCCCCCCACACACACACACACACTAAGCATTTGTTACTAATATTGATCAAGTTAAGATTCCAAGCAATGTAGAAGAAGCACTTATGTCTCCCAATTGGAAGACTGTAGTGCTAGAAGAAATAACAGCCCTCGAAGGAAATAAAACATAGGAGGCCATTAATCTTCTGATTGGGAAGAAAACAGTTGGGTGTAAATGGTTGTTCACCACCAAATACAACAGTAACAGGAGTGTGAATAGATAGCACAACCTGTAGATAAAGGCTACACATAAACATATGGCATTGACTATCAAGAGACGTTTGCTCCGGTTGCAAAGCTCATTACTGTTTGACTTTTACTCTCTCTAACACCTAATCTTGATTGGCCTCTAATGCAACTGAATGTTAAAAATGCATTTCTGAATGGGGAACTTGGTGAAGAAGTTTATATGGAATTTTCCCTAGGAAATGACAACCTGGAAAGAAAGGTGTACATGTTGAAAAATCAGTTTACAGGCTAAAACAATCACCACACGCATGGTTTAGCCAATTCACTCAAGTTGTAACCAAGAAAGGATAAGACCAAGGACAAGCAGATCACAATGTTTTCTTTAAACATTCAAATGACGGAAAACTTGCAATCCATTGTGTATGTCGATGTTATTATTATAACAAGTAATGATCCGGATGAAATTAACAAACTAAAGGCCTATCTTAGTTTGGAGTTTGAGATGAAAGACCTCAAACTACTTAAATATTGTCTAGGAATGGAAGTTGCAAAAGGTCAAAAAGGAAATATCCACATCACAAAGAAAATATGTCCTAGATTTACTAGCTGAGACAAGAATGTTAGGATGCAAACCTACTGACACCCCAATGGAAACCAACAAAAAGCTATGAACTACAAAAGATGGTTATGAGGTCAACAAAAAAGACATCAATAGTTAGTGGGAAAGCTCATCTATCTATCACATACTAGACCGGATATCAAATTTGTGGTGAGTGTTATCAGCCAATTTATGCACTCTCCTAAAGAGACACATGGGAGCTGCTTATAAGGTCTTGAGATACCTAAAAGGAACCCCATGAAAAGGATTACTCTTCAAAAAGGGAGAGAATTGTTTCCTTGAAGTGTTCACTGATGTTGATAAGGCAGGTGTTGTCAATGATAGGTGATCAACCAGTGGGTATTGTAGTTATGTATGGGGAAACCTCGTAACATGGAGAAGCAAAAAGCAGCTAGTTGTATCACAAAGCATTTATTATGAAGCAGTGTTGAATCTTGTATCTGAGTTCCAAGTTGTTGCTCATGGCATATGTGAAGGAATGGCATATGTAAAGGAATATGGATAAAACGGCTAATGGAAGAGTAACGGTTACCTTTTGAAGCACCAATTAAACTTTGTTGCAATAAGGCAACGCTGAACATAGCTCATAACCCAGTTCACCACGATAGAACCAAGCATGTGGAAGTTGATCGTTATAAGAGATTACGGAAGTGTTTATATGGTCTACTTACCCTCAAAACAACATATTGCCAATTTGTTGACTAAAAGTTTCCCACGGAAGCTGTTCGAAGAACTTACTGGCAAGCTTGGCATGATAATTATATACCTGCCCAGCTTGAGGGGGGAGTGTTGTAGAATACAATATGTTATAGTTGGAATGCACATAATTAGGATTTGATATAGTTGTGATTAGAGAGCTGATTTTAATTGATTTGCATTGATTATCTTGCCTTCTTTAGTGTTTATATTGTATATAAGTATGGTTGTTTATTAATAAACTAGGTGTAAAACTCATGTATTACATGAGTTCATTTAAAAGAAAATTTAAATATAAAATTCTAAACATTTAAATGTTTGAATTTATTAAAAAAATTAGAAAAATATTGAATTATTAAAAATAATGTGTTTTTTTTATTTTAATTTATACAAATAATTTAGATAAATAAACAAAGGAAACTAATAAAGTTTTAATTTAGAAATCTTAAAATTAAAAAAAAAAAAAAAAATTAAAAAAAAAAAAAAACGTTAATTAATAAAATTGATATGCATTTATTATTACATTTATTATAGTTATTATATTTAAATATTATGTGGAATTTGATAAAATGAAAAAAAAAAAAAAAAAAAAAAAAAAAAAAAAAAAAAACCCACAAAATGCCATGTGGAAATTCTTTTTATTGAAAATAACCACAAAATGACATGTGTCCGAATCAATGAGAATGTGTCACTTGGCAAAAAGATTTTCATTTATTAGAGTAGACGAGATAACAATATTTTCTCATTATAATGTAATACACACACACACACACACACACATATATATATATATATATATATATATATATATATATATATATATATATATATATATATATATATATATATATATATATATATATATCCCTCCTGCACACAAAAACTGTCTTTTACAAGGCTTTGACCATTTTATGTCTCTTTTCGAAGCAAAGGCTCAACAAGAGCTCTTTGCAACTTTAATGAATTTGAATCACCCTCACCCGGCTTCTTTGGAGTTTGCCCTTGCTTATTTTGGGCTCCCTAATGTATTTAACAAGAACAATATTAGCAAATTCGGGTTTAACCAAAAGCAAGAAGATATATATATATATATTATTGACAATCTATTATTTTATATTATAAAAAAAAGAAGATGATTTCTTACAGTATTAGAAGATAATCTCCGAAATGAGGGAGCACGGGCTACATATGTAGCAGCTGCAACTGCTGCTACACGTATCCTGTTGAAAGCAAATATTAGTTGGTTTTCTTATTTTCATAAAAAACAGAATAACATATTATAATTCTATAAATTTAATGTACCTTTTATGCACATCAATATATTCATCGGTCTCATCTACAATCTCCTCCTGCATTCATAGAAAAATTTTATTTACCATATGTTTAGAATCTAAAACGCAGGTAGATACTTTAAACTACACATGGGATTTAAACATGCAAATTATGTGTAAAGGAAGCAACAAAAGAACCTGAAGAAGTTCCTCAAATACATCTTCTAAAGTGATTATACCAATGACTTCACCTTCTTCAATGTCCTCAGTTAAATAAGACAGTCCATTTGTTCCAACATCCCCTAGCTTAGCAAAAATTCGTGGTTCCACATCAATTGCTACATTCTCACTATTTTTTGGTTCTTCTTCAAGTGTAGGAGGTCTTTGACTTTTTCCTTTTGTTTTGACTACAGCTGCCATATGACTACTTCCCTTTTGGAACTCATTTAGTATGTCATACAGTGGCATGTCAGCTGGAACCCTATTTTAAAAAAATAGAATATAGTGATTGATTGATTGAGGATGAGGATGAGGAGGGCATTTATGTCTTTTTGAGTTTAAGAAGATGCAAACCTTGGAATTCTTCTAATGGAAACTGCACTTACTGGAGTCTCGGTTTCTGCTCTTACAGTAAGAAGACTTTTCACCTACACCTCAAACAATGATAAAATCAGGAGATGCTGTGTGTATTATAGCAAGAAATAGCAATGTACACATATGACATTTCTATAGTTTGATTGAATTTTGTAAGTATAATGAAAGTAGGATGCTGTATTAAATAAATCAATGGAAGTTTGTTGCTATTTTTGTTGCATTTAAATGATAATAATTATTAAAAGAGAGTGAGAAGTTACCAATAGAAGTCCAATAACATTTCTTGGATTTCCAGAGTAAACAGGAACTCTGCTATGACCTCTTGCAAGAATCTTTCCCATTGCTTCCCTAACATATTCCAAAAAAAGGTGATATATATATATATATATATATATATATATATATATATATATATATATATATATATTGGCATTCTATGTTATTGAATTTAGTTCACAAGGCGTACAAGGGTAATTTAGTTATTCACTTTATCTTAAGTAGAACTCTAGCAAACATTTGGAAAGGTAATGAAAAAAAATCTGCTGCCTTTTTAATCATGCAAGCTTAATAATTGTCAAAAGAAGACAAAATGATAAGAAACAAATATAATAATGTACATGAACAAAAGTACAAAACTCACCAATCTAACTTTGAATTAACGTCCAATGAAAAAGTTGACTCGATTGGTGTCATTGCCTCCTCTGCAGTCTGATCAGACAAATCAATGATTACTTTAAGAAAGTAATTATTTACACCATAAATATACAAAAAAGAAAAAAGAAAAACCAATGTTATAAACTGAAGGTTTATTTCATTTGATACCTTTTCAGTTAAATCAAGTGCTCCACTGATAATTGTGGTCTCATCATGAGTCAGTTCACCTCCTTTACCTGCCTACAATAGAATCAGGATGTTATTCATTGCATAAAAAGTACACACATAAGGATTTATTTCATCAAAAAAAGAAAATTTTATATGCTACATGCTTAAAAGATTAGAATTAACCTCTAGGCCATGGATGGAAACAAGAGCTTTCAACTGAGCTCTTCTAAATAAAGCATCATTATGTCCCAATACCAAATCAAGAATCTGGAATCACAAAATTCTTTTAAACATAAGCTGCAATGTTCTAATAAAACTAGA
The DNA here is from genome assembly GCF_002870075.4 of Lactuca sativa. Lineage (NCBI taxonomy): Eukaryota > Viridiplantae > Streptophyta > Magnoliopsida > Asterales > Asteraceae > Lactuca > Lactuca sativa. Next base: position 195,903,035 of record NC_056627.2, read on the forward strand.
ATGTATATATATTTAAATTTCATTATTATTAAGGCATTGGATTTCTCAAAGTATAATGATTTAAGAAGAAGAAATGAAAGTAGAAGCTATAATGAACATATAAATGAAAGTACATTGCTATTTCTTGCCTTTAATCCTAAAATTTACCTTGCTTATAGGGTAAGCAATTGGATAGCAAATTATCATCAAAATACGTACAAGCCAGATAAAGCTAGAACCTATAGCAAGTCCATATCTGGTACATAATGCTTGTGGAATCACCTGTCAATGAAAAATAAACTGTAAAAAAAGTTATACATATACATGATTCATGAAGAAGAAGAAGAAGAAGAAGAAGAAGAAGAAAGAAGCTAAATTCTGAATTTTCTAAGTTACCTCTCCAAAAAGTAGGACAAAAGTTACAGAAAGCACGATTGCAACAACTTGATGGAAAATCTTGTCCAAGTATATTGGTAGGGCCTGAAGATTTGCAACAGAATAATAAACCATGTACATCAAAAAGGATCTTGTGAAAAATATAATAATAGTTAATAACAAACTTTACAAGGATTTGTTTGTTTAAAAACTTTGATGTGTGTACTTTTGTCAAATGGTTATTAAATGTTAAAGTAACTAACCACATCTTTTGGGAAAAAAGGATTGATCTGATTCAACAAAAAAACATTTAAAATCTTAATATATTACCTCCATGGAAGCTGCATTGCATAAAAGCAATGTTACAAGTAGTTGGTGTTGTTTCTGAACCACTGGAAATATGACAGCTGGAGAAGATAATGTTGCATAAAACCAATATGAGAGGTCAATGGATGCCATTGTCATGCATAGAGACAGGTTTTACATTTTTTGGCACTCTAAAAAACAGATCATAAATGCTTTTATAAAAAAAACAAAAAGCATATTTAAAAAAAAAAAAACTGTCGATGCTTCTCTGCTCGACTAGAAAATAGAAATCATTGATTGACTTGAAATTGAAAATGGTCAGATAAATCAAATCATATTTGAATAGAAGCATAGTTGATGTGATTCATGTAGAGATTAATCCTAGTCAAAACCTTCGTTTACAAGTTAAATTGAATCCGTATACAAATTGGGACCCTAAATAGATATGTAAGGTTCAAAAAGCATAAAGAAATTGGAAGAAGGAAACCATACATTCAAAATAGGCATCAATCACGTTAACTAGATAAAGAAGTTGAAGAATTAAGTGCGAATTAATAAATCAAAAACCTGCTTGTTTTTTCTCGACCGGAGTACCGCTGCGCTGGAGGATTTCGAGCTCGACGAGACCAAGAGACATCAATCCTAAGGTAAGGCCGGACATGATGCCGGCAAAGATGACTAGCAAACACGAGATGCCAACGTAAACGTAAAACATCGCCGATCCGAATTCAATTTCTGCTCCTAACATCGAATTGCTACTGGGACTCGTCACCATTCGTATCAACTGTACTGCGTTTATAAAATGCATCCTGTACAAGAAACAATGGCGACTTGCTGATTCTCTGGCAACTCTTTTTATATTCAACAACTCTTTCGAGAGAAGTATTCAACGCAAGTGATATCAAAATATCTCTCGCTCTCTCTGTTCAATAAACAACTCTTGATATTTAAATAAGTAACTAACAGAACTGAGGTAGCTGATTGATCTTTTTAAAATATACCTTGTAACAGGTCAATGTAAAATATATGTTTTTTTTTGGAAAATGCATCTCTTTTATATATTACAACACCTATATTTTATATTTTAATAACACTTGTATTTTATTTATTAATATTATGTTGAGACCCTACAAACTTATATTTTTGTTTTAAAAAATTCTTAATATTGTTTTTGGTAGATTATAAGTTCATTTTCTCATGTTAAAAATATTATTTTAAGAAAAACTAAGGGTAATTCGTTTACCCTTGCATTGTCGTCAATCAAATAGTCACATTAACAGTTTCATTTCTCCTTCAATCGACTACGGCCTTCTCCTTAAGGATGAACGTAGGCGGGTACTGCCCTAATTGTTTGGAACGAGAACCAACGGTTACTATATGTGGAAGGAATCTAACTAAGATTTGGAATTTTAACTTGTTTCATAAATCGTGAAACTAGCTACCTCCAATAGGTAGTGGTTTTTACTTTCCTTATGATGATTTCTTGGAATCTTCAATTGTAGAAATTGTGAACATATTGACAATTTGACTAGGTGTGCATGTCACATCCCGAATCCCGAAGTACCAATCTATTTATTTATTAATTTTATCATTGAGGATTTCCGACTTATGCGGGGCATACTAACCATGTATGTCGGGCTTAAGTCTTTAAATGAGTCGGGACGATGCATCGTATGTTGGGCGTACAAGGGAGTACATTGAGACGAGGTCGGCCAGAGAGTCATGAGGAGCATTGAGATAGTGCTTAAGACGATCGAGCTTATCCAGCAAGTTAGACAGAGATTGCTGACAGCCCAGAGCCGCCAGAAGAGTTATGTGGATCTGCAACACTCTAAGCTAGAGTTTCAGGTTGGAGATGTGGTGCTTCTAAAGGTATCACCCTGGAAGGGTGTTATCCGCTTCAGGAAGCGGGGCAAGTTGGGTTACAGGTTTATTGGCCCTTTCAGAGTGTTGGCTCGTGTGGGCAAGGTAGCTTACTAGCTGGTGCTACCTGAGGAGTTAAGTCAGATTCATGATACCTTCCATGTCTCCCAGTTGAGGAAGTATATAGCTGATGAGACAGCTATGGTTCCTTTGGAGGACATTCAGGTCGATGATCACCTGAATTACATCGAGAGGCCGGTGGCGATTCTAGATAGGAGAGTGAAGACCTTGAGGAACAAGGTAGTGAAGTTGGTTAAAGTCCAGTGGCAACACTGGAAAGGCTTGGAGTGGACTTGGGAGCCCGAGACTGAGATGCGTGAGCACTACCCTAATATATTTTCTGAGGCTGACTTCGAAGGCGAACTCTGATTCTAGTAGGGGAGAATTGTCAAATCCCGAATCCCAAGGTACCATTCTATTTATTTATTAATTCAAGCATTGAGGACTTCCAACTTACACATGGTGTACTAGCCATGTACACCGGGTGTACTAGCCATGTACACCGGGTGTAAGTCTTTAAATGAGTCGAGACGGAGGCAGTGTATGTTGGGTGTATGAAGGAGTACGATGGGCGTACGCGAGCTGATGTCAAACCCTAAATTTTAGGGTTTCACCCATATTTAAACATATTATCTCACCCTTGAACCTCCCATGATCAGCCTCCATTCCCTTTAAACCCTAATATCGAACCCTAAGATTGAGACTGAAGATCTTGGAGCCTTTTTGGTAATTTTGTGCATTCTTGTTAAGGAAGAAGATCATTGAAGAAGGTGGTGTTGCACAATCTTGTGGATCCAGAAACTACCTCACTTTGTGAATCTTTTGAAGGTATAAAATCCATACCTTGCTGACGTTCTTTGTAGTTCTCTTTAGATGGGTTTTATGAGCTTTTTGTCCCAAAGCTTGGACCTTTGTGAGTATGGGGTACTCCAGAGCATATTAGTTGTCCTTTTAGATGTATTAGGTGCTTAGATTTATAAAAATGGTTGCTTAATCGTTTTCCCTTGGCCCATGCATGAGTTAAGTGACTTAGAGTGTTGTAGAAGTTAAGGTTTTGTGTATTGTACCCTATCTATCCATGCAAAGGCTTAAAGTCAGTAACTTTATGGGTTAAGGCATTCTATATTAGTTAGATCTGAAGTTGGGATAAGTGTCTTAAAGGATTAAGAGATAAAAGTTGGGACTTGGGACCAGGCAGAGTACGTTGGGCGTACTCCTGGCTACGCCTATGTAGCCAAGCCCATCGCCAAAGATTGCTGAGTCGAGTTGTACACCTCGCATAGGAAGTATACACCCCATATACGGACGAGAAGGTGGACTTGTTGACTTTTTCTAACTTTTGACTTTTGGTCAAAAGATTTAGGGTTTTAGACCATGGAAGGGAAAAATGATCTTTTGCCTTTCAAGCGCGTAGTTATGGGATTGGACCTATGAGTCAGGTTATAATCTTAATTGACTAGGGTTACTTGTTGTGTTTATTAGGTGGAGTCTAGTTTCGGTAGTTTGGGAGTGAGATTTACCAGTCATTAGTATCAGGTGAGTCTCCTCACTTATTCTTACATGTGTGGTAGAATAGTTGTATATATTTACATGTGATGACCAGCTGGGTCTGAGTGCTATTACCATGTATGTGCTTATTATAAGTGTTAAGACTGACCAGCTGGGTCTATGTGTTGTTACTATGTATGTGCTAATTATACGTGTTATGACTTCAGGTATTCTCCAAGGTTGTTGATAACCTATAGGGCGTGCTATTTGCCCATTGATACTTCAGGTGGTCTTTAGGGTTGCCGATAACCCATAGTTATTTATTTTTGTTGTGTTGTGTGTGGTATTTGTAACGCCCCGATTCTCAGGTATTGTTTTAAATAAGATTTTTTGGGTTAAGCCCTACTCGACGAGTTGGTTGCCCTACTCGTCGAGTAGCAGCGGGATGGGATCACGTGTTAAGTGACCTACTCGACGAGTCCATATTGGGACTCGGCGAGTAGGAGCTGGCAGATGAAACCCTAAATCCCGGGGTTTTGCACCTTATTTAAAGGAGCCTTAGCCTCCCTTGGGCCTCTTTACAGTTCTAGAGAGTCCTTGAGAACCCTAATACGTGTGTGTGTGTGTCTGCCCATTGTGTGTTTGAAGCTTGAAAAGAGGATCCTTGGAGGGAGAAGGCTTGGAGGAGAAGGAGATTGGAGCAAGTAGAGTGTGGGAATCAACACTTATCGTAGTTATCATCTTCTAGAGGTACCTAAATCACCATTTTTCCTTGTAGATCTCTTCTATTGGTTGAGTTTAGGGTTTTTGTGGAATATTAAGTTTGTAAGATGAGCTATGGACTAGATCTGAGGTTGTAACTTCAGATCTGGACCCTCCTTGGACTCTACAAGCATAAAGTTATAGTTTTGGTCATGATTGAGGTTCCTCTTGAGCATGAAGCTCCATTAAGAACTTAAAATAGGAATTTAGAGCCTTTATAGCCATGCATGCACGTAAAGTTTGCAACTTTACGTGATAAGCATGCCCTAGAAGCTTGGATCTGTGATTTGGAGCCGCTGCAAGGCAAAAAACAAGTCTGTATGGAAAAAGGACTGAATAGACTCGATGAGTCGCAAGGTTGACTTGGCGAGTCACATGAAGATGGCCGTGAACTCGACGAGTTGGATGAACAACTCGGCGAGTCCGATGAAGATTGCCACAGACTCGACGAGTTGAAGAACAACTCGACGAGTCAGATGAGTTTTCTCCAGGATATGTATGCGTGTGTATTCGTCTAGTTGCAAGGAGGAAACTCGACGGGTGGCCTTAAAGTTTGATCGAGAATCGAAGGAACTCAATGAGTCACCCCGATGACTCGGCGAGTTGGAATGTGCTTCAAGGAACTCGGCGAGTAGCTGAGGGTACTCGGTGAGTTGAAGTCAACATGGACTGTTGACCTTGACTGAGGACTTTGACTTTGACCAGGGGTTGACTAATGGGTTATGAAGTACCTTATAAGGTTAATGACCTATGAGTATGTTGTACTATGATAATAGGTGGTGGAGCCTGTGTTAAGTGATCCGAGAGTTGTAGTTTACCTTCCGAGTCGACATCTACGAGGTGAGTTATCCTTACTATATCGATAGGGTCTACTGCACCAAGGCCGACCCTTTAGTTGTCATTATTATGGTATGCTACATGTGGTTATGATCTATTAGATCCGAATCAGGGTAGACAGTATGTTACGCTCTTATGATCCGTAGGGATTGGTATGTTAGTGACATGCTAGGTCGATACTCTAGTTACAGGAGAATTCTATGATTAATGATCAGTGAGATAAATATGTTTGATGTTTGTATATGTCAATATATGATAGTTATGCGCACATGGTTATTTGCTTGTTGGTTGGGTTGAGGCGGTCCTGCTTTGTGCTGAAGGCCAACATACCCTATGAGCCGTCCGGGGAGACTATAGGCCCACGTGGCGGACCACTCATGCCGAAGGCTCGGGATAGATCCATACAGACTGTAGGCCCTGTAGGGCGGTCCTGTCAAGCCGATGGCCCAGTATGCATGTTGATTGATTGATTATTACTTATATGGTATTTGTCAGTGTGGTATTGGTATTTTGGGGGTAGCTCACTAAGCCCCCGGGCTTACATTTTTCAGTCTATTGTTTCAGGTACCTCAGGAGTTCATGGCAAGGCGAAGGCGTGACCGTACCGCTCCTCATCCTTATGTTATGATTTTGGGACACTCTGATGGATATTGATTTGAAAACATTTTTGTAAACAAACGTTGTTTGATTTTATTTATGATTGAAAAAGTTTAAATTTGGCATAAAATTTATGGATGTTACAAGTTGGTATCAAAGCCTTGGTTTTAGTGAATTGGGGAAAACACATGTGTGAACCCAGTCTCAAATCAAGGAGATTTTTTTTGGAAAGTAAGTTTTAAAATGGTTTTCAAAATAAAGGATGGAGGGTGCAGAGAGTACGATCAGCTGGAGCCTGTAAGTAAACCCCAAAATACCATATAGTTATTTGATATTCTGATATGTTAGAACAACATACTAGTGCTAGGCTAGGGATCTTCAGGAATCGCATGATAGATTTGCCTGATTATATGATGCCTATTAGCCTAGGGTTTCTTGCATGTGGAATTGACATCATAACTATAGATGTTTAGTATATGCATCACGGTTGTGCATAATAAAGACCTTATAGCCTGAGAATGTTGATTCGGCCTTCGGGTAGGATTGGATATTCGAAAGTCTATTGGGTCCAGCGTTATGTGCAACTAGCATGCACTAGCGTTGTAGGGGATGATGGAAGTTTCATGGATGTGTGAGTCATGAGAAGTGGCGAGACTAGATGCGAGATAGTTGATATTCCTCTAGAAGTGAGGGTTGAGCGCATTTCTATGTTGATGATATTGTTAGGGCGTTGTGGTGATACTTGAGACAAATATGGGTAGGTGTGGAAGGTAGTATGGGCCCATACTAATGAAAGCACAGGACCCATACGCGTAGCAAGGAAATCACAACCCCTAGGGTTTGTGTGTTTTGGTCTCCCGACATTATGTTATTTATCTGATGACTTGTATATATATTTCAGTATGGTAGTGACGAGACGTGTTGCTTCTGGATCCGGATCAAGATCGGGTTCGGGAGACGGAGGGTTGAAGGTGCCGGTAGCACCTGAGCTCGTGGTACAGATAAGGATCGGGGAGTTGGATGCCAGGATCCGAGAGATTATGCATGACGAGATTGCTGCTGCATTCCGAGCGCAACTGCTAGAGATGTTTGGGTCGATTAAGACCGTGATGGTTGAGCACTTTGATGAGCGATATGCAGCTCTAGCAGAGACAGTTGCCGCTGCAGCCACTTCGGCTGTAACCGCGGCAGGGGTTGGAGGAGGAGCCAGCAGGGCTTTCCAGTATCGGGACTTCGATAATACGAAGCCCCCGAAATTTGATGGTACACAGGATGCGATCAGGGCTATGAGGTGGTTATCTGACGTGGAGGGATGTTTCTTCACGTGTTCATGTCCTGCTGACTAGAAGGTCAGGTGTGCCCTGAACCTGTCGAGGCTTAGGGCAAAGGACTAGTGGAGATTGATGACAGGGTCATATACTGATGATCAGCAAGCTGCTGTTACTTGGGAGCAGTTCAGGGATATGTTCCGCACCCGCTATGTTCCACGCGTTGAGCGGGAGCGGTTTGCTCAGGAGGTTTTGACATTGAGACAGGATGGAGAGTCTGTGATGGAGATTACCCGTATGTTCACGAAGAGGGCTATGTTTTTCCAGGAGTTTGCTTCAGAGCAGTCTCAGATGACTCGTTATCTGAGTATGCTTAAGACTGATATTCAACAGTTTGTGTCTACACAACGATGTGATACCCTCCTGGAGGATGGTCAAGGCCGAGCATCAGAGGCCGCATGTATGTTGCAGCCTCTGGAGATTCCTATGTGGAAATGGGAACGGATCGCGATGGATTTCATCACGAAGTTGCCGAAGACGGTAAGGGGGTTCGATGCTATATGGGTCATCGTGGATCGATTGACCAAGAGTGCCCATTTCCTATCCATACAGGAGAGTTCGTCGGCAGAAAAGTTGGCCGACCTGTATGTCAGCAAGATTGTCTCTTGCCATGGGGTCCCAGTTTCCATTGTTTCCGATCGAGATGTCAGATTTATTGCCTGTTTTTGGCAGAAGTTCCATGAGGAACTGGATACAAGACTGCATTTTAGTACGACGTTCCATCCGCAGACTGATGGGCAGAGTGAGCAGACCATTCAGACCCTCGAGGATATGTTGAGGGCGTGTGTCATTGATTTCGGTGGGAGTTGGGATTCCCACCTACCGCTTGCAGAGTTCGCCTACAACAACAACTATAATTCCAGTATTGGCGCCCCGCCTTTCGAACTGTTGTATGGGCAGAAGTGTAGGACCCCAATATGCTGGGGCGAGGTTGGGCACAAGGTGATGGGTCAGACAGAGGTAGTTCTACAAACTACCGAGATGATACAGCAGATTAGACAACGACTGCAGACCGCTCAGATTCGGCAGAAAAGTTATGCCGACTGACGCCGATCTGAGCTGGAATTTCAGGTGGGTGACATGGTTCTCCTGAAGGTCTCACCCTGGAAGGGTGTGATCCGCTTTAGGAAGAGGGGAAAATTGGGTCCCCGTTACATTGGTCCGTTCAGGATTGTTGCTAGGGTTGGCAGGGTGGCTTATAGACTAGAGCTTCCGGAGGAGCTTAGCCGAATCCACAGCACATTGCATGTTTTGCAATTGCGAAAATGCATTATGGACCAGGAGGCAGTGGTATCGTTGTATGATATTTAGGTCGATGAGCGCCTGAACTATGTGGATAGGCCTGTGGCTATTTTGGAAAGGAAGAAGAAGATTTTGCAGAACAAGGAAATACCTTTCATAAAGGTACAGTGGGAACATCGGAGGGGATCTGAGTGGACATGGGAGCCGCAGGCGGAGATGCGCGGGCATTACCCGACATTGTTTATTCCAGCGGACTTCGAGGGCGAAGTCTAGATTCAAGCGGGGAGAGTTGTAACGCCTCGATTCTCAGGTATTGTTTTAAATAAGATTTCTTGGGTTAAGCCCTACTCGACGAGTTGGTTGCCCTACTCGTCGAGTAGCAGCGGGGTGGGATCGCGTGTTAAGTGACCTACTCGACGGGTCCATATTGGGACTCGGTGAGTAGGAGCTGGCAGATGAAACCCTAAATCCCGGGGTTTTGCACCCTTTTTAAAGGAACCTTAGCCTCCGTTGGGCCTCTTTACAGTTCTAGAGAGTCCTTGAGAACCGTAATACATGTGTGTGTGTGTGCCCATTGTGTGTTTGAAGCTTGAAAAGAGAATCCTTGGAGGGAGAAGACTTGGAGGAGAAGGAGATTGGAGCAAGTAGAGTGTGGGAATCAACACTTATCTCAGTTATCATCTTCTAGATGTACCCAAATCGCCATTTTTCCTTGTAGATCTCTTCTATTGGTTGAGTTTAGGGTTTTTGTGGAATATTAAGTTGGTAAGATGAGCTATGGGCTAGATCTGAAGTTGTAACTTCAGATCTAGACCCTCCTTGGACTCTACAAGCATAAAGTTACAGTTTTGGTCATGATTGAGGTCCCTCTTGAGCATGAAGCTCCATTAAGAACTTAAAATAGGAATTTAGAGCCTTTATCGCCATGCATGCACGTAAAGTTTGCAACTTTACGTGATAAGCATGCCCTAGAAGCTTGGATCTGTGATTTGGAGCCGCTGCATGGCTAAAAACAAGTCTGTATGGAAAAAGGACTGAATAGACTCGGCGAGTCACAAGGTTGACTCGGCGAGTCACATGAAGATGGTCGTGAACTCGACGAGTTGGATGAACAACTCGGCGAGTCCGATGAAGATTGCCACAGACTCAACGAGTTGAAGAACAACTCGACGAGTAAGATGAGTTTTCTCCAGGATATGTATGTGTGTGTATTCCTTTAGTTGCAAGGAGGAAACTCGACGGGTGGCCTTAAAGTTTGATCGAGAATCGAAGGAACTCGATGAGTCACCCCGATGACTCGGCGAGTTGGAATGTGCTTCAAGGAACTCGGCGAGTAGCTGAGGGTACTCGGTGAGTTGAAGTCAACATGGACTGTTGACCTTGACTGAGGACTTTGACTTTGACCAGGGGTTGACTAGTGGGTTATGGAGTACCTTATAAGGTTAATGACTTATGAGTATGTTGTATTATGATAATAGGTGGTGGAGCCTGTGTTAAGTGATCCGAGAGTTGTAGTTTACCTTCCGAGTCGACATCTACGAGGTGAGTTATCCTTACTATATCGATAGGGTCTACGGCACCAAGGCCGGCCCTTTAGTTGTCATTATTATGGTATGCTACATGTGGTTATGATCTATTAGATCCGAATCAGGGTAGACAGTATGTTACGCTCTTATGATCCGTAGGGATTGGTATGTTAGTGACATGCTAGGTCGATACTCTAGTTACAGGAGAATTCTATGATTAATGATCAGTGAGATAGATATGTTTGATGTTTGTATATGTCAATATATGATAGTTATGCGCACATGGTTATTTGCTTGTTGGTTGGGTTGAGGCGGTCCTGCTTTGTGCTGAAGGCCAACATACCCTATAAGCGGTCCGGGGAGACTGTAGGCCCACGTGGCAGACCACTCATGCCGAAGGCTCGGGATAGATCCATACAGACTGTAGGCCCTGTAGGGCGGTCCTGTCAGGCCGATGGCCCAGTATGCATGTTGATTGATTGATTATTACTTTTATGGTATTTGTCAGTGTGGTATTGGTATTTTGGGGGTAGCCCACTAAGCCCCCGGGCTTACATTTTCCAGTTTATTGTTTGAGGTACCTCAGGAGTTCATGACAAGGCGAAGGCGTGACCGTACCGCTCCTCATCCTTATGTTATGATTTTGGGACACTCTGATGGATATTGATTTGAAAACATTTTTGCAAACAAACGCTGTTTGATTTTATTTATGATTGAAAAAGTTTAAATTTGGCATAAAATTTATGGATGTTACAGTATTTCGGGGAACTCACTATGCTTTATGATTACAGTTATAGTGCACGTAGGATCCTAATGTACTAAATTGAGCTTAAATGGCATTACAACCTTCTATAATAGGTTAAGGATACAAAATAAGAGGTAAATGGTGGAAATATGGTGTTTAAGATCAAGTTTAAAATATGAAAATATCAATTTTGAAATGGAAGACTTTAAGAAAACGTGAACAACATGATTTACATAACAAGATTGTAATACATGTACATGCAATAATTTTATGTAAACAACCATAGAATGATAAGATAAACAACCTTTTGTTGCCTTT